>NC_086255.1:24325000-25575000 GCF_021018805.1 Prinia subflava
ACTTCCAGAACTTGCCAATGTCTGTCTGATAGCCACTCAACTACACAACTTTAATTCTGTTCCCTTTCCTTTCCACACTCTGTACTATAGAAGGCAGTTAAAGAGAGAATAAATACAAGTTTAATCAAATGAACAATAATAGAAGTAATCAAAAGAACATAAGTTTCTGCAAATAGTCTTGGGCTAGGCTTTACGTTGAAGAAAAATTTCCAGATGCTTAAGATTTTGAACAAATGAAAACTAAAATTCTGTTTTTGGTATAACAGCAGAGCTTTTCAGCGTGGTACACAAATTTCTTCAGTGTCATATACAAAGTGAATTAGAAATCTGGCATGCTGCCCTACACTTGAGGCGGTCCCTTGAGAAAGTGAAACCTACAACTGCAGTCCTTCAAGGACAGCCAAGTGCATCATCATTAAAACTCCTCTTGAATAGAGGAGTTTTAGACTCTTGAATATAAAAGCCCATTGTTGTGAGTGTCAGTTGTTAATTCCAGGGAAAATTTAACAGAACTCACAGCAGAGACTGGTGTACTTGTGGATGGCCTTAGTGCCACAGTCAGGTTCAGTGCTGTAAGTGATTAGAGCAGAAGCTTAGCCCATTTCTAACAGTTTGGGGTTTTTCACCCTGTGGTGGGTCCCAGGTACAACCTCATGTTGCGCTGTTGGAAGCAAGAGCCTGATAAAAGACCAACATTTACTGAGATCAGCAAGGAACTAGAGAAGATGATGGTGAAGAGTAGGGTAAGTGTGCAAAGCATGGATTTTGAAAGCTTTTTATCTTCTGAGTTTGAATGTACAGAAGTAATTACTTTTTGATTTTATTTTAAAGCAGAGTAACTTATTTTTCAGATCTTGAAACATTTACATATCTAGTTGCTTCCACATGCATGCAGCTTTTTGAAAGCAGTACTACCTCTTCTAGTAGCTTTGGTGACTTCAATCCAAAATGTGGGTGGATTATCCTTAACCTGTCTATTTTCTTTAAATAATAGTAATAATTTAGGAACTATTGTGAAAAGTTATTCCTAAATTTTACTCCTGAATAAATAATGTTAGAGAGCCAGAACTAGAAGAATGTAGTATTTCATGCATTTTAAATTAGTTGAAAATATTTCACTTTTTTTTTTTTTTGGTCAAAGTAATTCAGCAGCATAAATAAAAACCAACGAACTGTTATCAGTGACCTAAATATTTAGTTTTAGAACAGCAACCAAAGCTTTATTTGGCAATATTTACATGGTTATTTTATGCATTGTTATGTAATAGCTTTAAAAAAATTATTATGAGATCTGATTGTTCTTTAAACATGCATATGTATCTCCATATATATATATATTTCCGGCACACGCGTGGATCAGAAGCTGAAGGTTAAACAAAGCAGTTAGGACAGCTTTTCAGTTTGTTGGGTGTTTTGCTGATGTGCAGAATTAAGCAGGGGAAGTATTCATGTGTCTCTAGCAGGGGCAGTGTTCAGGCACATCAGAGCTGCTGTGGCTGCTGGAAAGCAGGGCCTCCTCAGGTGCCAGAGTTTTAGAGAAAGATAAATGCAGTGCATCTGTAGTTCCTTGCTGTAAGGAAAGCAGGTGCACGTTTACCCTTTTTACCCAAACAGCAACACTGGCACGTGCATTGACGCAGCTTTTTGTGCGTTCCTTTCTCAGGACTACTTAGACCTCGCAGCTTCCACGCCCTCCGATTCCTTACTGTACGATGATGGGCTCTCAGAAGAGGAGACACCTCTCGTGGACTGTAATAATGCTCCCCTCCCTCGAACCCTCCCTTCCACATGGATTGAAAACAAACTCTATGGTAGAATTTCACATGCATTTACTAGATTCTAGCAACACACACAAAAAAGTTGATTTTTCTTCTGCACTGTTCTCAGACTCTGTAACCCCATTACAGTGTTTCTTGTCTGAATGAAGCCAATCAAAATTTGCTTGGAAGCTTCTTTTGGGTTTTTGTTTGTTTGTTTGTTTGTTTTTTCTTTTGGTAAATGTCAAAGTTTGCATCAGGATCATCCTTTAGTCATTTTGCAGCTGTGTCTAAAATAAACATTTTAAAAGGATGTGAAAATAAGTAAAATGACTAGATATCATACAGTAAAAGCAAAAAAAAAAAAAAAGATCAGGGAAGTATTCTCAGGGGAAATATAAAATGCTAATGAGTATCTAATTCAACTATCCTGTTGGGGGAGGCTACAACATTTAGAATATGTTAGATTCTGCACCTCTAATTTAAGCAATAGACTTTTTTTTAATACTGTTTTTTGCCATAACTCAGTGATAGGACTCATCTGCAACATTTTTCATTTATGAAGAAGTATGTCTAAATTTCAGCTGCTATTAGTACATTTTGGATCTATAAGCTGAAATGTATTTAATGTATCATAGGATGAAAACAGATTATTATATACAGAAGGTAGAAATACTGTATATAAATATTATATACAGACTAAACTGACGTGTAAAATCCTTTAATACTTAACTAACAATGGGCATTTTGAAAATATCACCTGTTTTCACGTCCTTTGATTTGTTATGAACATGTTAGTACTAAACCTCTACTGAATGATGTAGCAAGTGTTTTTAAAACGAACATATGCTTTCATATTGTGATGGTGAGATGGACAGTAAAAATGGTTCTTGCCAAAACTCCTATATTTTGTCTTCTGATTAAATATTCTACATGGTTTTAAATACTTATTAACATCACAGATACTTTTTCATTCTTCAAGCAGTATGACTTTTGAAAAGTTGGATCTTTTAGTTTAAAAGTTGCCATTAATACATGGCTTTGGGTCTATTTTTGATCTATACCTTAGCTATTATTTTCTTCATTTGGTTTTCTCAACTCATGTTGATTTTGGGGCACTTAGTGGTCAGATTGTTAAAAGAATGGAGTAGCAGAAAAAAGTTGCCACAAGGTTGATGGCAGATGCTGAATGCTTAATAAGCAACAGAATCAGAGTTCTGTTTTTGAAAACCTGCTATGGTTCTGTGCTTGCCCAGCTGAATCAACATGGTGCTAAGCACTCTGCATGCATTTGGTGATCACTTGTGCCTAAACACAGAAACAGTCCCTGCACTCAATGCAAATAATTACAGGCCTGAAATACAACTTTAAATGCTGAATCAAGACAGGAGTGCTCAGCACTTTGTTGGGCTTTACTCAGTTGCGCTCCTGGGATTTCCTGAAACTAAGCAGGGGATCCCTGCTGGGGGTGTGAAAGTGTCCCCAGAACCTCACTGAAGCCAAAGGAAAAGCGCCCATTTAAGTAAATAACACTGAAATGGACTTTGGATCCTGTCCCAAATAGGTTTATTAATTCTTGGAGCATTTCCTGTACAGCAAGAACTTTCTCTTGCAAAGCAATATATTGCTACATGATTGTTTAAATATAAAATTATGGAAAGTTGGAGGCTTACGAGAAGAACAATTCTTAACTTTTTATTATGCACATGTGCATGCGTGCACACAATTTTTTATTGAATAAGCACTTTAATTTATCCAGGATTTTTGCCTGCATCTGAATTTCTGCTTCAGGGATTTCAAAACATCATTTATATGAATTGATTTGGGACAAAATCCAGTGGACTGGCTTAAAGTATTGAAGGGAGTTTTGCCAAGGGCCTTACTGTCTGCACATGAAGTTATGGTTCTTCAGTGCAGAAAAAATTATCTGTTTTCATTTTTAGGCATGTCATACCCGAACTGGCCTGAGGAGAGCCCCGTTCCACTCACAAGATTCGATGGCACTAACTCTGTGTTTCCAAGATATGCAAATGATAGTGTATATGCTAACTGGATGGTTTCACACTCAGCGGCAAAATTTATGGACAAGTTTGATAGCTAAAATTTTCTTTGTGAAAGGTAATGGACTCCTGAGGAAAACAAGGAGGCAAAGAGTGGGAAGTCCATTGGCTTGTTCTTTGTACAATCAACAACTAACTTTTAAATTGGCAATTCCCTTTATTGGTAGTTTTTAAAGTGTGTTATTTATGCTGAAGACTATATTTGGTACTCTCCCCTTTCAGAAAACATATCAAGCTGGATAAGAGTTGTAGTTCTGGTACTTCTTTCTAAGTTGCCACTTTGCATATGGTTCCATTTGGCAACTTGTTAGTGCAAATGGCCTTGCACTTCATCCTTGGTGTTTTTTAGACTAACCATCCTGTGTTGCAGCATCCTGGGATGGTAAAATGTACTTGAACTGCTACTTTTATAGTGGCTGTTAGGATACAACCACTTGATCTAAGCAGGAAGCACAAACAATATATAGAAGGGAGGAGGGAAACAGGCTCCCGGATTACTGAGCTTGCTATCAAATGACAAGTGTTAGAATGATGTTGGCACTAACAAAGCCAATATCTTGGTTTGGAAGCAAACATTTAGTAACTCAATAGAGGACTTGAGATTCAACATTTGAAGTCTTGTAAAATGTATTGTCTTGTCTTAATGAGAAGAGAATTTGTTTTGTTAGTCTTAACTTCTCTTACCTTTAGCACAATGGAGATAAATTTGATACAAGATAAGCTGTATAGACTGATGGCAATCAAGAGTGTTCATCTGACATTTACTTTCCATCACCAACATATTAGTAATGTTAAAACATACAGTCTTGTACAATCGTAGTTTCTTTTATGAGTTAAAAATATAGGCTACACAGGATTTTCAGACTGAATTCATAGAATAGAATAGTAACATCATAGAATGGTTTGTGTTGAAAGGAAACTTGGAGGTCATCTAGTTCCAACTCCCTGCCCCCTGCCCACTCCTCCATTTGTGGGCAAGGACACCTTTCACTAAACCAGGTTGCTCAAATTCCCATCCAGCCTGGCCTTGAACACTGCCAGGGATGTGGCATCCACAACTTCTCTGGGCAACCTGTTCCAGTACCTCACCACCTTCACTGTAAAGAATTTCTTCTTACTATGTAACCTAAACCTGCCTTCTTTCAGTTTAAAGCTATTCCCCTTATCCTAACATTACATACCCCTGTAAAAAACTCCCTGTCCACCTTTCCTGTAGGCTGCCTTTAGGTACTGAAAGGCTGCTCTAAGGTCTCCCCAGAGCCTTCTCTTCTCCAGGCTGAACAGCCCAACTCTCTCAGCCTGTCTTTATAGGAGAAGTGCTCAGCCCTCTGATGGTCTTTGTGACCCTCGTCTGGACTCACTCCAACAGCTCCATGAACTCCTTATGCTGGGGACCCCAGAGCTGATGGGTCTCACAAGAACAGATTAGATGGGGAGAAACCCCTCCTTGACCTGCTGCCCACGCTGCTTTTGAATCTAGCCTGGGATACAAGCCTGGGCTTGTTGGGCTGTAAAAACACATTGACTGGTCATATTGAGCATTCATCAGTCAACAGCCCCAAGTCCTTTTCTCCAGGGCTGCTCTCAATCCATTCTCCAGCCAGCCTGTCTTTGTGCTTAGGACTGCCCTGACCCAGGTGCAGGACCTTTCTGGGCCTTGTTGAACTTGATGAGGTTTGTGTGGGCCCACCTCTCAAGCCTTCCAAGGTCCCTGTGGATGGCATCCCTTCTCTCCAGTGCATCAGCTGCACCACAGAGCTTGGTGTCATTGAAAAACTTGCTGAGGGTGCCCTTGATCCTGCTGTCGATGTCGGCAACAAAGGTGTCAAACAGTGCCAGTCCCAATACCAAACCCTGAGGAACAGCACTCATCACTGATCTCCACTTGGACATCAACTTGTGACAGCAACTCTGAGTGTGACCATACAGCCAATTCCTTATCCACCACATGGTCCATCCATCAAATCCGTGCCTCTCCAGTTTCAAGTCAAGGATGTCATCTAAGACAGTGTCGAATGCTCCGCACAAGTCCAGGTAGATGGCATCAATCACTCTTCTCTTGTCCACCAGCACTGTCCTGTCACAGGAGGATATTTGTAGGGTTTGCCCTTGGTGATGTGGGCAGTGGGCTGTCACCAATCACTTTATTTTCCATATTTTGTCATATGGTTCCATGGACTTAGGGCCCCTCAGGTTCCTAAGCTGGTTTGGAACCTGATCTTCCCTTATGGTGGGTGGTTCTTTATTCTCAGAGTCCCTGCCTTTGCCACCTCAGCAAAGGAGCTCATGCAAATGTGGGCCTCAGTGGCTGAAGAATTTGCTGGTGAAGACCAAGGCAAAAATGTCATTGAGTACCTCAGCCATATCCCAGGTAATCAAGTGTCCCATTTCTTTCCAGAGAGGGTAATCATTTTCACCCATGTACCTGTAGAAGCTTTGTATGTTCCCCTTGATGTCCCTGGCCAGATAGAATTCTATCAGGGCTTTAGCTTTCCTAACCTGATCCCTGGCTGCTTGGACAATTTCTGTCTTCCTCTCAGGCTATCTGTCCCTGCTTTCACCCTTTTTCTGTGGGGGAAGCATAGGCTTCCTTTTTGTGTTTGTGTTTGTCCAGGAGCTCCTTGTTCATCCGTGCAGGTCTCCTGAGGTTTTTGCCTGACTTCCTCTTTGTTGCATCCCTCCTGACCTTGCAAGAGGTGATCCTTGAATATTAACCAGCTTTCTTGGGTCACTCTTCCTTTCAGGGCTTTATCCCACGGTACTCTACCCAGAAGATCCCTGAAGAGGCCAAGGTGTGCCCTCCTGATGTCCAGGTTAGTGTGCTTGCTGTGCACCTCCTTGCTGGCCCGAGGAGCTTGAAGTCCACCATTTCATGGTCACTGCAGCCAAGGCTGCCCTTGAGGTTCACATTCCCCACCAGCCTCTCCATGCTGGAAAGAACAAGGTCCAGCATGGCAACTCCTCGTTTACTCCTCTGTCACTTGGAGAACCAATGTATTCCAAGAATCTCCTAGATTGCTCATGCCCTGCTGTGTTGTCCCTGCAATGGTTATTGGGGTAGCTGAAGTCCCCCATGAGGACCAGAGCAGCTCCTGTCTGTCTGTGGAGGGTCTCCTCTGCTTGGGTCTCATCTCCTGGCTGGGTGGCCTTAGACCCCCACTATAATGTCTCTTGTCCTTGTCCTCCCTTTAATCCTGACCCATAAACTCCTCATCCAACCCCAGTACAGCTCCAAGCACTCCATGTGGTCATGGACATAAGAGGGCAACACCGCATTCTCCTGTTCCCTGCCTGTCCTTCCTAAAGGGCCTGTATCCTTCCACTCCAACACTCCAGTCACAGGAGCCATCCTACCACATCCCTGATGCCAGTAAGATCACAGCCCTGCACAGTCTCCTGCTGCTCTTGTTCATACACCATGCTACATGCATTTGTATAAAGGCATTGAAGTTGGGCTCCTGATGGAGCAGACTTAGGGCAGGTATGGCTGGAATTCCATTGAGCAGCACTTGAGGGTTCTCTCTTGCTGATTTGCAATCCCTCTCCAGGCATCTCTTGCTGGCACTGGCATCAAGTGAGTAGGAGTGGAATGGATTGAGGATTCCCTCTCCCAGCAACTTCAGTTTAGAGCCCTCTTCACCAGCTTGGCAAGCCTGTTACCAGAGATGCTCTGCCCATTCCCTGGCAGACAGGCCCCCATCAGATTCCATCAGCCCAGGTTTTCAACATGAGTCCCCAGGAGCAGCCAGACTCCTGGCTGTGGCACTAGTCCCCTAACCAACCATTTCCTGATTTGCCAGAGTCACCTGGCCCTTTCAAAGCTCTTCCCTTTGACAGGGAGGACTGATGAAAAAGCTGCCAGCACTTGAGTCCCTCACTGGCACTCCCAGGGATCTGTGATGTCCTTGGTCCTCCTCAGACCGCTCCTGGCTGCATTCCTGCACACATGAAACAAAAGCAGCAGATAATGGTCAGGAGACGGTACAGGGCTCTGGGTGACATCCCTGCTGCAGCTCTCTGGTAGTCAGGTTGATGAGTGAGTCCCTCTGTGCCTCTCAGAGCAGAGTCCCCTGCTGCTCTCACCTGTCACCTTTGCTAGTTGTGCGGGTTGTTACACAGGGAGCAGATGGGGCTGCCTTACCCAGCTCCAGCCTCACTCCTGATGTGATGGGTCCTCCCTTTGCAGTCTGCAGCTGGAGTGGTTCTGCAGGGGCACCTCAGGCTTCAGGGAAGTCTCTTCCTCCCACAGGTCCTTGTCATTTCAAGTGTCCATTCTTCTGCCTTACTGACACCTCTCCTCCCTTTTGTGTGTGCACGGGGGGATTTTTGCCTCTTTGGCTGTGGGTTTACTGCAGGCTGCCCTTGGAACCAGCCATCCAACTCCTTCACAGCCTGAAGTTGTGTAGCCTTCTCACCTCCTCCTGCAGCTCTGCCACAGGACGTCCTCTGCCTCAGCACACCTTTTGCAGATATTCAAGTACAGAGATTTTGTTTGCAGTCTTGTTAAGTGGGTTGGAGACCTCCTCTCAGCTCCAAATTGCATATACAGCCATGCACAGGACACGGCCATAACATAAGTACAAATAAACCTATTACCTTGAAAGTTACAAATAAAAAACCAGTTGCACAGCAAAATTGGTCTAAAAATCTGCTGTTGAAACTTCACAAGGAAAATGTCACTGGAATTTGTTAAGGTGAAATATAAAAATGTTGTCCTTACAAAAGTGACTTGATATTTGGGAGAACAATCAGAGTGTGAGTCATGTTCTGTGTGGAAGAGTAAATGATCAGCACTACTTTTGTCTTTATTTGTAATCTACCATGGTTAAGGGTGACCTTTCGTTTGCTACAAATGTTGGGATGTAAATCCCGAGTGACTCGTTGTTAGCGTTGTGATGGTTATTCTAAATAATCCAATTCTACCAAAGCTTGCTCCTGTCACTTACAGTCCAATTTAGATGTTTCAGATCTGTTTTCAGATGTTGTTTTGTGTATCAACTTTATGTTTCCATTAAAGTCTGTGATTTCAGAAACATGGTCTTGAGTCAGACTGCCAAAACCTGAACACAGATTCTCAGTTTGCAAAAAGTGGGATATGAAGTGGTGTGTTGGAATTGAAAGAGCTTCCCTGTTGGATTGCATACTCGATCCTGGTTTCCGACAAGCAGTAGCCACAGCAACTTTTCCTTTGCACAGACATTTGCCATGTTGAGAATGCTTATGCACAGCAAACACACAGCTCTGCAGGCAGGAGGGGCTCTGCTGTGGTACCACGGTGACCTTCACTGGCATGACACGACTGCCAGAGTGCATACTTGGAAAACAAGGGGCACTGAAAGTTAAACCCCTTATACGGGCTGTTTTTCTATTGAGAGATCTGTGAAAAAGGAGAGAAAAATCACACTGGTGGTAACTCCATGCTTTGTCTGGTTGTTTTCCTATATTTTATGTCTGTAAATGGGAATTCCTCACTTGCCATGAGCAACCAAAGGCATCAAGATTTTTGGTTTTGTTTGGGTTTTTTTCTTCCTTAAATGAAGAATGTAACTTTATCCAGTATCTTCAGCAACAGTATGCAACTGAGAGATGTGAAGCACCCAGTTTCTAATCTGACAGCCCTGTGACAACATTGCTGTACAGTAGGTGAGAGGGACAGTAAGTGATGCTGAAATAACCAGTGGGTGCAGAGAGCAGTGTGTACTTCAGACTTTCAGCATAAGTCGGTGTTGTTTCAACCATTAATTTGTGTGAAAATTTCACTAATAGTGCTACCTATCCTACTGGACATAGATCCTCTCTATAAAATACGTACACAGCCCATAATTACAGTTTCCATGCACAGTTACCTGCATTAAGTGCAGTTTAATGAAAAATTACGTGTTTCCTAATCCAATTAATTTTGACTCCCTTCCTGCTCATGAATGTTGAGAAGAAATAGATTATTGCTTTTAAGTATTCATTCATAATATGAAAGCTTCTTAAGTCTTCTGTGTATGCTATCTTTGTAAATATTTCCCTTGAAGTGTTTCCTGTTTGTTCTGCGTTGCCACTAGTCAAAATGGTAACAATTTTGTTTCAGTTCCTCTTTGGAGAGTAAATGTACTTCCCACATGGGAAAAAAGTGATACAGCAGATGATTATTTTTCCATCGGTGCCAGAAATACTTATGCACTCGGCTGCCCTGAGGAAAGTGGATTCAGAGGGAACAAATGACTCACCTAAATATACAGGTTGGAGGGAATAACTTTCTAAAAATTTCTGCCAACCTTTTCTAAATATCTGCAGAAATGACATGGTTTACCTGATCTGTGCTTTGTGACAGATGGGGAAGAGCATGAATCTTACATGTCAGTACAGTCCTTAGAGCAGCACAAGGAAATCATTGCAGTATTGGTTTCCACAAACTTCCAGAGGTAGGCTACTCAGAAAATCCACTGTGAGCTTGCAATTTTTAATTTGCAGACATTAGCCTGCAATGTCCATAGTTTCATGTAGAAGAAGTTCTTAAAAATATTATCCCATGGATATGAGGTACAGAATATGTAAATCGTGGAGATTTTATCTACAACTCGTCATGCAAAATATGGATGAATCTCTATGGTACCCTCAACTGGACCTTAGAAATCCTCAAAAATACACAGTAAAAGCAAGCTTATGTTCCTTACTGATTTGTATCAATCTTATATCAACAATGCAAGCTTCAAAATACATGTAAAAAGAATATTTCTACTCTAACTTTTGAAAGTTCAAAAAAATTGCTTATAATTTTGAAATACTTTGTTTCAAAACTCAGCTTACTGGAAAGCATTGTTTCTCACTGTAGCTACAGTGGTAAATAAATAACAAAATACTGGTGGTAATATTCGAAAGCACCAGCCCTTAAGTAGCACCAGGCAATGTTCCCCATGAACAGAGTGCAGATGGGCCATACTGTGATGAATGCTTTGATCTTTTCAGCCCAAGCAAACTTCCTGAAAAAGAACCGAGTCATTCCCTAAAAATGTATGCAAGTACTCAAAATCTTAATAGGAAAACCTAAGCTGCTCACATCCTCTCTAACGTCACAAAATTTAAGTAGACCCTCTGAAGTTAGTGGGATCATTCATAAATACATTATTCATAGACATTTGCTGGTCTAAAATCCAATATGCTGAGAGTCAACTAGCAAGAGTACAAAGGGTCTTACAAAATGTGGATAAAGTAGCAGTAGCCTTGGTGTACTCAACCCTGGTACGGTACTTTAACTTGCCTGTTGGGAAGCAGTCTGTAGAATTAGGTACTAGACACTAGAGAACAAGCACAAATAAATTTCTGATTTATACCTAGAAGAGACAGTGAATGAAATACTTTTTGGTGTTTATCAAGCCCTTCAGTAAAGCTGAGTTGTTAGTTTAAGCTGTGTTTTGTATTTCTCATTTCTAAACTTTGGGACAACAACCTGTGTCTTCCAGTTACAACAGAGAGAAAAATACTCTTAATGCATTCTGACGAAATTACTAGTTCCTCTCTTTTTATAGTGTTTTTTGGCTTTACCTGGTCTTTTAAAGGGTTACATGTTTCTTAAAACAACAAATTTCTTGCTGAAACTTCTTTCTTTGAGTCATTATCAAAGTTCGTTTTGCTGATAATGTTCTGAAGTTAAGTAAAAGCATTTTGTCTGTCTGAGGATAGATGAGTACACCTTCCCTTAAGCTCATCAGAAAGAACTAGCTCCTTGTTTGGGTTAAAAAGGTACCATTTACAAAAATGCAACTTTATCTCATCTGCAAGCAGTTTCATATGGATTACAGAGTAATCTAAATAGTGAGAACAGTTTAAGAGCATTGCAGTTGTACTTACCATGATTTGAAATCCTGAACAATTAGCCTTGATCTGGATATCAATCAATCACTGCAGTTCCTGGTATGATTTTTCTGCACTCAGCAGGTCACATAAATTACTGTTAAAGCCCTTATATAATTTTTCAGCTGTTCAGGGCTTTCCTTGACATGATCATGATCAAAAGAGTTTAATGTGAACACTGATTTGCATTTGGAATATGAACATGGAACATTTTCATAGCTTCCTGCCAAGGCAATTTCTTTTCTGAATTTACTGTGCTTAAGGATGGACGTATTTTAAATTTTTTAATATAACTAAATCAAATTAATATGTATTTTAAGCATTTTGTTTGCAAAGAATCTTGCTTGCCTGTATTCAGGTATATTTGAATTACTTTTTGGGGAAAAAATCCCTGAAAACTCCACCTACTCTTTCAGAGAATGTAATGGGGTGTAAGGTACAGCCCAGTGCAAATCAATAAACCAATAGGATATGCTCATCCTACTTTTTTTTTTATTTTCCAAACTGCTGCCAATGACAAGAACAGAATCCCTTTATTGAAGAGTATTTCACAAAAAAGGGGAGGAGATTCAGAATAAATTCTTGTCTGTTGGAAAAGCACATGTCAAAAGGGTGGAATCCCAAGGAAGGGGTGGCTGATGGGACAGAGGAGGAGGCTGAGAGGGAGGGCTGATCTCATTCCTTGGGAAAGCTGGTGAGGATTCGTCTTCAGATGATTAAAAAGCTTGGAAGAGCATTGTAAAGACTGAAATGTGGGAAAAGTGTATGAAAAGGTCCAGATCAATACCAGACCTATAGTATATATTTTTTAAAATGTTAACTGGGTTAACTCTCTAGCAGGGTTAACTGCTTTCCAAGATAGTTTTTGTGTGGTCAAGAGTGCCAGTGATTGATTTGACAGCAGAAGACAAGAATTATTCTTTCTGGTACAGGGTATAAATCATTGAGGGAGATTTTAGCATCAAAGGAAATAATTTAAATGTTTACTCCACTGTTTTTCCTGTGCAGAGGCTTTCTGAACAGTGGCTTAGTCCAGCCAGAAACAGAAAGGCATAAAGTTTATGCTGACTATAAGAATTTTTATTTTAAAACAATGCTGTTGGAGGTCTAACCCAGTGTTGTTCTTCCAGGATCATTTGTTAAAATGAACTGTGACAGTTTGTTAAATACTGAAGAGAAACAGATTGTGAGTTTCTGTAATAATACTACAAAGAATATTTTTAATTATACTGCAAAATATTGATCCCCATTTTTACATGCACAAAGATAAAGTAAGCAATCAAATTAGGCTACAACAAGTTACCATCACAGACAACACTGGAACCAAATAGAAATCATGTTAATGGAATAAATTCTATTTGCTTATTGAGTCTCCATTATGGTTTCCTCATGTTAGAAAATGTGAAATGCATGCTTTGAAATGCTACAGCTTAAACTAGAGATTGTTTGTGTTACCATTTCAAATTATATTTACTAGGCAATACATAGCAGAACACAGTTCAAGGCTATGAAACCCTGAAACACAGTGATGTGAATAGCACATATTACCTTTATTGCTAGGAAAGGCATCAAGTCTGCACTAAGGACTTGTCATATGAGATTTCAGCATGGCTCAGGGGGAGCAGAAAACACACATCAAATTATCAGCAGCATTTTAGCATTCACGAGTTAAGCAATTTTTTTTCACCTCCTACATGTGGCCAAATTTTGTGATTTGCATTTTTCTGCACTTGTAATGAACATCTTCATGTTGTGAGTGTACATCAGTAATTTAAGCACAGCTTGCACACAGCTTCTAAGATGCTTGAGTTGCAGAAAAAGTCAGTTTAAAAAACCTTTTATCTCTATGCTTATCCTGTCATAAATATGATTTGTTGTTTAAAATATTGCAAATCCTTGCTTGTCTAGCATGGTGCCAGAACTGGTAACTGACATTCTTTAAATTAAAAAATGAAATAGAAATGTCATTTATAACTATTCAATTCCATCTAGTAAATACTTCTGAACTTGATATTCCATAATTTAAATGGGGTGCAGGCTGCCAGATCAGGTCTTTCTCATTCTAGTTCTAAAAATAGGGACAGGAAAAGAGAAGCAAGAACACATTTTCCTTGCTCTTGAGTAGGAGTGGGAACAAATTCAAGTGATTTTCAAAGTATCTTGCTGTTCAGCTCTCCTGTAATTGCATTTCTAATGTAAAATCTCGCTTTGAATTAATTTGATTTGGAGTTTCATTTTACCAACAGATGTGAGATGTGAGCATCATTGTAAGACACTCATTAGCAAAACTTTTTCCTAACAAAGATAAAACAATTGTTACAAGCCAGCAATTAAAGAGAAGCTTGTGAGACTGCTCGGAATGCAGTGACATTTGATCCTGACTTAGCAAATCAGTTCATCCCTACCCATTGGTTTTATAATGATAACAGTGAAGTCTCAACAGCATACTTTAGCACTTTTCCAGAATCAGCCCCTGCTTTTATGCACCACAGGAGCAGATGCCAATTTCCATGAAAATCTAAACAAAAGTATTTTCAGCTGCTCAACTGAGGTGTGGTATTTTCTTCTGGTTGTCTGTTGATTTTTTATGGTACCCAGGAGGGCTCTCTCTTGACAAGGGAGCCTTACTTTTGCCCTGTCTTAATACTGTTACGGCCCTGTGAGTTCTTCAGTGATTGGTAAAGTATTGCTAATAAAATCAAAGTAGTTAGGTGGTTTTATTATTACTTACATGCCATCTTATGGGAGGAGTTTAAAAATATGAAAAATGTTGCAGTTAAAAACATTTTAATGATGTATATGCAACAATGAATGGTACCAGAAACAAGAGAAACAAATAATTTGTCATATGAACTGGCTGGAGTTTTCACCCAAATGGAGGGAGATCTTTTTTGAGCAGTGACAGACAACTCTCAACACTAGGAAAAAATCCCCAAACCCCAAACTGGAGTAGATAAATATTGAAAACAATGGACTAGCACAGTAGAGACAATGAACTATAGACCTTTCTTAGTCTCTGGTCTTGTCTAGTGAATGAAGAAATGAACACTGGCTTTGTCCTAACTGTTTGCTAAGCTATCAGCATGGATGATCATCTCTGTGCTGTGCCTTTCTACAGTTCTGTTTCTGTTTTGTGTGGAAGGTGGTGGTGGTTTTATTGACTGTTGGGCAGGCTCAATGGGTGCACCTGATCATGCAGTAACACGTATTAAATACTGATATACTGAGTATTTTGTATAAAACATGAAGCACATCAGATCAAGAAAGCCCAAATACTTCTCTCTAGAGAGACTGCGTTTACTGTAGATATTTATCTGAATAACTTGAGCTTTGGTGCATGAGGCTTTCAAGACAGAAAAAACCCCAACCAGATAACCAGCCAAAAGAGCTTGATAATTTATATTGTTATCTCATCAAACAAGGAGTGTTTGTGAAAGATTTTCTGGCTTAAATCTCATATGTAGAATGTTCTAACTCGCTTCTTTTGCTGCATTCTGTGTAGTCAGGTCTACAGTTTAAAAACTAATTTAATAGAATTGATTTTAAATCTGTTACTTCATGGTATTCATAGGTTACGGTTCTGCAGTACTGAAGTACAAAAAGAAGGAATATGTATTTTTTAGTATGTTTTGCATAACCCTGAGTCTTCCAGTCCAACCCTTCCTATTCATTTTCCATTCTAGGCACAGAATATGGTTGCTTGGGCTTGGTTTCAGAGTCATTGCAGTCAATGTATTCCTGACGAAATTTTCTTCTTTTAGAAAAATGCCTACAGCACTTCTTGGTGCTATTAGACAGAAGCTAAATAGTAAAGGTGTTTTGGAATAGTCAGAAATAAACCAGTGTAGAATTCCAGCACCACCTCCATGGATTACTTTCCGTGCATGCTGTTACTGCTGACTCCGATGTGACACCCTGGTGCAGCTGGGAGTGAGCAGTGGCGCCCTGGGCACACAACCCATTGTTCCTGCCAGGAAAAATAAGGCCACGGGGCCAGGAAAAATGCTCTGCCACCACTGCAGAATACTGCCTGCTGCTCTCAGCTGGAGCAGCAGCACAGCCCAGGCATTTAGCACAGCTCCCTGCTTGTCCCCTTGTGTGTTCCTTTTCCCCGTGGCACCAGCCAGAGCGACACTGTACTGGAATACAGGAATGTTTCCACAATCCGTTTGCTACTGTCACAGAGCTCGGCAAAAAGTTATTTGAAGAGATTGTATCCAAAAAATTCTGATTTATCCTTCTATATGCTTTTCCAGATGCTAAACTATCTCTATTCAAAGAAAAAAGCAAGTGGACTACAGTAAGCACTTCTGTTATCAGAAGAAAGCTTTTTCAGATAGTAGATAAAAGTAAATCTTATTTACATTCACTTATAGCTGTGATTGTATTGATTTTTTTTATGATAAGGAATGTCTTCTACTTTCATGAATTAGTACCATAATTATTGAGTCTGCTTTAATGTATGAAAAGACTCTATATAAATTTAAAGTCGGTTGATACTGTTTTCTAAGGGGAATTTTGAAAAGAAGGAATTTAGCAACAGTGATCCCAAAACTACAGGAAAAGAGCAATCCATAACACTTCATTTCCCAAACATTATATAAATTATATGCTTCTAAGTCCAAAGTTTAGTGCATTATAATACCAAAGAATTACTATTTGACTCCAAAACACTACATGAAAAAAAATGTAGCCTTCAGCACTCAAAGATGCAGAGGCCAAAAGCCTCGGCATTGACAAAAAGGAAATGTTGCTCAGTGCAAAATGAAGGGCACAGTAACAATAAATACAGGAAGATTATTGCGTTGTGTGTTGGTACAAACTAATTTTACAGATGTGCTGTCTCTCCTAAAGCTACGGTAAGTCAAGAGATTATTCCATCTCTGCAAGCAGCGAGGTAAAGTATCCTGGCATTCCAAGAACCTTTCACACATGTCATTGATGCCCCACGATGACAAGTCCGTGTCCTTTCAGAGGTGCAGAGCAGCCCCCAGGCTGGCTTTCAGTGCCCCAGTTGGTGCTGACTCTGCAGCAGGGCCAGCAGAGCCTCAGGTCAGGCTTGGCACTGCCCACAGCAGCCGTGAATTGATTCTGCCGAGGTGCACGGCCTCTCCCAGACCCCCATTCACTGCCCGGGGCAGCAGGAGCGCTGGGACAGGAGCACTGACAGAGGGTCACAGTGTAACTCGGTGAGAAGCTCACACTGGGGATTTTGAGGGATATAAATCACCATGGTTAAAATACTGGAGGAGGGTTGATTTCAGAAATCTTCAGTATTCTCCATGGTTTTGGTTGCATTGTTCAGTATCTGTTATAAATAATTTGCAACACTTAGGAAAAAGAAAGCGGCTTCACATGGGATCATGTTGGAATTGTGCCATCAGTAAAGCTGAGCTGTGGTATTTGACAAAAAGCCTTGTGTCATGGCAAACTAATGACTATTGTTTGACAATTAAAGCTCAGAATTTTCAGGCAAAATAATGGACCATTTTTCTTATTCTACATGCACGTTTAATTTTGGCTCAAGAGGTTAATAGAACAAAAATATTCTTTGTTGAAGGTTTGCTTTTTTTCTTTCCTCCTTTGGCCTCATTTACATTACTCCTTTACATTGGTATCATGTTCTCAGATCAGCTCTTCTCTCTCTTTGTCTTTTGTTTCTTCCCCTCCAGCCCACACATATTCTTAAAAAAAAAAAAAAAAAAGACATAAAAAAGAAAACCAAAGCCACTAGAGGCTGGAGAAAATGCTTTTCTGGAAAACGCTTCTTTTTCGAATAAGCTATTGCCAGCCAGCCACTTCCTTTCCCCCAACTGTACCAATTTTAAGAACAGTGTTTAGCAAAATTTAGGGAAACATTTTTAAAGTCTGTCTCCTAAATAACCATCCTATCATAATATTTTAGCAAAATCCAAAGCTGAGTCACATTAAATTATAAATATATAAATAAATATATAAATATATATACTATTGGTCTCAGATGCTAGGAGGTATGCAACTACCTGTCTAAGAAAAACCCCCTGGCTGAAACAAATTGTATCTTAAAACACAGACATTTCCTAAATATTTTATTGCCTGCTTTATTCACAAGCAATGTGGGAATTCCTTTGTAGGCCTGTAAGATTAACACCAAATAGGAACTATAACATCTATCAGCATAAATATAGGTCTGAGTTGTGAAGGAATATCTCATCTTGGAACAGCTTGTTCTGATAGAAGAATCAGGAAACTATACACAACATCACTGCAAACCCATCATTTTTCCTGACGTGGTAGACCTTTCATACAGAGATGACTATGAATACCCATGTCATTCCTACGAGAGGTTAGGAAATCTATTTTTTCCTTTTCTCAGTCTGGAAAAAACAGTCTCCCTGGTAGAGAAGAAATTCTGGTAAACAGAGGAAACTGGCACTTAGAGAAGAAGAAAAAGTATTGTGTGTATAATCTCCTGGAAGGCCCTGTACAGCTCTCCCCACACAGCAGCAACCAGCTCATTTGCAGAAAGGTGGTACCTGGGAAACCTGAAGCACAATATTCAGAGTCTGGTTGCCCTCTATAGGCCAACCAGTGGGTGCTGCAGTGGTGTCAGAGTTTGTTTAAGATCTATAATGTAGGGTTAGTTAACAAAATCCAAAATTTCAGTTATTTCCATTCCGTTATCTTCTTGTACTCACAGATATTATGTCTACAGAACACTGCAGTCTCCAGTGTGCCGGTGTCTGCTAGACTCCTACTCATTATCCACAACAAAGACGACAAGCAGGATGTTCAACAGTCCTCTGTAGCATGCAATACTGAAACTTGCATGAGGTTAGGTTTGAAATAGTATATTTGCATACTGTTTTAAAAGAGTAATGAAGCCACACTTGCCTAGTTTGAGGTGTGCACGTGTGAATATTTAAAACCTTCTGATAATTCTCTTCTATGAATATACTTTTCAGTATATTTTTGAGGAAAGTGCCTGGATGTATGGCTGCCCACACCAGCTAAGTGTCTTTTCCCTGTTCATTTAAAGTATTCCCTGGAAAGACCTTTGCTATCTGACGGCCTGAAATCTAGGCTGAACAGATCTGGTCCTTGGACACCCAGCCCCCTGCCATGCTGCGTGGTATAGCTATTGATCAACAGATGGGTTTGTGCCTGCCTGCAGACAAAGGGCTGCTCTGTGCTAAAAGGAGTACAGATCCTGACAAAGCAGTAACGTGACAAAGCAGGCAGCCTCTGCTGCTCAGACCACTGGGGCTCTGTTCTGGAAAGCCCTCAGTGCCTGTCTTTGAGACAGGTGAGCAGTCACAGGCAATCCAGCATAGAGATGTCAAGTTAGGGGGTGCAGGCCTGTACATAATAAGCCTTTACTGGCTTTCTCTGACTCTGTTTTTGATGAGCAGGACCAAAACCATTTGCTACATAGTTGTGGAAGAACACTCCTACCTTACCTGCTTCCTGAGCTTCACTGTTATCAACTGCTGCAGGCCACCACCATTCACAGCACCTGGCTGGAAGCTGCATGAGTTCCCAAGCCTGGCTTCCTTTCAGGTGAAGCCCTGCAGAAAACTATTAAAAAAAATAAAAATAAAAAAAGTGTAATGAAATGTTCTTCTGTAAATACAGAACTGTACATAAATACTTGGATAGGTAGAAAATAATTACTGGTAAATTCTGTTGCTTTCCACCATACAGTCTACATCACAATGTCACGGTTTTGCTAACATTTTGGGAGATCAGAATCACTGTGCTGCTGCTGGACCTGTGCGAGGCAGGGAGCTCCGGGGCTGGCAGAGCAGCCTGTGCTCAGTGCCCGGGCAGTGCCGAAGCTGTTCCCAGGCGGGGCAGGGTCGCTGTCCGGGAGGGCAGCGCTGCGAGCAGGGAGCGCTCCGGGCGCGCTCGGTGTGGCCGCGGCGCTGAGGGGCCCGCCCGGCGGGCGCTGCCGCCACAGCTGCGGAGGGTGCATTGGTTCGCTCCCGTCTGCCGCCCTCAGACACGGACCTCCGGCCGCTCCCGGGGCGCATCGGAGCGCGGCGCGCCCCCGCCCCAGGGCAGCGGCGGGGCCGCAGGGCGGAGTGAGGGAGGGCCCCCGGCCCCGCCCTGCTGCCGAGCGGCGGCCGCGGCCCCGCTTCCCCCGCGGGACTGCGCGGGGGACCCGGTGCCGGTCCCGCCCTGGGGGCGGTCGGGGGCGGCCGGCCCGTCCCCTTTAAGCGGCGCGGCGGAGGGGCCCGCCCGCTCATTTCCGAGCACGCAGGAAGTGCAGCCGGGGCTCCGCGCCGGCCCGCGCGGTGAGTACGGCGGCACCGCGCCCCTCCGCCCTCCCGCCGCCCCGCTGCTCCCCTCAGCCCTCACCTGCCCGCCGCTCTCGGCCGGCCCGCCGCCCCTCCCCGCTGCCGGCAGAAGGTGCCAGGCAGCGCCCCGGAGCCCTCCCGGCCGCGGACAGCGGCACCGCGGCGGGCCCGGCCCCGTGTCCCGGCCCGGAGCGGCTGCGGCCGGCCCGCACCGAGCGCCCGGGGCGGCCGCGGGTCCGCGCAGCCGGGGCTGCCCCGACCGCCCTGGCACGGCGGCCTGGCGCACCGGGCCACTCGGTTGTACGGTAGCGCTGTCTCAACAATAAAATGAATCTGTCCCTCACGGCTGCGTTTCCATTGTGTTAGCTGGCCGTAGGCGTGCTGGGAGCGCGTTTGTGCAGCCGCAGGCAGCGGGATGCAGCAGGCGGGCCCCCCCCCCGCAGCGCAGCGCTGGAGCGGGCGCGGTGGCAGCGCCCGGCCGGGCTGTGCCGGGCTGAGCGGGGCCTCCGGGCTTGCTGGAGCCGCGAGAAACCCCCATTCCTTCCACCAGGCCCCCAAAATAGGGGAAATTATGATGAGGGTACTTAATTATCCTCAGTGAAATGTTGAGCATTGTTTAAACGACGGCTTACATCTGTTCGTTTTTGTCAGACGCGTTCTTGCTCGGTAAATTCTGTGCTCTCGCAAACTGTGATAGTAGCAACGTTTTGGTATTGAACATAAAAATAATTTGTGTATTTGTCACCAGTCAATTAATTCAGAAATGCTAAAGCAGAAACGGGAGGGGGGGCATGTTGCAATTTGCAAGAATGTCTTTAAACCTAAGTATGTAGAAATTTAAACTTGATAGTACATGTTTTCATTGAAGTGTAATCAGTGTTTACTTTATTCTGTTGTTTTGTTGTTTGTTTGTGGCTTCTTTCCCTTCAAGCCCTCTGTCAGGTGGAAATTGAGACACTGATCACTTCTGCTTAACTTGTAGATGATGGATAAGGATTAACTTTATGCTCTTCACATGGGTAACTCAGAAGAACTGTAGAAAAGAGAGATTGTTTCAACACTAAGTCAATATCTCTCAGGTTAAGGTCATACAGTAAAAATACCTTTTTTTTTCTGTCTTTTTTCCTTGGAGACTGTAATGCTAGGCCTCACAGGGCAGTTTCTTCTTTTCCAGTATGCACTAGCTGCAAGTTCTTATCTAGCTTAAGTGTGTTTGAAGGAAACTTCTGGCTTCCCTTTATTTATTAGCAAGATAGTGGGTCTCAAGGAGCACCAAAGACAGGAGTTTGGAAATATTCCCAGTAGCTGTCAGTGGAGGTAGATGCGTTTTTCGAAGGGGTGTTAGCTGCAAGCCTCAATTACACCCTGAGGCTTTTATGGGAGACTCAGCCAGTAAGGCCTTATCAGAAATATCAGGAGCCCCACGCTGAGCATTGCTACAGCACCGCTGTCATAAACCCTCAGCAGCTGAACACGGGAAGAACAACAGTGCTTGTTGAGGTACATGACTGTACAGACCAAATAGACACTGCTTAGTTTGTCTGTTGCTGGAGAAAACATGTGAAAACTTCAGTGTGATTTAGTTGATCTTGAGTAGTTCTTTTCCTGCTTGCTCCTGTGACTTTGTTTTAGCATCTCTGTCAGGCTTAAGGAAGGAAGGAATAAAGGAAAAAAAGGAACCCCCAAACCTGTTGGTACAGTTGCTACATTCTTTGCTTTTATGTTCCAACCCCAGGATATGGGTCTTCCCAAGTCAGTGAGAAACATCATCTGAGAGCATAGTTAAATGATAAATAGCTGTGGACTGTTATCAAGAAAACCCACAAGCATATCTGGCACAAGAATTTCAACCCCTGCATCTCAGTCTGCTACTTCACGCTTGCCAGAAGTGTTCTGTGGACCTCTTTATAAAAAGAATCCATCAGAATCACCTGAACTTTTTTAAAAGAGATAAAACTAAACTCCCAGAAGGGCGGGTATGAGAAATATGAGGTCAGTTTTTTGCTGCAGAAAACAAATTGCACAATATTTTTCTTGTCTCTGAAGCAGCCTGTCATTATGAAGCAAGCTTCATGACTTGCAGTATTTTCTCCTTAAATAATGCGGAAACAGGATCACAGAGGTGGGATGAAAGTCAGGCTTTGGATAAGTGCTGGAACTGATAATGTCCTTGGCTTTTTGTTAGCCCATCTGCCCTCTAAAGGATCAGCCCTCCAGAATAAAAGCATGGGAAAAGGCCACAATAATTTCACTTCTAGAAAAATAGTGTAGAAAATAGGCAGGGGTTTCAAGAGTACAAGACTTTCTTTTTTTAAAAAAATCATAATTCTCAAAGGGCACAGTGGGAAGAAAATACCTTCAGGAGCACATTGTTTAAAAAAAAAAGACCAAACCACAAATAACTGTGCTTTATCTGTGTATCTAATTGTGTTCTTTGAAGCTTAGTGCTGGAAATGGGGAAATGAGACCAGAACTCACAAGATGTTTATAAAAGAAATAGAATGCTTTTTGAAGGGAATGGGAATGTAGTTTTATTTCTGAGTTGGAACCACAGCTTATAAGAAGAATTAGCAGAAGGGTACTTCTTACTGTCTGCCAGAACAGTTTCATTCTGAATGATGATTAGAAAAGCCCAGCATATTCATTAATGTTATAACTCATTAAAAAAATCTGAAAGTATGTAATTACTTTAATATGTTTAATTTCTTTTTTATTAAGCTCTTTGAATTTTCTTTTTTTTTTTTTTTTTGAGGGCAGGAAAAATTCTGCAAGTTGCAGGCCTCCAGTCATGAGTGCCTTCTGGTGCAAAAGGAATTGAACAGGATACTGGTTCAGACCCTGGTTCAGAGGCCCATTTTAGGTGCAGCCTGCTTCTGCTTTTATGCAGGCCTTTTAAAAAATTTTATTGTAAGACTGCAGGTATTTTGTGTGTACCTAAAAATGTAGACAGGCAAGTTATTCAGCTTAGTATTTCTTGGGTATCTAATACTTGGTGGTGTGTGTAAGTCACTGCTAGCTGAGAAACTTTGTTTTAAAAATTACTGCAAGCCATATGTAGTCACTTAAGATGTGCAATTCAAGGGAAAAGGAAAATGGCTTTTTTCCCCTAATCCTTGAAGGTGCTGCATGTGGAAACATGGCACACTGAAATATTTGTGAGAAGCTTGTGTTCTCTCTGCTGGCACTGGGCTGTCTGCTGTAGCTCTGGGTTATGGTGAGGCTGACAGGAGCCACTTGCTCCACAATTATTTCTGAATGGGGTGTGGTGGAACAGTATCTTGGAACAATCTCTGCTTTACCTTATTTATTTTTAAAAGCTCTTTTCATTCTTCCACCAAATCCTCCAAAAGAAAGTTGATAAAACTGGCAAGTTATTTCAAGGTGTGAGTGCAAATGTGAGCTCTGGAAAGAGCATCAACAGAGTTAGTGTTTCAGAGTGAAGTTCAGAGAATCCAAATCAGATGACGTGAGGAAACTATCTTGAAGAGATCTTGTATGTACTTTTAAAATCTCTTTCCTGACAATCATCTCCAGCTGTAATAAAAAGTGGCTGTAGTGATTGGCCTGTTTAGTGATTTATAGCTGCCTGCAGTGTAGGTGCTTTCCAGCACAGTGCCCTTGGGTCTGGTTGCTTCCTTTAGCCCTTCCTGTGTTCCTGGGAGGGTTTTGGTCTGGAGCCCGTCTCCCTGCCCAGCCTGCAGTGCAGGGTGCCCGTGTCTCCTTAGGGAGATGCATTTGAGGAGAGCGTTGGCAGCTGTGTTGAAGGGTGACAGCAGGGGCAGAGCTGCCTCTGTTGTACTTCAGCCTTTTCCCCCCTTTAATTCTTTCACTGGTGGAGTGAGTGGGTGGTAAAGGACAGGTCTGGCTGGCTTTTGTTCCTACCTTTCCTCCTCCCCTATCCTCAGAGGTGGTGTTTCACTGGTGAAGCAGCTTCTGCCAGAGGCTCCTTCTCTTTTGGTACTGGGCTTTCTGGTAGGGATGTCCCTTATGGCAGCTGTCTGGAAAGCACGGATCAGCACCTGACAGCCACCATACACATCCTGCTGCCAAAAGTGAGGCTTCCCGTCAGCTCCTCTACTACAGCCAGGAATGTCATCAATGCAGTGCTTCAGTAGATGGAGGGGTAAGAATGTTTTCCTGTGGGAGTCTGAGTGCAAGTACACACTTGGCAGCTAAAGAAAAAGTGTGCAGAATGGAAGTGCTGTAGCTGTCTCAGCAGCATAGAGATGCCTGGGCTGATGCTGGGGGAGGGTTTGGTGGGCAGACACTTCTGGCACTTGTTCTCCCAAAAGCTAGGGAAAGTCATTTTACTCTTCTCTGGCATACTGGAGGGAATTTCTGTTCAAGGAAACCAATGTGCCAGTTGTAGAGCAGCAGTAAAATTCTCTCATGACTGACAAATCCTCTGGAGATGTGTCCTACCTGCGTACTTTTAATGGCTGTCACCGGCAGCAGTCGTCTCCTTTTGCTGAACGTAGCTCCAGGCTGGTTCTTACGTGCTCAGAGTTAAAATAATACAGTGCAGAACAGGTAGGAGTTAAAAGTAGCTTAGAAATACAATACTTGCGGTTATTGTATTTCCAAGTAAAATTGCTGAACAGGTGAGGTTCTTTTATGTAGACACCTGCGTCTTGTTTTTAACTTTGACAAATGAACATCAAACACAAAATGAGGTTAGTATGTCTGCACTGTTCATTGTGCTTTTTGTTGAGACAATAGATGAGTGCTTTCATAGAAGACCAGATTTAGAGGACACCTAGCTTCTCCAAAAAGTTCTATATGAAGCTACAGTTTTGTATTGACTAGTCCCAGTTAATCATGTAAAGAAAAGGGCCCTAATGGTTTTTCCAATGCCAGTTGCCAGAGACATGGAAGGTCAGTTTCTGGCTTTCAGGTGTGTAATTGCAGGAAGACATGAAAGTTTAAAGCTGATGGCTGAGGTTCTGAGCTCATTCTGTGTGTAGATGTTGTGTTTGTAGTGTGTTGTGTGTGATAGTTGCAGCCAGATTGGTAACCAGGCAGATTTTCTGCTACCTCAGTGTTGGTGTGTGGTGTTTGAGTCTTCTCCGTAGAAACAGCAGAAATAATGCTTTGAAGGGTTCTGGGTGGAGTTTGTGTTGCTGCTGCAGGGGCAGGTGTTGAGCAGCAATGCACAGGAAGCAATTGAAGCTTGTTTGGAACGCTGCTGAATTAAAGCAGAGGAAATGATGTAAATAAGTGTGTTTTAAGCACACTCTGAAAACACATAATGCTAGTCTTGAGCACCATCCAGAGTGAATCCACAGTTCTGAGGTTAAGTCGTAAGTTTCTGTGACATAAAATCTGTCCTGTAAGAGTGTTTTGGGTGACAACTTTCAGATGACTTGTGGTAGCACTTCTGCTGTCTCTTAAAGCCTTCCCCAAGCAGTGGTGTCAAAAAGGATGGCACTTGTCAGCGCTGTTGATGCTGCTCACAGCCCCAGGGGCAGCAGATGCCTTGCATGTCTTGTGCTCTGGTAGAGTGAAAATCAAGACTGCTGAGTGGTAATAGTTTCATCCATCTTTCATGTGCTTTGTGAGTTCCTGATACTCATGGAAGTCTTCTGAAGAAGAGACATACAATTTGTGAAACAGGAGGATGAGTATTGGTTGCAGTCAGTGCTGGCTGGACAGAGGCTGGCAGATTTCTTCCCAGCACAAAGCAGTGCTCCAGTAAGATGCCTCTGCAGGGCAAACTTTGCCTGAGTACCCCCACTGTTGGGCAAAGGACATGCAAAATACTGTATTAGATTCTGCAATGAAGTGCTGCTGTGCATGTTTTCTTCATGTTGGATTTTTTAAATTAGATTTTGGATATAATCCAGTGTTTTTGAATTCTTTTGCATTTAACTCTTCAGAATTCCTCTTTAGTTTAAGGTCCTGATCTTCTGTTAGATGGACAGGTAGGGATTTAAATCAGTTGTGTGAGGGGACAAGAAGGGAAGGAAAAAAACCAACTTTAAACCAGTGTTCAAACAGTGTAGTAGAAGTTGTTGCCAGTAGAACCATGGGTTAAATGTGGCACTTGTGCCAAGTGTCTGTAGTAACAACTTGTATATCCCTGCTGTGAAGCAAAACAAGCAAAAAAAGTAGTGAAATATGAACACAATGAAAGAGGAGTGCAAGGTACCTGCAAAAACTTAGCAGAGGTTGGCAAAAACTCTTGTCTTCTCTCCCCTTCAAACCACAATGATCTTTTCCTGAAGAAAAGGGGAGGAAAGGTGGTTCAAGTGGTCCAAAGACTGACTTCAGGGACTTGAGAAACAAAACAAGAGAGGTGAAGCAGCATAATGCAAAGTGTTCAGTGTTTGATGCTTCTAGTTCATGCTGGCAGCTTTTCCAATACAAGGAAAATATCAATAGATAGTTCTGACAAGCTGCTGGCTTTTCTGCTTCCAGTGAAGCTTGGTATTGCTAGTCCTTTAAGAGTAAGTTAATGCTTAGTTGTAATGTCATACTGAAAAATTACAGATGACATAAGCTGCGCTTCTGGAATGCACCAGATGTTTCTCAGTTGTTTGGCATCCAGCTTTCATGGCTGGTGACATATTCACGGCTGATTTGATGTGCTGAAAGCAGAACCTGAACTACTACACTGAATTTTAGCCTTTCTAAAAACATGTGTAGTTTGTGTTCCTCCTTCCATCTTTCGCTGTGGACTGAAGAATAGCAAAGTGAGCACAGTTTTGAAAACCACATGTGAATTTGAGCTAGCTGATTCAGTTTTATTTAAGAAAAACTTGAGGGTGATTGATTTTCAAAGCAGTATTTTCTCAAAATTTCTGGATCAAGTAGTATTTTAAACTGTTTTTTGTTATTTTAAAACTCTCAGGTCAAACTACCACTTGGATAAAATGCACAGAAATATCTTCCAATGGTCACTTCAGGAGTCTTCAAACTTGCACTGAGGAGGCTTGTGTACAATTATCCCTGGTCTAGGTGACCCTCAAAAAATTGACAATAAATCATAATTTCAGTGAGAACATTGCTGTGGTGCATAGTTGTCCAACAAAACTTTTTAACTGAATTTAAATAAATTTCCTATAAACATTTCTGTTTTCAAGATGGATATTAATAGCAGTTTGAAAGGATTTTTAAGAAAGTTGGATGCACTTGAGAGTTTATCTTCTGTCTGTTTGCACTTCAACTGCTAGAGCTGCATCGTAGTCTGGAATATTACATCCTTGAAAACAGTGGCACCCTTACCAGAGGAAAAAATTTTAAAAATGGAAAAAAAGTTTGACTCCTCCACATTATTAAGTCTCTAACTTTTTTTTTAAACACTGACCAATTTGCTGTGCAACTGTTAGAAAGAGTGCTGTGGGCATGAACTGTCCTTTTCCATCTCTTCTTTTTATAACTTAAGAAAAAGAAATCTCCATGTGAGAATTACCTGTGAAGGCCTCAGAGAGAATCTGTTTTGCTCTGCTGTGTTTTCAGATTTGCTCTACAGCACAAGGAAACTGGATGCATGACCTTTATTCTTACCTCCCAGAGTGAGAAGTCTTCCACTGGCTCCATGTATGAATTCGAATGCCAATTAGCTTTTAAAAAGTGCTCAAGAGTTTATATAGGTTGGCATTTGTATTTTCACTATGCTTAGGTTACAGTAGCTGTGTTATCTTGATCTCCATATATAGAGAAGTAGATGACAGAGATCTGAGAAAACAGAAGACAACTGGATTCTGAGAATGTAGTTAAATATGGAACTCAGGTGAAGCATTTGCAAGAAAACCACATTATTCTCATCTTGTTTTGCCAGCTGCCGTTCCACAGTGGATGACTGCAGTCATTCTCAGTGATTGGTTTTAATAAATAGACCATGGCATCAGTGAGAATGTAAGTGTGCTGTGCAAATGCTGTCCATGTGAGCTGGGATCACCAGTTTTACTGTGCTGTTGCATTTGAGGGAGCATGCTTATCTTGTGTGGGGGAAATATTTAACTGGGGTCTTTTAAGATGTTTAGACACTTTGGGTGCCTAAAGAATAGTTCACCTTTCCTCATTCACTTTGATTCAAGGTGATCTTGTGTTGCTAAGTGTAAATGGTTTTCTGTCCTTCTAAAACAGGCTGGGTTTTGTGCAGAAAAGCCCAACCTACAGCATTACCATTTTTAAGATTGCTGGGCGTCTTAATGTCTGCCTCTTGCTGCAGCTGTTGCTCTGTCCTACAGAAAGAAGTGTAGACATCTCCCCGCACGTGGTCTGATAGAGACTACTGTGCATCCTTGAGGATAGGCTGCAGTTGCTGTAAGAAGTGTGATTTAGTTTTGCTGAAGCTGTCCTTCAGAGTCTTTTTCCTTTGGATGGGTGTGCAGTGTTCCACAGGCTGTTGGGAGGCTCTGCTGCCTTTCAGTGGACAGACTGCTGGCTGTGGTTGCTCACATGTTGTGTCCTGGCCCAGGAGCCCAAGTTCTGATGTGTTATAATTTATGCAGCTCCTTATGGGGACTGTGCCCTTAATAAGGGTTTAACAAAGCCTGTTGTAAAAGTAGACTGGGTTCTTGCCTAGTGTTCATGTGAAAAACAACATTACTTACAAGAGATTGGGAATACCAGGAAAAAGATCTTCCCTGATAACTGTGCTAAGGTAGCTCTTGTACTTCTGTTCTTATTTCTAGGTTAAACTCTAGCAACCAACAAAGTAGGTACAGTAAGTGTAGTCATATAAAACTGCTGTTTTTCCTTTAATTTCCTGTCAATAAGGGGAAGAAGACATACTTCACCAAACTTGGAGCTTGTGGTTTTCTTGCCAAATTTAAAAAGAGGAATAGCACCAACAGCAGTGCAGAAACCCACAAGCTGAATAATATAAGCAATAGGAAAAGTTGTGTCACATAGGAAAGCTGAAGGTGGAAGAGCCCGTCATAACGGCTGTTCAATAATAGTTTTAAAACAAGCAAGCAAATGAAACTCCTTGAGCTGGTCCTACCTAGGACGTTTTACCTACTTTTTCTTGCCAAGCAGATGTCTCTCTTCATAAAAACAATAAAGTGACTATGAGTTGATTTTTGTTTTCCTGGCTTTATCTGAAATGGAATAATACTGACCAGTTTTCTTAAGGTGTAGCTGGTTGGGTTTCAAGTTTCAATTTAATTCAGCATTTTCCAGACAACTGGACTTGCTTTGGATTCACTGAAGTCAAAGGAGGACTTCTATTCATAAGCTCATTGCTTACTTTGGATTAGTTATAAAGTAAATAATATGAATAATACTGTTCTTTCATTTGTCCACTTAACTATGTAATGGATTTAGTTTTGTTTAGGAACAACAAATGTCAGGACAAGCGATAACTTGCTTGCTTGTCTCACTTATAGGAGATAAAACTGCTTCACCAAAAGGTTGCTCTTTTTCCTTGTTATTTCACAGTAGATTATGAAAGAATTGCATTTAAACCGCTGCAGTACAGTTAATACTTCCTTCAGGGACGACAGTCTGACTGTTTTTCCCAAGTGTTGTTGTGGCAAAAATACCACCATTTCTGGGTTGTTTGATATCACCTTCTGCTTGCTTTCTCTGAGAACAGAGGCAATAAACCCCAGAGTATTTCCTATTCTGTTAGCTTGGCAAGCTGATTTATTTTTTTGGCCGTGTACATGGGGCAGGCAAGGGGTGTGTGGTGTGTGAGCAGGATGGGTCCTTTCTGCAGCCCCCATGGCCTGTGTTGCTGTTGGAAAAACATTCCAGGGAACTTGAAACTGAGGCAGAAATTGCAGGAGGGGGTTTGGGCAAGCTGTAAAGAGCGTGGCCCGCTTGATTGTTCTTGATTTCTAAGATGATTGAACACTGCTATTAAAATGAAACCCTAGCCTTTTCTGTGTTTCTGTGTTTTAGAAGTTAGTACAAAGTGTGTTGCTTCAGTTGCATATCCTGAAAAGATGTAATTAATAAGCAGGATCCAGTCCTTGGAAAAGGCAGGGTTTCTTATTGATTTTGTCTGTCCCCTGTGTTGAGAGTGAATTGATCTATCACATGAAACAAAGGAGATGAGAAATCTGATACATCTTCCCTGAATACTGCAGTCTCTAATATGGCAGTGGAAATTTGTGGAGGTTTGGTCTTAATTTTATTTTGGAGCACAGCATTTCTGCTGGCGAAACAACAATGTTGCTTTTTGTAAGAGAAACCATTTGCATGGAGAATACTATTTTTTGAGTAATAAATCCTGTGATTGTTGCACCCTTCACTGAAGTAACTTTTTCCTATGGTTCTTGTGCCTGAACTACTTATTCCTGGTGTACTGTGAGTTCTAGAATGGCCCTTGTGCCAAAGGCATGATTTTCTTTTCCTTCCCATTCGGAAACTAAAGAAATGTCTGAAGTTAGCTATTGCAGATCTGCTCAAGCACTTGAAAATTCATCACAGGCTGTTCATAATGTGGACAGTTCACCACTGTTCTTTTTTTGCCATGTTTTCCATTAAAAATGAGGTGAGATACTCAGTGGTCAGTGTACAGTCATCATCATCCCCCTGTTTCCCCCATGGGACTCTGGCTTTGGCGGAGGAAAGGAAACTGATGAAAATCAAGAGGTAGCTTGAGTTTCTTTTGGTGTCAACCAGGTGAGGTGGGCAGTAAAGCTGAAGTTCAGTGCTTACCAACTAAGGGAGGTGTTGGGATGAATTGGAACAGTGTGTCATACTGTAGACTTTCAGAAAGTTGAAAATAAGCTGCTGCATGTGCTTGATGTGATTGATTTACCGTGGGCAGTGGTTGCAATGGATACAAGCAATACTTTCAGATTTTTCAGAATTCAGTGTGAAACTGGTAAGGTCTAAAGTACTTTGTGATTATTTTCACTTTCCTATTGATTTTATTGAATGCAGGTTGTCTTTCCATAAATTGATAGTGGCTTTTAACTTCTCTCCCATCCAGCAATGCATGTGTGTGTGTGCTTGGGAGCCATAGCTGAAAGCATAAGACCTGGCACAATTATAAAAAGATGATTTTTCTTGGTCAGTAAAGAGGGTGAGAATTTCAGCAATTAATTCTTGGGATTTTTTTCTCTTCCTTTCTTCCTAATAGCTGACAAGTCTGACTTAGGTACTGGCTCAAGTAGAACTGTGTAATAAAACCTGGACAAATTCTTTTGTCTTTTCTGGGGCTATACCTCAGCAGACTGTCTAAGCAGAGATGATGTGACGTGTACTTAAGGTATGGTTTGAGGTTTTTCACTCCAGGATTTATGCAAAGATCATCTGCCCAACTTGCAGCAGATGCCCAACTTGCTTTGTGTTTGCTTTCAGCAAGGGAGAAGATAAAGATGTGCGCAGTGTTCCTCTAATATTCCAAGCTATTCTGTTGTCAGAGGTACTGTTCTTCAGAATAAGGGAATATGCAAGGGAGGAGATATGTTTTCATTGTATAACTTGCCAAGAAGAGAAATATGTGTGGAGGAGGCTTAAGACAGTGGATAACTGTGTCATCTGGGTGAAATTATGAACAATAAAACAACTCTTAGCTGGAATTTCATGGGCAGCTAAACAGTGACCGTCTAGGGCATGCTGAATGAAAATGACATGTCTAAAATAAAACATGCTCACACAAGGAATGTCCCCACAGTCTGGCACGAAGCCAAGTGCATACTGAATTAGGTCACTGCCTTAAGTGTGAATGTTTTCCAACTTCAGAAAGATGTACTCATCCTTTGCAACAAAGAACAAAACCAGAATGCTAATATAATAAAAAAAATGTAAAGCATTTTCAATTAGCATGCTGGTCTATTCCCTTGTGCGTTCAGAATCAATGAACGTTTTTTGTAAGGAGCAGAAACATTTCCATTGTTGAATATACAGAAGGCCCTGGAAACGCAGAAAGAATTAACAACCAGGTGCCTCTGGAAAACCTGCAGGTCTTCATAAGCATTGTATAAGCCTCAGATGTCTCATTCTTCAGAGATCATACAGACTATTGCAAATAGACTTGTTCTGAAGGACTGATATGAGGTTAAGTACCAGCATGTGCAATTTAAACTTAAATTTTGGAACTTAATCTTTAAGCACTGAAATTCCAGGGACTTACATGTGATTAGTTATTATCAGGTAATCTTACTATCCTTTTTTATAAACTTCAGAATGTTCTGTGTAACCCAATCAGTTTCCTGATTGTGATTTTTAGGATCCCATGTGTTTTTGCTTGTTCTGGAGTTTCACAGCCTGCTTTCTCTTGTAATCATATTCTACAGCCTAGTTACTGGAATTCCTAAAATAGGCCTGTGCCAGACCAAATTCATATCAAATTTGGGTTGTAAATATGCAAAAACAAGGTGGGGTTTTTTTCACCCCTGAGAAGAGAGGATAGTAAGATAAGAGTGCTTATAGGCCCTCCTTTTCCAGTGGGGTAAGAAGGAAGGAAGGTTCTCACAGCATTCACTCACTCTTTGAAGCATTCAAGATGAAATGTCTTACTCCTTTATGATGACTTCCTTCAGCAGAAGTAATACTGAAGGAAAAAAAAGTCAATTGGCTCAGTTTCCACTGCTTTAGCAAACTAACTTACCCATTCAGCTCTCCATGTGCAATTTTAAATTTTAATGTTCAACATAACTGGTTGCATGAACATTCCCAGCCCTTAAAAACCACGGTGAAGCTCTAATGGGAAAACCCCTTGTTCTTTAAGGTGTTGCAAAAAATGGTCAAACATAAATAGGCAATGCCTGTCTCTGTAAAAAGGCTGTCTTGTTAATAGGATTGCCACTAGCCCATAGATAAAGGGTTTCAGCTAATGAAGGAGTAATTAGAGCCTAGAAGTAAAAGTACCAGTGAGCTCTTTGCAGCCCAGCTCGTGTAGTTCTCATTGCTTCAGAAATTGTGTGGCTTATTGTATCTCTCCCTGAGCACCCCCAAGGGCAGCGCTCCCCCAAAGAGCCTGTGCTGTAAATAGGTGAGGGGCCAGTGGGAAGAACACAGAGCTGCAGACAGCCAGCAGCGAGCCCTGCAGGGGCTGCTGACCTCCCTAATCCATGCTAACCATTACCATTACCATGTCTGTTTGGCCACAGTGAGGAAAGGCAGGAAGAGCAGGAGCTCTCTCACTGCCCCCTGCTATTCTCTGAGGCGATCTTAATCTCCTGGTGTGTTGTGTCCTCTTGACACCACATCAGGAGATCTGTTCTCCCTCTTCTAAGATGTGAATGAGACCCAAAGAAACTTAGTGACTCATCAGAGTTGAACACGGGGCAGTTTATTGGTGGAGCAAGAATTGGACTACAGAAGCCTACTAGAACTAATGCTCCATCTTCAGGGGTATCTATTTGTCAGTTAACAACAGTTAGAATAGTTGGGCCTTGATTTACTGATACTTTGTGCAAGTTAGATCATTTTTCAGTATGCCTTTACTGATTGAAGATGTGTCAGCTTCTGCACAGAGTAGCTTTGTACAGTTTAACATTTACTGAGGTTTAAAGAAATTAATGGTTCTTTATGCTATTAATTGTGGCTTCACCTCTTGCAGTCTAACAGAACAAGAATTTAGTAAGAAATGTAAAAAACCATTTTATAGTCATCTCTGTACTAAAGAAAGCTTGGGATGATATTGTATCATTGCTGCGAACTGGTTTTATCCTGTGGATTTTTTCTTCTGTCTCCCTTGATTCATCACATCTGGACACCAGTCAGCAGTCTGAGGATACATCTGGTGTTGATCACTCTTTATAGGCATTCAACTTGCTTTTATATAAAGTTATGTTTGTGCAGTGAGGAGTGACTAACTTCTGGCTTGTCTGCACTTGAAGGGATGTTATCTAGTGTTCAGCTGATAAAACTATTACTTATTTTGTATCAAAGTCTCTGGTAGCTTTCTGTGAGTTCCAAAAGCTTCAGTTTCAGATAAGCAATTGCCTTTAATGTGCTGTATTAACAATTTCTACATAATGTATGTAAATTATTCATTAACAGGAACTTTAGGACTACAGATAAAACATATTTCAAGCAGTCCTATAGACTTCAGCCAGACAACTCCAAGGTGTGCAGCTCTTGCCAAACTTGGTGTGCATGATATGCCTGCAAACTTTGGGTCAGCTGTGGCAGGCAGTGGTGCTGGTGGTGTGGATAAGTCATTTAATCTTTCAGGCCCTGTAACTGGAGCTTTCTTGCAAGTGAAGATGCTGAATATGATGATGCCACTGCTCAGAGGTACCTGATTCGCACAGGAGCAGTATCCCAGTGCTGGAAGCTGAATGGGAAGGGAGGAGTGTCAAAGACACAACTGGGGAGACAGTGCCAGGTGTTTGCTGTAAACACATGGGGCACCCTGACTGACTGGCAGGGTCAGCACAAGGTGGGCTGGGAGGCACCTGGCAGTGCCAAACAAGTCTGTCTAACCCATACAGGAGGAGTATGGGAGGGAGCAATGTTTTTGTAGTCTCATAAGGATAGTGAAACTAAACTGGGAGTCTCAGAGCTTCCCCCAAACCATAATTGCATAACACACTCAAAATGGATGTAGAGCTAATAAGTCCCTGGATAAATTTTAATGAGCTTCACTTATTTTATACAAGCAAATTATAAATGAAAGTATTTTATTAATATTGAAAGTAGACTAATGTGCATTGAGCTTACTTCTTAGTTTTTCATGCTGACATTGAAGAGGCCCATAAAATGTTTAGCTGACTCTCAATGCTGAGTAGGATTTTTGGTATCCCCCTCTTGCACAACTGTGGTCTGTTTCTCTGGTCTTTCCCTCTAGGCTGGTTTGGTCAGCCACATAAGAATGTGACCCATGCAGATGGTCACTGCTTCTTCATGCTGGCCTAACCATATCAGAAGATGGAAAAATTAGTGAGTGGATAATATCAGGATCCTTTTCATCAATCAGGGATTGGCGTTTGAATTTTAATTTCTGTTGACTTTGACTTAATCTGAAATGCGGTTTCTGTAGACTTTGATATTTAAATCTATAATACTTTATTCATGAGTGAACAGTTATACCCTGAAAGGTATTTACTTAAAGTAAAAGCAAATGAAAAGGCAAGCAAGCTTCTGCTGCTTCAAAATAGTTAATGGATTTTTTTTTTTTAGGACTAGGAAAGGAATGGGGTTTGTTGGTATCTTCTTTTCCCTCCCACAGAGTAAAACAAAAGAAAAAACCCAAGAAGGAATGGGGGAGTTAAAACAAATGTGAAATAAACCGTGGTGAGACTAGAAGAACCATTACTGCTTTGGCTAGCTGTGTGACAAATGCATTTTATTGGACTGCCCATATTACTATTTTCCAGACACTGTGTCAAAGGGAGTTGCTGATGGGTAATGCAAAGGAAAGAAATGTTTTTTCTTTCTCCTTTTCTCACTCCTTCCACCAGCAGTCTTTTGCATGCCTGTGTCAGAACTTTGTTCATGTGTGTCTCAAATGATTGTCTGCTCCGTAGTTCTAATATGCGCCTTTCTTTTAATTTTAGGTTCTATCTTCGTTTTGCTGACTCAAACCACAGATTCCAAGGAAAGGAGAGGAAGTGGAATAAAATACTCTAGTGCCGGAGGAAAAGCAAGACTAGCCAATGAAAATTACTATTACTAAATTGTAGCTTGCTCTCACACGTAGTGGGGGGGAAAAATTGCTGTCTATTCAAGACCTACAAAATTACTTTTGCAGATTTCCCTCACAAAACTTCGAATAAGCTTAGCCCCTTCAACTAAAGCACAGTTAGGAAATGGAAATATGATTCCTTGCTGGTGTCTTGCATCCTCCTCCCCCTTTGCAGGTTTTTTTTGTTTGGGGTAGGAAATCCTGAACAAATTGTATGGCGTCAAGCAGACTTACAGTTGATGGTTATGGATGACACAGGAACCTCAGATGTACGTCTCTGCAATGACACCTGATTGAGGCAAAGCTTGGAAACTGCTCATCAGCTATGTTACCAGAACTTGTAGTAGTTATTGCAGTTGTGTATTCTCTCTTTTTCTAAGATTTGAAGTCTGGGTGATGTCCCCTGGAAAGCAAGAGCAGATAAGTCATCTTTTAGGTTTGGAAATAGAAATAATATGAGAATGCCCAGAAGAGGCTTAGTAATTCAAGCCAGGACTCGTTGGCTATTGGTGGGCCTTGCATTACTGTTCAGTTTAGTCCTGCTCATGTATTTGCTGGAGTGTGCCCCACAAACAGATGGCAATGGATCTCTGCCTGGTGTCGTAGGTGAAAGCATGGGTAAAGAATACTATCAAGCTCTCTTGCAGGAACAAGAAGAACATTATCAAAACCGAGCTACCAGTCTGAAACGTCAGATTGCCCAGCTAAAGCAAGAGCTTCAGGAAATGAGTGACAAATTGAAGTCCCTGCAGGAGAAAAAGAGCCCGAAGGTCAATGGTATGAACTACCAGGGCACCAAAGAGCAAACATCCAACGATCTCCTAGAGTTTCTTCATTCCCAGATTGACAAAGCTGAGGTGAGCGTGGGGGCCAAACTGCCTAGTGAGTATGGAGTCATTCCTTTTGAAAGCTTTACGTCCATGAAAGTATTCCAGCTGGAGATGGGGCTCACTCGGCATCCAGAAGAGAAACCTGTTAGAAAGGATAAACGAGATGAGTTGGTGGAAGTTATTGAGGCTGGCCTAGAAGTTATCAATAATCCAGATGAAGAAGATGGACAAGATGAAGATGATGGAGTAGGAGATAGACAGCTGTATAGTGAAAATGATTTTGTAGAAGGTATGTTTACTTACTTCCTATCCCTTTAGCAGAATGTCACAACAGGCATTTAATTTAATAGTATTTGTACTTTTAGGTGTTTTACCTACTTGGATAGAGTCTTGAAGAGTAATTGCACAATAAGAACCTTTATTTCTGATGCTGAGAATATTACTGCCTCATTACCTTGTGTTTTTAGTGGAGTAACCTGCATTTCAGAAGGGCTCACCACAAGAGGTGTACGGGGGAAACTGTATCTGCTTAAAATACAGATGCATTCAAATTTGATTGTAGCCAAAGTCAGTGTGACACAGCAGCTTGAGGTACTAAATAACTCAAAAACTTGCAGTGAAACTGATGGCAGTGGGAGGGAGAAATTGATTCATCTCTCTAGTTAAGCAATCCAATATGAAGCTACATGTTTTTTCTTGATTCATCTATCTCTGTGGCACTTTTAGTTAATGCTCAGGCATTTAACTTTCACAGTCATACTGAAGGGAGAGGTAGGCTGTGTTCTGGGCCTGTCACCTGAGGAACTTGGTGTCCTGAATTGACCTTTCATGGTATAACAGTTATGGGGTCTGCTAAGCTGTGCAGCCTTGAACTGTTCTCTTGTTCTCCCTTCAGTTTTGTCTCAGTGCCTGTAAGTTTAATTGCAGAACACATATTACAAAAAAGGCATATGTAGCAGTTAAATTTTCAACACTATGGCCCCTAAAAAATGCAGTAGTGACAAATCCTGTAACAGGTGGCTTTCAGGGTATGGTCTCATGCAATGAAGATAAGTATTATCAAAAACTGCCCTAGTACTTCTTCTTTATACTTAACAGTATTAAATACAGTTCATGCTACTACTAAAAACCAAAAGGTGAACCATGTTATAAGACCATTACGGGAGGAGGGATTCTGGAGTAAGTACTGATGTCTATATTATTAAGCAAACATGCTGGAGAAAGATACCATTGGCCTTGAAATAATGGGGGTTTTTTTTAGTCTCAGAAGATGTAATTGGTTTGTAGTGCAAAAAGTCTCTGCTTTTAACAGCTACTGTGTTTAAAGTTTGATGCAGGTACTCCCTTTCATTCCAGAAGGTGGTGCAGGGCATGGACTCCACTCAGCTGGGTCAATGCAGCACAGCCTGTGTTGGGCTCCTAGTACAGTTCTCATTTAAAACCCTCTTATTTTTTCCAGGGGTAGTCAATCTTGCACTTTATTTCCGCATTAAGTATTCAGGTGTTTTTCCATTGCTGTTTTAGATACTGCTCATACTCTAGTGGATTTTTATTTTACTGTGACAAATAGCTGTTGATTTTTTAGTGTACTGTAATGACAGACATTCAAGAAAGCAGTAGTTTTAGGACCTTAGAATTAAACTTCTTATACCTCTGCTTCGTTCACACCAGTATTTGTTTTTGGAAATCAAACTAATTTCCTATTGCTGTAAAAACAGTAACTTCAAACACAGGGTTACAGGAACTATAGGGAAAGACAAGTCTTTCATGCTGCATATGGGCATGTTAGCAACCAGCCATAGCGTTATCTATATCTATTAGTATCTTTCTGCAGACAGAAGTTGTGGGCTGTGTGGGTATTCTGTGGGTTTTTATGTGCAAATACTACTGTCTAATTGAGCCAGCAGAACAAGGCAGCTTTTGAATGTTAGCATATTCTTCCCCACCCCTGTTTTTCCAAAACCCAGGGGTAAGAGGCAGACCCAGCCGGTGCTGGTACGTGCAGGTCCCTCGCCCTGCAGCCCCGTGGACAGGCTCTAGCACTCTGCCCCCAGTGCTGGGCATCCCCTTTGATGGAAGGCCAGCTGGAAAGCTAATGCTGTCCTATTTATGAAATACTACTCCCTCAAGCTGTCCTAACCTGTGTACAGACTTGTGTGTCAGCTGAAGTCACAACAGGTCCTGTAGCTGTCCCAAGAGCACATCAAAATTTCTGATGGGTTAGTGTTGCTCATTTAGAGAAACAGTTTTTTAAATGTTCCAGTTGAAGCAAACAATTTAAGTTCTAGATCCTCTTCAGATGGTAATTATTCTGTAGAATGTGGTTTGTGTCCAAAACTAGAGTATAGTGCAATTTGAAACTGGAAGCTGAGAAACTTGGTGTGTGGATAATTTTTTTTTTTACTTCTGGGACAAAAGAGAAAACATGATGCTGCATTACTTAATACATAACCATCATGTTTTATGCTCACTACAGATAAGTTGATTTTACTGTATGATTTTTAGGATTTTTTTCCTCAAAACTACTGCATATCTATATACAAAAATTTAGCCACAGAACTGTGCCACAAGAAATAGGCATTTTCTAATCTTCTAGCTTTTTACCTCAACAGGCCATTTTTCTATAGGTCAGTATTTTGTTCTGGGAATTATGTCTACTATTTTCCTAGACTTGTGAAATAGTAGACTAAACTTTTGAACCATGTAATTTTTTTGTGATATGTACTTTCAGGTATTCTCTTCTTAGAGAATTTGGTTACTGTTTAAATAAGTTTAGAGTATCTTTTCTTGTAGATGATTTTACTTAATGGTGTATTTGAATGTCTGGTGAATATGTCTGAAGTTCTCTCCCAGCATTTATGTTGCCTCTGGTGCCCAGTCAGTGAAATATAATTGTCTTCATTTGAAAAAAACATGGAGAATTTTTTGTTTCTCACTGTGTTTTAGAATTTATCTATATTGGAGTAACTTGAGACAACAAATACTATTAACTTGAATTTAAAATTCATATGCTTTCTATTTTATAAATACCACTTTCCAAAATAAACTTTTTTCTGAAAAAATACACCTAATTAGCCAAAATACTCATGGTAGTCTGAATCTACTGATTTTTATTACTCTTAATACTGTGCAGGCAAAAAAAGTTCCAAATACTTGCTGATGGATGCCAGTTTTATTGTTGCCACTCTGCATTTTTGCTCTGTGTCCTCGATTTAACTGTTCCTGCAGCTGCCTTGCTGCATGTTCAGCCTCTGTGGGCTCTGCACGAAGATGTTCTGTCTTCTACCGCTGGTGCAAGGAAGCTGTATCCACAACAGGGAGCACTCTGGCCAAGTGTTTTCTGAACTGATGTTATTTTAGTGTTGCAAGACAGAGCGATGATCCAAATCTGCTTTGGAATTGTGAAAAGGCAGAGCTGCCACAAGCCACGTCATGGTTATGTGCAGGCTTTGAGCAATAACACTAAGTAAAAAAGAAAAAAATTTCTAAGTGTATAATTCCACTACAAAGATGCTTTCTGAAAACTTCAAATTATTTTTCACAAAATTCAGTTGACTCGTTCTACTGATAAATAGAAAACCAACAAATTTCTCAGCTCAGTTTGCTGTACCTGTTTTCCTTTGCAACAGCTCATAATGAAACTTCCAGAATTCTAACATTAACAACAAAAATCTGACCTGAAAAAAAGTCTTGTTCTGCAGATGCTGTTGGAGAAACACTTTGAAGTTGTTGGTTTTTTCTTAGTGTTTATATTAGATCTAAGTGTATGAGAAACAAGAGTATCCTATTCCCCATGGATAAGAGTATCCCTGGAGAGGATAAGAGATGCAATTTTACATATTTTCACAAATGAATGGATTTAGGATTCTGACCAATGGACCTAATTGCTGAACTGCACGTTCTAAAGTAGTCCTCCATTAAAAATGGATTTCTTTGAGATCAGTATTTGATAATATTGAGAAATGGAGAGTAATTCAGAGGAGATAATAGTATTACCTCTGTTCCCTTTCTCCAGAAGCCTGTGACATTGAGTCTTGAATGCTGATAGAGAAGCCTTGAGGAGCCTTCATAGACACACTTCACTATCAGTGTAACTGGCTTATTTGGGTTTACATTTATCAGTGTAATTGGCTTTCTTAATCAAGAGATTAAATGCTCTTCCATTGCACAAACATTTAAAATGAACCTTTGGAAAATAGAAGCACCAGCATGTTTTCAGAAGCTAATTAGCAGTTAGCAAATCGCTAATAAAGGTCTTGTTGTTGAATGTCTAGCAGTGCTTTTTGGATCCATTTCTCCTGTGTTTCCAATTGGAACTGGGCAAAGTCTAGAAACTTTCTTTAGGCTGTCATCAAAAGGAAGATTCCCTGCCCATCCTTGGCGTGTGAAAATGCTTTATTCCCATGCTGCACGCTTCCAAGTGCTTGAAATCCATAGAACAGTGTGAGAGTTCTACAGAGCAGATCACAACAGGTAGAACAGTTTGTCATGCAAGCAACCCCTGCCATGTGTGCAGCATGAGACCAGAAACTGGGCACTGTCCTGGGAACTGTAGTGGAGAATTCTAATACACACCAAGAGAACCAGGTCATACATCTTAAATTCCATAGACCAAACGCTTTCCTGGTAGTTGTAAAGCGAGTAATATTCAAGGCAATAGAAGAACAGCTTTTTGGCTTTGGTAGTAACTGATCCCCGGTTTATTAAACGAATGTTTAATTCGTTTGGTGAGAAACAGAACCTTCTGCAAAAGCAGTAAAGCTTCATGGACCAGGAATAGCAACTGTTAAATTATTTCTGCTGCTTTTTACCTCTTTGCTTGTGGAGTTCTATTTTGGATGGCAGCCAGTGTATGCTAGTTGGAAGGTGAGATAACAGGTTTTATTAAATGAGTCAGTTCCAAGTGTTAAAAACCTGAATACACTAAGAAGTAAACCAGATGTGGCTTCTTTTTCTGGCTGTTCTCAAATCTGCCTTCTGTGTTTAGAAACTTTAGTCCCATAAAAGTATCCAAATTAGTAGATTAGCAAGAAGCTAGCTCATAGCAAGGAGAATAACTTGAGGAGTATGTACTATTTAAAAGAAGTGTGGCTCTAGTAGCATGTTGAGATTCAGAAGTTTGGAATCTTGTATTTCAACATGTGAGTGTTGGCAAGGCATTATTCAGATTTGAATTTGCATATTCAGGTTTTTATGAAGTTACAGCAGTGGGTTTTACTTTTGGGGTTTTTTTTTAATTAATATAGAAACTTTTATTCTGTACTACAGCCTTCTTTTGTAGACTGACATCTGAGCTTATCATTTGATTAAAGATAAGCTATTGGCAGCTGATATGCTTTTAAAAACCTCACTTATGTTGTAAATGGTATTTTTATCTTTAAACAGCTATTGGATAGTAGAGGAAGGAATAAAATATAAAATATTGAATGTTACTTTCTCCAGGAGTCCTGGTACAAAGTATTTGCTGTCTGTTACATGAAAGGGTGATGTGCAAGCACCGTGGTGCATCAGCTGCTCCATTAACCAAGATGCTGTTTTCAAGCTGCAGTGCAGCACAGAGGGTTGCAATGGAAAAGGGTTGAGAGGGATTTAAGACCTTCTGCTGCTTCTGACAGCCAGCACTGTGGAGTTTCGTTGTTTCAAACACCATTTTCAGTGCTCCTAATCAATAATGATTTGGAAATAAGCATTGAAATGTGGTGCATACTTCATGCATCTCTGTGTTGACAAAGGCATAAATGTGAAGATTGAGAGCTGCTTGCTTCACCTACTTTGTCCGGTGTTGATTTCAGTTGCAAAAAAAGGACACTATCAAAGCTGGGTACAAAAGAGAAATTTTTGTGTCATCAGTATGGCTTGTCCACTCTGTGCCCTGCCAGCAGCTGGGTGGGAGGCCTGGGAAGGATTTCAGCTGCTGAGGAGACTGGTGTGGAGAAGGGGCAGATCAGGGCAGGCAGGTGAATGGAAATGCTTTGTGTGAGGGCAGGGGTGTGCATCATACTTGGGAAAATGCAGCTGTTTGTAACTTTCTCTATGGTCTGGGTGGCCACTTAACTGGAATGTAATGCTAGTTCATGTTAAAGCTTGTGGTTTTTGCGGATAATACGTCTTTTCCTTGCTGGGGAGGGGAGAGCAGAGATGGGATGAACATAAAACATTTTTGTTGGAGGGTTTTTCCTGTCATCATTTCTTACTCTCAGTTCAGCATAGATATGGAATTAGCAACACAGAACATAGTATAGTCAAAACCACAGATGAGCCTCAGTCCTTTCCTATGTAAAATTAGAGTCTGTTGGTTTAACTTCCTTCCGTGATGGTCCTTGAGTTAGAGGGAGAAAGGGACAGGTTTTTTTCTGCGCATTAGGAGTAAAATATCTCCCAACAGATAGTCCTGATATAGATAGATGCTACAGATAGTTTCTGTAGCATTGTTGTCCTAAAGTGTGACAGAAAACACATGAAAACATCTGCCTATGTCCTTAGAAGACCATGGGTGTAGTAAAATAGCACTTATTTATCAGATAGAAAGCATTAACTACTGGTCAGCAGTGAAAATAATTTAAAAGCATTCCAGCATTATCACACAGTTGTTTTGTTTATATACCACATGTCAGATTTTGCAAACTTTGTCAAGCAAGTTACTGTCATCTGTTCTGCCCACAGAACAAATCGTGGCTTTTCTTGTGTTGATTACTGGCCAGATGATCTCAGATTTTACTGTGGACTAACTTAGGGCGAGATTCTTAAGGAAAGGCTTAAGAGCAGATAATATTAGATTTCAGCCATCCTTTTCTGTAGCAAATAGCTGAATTCCCTTTTTGTTGGGAAGACCCAATTTTTAATTCTGTTGGAGAAGTTGGCATAGGACCATGAAACCCGTTGTCTGTAAGAAGCAGGGGAAGCTGGAGTTCATCTGGGATTGTTTCTCAGGTTTGATCTAAAATGGTAGAAGGGTGATTGTGATTAATAACAGTTGTGGAAATTTCAGATATTTTTAGGAGAAACCCAGAAGCTTTGCACCCCTTCTTTAGTTCTTAGGAAAATCAGTGTTCTGAAATACAACTGCTGGGATCTTTGACTTTACATATTACTTGTGTGACTTATTCTTCAGGTTACTATCGTACAGAAAGAGATAAGGGGACACAGTATGAGCTGTTTTATAAGAAGATGGATGGCATGGAGTACAGGCATGTCACCTTGTTCCGACCCTTTGGACCCCTCATGAAAGTGAAGAGCGAAACGGTCGATATTTCTAGGTCGATCATTAACGTTATTGTTCCTCTTGCTGGAAGAACTGAGGCATTTGCACAATTTATGCAAAACTTTAGGTACGTGCATGAGATTATATAGTGAGCTATGTTGCTGATTTTCAGTATTTTGTTTCCTTTTCAAAATGAATTCCTGTTCTGGTTGATTGCAACAGAGCTAATGATCCCAACATTGTGTGCAACTGCCTTGGGATGTTTGTAATGGAACTTACTGTATGGAAAAAACATTCCCAAAAGGTCTTAAGAGGTTCTTGAATGGCAGCAAAATGACCAAATGTCAGAGTCACTGTGAACCTGGACACAGATGTTCTTGAACATAATTTTTGTATTTACATCAGTTGTAGAGTGCCTGTTTATAAAATAAGGTATTGGAATGTGACACACAGTATTGGAACCTTCTGATTTAAACGGGTAAGATGGGGAAGAAGAGGGTAAAACATCTTTCCTTGTTTTCTGTGAAGCCATTTGATGCTTCCCCAGAATACTTCAATCAGCTAATACTTTTCAATGTAGTAGCATTTAAGTACCTGAAGTTTTTTGTTGTGTTGCAAGTAATTACTAATATCAGTTTATCTTTGTGCTTGTAGGGATGTGTGTATTCATCAGGATAAGCGTGTTCACCTCACAGTGGTGTACTTTGGACAAGATGGTCTATCAGAAGTAAAAAGCATCCTAGAATCTGTAGCTAGGTAAGTGTACCAATCCAACATCAGTTAGTACAAACAATACTGATTAGCATTTTTAAAAGTTTTTTTAAAAGAATGAAGAAATAAACCAAATAAAGTTTATACTCCATTATGGGTTACTAGGAAATTTATTACTTATTTACTGTACACTATTTATGGTTGCCATTTTACAGCTTAGGTTGCAAAAGTTTCCTGAAGACTACTAAAAATCAAGTTGTAGCCAGAAAAGACTTTGAGGTTTCTATCTGACAGTCCAAAAAACAGCAGGGGTGAGTTTTGCAGTGGATGTTCAGTTATGCTAACAGATGGATTAGAGTGTTAAGTTCTTTTGAACTGGGATGTACATTTTAATAGTTACTTCACTGGAGAAACAATTTTATTTAATGATAAGGAAGAGAAATGTAGTAGTCAAAGTAGGCCTGTACTTACTCTCAGCTGTAAAATAACTTTAAGCATGGTTCAACATGGCTGTCTCAGCAGTAGCATTGCATCAGTGTGGACGTAAAATTCCCAGATGTGTCTTTCACAGTTTTTGCTCCAGAGAGATGGGACAGGTGCCAGCATCCTTTACCCTGCAGCCAAAGGGCTCCTTCACTGCCTGAGCTCCTGCACTGATCCCTGAGCTGGGAGCCTGTTCCCCTTGAGCTCTCGTGTGATCCCTGTCTCGTGCTGCTGGCCAGGCTCCTCTCCATGGCAGAGATTACACACAGGGTGCTTTGTCACCAGCTTGGAGCATGTGATGGAGAGCTGGCCTGGCATGTGCAGGCAGGCAGGGAGGAGAGGATTTCTGCCTTGTTTGCTGCAGTCTCTCTAGCACCTGCCATGTGCTGCACCCCTCCACACTGCGGCCTCTGCGGCCTGCCCTGCTCCCTGTGATGTCCCTCAGAGCACTGAGTCAGTGCTGCAGCCTCACTGGGCACTGGTTCTGTATCCTTTTAGTGGCACTGCTGTTAATATCTTCAGCCTGTTCTCTTCAAGCACTGTGCTCTGAAGTGTCTCTGAAGTAGACACAACTTTGCTTGAAGATGTTCTCTGAGTGTGTTTCCATTCTCCTTTGGCTGCTCCTTCCCTCTTTTGCTGTGAGTACAGGCATGTGTGCTACTGTAAACAGTGAGGAGAAGCAAAGTGCCTGGGTTATGGTGGCACCAACACACAGATGGCCTTTGCCCCGTGAGTCTGATGATGCCAGGGCTCTGGCTTCCTGTTTGCCCTCTTCTCTGAGCTGGTGGAGACAGATATTTCTCTGTTAGTCAGGACTTCTTGGTTTGTGGGGACAAATTTTAGATGCCATTGTAATTCAGGAGAGCATTTTAATTCATGTCAGTTAACAAAAGGCCTTTTAATCTGTCTGAATGATTAAACACAAAATGAAGTTATAAAGTAAGACTGGTTTCTATCATTTTACAAGTTTTAAAATTAAAATAGACAACTAAGTGTAAGAGTTTTTGTTTTCTCACTGTGATCATATAACTGTTTTTCTTTTTAGATTTCTGGAATGAAATTCCTGTAAAATGTTAAGAAAACTACAAATGGTCCCTCTGCCCCTCCCCACAGATTTATTTTGGGTTTGGCTCTGTTTTTCTTGTAGAGAAACTGACTTCCACAATTACACACTTGTCTCTCTGAATGAGGAATTTAACCGAGGCCGAGGACTTGACATGGGTGCCCGAGCCTGGGAGAAGGGCGAGGTCCTGATGTTCTTCTGTGATGTTGATGTTTATTTCACAGCCGAATTCCTCAACAGCTGTCGCTTAAACGCTGAGCCCGGTATGTTCCCTTGCTGTTGCTGGAACAGAGCCTTGTCACCGTGCTTGACTTCAGCTGACCTGTGCTGAGCATGTAGGAAACAAAGAAAACTCAGCTAGAGTGCTGGAGCTTGTTCAGTACCACACACCCTGGAAAATGAATCACACTCTGCACAAAAAGGCAATAATATTTAGACTGAAAAATATCTTCCACCTTAGTGTAGCTTTTTTGAAGAACACATTGTCTTTTTTTGTACTACATGTATAATTTTCGTGTTTTCTTAAGATTTAGTTGTCTGAAAGAAAGTGGACATTCAGTTGCTTTAACAGTTAGACTGCATGTAAATCTGTATAACAAAGCTCTGTGTAATGCTCTCCAGTGGAAGATGATTTTTGTTATGCTGAAATCTCTTAACAAGTTTGGTTTATCTCTTCTCACATGCGTATGGCCAAGACATGTCACATGGGAATGTTTTTCAGTAGAGCTACAGTGTGCTCCTTGTGGACACTGAGCAAATGTCCCACTGTTCCATCCCAAGCTATGAAATATTCTGATTGTTTTTCTTAAGTTTGTATGACTCTTGCTTGTTCTACAAGTTTCTGCCAAGAAGTGAAAGCTTTCTTGAGTTAACAAGCAGCATGCTGCTGAAGACCTCCTCCTGTCAAACTGTGTTTGGGTTCTTTTGTTAATGCTTACTCTTGTTTCAAATTTGTTGCAGTCAGAAACTATTTTCTCCAAATGTTAATTTGGAATCAATAGATACCTTTTTTCTTTCTATCTTTAACAAACAGGCAAGAAAATTCTTCAGAAGCCAGATATTTGGGTTCTGTTTCTTGCTTTTTCTTTTGTTTCTGTCTGTCTCTGTAATTCATGAAACAAATTGTATAAATAATTGGAAAAACTTTGGAGAGGATTATTTTGTGAGCTTTAACAAGAAACAGAGTTCAAGAGACTGCTTGAAATTTGTACTGGCAGTTTGTCACCCTTGTTTCAAATGAGATCTGAAAATGCTCCTCACTAAGCATAGTCAGATTCTCATGATGCTTGATGCCCTTGCAGGATATCCTGGATGTACCTGCTTTTATGTTTTTATGGAAAGAGACCAGTTCATAAAACTCAGCAATGCAAGGTGTCACCTGGATTTGATTATTTTTTAGTTTTGCTATGTATCATTATTGAAGGAATTTTTCAGTCACCTAGAAGGGTACTGAGACATCTAATAATTTATATAAGCATGTATAACTCTATAAATGTAAATCAAGTGTAATATATATATATAATATATAATAATGCATACATACGTTTTTTTTTAATCCTATGGGCTCTGCCCCACTAGATGTTAGAGACTTCCTAGGTGAAATCTTAGCAGCTAGAGCTTGTTTTTATTTATTTCCACTAGATGTCTAATAGGTAATATTTTCCATAAAAAGAGTGTTTCTGGTTTCTTTTTGCCTTCAGAAAGCATGCCCACAGTGAGTTAACAATTACCTTTTGACTTCCAGGGAAAAAGGTTTTCTATCCTGTGGTATTCAGCCTTTACAATCCTGCTATTGTCTATGCCAACCAAGATATACCACCTCCTGTGGAGCAGCAATTGGTAAGCAGCTTGATTTGTTCTGGGTAGAATTAGGTGTGCTTTGTATTAAATCAAAATCAAGTGTAACTTAATAGTCTGTTTGGGATATCTTATGACCTTTGGCACTGTATATCTAAACCGTTTTCTCCATTATAGGCAAAGCACTTGGAAAAAAACCTTGTCAAACTATACAAAACTCATTCTTAGATAAACTTGGAGTTCCACCTAGTTTAAAAGAAGTAATTGCTATTAACCAGATAAAGTTGGTAGTTCTGATCTGCTGCTTACCCTGGTTTGACAAGCCAGTATTTTAGGAAGATGGTGGCATTGTGTGGCAGCAACTTTCATATTATGTTCCAGCAAACAAAGCATTGGTGAAAGGCAAAAACCTCTGAATGATGTGTCCAGTCTGACTGTCTTTCAAGAGATGAAATTGAGTTTTACAGCTGAGACTTCTGGGATGGATGGGTTTGGAGGAGGAAAAGAAGAGAGTAGGAGGAAGAAGAGCTGTGTTAAAAGGAAAACATAATAGCCCTCATTTGCTACATTGTTTGCAAGGAGCCTACTGAAAGCTGGAGGGAAGGTTTTGCGTATCATCTTGGATAATCACAGCTGAGAGAGGAGGGAGCCCCTGCCTGACAGCTCTTCTGTTCACTCTTAACAGTACTGTGGTTGCTGACTTCAATCACAAATCACTATTCTTGTCAAATCAGATCAAGAGACAAATGTGGCCTTAGGAAATGGAGTGTTGGGAACAGATGATTTAGCAATGGACTAAGTTCCTGCTTGGTCTGGGCAGATACATAGAAAATAGAGGTGGTGCAGCAGAAACTGCTGTGCTGCAGTGAGGGTGAGTGGAGTTGGAAGGCAGAGGGTGAAGTGAACAGCAGGTGACTGGGAGGCCCCATGTGAGTGCACGACACAGAAATACCAGAAATGTTACTCTGCTCTATCCTGCACTGAACAAATGTTTGGAAGAGCTTAGTTTTCTGCAAAACCAACTGCAATGTACCTCCTTGGTTGTATTTTACTTTTCAAAATGATACTGGTTTAAAATTGCAGGTTCACAAGAAGGATTCTGGTTTCTGGCGGGATTTTGGCTTTGGCATGACTTGTCAATATCGGACAGACTTTCTGACTGTTGGTAAGATGGGACTAAAGCAAAAAAATGTGTGTTTAAGAAGGGATTCTCTGGTCTTACCTAATGACAGGAAAGTAATACATCAATTTCTTGTATCATTTCCCCAAGCCCAGCAGTCAGACTTGCTTGACAACTTTGATCAATGAGATAAGTTAGCTTTTCTGGATTTTGATGTCCCGTCTGTTGAGTGTTTTAAAAGACACAGTAGTTTTAGTAGAAACATTTCATTCTAGAACTGTTTTAAAATACTTTTTTTATATATATTTTGTGTCTGTCTGAAGCAAATGAATCAAATTTAAGAAACATGTCCCTCAAATAGACCAGAAACATTCAAATCCTTTCTTTCAAATAACCTTGAGAAGTTGAATACAATTGTTAGTCTTTAGCAATGTGCTTTGCCCCCCCTTGTGGCACATTCTTAAAACTGAGAACAGCTTGGTGTGCTTAAATGTGGAGGATGGTGGTGAGCATAGTCTGCCAGAAGATGTAAATCTGCCAGAAGATGTAACGACACAGCCCTGTGTGCTGTCTGATAGCTTGAATGCAGGCTGATTGCTAATAGCAGTCATATTGCCATCTGTATGGTATGAACACTTCATAATTCTGAAATTTTGAAATTGCACAAGAGCCTCAGTTGCTCTTCACTGTGGTCCTAGAAAAACAAGAGAACCTAAAATGGTGAACCATGTTCCTTTCCTTAATCCAGCCTTTTGAATTGTGACCTGTGGAGTAATTGCTGGCATTGTTAAAGAGGATTTCTCACATGGTGCGTGACTGCTTCATTTTCCAGCTGCTAAAATCCATTATGCTCCCTAAAAATAATCCAAAAGAATAGCCAGTGAGGTTTGCTTACAGTTTTCTGCAGCTGTCACATGGGATGTCATGCATAATGCAGTTTGGAGACACTGCTCTAAGAGACTTTCTGAAGTCAGCAGATCTGTGTCCTGGGCAGTTTCCACCACAAAGGATGTGGTACCCTTGAAGCTCCCATCCCTCAAATTGGCATGCTATGGCTTGGCAAACTTAGTTAATCGCTACAGAATTTCTGGAATGTCACGCCAGGTCTGGTAACACGTTCGGCATAAAGCGTTGCTGCTCTTGCCTGTGTGCCCAGGTAACGATTTCTGCTGCTGTTTCTGTAGGGGGTTTTGACCTGGAGGTGAAAGGCTGGGGCGGCGAGGACGTGCACCTGTACAGGAAGTACTTGCACGGTGAGCTGATGGTGGTGCGCACGCCGGTGCCGGGGCTGTTCCACCTGTGGCACGAGAAGCACTGCGCGGACGAGCTGACCCCCGAGCAGTACCGCATGTGCATCCAGTCCAAAGCCATGAACGAGGCGTCGCACTCGCACCTGGGCATGCTGGTGTTCAGGGACGAGATCGAGGCGCACCTCCGCAAGCAGGCCTACAGGACTAACAGCGAGGCCGCGGGCTGACGGGCTCCCCGCGCCCGCTGGCTTCACACTGAACCAGCATCCTTTCACAGCCTTAATTCCGCTTACAAATGCAGTGCCTCTCTTTTTCAGTGAAGAAGAGTTTAGAGGGTTTTTGGTTCTCGTGTTTGTTTTCCGAGTAACCCTTTGACTGATACGCTCTTACCTACGTATCTTGAGAGTTCAAGCACCTCAGCTAAATTGGACAGCGTATGAAGTTCAAGGAAAGTGTCTTCAGTAGCGACTGGGAAAAATCTGTGGAATGTACAAATCAACACTTCTCCATGTCATTTCTGTTCTTATATTTGCATTCTTTTGAGAATTAAATGAAATAATCCTTTGTGTCTTGAGTATTTTCAGTCTGTATGGCTCACTGCACTGTGACTTGAGAAGGATACTCTACTTAGACTCCACTGTAGAAACAAGAGAAAGGTGTGGAAAAACAATCTCACCATGAAAGGTATCTGGACATGCTGACCGGTACAGCAGCTGTGCAGAGTGCTGATGCCACAGCAGGGGCTTGGTGCCACATTTGCTGTATTAACAGACATTGACATGGTTGAATAGAGAATAATTTGGGGGGGTGGGAATGAAAACCCTTTTAAGTGGGAATTTAGAGCATATAATGGAAGTTCACACTCCAAAGGAAACACCTCCTCCTTATTTCAGTGATGGATCAGACAAGTTGGGAACATTCCAGCTGGGTGTTTCTGTGCCTGCCCTTTTCCCACAGTAGATGCTACATCCCTTCTATAAACTGAGCTGTGCTATTAAACTTGTTTGCTTAAATATTTTTGGCCCCATTCCTTCTTATTCCAAGATTCTGCCTATGTATCTCATTCTTTAAGTTGAGGAACAATCTTCATTCCCGTATGAATTTATTAGAGGCCTGTGTGCTATCATGCCAATATTTTCCTTGTGCATTCTTTCTCTTTTGGGCATTTTCCTGACATATTTTTGTAAAGTGTCATATACTCTTAGCTGTTTCAGTGACTGAAAAAGCAAGTGCTATTACAGTCTTTCTTTATACGATGCTTTTCATTCCACTGATCATCCTAGGAGCCTTATTCTCCACTTTTTCAGTTGGAGACTGTTTTAAGATGTTTGGGTTTTTCTCCTCTGGGTTGTTTTTTGTTGTTGTTGCTTATTGGGGTTTTTTTTTGAGCATGTTTAAGCAGAATTTTGCTGTGGTCTCATTAGTGCCTTGTACAATGGCACTACTACTTTGGTACTTCCCTTTTGGGTCTTTTGGGATGCATAAACAGTTCAAAGGCAGGCAGGTCATTTTTATCCATGTTGTCTTATATGATACCATATGGCATGCCTCGTTTTTTAATACATTTGTTTATAGAATGAATGCAGAGAATGCTAGTTCAGTGGTTAAACCATTTGCATGGTTTCTGCTGAATTTAGATATTAGTTGAAAACCTTTCTCAAACCAGGTAATTAAGATCTGTTTATGGATTTATTTTGCTCAAAAATTCTGGAGGCAACTAAAGATTTAAGTGATTGATTTCTGAATAGCAGATATATGCTGTGCAAATAGTTCTGGGCACTGATCCTTTTTTATATGTATATAAAATTTGCCTTTATGTAACTTATTGTGGAGAACAGTGTACTGTATTGTACTTAGAGTGAAGAGAATGCATTGCAGGACTTCTTGCAATTGATATTCTCAATATAATAAACGGAACTTCTGCATTTTAGAAATTGTTTTAAGCTGTTTGTTTGAAATTCATTTTTACAATAATACTGTACAGAGCATAACACACTGGATTCAAATATTTGCAGTGAGAAGTTGAACCAGCTCAATTTTGTATCTCAGGTATCTACCCAGACCAGATACGAGAGTTTGTTCCTCAGACAACTTAAACTTGGACCAGATGTTACCTTACTTGGTTATCTTGTTGTTTGCCAACAAAAACTGTGAGGTACTGGTAAGGACAAGATTAAATACATTGGTGTTATGACTTGGGGTAAAGATGCAAGTGGGGCGCTCTCCTGAGAGTCCAGCTGCTGCTGTGCTGGCTGCACAAGAACAACCATCTGAAAATGTCTCTCAGTGACATCACCACTGCTGGACAGCCCTGGAATGGACACAGGGGCAGGGCACAGGTGTCCAGCATTGCTGCACCTCAGCTCTCAGCACTGAGATGCTGCCTCAGGAGGATCCAGTTGTCCCAGTTCTCATGTTTTGGAAACATGGCAGGGTGCTGATATCCAGGTGTCTTAGGTTCTGCTGTTTTCCACTGCGTGGTTGTGCTTATCAGTGAGGGAGATCAGTGTCAATTACCCACATCTGGGTGATGAAAACCAGTCCATGGTGTCGATGCTGGAAGGGGGAGGTCTGGAGATGAATGCAGTCACCAGGAAACTTTCTTCCATTCATTATCCCAAAACATGGAAGCAAATGCATTGGTGTTAAAAGGAAGTCAGAGCACTTGGAAATATTTAATGTGTGTATTGGGCAATATACACATTTATTCCAAATGGCTCATGATTTGAGGATTTCTGAACTTACAGGAGCCCTTGCAAGCCTGAGATTTCCCTTGTCTTAGTTCAGCTCCCTGCAATACCCACCATTGTGAGCTGTGTCTGTGGCACACACCAGCTGAGCAGCTCTGTGCAGCCAGTGCTTCAGTGCACACCATTGCTTTTGCTCTGTAATGGAACTAGAACAGAAATCGTGGGATATGCCTGTGAAAAATGAATTAATTTCAGTTACCTGAGCATGTTTGGCTTCTGCCTGCCTTTGGGCACAAGCACGTGTTTGTGAGCAGCAGTGTCACTGTTTTCTGGCTGCTGCTGTGAGCTGTAATGCAGGGCAGGGATGCTCTTTCCCATAAGATGGGTAAACTCTTCCTTGGACGTGTTTCCTAACTTCATCCAAGAAAGGAAGCAAATCAGTTGTGCTTCAAATACAAAAATCTCTTGCTTTGGAGCAAGACCTGCTCTTGGCTATGCCAAGGTGTGCTCTGCCTGCAGAGGAGGAATAAACCCCAGGTTGCAGGGGGTTTATTTAGCTTGGGGTGCTGCTGGGGCACTGCAAAGAAGAGTGACAATACCAGGCTTTGGAGTCAAAATCTGTGTGTCCAGGGTCAGTACTTGGGTTACATGGCCAAGTGCTGGGCCTTGTCCTCCTGTTTTGACAGATGCTGTTTACATAACACACTTTTTTTTTGAGCTGTGGTCCAAGTGTTTTCCTGGAGGAGTCACTGTGTTTTAGTGCTAGAGTAGTAAATATAGTAACACTTATTCAAATGGGAACATGTTCCACTGAATCATGAAGTAACTTTTAATTCTGTTGCGTGCTATTCACAAATTATAACCTTTTCCAAGGAATTTGCCATCTGTAGTCTTCCCTAGACGGAAGTGTTCTTCATTAAAGGAAGTCGAGATTAGCTCAGGGTGCACTTTTACTTGAGACCCTTGCAGGAAAGAATGTGGATTGTGCTTCTGAGTTTGTTTAAAAATACAATATTTAATGTTGTTCAATGAGACTAGTAGATATTGGTTTGGAGAATCAGCAAATACAGATAGAAAAGTGGAAAAAAATTAGGGAAATAGTTCTGGATCTCCTGCATCCAGAAGAAAATACTGGGTTTTCTTAATTTCATGAAGGCCTTTGGACACTGAGATGCACACACACCTATGAAAATCAAAACTTATTTGTAAATTGTCTTCGAGAAGAGAATTGCATCAGGAGGGAAAGAGAAGTGGTAGCTGAGTCCTAATCACTTGTATCTGAATGCAGACATTTAAATGGATTTAGTTCATGCCATAATATAAACTAGAACAAAAATTTTGCCTTGTCAGATCCTTGAATGAAAGGAATAAAACTTCAAGTAACCTTTAAAATGGCATTTCAGCATAAATTAGTAACTTGTTGATGCATCAGTGTAATGATGAAAGCTTTCTGTGTATCACAGGTGGGTGGGAGTAGCTTTCATTTGCCTGAGGTGTTCTTGCAATGTGTGACTCCCATGTACGTCTTAAGGAGATAAATTATTCAAATTTTACTCAGCTGTGAAGGAAAATGAGGATAACAAGCTTCAGCAGTGTTTCGTTCATGCCCCAACGATGCTCACCTTTTCCTTGTTAGGCCTGATTGAAACTAAAGGGCTCCACCTGTTTTGAGTGGAAAAGCTTCACAGGAAAGGAGACTTTGATACAATAGGTTTTTTAATGTTTCTGTGGTTGCAGTACTCTGCAGACCCCTGCCTTTGTGGCAGAGCACATACTATAGCATCATTTTTCTGAGAGCCTGGCACTGGGCAGTGCGTTTGGGCTGTGCGGAGCCAGACCTGGGGGCTGTGCAATCACCCACACACCCCGGTGCCCTGTGCCGCTGGCCTCCCATGGCCCGGGCTGCAGCCGGAGTGAATTTCAGCATCGCGATGGCCCTCAGGCCCCAGAGCTGGTGCCGGCTGTGCCGGGCCCTGCCCTCCTTAGGGAGGTGGCAGAGCAGTGTTGCCCCCCGAGCCAGCAGCAGAGACCCGGGGGCTGCCCCTCAGGTGCTGGCAGTGACGATGGCAGTGACAATGGCCATAACGATGGCAGCTGGGCCCAGTTAGCCCGCGGAAGGGCTGGCTGCCCGCAGTCGGGACCTGAGCCTGCACAGAAAGGTGCTTCTCCTTCGTTCTCAAGACGTGCTGTCTCTCTCCTGGCTTCGAGTGAGCAAGTGTTTTACTGTTATTTTTGAGAGTGCACCACAGGGGGAATGGCTTCCACCTTTTCATTAGGAGACCTTCTTTGCTTCTGTAGAGGTTGTGGTGAGCCTGAAGAGCAGGAGTTGTAACTGGGATCTGGATGGAAGTGCTGTGCAGCAAAAGTACTTCAGACCTGTGTGTAGAATGTTAAATAAATCCCTTTGATAGTTAAGTGTAAGCGTTTGCATAAGGTTTTATTAAAACACAGCTCTGTTTTAGTTAGCTTAGACTCTTCCAGGATAAGATAAAGAAGTCCCCCTGAACTTGACGTTTGTCTTGGTGCAGGCCCTCCTTAGAGCCTTCTAGAAGAAGGGAAGGCTACACCAAGTGATGGACAAGGGATCAAGGAGGGAATATGAGGATTGGCATTGAACTTTCAGGGTCAAGGGAGGTGGTTAGGAAGGATTAACATATAAAGGGGAGGGTACAAACTCTTAAGGATTGTATCATGGAAAGGAAAAACCTGAACAAGCCAGAACACAGACAAACAAACCACAACAGGGGTTGTTTGTTGGGGGTTCTTTGTCAATTGCTTTGCCATTTGCATATCCACAATGGGGGCATGTGCTCTTTGCCAGCACTGGTGCCTTCTCAGACTTTGAGTAGAAGTGCTGCTTTTAAAAAAGGCTGTATCTGTGGAGTGAAATGGAATTTAAAGCAGAGGCTGTCGAGCAGCCTTCCCAGCTGTGGTGTCTGAGCTGGCTCCTGCTGAAGGCAGTGGCAAATGTGCCCAGGCAGCAAAGTCACTGCTGTGAAACAATAGGGAGCTTCTCCTGGGAGATGCAGGGTAAAGTTATATTCTCCCAGTGTGATGGATGTGGAGGAGACAGGAGGTGAAGCTGAGCAGAGCCGTGGAAACACGAGCTAACAGGCACAGCGTGGCTTTGGCCCTGTGAGAGCCTCAGCTCTGCAGATTTCCTGTGGCCTTATGCAAGCTTAAGTGGCTTCTTGCTGGCTTCATTACAATCCATGGGGAAAATGATTGTGTTAAAGGGATAGTCTGAAGCAAAAATGAACCCCTTTGAGACTGCTTGGTGCTCAGGAACGCTGTGGAGAGCAGCTCTGAGACAGTTTTGGCTGCTCTTAGGTTGCAAGTCACAGCTTTCCCTGGGCCACGCAGTTCCTGGGGAGCAGCTGGGATGGTGTTCTGGCCTGGAAATGCATCCATGGAGCAGATGTTTAGGGGGTTGTGTTTGCATGCTCTTAAAAATCTTGTCAAAGTGAATTTTTTTGGCTGCTGGATTATTGTGAAATTCTTTTTGGAATACTTGGATACTCTGCAATTTTTAAGTAGCAAAGTGAAATAAGAGTTGTACAGAAAAACAAAATGGATTTGTTTGCATTTGTCAAATTATTCTGTGCTTGCTTGGATTTTATGTTTTTGAAATGTGTTAGAAGTGTGTTGGTTTTTTTTCCAAAGTGAGATCAGGTCTTCAACAGTGAGCTATTATGTCCCCAGACAAGAATAATTCACTGTTTCGTTAAGTCCTGGTATTGCTGTAAACATCCAAGACTTCAGTCAACTCCATCACTTACAACTGTGTTTGCCGAGTCCCCCAGTGCTCTGTTGCTGTTACTGAGGGTATGTTGTTGTGCTTTGTTCTTCGATTTAATAGATATTTGTGGAGGTGGAGTGTTGTCAGCAGTATCTTCTTTGAATTGAATGTAAACAAATGGATGTTGTGTGAATGTTTTAAAGGAAACTTTCAATGTTGACACTGATGGATAGCAAGATGCTATATTTAATTTAATGTGCCTCAGAATCAGAAGAGGCCACAGTGTGCTCATGTGACAGGGATTAAAAAGATGTTAAGTAGTTTTCTCTGTAATGAGATTCTGTTGGAACTCATTTGACTTCTGCCCCCAAACAGAATTATATTACTTTTAAGATTGCTGCTTAATCCAAAGCAGCTAGATAAGATTAGAAGTATTAGAAGCAGATTTCCACTAAATTTCAAGTTTCTTCTTTTCTGTCCTGGATTAGGTGAGGCTGTTTGAAGCTGGTGCTTTGGTTTGTGTTCACTTTCAGCTTTCTTTCTTTCTTTCTGTAAAATGATCTCCAGGCCTAGTGCTGAAGTAGGTTTGTAAACAAGACTCTGTGTGGCCACTGACCTGGGTTTTGGCTTTTTTGTTTGTTTGTGTGTGTTTAGTTTTGGTTTGTTTGGGAGGTTTGGTTTCCTGGTGGGTGCTACTAATAGTTTCAAGTAACTGTGCACTGTTTTTGCCAAACTCTGTCTCTGACAGGACTTCTCTGTGTAAGTGCTTTTTATTGTTGGCTGCCAGGAGCCTAAGTAACCAATACTGTAAAGTAAAACACAATACTGTATCCTAGTAGATCAGAAAGAGTGTAATTATTGGCTGTTGCATTCCCTTGTGGTTTGAATTTCTTCCTCATCACACATCTTAAGGAGAGGGCAGAATATGCCTTAGACTGTCCAGCACTCCCTGCTTAACTTAGAACTTGATTGCTTTTTACTGATTCTTTACAGAAATAAACCAATGTCCCTAAGTTATCTTACAGCAATCAACTGCATCCATTTTCTGTGCAAAAGCTGAATGTGCTGTCAGGAAGCCATTAAAACATTGCTGTCAAGAATTGCTCATAACATTGGAAACATTAGAAATGCTTCCATTATTTATTGTTGCCATGTTAGAGAGGTGGTTATAATTTCTGTTGTACCTCCACATTACTGCAGATCTACACCCCCAAATGTGGTTTCTCTCTCTTCCAAAGCCCGGGGTCTGTCTTGGGAAGCAGTGAAGGACAGCAAACCTGTGCACTGTCAGGGAACCTCTGTCAGAGCCCATAGGAATGTGCTGGAACCTCAAAACGTTCCCAGTTATCCCTGCCTTGCCAGGGACAAGCATGAAAGAAGCTACTGCTAATATTTGCATGCTTACTGGTCTGGAAACTTCCATGATAACATGCATTAGCAGTTGCAGGTGAACTCTTTTTGCAATTTGATTTTTTAAATTATTTAAGTTTCTTGCTGTCCACCCAGACCTATTCAATTGCTGCAGAGAACAAGGTCAAAACTGTGCTTCCACACACTGCTTGGGAGCTGTTCTGGTGAGCTGGGAAACCGGGGCTGCCCTGAATTGCACACATTGAAGGGTGAGGAGAGAAGCTGCGGCAGCACATCCTCAGAAGAAATACTGATTTCTCCCCAAAAGATGTACTAGGATCAGTTGGCAGCTAACTGCTCAGCTGAATTTTGCCCTGTGAGTCATTTGCTAAAAGAAAGCTCTTTCTTGGGGATTATTATCTTGATAAATCAAATTGCTGCTAATGTAACTAAGGATACCTGACTGGCATTGAGTTACTGCTTGTCACATTGTGTTGTGCTCTAATGGCAATGAAGTGCCTGGAAAGCAATTTTATTGTTTACTCTTATGCCTGTGTAAATAGCTAATTTATCCTAATGACTGGATGGGACATAATTGGAAGTGAGTTTTCAAGGATGCAATATTCATATTAATTATGGGTGTGAACTGGCCATCAGGAAGACTCTTATCTGCTCCATCCTCCTAATGCTGGTAAACATCATTATCCTTTCTAATGAGCTGTGATGACTGAGTGTGGCACTGTTCAGCTCTGCAAGTGTGGTGTGGGTTCTGGTTACCAAAACCATTTCCCTAGAGAGTTTGCAACAGATCAAAAATGCTTACGGGGTCTTCCAGACTGTACTTCCAAGGTGTAATTTTTATTTTTTTTTTCCAAGGCTTATATCCCTGAGAAAGGAGTGGCACTGTGGCAGAAAAGCTGGATTTTGCTCACAGCTCTGTTTGTCTGTTCTCTGGAGAACAGACACTTTGGAGAAGTGGCTTTGCTTCTGTACAGCAGGGCACAAAAAAGGGCGGTGGCTGCAAGCAGAGGTGCTGGGTGTTGAAATGCCAACAGAACCTTGCCACAGGAAACCCTGCTGCAGCCAGCAAACGTCCCTGTTCTCTGCTGTTCAAAGGGTAAACACTGGGAGGAAAAAGTGAAGTTTAGCTCTTAGGACACAAAATGTTTTACACAGTGGAACTGTTAAACATTTCCAGTGAAATAACAAAAATATCCTGTAGCACAGACCCTGTCAAATCCATAAAATACTACTATAGAAAGAATATTAGAAATGGCAGCATATTGTTGGCTTAGTGTTGCTCTTGCCTTTGTTGAAAGTAATTTAAATATTTCACAGTATAGCTTTTCAAGTCAGAAAGTAAGCAGTTGGTTCACTGTGACCATATTGCCTTCCACACCTCATTCAGCTTCTGGCTTGTGGTTTGATACATTTGCAAGTGAAAAATAACTATGGAAAAAGTTAATCATGGTTGAAGCAATTTCTCTTTTTTTATTAATGCAAGCACATCCAGTCAAACACAGAATATCCTGCTTTATGGTACAGCTTTATATTTAGCATTTCAGCTCAGAATAGCAAAACACATTATTTAGGGAATGTATCAAACTTAGGGAGGAAAATTAAAAGGGAACCAATGTAGATACTGCATGGATTTCAAGTATATACTTGGACTGATTGACCAGTGAAGTGCACATTCATGTGAAAGCTCTTTTATACATTTACAGAAAGTGTTCTAAAATTGAATTTCAAATATATATTTTTTTTCTTAAATTTTAAGCATCCCTTTTAAACTTCAGTTACATAAACAAAGCTGATATACAATCCCTCGTATAGTGTCTGACAATGTTACTAGCTAGAACATCTCTGAAAGTGCAAAACACTGTAATAATACAGTATAAATATTCTTTACTGGAGTCCAGGGCTGAAGGCCAGTACTTCAGCACAGGAAAAATAGCAGCAGGTCATAAGAATTATCCCTTCCCCTTTCCTGGGCTGTTCTTGTTAACAGTTAGTATTCTACTTCTTCCTTCCTCATGGTGTAACTTGCTTTTCTTTCACTTTGATGCCAATGCTATGGGAATAGCGAAATATTGATTTGTCTTCCTTCCTCACATAACTTACTCCTCTAACTTTAAGTATTTGTCAAGGGGGAAGTGAAAGAGGGAAAGGTTTTTGATTTTTCACCGTGCTCCAGGGCCAATAGAGCAAATTTCTGCTAAGTGCTGGCAGATGCTGCATCAGACAGTGGCACTGCTCTTGGCTGTAGGCACTCAAGCAAGGAGGATCTGCTGGACTGGAGTAAACCAGACCCTCAGCCCAGCAAGTCCTGCCCCTTCTTCAACAGAAGGCAGAATAGATAAACACCATCTACTAGAGCTGGTCATTTTTAAAGAAGTCCTTGCAGAGCTCCTCTGCAACGCTCTGTTAGGGAGGCTGTAACTACTGTCAACTTCAGAGGGACTGTTCTTGCTTTTTGTTTGTTTGGTTTTTTTTAAAAAAGAAGAAAAACCCTGTCTAATTATCTGGTTCTAGTTATTATCTTATATTCAGCCCTCAAGCCTTCAGAGGAAAAGTTACTGGAAAAGTAGGTATTCATGGGTAATAATTTGTTCATAAAATAGTTTTTAATCAGAGCTTATTCATTTTTCTTTCTTAACTCAGAGATCAGTTGACAAAAGTCCTAACTATATTTTTTTCCTCCCTGGAAATGAATACCTTGAACTTAACAGAAGCTCTTCAGGTACTTAGATAGTCAAATTAGGTATAAACTCAATACTGAAAGGAGAAATTAGAAATGGCAAGCATGAGTGGGTTTGCAGATCACCTCTAATTTTGGTACTGACCTGTTCAAAGGTTTGACTAATTTCTAAAGAGTTTTTGCCTTTAGATTTCAGTGGGTGCTGTCCCAGTTAATCATGGCTTACAAAGGATGAGAAAAACTTACATTCTAAGTTTGTCTTTGTTTTAAATGTCTATAAGTGCAGACTGGACTTTTCAAAGGAACCAATGGAGGTAAATGACCAATTCACAGCTATGAACTCTTCAAGCTTCTTTGGAAACTTTAGCCTTAACTTCAGATTGGACATCTGAGTTTACTTCCCTTTCCCATGCTGATTTTTTGTTTTCCAAAAATTCTTTTTAAAAAAGCATATTAGGCCTATTTTGCAGAGATTATAATCTAGATTAGACATTCTTCTCTTCAAACAAAACAAAAGAAAATTCCCTGATTTTTCAAAAGGAAAACACAAACTATTCTGACAGCCAGAATGTAAAGGATAGTTCCCAGAAGTATTAAAACTTAGACATGTGTGCATCACCACATGTGCACACACACATACTCACACACAAACGCACAGACCCCAGCAGTTACCCCCTCTTATCTCTTTAAATCACGTAACAAAAATAGGTTTGCTGCACCATCAGTGTTACAGGCAGGTATACTCTACTTCATGTGCCATAATTCTCCACTTTATTTAAAAAGTACATTGTAGCTGGTTTCGAGACATCCATATTTTTATTTCCCTTACTTCCAGCTCAGTCAGAAGGTACAACTACACAAGCTCAGTACCTTGTAAGGCACTATTTGCTGATGGAGGAGAGGAACAAACACTTGTGAACAAATCTGTGAGCAATTCTGCTGATTTGAAGGAGACCCTTCATTTCCAAGCTGGGGAGACATACTGAGTGTTCTGTAGGATACTGGTCCAATGGGGTGTTTAACCTGAACACTGGCTTCAGTTAGGATGTGTGTTTTAATTTGTATTTGTTTTGGTGGAAGTAATAAAAAATAAAAATTTGGATGCTGATAGAATAAGATACCATCTCCCATGATACATTTCATCTCTGAGAACAGGGCCCTGCCCTTATATTTAAAATAAAAACCCAAAACCCTTCAGTAAGTGCCTTAAGGTTGACATGTGAAATATTTACCACATTTTATTTCATAAAAGTTACTGTATATACAAAACAGACCTCATCCAGTGAGGTCTTTCTTAGCTCAGTCCAAGTCTTTCATTCAGGTTGTAAAAACATGTCCATTAGATGTGCTTCAAAGTCTGCAAATCTGATCCAAAAATCTCAGGCTCTATTAAGCAGAGTTGTCCTAAAAGATGAAGCAATAAAAGAATAAAATTAACTTTCCTATCTCAACAAAAAGTGTTTCCTTTTTGGCAATAGATCTATCTGGCATCATTAGCTGACAGCCTCTCTTCAAGGGAGAGGTTTTCAACTGCTGCAAACTGAATAAATCTGTGCATTTCAGTAAAGATGCTGACATTAAATGAGATGAAAATGTAACTTGCACAACATTACCTCAGGCCCTTAGGATGAGCTCAGACATATAACATGTGTCATGTGTCTGTCATGCTAGACCAGTGCAGGCTGAACAGTGTTGGATTCAATGCAAGGTGCATTGCGTGGGGGTTGTAAGGGAAAAGCTCACGTGGGTGTCCTAGGAAACACTGGGATCAGTGGGACACCCTGTCTTGTCTAAGACCACACAGTCCTGATGTGCCTGAGAGCCTGACAGAGCTCAGGGCATGCAGGCTTTGTTCATCCTCTGTCTGTACAGATATATCAGATCTTCATGTTTAGCACCATTCACAAATCTCTCTGCCTTGGCCTCAGTATTGGAAAAGTTCTCATTTATTGATCTCATCCTGTACACAGGAGTGGAGCTTCCCATTCTCAGAAGGATGAGGACTCTTTGAGACTTTATCCCTTAGGGTAGGGTGACAATTACTGTATTCCTAGGAATTTTCATCCTTTTATATGATTTGTAAGAGCAGAGCTGTGATGAGAGCACTTTCTTAATATCTCTAAAAGTTTGTTCCCCTGAGAAAATCATGCCTGAACACTACTACAAATGCAGATTATTTTACTGCATTTGATAGCCTAAACAAAATTCTCTTTCACAATCCCAGCAGGGATCTTGCAGCCTCAACAGATCTGGCTGGAAAAGCTGTGTCAAAATCCAAGCCCCACTGAATTTTTTTTTGAGATTTAAATTCTGAAAGAAAAGGAACTGTATTATGGTTTTAAGCTGGCTATGCAAATAGGGCTGGCTATGCAAACAGAAGAAGCTGATGGTTACAGCTGTATGCCTGTGTGTGTGCAGAAAGACTCATGTTCTGAGGAAGCTTCATACCTGAGCGTTTTCCAGCTGTCTTTTTCCATGTGGTTTTCTGGACCTTCACTTTCAAAGGATGCAATGAAAAGAGCTAGTAAAAAAAAAAAAGTAGCAACAATCAGATACATGAGTTTTTTACCTGAGAAAAAACCCCTAAGGGTTACAGTATAGCAGATGTAACTTGGCAGTCTTCATTATGCAATTTGTTCTCATCAGAAGCCAATAGGGAAGTGATAACACTTAGAAAACTACTGATAAATTACGTTTTTGCCTGTATATATTTTCCATCTGCAAATTTTTGTACTGTAACACATAGAAAGACTCACTCTAACGTTCAAAAAAGGATTTTACCTTCTTCACTGTAAATAGGTGCTGTGAGTAGATAGGTCTGGATTTTCTTGTCTTTTTCAAAAGGACACTCAACCTGCTTCCATGTCAGAAAATCATGGATCTGTCTTGAAATTTCCCAGAACTTCTGCACAAAGTAATTAAAAGAGTATTATTGAAGTGGTATTTTTTTTCTTTGAAATATTAGTTCATTTCTATTTCAGAGCCTCTCAGTCTTATTTGTGCTGCTTTTCTTATTGTCCCTTGCTCAGACTTAGGTGGAATTGGTCCCAGCACCAGCCTGACAGAGTTCCAGAAGAATTTGGACAATGCTCTCAGGCACCTGGTGTGGCTCTTGGGGGTGGTGTGCAGGGCTGGCAGCTGGGCTTGGTGATCCCTGTGGGTCCCTTCCAACTCTGCATGTTCTGTGATTCTTTGTTCTCCTATCTTCTTATGGTCCCTTCATTTCCCCTCCTGCTGCTGGTTCCTCATCTGCTGCCAGCCTCAAGTTTAGAACAGTGTATCTCAGCCAACCATCTGATCTTTTGCCTTCCATTTTTTTCATCATCAACCTTTCCTTCCTATATAATAGTGCCTGTTTTCTGTGTTGAGTTTCTAAGTTCCTGTGACTGCAACTGGACAGTAAATAGTTTATTTGCTTTACTTTTTATATTTCCAGACTTCAATTTAAATGAAATGTGACATATCTGATCTTTTCATAAAGCACTCTTTAAATTTAGGAAATCACAGTGACACAGAGAAACATTTAGATATCCTTTCCTTCCTGGGATTTTAAGAAATCTGTAATTACTTAGGGTTTTCCTTGTGTCTTCTGTGTGCCCCCCTCCACTTACACAGCCTTAATGATGATGAAAAACATTTTGTCAAGAAGTACTTTTGCCTGTGGTTGCTTGGACGTGCATGTTTATTAACTGGGGAGAGAGCAGCTGTAGCACCTCCCTTGCAGACCTGATAAACGCTGGTTGTGCGTGGTGTTTATAGCCAGCAACACTGGTGAGGTGAAATCACCTAAGGCTGATGACTCAGGCTGCAGTTCCCTATTAAATCTGATCAGATATGATGGCTTGCTGCCACAGAAAAGCAGCTGCTGGCTTTCCAGAATTTGATTGCAATCAGCACCCTGCATGGTGACACCGCGTGGGCACAGGGGGATGGGTCACACCACGAGCCCGACGCTTGCGGCGCCCCGGGTTTCAGTGCAGAGCAGGCTGTGCAGGAGCAGGGCCCACCTTGAAGTTGATCTGCCCGTTGGGCAGGCGGTTGGTGTGGATCTTGTGCAGGAAGTAGATGTCCTTGATGAAGAGGTTGAAGACGGGGATGACGATCTTCTCGCGGCTGCTGTGGGCGCTCTGCGAGCGCTGCGCCGCGCCCTGCAGGGCCGTGCGGTAGTTGCAGAAGTTGCTGGACGGGTCCATGTGATGCTGGTTTTAGGGAGGGGGGAAAAGGCAGTCAAGTAATGCATCTTTGCTAAAAATTAAAAGCTCTGCTCTAATCATCAGCGTTTATTCTTTGTAACTTCATTGGTCTCCTTTTAAATTTTCAAGGTAGGGTACCTTTACCCTAATCAGGTCTGGGTGCAGGTTTTCTAACTTCTACCTTGCTTGAAAGGAGCATTCTGTACCAGTTTTGCACTTATTCCATTAATAAAGCAGACCGAAAGGAAATCATAAATGACTCTGGGGAAAAACCCCAAAATTCTCCTTGGCTGTCACCTCTGTTTCTGATGAGAGTTTCAGTTAGGTTTTGTTTCTGTGCAGGTCTCCACTAGGTGGAGTCCTCTAATTAGTTTTACAGGCAGCGTTCACTGGAGTGGAAACTACCTTGTAGTTAAATTGGAAAAAATATGCTCGGAAGAAATAATCTAAAGAGAGCTGGCGTCCACTTTTCTTTGCAGACAAGTAGAGAGTTTGAAATGGAGGAAACGCTCTCATCATGTTTATGTGCTGGTGACCACTGACAGAGGTGTCTGCTCTCCGACACACAAATTAGCAGAGGTTTGGATGAAACTATTTGGTAGATTTCTGTATAAAAGCAAAACTTTATACATACCTCTAAAACATCAAATTTGGCTGTTTTGACCTTGGACCAGGTTTTCTTTAACCGTGCCACAGGGCTCAAGTTCATGCCAGCTGAATGCAGGGAGAGAGGAGACAAAGAAACAACTGAGCTGAAAAAAATGGGGCTAATGTAACCGGGCTTATGTATCAGCACCACACATTGTGGAAGGTGCTTCAGCCTGACAATCAGACGCTGCAGCCAAAGCTCACCCACCCACACGTTGATCTGTCACTGGCAGACTCTGTCCCTGTGGAAGGGTGCATGCTAACGTGCTGGGCCAACTCGGGGCAAGTGTGAGCACAGTGCTGCAGGCAGGTTGTAGGATGGAGTGCCTTCTGCCCTCTGGGCTAGGATACTCACAGATAATGGCCATCATTGAGTTGAAGTTTCCAATGTTGAAGCATTCTCTTGCCACATCAATGAAAAATTCCACCATTCTTGTACGCTGCTTTTTCTTTACAATCTGGAGAAAAACCCAAGAAGGAAGGGATGGTCTGAATTTTGGATAGGATGTCCAGCCCAAGGCACTGTAGCAGGTTCAGTGAATAGACATTTCAAGACTTTGTCCAGCTAAATCTTAATATAGGCCCCAGGATTTTTTGTTAAGATTAATTTTTAATAAAATAGCAGAACTATTTGCAGTGACAAGCAATTGCTTGTGCAGTTCTGTGGGAGTGCACATCTCTGTTTATACAAAAAAGTCCATGTCTTGGGCAATTCTGCATAAACAAGCTGGACACTTTCAGCAATTTCCTGTTACTGGAAATCGAAGATAACGTGACACTGCTATCAGAATATATGCAAAATATTTAAACCTCTCAAGAAGGAGGGAAAGCATTGGACAGACTTAGGATCAGAGGCATGGAACCTAAATATGAGAGAAAGCAACTACCAAATCCTGCTTTTCTCCTTCTGCTGCGTGTACTCCTAAATGACCTGTTGAGAGCAGGCAGTGATGATGAGCACATATACAAATCCCCACTCATGCAAACATGCACATGATCAAGCAACTGATGCTGAACATCTCATCTGCAAATTCTTTTATAAACTGCAAAGCAAAATTAATTATTGCATTCATTCATGAAAATATTTTCCCTGTTTAAACCTCAAAGTTCTGTCTGGCTTATATAAAAATGGCTCCTAATCAGTGACTGCAGACTCTCTGACCTAAGTACTTTAGTTTCTGTCATATCAAAAGAAAATGGTTCAGCAGTTGAAGGCCTGGCTTAGCCCTCAGTGTGCTAAAACCTTTCTTTGATGGTTTACTAAATGTATGAGCTCTACCAGCCAGGTCTGGAAGTGTCTTGGTGTGCCTCTGCAATACCTTTCTGAGAGCAGGAAATCTCTTAAGAGATTAGGATCAGTACACTGGACTTCATGAAAATGCAGCAGGCATTGGGATTTCCACAGAAGGGCTACTGACCAAGCAGGAATAGGGGAAAAAATCCTATTTCCTAGAACTGGAATTAATAGAAATCTAAAAAGAATAATAAGAAGGTAAAAAGAGAACACACATGCAAAAAAAAAAAAAAAAGGTTTCTGGGGCAGTACATCTTCCATTTCTTTGCCTATTATATGACAGAAGTTACCTTAACCTCTAGTAAGGTTATTCTCCCTCTTTTATTTTTTTTTAACTTTCCCGTAGTCCACTTTCTTTCAAGACTTTAAAGAAAGCTTATTCTTGATTTTTCTACAATGAATATTGCATGAATAAAATGAATGAATAGAAATTGAAAAAGGAATAGATCACAGTCCTAATGTTATCTAAATGCAGTGGAAGGACAGCTGTTTATTGGTACATCTACATTTAAGGATGAGTATTTTTAAGAAACTTGATGTAGAAAAGATAAATCCAAAAGAGCTCCTAACTCAGTCCACAGAAGTTCCATTTCACTGATGACTAATGCAGCTGCACAAAATTAGAGAATATATGCAAAGTCAAACATAGCCTTGAACTCTTAGTCATATGAGCATGCAAATAATTTAAAGCTTGAATAATGCTATTATCTTTAATTGCACTGCTAATGTTTAAATCTCATTTAGAGCACTGCCTGCCTCTTGTCCTTAAGGCCAGGATCCCTTTGCTATCTTGTTTTCTGTGAATACCTACCCGACAAATCTCTGTAGCCACCAGCATGCTGAGGCAATTGAACCAGTTGTCATAGGCCTCCAAATTATAGGTTTTGGTCACATCGCTTCGGCACTGTAAGAGAACAGGTCATGTGTTAAACCCCTCCTGTATCATGATAAAGTCAGAGTTCACCAGAGCATAAACTTCCTTTTCACGTCTTAACAAAATCTTGTTGCACATGTTTTAAGGCATGAGCTTAAAGAGGCTTAGAAAACGTCAGTCTTTCTTACACAGGCTATATTCAAATTATAGAGTATTATCTCTGCTCTGGTCTCTATATTGCTTTTTTTCCTCTGTACACCTTTTCGTACCTTATGATTATCCAGGGAGTCCATGTGGCTGACAATCTGCATCAGATCCTCTGGGTAAATGTTGCTCACCCTTTCCTGCATTTGGAGAGAGGAGAGATTGTAATTGTACAGACAGACAGAGGGTTCTGTAAAAAAAATCCAAGTCAGAAGAACATTTTGGTAACATTATCTTCCTGCAGTGTAGATGTGCGAGATGCTTTTAGCAGTGTACCCAACTGGTCTTGCTCAATACTTGACTTGGAATTTTTTTATTAAAACACTGGAAGCTTTCAGTGAAGCCATACCAAAACTGATATTGATGAGTATATTAATACTTAGTGAATGGAAACCAGAATGCTCCACTGCAGTCAGTGTCTCACCAGTTCGATGTAGGTCAGCTGCTGTGCCAGGATCAGAGGGTCACAGCACACACTCAGGATGTCCTTTTGAGTTGACTGGGGCTTGCTTTTGAGGATGGTGCCCTTGTCAGTAACAGGCTGGCGGAATTTCTCTCTGATTTCCTGGTATTGGCTCCGTGCAGAGAGGGCCATCAGGAGATTCTGTGTCATCTGGCTAATGATCTTTTTCACTGTTCCATTTTCCTAAGCAGAAGGGAGAAACAACAACTGCTGAAAACCTTTAGCTATTGCAGACATGGATCACCAGAGAATTTCTGCCTGGGAAAAATAAATGCCTATTATCCATTTTCTTTCATCTTTTCTGAGCTGATCATTCTGTGACAAATGACCTTGTCCTAAATACCCACACAACTCCATAATGACACTGTTCTGCCTGCCTGCCTTCCCAGCCCTGCTTTGCTTGGCTGGCTGCTCTGCTCCTTTGGGCAGTGCCCCATTTCAAAGGCACCGTGTCAGCAGCTCGAGTGGGCATGTGGAAGGTGCTTGCACAAGGCTTCCTGGGACCTCTGTGCACCAGGAGCCAAAAGCTCTCATTCTGATCAGGCCCACTGATGAATCCAGCCTGTCTAGCCCAAGCAGAATCCAGGGAATTCACATTATGTCCAGGAATATACCCCTAAAATATCCCAACTTAGCTTTGAACAGCTACAGCATCCAAATATTTATATAAGAGCACAATATACATCATGTTCTTGTACAACTAAAATGCCTTTCCTGTTTATCATGTGCAGATTTTAAATGTAAGAGTTGTAAGGATTTGTTGGAAGGTAAAGCCACAGGAACACAATCCATCTGCTCAGTGTTTTGACAACTGAGGTGATTTTTTTTTCTGCCATTGTGTCCTATAGACATTTCTCTGAGATCATTCCCAAAGAACTAACTTGATTGCTTTCCTACTCCTCCATCCTGTCTGCTTTAAGTGACCCAGCTTTCTTCTGCTGCTAGGAAAATGAATTCAACCAGACAGTCCTTTTCCTCACAGACTCCTTCTCTTGCTTTCATGCAAATTACTTTTCTTGAAGTTAACCACAAGGTTCCCTTCTGCCAGTCAAAGGACACGCTAGAAAGAACTGCCATGAATCTGTGACCATTCAAAGGAGCCACTAATGTGCAGTGATGACTGAAATTATGTAGCAGATGTGAGAGATGACTACCAAATACTTGTATATTGCCTGTTACAATTAAGCAATAATGATGTCAGAATGGTGCTTTACAAGGCAATAATCTGACTCCCAAGTGAAATCAAATGAAAAGCTGAAGGCAGTGTAGCTCATCTTGAGGCTGGATTACTGCTGAACAGCAGCTGTCTGGAGTCATTTCTGATACTGTGCTACAAGTGTTCAGAAATGCCAAGGGAGCCTGGTGGAGGGGAATAAAACAAAGCAGAATTCTCTTCTCTCTTATGCTGAGCTCTCCACTGTGAATGGTTTGCCATCAGCCACTGTGCCTGACTTGCCCACGTGTCTGGGAGGAAGAAGCCTTGCTGATAGGATTGCAGAAAATAACACTTGAAGATAGGTGAGTATTGCAGATATTATGTAAAAGTGAAGAAAGAAATTCAGACATGAAAAGCTATGGCTTACTTACACTATTATGAATTTATTAGCATTTTAATGCACAGACAAATGTCCTTAAGAGTTTCCTTTCATTACTAGTTTTACCCTAATTTTCCCTACAACTTTGGAAGATAAGTCAGTGACTGTACAATGATTTGTACTTGTTGGAGTTCATTTTTACTAACTTTGGGGTGCAATCCTGGCTGTAGTTTTAGCTATTTGGTATGCTGCTATCACCAGGACAACAGCTGACTGTTTTGTGAGAGTTCTCGGTGTACTTTCTACCTTCTGTATGAAAAATAGAGTCATAAGGGGATTTGAAAAAGCTTTAAAATACAAAATAAACCCTCAACCTTTACCTTAATTCCATGCTGAAGCATAGTATGGAGTGTAATAGTATGGAGGGTAATTCGATGTGCAAACAAAACTTAGTGTGAGAGCTGCTTTTTGTCAGTGTCAAATTAGTACTTCCTGAGGGTCAGAGGAGGCATAGCTCTTCACTGATGACCCTTGATTGGTAGCCTTGTTAAGGGGTAAATGAGGTGGTGCTGTAATTAATGGATGCCCTCAGATGCCTCTGATGGACACCACAGCACTGAGCCATTCCATGAAGATGGGCTTTTCTCAAATGAGAATTATTCACACATAAGAGAGGGAAAGAAGGGGAAGAGGAAGAAAGTCCACAACTTCTTTCTAGTTCAAAGTAACAGACAAATGAAATACTGAGACAGAGATGCTAAATAAAGCCTCTGCTCAGTCCTCTTTCACAGTGCTATCTCTGCCAACATCCACCCTTTGCCCTTGCCTGCAAAGAGGAGAGAAGGTTAAATCCTATTTCCTCTTCCCCTCCTCCTGGGGCACTGACATTCTCATCTAGCACCCACGTAAACATCTTTGCTGATGCAACAGAACCAATGTACTTCCTTCTGAGACTTGGTAACACCTCACTCCACTGTCCTATCCCTGATTCATGCCCTGCTGTCAAACCTGTTGTTCTTCATTTTCTCTCTACTTGAATCAACACAAGCACGTAATACAACTGTCTTCCCTGTTCCTCCTAACTGTTGTCAAAAATATCTTGAAGTTGTGGGTTTAAAAACAATAAGAAGCTTCTACGTAAGTAAGACTTTGCATTTGTGCAAACACTTTACAAAGAATTTTCTTGTAGCTCTTGGTTATCCTCTTCCTTCTGTCTATTGCTGTTAACAGTGACTTTCTCAATGAACAATAAGTGTAGGCTTTGTGAATACTGGGAAAGAGCCAAAACTACCAAAAACCCCCCAACAACCCCCCCCCCCTCCCCTGGCTCCCCCCTAAAAACCTAGCAGCCCTTGTTTTATTCCAATTCACTTTATCTGTTTGCTTTAGGTTTTTTCTAGGGCTAGAAATTCAGAGCTGTTAGGACTGGTGATGGACTAGCTAGCAGAGCTCAAAGATAACTTGCTCTGTGGAAATACTGTGCCTGCCACCTGAAACATTGCAATAAAGCAGCTGCTTTTTATTGTTAGAAGCTGGGAATGAGCTGCTAAATAATTAACACCCTCACCTTGGTCAAGAGTACATGTGATACAAGTAGTTGGTGTGTCTAGCAGAACTTGGACATACAGAGCAATGACAATGTACAAAGGCTGGAATGTAATTCATTATTAAATCCTCTTGAGCCATTATAGTTACTGTTCTTTCTTCTGCACCACAGTCATTTTTCATACTGCCATGACTATTTTCTCTCTTCTTCTCACACGTGGTGATTAGACATAGACAGGTCCTGCTAATGGAGCATTAAGTCCATCAGGCAGCCCATGTCCTGTGGTTACCCTGACAACTCAGCAACTGCAGCTCATTTAGAAAATACTGCCTGCAGGATTGTACAGGACATGGCACAGTTCATGGAACAGTTGACAAATACTGCTTTAGCACTGAACTTTTCCCTCCCACCCCTACCTCATCACACTGTGTGATCCTGTGAGCAATCTCCTTCAACTCCTTCATGGATTTTTCATCTTGGAAATCATAGGGGAAAGTTTCAGTCCATTCCTTCAGGAGCTGAATGATTTTGGCAGCGAAGGATTTTAGTTTTGCCTAGAAAGAAACAATGAGTTGATTACTGAGCATAGACCTGCAGATTAAATTGGCTGATAAAGGTTCACAGAAATCTAGAGACACTTCAATCTTCTAGACCTTGAAAACACTTTGCAGTAATAGTAGGTGATGGGGACAAAAAAAAAAAAAAAGAACATATTTAACTGTGCACCAGATTCCTAAATAGCATCATTTAGCCTCCTTTCATGATAGCTTGGAGAGGTCTCTTACCAAACACTTTGAAGATATTTTCAAGGTTAGCTCTATAAAACCAGGAAGATGACAGAACAGTTCAAGTGCCTTATTTAACTGAAGTCCATGGGATTTAATCTGATTTATGCCATCTGAGGCAGCAGTACTGTAGTGTTTGAATTCAAATGTGTACAAACCAACTGTACCAACAGTCTTCCATGAGAAACATTCACAAAGACAATTCTGTTCTATAGAATTTATCAGACCACCCAGACTGAGCTGTATATTAAATAAATGAATGACAGGAAAGACGTGTGTGTTCTCTCCATGACGTCTAAATCAAAACAGACTTTGACAATAAAAGGTATTGGCTTTTGTTCAAAAAGCTATCAACCACAGAAAGGGCAGGGAGAGTATTTTTCTATCTTTTTATTGTTACCTGTGAATCTTCTAAGGCTTTTCATCAGTTAGACCTGAATTGGGTGCCAATTACTCCCCTCTCCATTGCATCAATTGACAGCAGCATCAGTGCAAGGGAGCAGTCTTGTAAAATTGGGAGTGTGAGTGCTCAGAACACTTGAACAAGAAGACTCAAACCTTAATTCAGGTTATGTTTATCCTCGTACCCAACTTGTGATGCACTGGGGAAAGAGGAAGCTTTGTTTGTGTTCCCTCCCCACCTGTGTGAGTGCAGAGGTCCCTGAAGGCAGCAGCTCCCCCTCCCCAGGCACAGCACAGCCCTTCCCTCCCCGTGCTGCCCCTTGGGGGACGGGGGGGCACTGAGCATGGGAGTGTCACCACAGACACTGGTGCAAGACAAAGAGGGAACGTCTCCAAATACTGGCAGCAGCTCCTGCCAAAACATCATGGTATGTCCCAGTTTATTTAATCAAAACCAAAGGTCAAGGAAATAGAGCTGGTTTTGTTTAGCTGCCTTTTTTCTAATATCTCACCATTATATAGTCAATGAGAATATTAATGATCATTGATAAGAACTTTGAAGTTAAACCATGCACTGTTGAATCACAATCTGACAATTAGCCAGTGCCTCCTTGTAAGTCTAGAGGGGATTTTCTTGGGTTGTTTGGGTTTTTTAAGACCTGCAAACTGCTATCTGCTAGCATGCATCTCCTGCCTGTTTTTATTGACAGCACTTAATTGATGCAGCTAATGAGATAAACACAGAATAGCTGCATAGGGAAGGCAAAAATAAAACATCACTATTCTTTCTGGCAGCAGTGGGCATTTCTGCAAAGCAGTGTCTGTCAGTGCCCCTTGTGGGGAGCTTCAAGCTATTTCTCAACAGTGTAGGACACAGTTCCAGATTACAGCTGCCTGTCCTCCAAACTCCCACTGTCATCTGCCTTGGGGAAAAGACATTTATACTTATTTGCTAGGAAATGCAAGGAGCCTGACATTATTAAAAGAATAGTCTGTAGGCGGTGATGGACAATTAATTAGCCAGGGAGTGCACTTCCATTCAATTAACGTTAACAGGTATGTGCCTACTCCACTTGTTTACCAAAAGCTGCTACAGAACTGTTTTTTAGTATTAATCATCCTGACTATCCTTTCTTTTTAATTTTTGGAACTGAAAAAGGAGTAGTGAGGGCTGAAAGGTTCCAAAATCCCACCTTAGGCTGTGGCAAGCATCTCCATATGAACACTCAGTTGATAAAGAATTTATGGGTTGTCTAGACTGACCCCAGCAGCTGAAGAGACTAAATCAGTCATAGCTGATGCTTTTTTAATGCTGGTGTGTGTAAGGTTGCTCCTTGAAGACCAGGAGCCCACTGAAGAGGTAGCACTAGCTGTCATCATTTGAAGCACCATAACACCAGACTATGTTTCATCAGGTTTTCTAGGCCCTGATATAGAAGGAAAAGGTTTCAAGGAGAAAAATGAAGCTTTGTGCTTGTAGTACTCTGCCAAATTACCCCAAATTATACTCCACGTACAGCTTAAAACACTGCGATTTATGAACACTGTCTTCCCATCTCTTATATCTATTTTTAAGTTTATATGGTTTGCCTTCTTCATATGGCAAGCCTGGCATGTTGCAAGACAAGCTGCAAACTGTTTTCACTCTTCAGGTTTAAAAAACCTTAATGTTTCATCAGATGCTTTTTAACACTCATGAAAATAAGGTGTACACTTTCTGAGAACAGTGCTGAAAGACCTGAGTGCAGCAGAACACGGGATTTCTGTTTCATGTGCACTCAGATGAAGCCCAAAGCAGCGTGACAAGCGTGGTGCACGTGGTAACCCAGATGGAAACCTCTCAGATCTGTGGGCAGCAGCACAGCTTCCTTTCTGTCATAGCTGCAATAAACCTACCAGCCTACTTTCCTCCAGTCCTGCTCCAGACATGAGCCTCCCCTTGTGAGGCCTGGCAGAGTTCTCTGCAGTCCAAGGCAATACTTCTCCCATAAATATTTCTTTGAGAAGAGAAATAACTCTAGTAATTTAAGTGTTCTTTGGCTTGACCATGTTCTGAGACAAGACAGGACTGAAAAACAACTCCCAGTTAGAAAGGAGGGCAATAGGAGTACTGTGCTTGTAGGAAAGACTTAATGGCAATGACCTGGTTATGAGTGTTTTCTTCATTTTTTTGGTTTTAAAAAGGAGGACTTACTGGCAAAAAAACAAAACAAAACAAACAAACAAACAAAAAACAAACCTGGGGAAAATAGTAATTTTTGAAGGGACTTACATATTCCAAGACAAGCAAAACAAACTTATTAGAAATTAACTTCTATGTCCTCTTTTTATTTCTTACTTCTTTGTCTTCAGATATATAAAATACTCAAGCTACAGAAAAAATGTACCACAGGTGTAACAACAGGGTTTTTTTACATTCAGTAATACTATACAAGTGATTTTTCCTTGATAATCTTCTTTGAGACTTTCCAATCTCCAACTCACTTATGGAGAGGGTTGTTTTTTCTTTATGATCAGTCTTAACTACTGACTTGTATGTTAGAACTGATGTCTTAAACTGTGAAATTCTTGCTTTTTATGAGTAGTTAAAAGGACTCTAAGCAGACTCCAAGAGAACTCAGTGTTTTTCTTTGAAATCCACTTTTCTCTGGGTTGTATTTCAGTAGAACTCTGGCTAGCCAATAACGTCAAAACCCATATAATGGTAAATATTGTGGTGTGTAACCTCACAACCTGGTTTCTTGCCACTCTTTCAGCTCACATGCTATCCAAGCACCCAGTTGCCCAGCCTGTCTTAAGAGATTTGCATAAGCAAACTGTATCAGAGATGCTTTAACTGCTTTTGTCAGCTATTTCCTGCTATGCAGCCACTTAATTAGAAGGTGCTGGTAGCTGATGATACCTTAATAGCTCATGACTGTGAATACTTGAGAGTATCTTGAGTGAAGAGCTTGTATGCTGTATGTGAAATGAGATTTTATTTGTTGCCATGTAGAAAAACAAATGTTTGCAAATGCTAGTGGCCAAAGTATTCTGTAAAACATACAGGTGCTTGCAGTAGAGGGCAGTAAAGCAGTAATTTGAGAGGAATGTCAGAAGTTCATGTGGTGTTTTCCAAGAAGTTTGTGTTTAGAAGGCAGCAAAAATTCACAGCTTGTATTAAGGAGGTAGGAAGGGATCCAAGGGCATGATAGAAAGAGCAATCAGAAAAGCATGTAAGTGAAAGCCACCTCCCAAAAGGGTTTTATTGTCACCCTGCTGTTTGGTGTTTTCCCATAGGCCCGTGTCCAAGATGCCAGCAGAAGGTGTAAGAGGTTTGTGGGTGTTTGGAATATGAGCTGCTGTGTTTGACATCAGAATGTAATGCTGGCTCATTTCTGTGAGGAAGCCATGACTTTTTAACAGGTCTGCTGAGAAGCCACACCAATACTACTTTACAGTTAGCATTTTATCTCTAAAAAGCCAGCTGATGTAGTCCCCAGAGATGGCTTTCATTTGAAAATCTCCAAAGTGCATTGTTATTCACAAAAGTTTCATCTTAAATCCCATTCATTTTAAATCCAAGTATCTCACAGATATATTTGGACACTTTCTACTCACTGCAGTCTTTCCCTACGTACATCTACAGCTCAGATTGACTCATTCCATATTTCAGATGGTCCTGGCATCTTTTAGGGCTTCCTATCCCTGTTACATGTTGCTGAAGAACCATTACACCTTACAGAGGAGACTTTGCTCAGTCACAAATTAAGTTTGGCAGTGGTGCTAGGGACAGTTATCACCTTGGAGCACAAAACTGGATGCAGAGGTTCCAGCACCTGATGTCCCTGACCCCTGGTTTCCCCAGCACCTACAGGATGAGCTATGCAGATATTTGGAGAGCACATCAGGGGACTGACCTGGATGAAAGTCATTTTGCACCATGGTTAGTCTGTCCTGTGGAGCAATTTTGTGGCATTAAGAGCATGCACATCAGGAATAGTATGGGAGAAAAAGCCCTTAGGTCAGTATTGCTGTCAAATACTCTTTATTGACCGACCAGAGTTGCCTTTAGTGCTCCTCACTCAGAGTGCTGATACACCAAGGAGAAAACAAAATGGGACTATTAACGTGCTGAAGATTAGGAATGTGAGCATGTAATGTCTCATCAGAGAAGAAAGGTTCCAAAACATGCCTAGGATCTGAACAATTTAGGTCTTTAAATACTAGTTTGTATCATCCTGTTTCTGTTGCTCTTATTTGCTGCCCAGCTTGGACTTTACTGGAACTTCACTTTCAGTCCAAAAGTCTTTAAATACACACTTTACAAATGGTGACACTTAGAAGGATGTAGGTTTAGTTTAACTGATTGTAATAAAATATGTCAGTGCAGGTTGCCATTTTTAATAAGTGCATCTGTTAATTTTTGTGAGATGTAACTTTCTGATTTACTGTACACTAAGTTAAAACACCCCAACAACAACCTGCAGCAGAGGTGATTGTTAACTCTAATAGGATGGTGAGGCTGACTGGAGAAAGGGATTTTCTTGAATTTGATTTTCCTTACTTGGTGAAAGCTCAGAAGCCCAAACCATCTTGCTGGGCAGGTTCCATGGCAGATACACACTGCTCCAGGGACCTGCAGCTGACTGCTGAGGCAGGACACAACCTCTAGCAAATGTGGCCAGCAAAGGAAGCAAAGATACTTCAGAGAAAAAGACCTAAATCAAGTGCATCCAGCAACAAATGCCAATTACAATTTCGTATTATTCTTTATCAGTCTATTTAGCTTTACAGTGAGAAGGAGAGAGTGGAAAATAAATGGCAGCAGCACAAGAAACTGAGGGACACAATGGTCCATTTACCTTTTCTGCCTCGGTCCCCGTTTCCAGCTGCTGCTTCTGTTTGATGCAGATCTGCCCCACTTTAGCCAGGAGCTCGTGTGGGTGAATGAAGACTCGTGAGCTCAGTAGGAAAGTGAAGATGTAAGTTCTCTGGGAAGGAGAAAAAAGAAAGAAAAACAACAAGTTGAAAAGCTGTAGCAAAACTAATGCGTCTGCCTGGGAAAAACTAATCTGTAAACTATCAATGTAACTTTCCTTCATTTAAAATTTCTATAATTTTTCCTGTCTCCAGAGAAATGCTGGTCTTTTCTTGCTCTGTTGAAAGGAAATGCTATAGGCTTCAAGGCTGTTAACTGTGGGGTTTTCCAATTATCAAATGATTTCCTTTTAAAATGCCAGACACAGTGTGCCTAATTAGTCATCACTTACCAAAGCCACAAATGAACTATCTCTAATGTAGGGTGTTATGACTCTTAAACACCACTATTTAATGCTGTTTTGTTTCTTTAAGAGTGACTGTTTTTCACTAAGCTGCAGGAAACTGCTTCATGTGTATTCCAAGCCACAGCTGTAATTTCTTCATGTATGGGGATTTTTCCTTTCTCCCCACAATCACTGACAAAAGTTTTCACTTAGTGTGGGGGGACAGGACAATAATTTAATTTTGAGCCCGACTTTATTTATTTGGGGCTTGTTTCAGATCTTTTGAATATGAACAATGCTAATAAATACCAGCAATGATGATGTCTCATTAGAAACAGCCTCTCCATTTGTAATTTAGAAGCTGTGATACACTGTATGGTACTCTGGACATGTATCCATCATATCATATTCTGGATAGTTTAATTGAAGTGAGGATGATTTTTTTGTCCTAGTCTTGGCCTGGGTTTCTGCACTGGTCTGTAATTGCCTGACTAATGACAGTAGCATCTCATAAGTACTTCCAATTTTCCCTTAGGCTTTCTGGTAAAATTTGGAGTTGGGAAATTATAGAGGATCTCCTTGACATTGTATTTCAATTAACCTTTGTTATGTTTGAAATGTGCACAGTTACTTTGACCATGTTTTAGTAATGTGACTTTGCAGGACACAGCCAAGTGCATTTAAATAATCAATGTGAGCTTGTACCACCTTGGGCTGGGCAAGTAAGTAAAGACACTATAATCTTAGGACCAGTTGTCTAAAATATGGTATCTGTACTATCAGCTACCAAATTCTGCTGCTTGCAGTCTTTAAAACAAGCTCATAATTAAACAAGAATGGTATCCTTGTGACCCTAAAGAGGTTATGTGGTTTCTCTCTCTAATCAGACTAAAATGTGCTATTAATGAAAAATGTTTTCACTTCTTTAGTACTCAGTGTGCCTGAGAACACAAATATAGCACTAACCACCAAATACCAGGGAAAAAGGAATTTTTTAAACCAAAATAAATAACACTAACCAGAAGTCACAGTGTGTTCTGGGAGTGAGTGAAAAGTATAACAGATTAAACATATATCTAAACATGGAACTCTGTCCTGAGCTTCTGAAGGAGGCTAATTAAAGTACAGAATGGAGTGTGATACAGCAGAGGCATTTAAAATGCTCATTCTGATATGAAGGTCTTATGAGTTCTGGGGTTCATGCATTACATTAGGAACAGCACTAGTTCTGTACAATCAAAACCAGAGCTCAGTTGTGGTCTTTGCCTTGCTTGTTTAGGGATGGAGGAAGAGAGGAGGGACTGTTTGGGTCGGGTTCCTGAGTGCTTCCACTGCTGCCTACAGAAGATGCCCCATGGGGCCGTCTCACAGTGGAGCTCCTGTGACTTTGAGAGGTGGGCAGGGCAGTGACAGGACACCGACAGCACGGCCTCCCTCCTTAATGGCACAGTTGCAAACATCCCCCACAGGTGTATGTCTGGAAAGCTAAGAAATTAGGCTTCTGTTTGATATTTCACGTCTCTCCAGAACTTCAGAGTTTGTACATTTACGGTGACAAAAACTTGAAGATCATCAATTCTATAAAAATCCGTGGTAGTGTATGTGATGTGTGATGGGCACTAAAATTAGGCTGAAAAGCTAACCTGATTCACTAAAGGGGACCTGGTTGTGTTACAGGACAACATATCAGATCTTCTGTTCCTGTGTGAGAATGATTCCTAAACTGACATGTTCCCTACTCAGAATGAAAGCAATTAAAGAACTCTGTAGTGTTGTGAGATTTGGGGGGTGTGTTTGTGTCTTTAACTATGCCTAGTTATCCCCTGTCAGACTTCACCTGCCTCATGTGTTCATTGCTGTCACTGTTGTCCCTGAACTTAGAACTGTGAGTCTGGACTATGTGGAACAGGAATTTAGCTGCTGGGTGTGTCAGCTGTCACTGGGCTGTGTGAATTTTTTTACACTGAAGACTTGAAGCAGCCCTCACTTTTTACTGTATTTTGTATTTGAGAGATGAGATGGGTGGGGAAAATAAAAAAAAAAAAGGACTTGACACTTTGATCCCTTCCCCACATTCTTGCTTTGGGGGCTGAGAGGGCCTGTCTGAAAGATGTCTGCATGTGTCAGTGGCAGGGAACCACAACTTCAGTCACACTGCCCTGGCAATGACCCTTGCTCTGATAAGCTGGAACACATTCTTTTAAGCAAAGATGTAATTTTGCTTCTCACAGTAATTCCAGCATTGGTCTCCTTGGTGGAAGAGTGTGTGATGTGGCACAGTGTTTATCCAGAGTGACTCTGAGACAGGGCCACTCACAGCATCATTTCCCTGCTGTCACACAGCAAGAAAAGCATGACACAGATGACCTGTGCTTTTGTTTGGTTTCTTTAATAATGTTTTATAGGATGTTCATACAAGTTTTGAGCTGGTAAGATGCAGGAAGATACAGGCCATTACAGCGTGTACTTTCCATTTTAGGCTTGCTGATGTGTCTCTGTAATCAGTAATAGCTGTATTTTTATTCCATTTTTAAAAGTCTTTTAACTGGAACTAGGTTCCTTTGGAAAACAAAATTCTTCCATTGTGGTCAATCAAGATGTGCTGGTGTACACTATACTGGTATCGAATTGAGGGGTTTCTTGGGACTTTTATTACTGACAGACACAAGGACTACAATTAAGAACCAAATTAAAAATGACAGTAGCACTGACCCCCCATCCCCTTGCCTCTCTGCTAGTAGCCACTCCTTATCCAATAAAGAAATTTCAGACTGAACTAAGCCATGCATTTCAGCTTAGTGGTAGGTCTCAGGGGCTAGGAACACAGTTGTGTTGGACAGTAAGATTTCATACTATGTCAAATGCCCTACCTAGATCAAAGATTTCTGTGATTTGCTGCATATGCACTAGTGTACACAGGCTAAATGTTATAACAGTGCAAAAACCTGCAGTATTCTAGCCATAAAGAAGATGGTTAGGAGAAGGAAATTTAGCTCTGAAGCTAGCTGGTTTGATAAAGAATGATTAAAAAATGCTTCTATAAGAGTGAAAATTAAGCTCCATTTATCCTGAAGGTGACAGGTATTTGGGAGAAGAGGCAAAAAAAAAATCCTTTCTGCACTTGGGAGAACCTAAGTAGACACAAAAGGGGCTTGCGCTTTGCAAGAGAATAAGAAGCCAGATTCCTTTAGTGCCTAAAGTTGTTGCTAAGAGATGAGCTGAATTATATTAAAAAAAAAAAAAAAGAGCATGAGTGCACAAGACTAAAGAAGGAATTGTTACTCTCTGACCCAAGAATGCACTGATGACTTCTGGAGAAGGGGAAAAAGAAATAAAATTTCTCTGTGTGCACTCACTGCTCATTCTGGAACTTTGTGTTTGTGAAATATTTTCTTCAAATATTTTCTTGCTTGGGCACAAGGGTTGCAGACTGGTACATTCCATTCCTAACCTCCTGAACTCCTCTGTCTCATGAGTATACATTTTCCTATGTGCAGAGCAAGTCCCTGCACACAAACAAGACTCAGAAGAGCGGTACACTAATGTAGGCGCTTATCTTTCCTGTCCTCCCTTGCCTGTCTTGTGTTCTGCCAACATGACAAACACATTTTTGTTCTGCCTCTGTAACCAGCACAGAAAGATACTGTGTGTTTGCTCTCTCCCCCAGTGCCTTTTTCTCTGTCCAGAAGGTTACTGTGATCACAAGCTCAGTGTGCACACAGGCGGCGACGCCTTCGGAGCTTGTGCTCAAGTGCAGTGATCAGAAAAGTGGGATGAGTAATACAACTTACAACTGTGTCACTCTGAAACTAAGGTAACCTCTGCTCCACTACTACACTAGCTTGTCTTGGTGAGAATTAATTGGTGATACCTTGGTGCCTTTCTTTGGATGAGTAGCCAGAGACTGAAAGGTTTTGATACTTCTGTCTTGAACATACAGGACTGGCTACTCTTCTGACAGGACAGCAGGCTCAAAGCTACCACTAACCCTCTGTGGCAACTCCCCTAAAACCACAAATGAGCATGAAATGAAGTATAAACATGTAACTGAAGGAACTAGAAAACTTGGCTTTGAAGATGACTCAAATACAGCTTCTTCATGTTATTCAGAGCTTATTTATCTACTCATTTTATAATTAATCCTTCCAGCTAAATTGGGTGATCTGGGTTCAATAAAGGTATGTGTTGTGCTGTAGAGGAGATGAATTTGTTGTCCTCTCTTTCCCTGAAGTTTCCCTTGACTGCTTCTGTTGGATGTTCAGCTGGAGCTTGCTGTCTGTTTAAACTGCAGCTTGCAGGGTGGGGCCCTGGTTGCTTGGTTTGTAGTGCACTCCTGCGTGGGATGTGAAGGGGTGGCACCATGGAAACTAGCAGCATTCCAAAGGAAGTTGGAGACCCCTTAAGTAATACTCACTTTATGGAACCATTTTCAGAGTAGCTGTGTTATAAATAGATTTTATGTTGCAAGGTACAATAAGGGATGTGCATTAGCAGCTACTTAAAAAACTTAGCTACATTCCTGAAATCCAAGTAACAAGTAACCATATCCTGGTATCACACAAAACACAAGGAAGGGACTCCTTGGATCAGCCTAAAGCTATTCATTCCACTGTTACACCACCAGCTCTGCCCACTGCTTTCTTCTGTGCATCTGTCCTACAATATGTATTTGGGGGTGTGGAATGGAGATTCAATGTCTAACAATGATTATCCCCTGAGTTTTAGAAAGGATTTGGTACTGGCAGCACAATTGTATGTTAGCCATATTTAAATATAAGGTTTAGGATTACTTCTGAACTGGAATAGTAAACCATGCTAGTTTTGCTTTTAAATCCTATCCTGATGATTGATGGCAATTCTGCACATTCCCACTGAACTCTCACATGGAGAGTCCCTTTTCTGTGGATGACCATTGTGAGGATGTGTGGTGTTATATGTGGGACCTTGGAGGAACTTTACTGTGATTACAATGAGACCACAATAAAATGTTCCACACAAATTAGACTGAGAAACATACAAGATATAGCATGACCCACTACAATAAACATTAAATCTGACATACAAGTTAATAGTGATTGCAGTTTCCTGCTCCCTTATTAGTTTTTCAAAGTGCTGGGATACTTCTGTCATAGCTGCTGCTTTTTCAGAGCTACAAATAGAATATAAGTTATATTAATCTTTGGTCACTTGTTTCAATAGAAGCTTTCATTAATGGGCATAAAGAGTAATTTTAAGTGATAAAGTGATATCTTAATATCCTAGGTTCAGATTCTTACTACATACCCCAGAATTATATATAGGTAGTATTCACTTTGAGGACTGCACTGAGGATGTTCAACCAGTTACAAATCATTTTCAGGCTCAAGAACATACATTATTGCAGCACTGGCCCATTAAAATGTCTTTAGAAAGAGAGTATTTTAATTAAAATCTATTTTGGGTTGTGAATTTTTTTTCTGATGGCCTAACTAGGGTACACATAGAAAATTAGGGGAAAAAATACTAGAGCTGTTTTCAGGTCTGCTTCCCTAGGTAGGAGCTGGTTAGTAGTTAATCTTGGTTGCATTAGAGCTAAAGCAGCGTAGAAGTATGAAAATTCTGTGGCAAATGCTGCTTTTAATTGGTTCTTAAGGCACTCATTTGAGTTCAAGATGGCTTTATCTTTTTAACAAGTACTCTCATTTAGAAACAGAGAATATCCCTGTTGAGCAACAGCTTTAATGAATACACTGCCAGTAAAATAAATGCATCTTTAGTCTACATCTCAATCTTGAATCAGACAGAGATAGAATTTCATGAGAGAGCACTAATCCAGGTAGTAACACACAAAAACACAAGAAGTAAAAAAAAACCCTCTTGGTGGCTACTTACATCTGGGTAATAGTCCATGGTGGGCACCAGGCGCTCTATCAAGGCCTCCAGTGATCCAGAAACAAGGTTCCCATCCTGATAAACAGGGTCCACACATCTCTCTCCCATGTCTGGCTGCACTTGCCCACTACAACTGGAACCAAGCATGCTGGAAAATATTGGCGTCTGGGGCATAGTTTCCTGCAGCAGCGGCAAAGAAAGCGAGAGAGGGTTAAGCTTTCTTCCAGCATGTCTTATGTGTGGGTTTTACAGAGGCATACATTAAACACAATTACATATTTGACTGAAGGCAGCCTCAGCATTCAGGCTGAGTTCTGAATCCAAGCAGTCACACATCTGCAAGCTGGCTTTGGCGTTTGAGATGCACTTTAAACTGTCTCTGAGGCTGTAGATGTGCGAGCTGTAAGAATTTTCCTCACTGCACTTGGTTTCTTCCTTCTGCCCAGTTTCTCCCCGATTCTTTATGCATAAAACTAGACAGAGATGAAAATACAGAATGCTTTCTGAATTTCCAAGATACTGAAGTGGTGCCTTACTGAACAAGCAAACAAATAGTAAGCCTTGATGTTCCCATTTTTATTCATTTTGAAGTCAGGTCTTTGGCCAAAATACTTCACTTGTAATGATAAATCCTTCACCACTTCTGTTGCTAGATGTAATCCATGTCTCAGCACAAGTGCATCTTCTGCATGTAGATATCACTGCAAACAGCAGGGGATATCCTGTCTGATCAAAATTGCCTTTTTTTTTTAAACATGTACATGAAACCAGGAACTGGGTGGAACTGTGACACACACTGCAATGTACAAGTCTAATTTAAACAGTCTCTCTGGAGATCTTTGCTTAGGATACAAACCTGTTGTCGCAACACAAAAACCACATGAAGGTTTATGGTTTGCACCTCCCTTCCCTTGGCCACAGCTGTATCGCTGTACTGCAGCCTCTGAGTAAACTCTAGGGGGGTTCTTGTTTGTTTTAAACTGGCTACAGCTTAAATCTATGCAGAAGGCTAAACAAAACATCCTGCTACTGTATATAAAGGTTGAAAATGCTATTCAGCATCAAAACAGTTCCCCCTGGCTGCTGAAATCGTCAAGACTGTTTAGGAGATCAAGTGCAAAGAAGGCAGCATTAACTCTTGAGCTGCTGTCTCACTGTCTCTGAAAGAGACAAGAAATTGACATAGATGAAAAGCACTTATGGAGATGGAAAGGATTAGCCCATTACTGGTACCTTTAACCTGACAGCTGTTTCTAACTGTGCTCATCTCTCCCACTTAAGTCTTGTCCTGAGCAATTTTTTAATGCAAGGCATTTTTCCTCTCAAACTCTCCAAAGTCAATCATTCATGTTTACAACTGGAATACAGAACATTTTTCTCTTTTTAGGCACTGATAAATGCTAGGTGCATTGTGAGGAAAAAATAACAGTACTAACAGAACTTGTTTATCAAAGTGACAGATTTACTTATGTGTGAAGCTGATAAGTAGAACTGTTTGGTGGCTTTTACCAAAAGACTATTGCGTACATACGTGATAAGAGATATAAGGGAAGTGTAATTCCCTGGAAGTTAAATATAGTAGCTGTTTAACAGCTACTAGGGAGACCACAATGTGGAATGGAGTTCAGTTTCAGAAGTTCAGGACACAGAGTCCAATAAAATAGAAAATGCAGGATTTAATGTCATATCAAAAGAAATGAAAAATGACAGTTCTGAACAAAAGTGTATTGAGGTTACACTCAGTATTTTACAGGCTGATCTCTTAGGCCCGAGCTTTGCAGCGCAGACACTGAGAATCGGCTGAAGCACACGCAGAAGCTAACGGCTTTGCTATCTGTACTATGTAACTCGCCAGTAATTCGCTTTTTTCCCTTTTAAGGTCCACAGCAATACAGCCCCTAGCTGCTGCTCAGGATGGTCTGGCTGTGATGAGCACTTCTGGCTAATAACGCGAAGTTGTACAGAGCTTCTAAGCGAACCTAACCATCAAACAAATCCCCGCTGAAACGATGCCTTAGCGGGAAACGCGTCCCGCTTTTGCCATCAAGCCTTTTAAACTCCTTTAAGGCGTTCACTGTCGCATCAGTTTGGTTTTTAAAGACCCCTCTGGGGCGCAGCCCGCCAGGCTCCCCGCTCTCGCACCGGGGCTGGCTGCCGCATCCCGCGGTGCCACCGCGCTCCCGGGGCTGGCTCGGCCGGCTGTCCCCGCGGGGATGCGGCGGGCACCGCCGGGGCGCGCTCCGCGGTCCCAGCCCCGCTGCCGGGGCGCGGAGCGCTGCGGCACAGCCCGGCAGCACCTGCCCGCCGCGCCCCGCCTGCCCGGGCACCGCCGCTGCCGGCAGCCGGGAGCCGGCGTCCTCGGCTCCGCCGCAGGGGCAGCTCCGCGCCAAGACCACCCGCGCCTCCCACGCTTACGGGGCTCCCGCTGGGCGGCCCCCGGGCTCGGTGCCCCCGGGGCCCGCGGGTGGCGGCCCCGGCGCGGCGCTTACCCTCATCTTCCTGGGCGCCGCGCTCCCCGGGCGGCGCGGGCGGCGGCCCCGCGCCTCTGACGGCTCTGACAGCCCCGCCACCCCGCCGCGCGCCCGCCGCGCCTGACGTCACGGCCGCCGCCGCGCGCCGTTGGCTGAGGGGCGGCGGGGCCCGTTCAAACGGGGCCGCGCCCGCGGGGCCGGGCGCCGCTGCTCGCGTCTGCAATCGGTCCTTCTGCCTGGCGGGGCGGTGGTTGTTCCCTCCCCCCTTTCACTGTTTGTTTGTTTCTCTTTTCCGTGTTTCCCCCCAGTTACACCCCGATTCTCCCGCCGCCAGCCCGTCTTTCCGCCCCCCCGCCTGTGCCGGGCGCTCCCGGGGCAGAGCCGCGGGACGCGCCGCTCCGGAATCGCGGCCGCCCTGCCCTCGCCGCTGATAGTAGCTCTTATTCTTCTCTCGCCCGGAGTTGTTTCTCTCTTCTCGCTGCCTGAGCCACTCATCTGATAGCCCTGGGCTTGTCCCAAGCCGAAGGGCTGGCGCGGGACCAGCCCGTGTCGTGTCTGCACGGGCACGGGTCCTGTCTGCAGTCTGGTGTCCCGTGGAAAGGCTCCGGGGCCGCCCCACAGAGTCCCTCACCTGTGCCCAGGACCAGCTGAGAGCTCCCATTTTTGCACCCTTTTCCCACACAACCAGATCTTTCCTGTCCTGTTGTTCGTTTCACTTGAATTGGGATCTTTCAGTTGTTGTAACGTTGTCTCCAGTCACTAATTACATTTATTTTTGTTGTTAAAATTATTTATTTAATTGCTGTTTGAATATGTAGCAGAAGCCTTCACTGGTTTCCATGGTGATTAATGTAGGAAAAGCCTCTTTGGCAGTAGGTACGCCACTCTAGGCAGGTGGGCACGGCAAACGAATTTGGGCACATGCACGTACTCAGGAGTGTAAGGCATAGACTCGTGATTGCTCACAATTTGAGGACAAGCACTGTCATCCATTCTAAACGCACATTAATTTTAGAAGGATGGGTAGCTACTCATCATCTTTACTGCTTGCTTACTAAATTCCTTCTTGGTTTCCAAATCCTAACAGTTCTGCTATAGAGATTATTTCCCTTATTTAAAATGAGGTTTTGCTTTTAAACAACTACTAGAAAAGTCATGGTTTTTTATCCCTCTGCCGAGTCTGCTTTGCTGTTAGTCTCAATGCCGTCTCTTAGCTGCACTCCACAACCTTTAGAGTGTGCAGGAGCTGCAGCAGGTCTGGTGCCTGTTTGTGCCGAGGCTTTCCTCAGTTACAGCCCCCTGCCTGCCTTGGACACCGGGCAGGCTCCAGGCAGTAGTCCTGGGGTGGAATCCGGTGCGTGGTGTCAAACCTGCTCACTGCCACGTTAGGACCTTGCTGGGTAATGCCACAGGAGGGTGAGGGACAGGTTTTGTTAAGTCTTGTTCAAACATCTTGAAGTTCTCTATAAAGAGTTATCGAAAACAGAAGGTAGGAATTGTAGGCTGTATCATGTATAACACCATACTATTTCTTTCTGAATGCTATGAATATCTTTCGATACCTCATCTGTTATTTACAGCTAAGAACAACACCAGCATGGCTAAGAACAACACTAGCAAGCCTGCAAATAAGTATGCATGAAAAACAGGTATTGGATTTCATTCTGTTTCTGTGCTAATCTGTTTTCCCACCTTACTCAAACATTTGCTGAGACTTGTAGAAGACTATGGCCATTAATCTTAGCAAAACATACCTAGTTAATTGAGCTCTAGTCACAGGTTCAATCTGTTGTAAAAACAAGTCCTGATCTTTTTGTTTGTTTGGGTTTTTTCTGACATCAGAAGTTAGATCTGTCCTGTCACTGGAACTAAGAAATGTAGGAATTAAGAAACATGCCAGTAGAATTAAGGAGCACTACGCTAGCTGGTCATGCTCTCTCTTCTCTGGGATATGTATCTATACTGTGGTGGTTTTCCATATTTCTCCATTCAGTAGTCCAGCAGAGTCTGTTTAGACATTTTTTGTATGTATACGTAAAGGAGCATATGTGTGTATATTTCTTGTTTATATACATATCTAGTTATGTGTATACAAATGTTGGGGGGTGTGTTAGGATAAAAGTTCAGTGAAATGTCTTTCTTTTTCCTTCCCTAGAATGCGTGATGCCTGGTTTTGGGGACACTGGATTGCACAGTCTTGTTGGAAAGGTAGTTTTTACAAATCAGAGGAGCTAGAGGCCTAAATTCAGCTCGTACAGCATGTAACTGATGAATCATGTTATCATTTTATTTCATTTCCCCTTCTGTAAAGTGTGGATGATGACCTTTAGCTATCTATATTCTGAGTGTTGAAATCTGTTGATACAGAAACTCTCCGAGGTCTAATTGTTTTTGTAGTTATGTAAGTTCTGTTCCTCAGCACATTGCTTGCATTTTGAAGATGTTTCCATCAGGCATTGCCTCATGCCAGTGGTGGGTGTACCCTAGAGCAGGTTTAATCAGCAGAGCCTGTGCTCGTTCTGTAGCTTGCTTTTGAGGCAGCGCTGCTGTGGTTCACTGGAGCTGGTCAGAGCAGCATCTTGCTGCAGAGTGAGTCAGCAGCCACGCCGTGACTGTCTCAACCTTCAAGGTTGCTTCAGCCTCTCTCACACTGGCCAACATCACCCTAACACATTCCATTATCTTATGATTAACGACCTGGATTGACACTTGCACTATTTGGGTTCTGTTCCTGCCTCTGCTGTGGACACTTGACTGATAAAGTTTTTAATCCCACTGTGCCCTTAGTACTCACAATATGTGAGTACGATTAGTATTCATCTGTGAGATGCTGATAAGGATATTTTCAAGCTGTTGCACTTACTTTGTATGTTTTTATATTTGGGCAGTAAGTTTTTGCTTTATTGTGTTGGAACACAGTTTCCTAGTACAGTCACATCTCATCTTCAGTGGAAAATTGCTGGTCAATAGCTTGGTAAAAACAAGAAATTTTAGCAAAGAAGAATGGGGGAAAATGAAGGAGAGATCAGTTTGAGAGTGAAAATTATAGAGAGGGAAGAAAAAATTTGGATTTTTTCCACTTGTCTTGCATAACAGCATTTTGGGAAAAAATCGTTCAAATGTGCCTGTGTGTGTATTTAAAATGTAATTGTACTTAAGAAAAGTCAGTCATTACAAATGTCATTAATGCTGATCTGAGGCTATAAAGTCAATTATAAACGGACTCTCCTAGGAATGCTGTCTTTGGAGCTTTCTTTGTCAAGCTGCTCGAGTCACTCACTTGGTCACCTTCCACAAAAGTCTGTTAATAATAAACATTTGGTTTCATTTAACAGAGTATGTCAACATGCTTTAAAGCCCCAGAATCTGCACTGAAGGAAGCAAAGAGGGACAAAGCCACAGAAAAAATGAACCTAACTGTGTATGGCACTGTTCATAGTGTTGATTAAACACTGACATGGTATTGAGTCCTCCTCTGTCCATTCCCACCCTTTTATGCACACAGTGGGATGAGTACAGCACATGGCTTAGGTCTTTGAAGCGCTGCTGGGTTTATGCCTAGCCTTGTTTCTTACTTGGAGGGGCAGTCTGAGCTGTTACCCAGAGATCTCCAGGCTTGGAGGTGGCCAGGGTATAGAAGGTGACTGAGTTTGCATGTTGTGTTCCCTTCCACTGGTCCATTACACCCCCAGAGCAGTACAGAAACCCTGCAGTCTGTTCTGCTTCTTGCCATTGTGGAAGGCTTTAAGGCATATACAGCCTGATACTGTCATTTGGAATTTGAGAAAGAATGCTGTATTAAAAATGTGCATTTTGTTAATGAGTTTTATGGGTTGGTGGCCTTGGTTATAGACTGAACCCTTTTATCTGCACTTGAGATAAGGAATTTTTCCAGGACGTGCCATTAAACTCCACAACAGTGGCCTTAGATAGGGCTTTTACATGGACACACGTTGGTATGGACCACTTGAAAGGCTTTGTAATTTAAGTGTAGAATGTAGTTAGAGCTTCCAAGCCACAGGTGGCTGTCTTCAGGGAACATTTGGGTTCTGGTCTTATTTGTAGGGCTGCACAAGTGTTCAAGATTTCCTTGTTGTACACAAATTTTAAGATTTGAAAGCTGTTCTCAAACCACTTTTAGATGAATTTGAAGACTTCTAAATTTCAGAGATTCATGCTGCAGAATAACTTGATGGCACATTAATAACTTGGCAGCAGATGGGAGTGGGAGGAATGAGTTTCAAATAGTGGTTCTGAACTGAGCAAAGCTTTATAAGCTTGAAGCAAGGTTGAACAGGCTAGCCAGCAGTCTGTGGTTTTTACTGTCCATGCCTTTGTTTCTCCCTCTCTCTCTCTCTCTCTCTGACCCAGGGCAATATTTTTCTCAGAGCCAATGGGTAATGTAGTTTGAAAGTGGCATTTTCCATTTTGAAAATGTTTTGCTGAAGAGGTTCTGACCAGCTCTACTCCTTAGGTATCCAGCAATTTTAAGAGCAAACCAAGATGAAAATATAGGAGCAACTATAAGTGTGGTTTGTTGCTACGTTTGTTTTTAGTTCTACCTGAAAGGGAAAACTGGTTGTGAAAATTCTAATCCTTATCTTTGGAGCAAATGGTATTTTCACTGGCATAAGATCAGCTCTGTGACACCACTGAGAAAGCTCTTTACTGGGCAATGTGAAACAGATTTTTTCCTGATGCTCGATACTGTAGCTCCCCCTTGGACTGAAAGGAAAGGTCTTCCCCAGGATTTAGAGAGGACATGGTGCTAATCCCCAGGTATTTTTTTTGCCTTTGCCAAAATACCAGATTTAACTTAACCTGACATTAGTTGCCTGTGATACTGCTGTGTGGCTGTTAATTAACGGCTGAGATTTTAATAGTTGTTTTGGCACTGCTGCCAAAAGAATTTCACTAGTAGTCTGATTCCTGGTTTTCATAGATACTCTAGTCATAGAAATCTGTAGTTTTTAGGAATTATCTTGCCTGCTGATTAAGATTTCCCATTCAATTGGGAAACAACTGGATCGATCAGCTTTGATTAAATAAAATACAAATATAAAGGGCTGATACTTCTGCTTTGCATTAAGGATGTAAGAAGAGATCCCTTACAGGAGTCTGAGGACCTCAGCTCATTTAAAGGCAGGGAAGAACAAGAGAGAGGGAACTAAAGGAAAAGATCTTAGAGAAAGATGTAGGCTGGACCTTCTCTGCTTAAAGGAGCTGCTAAAACTTGTTACACATAAATGGCAATTTGTGTGCTTTCAGGAGCTAATGGAGCCTTCTCACTTTTTTTTAAGAAAAGGCAGAAAAGGCACAAAAACACCTATTTAGCTGCTTTTAATGTTTGTGATTCAGTCCGATTTTGACTCCAGCAAGGAACAACAGAAGTGTGCTGATGTAATATGTGCTCTTTATATTAATTTTATCTGAAGCCTTTTAAAGTTGACTATTTAAAAGCAGCTGATATTCTATTTTAAATTGGGGTCAAGTTTAGGTTCTAGATGAAGCAGTTCTGGACTTACCCTAGCTAGTGTGTCCTTTACTTGCACTTTCATGCTTGCTGTGACACCAGCAATTCCAAGACTGTGCCACTGAGCAGAAAGGGAAAATCAATTATGCCAAGAAGGAAACATGTACATACATCAGCAGTTTGGTGCCCAGGGGAAGAAAAATCTGCATGTCTGCTGATGTCAATCTTCTTGATATGGTATTTTTGTAAATGCACGTGGGTTGCTATTTCTTTTTAACTAGCTCAACAAAAAATAAGTTTATTTTTAGTGTTATAAGCTTCAGGGCATCACAATTAACAGATCAAAATTGCCAGTTTGATTAGTCAACCTTCTGTTTGCTTTAGCAGAAACTATGACAGTGACATTGTTAGCATTCCCACAGGTATTTTGGAAGATTCATTATGATTAGTTATAGGATCCATTCCCCCCCCCTAATTTTCATTTTCTTTGGTTCTATAGATTTTATCTTTCAGCTGATGGAGAGAAGTTCTGGGCTGATGAGTTCATTTGCAGTAACTCACCTGCAGCTGTATTAATTTAAAAGCATTTCTATTAAACATGTGATGTGTCTTGTCTCACCTGAATTACTGCAAGTAATTCAGTTCCCATGAACATCTATTGCTTGGACTCCTTTTGCTGATGCTGCCAAGAAGTTCATCAGCAGTTTTTGGGGGAGTTTTACAGTAGTCTCAAGTCTACTCATTTTGCAGGGCTCTTAACTGCTGTTGGTTTAATTCTAATGGCTTTATTTGGAATAGAATCGGGGTATGATAGTCTTGACAATATCTTGAGAGAAATATACAGTGAAGTATTGCAAAAATAGTTAAATATGGCATAATTTTAGCAAGAGGCTGCCACCAAATTAAGTATTCAAAATTAATTTTAAGGAAGCATTTTGAAGGCTATCAAGAGCTAGTGAACAAATGGATGAGCGCCCAAGCCTACTTAGTTTTATCTATAAGCACTTTTCTATCACCTACAGTGACTTTTAGCATAGTTTGGGAAGGACTGACACTATCACATCACAAACTTTGTATTGAATTGGTGCTGGGTAGTACAGAACAGAGGTTATTTTTTCATATATATGTATGTTTTCCCTTTTTTACATATCCTAGGACAGAGTCTCAGACTATTCAAGCATAAACTATTGAGTTTGAGTGAATCCTAAAATAGTATGGCTCTATGTGGTCAGATTTGCCCTGGGTTAAGCTGAGGACTGTGCTGCAGGTGAACAAACTTACTGCTGTGGATACATAAATATTCACAGTAAAAAAAAAAAAAAATCCATTATCTACCTGTGTTCTAGTGTTATTAACTGGCCAATTACTTAATCTTCTATTTTGCTAAAGCATCTTGACATGAATCAGTCAGAATTCACATGACTGAGCTACTTTGGCCCAAACCATTATGACAGTATCTTTGTGAGGACATAAATGTAAGTGTACTATAAATAAAAGATTTACTGTCTTCCTGGAGCTTTTATTTTCCCTGTGGTCTGTACCAGTCAAGCCACAATTCAAATAGCTGATGGTGAAAAAACAATGTGCTCTTTGAACCTGTTTGCTCTGTCATTTAGGACTGACACTCACCTGAAAGCTGGCTAAGTCAAAGGATAACAAACTTCAAGAATTTCTAGTTGTATATTCTTTTAAGGATTGGATTTTTTACCCTTTTCTCTGCCTTTTTAAGTTCATTGTGTCAGAATTAAAAGTCATTTAGGGAGGTTGTTTTATTATTTTACTTAAACTTTACTATTGATAATTTTCTGCCTTCTTACCAGAGGAAGCATCAAATGGTGTAAAACAAATACAGTGAATTCAAGAGCCACGTATGTTTTGATGAGTCTGGATTTCAACCCCACAGCTGCTGCTGTGGCATGAAACAGATGTCGTGTCAGCCAGCAACTTCAAAGGGGATTCCCCAGGCATGAGCATGTGGGAAACTTAAAACTGATCCTGTTTCCCCAGGGGGAGCTTGTTCCTTCTGTTGCTCACTCGTGTTCCCCATTAAGCTCTGTTCTCGGGTCTGCAAAAGCTGTGCGTCCCATGGGCACAGCCTGGTTTATTCCAGGTTTAGAGACTTGTTTTAAGGTTGTCTGTGAGTGGATTTCTCTGTTTGGGTTGTTTGTTTTGGGGGTTTGTTTGGTTGCTTTTGGCTTTTTATTTTCATTTGTGCAGGGATGCCAAAGCTTCCTAAAATCCATGGTCACGTTATTAAAAGATTTTTTTGAATAAATCTCAGAAGTCTGTAATCTATGTAGAAGTTGGAAGGTGCTGTAGTGGTTGATGCTCTTTTCCCTGCATTTTCTACTTTGCTGACTACCTTTTTTTCTCCAGAGCTAGACAAGGTAGAAACAGATCCAGATTGTCAGTATAGGTGAGGAGAGAAGCTGGGATGGTAGAAATGTATGCTGGGTTTGTGAAATGAATAGCTGTCTCTAAGACATGGCTGCAATAAATGTAATGAAGTATTGAGTGGTGTTCAGAACTGTGGTCTCCACTCGCCCAGGAAAATACAGGCAACTGTTTTATTTAGTTTTCTCTCTGTAAAGTTTTGAAACAAACAGACAGCACTCTACATGCAAACTGTAAAATGTTATGTAAAACTTATACACACACACATTGCATAAAAACTAAAATATGTAACAAATATTTCAATTATTTTGGATAGCAAGAATGAAAACAATTTTAAAAATTTGTTTAATATCTCTGCCATCTTGTCCCTCCCTGGTGCTTCTATGTATCCTGAACTGATAGTTACCTACTGTTTGACTGACATTTGAGCTGGTGGTTTAAAAGTAAAAGCTTTCTATGTCTTGGCAGATTTCCTGGCCAGTCTATTCATAATGCCTTTAACTTTCCTAATTATATGAGATTTTTGGCCAGGTAGTATTCTCACGCTTCTTTGGAATCTGTACACATGACAAAAGCTTCAAAGTGCCTCGCCCCCAAATGGAGCTGCTTAAGCATAATGACTTAACGGTATTGCAGTACTGATTGTTAATTTGGGAATGTTCACTGAAAATCAGATTGTTTTTCTTGTGTAGGAGACTACTTCCCCATGAGAATTTTATAATTTCCTCTTTTCTCACTTACAGCTCCCGCAGAATATTTGCATGGCAAAGATGAGCTAGAATCCTAAACTTACAAGATATCCCACTGGGAGTAGGTTCAGACCTAATAATACCTAAGTAAAAAAATACAGCTTGTTTCACATGAAGTGTTGAAAATGCATTAAGTTATTTCAACAGTTATCTTTTCAAATTCTTTAATAAAATCTAGCCCAATTTCAATTAGGGAGATCAAAAATGCTCTAATGTGTGTTTTCAGCATAAATGTTTTCTACATTTACATATCACAACAATTTTCTACCTTAGATACTCTATTCTGTCATTTTATGTTGCTCTAAGAATAATTAAGACCATAATATAAAGCCTTATAGACAAAATTCTCCCATGATCTCCCAAATCCCTCTGATAAAGGATAAAGGCTGAGGAAGTTCTTGTCATATTATACTTTGTGCAAAACCAGTCCAGAAAAGGGGTTGTATAACATTGTAACTACTGCCATGTTCCTTACTAGATCTGCTGTTTCTGTGGCATAAAAATTCAGTGATGCCAGAGAAATTTGAGGCTCTCAAGTGTTGGCATTTTAACCACCTGTGTTGTAAGCTGAGCACAGTCTTGCTGCATGGCCTTGGTAGATGAAGTTAAACACCCACCCCCTCTCACACCTACATCTATTGAGGTAAAGGAGGGTTTGTTCAAGTGGAGCACTTGGTTCTAGAAATGGAATTGTAATTTTAAGGCAAAAGACGACAAGCACTGAATATGCTAGTGCTTTTTATTGGTAGTTATTTTGTAAAGAAAAAGGAAGTCTTGAATGGCCCTAGCATTGCATGATACATAATAGTTCATATTAGCTAGTAAATTAATTTTTTTAATGGATGTTCTATGAATTTGTTGAAATGGCTGCTTTATGTTTTGCGGTTCCTAGTGAGTCTCTTGAGAGAAATAATTTCTGTTGTTATTGCAAAAGCTTGTTTACTGCTACTAAAAATCTAGAGAACATCGATTGTTTTGTGTAATCACTTCATTTTTATGGTTTGCAAAATACTGGCAGACTTAAACTGAGGTTGGTGAAGGAAGGCAACACAGGATTTCAGCAAGGGTGTCTGTAAATAACCATACAGAAACCGGGGCACAAACCACCCAAGCTCATCTCTGGCCTGTTGTCTGCTACCCTTGTCAAAACTGTGAATAACAAGGCACTGAGCCTGAGTGCAAACCACCGCCTAACTTGGCACTGCCCACACTTACACACCTCTGGAGACAGCAAAGCAAGGCAAGAACACAGGACTCCGGTAAGAGGGCAAAAGCCAAAGAAGCAGCCATATGTGTCTCCTCATCTCCTCCTGCACTATCATGATCATCTGAGCTCCAATCTTCACAGAATCCACAAAATAATGTAGAATTACAGAAATATAAGGCAGCAGTGAAATGCTCACCCCATATTTTTTACTGTAATGTAGCATAGGCATCCAAGCAAAAAATAGCTTATCCAACTGTAGTAAACATTACTACTTGGAAGATTTTATTCTTTAATTAAAATACTAGGTTGTCAGGAAAATCTCCCAATGAATGGAAATAGCCTGCTTAAGCACCCTTTGATCTGAGCTGGTGTTTATCTCCTTGTTGGCTGATGAAACTTTCAAGATACATGTTTTGCCTTGGTATTGACTCCTGCCTAGGGTGTTATAGTAAATGACAGGATTTTGGCATGGTTATTTCTTTAAAAACACTCCTAAATAAAAGAAGAATTTTCATAAGGAACTTTGGCTTCTGATTTTATCCTGAAAACATCACAATTGCATCTGAAAACAATTTACAATCTGTCACAAACCCCTGCTTTGACATGTGTTTTGTTAATTGAACTTCTGAGGATGTGCAATTCCAATGTGCCTGTTTAAGGGAGCAGTGTGGCTTACCTGGTTCACATATTCACAGCTAAGCTAAACTCTCATCTTTATTCTGTGCAGCACTGCCATTTCTACTGATACCTAATCCATTATTCATAACTGCTTCTAATTTTGGCCCAACTTTGAACTGGAGATAATTGGAATGTCTCCAATTGTCTCGTATGTTCATACATCAAAGAGCATCAATTCAGAAGTTAGCATTGTTCTTGTGGTATATGTATGTGCATGTTTTAAAGAGTGAGGAAATATTGTTTGGTTAGTGGTATTGGGATATTCCACTTTCTTCTTTCAAAGATAAATGATAATAAATTTGTAATCTTAGGGAAGGGGTGCCATAGGTTATCATGTCCAATGCTGCAGTTGTGAGTATTGGTACAGAACTTGTTAGAGGCAACAGAACTCATTTAAGTGACCCCAAGTGAAGGCTGATGTTTAGTATTACTTAATCCCTCCTTTCCCTTTGGTGCTGCTTGTGATCACAAGTCCCTCTTTTCATTATCGAGCAAAATGATCTTATCTTTTTATTCTTACTATTTTTCCTTCCTCTGTATCATATTGATACACTTGGTTCAAAGTCTGATTCTGTACATACTTTGTTTTTTAAATGCAGATAAAAATTCTCTCAACAAGAGCAAAAATTAAAAAATTTTGCTTTTTTTTTTTTTTTTTAATTTTAAACTCTGGATATACTGTCTCTGTAAAGATGATTACAAACACACCTTGAAGCTCCACTGAATCAAGCACAGCACTGCAAGTGTTACAGCACTCCATATGTTACAGCACTGAAGTTACATCCCAGGATGATACAAAGGAAGTATTTAGATTTAGGGTGATGTTGCCCGTTCAGATTGCTGCCAAGATCTCTGCTCAGTTTAGAAGTTAACCAAAGTTTTTACAGACCAGAAGCGGTTGATATCTCTTCACTGGCAACAGATAAAAACTAGCAAAATACAGTTTGGTCAGTGAGTTTTTGTCTGTCTTTTTCTCCACATGAAAAAGTGACCTTTGTTAGAAATGGCTAGCTGTCAATACAGTCCTCAAGCCTGAGCTAAGTAATCTTCTTGTTTTTCTGATTGCTTTGAGGAGCATTCCTGTACAGCTATGGCAAATGTCCCAGCATAATTTTTCATATCCTTTTAGTGATAATTTGTGCTCAGTTTTCAGCTGCAAAGGACTAAAAGAACATTTCAAGCCCACACAAAGTCTGACGAGAGCTCGTGACTGTCTACAGTTTGGAACAGCAGGCTGCATGTTCCCTGTTGCAGCAGGGAAGATGGTCAGGATTTGGTTTATTTAGAGTTTACCTACCAGAAAAAAAAATTGAAAACCAGCTTTTTTTTTTTTTTTTTTTTTTTTTTTTTTTTTTTTTTTTTAAGTTCCATGCTAGCAGATTAAATAATTTGGTAAGATTATGAGAAAATAAGAGAGTAAGGGTGGATTGAAGATGCAGTTTACTTCTTAACATGTTGGTGGATAATAAGGAGAGAAAAATCAGCCCAGAAAAGGCATCACTCACCTTGTAAGTTTTTAACCTTTCCCCAAAGGCCTGTCCTGCAAATCCCCTGAAGTGCCATGTTCAGCTACCAGCGTTTTTTGCTACCCATCCCTTCCTTCCCCTCCTCCAGCCACCTTCTTGCCCCTTCCCCCGCTTCCTATCAAAAGGGAAGCTGCTGAGAGCCCACAAGTGGCAGACTCATGCTTGCAATCAAAGGAGAGAGCTGAATAGCCTTCCCCTCCGAGCGGCTTCAGCGGGTCTGGAGTCAGGGCCCCTTCATTAATGAGAAAGGAATCTGTTCACCTTCTGAAAGCTTTCAGCACTCCCTCGAGCTGCCCCAACCTCACAACTTGCGTTTCGCATAAACTTCCCCACTGTGACCACAGTTCTGTTTCTCTCATTCTCTCCTCCGTATCTTGAAAACCAAATATGCAAAGGTAATTTCCCTGCTCTTGCTGGGTCTGTGATGTTTCATTGCTCCATAGGAGATGCCATTTCAAATTAATTTCTTTCCCTGGCCCCTAATCCTTGGTTTCAGTGAAAGAAAAAAAAAAATTGTCTTAGAATTACATGCAAGAAAATGTAACATTTGCATCGGGCTTGCCAGACATCTGTGCAGTGCAGGTCCAAACACTGGGCTTGATTCTCAGCTCAGTGGTTTCCACTGGCAGTTTTTTCACTCAAACATTTTGTTTCAGTTCACACCAGCTGAGTTTTGTCTTGAGTTTATAGGGGTTACAACAACCCCTGGAAATTCAAATGCAAAGCTCAACTGAAACAGCTGCTGTCCTTTCTTTTGGGCCAAACTACATTACCCCTAAGGTGCTAAAATCATCCTTAGCTCCTGAAACTTTCCTCAACTTTGGTGAAAAGCTCATAAACCTACCATAGTACCTGCTTGGTTTGGGAATGTTTTATTAGCTTATTTATTAGCTCATTTTAAATATAATTCTATATCATAATTATGAATATGTACCACATCAGGTACATATCAGTACCTGTGAATTTCAGTTCACATGTTGTCAGAAACAGAGAGGCATTCTTTGTCATTATTTTTTTGTTGTTGTATCTATGCTGTCCATAATGTGAAAGGAATAGTTACTGTCCATGAGAGAATAAAGGAGAATAAAGCAGTGGGGAAAGACGACATACATGATTTCTGTGAGAGGCACAGAGCAGGTATCCAGTTGTTATTCTGTGGATTGTCTTAATACTTTGGTCTGGGGAAAAATGTGTTGGTAGCACTCTTGCTGTGGTCATATGTAAATATAAATTACTTTTCTTGTTACAGAACAAGCAAATCTGTGGGGGAAGATGTACTGTACATAGGAATGTGAATTGAAAAGGAATGGGAGTTGATAAGAAATGAATGTTTTATCGATGCAGTGTCGCTGAGCATTGCTTTGGGTTTTGCTAGTGCCTTTGACATGAGGTAGTTTTAGTTCTCATTCTTATTTGGAAACAGTTATGCTCAAAATTTAGACTGAATAGGCAAATTCAGACTTCTTTTGGTCTTTAGATCCATTCTACTTCAAGAGCTGTAATTTTCTATTAATGCATAACTGATAGTGAACGTTTTTTCTGTTAATCTGCCTGGTGGAACCAAGGCAAGACTTTTTCTACTAAGAAAGAGAAAATAGTTTTGATTGTTAAGTTCTGTTTGTTATTTTATGTTGATGTTACACACACCTCAAGGATATAGTGACTGACTGAATCTGAAAATCTGAGTGAAAAGTACATAGAATTCTTGTCTAAAAGGAGATATCTTGTCAAAACAAGCCCTGTGCAATAAAGATATCTATGGCAGAAAAAATCAAGGAGAGAATGTACAACTGGAATACTGTCTATGGGATGTTAATTGCTGCGAGTGCTGATTGCTTGCTAATTTAAACAGATATTGTGAGTGCTCAGAACTAGGGTATGAAATGCTGGCAGTAGCTTTCTCTGCCTGACAATCATGTAAAAGAATTTTTTTGATTGGAATTCGAGATGTGGCTCTAAGATTATGGGCACAACAGTGTTTCCCTCTGCTCCCCTTCCACTTGATTGTTGGGCTTTCTTCATGCCTTAAGTAACTCAGCTGAAAATTGAAAAGAATTGAGTCAGAACAGGGGGCCCAGGGTGTCAGCAGCAACAGTGAGTCAAGCTCCTGGTGCATCCAAAGGCCATGGCTGCAGCAATGTGCCAAACAGGGTCAGCTTTGGTGTGACTCAGCCCCTGGCACACCGCAGACAGCAGCTGCTCCTGGTGCCAGTGGTGACTCCTCAGGCTCTGTGTGTGCTCCTGCCTGTGCCTGCTGCTCCTGGTGCCAGTGGTGACTCCTTAGGGCTCTCTGTGTGTGTGCTCCTGCCAGTGCCTGCTGCTCCTGGTGCCAGTGGTGACTCCTCAGGCTCTGTGTGTGTGCTCCTGCCTGTGCCTGCTGCTCCTGGTGCCAGTGGTGACTCCTCAGGCTCTGTGTGTGTGCTCCTGCCTGTGCCTGCTGCTCCTGGTGCCAGTGGTGACTCCTTAGGCTCTGTGTGTGTGCTCCTGCCTGTGCCTGCCCTTCCAGCTGTGGCAGTGCTGCTGGCACACTCCTGAGCAGCCTGTGCAGTAGAGGGGGAATGTTTGCTTCTGCTCTCCAGCTTGGTTTTACACTGGCAGGCTTTTCTCTCCTTGCCATCATCTCAGGGCAGAGCAGGGTGCTCCATGGGATGCGCCGTGCTGGGCTGTGCCCTCTGAGTGCTGCTGTGAGCCAGCCCCAGGGCTGCCCAGATGACTCCACCACCTCAGTCCTACCTGCTACTCTCTGCCCTTTGAAAAGTTCAGAAATCAAAGGTTTAAAGTGTAAGACTCCTCCTCTCTCATTGCTCAGTTACTAGCACTGCTTTGAAGCGTAGCTGGGATTCCCTAGTACTTCAAAGAGGCCACTGGGGCTCAGGGTTGGCTCTCCCAAGAGATCTTTCTCGAGGGATTGGTGTGTGTTCCTGTGCTTCAGGGGTGCCTTGGGGCCCTGCTGTGCCAAAGCCAGGCAGCCAGGGGATCCTGGCTGCAGTCCCAAGCTCTCGGTGTTACCTGGGGAATGGCAGAGGTGGAAGAGCTCGCCTGGCTCACACACTTGGTGAGCTGGGGGCTGCAAAGAGAGCCTGGCTGGCCCAAACCTTTCACTAGTTTCTTCCTTGCCAAGTGCCATCTGAACATTTGACTTCCATTTTGCAGCATTGCTTGGCCTCACCCTCTGGAAGCACAGGGATTGTTTGAGTCTCTGTGGTGCAATGACCCGCTTTTTGTCAGGATTTTTCCAGTTGGGGTCACTAGGAAGAACAGAACTCCCAGACACAGCTGAAGCTCCTTGCAGTGATTAAAACTTGTGTGTTGCAGTAACAGCAAGTGGCATGAGAAATTTCAAGGGCTGCTTGATTGTGAACTGTTCCCTGCAGATGTGCCCAGAAGAAGTTTATTTAAAACTTGGGTTCCTATTTCAGTTTTCTGAGAGGAGCATTCAGGCTCTATTAAATTCTGCCAAATGGAAAATAAATTAAGTTCTAGTGTCATCTATCTTCTTTATTCTTATGATTTTAGAATTGATTAAAAACTTCTTTACTGTTACAGGGCCTGCTCTGAATTTTTCAGGTAGGCAAAGAGTGTGATCCTTTGAATTATTTAAGGCTGTGCTAGAACAGTTACCTGTTTACTTTTCTATTTCTATAAATTTCAGAAAAGGCTAAGAGGGGTAAAATTGATCTCTGTTTATTCATACAGAACATCACTGCAAGTCCCACTCTTGCCCCACAGGAAGGACCATCCTTAAAGCAATTTCAAATTTGGGGCTGTACGCCCAACGCCTTCTGTTTTGTTTCTGCTGAGGTTAGCGAGTCAAGGGTCACGGCATTAATCAGTGACTAGCAGAACAGAGTTGCTAAACTCGAGGTGAAATTTGAGCTTGCTGTCATGGGAACAGCGTGGGGAAGGCAGCATTTGGGAAGAGCCAGCCTTACCCTGGCCAGGGGGAGAGCTGGATAAGGGCACCTCTGCCTGGAGCACTGGTTTAGTGCTGATTATATCTCTCTGTGTGTGTGTGCATGTGTGCAGGCTGCATTTAATCTTAATTTATGGATTTTCCTCTATCCTGTAACAGCTCTGTTAGAGTCTGTTCCCTAAAAATTAGTGTCAGTCATCACATACCTGATTATTGGTCTGAGTGGTGAGAAAGTACCAAAGAGTGAGAGCAAACTCCACAACCCCTGAAGTTTCTGAGATGTTATCTTAGTCCAGTGGTGACTGATGCCCTAAATTCTTTTTTACTCTGTTCACAAGTTTGCTTTAGCACAAACAACCCTTAAAGAAAGGAGTTGTTAGCAGTGTGTACAGCTTTTACAGTGCAGTTCTGAGTCATGTTACTGGAAGGTGCAGAGCAGAGGTAATGCCTGTCAATTCGTTATTATTAATTACAAGAAAGGACTATTTCATGCAGTTTCTCTCTTTCTTTCATGCAGTCAGACAGCCTGACTTCTTCAATTTTATTGTTTAATTTGTGATCAAAACAGGAAGATGCTTCTTTTGTTAAGAAATCTGTTATTTCTTTCCTTAGAATGCACAGATCAAATTTCATGGTCTCCTTCAAGGCAGAGCATCTTTTCTCCTGGGTATCACCAGTCTACAGGGAAAGTTATTACACTTTAATATAATTCCTGAAACATTATCACAGGGACTATAGTTTTGCAAGAGGCAAAGCTTTAGTTGTTTACAGTCTGTTAAGCTATTTATTTACTGTGTGTTCCCACTCCTCCCTTAAGACCTTCAGAAGTGAAAAATGTAAGGGGATAGCAGTTCCTTTTCTCATTTAAGTATGCAAACCTGGTTTTCAGAGCTTTTTTTTTCCTGTGGCAAAAGCAAGGTCAGAAGAGAATATAAAATAATGCGTCTAAACAAGATTCTAGTTATAATTTGAAAGCATTCAGTATGGCTATCTGGTTTTAGTCCTAAAATATATTTATGTATGCTCCATGGCACAAGGTAGAGAAACCTTGTAATTGCTTTAATTTGTCCCCAGTCTCCCCACAGACGTGGGCACAAATCAGAGGTCTGGTCCTATCCCACCTCAGCTTAAGTGTTTCCTGCTGCTTTGCTATCCTAACTTGCCCATCTACTCCAAGTAGTGCAGCATTATTCTTCTCATTTCAACTGGTTATCAAAGCCAGTGGTAGATTGTCCAGCTCTATGTCTGCAGACACCAGCAGGTGAGATAAAGCTCCCCTCAGTGTGGTAGGGCTACTCTAGTTTACTTTCAAACATCCAGTTTGGCAAAAAGAGTTGCATGGATTACTGAGATTTACAGTACCAGTTTTAGGATTCACTTATTCTGTCTTGTAAGGAAGACTATTGCTTGAATAAAACAAAACAAAACAAAAAAGCAACATGCTTTCCTGTTATTGGTTGGTGGCAAAACCAGTAATGGGATGCCTGCAACTGATGATAAACCTGTACAGTCCCTGAAAACAAATTATATATTGCCCAGACTATTTCAAGTTGATATTTTCCTAATTGCTTGCTTTTTGGTGGACAAATTGTATTGCTTTTTCAGACTAAATTTATTTCAAGACCTGTTTGTCATTAAAAATATAAAATTAAAACTTCAGAAAAATCAGACTTTTTCCAGTCTTCTATTTTTCACTGTCAGTTTCCCAAACTATTTCCTTCCTCTAGGGATTTAAATATATGAACTCCTAAATACAGAGACAGCAGTTTCTCTCCTTCTGTTTCTTTTCTTTTAAAGGGATTTATTTTTTCTTAGTGCCTTTAAGGCTGGAACCCTGGAGATTTGAAGCTTCTTTCATCCTCCAAAATGTCAGCAATTTCAAAGATGTGGGTTCTATACACTTCTTTTGACATGCTCTACAGTACTTTTCAAACTTGGCTTGGAAGCTCTTTCTCTGCAGGTGAGAGGCAGGATGGGCAGAGGACACATTTATACCTCAGACTCTGGCTAAAACAATCACCGGGGAGAGGAAAGCGCCCTGACACAAGCAAGCTGTGCACAGTCCAAATGATTGACAAAAATTTTGCAGCTTCACCCTCCTCCTTCTGAAGTTTGCAAACTGTCAAAGTCATACAGCTGAGAGCAGCTTTAGGATGTCTTGGCTTTCTGTTCCTCTAGTGGGAAGACACATTAGAAACCATCAAACAAAACCAGCAGTGTCTTTTTCTGTCCCAGTCTGTGACCTGCACAGAGCAAGAACTCTCAGCCTTCAGCTAAAGTTTCTTCTTTCTGGGCTGCAAAGTACCAGGTGGCAGAGCTGGAGGTTTGCTTAGGCTTGTGTGCAGGACTCCACCTCATCTCTTTGCTTAGACCAGAAGGTGATGGGGAGCGAAAGGCAGAGGGGAATGGAAATAAAATCCTCTTCCTGGTAAGCAAAGCCAGCAGTGGTAATGAAGGGGCCAGCAACGCATAGGGCAGGAGAGGAATGTAATTACTGCTGCCACAGACAGCTGGGCCACACATTGGATTAGCACGGAGAAGGGATCAAGGCAGGGCGCACGTACCTGCTGGGACAGCAGCAGGAGGGGTGGGTGAGCTGGGAAAGCTGAGCATGCAAGGAGGGAATGCAGAAAAGAGGGTGAAGAAGTAGGAACACAGAAGTGGGACAAGGTCTCTCTAACACTAAAGCTATTTAAGTCTTCTGAAAAGTCATTTTCTCCACAAATGTGTACTGCAGTTTACTTTCTTTGAGGAAAGAAAGGTTCTTCCCACGTAAATATGAATGGAGAGTTTCAGTGCAAAGGTCTGCTTAATTTTCTGGCATGTGCTCTGGGCAAAAATAAATGGTTGTGGGGTTTGGTAAACAAAAATATCTGTTTAATTTATTCTTTTTTTAGTTGTATGTGATAGTGTTGAGGAATGGTTACTTTTTCCTTTTGGTTTGTGCTCAGGTTTTCATTATTTTATAATGTGTAAAGAGTACAGCTGTCGTACCACTTGGTTCATGGTTTAAGCAAGGACATAAGTGTAACATAATTACAGGATATTATTTGGTAATGCAGGAAGGGCTCTTGTGAACATTTTTATCTGGGAGATGAACTGTACCAAAGGAAAAAACCTTCTAGCTCTGGCTGACATCTCCTCTCAAAATTTTCAGCCCTCAAAGCATAAGAAACATTGACCCGCTATTCCTGGGCAATCCTCAGAATATTGCTTTTTTTACGTCTCCAAGGTGCAAACCATTGTTTTTCCATGTAAAAGCTGTTATTACATCTTAATTGAAGTCTGCACAGTAATAACATACAGGTAAGATTTTGCAGAGCGTGAAGATATATTGTGTGAATTTATTGGGGCTTGGAGTAATATTTATGGCTATAGATAGATGAATCTCATTCAATTTAAATATCCTAGAGTGCATTTAAAGCAAGTTTATTTAAAGTAAATCCATAATCAAGTGTTGCTCTTTCTCTGCACACTCTTAATTTTAAAATACTTTTCAATGGAATGTTAATTGTTTGTCAAATCTTTCAGTAATATACAAAAATATTCTATTAGAAAAATACCTGGGATTATATTAAGAGAAACTCTGCTCCTTTTTTTCTGAGTTAAAAAAAAAAAAAGCATGACTAGTTTAAGAACAGGGTGAGAGGAGTTCTAGGACTTAATGGAATCCTAGCAGTTGTGAAAAGGATCAAAGCAGCCACCTGGAATATGTATTTTCATATGTATGTTTAAGAAATAACATTTTATATAGACGAAAGTCTTGGATGTCTTTTTCTTTTCTCTTGATATGGAAATAAAACCGTCTTCTAGATGCAGTGTCCTGGCATGCTAAACTGGAATGAAATACACAGTTCTTGTTCTGCTTCTATTTGGTTTATCCTTCAAAGCACACAAGAATCAAATTTGGAAGCTCCTGTTTCATGAGACCCTGGGGTTTCCAGGTTATCACAGTGTGTCCTTTTCTGCCAGGGGTGTTACTGAGTGGGGCAGATGTGCTACAGCTTCCCTGCTGCAAATAGGGATGTTTATTTTACTTCTGGGATACTAGCTGCTTAGCTGTCCTGTTTCTCAAAGCTGTGTGAAGATAAGGAGAAGGAGGGAACACTTAGAAGAAAGGAAAATTTAAACCATAGGCTTGGTGCTGTCAGAGGGAGTGGGTGTTATATGTGGGTGGTAAAGTTGTAGGTAAAAAGAGTGACATTTATTGAACTTATTGCTCAGGCTCCTTGTAGTTTAGCTGTGCCTACTGATGGTATTTGTAAAGCAGCCCACATGTGAAAGAGGAAAAACTGACCTAGTGCTGGAAAAGGTGAAAAAAAAAAAAGATATCTCCAATGTTCTTTCTGTCTAAATCTAAAAATATATTTGGCAATTCAGAGTAGTCCTTTTATCCTTCAGAACTATCAAATCTGTCACTTACAAAGCCCATGCCAACACAGAGCATGTATTATATTAGAAACATTTAATGCCAATAAGTAAAGCCTGTTGAAAACATAAGAACAGGTGTAGGGGTCTTTAGCTATTAACTGCTGCCATTGTGGATGCCATATGGCTCAGCTGTGCAGTTCTCTGAACTGAACCTTCAAGTGAAACATTTAAAACTAAACATGGGAGATAATTGATACAAGGTTTGCTGCACAGAGAGCAAACCAACCTGCTCTTTATTTACTCTGTAAAATTTTGGTAGGGAAAATTAGCTAAGCAGCACTTTAACCATGTTGTTATTTACTCCAGTGAAAGAAATGAAAATCTTGGGTGGGCTATTTTCGTGCCATTAAGCTCCTGAAGGCTGACTACTTTGAAGGAGATAATGTAATATGTAGTTGTCAAGTTTAGGATTAATGTATTGGGATGCATAGTTAGTAAAAATCAGTACTTGTCACATCTGGGTGAGTCCCATGAGCTATTGAACATCTTGACCACCTTGAACATCTCTATTGTTCCAGTCATTTTCAATTTTGTTTCCTACTCTGCAGAATTTCCCAGGAGATGTGATGGGTCAGTAGCAGGCCAAAGATGGGCTTCAGACCTAATCTAATCAATATTGTGACAAACGTAATGAAAGAAGCTGTGTCACCTTGGAATCCCAGCGGGTTTTATCAGCTCTGCTCCTAATGGGATGTGACAGCAAAGCTGATCTGTGTCTCCTTAGGACAGGACAGAAGTTGTGCAAGGGCTGGTGCAAGGATGGCTGTGTGACAAAGGGTAATCTAAGTCCGTGGTAATTGCAGCTAAAGGTTGAAACTAGAGGTCCTTACAAGTTAAAGCATAAAATAGTTATTTTAATAGCTGCATTTTCAAGTGAACTGTGCAGGCATGTATTACATTTTCAGTTCCTCTAATATGCCATCTGCCTTAAACAACAGTAACTTGTTCTGTTTCAATGGGAAAGTTCTGCAGCTGGTTTCACAAATTAGAAGGCAGTGGTCACTGTCTTTATATGTATTCCAAGCAAAGCACTTTACTCCAGTTTCTGTAATGGCATTTTTTTAATTGCCCCTTTTCGCAGTCACATGCAATAAGATCATTTGTCCCCCAGTATGTGACTTTTGCATGAGGCTAAAGTAAATTATTACTTTTTTCCTGGGATTTCCTCCCTTAGCACTTCTTTACCCTAAGTGTGATGCTGCCTTGGTAGGCTTCACTGATGTACTGTGGTGTGCAATCTCAAATTTTTGTGTCCTAGCTTTGGAATAGCAGCTTTGCTAAAAATTGTTTTTATGATAACTTCATTTTCTGTGATAAGCATTGTACATATTAAAACTGCCAAGTTTTCACCCTTAATTCTTATTATTCCTCTTTCTCTGCCCAGCTAAGTTCAACTACTTGCCTCATCTGTTGCCTTTACAGTTTTTCTGTTCTTAAGTGTTGGCCCCATACTGTGATGCTCTTTCTAAAAAGTTATTCTCAAGGCATTTACTTGCTTTGTCTCTTTAACTTTCCCCCTCAAGATGAATGGCAATTACTGTCAAAATGTTCTCATGCATAAAAATCCTGTGACATGTACATCTCTTGAATATCTGGAAAGCTACAGAGATATTTCCACAGTAACTATCAGTGAAGGACGAAAGTTCTTGAATGTTATTCCCTCTCATTGCAGATGTTTCTGTGAAAAAAATTCCTGTGAAAATTTACCAATTCTTCTCTACACATATGATTTTTTAATATGAAAATATGAGATTGTTTCTGAATCGCATTTTCAATTATTCAAGTTTTCTATATGAGGATTTCCATAAACTGCCTTGATACGTAAATAGTGCAGCAAAGCTGCCTTATACTTCTTACTAATCCTGCAATTACATTCTGTAGAGCCCTTTTACTTTCTTTAATATGAAACTAAACCCTCCTCTCACCTACTCCTTTACATAACCAATGCACTAAGAATTATGGACATGACAGCTAAATCCAGCTTTTAAATCCCAGGCACAGTAGCTGTGTGCTGTTGCTGCTCAGTGTTTCTTTCTAATAAGCTGTATGCAGTGCAATATCTTATTAGTTAATTTGAAAATGGTTTCTCAAGGGATTGCACGACTTATGTGCATCAGGTCCCTACCAATCCACTTAAAGCTTAAGTGCACCAGACAGAGGAACTTAGCCCAGAATTGGATCTTATTTGTTGCAGCATAAACCTTCATTTCTCTGTAAAGTACCATAATAGTATTTTTGATGTAGCAGACGTTAAAATGAAAACATCCTTTTGCAATTTTTTGAAAATAAAACCTCTTTTTTTTATCTTATGGAAAATATTTTTTTATTCTGTTGCATAAGGTAACAGAAGGTGCATGTTGCAATTCAAATGCCCTATTACTCTTGAAATTTCAACATTGCTGCCAAACTTGGAAAAAGGTGGAAATCTGAGAGAAATCTTTGGAGAAAGTACCCATCTTTGCTGCAAACATGAGAGTTGATAACTGATATTCTGGAAAGCGCCACCTGAGTTTGGGATGGGTTGACTCCAAAGACAAATTCAAACATCCCTGCAAGAGGACTTTGATTCTATGTTTATGACAGAGTGTTCTGCATCACTTTAAACCTGCCTACTCAATACAGAAACCATCTCACTTCGTGAATATTAATTCAAATCTATGTTTCTGCCTCTTCTGTTACTCCCCTCCAGAGGAAAAAAAAAAGTTCACATACCACAGTAACATGAAATATTAACCTCTTTTTCCATTTCTGCACACCACCGCTGCCTAAAGATACCACCATTGCCTAAAGATACCACCATTGCCTAAAGATACCACCACTGCCTAAAGATACCACCACTGCCTAAAGATACCACCATGTAATCCTCCTTCTGGGTGGTACCAATTCGTTACAAGTGACCTAATCACGACATAATACACAGAATATCAGTGAATTTATAACCTGCACCACAATTTGAAAGGTGCTCTCTCTGAAGCACAACATTAAATCACTTTGTCCCACCCGGCCGTGCATCTGTGGTGGCTGAACCCCGCCATACCAGCACAGAGTCACCGTCACTGTGGTGTTCCTGGTGGCTCCAGCAGGACGTGGAGCAGACAGAGAGCCCAGAGCAGCATGCACACTCACCTGGCTCTGCAGGACCATGTCCTCTCCCAGCCGGGCACCCCGGGGCCTGGCCCTGCTCCGTGCAGGAGCCAGCAGCTGCCCTGCTCCTCTGGTCGCGCTCAGGCAAAGCGTGCGGGGAGCGAGGGCAGCCCATTATACCCAGGAAAAGCAAAGCACGGCGGGAGGAGCTGCACGGGAGGAAATTCTGAGCCTCAGCCCTCCATTACGTAGGAGTCATGTGCTGGGCACTACTGGGAACTTCCATGGCTGCCATGCTCAGGCCGCAGTGAAACCAGGGCTGTGCCGCTGCTTCCTCTGCCGCGGCCTTACAGGAATTGACGTGCTGGTTGAGACTCTGTGCAGATGTTGTGAAGGAGAGGAAGCAGATTTTGGGCATTTCTAACTGTCTGATTTCTCATATCATTGTTGCTAAAATTATTCCAAAATTCCTGTTTTGGTGTAGTATGACTTAATTTGTTGCTTTCGGGGGATTTCTGTCGATTTGGATTTTTTGGCAGTTTTGTTTTGTTTTCCTTTTTAATGTAAAATTCCTACAAAGCTACCTAGAAACTGTTTACAATGTATTCTATGGAAATCTGACAGCTAGGACCTAACACTTCGGAATTAAACTTGTTAACTCTATTTTTCTAATCAATTTTAGTTTGACCATTCTTTGTACTTGATTTTTGCATAGTAATGTCCAATGCATACCAGAAGTTCTTCAGAAGCTCACTTAAATCATACAGGAAGAATTGTAGATATATTTTGTTTGGCGACCTGAATCAGTAATAATAAGAAATGAGAAATTCTCTCCCTTCATATATGTCTACAGTGTAAAATCTTCCAAGCAGAGGCAAATCACTAAATAGTGAAAGGAATATTCTGTGTAGGTAATTTAGTTTGTAGTTACTGAACTAGTAACTTCGCCTCATGCTAGTGGTGAAGAGGGTTTTGTTTTGTGTAAAGGTATAGAAATTTTAATAAGGATGTAGAAATAAGTGGACTGGGGAAACAGAACAGTTGGTAAAGAACGAGGAAGAAAGCAGAAGTGTAGACAAAGACAGTGACATAACTTTATGGAAATGGAACTGATATTTCTATGCAGGAAATATGAAGGAACGGTTTAGAAGGGGAAGGCAAGAAGATAGGGATGTGATTATATTTTAGTAGGATGCTTTTGGAAGAGGTTAGTGGAATGCACTTAATTTAGGCTTACAGAGGATGAAGTTTGTGCAATGGACACTAGTGATGGATAAGAATGGTTTGACTTTACCAAGTGAGATGTGTTTAGATGAGATTTGAGAAGTGGATGACTGAGGAGCACAGAATGAGTCCCATAATCAGAGATTTTTCTGAAGCCACAGAAAGGAAGGATGGGGAGACAGGGGAGTGTGTTTTGAAAGCAAATATCAACAGTATGGAATTTTGCAACAAACTGTTATTACAGCGTGTGTGCTGGCATTTGCTACTGAACAGTTTGGCTTCAGTAGCTCCCAGAGCCATTCTTCTGCTCTCTAATGCCTGAACTAAATTTTATTCAAGTTTAGGACTGCTCAATGTGATTTCTGAACAATATAAATCTCTAACTATAAATTATCCTACACCAGTTCTTTCAAATTAAAAAAAAAACTCTTTTATGTAAGACTGATATAAAGTAAAATAATACTTACTTTGCATTTCTTTACAGCAGCTTTGCACAGTGGTTCTGCCATCCAGCCTTTCCCAGTGGGTGGACTTCCAGCTATTTCACTCTATGATTTTTGTCATGTGTCTTGCCTCCTTCCCCTTAAAATAAGGGGTGCAATAGATTACTATTAGAATACACTGCTAATTTGCACTGAAAATGCATTGTAGCATCAGAATAAAATTTGACATACATATTTTCAGAGAGGGGAGTATCATGAGAAGGAAATAGGACAAATATGGCATACCAAAAAAGTGGAAAAGGCAGGATTTTAAATACTAGGTGCCAAGAGAAAGGCACCTAGGAAGAGTTATAAGAGTTAAACCCCCTCAACTCAAATCTACCAGTTTTTTAATAGTCATTAAGAACTTATTTCTAGTAAAATACCAAAATTTATATTGCTAAATTGACTAGTCATTAAACTGTTTCACAAAAAAGCTTGGAACTGAGAGTTTTATTCCTTAATGCATTTATGACCATAGAAGAATACGAAATCTTTTTTTCCCTTCTTGAAAAGTACAATCACAGCATAAAGAAAAGTGACAGCACAATCGTGTCTCATCAGGATGATGGATACATCTTTAAGTATACATGTTTGAATGGGACATAATAAAAAGCATGGAGAAAGTGGCAGCTATCCTATTGACACCTAAGGTAAAATGGATTGAAGAGAATCCAGGTTTGAGCTGTTCAGAGACACACTGTAGTAATTGTAAACACAGAGATTATTCACCACAGATCAACTTGGAAACCATGTTTTAAGTTTTTAGTAGGACCTGCATTTTTTTCCTTTTTTTTGTTTTTCTTTCTACAGAAAATTCACTGTAGCTGCATTACTAAGCTGAACTTTATGTTGTGATTAATACTGCTGATTTGGGTGTAGTTTGTCCTTTCAAGGGTTTTGTTTTGTTTTGTTCTTTCTGAATATGAAATTAAACCACAGCTATGAGGATCCTGGCTGGCAGCAGCCACATGGGGCTGTTACAGCTGAAACTCTTTGACTTCAGCCATGGCATTAACCCAAGCTGCTCTTCTCTGGGCAGATATTTCTTTAGCACTTAGATCTCTACCTTTTACAAATTTGAATTACTTGCTGGAATCAAATATAGAGGGAACCTGACAGACAAGCAGAATAAGCACATAAAACTGATTTGTCTTAAAAATCAGATTAAAAAATAACACTTATTTTCCCAAAAGCATAGTATGTGGCCGAATGTAATGAATTAATTAATTAATGTGTTTACCCCAAGTACGATAGGTGTCAGTTATGAAAGTGATAATGGCTTTATGGCCATAAGGACTTAAGGACTAACCGTCACATACTTGTACTTTCAAGTCTGAATTATCCAGACTGTTTCAATGTAATCAATGAATTTTGTTTTCAGTTATTACTTGATCAAACTCTTAGCTTAAACCAACTTTTAAGTAACTTTTAAGGTCTCTGTATTCTTAATGAAACTGAGTTAATTTTAATTAAAAATAAAAGTTTTCAAAGGAAAATCTTATTTCTTTGTTTTTCATCATCAAAACAGAGGGAAAGAAAGGAAGCAAGCAAGAAATATCAAAAATGCATTTTTGAGTTGGATGTACATTTTTCTGTTACTTTCATGTGGTGCGCAAAGATTTTTATGTGTTAATAACGTCATTGAAGAAATACTGCTCCACTTCCTACTGGAACTGGAGTAAACATGTTGAGGTTTTTCTACTTTTGTGTTTGTTTGTGGTTCTTTTTAAACTGTGTATGTGTTCCTGATCCAGGAGAGCTTCCCCAACAGTTATGAGGATGAACATGGCATCACAATAAATATTAAGTAATCCTCTGACAGGCCTTCCAAGCTCTGCTGCAGATGCCGTCAGAACCTAAAGCAGCAGGAGCAGACAGTTGTGCTTAGTTTTGGCTCTTAGTAAATGAACATGGTCACCAGGAGGCCACTACGTTTATGTAGCTTCTACATCAAGACTGGGCTATTTCCAGTAAAGCAGTGCATGTGCTTTAAATGCCAAAAGCACTCTAAGGCAAAGCTGACTTCCAACACTAGCAAGAAGTGCTTTCAGTGGCTGAGTTGTGTTAGGCAATCAGCATTTCCTCTCTTTCCTTGTTCAGCCTCTTGTCTGGATCACACTTGACTTTGGGGGAAGGTGGATGTGCCTGTAAAAGGGTTAAAGCAGGCTGTGACTTCACAACACTGAGACAGGCAGCTTCCCCTTTTTTGTGAAGAGAGCAGCTTCCTGCTAGCACTGACACTGCAGCATGTCTGGGCAGTGGAAACCCCCACCCCTCTGAGAATGTTGCGTAGTGGAACCTACAGCAAGTGTAAAACATCATGGTAGGTTTATTTTTGGAGAAGCGGGAAACCACTGTGGGAGTTAAAAAGTTCTCATGGGGGTTTTTCATCATTCACCCTGTTACTTGTATACAATGAGGTGGAGGAGAAGAAAAAAAACTAATAAAATCCCATAGAAATCACAGAATTTGAGGATATTTTTGCAAAAGTTGGTATTAGAGGATACAGCACTTATGTCTCTCCTGCATCTTCCTTGAAGAGGTGTTATGATAATACTAATGATGTCCCAAATGTATTTTTTCACTATGTGAGAGCTGTTTATTGGTGAGCTCAAGTTGTTTTGTTTTTTTCCTAATGTAAAACCCCTTCTGTGCTGCAGGCTTCAAATTAGAAGCACTAGCCTTCCCTAGAAAACTGTAAGCATGCTGTTGAACAAAAGATGGGTCTTCTGTGGTTAGATTGTAACTCATACTTGTGATTTTGTGAACACGGACACAGACTTCTCTTGCCATTGGAAGTCACCAGATTTGGAAGGAGCCACTTATTTTGCCTCCATTTTTTGATATGTAAAGGTTGACTCCAAATGTTGAGAAACAGAGTCAATTTCTAAATATTACTACTGCAGTTTAGTTTTGCTGTGCACTGTCTCTAAGCTCTGGCAAGGCTGCTGCAACATATGAATATGGATTTAATTTCTATTTTTTGTGTGTGTTTATCTGCATAGTGGCTATATTTTGACTTACACTTCATTATAATGCTAAGAGTTATCTTGCTTGGCATTGGTTTGTTACTATCATTAGTCAGTGCCATTGATTCTGACCTAGAACAGGGAACTCTTACAGGATTTTAATTATTTCTTACCAAAAGGGAGCAGATGCTTGTCACAAGAAAGAAAGTACCAAGTGGCATGGTCTGATACAAGATGGGCAGTAATCTGGAAAAGTGGTTATTAATCCTATTACTCTAGAAGGGGATTTGCAAGGGTTATGGTAACTAAGTATTACTTCAAGCTGAAACTTTTGTTTTTAATATAACTTGGAATAGTTAAAACAAAAGTGAAAAAAGAATAATTGAGGGTTTTGAATATGAGGGAATTTTTACTTTTTGATTTAAAATCATTTAGCAAGAAGTGAAAATTTTGAGGAAATAGTTCTTGGGTGAATAGGACTGTGCTCCCTTTCAGTTTTATTTTAAGTAGGAAAGAGGAAGCACTTGAGAAAAAGACCCAGAATATAATTTCATGATGTCTGATTTGTGGCTTTCTGAAGATTGTCTTGATTGCTCAATACAACTTGTTTAAGAGAGTGCTGGTGAGAAAGAGAAACTGCTTGAAATCATCCTTCCTATTTGAAAAAAAAAAAGGCTCTTCTTTTTCCCCCTTGATAATGACAATAGAATGGAAGCCAGATTTGATTATGTTTGTCAGTTAAACTTTGAAAATATGACAAACGTGGAAATACGTCAGGAAAACCTGTGGATTGTGACTGATACAATCTTAATCTTTTCCTTTAAACTGGAGATAAATTTCCCTTTGGCTATGCTGGGTGCTATGACCATGGGTTAATGTCCAGCAGAGGAAGTGAAAGTTGGTAATTCCTCACGAGTGTGTGAGAGCACATCTTCCCTGTGGTGCAGGTGCCCCTGGCTGTGCTGCTTGGAGTCCTGCCCGTGTGGTGCAGGTCGATGCTGTCAGAGGCATTCACTGAGTTATGGAAGTGCCACAGAGCATCAGCCCGGGGCTTTACACCACAGAGTGGGGTTGTGGAGCTCATTGCAGCATTCAGACCCTTTAAAATGGACAAAACATACTGAGCAAAACTCACTTCCGTGGTTAATTTATATGCAGGTAAAAGATGGAGTGGTCCTGCTTCTTTGGATGGTGCTTTGGAAAGCGACCCTGGGATGCTGTGTTTTAACCTCAGGCTTTATCTAACCTTGTTTCATGCAAAAAGCTGCTCTTAGACTTCAAACACTTGTTCCTCCCTGTGGCACCCGTGAAATTATGTACTCAATTTTTAAAAACCATGGAGGACACTGAGAGAAATAAAATGTTTTCTTCCACAGTGGTTTCTCTGTGACCCCTTTTCTTTTGTTGTTAAGCCGGCACCCTAGATTAAGTGATTTCCATTGCTTTTTCTGCAGTTTGTTGGAGATATCTTGTCATAGTGATCTAGATGGTATTAAATGTCTCTATTACATTATACTTTTAATGCTTCTCAGAAATACAACATGTGAAATAAAGATGCAGACTTTAGACCACAACAGATCCTGTCTCTGCCAGGCCTCATCAGGCAGGAGCCAAGCGTGGGCATTTGTGGAAACCTTTCAGGGTGCCAGTAAATGATTTGTCACCTGAGTTTTGCCCATGTTGGCAGTGCTGCAAAGACTGCAATCCCCTGTTCTTCAGGTGTAACAGATCACAGCAGAATGTTGGTCTTTTACAAAGAAATGCAACGTTTTGTTACCCATAATAATTATGGAACAGTATGGCACACATGCACTCTTGACAGTTTAGCTGTATTACATTGCTATAAATCTGATTAAAACAATGTAATCTTGGGAGTGTGTGAAGACACAAGCTGGGACCAAGTCCCAATTGCTTTTTCTGCTGCAAATTCCTTCGTGAGCTGTGTTTTATCTCCCTTGCTTCTGGTTCACTACGTGGTTGTACTGTCTTAGGTTCTTGTTTATCTGAGGCATGGAAGTGGAAGATGGAAAATATATTTGTCTATTTCTCAATCATCTCCATCCATGACCAATCACCTCCAACAATGAGCACTTTTACTTCAGTATTAAAAACTGGAAAATGGCAACTATTTGGCAGGGCTGTCCTGTGCCTTACTGTTTCATTATGTAGGACTCTTGGTGATGCTGAATAACAAGCTCAGATTACTTGCTCCTGTTGTCTTTTTTGTTGAAAAGTGTTTCAATTTGCAAGTCAGAAGGGGAACTTCTGACAGTAGAACTGCTGTACACTTTTCAGGAAATAGTCTATTTACTGGGCTTTTCCTTGGTTAAGCAGATTACTTGGCATGGGCTCAACATTTGTGAGTTTTAAGCCAGGTTTTCCTTGGCCTATCTCCATTCCTAGGCCCTATATCCACTTGTAATCATCTTTGTTAACACAAATATGTGTGATCACATCACAAAGGAACACTAATTTTTTCTAAAAAAAGGGGCCATTTGGTGAATAGTGTCATATTTGCATTTGTGATGAACAATTTTTTGTCTCTTACTAAAAACTGAAAAGTTGCATATCACAGAGAAGAGTCGGTAGTTTCATCAGTCAGTTGTTTTGGGGGCTGTTTTGCTTTATTGATACTCAGGTGGTTCTCTGTAGCTTGGCTGTTCAGTGAAAGCTCAGTGTATGAGTTGGTACTTTCAGCTGATCTCTGTGGCCACAGCCTGGTCTTTCCTGGTGTCCCTCAGAGCGTGTCCCAGAATAGAATGAGGATCCTCCAGAGTGTGATGCTTCAGGCAGCCACCTCATGTGACCAAAGCAGAAGCTGTGGAAAAAGCAACTGTCCCTAATTCTGAAAGGAAATACCCAGCAGCTAAAAAAAAAAAAAAAAAAATCTGGGTTGGAAAGCACCAGAAATTTCCCACATAAATGTTCAGCGTTTTTGTTGTTTACAGACAACTCAAAACTCTTTGATCTCAAAATGGTTTTTACAGTCACTATATGAAAATTGTTATGAAAGGTGTTTAAAAGTGATAGTGTGGAAGAATGTGAACAGGTTTGAGAAGCAGGCTTATTCCAAGAAAAAAGACAATATCAAGGAGAGTGCCAGAATACTTCTGGAAAGAAGAGAGGCTGGTGTTCCAGCCAGGATGTGTTTCATTGATTTGAAATGAAAAGGAAACAAAGAAAAACTTGAATTTTGCACACAGCATGAAGCCATAAAAAGCTGGAGATACATTAAGAGTTTGAAATTCTCTGCTAATAAAATATTGCTTTTATGGTAATCTAGGCTGCAGAATAAGAGTGGGCACTTCAGGATCTGGGCTGAGGGCCAGCAGAAAGTGACCTCTGCTTCTAGCACGAATCACGATGTTGTTGTCTCAGTGACACCTTGTTTTCCTAGTAGATACAAAGGGCAACTCTATGGAAAATTGACATGAAAGAATAGATAAAGGTTGCTGTGACAAATGAAATTGGGGTAAAAAAAGTGCCACAACTTGGTTGCCATTCTGCACACTCTGAAGAAAACCTCAGCTTAGCCGTTGGGTTCTTACCCTGTGGCTTTGTGTCATGTACAGCAGAGAGCACAATTCATCAGGATAAAGTGGCATGAGAAAATGCAAGGTGTGTACCATCAAAATACTGAAGGGTTGATTTTTTTGGTGATGTCCTTCCTTTATGGAGAATTTGTTTGAGAATATTGTATGTGTGTATACTTTGGCATTTCTTTGTCATGTAATTTAGGTAGAAGCATTCCCTGCCTCTTACAGTTTGTTTTTGGATGTTTTGGAAATTTTGGAAGATGTTTGGATGTGTTTGGAAGTTTTCTTTGCTAGGTGTCTCCTTCTTTGGGTTGTTTTAATCTTCCACACTGCATTGCAGTGCTTTTATCTATTCATTTATTTCAAACCATGAGTATATTAGGCTTAGCTCTGTCATTTCGGTAGCAAAATTTCACACAAAGTGAAAAGTTAGAATTAGAACCAGTGCTCCACCAACTTACACCCCAGATCAGGCTGGACAACAGTGGGATAAGTACTGGAAACCAATGCTATGCTGATCATAGCCTGCAGCTTATGAATTAACGTGAATTATGTCACGTGCTGTGGCCTCATTGATAATCTGTTGCTGATTTTTGAAAAGTTACCTATTCCTATTCATTGTTTTGTTTTAATCAACAGCTTGCTTTTAAATTAGTCCCACAAAAAGTTTTTTTTCCTATTTTTTTCACAATGTAATGGATACTGCCATGAACTGTTACAAACATTGTGGGGATTTTATTGACAAATTGAATGAAATAATTTAGAAAAGTTATGTAAAGAAAAACCAAAACCAACAGTAAGCTTTCCTTCAAGTAACTCTGCATCTCTCTACCCTCCTTTTCTCATAACCAGTGAGACAGGGTAGATTATGATTCAGTGCTGAGATTTCCTCACAACAGAAATGCTTTGTTCCAGTTTACAGTTTGAAAAACTGCCAGTGTATGTTTCTGTTTCTTAGAAAAACTGATTAGCACTACACCCTTGCTGTGATGAGAAAAACATGACCAAGAAAGACACCTTTGGTAATTACAGAAATGAGACAGTCATCATCACAAAGAGACACAGGGAAAAAATAAAAGAAAATCACGATTGCATGCTGAAATTTATCAAGACCTGAGATTCCACATTCCTCCTCTGTGTCAGCAATTACTTTATGCATCTGTCACCAGCACCTGCTAGCTCTTTGCATTTAGGTTTTCCCACTATGCAAGGTGGTATCTTGGGGGTTTTCGCTTACTTGGTTGGATTGTTTTTTATGTTTTGTTTGGTTTTGGTGTGGGTTTTTTGCCTTTTTTTTTTTCTTTTTGGACACTTTTTCCCTGTTGATTTTTATGTGGGAGGTGCAAGTCAAGCGTGATGAGCACATGGGTAGCCAGGAATGGTTTTCCCAAGAGCAGCAACACAAGGAAAAGACTCTCCAGGGCATGGTGTGTTCTCTGCAGCCCTGTGTAGTTCCTCCATGCAGATATGCCCTTCCTGCCCTTCCATCCTTTTGTTTTATAGTTGATCTCAGGAGAGTCAGCCTCGATCTGACAGACATGGTGGAGTTCAGAAGTGACCAGGCACCGTGGTAGGTGTCATTGAGCTTGTTTAGCAGAGCGTGATATCCGCTCTGCCATCTGTGTATAAGTGTGACAGGAGTAAATACATGCTGAACTGATCAGCAGCAAAGGTGAGAAATACCATTTCTCTCCCATTAGGTTATTTCAGACATTTCTTTTCATCAGTCCATGTGTTGGTTTATGACAGATGTGTGTGTGTGTTCTTTACAGAGTCACAGAATATTCTGAGTTGGAACTGCTCACAGTGCTTAAAAAAACCAGTTTCAGTCTTTAGCTGAAATTAAACCAAATGAGCTGATTTTGATGGTCACAATGACCTGGCCACCAAAAATGCATTATTCAAATGATTTATTAATGCATGAGCTGGTGTACCAAGTATATAAAGTAGTATATAAACTACTGCTGTAGTTCCTGGAATGTGTCAGGCTTAAAGCATATCTAAATGCCAACTTTCTTCAACAAAACTTCAGAGTCATCATTAGTCACATTTTATTTTAACTTTGAAGTTCAAGATAGCGACAATATATGAGATTCTCAGCTGAATTATTTCTTAACTCCTTTAAATCATCCCACTGGCTGAGAATGAGGCTCAGTGCCATAGGAGATGGTGTCAGTCCAGTCTGAGGGCACTGGAAGAGCTCTGCTGTGCTGTGGAGGCCACAGAGGGACAGATGGTGCAGGCCAGGAGCCACATCCCTCTAACGCCTCTGCTTTGCACATTGCAGGTGGCAGCTGCCACCACCCAACAGAAAAAGAGACACTTGGCCCTGCTCACACAGATTTCGGCTGGTTTTACCCCACCCTTTGGCCATACCAGCAGGGACTTTACCAATCCTTTCATTTGCAGGCATTCTCTTTTGCTCTCACCTGCCAAAGCAAAGGCTTTGTGTCAATGTTTTGTTCCTGAAATCAACGCTGACCATTTGTGAGGCATCTTTTGTCTCAGGACTCTAAAGCATGCTACAAACAGTAATAAATTCATCTTTCCTGGGGGAACTGGACTTTATTTGATTGCTTTTGAGCAGCTAAGTTTGTTGGCTAGGGGTTGAATTGCTTAAAATAAGGTACTTAAAGATAGTACTTTTCCTTCATAGATAAGGAAGGATTCAGAAAACATAAGGAATGCTACTAACTTTGTTTCTCAAAGAAAGGAATGGGTACTCTGTTCAGTGATTTTTGTGATGCTGTTCTGAGTTAATGGCAAAGCCAGGCAAACCTTGCAACCCTCATGGCATCCCGTGCTGTGACCCACTCAGTGCATTTATTGGTACAAAGCCCCCAAAGAAACCCACAGCAATATTCTCTCTCTTTGGCTTCCACCATTCCTTTGTAGATACATGGGGGAAAACTCTTTTTCACACGGTTTTACAGTAGAGATAATGTATAGTTTCTACAAGCAAAGTCACTTCAAGCATCTCTTAGCTTTCACTGAACTGAAAAAAGATTTAATTTAAAATTGTATTGTAAGGCCTATTTGTAATTAATCATAGCACTATGAAAATGAATTTCGTTTTCTTATAGATAGTTAATGTAGGCACGTGGTCTCTTGTGGAAAGCCTGATTTAGCTGGCATTTAACAAACTTAATGCAATTCCTTCTGCTGAGGTCAGTGCCAGAGTGTCAAAATATTTTTAAATGTTCTTTTTCTGAATCCTCTTAAGTCCTTCATTATAATTATGTGATGCTATGCATCTTGGTTGATTTGGAAGGTGGGTATTATTATTAATTTGATTTTTTCTGCAAGTGTACAAAGAGTTTTCTCTCAATTACTGGATGTTAAATCTGAATTAAAAGTAGCATTCCTTCCTCATCTTCTTTAATTCCTCTGATTGCTGTAGCATGTAGGGACTCTAGGAGAGATTGCTTTCTTGAGTTCTTTGACTTGGTATGCTCCTCTTGAGAAAAATGATACAAAGTTTAATTTTAGATTAGGTATAGATTAAGTAGGTTTTTAATTTTTTTACTTTTGAATTATAGAGATTATGTAATTCAGTTGGGGTTTTTTTGCAAGTCTAAGCCTTTCTTTTTTTATGTCTGTTTTATACATTGAAAACAGTGCTGGAGTTTGGTTTGGCTTGTTGGAAACATTTCAGAAAAGCATCATAGAAATGGGGCCTAGAAGTGACCTGAGGTATCACTTGAAATCCACCCAAGATAAGGTACACAGTATTCATGGAACATGGATTTGAAGTGGCTCTTGAAAAGTTCCAATAAAAGATTTGTTTGTGTGTGTTGCAAACCAATAGAGTCTCTTTGTGGGATATTTTCTGGTATTTTTCATCTCTTTTGCTTTTCTCTGGATGCTGTGTGGACTTTTAGTTTAAAGCTCAAATTTGGGTACTGTATTCCAGCTGAGAGACACTAGCATTAAAAAGAGTGGATTAGTTACTGCTACTGCTTGCATACAGAATTCCTTTGGTCTTTTAAAATCCTGTTTTACCAATCACACTGGGTTACATTATTGGCTCGCACTGTGATCTGCTGCTTACTGAGTTCCTCTCTTTGTGAGTGGATTTGTTAACAGTTCTCTGGGCTCACCTTGCATTTGTCTAACTTGGACTTTGTCCTGTTGATTTTAAATTCTAGTTTGCCAGGAACTGACAGTTTGAATTTAAATGCTGTCTTCCCAAGTACATCTCCTCCTGCTTTGGTAACATTCTTAAAATTCTCACTCACAATTGGTACAATTTTTGGTGATGTTAAACTACTGCCAAGACCGGGCAGAGTGCAGTGTGGACACCATACAGCCCCACTGGAGCCAGCTGGCTGACACAGGGGCTGGTCACTGGTAGCTGTGGCTCCATGATGATTCTTCAGCTGATTGTGGTCCTGCTCACACAGTTTCCCTGTGGGGAAGCTGTCCTGGAGTCCATTTGAGAATGTCCTCTGTGACAGACCAAATGGCTTGAGGATGCTTTAGATGTGTCACTCCTGCTGCTGTATCCTCATTGCTAGGCCAGTTATCCTGTCTAAGAAAGGAGTTAGGCTGCTTTGACAAAGGCTGTCCTCAGCAAACTTGTATTGGCTCTCTCTCATTGCTTTATTGTGCTCTAAGAGTTTATAAATATACAGTTTTCCTTCCTGTGTCCTCCTGAGCATTGTAGTTGGCATCCCTGAATATAATACAGTGAATCCCTCCTGCTTCTACCAAGGGAAATGCTCTGCTCATCTTTCTCCAGTCATCTAGGATCTCCCCTTCTATGCTCTTTGCTGGTTGCAAAACAGAGCCTTATGGCACTGGCACAAATAGAATATTGGAAAACTAATTACATATCTATGCTCATGAGCTTCTCATCTGAATACTGCAGCTATTAGAGGATTAATTAGCTGAACAAACATCAAATGTTTACAGCTAACTGAATTTCAGATTTACATCATGGACAGTACTATTATCCTAAATTTGCTGTGACTTCTGCACACAAACTCCAACAAAGACAAATCCTGGATATAAACCAGTTGGTTTCCAGGACACCTTCTGCTGGTGTTGCCCCAACACACTGACTCCCATGCTGAGCTGCCCTGTTCCAAATACACCCTTCAGCCTATCCACCAGCTCCTGGAAGAATCATATCTGCAATTGCTCACCTAAACGGCCATTGCTCAAATGAGTCTAAGTGTCTTTGGCAAAAATGGCTAACAACAAAAACTGATGCTAATCTAATTGTGTTTCTGAGGCCTAAATATGCATGAAAAGTAGAGTAAAATAGGGCTGTAAGTCAAAATGTCATCATACAGGGGTTTAGTTCTTTTCCATTTTTGCATCATCTGTGCAAAGCCCACATTTCTGTGTTGTCTCCTTTCTGCAGTCATTATTTATAAAGAATGCACATAGCCACTTAACATGTGTTGTTATTTCATTCACATTGAAGAGACTGTTCCCAAGCTTAGCAATAAACATACAAGGAGTTGCAGGAATGTGCTTCCAGGGAATCTGCTACATCTCTTGTGACTTTTATCACAAATTTAACTGACATCATTTAAAAGAGTGAAATCCTATGACTCTTTTTACACCCATCCACAATATCCTGTTTCATGAACTGGTGGGTCCTCCTGCTCCCTCTTGTAATGCTCACCTGCACTTTTTAAACCTCAAAAATGCCAGTGTTCATTTTTTTAGGGCTATAAATTAGGGGAGCTGACTCTCTGACTGCTTTAGTTCTACTAAAAACATCAAGATATTCTCTGGAAGCAAATTGTTTGGGTTACATTTGTAGAAAGAATTAGTTTGTGTCATTTAATGTCAACTCTGTTTTGGAATTGACTTTTTTAGACAATCACTATCAGCTTTCTTCCTAGCGCCTCACAAGCCTGCTATGAAAGAGCTTGTCCCAGATCAAGACCAGTAAAATCTGTAATACAGAACTTGTATCTTTAGGGCTCCTCTGTCAGCCAAGGAGACAAGGCCTCTTGTTTCCAGAGCTGCATGAAGCAAAGCATAAAAGTGAAGCATAAAATTCAGAAATATTAGGAAGTTATTCTGAGCTTTTGTCTCTTGGGTTTGGATTTGCCTTTCCTGGATTTGATCTCCTTTGCAAGCTGGAAGGGGGATTTCTGTTGATATCAAGGGAAAATCTGGTCAGATCTTTTGTAAGATTTTGTGGGCTAAAGATCCTCTAAGTGGTCTCAGCCTAGAATAAATGGGGCTGCTGCTGTGCTTTAATCACAGACAGCCTCTGTTCTGTGGGTCAGTGTTTACCTGTGCAAGGCTAATGAACAGAGCCAGTAACAACATGTGTAAGGACTGGTGAGCAGAGATTTTATAACACTACACTGATTTCTGGAGGGTAGAAATCACAGTGAGAAAAGCTTACTAGGCTATGAGTTTATTTTGCTGTGTTAAGAGAAAAATGTATATTATTAATCATTCTGCTCTGGGAATAATAATACTAAAAATACCACTGTGTGTTATTCCCAGTTCTGGGAAGGTCCTTTGTGAAATGTTCAAGGTAGAGTAGCCTATTGAAACTTGCTGAACTTGCAGAGCTACTACTTAAAATATTGTTGGTAAGGAGAGGAATTCTCTGCCTGCTATTATAAATAAGCTTTGCCTTTTAGAGTGCAAATTCATATTCTGTGACCTTTTGGAGCACTGCTTGACCTAACACCTAATCAATTCTGAACATACCCTTTCATATATTCAGTCCTAGATGTATTTCATAGTGCGATAAAGTTTTTTGTAACTACATAGTTAAATGTGTGGGGTTTTGGTTGGGTTTTTTTATTTTTAATTTTATTTTTTCTTTTTTAAACTGTTCCTGGCTGACTTGTAAACTCCTCTTCCAAAATTATTTGGTTTGTTTCTGGAATGGTGGTTGTCCTTGAGTGTTCTTTCCCTGTCTTCCAAAGCAAAAGTGATACTCCTTGCATTAGGCATATAGAGAAGAAACTCAGTTTGCTCTGTTAGTTGCTGTATTTCTGTAGTAAAGCTAAGAAACACATGTTTTTTTTCCTGTAACATATAAAGAAAAAGTTCTTTCTGGTGTGAGAGTGGTTCTATAAAATGTATTACTACAGTGTGTGTTTTGATATTTTGTGGCAAATAGCAAACAGTAGATGTTGCTAAATGTGCATTGACTTGCTCTTGGGAGCTAATTCAGGAGACAAAATCGCTAAAACTCAGATTAGTTTGTTCTTACAGTTCATACTCTGGACAACACCAAAGGACAAATCTTCACTCTTGACTTGCCTTCCCACACCTAAGAAGCCTCTGGTTAGATCTGCTCCCAACAGTAAGTACAATTCCTGCCTTTTTCCTCTGGCTGCTGTTGCTGTGGGATGGGAAGGCGTGGGGAAACCGCAGGAGCAATTTCAGGCATTGTTGCCATCTCTTCAGCATTTGTTGCCATCACAGAATGCTGTGAGAAAACTGTTTGCTTTTGGTAGTTTGATGTGCTTCCCACTGACTTCGTATGCTGCAATAGCTTGGTAAAAAAATGTGGTGGGAATCAATGTGAAAGGAAGGTTGGAATGTACGGCCAGGAGTGGGTGGGTGCAGAAGCTGGTCTGGAGGGGTTGGTCTGCTGTGAAGCTGCAGCCTCAGTGACTGCCCCAGGTATTAATTTCTGAGATTTGGTTTCCAAAATGAAAAATCACCTTTCATTCCTGTCACTTGAATTCAGAGACCTCTGCTTGGTTTTGGCCCAGGATGCTCTATTAAGTTGTACAGGAAAGCTGTACAGTGATTGTGAGCAGAAGCTCATCTGCAGGCTGCAGGAGAGCTGCTGTGGTATTATTGCTGGTTTTGCTCCTTTTAACAAATTTCTAGAAGTCTAGAGCAATCTCTTCCAACTTTCTTTTGTTTCTAGATGAGATTTTTTTGTCTTCAGCTAGCAAAGAAGTATTGTAGAAGTTTATTAGCAAACATGCCAGCAACAGAGCATCTCGCATAAAAATGCTTTTTCACAAAGTTAATACTGTAAGGCTTGGTAAAAGATTTGATATTCCATAAAATTTGTCAGTTTGATATGCGTCTGATAACCAAACATCTTTGAGGGTCTTTCTCAGCTTTTCTTTTTTTGGTCATCATCTGTAACTGCCTGTGATTAAAGCAGTGATTTGAGGATATATCCCAATCCCTAACTTGCCTTCAGTACTGTCCCTGCACGTGTTCATCTAGATGTAACTTTTGGTGCAGTAAGACTGTAGTGTGGAAACGTGGTTAATGAATACTGGTATTTCTAATTCTTTCAATTTAATAGCTAGTTTTTCCAGTTACTCCCAGTTAACTCATACAATTCAGAAATGTGGTTTTCCATCCCGTGTTGGACAGACCATTTGTTGTCTGACACTAGTTTCTATCCATCTTTTCTACCTGAGCAGCCTGGGTTAAAGAGCCCAGGCTTCAGTCACCTGCAGGTGGAGAGGTATCCTCATTGCAATAGAAGAAGACTTTTGCTCACAGTATTAGCAGAGGTGAAGGAATAATTCTATATAGAGTAGGATACCCTTTCAAATGTTCAGATCAGCAGGAGGGCAGTGTGTGTTAAGGGAAACTTGTCCTCAGGATGCCTGTGACATGTCTATCATTTAGATAAGCAGATGGCTTTTTTTCACAGTAGCCGTCACTTTCTTGCTCCTCATACATATTAAAATTCACCTTGAAATATAAATAAAGAGTTGTTCTTTTCAGCTCTGGAAAAGCTCATAGGTAAAAAAGAAAAATGTAAGAATATCTTATACACCATAGTACCCTTCTGATAACTTAATGCATTTAGTGAAAATTTCTAGCTAATGTAGGGTAAACTCTGCCTAAAATACTATAATAATTTTTGGTGTTCATTGCTCCACAAAGACATTCCACAAGGTCATAAAAAAGGATTCCGTACACGGCTGATAAGAACCTATTCTGTAAACAGTCTCTTGCTGAAAACAACATTATACTTAGCTTTTATTCATTATGAATTTCCCATAAACAACAGTATCAAGGGTTTTAATATTAAGCTCTGTGAAGGGGCCATAAAACTAATTGCCCAATGACAATGTGGAAAGTTTAACCTTTTTTTTGTACCAGAACTTCTAGTGTGAACACAATTGGAAGATAGTGCCAATTATTATAAATCATGTTTGCAACTCGAAGGAGCTGTGTTTTGCCAAGTTGTGTGAGTATGTACTGAAAACATAATGTGCTGGTTCAACCAAGCACTGCTCAGTGTATAATTTTAGCCTGGTGAATCATTATGTTGTGCTAAAAGCTTGCTACAAGCTTACTGCTGTAAAGCATTAACACAGTGTCTGTCGGCCTCCATCTCCATTAAGTCAAATCCCATTATAGATGCCTCTCTAATGACACGAATTTGCTGTGGACTAGTAAATGCTTTTCCCCCACAAAACATTTCACATCTGCATGCAGGGCACTCTGTGGTAAATAAAGGTTATGTGAATTAGTGCGATGTGGGAGATTCTTAAAAATCTATAACTGAATCTTCCCTATTATTCCCAACACCAGTGCTTTGACTGGAAACCTTATGGCTTAATTCACTGAACTGGGAACCATATGGCAGTGGTAAAGCATAACAAGGACTGTGCAAGTTGCACACACAGCCGTTATTGGAAATCAGAGATAGTGTGGAAATTATAAGTCTCAAAAGTATAAATAGCCACATTAAAAAAACCCCTATGTCTATATTTCAGGCTTCTCTTGCTGTCTCTTATGTAGTTTGTTCTTCTCAAAACAAAACCAAAATGGAATAGTGTAAGATGTGTTAAATCTAATACTCTTTGTCCAAGTAACTATATTAAAGCTTAAAAAAACATGCTCACAGAAACTTTCTGCTGTGATCTGTTTAAAAATAGTTGCTGCAGAGTAAAATATGTGCAGTAACACACAGTGCTTGAAACTTCATGTTCTAAAAGATATAGTGAGAGAACTGACAGTGGTACATGCAGTTGTTATAACTTTTAGTGTCAGAGTGTATTAGAAAACTATTTCAAACACCCACAGAAGAATGCTGAACAACTCATAAGTGATGAGGTGCTGAAAGTTGTGCAAGACTGCACATAATAGGTGTTCTCAGGTAAATCAAACAGTAGCTTTATTCCTGGCATACTTATTCCTCTCAGAGCTTCATCATTGCAGAAGTGTTTTTCAGAAGAATAAATAAATAAATAGATAAAAGGGATGCCATCCATTCATTCATTGGAATGACAAAAACTCACCTCAGGAAGATATGAGAGACAGTGAGAGCTAATTTACCACCTAGGGTCCCTGCCCAGGAAATGAAGGGATGCACAACATCCAGAATCACATTGCAGAGACATTTTAAAGTAGCAAAGGTATAGACAGTTCATATAGAAAGTGAAAAAAGCAACTTGAATTAGCAGCCACAAGCAAGTGCTCTGCTTCTCCAGTTGTCCAAGCTCCTAAAGAAGTGAGACAGGACCACTGAAATAGTGTCCAGCACTTTGGTGAGGTGACAAGGTCATGGCTTACAGGCAAGGCATTACTTTAATAATTGGGATTTGATTGCAGTGGCTCTGAAATGCTGCACAGTAGGAAACACACCTGCTGGAAAACAACTTCATTGACATCTCTTTGGCATCTTTCAGTATTTCTGTACTAAGAAATTACTGGGAATTTGGAAGCACCCTAAATTTTCCTTCAAACCCAGAGGAAACTAAAAATCTTGCTCCCTTTTAGTTTAAAATCTTTGGCTGATAATTTTTGTTCAAGGTAAGGAATAAAATTTCAGGCCTGTGAAAAGGCATATATGTTGACTATAGTTGCTGCTTTAATGTCTTATCACTGAAATACATTTAAATTATGTTTCAGATGAAAATAAAGCAACCTAAAACTCCATTAAGGTGTCTACCTTATAGCAAGTTTCATTAGAAATTGAGCCTCATTACTCTCTTCCTAATAATCTCAGTTAAAGCTGTGCTGTAGATCCTGTAATTTACTCTCAAAAATGAATTTTCTCACTGCATCTAATAATAGAATAATAGGAAGGAAAGCTTCTTTCTTCTTAACATATTAATTAGTTTAGCACCCTACATTGAGGAAGATCAAATTTGCCTGCAATGTTTTCTGGTGCCTTTTTTTTCTTTTCTTTTTTTTTTTTTTTTTTTTTTTTTTTCTTTTTTTTTCTTTTTTTTTTTTTTTTTTTTTTAGCAAATATCAAGAAAGGACTTTTCTGAGAAATTTGTTTATCATTGTCATGTAACTAGGGTGTATTTTCTGTGAGGAGCCTCTTCCCCATCTGTATCCCTTTTCTGCTTTTTAATATCCACTGATGTGTTCACCTCTGCATTCTGCAAAGTTTGCACTGTTTTGTCAGACCAAGAACACATAAATACCTGCCCTGTTCAAGAATAGGTCAACACTTTAACAACATATAATACTAATTCTTCTTACTGCAAAAAGGTGTTTTCTTTGCAGCCTCCCTTTCCCTTCCCTTCCTAACCCTCAATGTACATGTGGCCATTCAGAACAACTCATGTTGTCCTTTTTTTAGAAATATTTCCCTTACTGGAAAATAAAATTTGGTGCTCTTTAAATGAAGTCATTTATGTGCATTTCCCAAAAAAAGGATTTTAATTTCTGCTTTCCCTCCTGTGCACTGTGTGTGGTCTGTGTCCTTTCTGCTGTGGAGAGCTACAGCTTGAGCACAGTATCCCCTTTGAATGCAGTGACAGGAAAGGGTTGATTACCTCTCCAATCTTGCATGTAGTATTCCTGTCATTACCCACCAGGATCACTTTTATTTTTTCTGCAGTGTTACATAATTGACTCAACTATGATTCATATCAGCATTCTGGTACTTTTCAGCAGTGCTGCAGTGTAGGCTGACAAGTTCTCCTCCTCCATGATTTAAAAAAAAAAGTATTCTCTCCTTTAATCCAGTGGCTTTACTTTTGTGGTGCTCCCCACATCCCAATTACTCTTAGGAAAATTCTAACATTAAAGGTGCCTGTAGGGGTACGTGCTAGTATTCCATGGGAAACTACTTGTAAGAACTAATGCTCAAGTGGTTAATTTTAAGCTGTGTGGTAAAACAAACACAACTCTCTCTGTTGGTGTTCAAGACAAAGATATAAATGAATATAAGGTCAGCCAAGTTGCTGTGAAGGACCAGTTATGGCTGAGGAATGACGTTTTTCCACATCCAGAGTACTTGCTTGTAGGCCAAGTATAGAAACTACAACGTCTTGGTGTTTTACAGTATGTTTGTGGTTGCTTCTACTCAGTTTGAAAGGCCAAGAGTTCCACAGGTTGTCAAAACTATCATCCTTATCATAGGATCAGGCAGAGGAGGCAGGGATTATATTGACCTTGGAACTGAGTTCTGTCATCGTTTACAAAGTGGATCCATTTAAGCTCAGCCACATTTGTTTAACAAAGTACCTCACACGTATCTCAGCTGCTGTTCCAGTATGTCTGACCTTTTGCTTTCTTTAGGAAATTGTCTCATTAGTAGCAAAAGTACAAGCAGATGTCCTTTTTTATTTTCTCTTTCATTTCTTAATTTCTAATGTACACAAATTCCACTTCACTAATTGCAGGGGACACAGGGCTAATGGGTTTTCAAAATTTTTGGAGGTTTATAAGCTCTTGCTAAGGTGAGTGTATTCCATTGGCAACCAACCACTTGATTAAATTTGCTTCTTAAATCACTGTGAAAACTGGTCCTAAAATGGGCCTAATTTTGTTGCTTTCTTTTCCTTGAAATACCATGTTGCCCAGAAGTTACATGGCCTAGTATCTCAGCCTCAGTGACTTTTGTGTTATACTCTTTTGGTTTGTCCTCTTTAGTGTCTGTCTCCATTAGTAAACCATAATTTGTCTGAGATTAGAATAACAGTATTTCCTGATAATGGATAAAATCTCTTGGATCATTTTACACCAGAGAAATCCCTATCCTTTCTCAAATTCAGCTATGTAAATGTATCTTCCAATATCTAAGTGTTTTTAAAGAAATTCTGTGATTGTAGCAAGGAAGGATGTAAAATGTGCTGCCTTCAAGATCAATAGAAGCATTGTAGGCCTGGACTGAGACCTCCAAAGAATTGTTCCAGTCTGAGGGCTCAGATTCTGAGTCTGTGTCTTAACTGTTTATTTTAAAATTCTTGGTTTTCCCCCTCACATTACAGATACTTCTGCTGTGCCAGCTAGCTGGTTTTATTCTCTTTATAGTCAGTGCATGCCAGAGAAATATGCCTCTTAATGTGTCAAATCATCCCTAGGAGAGAAGTCTACATTTGCAGGAATTCCTCCAGGATCTGAGAAAACCTGGTTTAGGAAAACAGCATACATCCAAATTAAACTGCTATAATGAGTACTAAACAAAGAGAAGCCAGTGCTACTTAATTCAAGTAGTCATGTCAGCTAACTGGCCTGGTTACAATCTGGTACCAAAACATAATTATTTGAACTATCCACCTGGTTACACATGTGGCAGCCCTACCTCATTATTGAAAAAGCATCAGATTAAGTTTCTAGAAGAGTTCTGCCCAAGTGTTTTCTCACTAAGAAATGCAGATTTGGATAAAAACCTATTTAAAATTATTTTTTGTACTATTCACTTGAAAATATGACCTTTTTTTTCCTTTAAAAATACATGAATACATAAGCAAGATATTTTTTGCAGTTCTTTTAATCTCTTAAAAAAGTTAAGGCACATTTTTTTGTTGCCATTGAAAAGCAAGGATAGATGTCAAAGGAGGGAGTTTTATGTTTCTCAAGGATGTTGCCTTTCTCTTGTTGATAAAGATTTTTCTTGTCCTTTTTCTTTTTATAAAAATCAGTCAACAGTTTCTGTAACAAAACATTGAAAAAAAAGTTCAAAGTAAGAATCCCTGTATCTTCCCTATAACTGACCCAAACTTCTGATTGAGCTGTTGCCTTCTTCTTAATCTCTCAGCAGTACTTTGAATCTTTGGGGCCACACAGTTTAATTTTGTAAAAAGGCTGAGATATTTCATTTTTAAAGAAATCTTGTGCAGTTAAAATTCAGTTTCTTTAATCAAGGAATGGTTGTAAATTTTTTCCCCTTAAGTCACAGGGAGAAGTTATTTCTCTTTTTTTTTAAAAAAAGTCAAACCCATATGATTGAAATATTTGACAAAAGAAGAAATTTAAAATAGTGCCCTCAGAAGCTTATAGAATGGGCCAATGTCTTCTCTTTTTCTCATTGGATTAAAAAAAGTGTGGAAAATACATTAATATCTCCAAAACTTTCAGAATAGGAGAGAATAAAAGCTGGTCAAAACCTATGGGGAAATTAAGAGAGGCCTTTTTGACTCCAGCCCAGTAAGAGAAAGATCAGCTTTGAAGAAAATGACTGAGACAGGAGGATTTTGAGAGAATCAGAGGCTTTTTTTGTGTTATGCAAGTTCAGATTTGTTTCAATGTCTCTGATTCTCCAAAGGCTCTGTAAAAAGTTGAGGATGAAGCTACTTGTCTTTAGAACAGGACAGCTTCAACTAGAAACATGCTTTTTTTTTGGAAAGTGTTTTAGACAGTTGCTGCTGGTCTAATGGAAATGGGCTTAAGAGGTTTTCTGCCTCTTGAAGTTGCACTCTGAAGTTCAATGCTGAGTCAGAAACTTGAGGGCTGTGAAGAGCAGAGAGCAGTTCCTCCCCCGTAAGAGGTGCAGTAAAGACTCTTGGTGAAGCACTTGGCCTTGAGGGAAGGTTTTGGAGACAGACCTGTGCTAAAGCAGGTTTTAGTTAGTATTTAATTTGTCATGATGTCTTAGGCCAGCCTGTGGTGGTTTACCCTGAGCAGAGAGACTAATCCAAATTTTTGTTGCTGTCTGGTTCAGTGAGCACTGCCTGTTGTGAACACGGAGTGAGCGTGGTGTGATTTATGTCACTTTAAGGCTGCATCAAAACGCTACAGAGGGTGAAGATGATACAGAATCCTCTAGTCACGACCTTCCTAGCTTTGCAATGCTTCATTTGTATGTGCAATTATTGCTACAATCACTTTGCAGCCTTAATAACATTCTCTTTAGCATAGTCATTTAATTATGATTTTATATTTCATCCCCTCTTCACGCAGGAAGATACAGGTTTTTGCTCAGTAGCAGTTTGTTCAGATTCCTCTGTCTAATTAAATAAGAAAAAGAATAAGCAGTCTTGGAACCATGACCCACAGTGCATGAATAGATGTCTCAAACTATTTGTATATATCTTGTTTTTTCTTTGATTCATGTATGTGTTTGCATGCATTACTTGTAAAAGAAATTACCTCTTTAATATTTATTATTTGAGTTTTTATATTTAGCTATTTGTCTTTCCCCTTCTCTCTTCTTCCCCTCCACCCAACAATTTTTGATCACTCTGGAATGAAAAATATCACTGAACCATATGTAAACTCTTGGGGCTATCAATGCAAATTCCTCGCATTTTTCAGGGGAGGAGAGTTTTTGGTATGCACCATCAGTCTGTGTGATGTCTTTATCTTCCCCAATGCTGTAGTTTGTTTAATGGTTTATTTTGTTGGGCATTGCCCACAAAAAAAAAAAAAAATAGAAATGCATGATTACTGTCCTTACTGATGCAGTGTTCTTCTTCCAGCAATTTAACATAGAGACTTTTAACACTGAGCCAAATGTTACACAAAATCCGCTATGGAAACAGCTCTCTGAACAGATTGAGGACTAGGTTGCTGTTATGCTAAAGCACTGTAATTTGTAAGTAAGATTGTGAGCTTAGCCTTTCTATTTCTTTTAGTTTCTGATATCTGGATTGGACCTTTTTTAATTGACCAATAACAGGAAATTATTTCAGATGCAGATGTGTAGAGTAAAGGGACTCATTTGACTGTGTGATGTTCTGACAAGGCAGGTTTTTGGGGGAGAAGTAATAGATGAGTCTTTCTTTGGAGCTGCAATGATTTTATATTTCTCCTCTTAGCTCTGCATTCTGTGAGGAGCCAAGCAAACATATGAGAGGACCTAAATGCAAAAGCATTTGGAGCCTTTCTTCACTGGCTCCTGCTGTTGGGCTGTTGAGAAAAACCATTGAAAAGAAGCTTCTTTTAAGAAAGGACAGGGAAATAGTGTGTTACACTCTTTAAAATTCCAGAGTGAAGAAAGAGATGAGAAAAGTTTCTAGTTCTTAATATGTAGTGTTGCACTCGGAGTATTTTCCAGATCAAGAGACTGAAGATCTGTGAATATATTAAAAGCTACGGTTGCCACTGATGCGGCAGCAGCATGAGGTATTTGAAGTATAGATGTGTATTTATGCAAGGAAGCTGAGACACCTCTCCACTAGTGCTGATCAGGATGTGCAGAATGGCAGTGCATAAAGTGGTTATTGCTGCTGATTTAGACTGAACCTGTATCCCCTCCTCCCCTTCCCCACTCACTGAACAGTTACCATATTTTCTCAGCAAGGCTTCACTTAGAGCCATGACTGCTCCTGAATGCCTCTGCAGAACTTGAAATGACAGTCCAGCAGCAAGGCTGAGCCACTTTTCAGTGTGGTACCATTTAAATGACCCCAACAAGTGATGTTCTTGCATTAAGCAGCACTGTCATTTCAACACCAGGATCAATATTTAATGCAGGACTGCAATGCCAGATCATTGAATTTCCTTTTGGACCAGATGTTTCTTTTGTACAAGAAGTTATTTAGAGGGAATTGGAATTTTAGTTTCACTTTATGCAATTGAAATTCTAGTCTAGTTGATGCCAATCCTTTCTTGAGGCACTCTATCCATTAACTACTCATTTTTCATGGAATAATATAATGCCTTTCCAGATTATTATTACAAAAGCAGTCTTTTTCTCAGATTTAATTGTTGCTTGCACATAAGCAATCATCCAGCCTTCTTCCCACTAAAGAAATGGTATTGTTATGAAATGAGTAGCAGGACTGAAGTCACTCATCTTGAAGATAATGTCCATTGTTGACAGTGCAGTTGAGTTCCTGTTATCTTGCTGAAGTGAAACATGAAGAGGAAAGCAGCAGATCAATGCTGGTTTTTTATTTTACTAAAGAAAATAATTTTAGCTTGGAAAAGAAAGTTAAATTCCTTTGATCAGTGCCATATGCTTGAGTTTATAATAGGTTTTTGTGTTCCCACTTAGCTGGATCAGATTGAAAGTTGGATAATTATCAGTGAGGGTTAGAAATAAAATAATCAGTTTGCATGTCAAAATATCTTCGTTTTTATGTCAATCATCCTGTCTTTCTGGTACAGTGAAAACTGGCTCTGGGTTTAACAGCAACAGCACAATAAACAAACTTCAACCCTTCCCTAGAAATTGTTTATTTTGCCTTGTGGACAGGGGAAACAGGACAAATATTGCCAATTATGGGTGCTGTGCTGGTATTAAGGCTGAAAGTTTTGCATTGGTAAAATTTTAAGCACATCCCACTAAAACAGAGACTAATCATGCTGTAAATATTCCATTCCTCTTTATCTTCATTTTTTCAGAGTAACATTCGCATGTGAACCATCTACACCATCTTCACATCTACATCTATACAGTTTCACCAGAATTATTGCTTCAGTGTTAACTTTGAATGCTCAGATGCAATAGGTTTAATTGACTTGGACAGTTGCATGTTTTGGAGACAGATCAGCCAGTCTGCTTGGTATGTCAGATTAAAGATGAGTTTATTGACATTATCTATACTGATGTAATGACATTTATAAAGGTACCAGCAAATAGTGCTACTAGATGTCCTCCTATGTGCCTTTGCTTTGTAACCACTGAATTTAAAAAAAAACTCATCCAAAACCAAAACAAAAAACAACCCCCACTGCCTCAAACAAAGCAAAAAAATCAAACCCAGTGATCTTAATGGTTTCACAACAGTAAAATTTTTGCATCAGAATATTTGAATAGAAACAAGAGCAAACATCTGGTCTGGTAGCTGTTGTCATTCACTCTGTTACTTTATTAAGTCTATCCAGGTGAGTTTTTCTCGGGAAATGTGAGCCAAGATTGTGCTCACCTGCTTCTAATTAAAGAGCTTCCAGCTGCTTAAGGAACATTATGACCTAAAGGCTCTTATAAAACCAAGAATAACTAAGATACGTGAGGGAAGCACTGAAGTCTCCACCGAGATTGTGTTCTTTGTACTTGTTTTATTATATAACATTAAGCTAAGCTCCAGCAGCCGTAGGTGTTGGGAAAAGATAAGAGATTGTTGCTGTGCGTGACGTGTATTGCCATGGAAATACTGTTCTTCAGAAGAAATGAGCCTCCTTCCTATTGTGCATTATGGACTACTAATAAAGCACATTAAAAAAAAAGGAAAAGGAAAAAAAATAAATGAACTTACTTGAGCAGTAGGCAATAATAAATTATTTTTAGAATATTGAAATAAGATATTGGGGTTGGATTGCAAAATTGCATTTGTTCTACAATGGGCAATAACACAATTATGAGATGTTTTTGAACACTTTCCAAAACTCATTTGTTAAAGAAGGGCAGAATCTGAATATGGAACATTGTAATTCATTTCATAAAATCCAAATCTTCAGTATCCAAGAAATCTTCAATACTTTGAAGAAGAGTAGAACTTCTCCTCTGCCACCAGATTTCAATTGTGTATATGTTATCCAACAGGATAACATAATAGGTTTTGGATATTATATACCAACTAAAGAACAAGTAACTAAAGGTAGCTAAAAATTCTGTAATAATTTGTATAGTAATGGGCTATTTATTTTCTTCCTTCTGGTTTTTAATTTGGGTAAGAGTAGATGGCTGTTGTTTTTTTTCCATAAATGGACACCAGAATCAATACGAGTAATTAGGAAGTGTTCATTATTGGAAGATTTCATCATTTTTCAGTCTTGGAAATTCCATTTATTAATATCTGAGAACAAAATTCTTTCCCTGGTGTTTTGTCACATTGTTTAGAAAGCCTAAAAGCTGTTTTTAGGCAGTTCTTAAGAGTTTTGTTTCTTTGTTGTCCTTTTTTTCATGTTAAGAATACTGAAAGAAGGATGGGAGCAGAGATGTAATCAATCTTATTCTCCAGTTTTGAGACACTTTTGAGTCTGTTTGTTGACTGTAGTAGGTTTTGGATTTCCAAAAATGGGGAAAGATGTTGGATTCTTCCTGTTTCCTGTACTCTACAGTATGAGAATAAATGAATAAAAAAGCTGGTATACATAAATAATTTTTTTGTTATAGCTAACTGGCTGAAATTGCTGTCATCAGATGTTACCTAAGGCAAGTAATTTAGCTGTGTTCGAATAAGTATTAGGGAGACAATTCTGGCTGCTTCAACAAGGATAACTAGAGGAAGGCAAGACAGTTCTTGCTAATGAAATGCTTTTTTTACATGGAAATCAGTCTGATTTTTGACAACTCTTTTAAAGAATTGTTATTTAATTGAAGAAGTTCATCATTACTATTGCATGTCGACTGATTGTGTCATGATCCCAACAGGCATATAAAATTCCTAGTGACACAGTAATAATTCTAGCTATTTTAGGAATGAGAAAATATGCTGCTTCATTGTGGTTGGGATAAACGCCGCTGTCTTGGGATAAAGGAGTCCTTCAGCTATCAATTCCTTCCCTCTATAAACATGTATTTAGTTATGTTAATTTCCCCCTCTATTTCTTTGCTGTCTTTTACAACTGACAAAAGACGTCAGCTACTGACATGCAGATAAGATATGCAGAAGCAGGATCCTGAATTTTGAGAACTGACAAAGGAAAAAAAAAAGAAAGAAATCTAAATTAATGCATTTCCACAAATCCTTACAGATTGGTCTTTAAAAGACAAATTGCTTTTGCTTTTTTTTTTCCTCTGTGGTATTTTTGCCAGTGCTTTTAGGTATGCCTTCTAACAGTGAAAAAGCAAACTAGGTCCTGTTTTGGGGTCTTTGAAATTTGTTAGAATTCTGGACTGCTAATTCTGAGAAGTGCAGACTATATCCACATCCTTTTATTAAAGCAGGCAGGAAAAAATTGTGCTGTGTAGGTTTTGTTTCATTCAACCAATTTTTCCAAGACAGCTTTGAAAATGCTTAACTCGTTATAGAAGTGCTGCAAACACATTGTGTACAGCGAGGCGCTGTCTCCCCTCTGAAGTTCTTCCATACCCTGGTTGCCATGGCAAGAGGGAAAAAGAATAAAAAATTCCTGTAGCGAATACCTTTATAATTCCAAAATCATTGCTCAGCAGGGCTGTGTGCTTAATAACTCGTAAAAAGCACTGTGGGTTTTTCAGGAGGCTGCGAGGGGATTTCTCCACGGCCCTGTCTCGCCCTGTTCAGCTGGCTGCCCACGCCGCTGAGGGGCCGCGGTGACCGGAGGGCGTCGTGGGTGATGGTTGATTTTTAGCTTTGCCGTGGGTGTGAGCAGGTTGGGACCCTCAGGGGAGGAGAGGCTGCTCCCCTGGCCGTGCAGGCAGGTGGGATGGAGCAGTGCTGCTCCCAGCAGCGGCAGTGCCCCCTGTGCCTCCTCCGCATGCAGGAGAGATTCAGGCAGCACGTTTCTCAGCTTTCACGCTCGAGGATGAGTTTTTTGGCAGCCTCCTATTCAGGGAAGGGTCCCTGAGCCCACATGGCTTGTAGCTTCCAGGAAGGCTGAAGATGCCACCTCTCAGTGCCCATCTTTCACAGACATGAGCTGTCCCCTCTGTGCCAGGCTCCAGCTCACACCCCTTCTGGCATCCTAGCGGGCTTGAATATCCCTGTGCTATGCTGTGTACAAATACACAAGGTTTTCAAAAGCTCTGGGCTTTATGCTGGAACTGGGGCAACATTTTTACTTAAGGTACTTGAATACCTTGTTTTGAATTCAGGGTACAGATCTTCAATATCCTGACTATTTTAAAAACATCCTAAGTCCTCCTAAGCCATAGGAATGTAATTTTTGAAGCTTTTCCAGAGAAGCCTGACCTAGGGGCCCTGGTACCAAATAAATCATTTTAGTACTTGCACCATTTTGCAGAGTTCAGGTTGAGACCTGCAGTAGAGTGATGGCATTTTGAGACTTTCAGTGATAGATGACAGTGCCCACAGTCATAGCAACTTGATGCAGCATCCTACTGCTAGCACCATCTGCTACAATTTTTAAATATAGAAGGGGATTTTTCTTAGTCAGCATGTTTCTGTCAGAGCAAGCTCTTCATAGGCCTAATCTGAATGCCACCACAGAGCTTTAAACTTCATCAGCTTTCTAATGGAATAACCCAGTCTAATCTTTTCAAAGTGTTTGCTTTTTCTTAGCAAATGGAATCAATTTTTACTCTTCAGTGATTTCTGTGGCTGTGTCTGCACTTATGTCTAAAACATTTCCCGTCTTTGCACTATCAGTTGTATTTCTATTAACAACAATTTTAGGGTCTAAGAAGTCATCAGCTGCTGAAATATGTGGAGAGCTGCCTTCTTGTTTGAGTATTGTTAGCATAAAGTAAAATGAGTGAGGATCTCATCAAACAGATTACTTAGCTTCATCTCACCCCAATTTTTATTTAATGGGTGCCTCCAAAATGTGGATGAAAGCAGTGCTAAAGCCATGATGACTATCTGGAAAATGCCAGGTTTAAGCTTCTGTCACCTTAGGAATCGTGATGGTTAAAAGCATTTGTAAAGCGTTCTGAAGGCCACAGATGAAAATACCTGCTGGTATAATATTGCTCATTGGTAGTTAAGGCAGTGCTGTGCAGGTTCTGATCACTCTCTGCTTATTGTGCCAGCAAAGCTTCTTGTCATCTAAACTTCCATAGCTCACACTGTCCCATGCATCTGTACTGGTCATCTGCAAGGGAAAGGGCTTGTTTCTGAGCATGAGGGTAAACAGACCTGGAGGCACAGCAGAACACACCTTCCCTGAGCTGACAGAAGGCTCAGGCCACTACAAGCCACCAAACAAGCTGGTTCAATCTGCTGGCTGTATTTCCTCCTCTCTCCCTTGGAGACAAAGCTGCTCTGTTCACATCTGACACTTTCTACATGCAGGCTCAGGATGGGCTCAGGCAAAGGCCAGGGTGGAGTGCCACTGCTCATTTGGCCAAGTTTATGAGGCATAATGGTCTTTGAAGGAATGCACAACTTGTGCTTGCATTCAGAGGCTTTCCCTGGCCTCCTCCCATGTCCTTTGGGCCCCAAGGAAGGTGGGACACAATAGGGGTGTCCCGCAGGGTTGACACCCGCACGCCACTTCTTCCTCTGATTGTTCCCCCACAGCTGTTCTGCAAACATTTCCTGCCCTTCCTGCCAATGATTAGCAGCTCAAGGTACAAATGCACAAGGAGTTGCTCACTGTGTAAGTGAAATACAACTTCACATATATATGTGGTGTCTGCACATCTTGGGGCTTTAGCTTGTTCTACTTAAGAAACGTTTTATGTTTAGTCTTTGCTAGGATCTTGCTAAGAAGTTGGTTATTTTGCCAAGATGATTGCCTGTTTGTCTTCTCAAAATATTTTAGGGCATAGTTATACTGCACTGACCTGAAATGCCTCAATAATTTGAATAGATAAACAGATGACTTGGAGCGTGAATTTATTTGTGTAGCAGTCCATACTGCTCCTTCCTGAGCTGTTAGTTCATCCTGCAAACATACACCTCATTTAGATGTTGAACTGAGAATTTAGTTGTATATTAGATAAAGAGCCTCCTGAAAAATAGCTACAGTAATCATTCTTCATAGCTACATATCATGTCTGACACATAAAATGATAGAACAGAGTCACTAGCTGAAGCCTTGGACAGCAGATTAAAGGGATGACTAATAAAGCCTGAAAGCCAAGATTGGTGACAGACATTATGTTCATCCCGGCCAACATGAGTCTAAGAAGCCAGAGATTATTTCATTTGAAGAACCTTAATGAGGGAAAGAGTGAGAATCACTTGTTAGCAGAACAGAGTGTTGTAGATGCTTTTCTATGTGGATTTGTCAGACCTGGAAGAGGTTGATACTTCAATGTCATTTGCTCTCTGTATTAGCACATTTGCCAAATAGAAATAACAAATCCTCTTTTTCTGCATCTTCTGTTCAGCAAATCCCTCTGCAGATACCATTTGTTTGTTGGGGTTTTTTTACCTCTGTGAGTTAGCAAATTTCAGTCTCAACTAGCCTAAGTTAGTGCTGCAGGGAGATGGAAGAAAACCACTCCAAAAGAGGTGACTGCCATGAAATACAATGGCAGCAAGTGTGAGTGTTGAAGCTAATCTCTGAAATTTTGTTCCAGTTTTGAGGTTTGAATTAATTGTTAGCCCAATGCAGAGAAGAAGGGCTCAATATCTGGATTTTTTTCAGTAATCTTCTGTTAAATTTCCTGTAATGGTCTTATGTACAGGACAAGTACAGAGGGCCAGAGGGCAGAAGGAATGAATGACTGTAGGATACTCATGATAAAAGGAACCTCAGGTAACCATATAGTCCTCTCTTCTGTGCACTTGTTTTATTTTCTTGCTCTGCTAGAATTCTAGTCTGGTTTCAGGTTTTCTGTGCTTACCTTTGTATGTCGACAGAGCACTAATATAAGAGTACCAAATGCATAATCTGAATGGTGGGCAACTCTGTGAATCCTTGTGAGAGCCAAGATAAGCAATATTTCTTTAAATCTGCACACTATTGTTAATCTATATAAACCATATTTGGCACCAAACCATTAGCTGAGTGGTTGGAAACAATTTCTGTAAGCCTGCATGGCAGTGACTGCAGCTCCTGGCAAAATCAGAATTCTGACTCAAGTGGTCCATCACAATTCCAGTGATGATGCCAGCTGAAGAATTGCAGTAGTTAAGATCTCAAACATAATATTCATGAATATAAAGTATATATTTCTGTCTGTGAAGACTCCATTTCTGATCCAGCCTTCCTATTGACATTGTTACATTTGGTAAGATGTATTTATGTGATCTGAGAAAGCCTGAGCTCTGGTAAGGTTGCAATGAATGCTGAACTTGCAAGGAACCCACAGGTGATCTGTGAGCAGCCATGGGTTTCAATGACTTTTATCAGCTCCCTGACTTGTTGGGCAGCTGTGATGTAATGAATTCTTGGGGGATCTCCATCAGTCCTGGCCACCTCAGGCAGCTGCAGCACGGACAGGAGCTGCATTGCAGGAGTGAGTGCTGGAGTAGAGTTGATGCTGGCTGACACAGACGATCAAATGATCAAATTGCAGGTGATATATAGTACAAATTTTGCAGCTATGCCTGCTGTGAAATGTTTGGGGGAAGCTGCAGTCCTCTAGATGATCTCAGGAAGGAAATATTTTTAAAGCTACACCACTGATGGAGACATGATAATATATTGCTTCCATATAGATCCTATCAGTAAATTATAGCTATAAGGTTGCTAGGGAGATAATACTGGATACTGAAGATTCATATTTTTGAAGCAACTGTCACTAAACTGACAGCTGCTGTACCATCTATCTTGGTATATTCTCTTCTGCTGGGTGATACAAAGATAAATACACAAGGGAAAAAATACTTCTGCTTGTGTATTGTTAGGTATCAGTAAATGATCTTTGAATAGCATGTGACTTTAATTACTGGAGCACAACATTTTCTAACGCATAGCTCGTGGGTTCACTTACTTCTGTATTTAATTTTTATTAATTTTCTATTGGTGTGTTTTATTTCCCACCTACTGCCCATCATCATACGCTCATAAATTATGTCAATGTCCTATTTTCAGTCTCTGATGAAAATATATCATATTCCTGTGTCCTTTTTTTAAGATTTAAGTCAAGGCTACTAGAATTGTTACAAATCACTTCTGAGGCAAAAGGAGAAAGTTGATTCCTAAAAACTGTAGCCTCCTTGGCACATTTTAAACTCTGAAATCCCCTTGATTTATATCCTTTTACTAAGAATGCAAGTAATGATGAAAATTTTCAAGTGTTCATATTTTTTAATGAGTATGCACATTTATTTGGGGAAGAGATCCAAAATGCAAGTACTTTCCTAAGCTTTACACTAAGCTTTCACCTGCATTGCTGACTAGAAGCCTCTCCAGTTCCTGCCTTGAGCAGAGAACTTTTGGTATTTGAGAGCAGAGAAAAATCACTCATTTCTTTCCTCAAGTTTGCCTTGTGCCCTGGTGTGGAAATTTGCATTGGTAGGGCACATTTGTTCTTGGTTGATGTGCCAGTTTATTGTCTGGGTAAATGACTGTAAGTGGGAGAAGTAAATTTTATACTGTAGATCTCTAATTTTTTTTCCCTTTATAGAACTTTGTGGGGCATTAAAATTATCCTGGTTTTACTCTATGAACTCCAATAGAGCACTGTGGGATTAAGAGCACTTACTTTTTAAGATCAGTTATTTGGAAGGCAAGTGCCCATTCAGCAGCCTTGTCTCCCAAAGCCACCAGGGTGACGGACAGATCACGCTCCTTGGAACTCATCTGCACTTTACAGGTCTGTTCATGAATGCTCAGCTGTGCCCAACAGAGATAATGAATCTTTCTCCTGCTATTTGGGATCCTGTTATTTGTACCTGCTTTCTATGACCAGTCATACTAAAAGCAGAATTTTCAGTGTACCATTTCTGTACACAGATAATCACAAAATAATGAGGAAGAATCATACCTGTGAAAAATGGACAATGGAAAATTTCTATTTTTTTTTCATTTTAATTTGATGTTGAAAATGCACATGGAATGGAATTGGGTTCATGATAATTCTCTTAATGTAATTCTACTTATGATGACATCAAAAACTCAAAACTTGGCAAGAAGGGTTTATAAAACTGGGTCTCTTTACTGATTGATGGACAATTTCTCAGCTTGTGGCAATGGTTGCGGATGCATTTGTACATTGTTTTGTTTTAATTTCAGTTATTTCTGATAACAAATTCAGTAGCATAAACACAGGTTCTTTCTTACATTAGAGTGGCTGTTTCCTAGAGTGGTGTCAGTGTACTTTGTAGCAGGCCTCTATAATGTGGTTAGAGAGGGTTGACTTTCTATTTCTGGTAGATTTTCCAGGTGGGAGTACAGGTGCCTGAGCTTCACACCCTGTGCTCAGTGAGCCCAGCAAGCCATGAAGCTCTGGAATGGGGAAACCAAGTGTATTTTGGGCTTGTGAAACTCCAAATATCCCATCCCATACACTATCCCAACCTATTTGGGGCCATCTGTGAGTCCAGCTAAGTGATATTTTTATCCCCAAGAAAGAATCACAGCAGCTACAGCTGCCTTTGTCAGACAAAACTCTCTGTTCTTCATCAAAATCAAAAAGGTTTATTCACAGTTGGGTGTTTGCTTTGCTTTCTTCAATATAAATTGCAGTGTAAAAATGAACTTTGGAGAAAGAAATTTCATCTTACAGAAATGCCTCCTGTGGATTTTCTTTATTTTATTTTGTATTGAATGAGAGGTTGTAGAAATTGATTTGTTTCTATGGAGTTTTACAATGAGAGTAAGTTATCAAAATTTTTAACAAACTAGTTCACTGCTGCTGACACTGATTTCACTATAGTGTGACATGTTAAAATTCCTGGAGCTTTTTCTATTTGTTCCAAGGCTATATTACACATAAAATTACATTTGCAGTGTCAAGTGTTGATAAATCGAGACCTTCCATTTTAATGTTATTTTTATAGCTTAATAGCTTTTACAACTTCTGTTTCTTTTACATGTATATTATTAATACTTTCTAGTTGCTGTAGCACTTTTTTTTCCCTGGGTTCTTTGATTCATTTAGGTGCAGGATAGCTCTCCTTTGTCAGCATGAGTATTTTGTGAAATTTCGGATTTTTACCTTTTTGGAGAAAGAAATTAGTGAAGAAATGCAACATATTAAGATGTTGAATGTTCTCTTGGAAAAATGGGTTTTCTCAGTCTTTATCCCACACAGATGCTATCATGGTATATGTGTATTAAAAAAATAGATGGAAAGGCTGTAGGATTTTGTTTTGTATAATGTTCCAGAATCCATTTGACTTGGCAAGCTTAGCAAAGTTTTTCTAACATATTTTTCCTGTTGTTACCTACAATGACTGCACTTATAAAAATTTGTATTTCCTTCTTTTTTTTTTTTCTGTTGTTGCCACTTAAATCTCATTTAATGTTTTTCTCAGTTACACTGAGGAAATTCTTTCCAGTTTGCAATAAATTCAGAGAATGAGAATGTGCACTCTGATATTATTTTTTTGTTAACCTGACTAGCTTACATAATACCGTAGGACTTATTTTTTCGTGCTGCTTATTGCTTGCAAAAGTCTCAGGAATGTTGATTTCCTCCATGTGCCTTGTTCAAACAAATATGTAAATAATTCCCCTGCCTGAGAGTAAAGTTTTTTTGTTTTGTTTTTAAACATCTGTCTCCAATGGCTTGATAAAAGTTCTGCTGGAGCCCATGTAAAATGGAAATAAATTCTTGCAGCTTAGTCAGTTTTCTGGGATGGTGGTGATCTATGACAAGCATGGTGGAGTCCTGTCTCTTAAAAAACATTCCAAACCCATCATCATCTACACAAGTCCAGGATTTTTAGTCTGTTTATGGTCTTAGAGCTTCAGCGAATTTAATTCAGCGACGCTGAGATACACGTGGATTCTTTCAGTAACAGAATTCAAACAAGAATTATTAACTAGAAATATATAGGTATGGTTTGAGAGTCAAAACCCCAAACAGCAATAATTAATGTTTCAAATATATGATATATGTCAGTAAATAGCTCCCTGTCTCTTTTGCTGTGGTGTTTCCTAGCAACTGCTGTGTTTCTCTGAACCTGTGTTGCCTTGACAATACTTGTGGCATTTTGTTCTAAGGGCTTTACAGGCCAAGAATGTGTTTGTGAAGCATCCTTGAAATGCAGCTGTTATTTGTTAAAAATGAAAAGTGAGTGGACAAAACACTATTGTGTGATTTGGTAAGAGGGATGGGACAATATAAAACAGGAGTTTGGGCTGATGTGGCAGGAATCCCTTTCATGTAACGGAGAGAAAGTCTGGCTAAAACTCACCCTTTCTGTGTTCCAACCAGCAAGGTGCCTTTTAGATGGTGAGGGAAAGCAGAGGAATAGACAGTGTTGTTAGGGTATTGCTTGAGCAGACCAGTGAAGTTCAGCTAAATTATTGTCATTACTGCTGTCTTCTGGGGGAATATTACAAACCTGCAGTTGTTCTGCAGTCTGACCCCTCTGCAGGCTGTTGCAGTTCCCTCCACCCCCTGCTCACCTGTGGGTGAGACTCCAGCTCCCTGCACTGTTAGGAGCTGCCCTCTCCCTGTGAGCTCTGCCTGCCTCTCCCACATCCTGAATAAGCAGCTCCTGTATCCCAGCTGCCTGTGATTTGGGTTTAAAACACAGAGAAGGTGCTGCCTTTCCTGAAATCTAAATAAGATCATCCAATGTCCTGTACTCAGGGCATCTCACCAGGCCAGTTGCTTTAGGTTTCTGTATTCTAATATTAAGAAGTTAATACTTTTGCTGTTACCTGTGGATCTGGCCAAAGATTTGCAAACATTTTCCAATTCATGGAAAACAGGAGTTTTGTTTAGGGCCACTATTGGGTCCAGACGGAGAAATTCCATTGCTTTTCAGCTCCTCTATTGTGATTCTTCATTAATATTATCTATCTAGATTTCTAGACATTCTGTCCTTAGGGGGCATTGAAAGGCATGAACACTCAGATACTTTTAATTGTTTGTAATTTTAAATGTTTGCAAATTTCACAGCTTTTCTTTCTTTCCATTTTTTGTTTGTGTCTATTCACTTTTTTGAGCAGAAAGAATTTTGAAGCCTAAGGCTATTGGTCTGGAACTGCTCAACATTTAGGCAAATTTGCTATGGACTGTGATTTAACATTTTGTCTTCATATATTTTCTTCAGAGACATTAATGTTGTTTTGCAACCCATCCAGTTTTAGATTTCCTGTCTGTTTTTCAGATCATAAGACTTCTTTCTGAGCTCTGAAACCTTCAGTAGCTCTCCAAATTTCTGTCATTGAGGATGCTAAAATGTAGGTTGAAATTTCAATGCTAATTTGTTACAGAGAAATCCATGAAAGGTGAATAAATTGCCAAACTTGTCTTTGCATCACAAGCCCATTTTAATAACATGAGCATTGTTAAAAGTTTAGTTTATGAATCTGTTACTGATTGCAGGTTGATTTGGCATACTACCCTAGAAGTGCTGCCTTGAAATCAGTTCAAGAGCTGAAAATAGGTGTGCAATAAGGATTTTAATGGAAAATCAAGCAAATATTATGGGTTATTATCTGATTAAGCTACATGAAATGGCTTATCATTTTGGGGCTACATATACCATGTATTTGCACTAGTGAAATGTCATTCCACCTTTGGGAAACAAAACAAAACAACAACCAAACCCAACCACAGTCTGCATCCCTTGGAATATCAGCTTGGAATATCCCTTGGAAGAGCAGACAAAGCAAGGAAAGCAAATGCTTGGGGAATTTCTGCTGGCTCGGATGCACTGGCTGAACAGTAAGAAATGAACCACCACAGCTGCCTCTGAAGCCTGCTCTGCTGACTTCTGTGCTGAACTGTTTCCACCCTGTGATTAATGGTGAAGTTTATCTTATGGAGCTGTCATTTTGACATCTTTCACTTGTACAGCAATCACTTTAAAGAAAAAAAAGGGACTTTAATTGGCCCCTTTATTTTTGTAATCAGGAACAGGATGCCCCAGCTCTTAGCTCAAACTGACCCATTATGTACATTTGAGAAATGAGTCACAGCCAGAACCTCTCCAAATAGGTTCTGGTTGGTGGGAAGACAGATAAACTCAGATTCCCAGATATAAACATACTTCAATGTTTTTGTAGGAGAGTGAGATCCAAAGCAGCACGGGAAGTCCTTTGAAGTTCTTGGTTTAGGGTTCTTAGATCTGCTAAAGTGGTGATAACTTTGGGATGTGTTTTTGGTGACACGGTGACACCATTAGATGTCAATTAATGCAGCATGCTAGGTGCTCTGCTACTGAGGAAAAGTAAGGAAGTTCACTTTCAGGTCTAGTGCACTCCATCTACATTTTCAGTCCATTCTTCTTAGAGCTTGATATTGTTACTCCATTCTTTTCCTCAGAATCTGTTATCTTTGTTTCATAACTATGTTACTGAAAAAACAATTATTTTGCAGCATGCTGAGTTTTATCAAATTATGTTATCTTCCCTTTAATATGTGTTTTCTTTTAAGGTCTAGACCAAGGCTCATGCAAGGGTTTCTGACTCCATCTCAGTCTTCTGGTGTCTCTCTAATTCTGTATTCATGCTGTGTTTGTAATGTGCCACCCTCCAGGGTGAGAAGCTAATGATGGAAAGCCCAGGCTGGATAGTGCAGATCTCCCTGCTCCTATTCATGATTGATTGTCCTGTTTTGTGTTCTTCTCTGCCACTCAAAATGCCATTTCCACAGCTGCATTTCTGACTTCCTATCTAAAGTATTCACTTCTAAATAGAGACTACACCCACCTAACAAGAACTGAATCTTTACATCAGTCGATGAACTGTCAATGGTGAGGTATAGGCCTTATTTGTCCACGTGAATGATTAGGATTGTGTAAAATTGAAGAGATGTACTTTCAGTTCCCTTATTAGAATTTTCCTTCTGCATTTACCCAGAATCAATTTTGATTCTGTTACTAAATTCCAGAAATATCTACCAAAAGAAGCTACTTACAGGAGCAAATATTCTATCACAGTTATGCTTCTGCTTTCATTGCTTTTGGTTTTCCACAAGAAAAATGCTTCTTGGCTACAAATTTAACAGATGAATTGCAGAGAACTCATTTCTGATTTAGAGCAATCTCCTCCATGAGCTATGCAGAGCCCAGGGGTGTCTGCCTCCTCCTGTTGCACCCCACGGTGACACCATCATTTGCCACTCACTGCAGTGTTTTACAGCCTGGCTGGGCAGAGAAATTGATTCCAGTGCCTTCCACCACTCTGCATTTTAGTCAGCTCAGTTAGTGGGGGAGACAGACTGCTTGCTTTTAGCATTTATTTTGAACATAACAAGTACATTCCAATTAGTTTCTAGATAAGTGCTTACCCAAAACTATAGTCCTTTGGAAAAGGTGGTCTCTGAGACAGAATATTTGCTATTAGCTTCTTATAATTCAGCTTCCTTATCATTAATGATAGCTGTCAAACTGGTGTTTGTAGCAGTGACTGGATGGGCAAAGACATTCTAAAAGAATATCTTCTGTGTTTGTGTCTTGTTCTGCATCCTCAGTAACTTCACAACTTTTAAAATGAGTGAGAAGGAATCATAAAGCAAAATATGAGCACAGCAAAAAAGCACAAACTCTCTCACAATGCTCTCTTCAATGAACCAAAAGGAGATCCTGGCTGATCTAGTAAGAAGCAGAGTCAGAATTAAACAGTCTGGATAAACTGCAGCTCTTCAGTAGGATTTATGAAAAAGCTGATGCTTGAACCCTAACCCTGATTCCAGCATTTAAAATAGCTAAATATTAGAATTACTGTTATATATGTTTTAATATTTTCTTGTTCAGCAGCTGGCCAGACAGCAATGCAGAAGAAAAGAGCATGGAATCAGCAAGGTCAGTGTGTGTAAGTCATGGGCAGCAATCATCTCCCTCTGGTCCTGCCAGGGTGTGCAGGTGGCGAGGCTGGCACTGCCTGCAAGGGAATGCAGAGCAAGAGCAAAGAGCCCAAGGAACTGCAAGAGAAGGACAAAACTATTTAGAAAATGTTATTTAGGAGGGTTTGAGGAGCTGTTTGGTTGAATTTAGAGACAAGAGCAGAGTTTCAAAAATGACAATAAAAAATATTGTCATAAGGAGAGAAATATTCTCACCAAGGGCAGGACAAAAGCTTAAGTTGCTTAATTGCAGCCAGGGAGCCTTTAATAACAAATTAGCAATGCAAGTTTTGTAGATCAAGAAGTAAACTGTATTCCTGTCTCCTTAGGAGACTGCAAAATAGCTTTCCTTGGAAGTGTTTAAAAATGGATTAGATGGATATCTGCAAGGATACTAATTCAAAGCAGCAGTTAGCTTAGATCCTCTCTTCACCTTTCCCTTCCAGCTGTGCCTCGCTAAATCTCTGTGATCTTTAGAAGAAATTCACTGCATTATTTATTCTGATAGGAATGGCTCTCTTCCATGTGTCTGAAAGAAGGTACCTGAAATTGCAGTTTGGATTGCTGTTCTACTCGACATACAGAATTTGATTTTATTTTTTGGCAACTAAAGTATAGCAAAAAGTCCTTGGGAAGTCAATCTTGTAAAGTACCAAGTTACTTGCCAGTGTTTTGTGGATACTGAAGAAACTCAAAGTGTTAGTCAAGATTAATTGCTCCTCACTTTCTTTTTTACTGAAAAAGTGTTTACATCTGAAAAAGCTGCTAAAAGAGCATGCAATGCCCAATAACACAAAATAAAGAAAGAATAATTTCATGGCTTTGGAAATGAAAGGATAGAATTTATCATAAAATTATATATATATATATATATATATATGCACATATATACAGTTTTAGGTCTTTATTGGGTGTTGGTTCTTGAATTCGGACCAGAACAGAGAAGGGAATTGTACAAATACGTTACTTTGCCATTACTCCAAATAAAGTAGTGGAAGTTTGTGACATCAGTAAATTAATCTTGTGGGCAACAGTGTTTTTTGATTATTTAAAATAACAGTTCAGAAAAAAACTTATTAATGTCAGTCAACTTTAATGATGTTACCCTCTTGATAGCAACTCTAGTTTTCTATCCTCCCATTACTACATAATCTTGCACGTGGGCCTTACTGCAATTATTAACATACCTGCACTTGTTTTATATTTTCTATTAAGTTTAAGAGTTTAGTACACAGGATTCTGTCTGCTTAACATTTAAACCTTTGCAGCACAGACATACTGCAGCACAAAGATATGATCTTTTACTTAGGTAGAAAAGTGATCCATATTTATGAAGGAAAATTAAAAAAAACTCATAATACTCATTATGGGAGAGGGTGCATCAGGACCCCTTTTTTAATCTATTGTATCCAATGTCAGCAAAAGTCTTAGTTATTATCAGAAAAACCCCATCAATGTCTGTTAATTTGGGATCTAATAGGCATGTTGCTTCTGGTTAGCTCATGATGATGGCTGAAGGCAATAGAGGAAAATAGTTTAGACATGTGTGATTCACAGGTGGCTGTAAAGGGTCATTTTGAGACCTGGAAGTATGGCAATATTTTTAGAATGCAATGCAAATTATTGCCCATGAATATTTTCTTTTAAATTTACTAGTAATACCTGAACTAAACTAGAAGCTTTGTCTTCACAAAGTTTTGCTGTGCTCAAGAAAGCTTTGTCTGCCCTGCTGTACAGTGGTTCAAGAAAGCAGCAAATGCAATAGGTTACAAATGTTATATCCTTGTGCTACTCCCTACCCTCTATCAAATCAGTGGTTTAGCAAAATCAAGTAAAACTAAGATTATAATGAAATGCATCTGGTACTTAAAGTTACTGCTTCACAAAACTTGTCTGTTCCAAACAATATCAGATGGCTTAATTTAAAATAAATCAATAACTTTTTTTCCCAAACTATATGCTGGGGGGCAAAAAATTAATGAGACAACCATCCATCAATAGAGATTTTTCTTCATGGCACCTACTTGAATTCTTTCAGTTGCAAACACATTAATGACTTCTAGTACAGTAGCAGACTGTTTACTTTGCTATAATCTTTTTGAGATGAAGGAAACTCCCATTACAGTCAGGTTTTCTGAATGCATTATCATTTCCTTTTGTGGATAACCACATTAAAATCTCTAATTCTCAGGGGTTAGAGGGCTTGGCACATTCTCATAGGGAGGTGCCTCTCTCTGAGCCAACACCTTGGGCTCAGCTTAGGAAAAGAGGACTCTGCATTTGCCATACTCATTTTTCCATGCTCTGTGCTTCCATAACTACATGCCTCAGTCTCTTCAGGAAATAATATTCATAGTAGCCCATGAAGAGTGCAAGACTCACCCAGTTTACAACACAGTGAGGATTTTGGAAGTGTCTCAGAGCTCCCCAGCTTTAGATCAATCAGTGAAGATGAAGCCTTTCTCACAAAGGGCTGTTGAGGCTTTCTTGCTGAAAACAAATGTGCCATCAGAAATGCATAGGAGTTACTCAAGTAGTAAGTTTGTCACTTCCCCCACAGATCTAATGGCATAATTATGAGACTGCAATTGTCTTGACTGGGTTTGATAATCATGACTTGCTCTTATCTTTGATCTTCTATCTGAACTAAGAGGTGTTACTCTGCTCAGATAACACTTGACTTGCAATAAAGGAAAAGGTGATCTTGTAAAAATGCAAAAATAACCCTGCAGAGGAGTTTAATGATACTGGTAAAATTAGAAATATGTTCTTCCCTCATGGTGTTATAGTAATGTGAGTGAAACAACAGCTTGTTCTGCCAATTGGGGTGTGATGGTATTATGGCATTTTATTAAGCAAAACAGGGTTTGTGTTAGGGTGTTGAAGTAGATTGTTGATGAATTTTGGGGGCAGGAAAAATTACAAAAATTGTTGAAATTTTACATGACAGTTGGCCAAAGTATTTTGATTCTCGTGTGAGAAGAGAATATCAGCCTGCAGAACCTGGTATTAAGTGAGACACCTTGAGCTGCCTGGCAGGAGCTCTGATGGTTCCATCCTTGCCTACTCCAGCTCACAGATGGCTCAGAGGACACTGGCCTGCAGTGGCACTTTCACCCCTTTCTCTTTAATGGGTGGAAGGTGTCGTTGAATACACTTTTTTTTCTAAATTGCAAGAAGAAATCAAGATCTGTGAGCAAAGACATTTGGTTCTCTGTACCTGTAGAATGCACAGAAACTGCATTTCTATAACTGTTATTAATGTTCTTTATTTGTGCCCACTGGCCATTTAAAGTGCTTGTCTAAATTCATTCTTTATTCGTAATTTGCTAGTAATTATTTGACTAATTTCTTCTCTTTTTTCCACGTCTTCAAACTGATGGATGAAATTTTTCCCAAATGTATTTCACAGAGAATTTATCAAATAATTTCATCAGATCATTAACAAGCAATTGTGCATATTTGGTATAGGAAAACTGGCTGAATGTTCTGTCCTAGACCGTGTTTTGACACAGGAGGTGTTTCACTAACTTCCAATAAGGTTTATTCCTTTGCATTTATTATTTTTGTTACTTCACTGGAAGAGCTCCTTGCTCAATTTGGTTTGGTGTGAATGCCTGCAAGAAGTGAGTTCTGTTTACGTGAATTGTGCTGCCAGTAACTTTATTCATTTAGAAATGCTGCCAGTAAATAGACTATTCAGAGAAAATAAACACAGATGCTCATACATACAATAGAGATGAATTTAAAATTTCTACTAGTATTCATAGAAAATAGTTTTCAGTATTTTTGCAGACCTATTTGCAGTAGTGGAATAAAAATTATTTTCCTTGTTGCTGATATTATGACTGAGTGCAATGGATATTGTACATATGCTCTTGGTCACCTGTCAGAGACTACCCAGCAAATGTCAAGGATTTAAGTAAAGCTCGCTAGTTTTTTTGGGGAAAAGTTGTAATACTGTTTTAGAAGATAGTTTTAGAGCAGTATGCAGAGCTTCACTTTGAGGCCCAAAAGGTACCAAAAAGGACACTTTTTTGTGTTCATTTAAAATTTGTCTATGATTGGGAATTTAACTCCATCAGAACTTTCCTTTTGGCTTTGATTAAATAGTAACCTCGTGGGCATTTGCATTTGGTAAAGTGATGATTGTAAAATGGCTGCTATTATCAGAGAACTCAGCTCCAGACAAGCACAGGAAATTCAGTAGAAAAGAAATTAGGTGAAAATCATTCCGAGATTGTTCTTTGTCTTTTGTACCAAGCTACATAAATCTTTTCCATGTACAAAGTAACCTTAGTCATCTACATTTAAGACAAAGGAATTGTGACTAAAACTGCAGATCACTTGAGGCTTCTTTGGTGCTAATTAACTTACTTAGCTCAGTTGGTTGGCAGATTTTAATCACTATAAAAGCTCCTGTGGATATTTTAATTTGTTTTCGTTTTAAAAGCAGAAGCATATGGTTCTTTAAAAGATGTGTGACATTTTCTGCATTCATTTGAGAAATCATAATTAATGTTTTCATATGCAAGACATACATTTAGTTTCATAATCACTCATTTTCAAATTTAACCCCTTGGAAACACTGACAGAGTTATAGTGCCCTTAACAGTCAGCATATAACTTCATTTCCTGAAAAACTTGCCTTTTTAACCTTAATCAGAGAAAAAAAAAGGCCGTTTGCAAGTATTTCTAACAAAATGACCCAGATAACAGTACAGTCTCTTAAGCTTTCAATATATATTGATAAATTGTTGAAAGATAGGGTTTCTCTTATTTAAATTTCAAAGTTTGTCCTTTAGCAAAAAAATAATTAGAATAACAAAAAACTAGAAGAACAAAATCCAGAGGGTAGCTGGTGTGCCTTCAGATAGAAGATCCTTCAGATCTTCTGAAGTGTCTTCACATCCTTGCCTCTCTATGCTATTCTTCAGATTCTACCCCATCACCTCTATTAGAAATTGCTACCCAATCCAACTCCAAACAACTCTGAAAGTTGTCTAGAATATTTTTTTAGCTGAAATAGTTGATGTAGACCAACCCCAGTCTTTTGAGATTGCAGGCCCAGATATTAGATACCCTTCTGTGAGTAGGTTAAAAAAAAGGCCATGATCAGGCATGTAAATGAAATCCTCCTGGGCATGATTTAGCTGTCCATTAATGAAACTATTAATGATCCATTAATGAAGCTTTAGAAAGACATCCTGATACGCATGCTTTCATGAAACAGACGTGTAGAAGTATTTCTATTGCACATTCTGCAAGTGTATCAAAGACTCGACAAATAGGTTTGCTTATTTCCCAGTTTATTCCATTCTTTCTCTTATTTCATTTCTAGCTTTGTCATATAAGGCAAGAGTGGGAGTGTCAAAGTTATGGATATTTCTCCCCATGAATTCTCTGCAGTCAGGTTAAGGAAAAATGTCCAATCACCACATATGATTCTGGGTTCATACCTTACTAGTACTAGCTGAGGAATAAGATTCAAAATATGTTGTCCGTGTCTCATTTACCAAGTGTTATTACCAAGTGATATTTTCAAGTGCAAGAGAGGATTTAACAATGTTTTAATACACTTGGACTGTGTTTTGACATTTTATTATAAGAGTATGTAAGGTGCAGTTTTAGAATGTTGACTGTGTTGTTTGGATTCACTTCAGTCTCGCCATTGTTTAGTATCACCGTTACCATTCAAAGTAGTTTTAATTTGGTGTAAATTGATGAACAAAAGCCAAAAAAGGCTTGGAGAAAATGTCTTTGTAGAATGCACCTAATCTCATTTCACATGTTGCTTGAAATTAGTGTGTTTCGTGAGATAGTTAATATTAATCAAAAGATATTCCCCCCTCATCCCAAGCCCCAAAACACTGCAGTAGGATAACCCGCAACATTCTGCACCAAAATACTTCCTTTGCATGGTGGAAACAGTAGGAGGGAACCCAGAAAAGAGCACATCCCTGCTGGCTTTCTCTCGGATCAGTGCTGTTTGCTGTAAAATATGTAAAGAGACCTCCACGTAGCTGTTTTTCTCTGGCGCACACCCAGACGAGCTCTGTGGAAGCCTGGCTGCAGCTGTGCCGAGGCTCTGCTGCAGCAGCAGTGCAGCCCTGGACTGGGATGTTCTCCCCACCTCTGCCTGAGGGAATGGGTTTTCTGTGTGCTCTGCCACTGTCCCTGGCCTGCTGACATGCCTGACATTGTCCTGTGGAGGAAGGAACACAGGAGAGGAAAGGGGCCTCGCTTGTGCGCTCTCCCCAGCAACCACATCTGTGGTCAGACACTGGGGAGCAGGGGAAGCTAGGACTTCCACCCATTGTACTCAGGGAATGTCTTCACTGATTACAAAGGCTCCCAAGTAGAGGTCTTTTCCTGCATTTTCAGTTAAAATCTAGTTTTATTGCATTTCCATTGGGGACCACCTCAGTTAAGTCTGTACCAGCCCCATGTAAGTTTCTCTTATGCTGAAAAGAGCAGAACTCTGCTCTACACAAGCATTGCATCAGAAAATACAGCCATAGCTTTGACTAAATGAGAAGGATGTGCCACTTGCTGTGACAAAATGAGCTTCAGTGTGACTGAAGAGAGTGAATATATGTGGCTGTACTGCTCATTCATCTGCATTTTACAGAATTGTCTCTTTTTTCTAGTAGTGATGTGCATTTGACTGTGAATACATTAGCTGCTTTTGTACTGGATTTACTTTTTGCAGCAGTCATTGAAAATGTTTCTGAATGTTCACATTTAGTCATGATTACCCACCTGGGAATGACTACTAATATAGCAGGATTCAAAATTACCTTTCTGGATGATGATTAATATACAAGAGCTTTACACATCAGTAAAAATCCATATTGCCTGGAAAGTTAAGGAACAAATATATCTAAAAGAAAAAAACAGGGTAAGTGTAGCACACAGGGCATATTTATTCAATATTTCCATATGTAGATGGCAGAGGACAGTGCAAGGTTGTCGTGCAGGGAATAGCTGATTGAGGCAGCCCTCTGCAGAGACTGAGAAATCCTGAATTTCCTCTCGGAGTCCCTGGCTGGTGGGGCATGCTTGCTTCAGAACACGCCGGTGGCACAGCGCTGGGAGCGCACCGTGAGAGCACCAGCACACCCCCAGTCCTGCCTGCCCTCCTCCGGTCTTCCAGGCGCTGCCACAGCCTGCAGCGGCCCCTGATGGAAAATCGCCATCTCCCGGGGCTGCCTCGAACCAGAGCTGTCCAAATCCTCACCAGCCCTCCCTCCCTCCCGGGCTTGGCAAGGGGAGATCGTCCTTGTTCCTCGGGCTCTTCCAGGGCAGGGCGATTCCCCGGCTGGCTGGGGGCTCTCCCTTCATCCCGGATTAACCGGGATGCAGCATTCCTTCAGGAGTAAGGAAGCCTTTCCTTGGTCCTGGTACTGCAGTAATGCTGACAACTGTAACGCCGTGCACAAGCCCCAAGTATTAAAGGCAGCACATTTTTTACCTTTCGGATGTAAATTGATCCTCTCTGCAAAGATGTTTCAAATGTGTGGCACAGCTGGGGAAGCTCAGTATTCAGCAGGATCTCTCTGAAGTGATAAAAGCAGGGGCAGATTCTGGACTTGGTTCAGGTTAGGATATCTCGGCTTGCCCTGCTTTTTGTGACATCCAAGTGATGTAATTGATATGGCAGTGATAATATACAGCATGAGTGCTCTATTAATAACTTCCCTTTAACAGCCACTTAACCCAGAACCTTGGCTTGGCATTGCAGCCTCCACTGATAGCGCTCTCAGCGAGCCTACTGACAGCGTGTCTTGAAAGCTAATGAGATGCCTGGGAACAAATCCTTGGCAAGATTGGCAACTTACAGAGGTTTATTTCAGGTACAGTTTGTCCTGGTGTAAGGCACTTGAAAAATATTTACCCCATGTGTTCTGGTTCTTTTTCACCCCTTCAGTCAGTTCTGTGACTGGAGTGATTTCCCTTTCAAATCTGAAAGGGTATTATTTCGCCCTTATTCTCTGTCTCTTGTAATAAATCTCTTGAGTTGTAACACTAGCAGAAATTCAGTTAATTGTATATGCCCTCTTTCTCTCTCTTTCTCTCTCTTTCTCTCTTTCGCTTTTTTCCCTCTCTCCCTCTCTCCCTCTCTTCCCCATACCTTTCATACATTTACATTACATAAATTTATATTAATTATGTCTGTAAAAAAGCATACTGTACTCTGTAATTTCCTCTTTGTGGTCTATCATTTTCTTCAGAATTTATAGAAAATTCCTACAGAATTTCTCTGTATTATACAGCAGTGTGTACATTAGTAATGCTACAGATGCAGTCTGTACCAAAGTGTTCTAAAAAGCGGTAATAGGGGTAGAAAAATGTGAAAGAGCCACCACAAATCCCCAAATCAGAACCACTATAAATGGTTTTTACCAATCATCCCAAGATAAAATGAATGCGAAATTACATTTTGTCCTTTGGGAATTTTAGTATTTTACATACTGTTAGAATGAAGTCTTAGTCGCTTATTTTCCTTGGTCAAGCCTTAATTATGCTTGGACACAGGTTCTCCTGAACTTACTCAATGGAAGGGTGAGAGAAGAATACATGAGGCATATCTTTTATAGCACATGGGTTGTCTTTGATGCAAGAAAATGTTAATAGAAGCTTTTCTTGGAGCAGTGGTTCAAAACTGAAGAGTGAAATGCAGATCTTCATCTGAAGTGTGCAGTGCCTCACTTGAAACAGTGCAGGCAGCTGACAGTCATGCTCTGACACCTCTGATTCTGCAAATACTCTGTGTCTAAACTGCTTTAAAGTCAGTGTGACTTAAGCATATACTTAATGTTTATTACATGTTCAATTGCTTTGCAGAACTCATGCTTTAAGAAATTGAGTAGAACACGTATATTGGAAGCAGCTCTTACCAATCCTGTAAATAATGTACTACAGTTTTATAGTCCTCAGCCTTTGCAATACTGTTGCAGGATTGAATTCTAACCTAGATCAAAGCCTACAGTTTTATTCTTATTCTGGGAATTTTCCACCTTTTGTTTGCATTTTCTGTTGCATAACTAGTATTTAGTTCTAAATTTTCTCAGGCTTTTTTCCTTATTCCTTTACATTTACACTTAGAAATAAAGTAGATGCCTGTAGGGATAGGAAAAAGGAAGGGGGAGTACAAGAAGTAAAATGAATCATGCCTGTGCACGAACAGGGTTGTGGAAGCTATTTATACTGGTATAAATACCAGATTAGTAGAATTTAAAATGTTACTGCTCTGTAGGTTTTAAAAGGCCTTATAAACTCTAGGTTAGTTTTGCTTCTCTTCTTTCAACGTAGATTTATTTAAGAAGACAGATCGTCGCTTTAATTTTTAACAAGATTTATAGCACATAATGGTTTTCTTGGACTCATATACTATTTCCCTACCCACTGCTTACTCTTTGAAAGGGACTGTCTCACGCTTTCAAGAAGTGGCCCTTGCTCCCACTCTCACTAGCTCTCAAGTGATTCATTGCATATCGGTGGGCTCTGCTCCTGTGAATCCCCAAACACATTTGGCAATGTTTGTATGATACAGTTACTACTGGACATGGATTTGCAATTCCTTATGGAAGAGGGCACTCTTCTTGTCTTGTTTCCCCCCACTCTGTTTGTGTTATGTGGGGGAAATAGTTGGTTTTTCTTGCTAAGTAAAATTGCAACTTTTTAAAATGATGAATTTGTCAACAAATTCCTGGAAGAACACAAACAAAAAAAGTTGTCAAGATGTAATGAAACATGCCTCTGTACTTCTGAATAAAGGTCTTTCCTGTCAGAGCAAACAACACAACCCCAAAAGGTATTTCTCATACATAAACCCTCTCCTTGGTCATGTTACCAACTGGCACACCTCTTTTATTAGGTAAATACTAGATGCAAATTAATCTGCAGAGCACTCTCTGGAGGAGAGCTCTCTTCTTCCTTTCAGACTTCTAGCTCTGTGTAGCAGTAAAAAAAGCAAGCGAGGCTTTCTAGGCTTGTTTAGCACATGGACAATTCTGCTACATTGAGAACACTGTGCTATATATAAGTTCATTTCCTTATTATTTCCTAACCTAGGAAGTTTGATTTAGTTGATACCAGGTTTCCTTTGCAGATGTCTTAGAAAGAAAAAACATGTCTGTCTCTCTCAACATTTTGGCATACAATTTATTCTTCTCTTGATGTGCTTTATTTTATCTAGTCTACATCAGACAGGTTTTTTGCCTTGATGATTTTCTTGCCTGTGTGGTGAGAGCTAAATGTCAGTCAGTGTGCATGGCAAATTACTTTTCTCTTGTGTAGATTACCTTGAAAACGCTAAAGGTGCTGTTGGCAGTAGAATAGACTGATAACAGAGTTGAGGAGGGGATCCTTGCAGAAGAGGGTGAAAATTGACTGCAGGCTTGCTCCAGGTGTGTGGCTCAAAATCCAGTGTTTGTGGTGCGTGCTGAGAGATGTTGCAGCTGTGGGAGAAAGTATTTCTTAGCAACAATTATTTGGGAAATTATTAGGAAATTAAGAAGTATTTTTTATATCTCATGAGTGTATAACAGCCACAGGCCATTTTATTTAGTCATTTATTCAGTTCTGGAAGCAGAAACTGCCGCCTGTGTTGGAAGCTGACTAGACTGAGGACTGGTGGGCTTGGGGTGGCGATGTCCTCGGTTGGAATGTGTCCTCTGATTTGAGGGTGAATGTGATGTTGATTTCATAGGCTTCTTTAGCCTGGAAAAGGCCTTTGAGATCACCGAGGCCAGCTGTTAACCCAGCACTGCCAAGCCCACCTCTAAACCGTGTCCCTGAGTGTCACAGCTACACACGGTGACTCAGCCACTTCCCTAGGCAGCCTACTCCCATGCTTGATAAATCTTTCCAAGAAGAAATTTTTCCTAATGTACAATGTAAATCTCCCCTGATGCAACTCTTGTCCTGCTGCTTGTTACTTGGGAGAAGAGACCAATGCCCCCCTGCCCTCGACACCACCTCCTTTCAGGTAGTTGCAGAGAGCTAGGAGATCTTCCTGAGCCTCCTTTCCTCCAGACTAAACCCCCCCACTTTCTTCAGCTGCTCCTCATAAGTTTTGTTCTCTAGACCCTTCACACTTCATTGCTCTTCTTTGGACCCAGTTCAGCTTTTTAAGCCAATCCCTCGAAATGGACTTGAGCCTGGTGGTAATGCCACATATTTTTAATAATCCCAGTGGAAAGTCTGTGAAAAGAGAGGAACTGGCAAGTAATGCTGTCAGGGAATCTATTGTACCAGGGAAAATGGACATTTTCTATGTAGTTGTTGTAGGTGTCAGGTGGAGACATTAATATGGGAAGCATATGTTGGATATTAGTATCTGATATGACAAATCATTGCAATATAGAGTAGCAAGGCTGGGGCCGCAGTGCCTTTTGTCAGGCTAATTACTGGTTAAGCAAAGCAGTTGTAGGAATTTCTGGTGGAATTGATGTGCCTCTAATAGCTGTTAAGTGCTTACCACACCATGCTTTAAGGAAACCATGCAAGGGTTTTTGTCTATGGGAAGTAATTATCTTTGCATATAATCTTCCTGTACTCATGAAGTGATTCTAACCTCCTGGGAAAATCTGCAGTTTATCCTCCTGTAGTGCCATGATTTCTTTTAAGGGGAAAAAAACCTCAACCCCCAAAAAACCCCAAAGTAGGCACCAAACCCATGGAATTGCTGGGATCTACATGTGTTTAACATATACGAAGTCTAAATATTGTTATTATTTAAAAATTGCTACAGTTTTCCCTTTTTTTGGGTGGACAAAGGTGTAACATGGATGAATGATTAGACCTTCACAGAGCTGACTTTTAGTTGAAGGTATCTGTAGAGGTCTGCTAGTCTTGGGTTTGAAAGATAGGAATGCAATTGCTCACAGACTGCGGGAGCCCTGTGCTGCTTCTGGATGATTTATAAGGGACTGTAATAATTTTGTAGCTCTCAGGGAATGAGTCCATGAAAATGTCCAGCTGATGCCTCACTGAATGGAGTCACACACAGACAAAAAGAATGCAAGTCTGAAAGTGAAGATCAATGAAGATCAATGCAGAGAATTCTATGTAGTACTTTATTTCTTTATTCTGTTTCTCTCATGCTCAGGAATGAAACAGGTGCTGTTCTTGAAGCACTGACCATTGGGTGGTAACTATATCATTCCTCTCTCTCCTTTTTCACCTATGTGTTAAGAGCAGTGGATGAATGTTTTCAAATCAAAATTGCTGCTCTGCAGGGTTATTTTACTATGTGAGGTGCATGTCCAAGTGTGCAGAATTCCAGAGATTAAACCCACAGACTTTCACTTTCCTGTGCCTAAAAACATGATTTATAAAGAACTGATTTTGCCTGGCTTGTTTCAAAATGCAAATCCATTTTCACCTTACTTACAGAAATGCATATTTGAGTTCTATATCATCAGAATTCATCTTCAGACTCAACATATTAGTAGGAAAAGCATTGCTGTCAAGGGAGAGATTTTTTGTAAGTCAACCTTTTTAATTCACCATCTATAAAGGATTATATAGTAACAGCATTATATCAAATAAAGGAAAATCAGTGTCTCTGGAGACAAGCAGTAGGACACCAGGACTGTCATTTCATGTGTCTGGTTTAGCCCCAGCATAGTACCATGCAGTCCCCTTGCTGGAAGGCTTTAAGAGATGTGTTTCTTCCTTGGATGAATGGTTCAGCACGAGCAGAGGCTGCCTGCTGGGGCTCTGAACTCTCATCCCTGGGAGGAGGCAAGCCTCAGAGCTGTGGCTGATTCATCTACAGCCCCAAATTGACCAGGAGGTTGGACTTGATGACTACCAGCAGTCTCTTCCAAATAATGTTTCTACTCTTTTGTTGTAAACCTGCTATTCCAAGGTGCTACATTTATGTGGTGGATATCATGGAAAAACTTGAATGCAGAGCTTGTCCTGTTACAAAAGAGACAAGAAGTTTTCTCTGCCTCTGTGTCCCCCCTCATCAGGACAGTGATGATGAACTGGTATCCTGCTCTCAGAGCCATTTTCTCCCCTATGTGAAGGGGAGAAATGTGTCTCTGTCAGGAGCCACATTTTCAGCTTGTTGCTGCTGTGGTATCCTTTCTACCTGCACGCTGAAATTCGGTTCTGAATTGTCATCACTTCATAGATTGGCAGGCAGAGTTTTTTTCCACAGTGGAGAATTTCCTTTGGTAAAAATACGAGATGTGCATATGTGCATGTGTAGTACCCATGCAACTTTAGCTGCTGGGCATAACACAGACCCTGACACAGTGTTCCAAGTTCACCAGCACTCATTTTCTCTGGATTTATCCCATTCCAGAGCACAGAAGTTCCAAGAAGGTGCTGCTTGCTGGAGCAAAAGCAACCGGAGTGTATCTGCCTTCCTGTGGTTGCTCTTTTACTCTGAAAAGCTCTGCCCCACCCCCGTAATCACGCTGGGTAGCTCGGTCACACTGAGCTGCCTGATCCATGCTGCCTTCTTGTGATCTCCCTGTAAAGCATTTGCAGCAGGGCTGGTGGCACTCGGGGCTGTGGCTGCTGCATGCCAGTGCTGTCACCTGCCAGGACCACCGGGATGTAACAGGAGCTCAGGCCACCTGAGCCCAAGGAACCGTTCAGGGAAAGAAACATTGCTTTCATATGTTTGCATTTTCTTTACCATGCCTAATTCACTGCCACAATGATAGTTTTTTGGTTGCCTGGCAACCAGCTGGTAGCATATTTGGATGGAAGGTGGGACTTAAGTAAATGGGTTTGAGGTTTTTTTCAGGCAGTGTCACGATAGGTGTTACTGTGTTCAGGTTTGCATGTATTGTTACATCTCTATTTTAATTATTCATAAGGAACTATACTTACTGCCTTGGCTGGCTGGGCAGAGCTTGGAAGAGCCCATGCTAAGCAGTCTCTGTAAAAACCATCCCCCAAAAGCTCTGCTGCTGCAACTTTGTGCTGTCCTAAACATCCCTGTCTTGACCCTAAGCACACACAAATGGTAACATGAAGCTAAGTGATCTTTGGAGTGGGTACAAAAATACCACACCCATGGAAAATTAACAGACAAAAAGGAAAACTTTTGGCATGCTCTGTTTCTCCTTATGATGGGGTTTTGGTTTCTTTCCTGCCTGTGAAAATGAACTATTAATAGAACTAGCTTTCTAATCAAGGGCTAGTCAGCACCAATATTATTGGCAGTTTTTCGTTGCTGAATTCTTTTATGCAAATGCAAAATAAAACTGTTGAATCATGAAAATATAATCTATATGTACATATCCATTTCATTAGTTTTTATTAGAAAATGAAAAAAGGTGAAATATATTCGGGGCATACTGTAGTAACAGATGTCCTTCCTGACATGTGATATGATGCACTGCTATGGTGCAAGGATCACAGTAACATTTGAAACTGTTTTTCTTTTAAAGGAAGAAGAGGGGAAAGGGATTTTGACTATCTGGTAAAGAAAGGTTTCTGAGACTTTGGATATGCTTCCATGAGACAAAAAAAAGAGTAGTCCTAAATTATCAGAATTTCTTAAAAAGAAAAAAAAAAAAAAAAGGAAAATCTGAGTTCTTATTGGCTCCAAATCTTAATTGGTTTGATTTTTCAAATGCTTTGAGAGATCAGTGTGTCACTGTCACCAAGGTCGGTGAGGTTGGTTACAGTGTTAGGTGTTGCCCAGGGGGAGAAAGGCTGCTAGCATTCACACTGAGCACAATGAAAGTGATTCCATTTTTTGGAGTAGAGGCTACCTGCCAAAATCTTTTTGTTACTTTCACAAAAGGGATTTGAATATGATTGTTGAGGGGTTTTGCTGTTGATGTTTTTTTTTTCCTTTCTCCTGGAGAAATGCACTACTATTAGATGAAGGCAAACTAGTCCTGGAAACCCTAAGTTCTAGAGTCCCTGGGCTTGGCCAAATGTTGTTGTATGCACATTAAAATCTTTAAGGGAAGATGTATCACAGGGATGAATGAAATAGGGTAAGAAAAATTAAAAGATGGGAAAGAAGATATTATCTCTTGCAGGGATACTGGGACACTTCTGGGAGAGTATTTGACAGACACAGGAATGACATATGTACCAAATTTAGCAGTCCAGTGCCCACAGATCCGTAAACTATAATAATGGATTTTTACATTATGGATAATGGATAACCTGGGGCTTATGAGCCATGACTTGAGTGTGGCTCTTGTGCTTGTCAGATGCTGCATAAGGAGACAAGATAATGCTGTGTCAGGGATTAGACAATGGCTGCTAAAGGTGTCTCAGGTAATCCTGCTTTGGGGACAAGTCATGTGTCCGTAATATTCCCACTCTGTGCTGGAATGAAGGAGCCCCAGGAGTTGTGTCTTCCCCTGTACTGGTGAACCTACAAGTCTAGAAACCAAAACCTCCCATTTGTGAATGTAACAAAAACATTTACTGAAAAAAAACCCTATCATTTTGTGGCAATACTGTTATTTTTGTGAAGCTAGATATGTGATTGACTTGTGGAACTAGAATGGCTAATTGTTAAAAGTACAAGATATACAATTTTTTCTTCATCAATAAGAAGTGCTTTTAGAATATGTATGTGTGTTGCTTAAATTATAAATTATATATCCCAGTTAATAATTTTTTCCAGTAGGCTGTGGCTATTCAGCAATATATTAAGGTCAAGTGCTTTTTTGGTTTTTATGCAGACCTCAGAGAGAGACTTGTCACTTATGTCAGCCTAAGATTTTTTATATGTTTTTTCTGATAAGCAATTCAATCCAAAGCTTGGTCTGAATTACAGACATTTACTACTAGCTATCAAGTTTGGGTCCTATCTTCTCGCTAGAGAGCCTGTACTTTACAGAAAGCCAGGCATTATCATTGTTTGACTCTTCAGAGGTAATTCAGCACCATGTAGTGCTCCTTCTCTACCATTCTTCTGGATGTGAAGAGAGAGAACATTTAATTTGCCTGCCACTCAAGATGGACTAAATCAGCTGAGAAGCTGACATGCTGCAGTCCTACATTTGTATTTACAAGTTTTTAATCTAGAGACCCTTGGCTCTGAAAAAGTGACTTGTTTCCCCTTTAAAACCTACTGGCTAATTAATCATATGTTTGCAGAATGCTGTTGCAGGCAACTTCCTATAACATTTGATTAATAATAGGTGCTGATATGGGGAATGTGTTACAGCAAGCAGGATCAAATCTGGCAAGTCATCGTGGCTACTCACTGCTCTGCTCTGCAAGCAGTTTTTACCCCCAAAATGTGTTGACTCGATTCTCTGCTGTTAAATTCTGGAGTTATGGTTACTGTCTTGCAGTGTACATGATGCATCCAACTCTCAGTGTGTGACTCTGGGATGCAGACACAAGCTGAGACTGCTGTGCAGGCAATTAGGTCTCTTCAGTCACCAACTTTTTGCTGGTTTTTTTTTTCCCTAAGCAAAACGTTGTGTCAGATGTGCAAATTTGTCAGCGACTGCAAATTTTGTCCACATCTAATCAGCAGTGTGATTATTTTTAAACAAATGATTCTGAATTTAAAGGAGTCTGGATTCTGAACTTTGTGATTAAATATTTAAGGAAAAAGTTGACTAAAATAATTCAATGATCTGGAGTGCCAGAACACTGCTCTCAGGGAAAATGTGGTCCCATCTTTTTCTCGGCCAGGAGAGATTAGGTACTTTCACAAGCAAATGATCTGGATTCTTCTTCCTTTTATTTCCCTAGACTTTCAATCAAGCTCTTCTGGTGAGGATCTCCCACCATTATGATATGTGAGCCACTTATCTGTGCATATAAAACAAAACAAACTATTGTTCACCTCTTAAAAAAACAACCAAACAAAAAATCCACTTAAATTAAGAAAAATTTCCACTGCTTTTTTTGGTTTTTTGTGTCCTTTCCACATCTATACTAGGGTAAAGCTAGGAATGTCAAGTGACTAGCATTAAAAATATTTTCATAATACATACCTGAAAGGCAGTTGCCTAACACTTATTTTTTGTATTATAATTTTCTCTGACATTTCTAAGTAAAGAACTTCATGAAACTCCAAGTCAAAGACTAAATGCATCAAAATTTGAATCACAGGCTCCACAAGATTTAATTTCTGGAGTTTAAAGAGGTACTTGTCCATAAATCTTTCAGCTTGCTTGATGGATGTAGCTTTGAAATGCTACAGGTTTTTTTCTTACTGGAGACTGAAATTCTTGTCAAGTGTAACTGAGTATGTAACAGATTGCTAAGGGAGTTCTGTTGTTTAGAGATTAATAGATTGTGCTTGATGCCTCTTTATGTTAGGACTGAGTCTGGCAGAGTATATTAGGTCTTTTTTAGTTCCTAAGTTCACTTGGAGTTAAAGGGAAAAGGATTTGTACCACCTTTCTCTCTGAGCCATGGAGAGAAGGATGGGCATGATGTCAATATGAGTGCTCGTAATTAATTGTGAGCCTTTTCATGACACATAATTAGAGTCTTGTCCTCAGTTCAGAGCTATTTTTGATACTGACTCAGAATGGGCTAACACTTATCATTAGCCTACATCCTTTCCTGTTCTTACCATCAGAATACATTCTCCCAACTGTGAGTGCAATGAAATACCAGTTTGTAAAAGCAAAGCTGTCCTGGTAATCACGCTGAATTGTTCCCTTAACCCTTGTCAATGGAAGGTGAGCAGAAGACTGAACGCTGCCGTCACACTGTAAAAATTAATTCTCCAGCAAGATTAATAGGATGCTTGTAGTAAAGTGGAGCTTTGAGATGGGCCAGACCAACCAGCAGTAAGACATTAAGAACAATATACCTGCTCTATCTTGACAGCACAGTCCTGATTGCACTGAAGTTTTAAAATTTAGTGAACATGAATGTTTATCATCTGTTCAAGTACAGCCTAAAATAGTGAAGGCCTTTCTTACCACTCTTCACTCCATGAACTGACACATACCTCTGAGAAATATATCTGTTTAAATGCCATAAAAGGATTCAGACGATATTTTGAGATGATAAAAGATAACTCCTCTAAGGTGGGGACAATATAAACTCCAAGTTGGCAAGATGGAGACTGAAATATAGGAAGAAGAGGTAAATTTTTCTTTATTGTAATTGAAAGGTCTTGGAAAAGATACTGTAGGCTTTGTCTCTCGAGCACCCAGACTGTTATTCTTGAAATATAGCCTACCAAATGTCACTTTTAATTTTCTGAATTGACTAATTAGAACACAGCAACAATATAAAAGAAACAAATTACGCCAGCAGAATTCATGAAATTAGTACAATTATCATATATGCAATCTATATACATCTCTGCTGTCTTATTCAGTACCTACTTGTAGCTGCAAATATTTCAAAGCTAAGATGCTCACTGACAGAAACTGCTGGTGGTCCTTAAAGCTGCACAATGTAAAATTCCTGTTAGGGCTGAAAGGCATTCCTGGGATCAGGAACTGTAATCCGATCATGTAATAGGATTGATATAAATATAATCCTATTACTAAACCATGTGCTTGCATGTCAGAATGAGCAGTAAATAAAGGCTAGAAGATGTTTGAGATGTATTGCTGTTTCAAAACAGATGATCAATGTGCACCACTGTAGCATGCAGTGATTTTAAAAGAGTATTTTGGTGTGGACAGCAACTTTTTGCCTTAACTTAATTTTGCTAAAAGTTCTGACCTGTCAGTTCTTGGAGTTTGTTTCCCCTCTCTTTTCTTCTCCAGCAGTATTAAAAAGAAGGCTGAAATGATTTATTTTTAGTGAACCTCATTTCCCATGATAGATGCACAACAACAAATGATACCCTATGAAATAAACCCCTATAAAGAAGGGAGAACTCATCTAGCTGTGAAGAATATACCATTGTATGCAGCTGATAAAGCCAAGTGGCTCGTGTCATGTCATTGCCACAGTTCTAGTATATTAATCCCTTAACAACGTAAAACCAGCCAGCATTTGTTGAAAGCCAAGTATGCAGGGTGAATGACCTGGATTGCTGAGTCTCTTGAACTGTGGTCATGAAGAGGTTAGCAAATTAAGTGCCTCTGCCCTTTCCTGACACATTAATCTTGCAAAGAAGACACTGGGAACATTTTATGCACACATCATGCCAAAGAAGGGCTGGCAGTAGCTTTTTTTGGCCCAGTTCTTGCCATCAGTGTTGAGGTAAGAGGCACCCAAAAATGACCAGCACTCCATACTTTTTCTAGTTTTGAAGCCTGAATCAAGATTAAAGTTTTACAGTGGACCAGAAAATTTCTTTTGGACATTTCATGTCTCAAAACACACCAGATTTCAAATTTCTTCACGTACCTTCATGATTTTGTTTGGGAAGTAGTATTAAATGTGGGTTTTGAATACAGAGTAACACGGTTTTATTCTGTCCAGTATAACGTTCTACCATGTTAATCTGACTTTGGTGGTCAAATTTCTAAACTGTGCCCTCATAAGTAAGCATGCTTGCAAGCATATTTATGAATGCAAATGCTTTTCAAATTTTAGTTAAATAAGGAGGAAGTGAGACTGATTTATCTGCTCAGCCTTTAACATGCTCTTTCCAGTTCAAGGTCTGCAAAGGCTCGTGTGGAATCTTTGGGCTGCTGCCACTAACCTGATTCCTCATTGCTGCCTTCAGGTGACAATGTGTACTTCAGGTGGGAAAACAACTGAATTACCATCCTATCAGCATATCATATCATTGTCTTGTAGAGCAGGAACAAAAAGAACTGAAAAATCCCTCCTGGTGCATCCCACTTGAACACCTAGAGGTGGATCTGTCTCCTCTCCTGACTACAAAAGTTTTCTTCCAGCTTTTGTCTAAGTAGTGAGTACTCTGCAAATACCCCAAGACTGGTAGACAGTGAGGATGTACATTAATTACATTGCAATCTTGAGTTGTCTTGATTTCAGTTTTTATCTTCCATACTTGGGAGGTTTAATACAGTAGGAAGAGACAATCCCTCAAAAGAAAAATTCAATAATCTAAACAGAAAATAGATTTATATTCTTTCTAAAGGTAGCATTGGAAAAGAGGCAGAGAAAAGCTTGGAATTTAGTCCATGTATTTTAAATCTCAGATAAATACTTCTGATCTCAAGACTGTCAGGTCTCTAAAATATTTCATTTAGCACATTCATATTTTGTGCTTTCATTCTGAAGCAGCCTATTTTGCATCATTACAATCTGGACATAAGGATGTGGTTTTATAGACGGAATATGGAGAAAATGCTTTTCTGATTAATCTAAATATTAAATCTAATATTAGGTGAATGTGTATTATTTCACAAATCTCACACCTTTTCTAAATCTAGCTGAGAAACTCACTGTGGTTTATCCTCATCATACTTAGATTATCTCTCAGTGTAAATATATGATTTATCTGTGGTGACAAATACTGCCTTGGCTTTGTGGCTCCTATTATGTTAATGGATCACAGTTTGCTGGAAAATGCCTTTTCTCAAATGGGCTGTCCTTGTTCAACAGCACTGAATTATTGTTTCACTAGCTTTAGTTTCTTCTTATAATTAACTTTCAAATGTGCTGTAGGAACATAAGGAGCAAACAAACTCATTTTACAGTAACCTGTAAATAAAACCATTTCCAAAGTAAAACTGACATTTAATACAAGGCGATAGTGCAATTTGCTACCACTATAGAGTAATGAATTAATTACCCATGGGTGTGAAATATTGATGGATAACTAACACAACCTCAATTTTTTTTTTTTTTTGTATATGCTGTGCAGAAAGGCGTCTGGGATGAGGGCAAGGAAAGGGAACAGAACACCTGTCAAAGGTTTAAGCAAGTGTGGGGTTTAGACTGAAAATAAAAGTAGTGAGAATTCAGTTTCACAGATCAGGAGGAAACAGATCTCTGTTTGATCAATTATAGGTTATTTATTCTGCATTAACAACACATAAATTTTTTACTGCTGGAGAGGAACATGACATAAACCACAGAACCATTAAGGCAGTACTGGGTTGTGGTTGCCATTATAGATTCAGAGTCTTTGTGTGAGGGTTGGGGTTGAGGTTTTTCTTTCTTTTGGTTTAGTGTTTCAAAGCAGGGAATTACTGGATTAGTGTTTGCTGATTTACCTGTGTCAGGATGCTCTTTCTGTTACAACAAGCTTTTGCACTTCAAGAAACCAGCAGATTTGAAAGCTCTATTTCTTGAACCAAGTAAGCTGAGGTTTTTTTCAACTCTCACTGCTAGCAGTTTTTTAAAAAATAAAGATAAATTATAAAGCCCCTTGGCCAAAGCAATACTGGCCAAGCAATACTTCTTAAAGAAGAAGTATTTATGCACCTCTTAATTTAATTTACACAGTACAAGATTTGTCTTCCCTAAGAAACCAATCCTATGGTTAGACAAAGAAGTCTTGCAAGCATGTGTTAAATGTGCTAGAGACTGAGGATGTACTTCAAACTTCAAAACCATGCTGTTATTATTACAGGTGAGTTCTATGGAGTCTTAAATTGCAATTAACATTTTAAAAAATCAGGCCTACCTAAGTAATAAGAATTATGATCTTATTTGAAAAAATACCCCAGAAATGCCAGTGTAATCTGTGCCCTAATATAAATTCTACTCACTCCAGGAGGGAATAGGGAAAGGTTTTGCAGAAAAAAAGAGGAACTTTAATAAACAGTTTATAAACATTTGATTGGGTTGGTTTGTTGAATCTTATTAGACTGTCATACTGCTGAGTTTTTCACCTGTAGGAAAAAAGACCAGGAGAAAAAGTTAAAGACCTGGAGGAAAAGTTAAATCCTGCTAGTGTGAATGCAAATCACATCCCATAGCTGGATATGGTTTCTCCAGCCATCTAACCAGGAGCTAATTTCCACAAAGCAAGCAGTGATAGAGTAGGAATGTGAACAGAGAGGAGCAAGGTACTTCTTATCATTTCCTTCAGACTCTACTGAAGATAAGCTTATCCAAGGGTCTTGCACGTGGAGTCAGGTTTGACTGTGGCCTTCACTAGGGATGTTTCCTCCACTCGCACTGAGAGCTGTTTTTAACAAATGAGAATAAAAGAAACGGGTGCAGATTACTAACAAAAACATCCTATACTAAACCAGCGTGTTGCTTAATCTGAGTTATATCCTTTTTCTTTTGTCTGCAGTGATTGCACTAATTGCAGAGCAGTTCTTCTGTTAGTGTGATGAACATGGAAAAGCCAGTTCCACATAAAGCTGAGGCTTGACCCTTTGAGTTGCTGAATGTTCAAAACTTCTGTTGAATATACTGAAAACATTTGTGTCTAATCAACTTCAATCATGTGGGGGTCTCAATCACTGCTTTCTGTGACTGACAGTTTGTGTAACCCATGTTTGTGATTGATTACAACCAGGAGATTGCTTAATTTACTCAACATCTCTTTTCACTGACAACTGTGTAGCAAACCCACAGATCACTTCTCATAATTAAATGTCCTTTCAACATGAATTATAAACCATACTATTGTGAAATGTGGAGAACAGCTGGTCAAAGACAAGTACTTTGGGAACATTTCTGAATTTAGGGCTTTTTAAAAATATATATTTATTTAATATTCTCAGTATTCATCTGTACAAACCAAAGATAGAATTTGTTTTAGGTCCCTTTTTAAAATTCATTTGTTTTCATCTTTTCTTCTTCTATTCTTTTTATAAATGTGTACTAGTTGACCTCTGTCTAGAGTGGATTCCTTGTACATCAAATTGCTGAAGCAGTTTCTCCTCTAAATGCCTAGAAATAAGTAAACCCAGACTGCCTTGGAGTGTATTCAAGTGTCACAAAATAGTTGTATTCCCAATATTTACAGCTTTTAGCCCATTTGTGTTATGGTTACAATAGTGAACTCATCTCAATGAGAACCTTAGTAGGTTTTTGCTTATTACTTCAGCTGAGTTCTGCATTCTCTGCTGGTGGATAGAAGCCAGTTGTTGCTACTGAAGTTACATGTATTTTGTCAAAAAATATATTAATTTTCCTTTTTTTGACTTATTTTTTCCACACTGAAGAGGTTAATTCCCAGGAATGAATTCCTGAGTACTTTGTGGCATGTCAATGTGACTAGATTGTGAAGGGTCAAGTAATGTAGAAAAGTACACGGTGAAATTTTTCAAACCCAAAACTGATCTCTACAGGCTAAGATGGTTTCCATTTAGGCAGAATGTAACATAATTTGCTAACTGCCTTAGGTAACAATAATTTTTAAAGGTTTTTTTTGTTTGGTTTGGTTTGTTTTTTTTTTTGTTAATTCCTCAGCTGAAATAAAAAAATCCCAAAGGTAAAGTTATGCAGTTAATTCACAGATCATTGACACAACACTAGAAATTAAGTAAATTGTGGATTTTTTTCCTTCTTCTCTCTCAACTCTAAATTCTTCTTACCCATTATTCAGCCTAAAAATCTTCCTACTAAATCTTGGGGTTGTACACTCAGTTAGGACTTTAAAGAATTCTTTCAGTGATACTTTTTGCAAAAGTCTGAAAAGCAATCTGAAAATTGCAGATTAAATGCAATTAAAAGTTACCGAGTTTATAGCTGATACCTTTTATTTGAGAAATCTAAGGATTATTTATAAAAACATCAAGAAAAATGGAGTTTTGCTTAGTAAAATATCTGGAAAATCAAGATATAACTCCTTGAGCTGCAATGGATTATGATTTGAGTCTGTCAAAACCTCATCACGTCTTTCAGCAGCCAGCTGCTGGACAGTTCAGTCACACCCCTTCCAAGGTGTGTGTGTGTTGATATTTAATTAATTAGCAATGAAAACCTCTGCCTTCAAACGAGGTCTTGAGACAGTTTCTGGTGAGCTCTGTTCAGACACAATTAACAGAATTAGCAGAAAACTGTCTTTTCAGTTGACATGTTGTAAATTAGGACAGAGTAACACTCATCTGTCACCTGTGTTGGTTTGATTAAATCATATTTTAGAGACTAATACAGAGTATTTTAATTATTGTATTACCTGTGGTGGTAGTGTGTATGGTGACACCTTTTAAGTGTGTGGTGTGTTTGGTTCCGGTTTGCTGCAGAACAAGGATTTATTTAATGGATCTGTTTTTACTAAGAAAAATTAATATATACAGTGGCAATACTAATGTTTTGTCACAAGATTTGCTGCCAAATTCTATAGACCTGGCAAACTTGGAGAAGGATCACATTGGGTTTTTGTTGTTTTTTTTAAAAATATTTATTCCAAACATCCCTGGGCTCGTGCTCTAGTTACCAGTCTAAACTGTTGGTCATTAGCACACACCCAAAGTCATCCAGCTTTTCTAACCAGAAATCCCAGCAAGCAGGCAGATAGCAAACTTTGCCATCTATGGTGAGAGTTCACATTTTTAAAATCAGTATCAATTGTGTTGTATAAACAGAAATATTTATCCAGAAAAGGAGGCTTTGATAGTGCTGCCTGTGGGGAGGGGCTGGTGCAGAGCAGCCTGCAGGACTGTCTGTGAGGAGGGGCTGACTTGGTGTGAATGAGGGATATCTGGTGATTCATGCACGTGCTGTTCTTGTGATGCTGCTGTGTGAGGGGGCAAAGAGACACGAAAAATGTCGGTGGTAGTGGGGTTTTAACTGATTTCAGCTGGATGTGCTGCAGCTGGTGTGCTAGAGCCTTTCCTTTGTAGAAGCAAGCTCTGAAGGTGATGGAGCTGGTGCTGGGTCCTGTAGTATTTAATGCACTTGGCAGAACAAAATCTGTCATATGGTTAAACTAAGAAAAAAAAAATCCCAAACTCTCCAAGTGCATAACCTTAAAGAAATTTTGATTAATGTCAGCAGGGAAATCTCTGTGAGGGAAAAAAATGGAACTGTAAAGTGTTTGTTCTGGTTTCATAAAGCCTTTCTGCCTCTCCCCTCCCCAGCTGGTTTCCTCCACAGATAAAATACACAGTCTCCAAATGCAGAGAGATAAATATTGGCAGTGCTCAGGTTTGCTTTTCATCCCATGCCTGATGGGAAAATGCCAGTCAGTTTTCAAGCTTTTCCAAGTGAGCCTTTAGGGGCTTATTCGCCAGACTTTGAATTTCTGGTAAACTGTTCCCTGCAGCTTTGGTCGTGAGACACAAAATTAATTTGTATCCTTTTTTTTCAGTTTTTGATTTACTGCCTATATTTATTATGAACAAATTCTTAGAGGGATTTTTTTTTTTGTATGTAGCTGGTTTTGTTTGGTGTTTTAACTCTCTGGAGCTTTACTCAGACTGTTGTAGGTAGTCTTTTTAAGGCATACTCTCTAACATGTCTTTTACTGACAAACCTGATCTTTTTGTTTCCATTAAAATATCCATTAAGCTTTCTAAAATGTTGGTGGATGAGAGGTGATTTTTTTGCTGTATTTTAATCAATCTAATGAATCACTGTTGTTGTCAGGCCAAAAAGGTGCATTAATTATTGCCAATATGACTATAAAACAGGATAGGTGAAGGGATATTGTGCAAATAAACCCCAAAAGAATCAAACTTGTAAAAAATTTCAACCAGTGTTTGACGTGTTGGTTTATAGCAGCAAATGTAGGTAAAGGAAGTGGTATTGCTTTTCAAGAGAGCCACATATGTGTATTATGCTCAAAGTAGGGAAGCCCCTGAAAAGAGGACTATTTCCATGATAGGAGCAGCTAAAACATTTAATAATAAGAAAATTATAATGTAAGGAATTGAAGTTCTGTCTGCCTCATTTCACTGCTCTGCCCATACCACATTTAAATGTGTCTATGACAGGAACCGTGGTGCATTTTCAACCTTTTTTTTTTTTTTTTTTTTCTGTAGGGAAGTCTTTTTGCTTCTATCACATTTATTAATTGGGGGGCTTTCCATCTATGTAATTCAGTGGGATAAAGTGCAGACATTAAAATAAAGCTCTGGAGTGAGCTGATGCCTGATAGTTGGTCATATTCTTAATTCAAGGAAAATGAAGAAATGCAAGTGAAACTAACTTTGTTTTTGCTGGTGGTTTATCTCCTCTGCGTGGTGTTACTTGAACTGAGGGCACTCACAGAGACCACTGCTGTTCACAAGTGCTGTGACTGGGTGTAACTTGTCAAAGCTCTCAGTTACTTGGGCTGCCATTTTACCAGAGAAAAAAGATAATGACGATTCTTAAATACTGATGTCATTCCAAGAGCTTGAGAGTTTTCCTCATTGATACTTTCCTTGTGTTGTCATCTTTAATTGTAATAACTGTTGTGTAGTCAGACAAGTTTTTTTTTCCTTATTAACTGTTTCCATTGTAATTTAGGTCTCTATTCTCCTATGAAGGGACTTATTTCCTGTTCTTGTAGACTGTTATATCAGAAACATACATCTGTTGGTTTTAAAGAGGGATTACATATTTCCTTTAAGATTTTGATTATACATAATATATTTATATAGTATTATGAACCACTCCAATTCCTCAATATAAAGACAAGATTATTAATTGTATATGACTTGTGTAGAGTCTTATAAAACTGGTGTTTTTTAAGGGCTGATGCCATGTATTTGATGGGAAACAGTGGTAAAACAAGTGACAGGCTTGCAGCTAATTCATAAATCTGTGTATGGTGAAGAACCATCAATCCAATTCCTTCTTCATAGTCAGGTCATAATTCCTCTGCTACTATTAGACAAACTCAAGTGAAGGAGAGCACCAAGCAGATGCAGGAACAAAAGCACGTCCTTACTGACACTCCTTCAAGGAATGATCTCCTAGCCAGATGGTGCAGGAGGCTTTTCCACACACTGCTTAGATCCTGTTCCCTTAGACTGATGTAAAGCCCTCAGCCTAGCTTTCTAGTGGGTACTCTGTGGTGCTTCTGACCTGATTATCATCACAATTTTATTTAAATTCCAAGTGTTTAAAATGGCTTGCCAGAGTGCTGATCTTGTCACTGTTTTCAAGGATGTGCATGCCTGAGGACACAAGGTTATTTAAGCTGTGCAAGGCTTAAAGGATTCATCTGGAGGACGATACAGGTTTGAAAAATGGATAAGCTGGGCTGGTCTGGCCTGTGCTTTCTGCTGGGAGCAGTTCTGCCCTGAATTATCCTTCAAGGGAAAACATTATCTGTGAAGTAGGGGGCATTCTGTGAGCAGGTAAGTATTAGAGGAAATATATTTCTGAGCTTAGGGAATGTTTTTACTCCTCATGGAAGACATTTCATCCATTTTTACACGGCTATGCTGCTATTTAGAATGATTTGTATTTCTGGAACCTGAGACACTTTACTGTGAAAGTATCAGCATTTTGGTTGTATTAAAAGTGCTATGAGGAGGACATGTGCCACAGATAACTTTGCAACACTACACAAGAAGGGAAAGAAGGGAGGCAGCAGCTTTATAGCAGTGAAATCTGCACATCAGGGTTTCAGTTTTGCAGTATGGTTAAGACCAACAAGCTTTGATGTGGTGTTAGAGAGGTCAGAAAATAAATTAATAAGTGCTAAATAATTTTATAAGACAGATAATACATTACTGATTTTTTTTAAAAATAGCATTTTTTCCTTATACCTTTGATTTTTCCCTTTTATCAGAAGGAGATTCAGATTTCTTGAGATTTCTTGTTGCCCTTCTGAATTGGCTTGAAAATATTTCAGTTTTGTGTCTGCTACACATCTCCCAAAGATGTCATCATAAAATGTCTGACTGTACTGGGGCTGAAAGATTACTGTATTCAGTGGATGGTAATTCTAAGAAGAAAAGATGTACTCTCTGAAATAATTACATGGGAACAATCATGGATTAACGGAACTTAATCTGATAAAGACAATTCAATACCTAATTAGTGTCTTGTCTTTGTTGAATGTTTTGAGTCTTGAGGTTCATCATTACTGAAAGTAATTAAGTGAACAAGTGTTTTATCACCAACAGCATCCTGAGAGGAGGGGACAGGTTGGCGGTGAAGGCAGAGGACAAAGGCATGGGTGGATCAATAATGTGCAGTTCTGCCTTTCCTAATGACAATTATTGTGCTTCAATTACAGTTGTTTTGATAGCATCCAGGGAATGTAGGTTGAAGTGAAGTGTGCAGAGATAAATTGAGATGCAGGTTTTCTGCAATAATCTTGGAAAGGTGGTGGCTGTACTTTGACTTGACACTTTTTTGTTACTTATAAGAGAACTTCTAATAAGTTATGTAACTTATTAGAGCTTGACCAAGGGACAGACTGAGCAGGCTCTGCTTGGCAACTCATAATGTAGTTCTGATTATCTCTTGACAGCCACAGTTAAGTTGCAAATTTGTATGGCAACACATGAGTGTTTTGCCTTTATATTGTCATTCTTGCTTCATTATATGAGAGGTTATTTGCCAACTGTCTCTCTTACAAAGTGAAGAGGATCTACACCCTGCTTAAAAAAATCATGAAACTACGCAAATAAAAAAAAATATTTGGAAAGGCTAAGAGCAGAGATACTGACTCTGTTGCATTTACTAGTCAGAGGACTTAGTAGATGGGGTTAAAGTATTCAAAGGTATGTTGATGGATATTACATTTTGAACACAGAACAGCTATTAGAAACTCTAGATTTCACAGACTTGGAAACAAAGATCCATATGATAAGACTAAAATTTAATACTTAGTGCCCACTGAGCCTGGATCATTTAGAAAGACCAAGAAATTAGCAGCATATTGGATAAGGAAATACAAAAAGTGTGCATTAGTTTTGGAGAATCTTTCTGCACAGAAACACAAATAACTCTTGAGTACCACCTAGTAACTTATGTCCAAACAAAGGATGAATTTGCATTGGAAGGATGATGGAAGTAAGTGGAGCTGCACACCTTTTGCCCTGGTTGGAATATATATTGAAAATAGATGATAGTTTCTCACAAAGGTCTGATTATAAATGTCCGTGTTCCCTGAGGAATATTTCTGGAAAAGAAATTGATCTTTTTTAGCATCAAAAAGTGCTTGGGCAAAGGCTTTTAGTCCAGCAATCTATATTTGGAGCTGTGACGTCCATTGGATGTGTTTAGAGAATAGAACAGAAAAGCAAAATCAACACAGTAGCTCCATGAGGAGGAGCTGTAGAGCTCATCTTGAGAGAAAATGATGAGAAAAGGGGATACTTTCAGAATCCAGACATAACTGGGATATAATTTGCAACTGGGCAGTAAACACTTGAGTCATTCCCAGCAAGCCAGAAACTCCCTGTGGTAGTGTGACTCAGAAATGAAGGCATTTGTAAGTATTTCCATGGCAATATTCTCCTCCACAACTCTTACTGGTATCTAGCAGCAGTGCACAGCGTTCCTCAGAAAGGCAGAGCCTGTGGCAATGAGCAGGTAGCTCTGCCAGCCCTGTTAAAAGCATCTGAAATAACAGAAGCATTTGGTGTTAAAGACCCTTTTTTCCCCTTTTTTGAGATACAGGCTGTTGATTAAGGCCTGGGCTTGGAAGCAAGGTGACTTTTCAAATATTAACTAATGGCATTTAAAAAAAGCTGAGGGAAGAATCAGGGGAATGTAAATAACTGGCAAGCAGAAAAGAGCAAATGATTATCAAGTTCATCTATTATACCTGTCATAGAGACTCCTGTCTGTTGTGGACCATGAGTGCCTGGCATATCAGAGGAAGGCCTAAGGTAGAAGGAAAAGTAACAAAACAAGTGAAGCAAAGGACCAGCTCACAGTTCACTGAAAAATAAAGATTTTGCAGCAATGTGAATTTTGTAGCTCATTGATCCTTAAACTATATTTGACACTCTAATGGCATATTGATTCAGAAGGTTGTTATAGGGGAAAAATGACATAGAACTGCAAAATGGTTGCTAAATTATTGAATAAATAATTATTATGGGTTCATGGGCTTTTGAGGACTTCAAGCTACATTGTTCTTCTGGTTTTGACTGGGGTAGAGTTAATTTACTTCACGGTGGCTGGTATGGGGCTGTGTTTTGGATTTGAGCTGAGCACAGTGATGATAATGCAGAGATGTTTGTGTTGTTGCTGAGCAGGGCTCGCACAGAGCCGGGGCCTTCCTGCCTTTTGTACTGCCATGCTGGAGAAGTTGGGAGTGCTTGGGAGGGTGGGAGGAGGCACAGCCAGGAGAGGTGACCCCAGCTGCCCAAAGGGATATTTCGGACCCTGTAACATCCTGCTCCATAGATAGAGCTAAGGGGAAGAAGGAGGAAGGAGGGGACATCTGGAGGGATGGCGTTTGTCTTCCCAAGCACCTGTTTGGTGTGATTGGGCCCTGCCCTCCTGGAGATGGCTGAACACCTGCCTACCCATGGGGAGCAGTGAATTAATTCCTTGTTTTGCTTTGCTTGTGTGTGCAGATTTTGTTTGCTCTGTTAAACTCTTTGTCTCAATCCACTGGCTTTTACCCTTCTGATTCTCTCCCTGATCCCACTGGTGGGGCAGTGAGCGAGTCACTCCATGGGGCCTGGCTGCCAGCTGGGGCTAAACCACAACAGTTGTAAAATGAGATTATTTTACTAGAAACTTCTTGTTAAAAGTCCTACTTGCTATTGCCAAAATCTCTGTCACAGCAATTAACCTGTGTAATGGTGTACTGGCAGGGGATCATTGAAGTGAACTGTAGCTATCCCAGACTTCAGAACACCTGACATGCCTGTGCTGTCTGGGAGAAAATAAGACTAAGGAAAGAGGTTTTGAAACCATTCTGACAGGTGTGCTGCTGAATGTGTTGTCTCAGAAGCAGAGAATGTTCTGAGTCAGTCTTTATGCACTAACTATAATTTAGAAACCATCTTCAGCTCCCCTTTAGCAGGGTATTCATCACTAGGTGAAATGTCTGTTTCTCTATTTTTTTGAAAAGTAGGGGATAGCAAGGAGCATGTGGGAGGGTCTGTAAAGCCTTGTGAGCTTTTTGCACGTAGACATCTCTACAATATGGGGTCTGCAAAGGAAGGAATAAAAGGAATCAGCACAGCTCTGCAGAATGCAGCGCCTGGAGGAATGAGGGGTGCTGAGCTTGGCTCTGGCACGTTTAGATTCTGTGATGGTGCTCTGACAAATCCAGCTCAGACTGTCTCAAATGACCTCTTCAGAAAACCTGCAGTTAATGTGAGGGACTTTTTAAAGGTCCCAGCTGTACTTTACAGATGGAATTGTGGTTGGGTGTGCACATGGGGTAAGGAATGATGATTTACTGTTGTGGATGACACGCTGCACTGGCTGTTGGCTGCCTTCAGAGATTCTTTATTGCCCTCTCCCTGTAATCTGTTCAGGTAAAGGATAAATAGTGAATTTATAGTAGTTATAGTGACAAGAAACCCATTTGTGTTGACTGTAGTTGTGCCTGCTGGCAGCGATGGCCAATGCATGATCTGGAGAGAACCTGCACCCAGCTAGTGCCACATGGCTCAGTGTTGTGGAGGTAAAATATTAATGCACACATTTCTTAGTACACCAGTTGCCCAGTGAAGAGTAGGTGCATGTAAAATATATAAGTATAAAATATTTTTATTTATAATTGTCCATATGCTCAGTCTTTTTACACAGGTGTTAATAAACCACATTTTGAACCTGTGAATAGAAAAGATCTTATATTTGGTGCATCTTTACATTTCAGAATCTAAAAATTAGAACTTTCCATTATGAAATCTAAAATAAGGCTGACAGTATTAAGGATTGTCAGTGAAGCTTTTCAGCAGTAACTGGAGAGCCAGTTTAAGCAATAAGCAGAAGGAAATTCAATCTGACAGTAAGGTGTCTAATGATTTCATCTTTAATGCGAGAAAAGAAAGACGATTCTATTAATGTCTAAAAAACATGTGCCCTTGTTAGTTTAAAATGTTTGCAAATTTTTTAATAGCTTGAGTAACCTTAAAAAACATTAGTGGAGGCAGGCTGTTTTTTCCCATGTACTTTAATTTAACTTAGCTTGGTTAAGTGGTTGACAATGTAGGGAATTTTAAAAGTTCCTAATAAAAGAATGTGCATGCAGACTTAATCAACAGCATAAGATAGTTAAGCAGATATAAGTTAGAAATTGTACAATTAGGATACATTATGGAAGAGTGTGTTGAAAAGAGAGAGGAGGGGACAGTTGATTCTCCAAGATGTTCCATGCCTATTAGAAAATCTTGTTTTCTTTGAGAATTCCCAAAATATTTAACTTCTAAAAGTTAAATTTCTTCAAATCCTTTCTGGCACTTGACTATTTTTGTGATTTTGAACATGTATAGATGTGTGGTTCTCAATCTGCATGAAGTCTATGGAAATGCTGAAATTCACACATTTAAACCCAGGATTCTTTGATAAATTTGATAAGTAATTACAAGTAGCAACAAAATATACTTTGTTGAAATGTTTTTGAGTTCTTTCTAAGTATTTTATAATGTTTTTAATAGCTATGGAAAAGTATATGGATTTGACCTGTTGTAAACACTTTCCCACCACTAATGAGGATTTGATTTGCTAATTCTCATCACAGAAGGAGCTGTAGATGATTTTCTGATGAAAGCTGGGAGCATGCTAAGAAAGTCTTAGTATTTTTCAATTCCCAGAATAGGTTATATCAGTGCAATAACTTCCCACATTTTCTCTGCCTGATCTGCCTTTTAATTTAATCACAATGCAGCAGAAGAGTATGAGGGAAAACTGCAACATTAAAATGAGCAACAGCTTTCTTGGATAAATAGGAACAACTCCACTCTATTTCTGTTTTAGCATCCAATCAACTTCTCTGATTGTTTATAACTGAGTAACATCTCTCCAAATCCACCATTAGGGCAGAAAGTGCAAAGATACAATTATCTAGTAGCTGGCAAGCTTGCAATGTTCCATACCCGTCCCTTCTTTTTATTTAAAAGTTTATTTGATCTTTAAATAAAGGAGCAGAAAAGTACATCTCTGGAGTTTTAATGGCAACAATAAGATTCCTCCAGAGGATGCCCCGTGTCTCTTAGTTAACCTCAAATTTATCTCTCTTCATCATACAATAAAATGTTAATAAGATTTCTTCCATAAAACCTACTATGAGAACATAGACATTTTTGAGAAATTTGAAAAGTTCTCAAAAACATAGGCCAAAAAATACTGAAGTGGCTTAGATGTAGCCTAACACACGAGAAAAATATCTGTATTCTCAGAAAAAATTGTACAGTCAGTTGAGATTTTGTACTATGAAATAAGCTATTGGTAGAGAAATTTAATCAATATGAAGGGAACTGATTTTATAGAAGAAATTGAAGTTTCGTATTTTGTTCACTCTGTCTGCACTATCACAGTGACTTGGTGAAATACAGAAATCTGAGTAAGAAATGAGTCCTAAATTTAGGGTGTCTTAGTGCATATACCTGTGGCAAATTTGAGGTGGGTGGATTTTACAGCCCTTTTGCTTAAAAAAATTGTTATGACTTTGGAGTTTATTAAGCAAGAGACAAAAGTAACAGTACTTTAAAAAAATACTAAAATTATTTTTATTGTGACTGCAGATGGTACCTCTGCCTTCAAAAGGGAAGAATTAGTTTTAATTTGATAACAGGCAGAAACATGTTTTCTTGAGTGTGATTTTTTGTACCAAGAGCTGCAGGTTAGAAAATACAGCTCATCTAAAGGATACTGTAAAGAAAAAAAGCATCAGTAAGCTTTGGGTTGGTCCTGTGGGTCAGTGCCAAGGGAAGGCGTGTCCTGAGGCAGTCCAAGGAGGATTGGGAAGCTGAAGACCATGACACCTCTGGATGACTGACGAGTTATGGCACTTAGCAAGAGAAGACAACTCTTTGGAATGAACTTATGTGACCTGAGGAATTTATTAATGGGAAAACAAATGAATGTGAAGGATAGACTCATTCTGTTGCTGTCAGGGAAACTAAAGCAGCCATGAACCTGGAAGTAATGATGAACATAACTCAGAAGGTTTTGTACAAATAAGCATTCAGCTGACTAGAAAGCAATAAGAACAGAGGTGCACTGAAATCTAATAAAAACTGTTTCAAAGTTCAGAAATGTATTCAGGTTGTGCTGGAGTTGCTAGAGTTCAAGAATGGTTATGAAGAAAGAGTTGTTCATCCTTTCCTAAAGAAGGCATCAAATTTCAAATTCAGTGCTAATCCACAAGCTTGGATTAACTGCATTTAGACCTAAGAGAAATAAAGAAGAATAAATCAGTATGCTTAAGTGCTCTGTCAGTACAATGTAATGCAGCAGAAGAGTATCAGTGGTAGGGCAATATACTTGTAGAGCCCATTCTCATAGAAATATTTCTGCCCTGTGCAGCTTCCCACAAGGAATTTTAGATTTGCTTCTGTTGAGCGTTGATGTACAACTTATGGATTCTTTGCTCCCCAATTTGAGCCCCTAACTATGCACCAGCTGACTACAATTGGGCATGAAAAAGCAAGAAATAATGTTGATTAGCTGAGACAAGCCTCAGTCTTAATGAGAACTTGTGTTAAGATAGATGACAGGGCTTTATCTGGAGGAAAGAATACACTGGTCACCATGTTCTCTGTACTCTGACAAGAGGAATTTGCAGGAAGCATTTGTGCTGTTGTCTTGGTTACTGTCATGCTCTTGCCACGAACCACAGGGCTGGCATGACCTCATCTGCACATGTGAATTGTGATCCAAAAAGTGCTGGAAGGCTGTTCTTTATTCTTATGACTGCAGATTTAGATTGTTGTGTGAATTTCACAGAGACAAATTTCAGTGTTAACATTGGAAAGTTGATGCTCTGTTGTTTTCTTCTTTCTAGGCAGACTTATGCCCCTTACTAAATTGTTAAATCTGTCTTTTAGTCCAAAGGGATATTAATTATTTTTATATGTAGTTAATATTCTCTTTAACAGATCCTATTTTGTATTAGGGAAGATATTATTTTCTGCCCAGGCAAATGTCTCTGCCTAAGACAATTACCTGGTTTTTCTGTTCCCACAGTATGTGAGCAGCTCATACCACAACTGCACTTATCTCCTCCTTGCTTTTATACCTTTGCCCTGAGTCACAGAGAAATGGCAGTGGCAGTGTTGGCTCCAGAGAAGGCCAGTGGGTGACTCCAATGGGATGTGTCCTTCTTCAGAAAATTGACAGAACAATACTCACTTTTCCTTGCCCATATCTTTTCTGAGTAGCCTATGGCCATAGTGGGACATGTTGTGTTTATTTCTAATTGATATTACTGGTGCATGCCTGATTGTATTTCTTTTTCACACTCTCAGAAGTAAAAACAGGAGATGAGTGCTAAGGGAGACCTGCATGAAGGTGTCAAGGACAGTAACATAAATGAAGCTGCTGAGTGAGTAGACAACTCTTTTGTAGAAGAGTACTTTTGTCCTCTATAACTTTATTGATGAACTAATCAGATTGGACAGGCTCCAAATTCCCAGACCAGACAAAGAAACTTTGCAAAGAATGAAGCAGTGCCTGTGAGCTCAGAGGAATGCACACTGATTAAATCAGGTTAAGACAAAGGCTTATGGGCAGCCATTTCATCTGGTCCCAATTATGGTAGGTACTTAGAATAAGTGGGCCTCTCAAAACATGCAAGAAGAACTTGTCTGTAGGTCCTATGCATTTCTTTCTTACCTTTTTCCTCTTGTGTTTCTTTAAACCAATAACTTTTAGTTTTCAGGAGTCACTTTGTATTTCTATAGAAATCAGTAAAAGAGATCAGAGTTCAATTACTGAGATAATCTAGGTGATAATTTCATCTAAAGGTTCCTCTTGCTATAATGTTTATACAATGGATAGATGTGAAAAAAGCAGTAAAATCAAGACTAGTCCAACGATCATGATTGTGTTTCTTTTGCTGTGGCTGTGTCCAAACACACAGCCTAGAATGGTATTAAAAGCCTGGCTCTAATGTTGATGTGTGACAAAGGATGAGCACATTTAGCTAATGATGTTAAATGCAAATACTCTGTATAGATTTGCTGTAGGTTTCCTGTCCTCAGAGAGAAAAAAATATTCTCTCTTTGTATGCACATCCATTTTGATGATATCTATTGAGCGTGTTGAAGATAAAACTGTTTTGTAATGAAGAAACATTCAGTAATTTTAATCTTCAAGGAGATGTACTGATAATCAATAACCATATTTTCTCTAGAGCATGCAAAGAAGATATGTCTTCCCTTTTGTAAGAATAAAAAAAAAAAGTTTGGCTGGTGTATTGCACTTTGTCAGATCTGTGAGCTGCTGTACAGGATCTTCCACGTCACAATATCTGTCATTTACTTTGATGGTCATAAAAATGCTTGACTGAAAGTTGTGGATAATGTATCATCTGTGCTCCCAGAGCTAAGGGAGAAATACCAGGGAAGGTTTTCCTTTGAATATGCATTTAAATTTTTAATGAGATTGCTTTGGTAAAGGACATACCCCTTTGAGGTTTGTTTAGCACTAATGTTTGTTCAATGAAGCATAAATGTTCATACTAGTGGTGATAATTATTTTTTAGTTTTCTTATTGGCAAAAAAGATGGAATTCAATGAGTAAAGAATGAATGTAAATAAATGCACCCTCATGAGAGTTCTGTGAACTATAGTTGGTTACAGATTACCTGACCATGAATGAGACCAACAATGTGTGTGTCAGGATGACCCATAGTTCTCTCTGTAAATCCACATCCTACATTATAGTTGTTTCTGTTGCTGTAACTCTCGTTAAGTCTTTATTCCTGAAGTTAATTATTGATAAAACTATTGTATCTCTGCATATTGAAGGATTTTGGAAGTATGCTCTACAGTAGCCTCTGGATGGTGTCCAGGTTTTAATTACCATGGCACGTGGCTCAGTGTAAGGTGGGTGAGACATCATGGCACTCAGGAACATCTGCAGCCACGTGGTGTTCTCCATGGGTCAGCATTCCCAGTACTGCTGTTTCTGGTGGAGCACCAGGTGATGTAAGAATTGGTGGGAAATTACAGGATTTGACATATGTCAGGAGGGATTGGCAGCAAAGAGGGACCAAGGACAGCTTAAAAACCAAATGTGGCTTCACCTGGGGAAGTACCCAATTTAGACAAAACTGTGAGAGGGGAAAGCCAAAGGTAACCAAACTGCAGTCCAACCAGGACACTGCCTGATCTAGCTGTGACCTACAGTTGTGAAATTATTCAGGGACTTTGATAACCAGGATACCCCTGGTTCATTATCTTTCCAAATTACAATTTCCTCAAATATGGGAATTGGTTTTCTGCTTCTTAAGGCTGAGGCAATTTTATCCTGGCCATGTTGAAAGTGAGATAAGTGAAAGTGAGGTGTTTAGTTGCAGGCAGAGGCAGGTAAATTAGAGAACTGAATAAAAGTATAAATCCTGTGTAGTTTAGATTTTTGGAGTAGCACGAATTGCCGGAAACATGGGACATGATTCACTTTGCTGAATTTAATTGTGACTAAATTCAATGCTAATGCAAATTTTTGAGCCCTGGATTCATGCAGCCTTTTCTGATATCTTAAATAATATTTTTGGAAGAGCAAATATGAAGGTTGGAAGCCATTGGCATACAAAACCCCATGCAGACCCTTTGGTTTTGAATTTAATATTTAGTTTGCTACTTCTCTATAAACGTTTGTTTTCAACGTGCTTTTTTCAATGTACAATTACCAGTATGCAGATAGATTTTAAAAGAGGTGTCATATGAATGAAACCCCTAAAAACATAATGAATATAATTCCTTGTCCAGTGTATCTTGTTGGAACACACTGCCTACATTGAAATATAGAGACCAACATGTACAAACAAGATTTTTACTTATTTTCCTAACTCATTTGACAGGCTATGGAATAGGAGATCATGCTTCTGTGGAAAGACATTAAAATAGCAGTAACGAAAAGCTGCCAGTGGCTTTTCAATAGGACTGTTGGACAGCAGAGTTACTTGTTGCTTCCTGGTGAGAACTGACGTGAGGAGTTTAGCAGTGGAATTGTCTGTCAAAGTTTAGGTACTCAGAGGGACCTGCTCCAACGATCACATGCAAATCCTAATGCTGCAACTCCAGCTAAACAAAGTTTTCCAATTAAGAATTAACACAAAGCACAAACACAGCAGAGAAACAAATGAAGTGTTTTAATGCACATCTTGACCCCTGGGAGTCAAGAAGAGTTAATGTACAAGATCTCTAAGTTCAACAGTGATAAGTAGTTATGAGCTGGGTGTAAAACACAAGCATCTGTTTAACATATCAGAACGCTGCCAAGCTGTTGAGGACAAGTACCTTCCCTTCTCTAGTTTGGAATATATTGAGCAACTTGAGCCAAAGAACAATCAGTTTACTGGCAGGGGTGGAAAAATGTACTTGGCTTTCCCCTCATACAAATAAACAGCTTAGAGGAGTACACTGGCATGGATGAAGAAAAACAAACAAAAAACCTGTGTATTAGCAGATGTGTTGATTTATATCCACTGGGATTGAGAGTAGTTTAATCTAACACTGTCTAAACATGAGGCAGGTTCTGAACATGTAAAAAAGAAAAAAGAAAAACCCACCCACTTGAAATAGATGGGTTAATTGCATTTTCTACCCGGACTTGGATGCAGCAAAGAAATGGGAAATGATGTACACGTGGCCACCCAGTGAAGATGCTAGAAAATTGCCAACTCTGACATCAAGTGACAGGAAGAGGGTGATTAACACCACATGTCATACTAGAAGGGTAGTTTTGCATTCAGGATGAATCACAGGACAACAATGTGCAACTTGCCTTTTACCCACTGACTGAGAGAGATAAAAGGAGGAAAAGAAAGCTGGTGATTATTGTAAGGGGGGAAGAATAGCTACTAAACTTATAGGAATGAAAAGGAGAATAATTTTCCTAGATTTTCCTCCTTGATGACCTAGGGTAGAGATTTCTACTGTCCGTTTGGTTTGGTCAATTTTCCCTGAAATAAAAGAAATTCTGCTCTCTTGTGAAAGAAGTAAAAATGATCTTGGTAAAAATTGTATTTGTCATAAACACTCTGTATTGTAGTGGGATGATTTTGATGAGAAAGTACTTTAATTTTGTTTTCTTCACAAGTATGGTAGCATTTCTTCTCCAAATGGAAACTTTTATACGTTGCAAAAGCAAAGTTAACATGTCTCTATATGCATCTGAAAGAGTTATGTGTAAGGCTTTCCTCTGTTTTATACGTGCCTGCTCCCCTTTGACTGAATTATTCATTGATCTTTCCTTTGCATGGATTGTTTTTCTATAATTATCTCTGGGTTATTTTTGGCAGATCCTAGGATCATAGGATAAATCACATTGGAAGGAACCTCACAGGGTCTCTAGTTCAAACTCCAGCTCAACTCAGGGTCAGCTGTGAGAACAAATCAGGTTGTTCAGAGTTTTATTTGATCTGGTCTTGAAAACCTGGAAGAGGGTGATAGCAAAACCTTGCTGGGCAACCTATTCCCCTGCTTGGCCACCTTCATGACAAAAAATGTTCTTTATACCCATCCTGAAACTCTTTTTTGTTTTTCCAAATTATATCCATTGTCTCACATCCAGTACTGCAGTAAAGAGCCTGGCTCCATCTTCTTGATAACCTTCTCAAAGATTATTCTTTACCTTAATACTGGGGTTTTTTTCCTGCAGATAAAAAACCAAACCCCAGCACCAGGGCTTTTCTGACCTACTCCCAGATTACAGCTGTTACACCTGTCTCCTGTGTTGAGCAATGACTTCTCTGTTGTTTGTTACTTTTAGTAAGCAGGAGTTTTAAATTAAAACTGTCAGCTTTCCTGCCTCAAACTTACTCTTTCTAAACTTCTCTGGAGCTTCTGGCACTTTGTACACACTACAAAACCCCCGAAACATTGCAGCCTGGACAAAGGTCTTGCAATAATTTCTAGACTGCCCTTCTCTCTGCAGGATTGTCTTCCTTTCTGACCAGTGGCTCAGTCTGGCCATGTTGATGCTTATACTGGAGTGCTTAAAGAGCAGAATTTCAGTACATGGGCTGCATGAATTTCTAGTTTGGGCATATTTTGTCCAAGGTCATGAGGGTGGGATTTGAACCCTGGTCTTGAGAGAGTGATGCAAATTCTGCAGCTTTTCCATGTTGTTCCTGTACCCTTCCCCACCAAGCCCCTCCAGCCCCTCACCCAGGCTGCTTCTTGCTGGTGAGCATCACAACGTGCCTCAGGGTGGAACTGTCAGCAGAATTTTGCCTGTGTGAGAGAGATGGGGACTGGTGGGGTGGTGTAGTGTCTTCTCCTGTCCACTTCTGAATCCACCAAAATGACTGCACTATTTCATGGCTTCCAGGAAGAGCCTTAATATCACTGTTCACATGACTCAGGAATATTGATTGAATGTAAAATGAGCTAGAATGGAAAAGAATCTAGTATTCCTAATTTCTCCCTATTGTCATATTTTTGCTGTCCTCTGCAAAAGGTCCTGCATTCTGTGCATGTTGGGATAGCAGTAAGAGATGCAACATTGATGGTGATTTCCTTTTTCTTGGCACAGAACTGAGAACAACAAAAATTGGTCAGTAGCAATTTTGAACTGGGGTGATGTCTTTTAAAGATTCTCAGCAGAAAACTATAGCAGCAAAGGTTAGGGCTGTGCATGGTTGAATACAGTTCTGCTTTCCACATATCATCAACAAACTATCAAAGTGGGGGCCAGCATCTCTCTTATGGGTGTCTGCTAAAATAATGAAACAAAAGGGCTCACAAGATTAGTAATGGCATGAAAAATCTTTTTTCCTCTGGTTGTGACAAAAACTTGTTACTATCTGTCATCTGTTTGTCTCTTTGTGTTCAGGTGGTGGATGTACCTGACAGCTTGTGGGCAGCTGCCCTGGCTGTGCAGCTGGCACTCCCTGACCAGCACTCAGTAAGGCCAAGTGTCCTATGGCTGGAGAGATGCAGAGCTGCCCTTACACCTCAATCCATCCCTCGTGGCCATGACTGATGTGATTTGGCTGTGAGAGCTGTGGAGGCAGCTTGCACTTCTGCTGTCCATGCTATACCTGTCTCTGCTTTAATGGAGTGGTTCAATTTCCACGTTGTATTAGCCTGGCTTCCTTCTCAAGCACAATAAAAATTCCTTGAACATGCCACATGTGCACTTTTACTTAATTACCAAAAAAACATTTCTCAAATAAATAAAAAACCCAATACTAACTGACTTCTCATAGAGTGTGATTTGATGCAGTGGGCTGGCAGTTAGTTACAAAAGTCAAAGGGCTATTTTTTCTTCATTTTTCTTAAAATCTGAAATCTGCCAAAGCTGCCTACTGCTCTAAATCTTTGGGACATAATTAAGAGTCATGCAGAGATGTCTATACTTACCATTTCAGCAAGATGCTTCTCAAAAGAATTCATGAACTTGGATGGAGAAGTAATTAAGGCACTTCAGCTAATTTATTAGCTGTCATGCTTAGGTTAGTTTGGGTGTCTCTGATAGCATTGCACTATGTGGCACAGACAGAGCACAGTACATCTAAAGAATAACTTTCTATCAAGCCACACTTTTAGTCCTCCTGTGGTTCAGTTTTGATGTTCTACTGCCAAAGTCTCTCATTGAGTTACTCAGTGTATGATATTCTGCTTGAATTTCAAATGCCTGAATATTTAGGTCTTGCTTGCAACTCTGGCATGAGATTGTCTGCCTGTGACTATTCACATGTGGAAGAAAAAGCAGCTGCAGAAAACCCTTTTTATTGCATATATTGAATATATCTGGCCTCCCTGTCCTTGCAAGCTTTTATTTCAGACACTTGCCTTGCAATTACAATATGTGTAAATTAAATAGAGGTGCAAACCTTGAGCCATATCACTCCAAACTTATCCCAGCTCTCCTCCAAACCAGCCTGTGTACCCTCTAGACCTCCTAGGACACCCAGGGAAAGTGCTGCATCTAACCACAGCTAACCCTGAACCACACAGCACAGAGACACTGCCAATAAACCTCTCTCAGTTGTCATATCAGGAAGGGAACTGTCCTGAAAACAGCCAGTGCGATTGCCAGAGGTATTTCTTAGGGTTTTGAAATGGAGACTTACCTGTCCCACTTATGTAGCCTGGCCTAATTATTGTGGAGCACATTTTATCATAAATCAAAATGTTCATTCTTGACTGGGAAAAGTTCAGTCTTTTTCTATTAAATCTCGTATGAGAAGTTCCAATTTCTTTAAACAAAGAAAATTAAAAAACCCCCAAACCTTATAGCAACCCTGGTGAAGAATGCTACTCTGTGAAAGCTACTGTTAATAAGATGTAAAATCAATACTGTTTAAGCTGATGGACATTTAACATCCATTTGACAGATTGATTTTACACCCTTGGTTGGTTTTAGTCCTTATAGTCAGAATATCACCCTGTATTATACATTTATAGCCTAAAAGATTATCCATCTAAATTGTTTTAGGCATTTTTCATATGCCTAAAAACATGTATATCTATCTAAATTCTCTCTGAAGTGTTAGGTGGGCATATTTTTTTTGTTCACAGAAATCCTCAAAATGTGCATGATGGTAGAATTGAAAGCTATAAAACTGCTCTGTGTGCCTGGTGTAGGTGAAGTGAATCTGCTGTATGGTATAATAGTCTTGTGAGCTCTTTTTTAAAAATGGAAGCAGTTCTATAAATGTTTTAGGCATAATTAGAATATATTGGGAGAGAAATCCCAATGGAAATAAGAACAGAGTGTGATTGGCTGGTGCAGGATCTCCAAGGTGCTGCCTACCAGAGACACATAAAACATATAAAGAGCTCAGTCAGCTTTAAAGGTAGGTGAAATAAGCATCTGCTTATCCTGGCAAGGTGATCCAGCTTACAAAGACATAAAAAAAAGGAAATTTGCCCTGGTGGCTCCTTTGCTATTTGTCAGCAAGGAATATTTGCTGCTAAAATTTTCGAAATGTTGAAGCTGATCTTTCTAACCCTTTACAGAGCCTTGGGAGGCTTAATAGGGGAGGGAATGAGAAACCCCTCAGAAATTAGTCTTACTAGCAGCACCTATTTCATCTTGGATTTGTAGCATGCATGTACAGGATGGGTTTAAACAGCTGGACAGGAGTTTATCTATGGCTCATTTGTTTTACCAAACCAACCAGATTTGGATGAAAGGAGCCCAATGAAAACAGGATTTTTTTGTAGGGGTAAAAAGGAATTGTATGTAACAAGAGTAGACCCTTCCCCTCTGTATTTGTTTGATACAAAACAAATAAAACTTTAAGGACTTAATTTAATTTACCTACTCTATCTACTGTATAATTGTATCTTGGAACTGTAGTATCTTCTTCAGGTAGGAATGGGCAGTGAAGTGGAAATGTGGAACTAGAGTCTAAAATCCTGGCTGCTGGGTGTCATGAGAGAGCAATTCTGTTGAGCAGTTTTTGACGTGGTGTTAGTTAAGAGTTTGGAAGAAAGCCATTTTTTGAGCTAGTATAATAGCTGTGTGAAGTGAAAAGTAAATTTAATGCAGGAGCTAAGTCATTGCTTTGGCTGAGGAGATGAGATGTGAATTCAAAAAAGATACTTCAGCCAGCTAAAGTTTGTGGCTGTTTTTTAAGCAAATGTCTGCACAAATACACTGTGGTTGTATTTAAATAGACTCATAAATTTTTAAATATGACATTGTTTGGGGAACTTTATTTGTCTTCTTTGGCTTATAAAAGGCTGAGCAAGTGCTTAGGTGTTCAGAATAGCTAATCACCTCTTGTTTACCATGGTCTGTGGTTTGTTATGCCCCAGACTTTTCCCATCCCCTTGAGGTGGAATCTTAATTTATTCATCCTTAAAGTGTGGCTGTATTTCCAATTAATACTTGGTATTTGATACCTGATACTTGAAGTGCTTAGAAGGAAAATATGAAGATGGAAGGGACCAAAGAAGTGCAAACTGTTACTGGTATTATACTTCAGCTAAAACTAAAATTTGCTGTCTCTAGAAGTAAAATCTGCCAAAGTTAATATTTGTTGTAATGGACTATCAGTAATTTATTCTAAACCCGTGCAATGGAGATGTTGAAGTGTTGAAGACTGCAGAATTTAGCTTTTATAAATCTTGGCTTTTTAAAGGAAGCAACAGATTCATTGCTAATTTTTGGATGATTTACAGAACATTTCCCCTCCTTTCCATCTGATGGTGAAGATTATCTTTTCCTCTGCTTTTATTTTTCCCCTTCAGAGCAGCAAAATTGCTAAGTAATCCTGAAGACAGGAGCTGTATTTATAGCCCCCCAGTTAGCTCACTGAGAGAAGCATTAATGCAAATCAGTTTATGCCTTTTAAAGAATGCTGCAGTCATGTGATGTCTTCCTAAGGCATGAAGCATAAGGTATATCTAATTTGGAAGCTATATCTAGGTGTATCTAATTTGCTGTTGTGAAGTGAGAAATATACAACACGGAAAAAAAGTGACACATTTGTTTTAGCTAAAAGTGTGTGGTTTGGGGGGAATCTAATAAAAAAGCCTGTTAGACTGTCTCCAACTCCTGACAATCACATCATTTGTGTAAAAGCTATGCTGCTATTTGTTAACATGGTTGCCATGGAAGCAGAAAACCCTCATCTCTGCAAGGTAAAACCAGAAAAAAAGTGTGGTGAGTGTGCAAATGCAAGAACTGACTTTACAGATACACACATGTGTGCTTTGTCTCTTATTCCTCCTTTCACAATAGAAAAAGACTAAAGGTTTTTTCTGTTTCATTCTGGTGCTGGGGAGGGCGATAGGGAGTTCTGAGGGGTAAAATGTGAAACCCACGGAGGGACTGAGGCACTGCTGCCTGCTGGGCTGCAGTGACTCCAACAGATGGCATCAGGTCTCAGAAGAGCCTAATTGGCTCCTCACAGGCAATGCACGTGTAACGAGGGCTTAGATAAAGCCAGCAAATACACGTTCAACTGGATGACTTGATTTCCTACCTGTGCTTTTGAAGTAAAATCTAGCTATGACAGTATGAATCCATTTGAGAGGGCTGGATTCCAGCCTCTTGGAGCCTGCAGTCCTTTGCTGGAGCTGTAGTAGAAATTACTAAAAACATCTGTGGTGGATGTTGCAGGCTGGCACAACCAGTGTGTTTGCATGGGAATCTCCATTCTGCCTCTGCTCTAGGAGATGTAAGGAAAGATCAGCCAGAGTGTGTAAAGCAATGTCATGATCTGTACAATATCCACGGAATCACACGCTCTAGCTTAGCAAAAGGCATGGAGTTCAGAAAACTGTAATTTTGTCAGAGGTAGTGTAGTTTAGTTAATGAGCTATATCTATCAGTCTTAATGAGCACAAGGTTTTTCCCCATTTCTTTCTGCAGGGCTGATCAACAAAGTAGGTCCTTTGCTGTAAAACTGGAATTAAGAAAACTTATTAATTGTGAAGTTTTCGTAAGATTTAAAGCATAGACACATTCAAATGAATCTGGGCACAAAGATGCTGCATCAGATGACAAAAGGAAATCCCCCTCTGGAAAACAACTGTCAGAGATCACCAGATTTGTGTAGTTACTATTCTCATACTGTGAACAGGGGCTCAGAAGCTGCTTTTGTTGGTTTACACAATGGGATTATAGAAAAGTGTAGATTATAGAAAGGGAGCAGACCTAGGAACTCACACAGTATTATTTGTTGATCATGATGCTGGAACAGAACTTCCTACAAATCCTATTCAGTTCCACATTTCCTTGAAGGGTTAGGTACAAGTTCCTGCATATTTTTCAGCATTAACTGGCTGCTTGTGGGATAGGATTGTTTGCAACATTCCACAACCTGGTCAGTAGCATACATGACAAGTAATATTTTTGTCATTTTTGGATTTTGTGTTTCAGTTCGCAAGTTGTTTTCAGATTTCAAGTTGGTTTTTGGAGTTGCTATCATGTTAGAAATTTACCAAAAATGGGTGTATAAATCCATCAGCTATGCTGTTCTTAAATGGCTTTTTGCATGAAACCTTGAGGTTTCCGTTTAAGCCCTTGTGTGGGTCTATTCTTCTGGAAAGAAGCAGGTATGCCAGAAGATTTCTCTAAACTATTTATATGTAGGGAGAGCAAGCAGTCTATAGAAGCCAATAAAGTGGCACCCTATGTCTCCAAATTAGCAAGCAACTAGAGTTTGATTAAAATTGCTATTGGATTCAGTAAGTTAGAGGGTTCTTACCTAGCACTATCTATAAAATTAATCAGCCACAAAATACCCCATGCAGATTGCAAGCTCTTCACCCAAGAAGTTTTAGAAAATAAGGACAACTGGCACTTCAGATCCCCAGCACGTATGAGAACAATATGCTTCCCAGCAGTTTGTGACAAACCAGCATGCAGTTTAGCACTTCATTACTCACTGAGGCTGTCACACCTGCAATAAATGCACGTACATATAGTGCTGCTCCTGGCATGCTGCTGCATTGCATGGGTTGGTTATGGCATCCTTTGTCACTGACTGTCCCTTCCCTGAGCAGTTGCTTGCTCCTGGTTTCACATCAGCTATTGGAACACAGCAGGGGATAAGCCTGCACAGGGAAGTTTGCTGGGAAAGCTTAAAGGCATCAGCATTGCAAGTACCCGTTTTACTGCCCCTGGAGAACGCTAAGGGAAATAATGTGATTATTCATGTGGATCTGAAGTTGTGTGCTAAAGCCTCAAAAGCAATGGCAGCACAGACTAGAGGAGTTCCTCTGTAACTCAGCATCTCAGCAGAGAGCTGGCTGGGAATTCAGTTCCTAGCCAGTGATCATGTGTAAAGAAGGTCCGTGTTCCTCTAGCTGCCAAAAGCCAGATCTCTTCAAAGCACTGTTTGCTATCTCATTAGTGATTCTCACCCTGGCATTCATTAACCTTCTTCTGATGTGCTGTACAAGCTCTGCAGAATGAGGGAGTCACACTCCTTGCAATTTAGAGTTCCAGCTAAACAGTCTTTATAATGGTATTAAGCATCTCCATTCCAGGCTGATCCAGGCCAGTAGCCCAGGAGTTTATTTCCTAACCTGTCATTTATTAACCAAGAACTAGTATCAATGTTAGATGGCTGAGAGAAGGTCATTTTTAGACTTTTATACTGGGTAGGCCTTTTTTTTGCTATGCTGAGATGCTGTAGGAATTGGACGATTTTTTTTGTCCAAGTCTTTGATAGATTCAGGTTAGATTATTTCATGCTGATCTTCTGGAGTAACTGCAAAACCAACAAAATCCTACATTTCACTAGTTAGCTTATTCCCCAGGTACACAGGGAAATTCTGTCCCAGAGTTGCCAAGGTCTGTTTTGCAACCTTGGAAGTTTCCAATATCCTATGGATATTTCCAGTATCCAATATCCAACCAACAAAATGGCTTTTGTGGACTTTTAGTGCAGTAGGTGCTCCTCTGGACATGGTTCTGGATTTCTGCCTTTGCTGCCTGCAGTCAGCAGGACCCCCCCGAGTCGGTCTGTGCACCCAGCCCTCTGGAGAGGCACCCACTGGGGATGTCACCTCAGGGGGCCCGAACAGTGGCGTGGGTAGCAATACAACTGGCTGCATATCAGAATAATATTACTGCAGGTCAAATAAGTTTATAATAAAATATTTTGAAACAGTCCTGCAATACTGGTATGGTGGAAGTGGGAACTGTTTTTTGTGTTGCCTTCTTTCTGATTGCTTGCGTCTAGATGTTTTGCCCAGATGATTCTGTAGTACCAGGTGAGTCCATTCATTATTAGAAAGCAGTGTTTCTTTCTCCCCAGAGCTTAGTTTCTAAGCCTCAGAGCTGCATTGTAAGACAATAGATGGCTAGAATTGATTTTAGAAAGTTATTGTTCAAGATCATTGTTCACTATGTTCCAAGGTTGCTACTTCATGCTTTTTTATAATTACAGTCTCCACTTCACCAACGTATTTGTAATGTTTGGGTGATTTGTATTGAAGTACGTTATGGTTTCTTGTGGGGTTTTTTCTATTTTTAGTTTCACAGTCCCCCATGCCCCCAACAAAAGCAACTTCATCAGAAAATTTAATTGAGAAATCAATTATAGTAGATAAATAAGTCTTATACTGAATGCTGTGTAAGTAGAGAGTGTAATCATTTATCTAAATACTACTGCCTGCTTTGACTTGAAGCAATTTGTCCCTCGTAGTTAATTTATAAGTTTTGGTTGTGTTCAGGCTTCAAATGAGTTTTAGTAGTGTTGGGAAGGGGAAGGAGTGAACTGTGCGAGTTTGTGGCCTGTACTTGGTGACTTCCAGCAAGATCTACTATTACCCTCAAGAATTTGTGATTAAAAATTACTCCTCCTCTTTTCAGTTCGGTCAGCAGAACATTGAATCTAATTTTATACCAGTGCTGACCTAATTTTAGGAACCTGAGTTCCTGTGGGTCCTGTGTTACTCCCTAGCCTATTTTCTGTGAGCCCCTCTTACAAGGGAATTATGAGGCTTGTCTTGGAGTCTGAAAACCTTGACCAAAGGCAACACTTAGAGCTATTTTCATGTAGCCACTTGTTGCTTGCATGACCTGTACCCTGCTGTAACCTTTCTTTTCAGGCTTTCTTTAGGCAGCAGTTTTTCTGATTTATTGCTGCTTGTGGACGCAGTACACAAGACGGAGCACAAAGGGAAATCAAATTATCTGAATTCTTTTCAACTCAATACATTTCTCAATCACACTTATTTCAAATGCTAGTATTCGAGTCTGCTTGATATGGCTCATTATGATGTGAAAGCTTAGGTCTATAAATAATAAATTAAATGTATCATAGCTTACCAAACAAATAGTTTCTTGGAGAGGAGCGAGTGATTCCACTCACTTAATACTTTATTGCACAAGCATTTACTCAAGTGGGGGGAGGGTGTTAGCTTGAACCATTTCTCTTGGATTACAGAAAATCCCTTCTTTTTTTTAAACTGTGATGACTTACAGAAATGGCTGGAGAACAGAGTGAGCTGAAAGAAAGTGCCCCTCTCAAGGAAGATAAGCACACCGTGCCCACTTCCCTCTGACACAGCAAAATGCCAGTGTTTGGTTATTGCTTGCACACTTTTCCTGTCTCAATGTACCTGAGTCATCACAGCTAAATAGCACCCATTGTCTGTGATAAACTGTGAATAGGGGATGATGAAGTGGTGATTTCCTGGAAAGGAGCAGAATTTAATCTTCAGAAATCCCCATCCCTTATAAAAGGCCTTCTTGCAATCTGAAAACTGACAAGAGTGAGCACTGTTAAAATTCATCTGGCTTGGAAAAAAAGCCCTGTTGGATTGTCCATTTAAGCACATTTTTAGGCTGGAAGCTTTTACACCAGTTACAAATGTATTGATTTTTAAAAAGAAATTATTGACCTTTAAAACCCTGGAGTCAGATGCTGCATGGCCTACTGGAGACATTTGGTTATTTATTTTCACAGAGGCCTAGGTAAGAGCTGGCAGCTTGGAGTCAGAGCCTGGGCAGCGATCACACTGAGGGGTGGGTGATGGAGGCACAGGATTTACTCACAGTTACACAAGACTCACTACAGAAGGCTGAGATACCACTAACAGGACATCAGTCTGTGTTCCAGAGTGGGCACCTTAAACTTAATTTCCTTACTACTTCTACCCTATTTCTGGGATGATTCCCATACTGTCTGCAATTCAAAAAAGTTTAGTTTATTCTTCTCCTCTGTGCCTGTCCCACTTGTGCTGTCATAACAGTAATAACATTTTAACAATATTAGGCTCTACTTTCTAAGCAGTTTAATACTCACACATGTATGATTGTAGGTTTCGTAATGAGGGGTATATGTATGTAACACTAATTTTCATATTTACCAGAGGATGACTGGGATATCTCTGCTGTGCCTTGTATCTACATTTTCACCCCAGAAAATAAATTGTTTCCTAAGTTCAGGCAGAGGAACAATTTTCTGGCTGTCAAAACATATCAAGAAGTATTATATGAATGGGATATTAGTCACTGTGAATTAACAGTACAGATCTGAAGATAAAAACAATGCTGTTATTTAGTGACTATACATTGATGATAGATTAAATAATACATGTTGGTTTGCTTTTCTGTTGATTTTTCTTCTGATTTTCCTTACTTGAAATGCTCAGCTAGTATCACAGAAGTTTTCATCCCCAGCAGGTTAACTGGCACAGAAAGCTTGGCTCTGGCAATCTGAGATGTTCAGTGGAAAGAGGATGTAATGATTTAGCCTGGCCCTGAGTCACAACAGGTGAAAATCAAATCCCCACTTAGTTCTACAGCTTTCCACTTCTATACTAGTGATATACTGGCAGCCACATTTCTTCTCTTCAGGACTTCTTTCTGCAGCAGACTACAGTTCTGTGCTACTTCAGTATTTTTAATGAGATGTTTGCACTGTGTTCCTTGTATTTCAGTGATTGTTCATAGGCCTTTTATTTCTTTTGTGCCTCTCAAAAATCACTGTCCCATACCTCCGCCATCTACAATAATCTGTTCCTTCTGGATGAACACCCTTGTGCACTGGGAGACTAAAATGCAATGTGGCTTCTGCTGTCCTGACAATTTGTGGGTACTGAACTGTCCAACAGAAGGATCAGAATTCACGATCCCTATCCCCGTCACAGAGAAAACCCATCTGTCCTGCAGTGCTTCAGGATGTGATTGACAGGACGGTGAAAGGTGTTGAGTTGATTTTGTAGTGTGCAATAAACTAATGTCAGAGTGACAACCCTGTTTTGCTGTGTATCTGGACTAACAGCATCAGCCCCCATCCCTACCCCAGCTCACCAGCAGGCATTATCCCTGCTCCCATTGCACGAGGACTGGGAGCTGAAGGGGCAGATGCCTTGTCAGAAGGTTTAGATCTAAAGACAAATGTTCCAGTTCCTGCCCATAGTGATGGACCTTAGGACAGCCCTGGCTTTCGAGGAGGGGACATCTGTTACATCACCTAAATGTTGTCTTTGGAACTTTGTTTCATTCCATCTGTGTCCAGTTCTGGGCTCCTTACTACAAGCACGATATTGAGGTGCTGGAGAAAGGGAAGAGAGAAGGTGAAGAGTTTAGTGCACAAGTCCTGTGAGGAGCAGCTGAGGGAGCTGGAGCTGTTTATTCTGGAGAAAGGGAGGCTCAGAGCAGACCTTATCACTCTGTACAGCTCCCTGAAAGGAGGCTCTAGCCAGGGGGTCAGTCTCTTCTCCCAGACAACCAGTGACAGGATGAGGGGGAATGTCCTCAAGCTACACCAGGGCAAGCTGGACATCAGGAAGAATTTCTTCCCTCACTGGAAGGGTGGTCAGGCATTGGAATGGGCTGTCCAGGGGGTGGTAGGGTCACTATCCCTGAAGAGTGCAAGAAATGACTGAATGTGGCACTCAGTGCCATGGTTTATTTGACAAGGCAGTATTTGGCCAAAGGTTGGACTTGATGATCTTGGAGGTCTTTCCAAGCTTAATGATTCTGTAATTTGTATTTGTTTTCTTTTGTATTCATTAGTATGTTAATCCTTATTTCTTTATTGATTCATCTCTAAATCCACTGTAAGTGTCAGAAATGTCTCTGTTTGTCCTCTTCTTTCCTACTGTGTAGAAGCCATCGCTCCATTTTTCTAATCCTTTATGTTATGTATGCATTTGGCTCCAGACAACTTTACACATTCTTTTTGCAAGAAATTGCTCAGAGATCACATTTACAATTACTTTTTGAGGTGCAGGACTGATAATCTTTTGATTAATGTTAAACCTAGTAGTTCTGTCTCTTTCTCCATTATGTTATCCAAGAAACAATACTGAGGAAAAAGTACATTACTCAGGCAGGAACCCCCCTAAATTAGTAATGTGATGTGGCTGCAATATTCCTGAGACTTCTGAAATTATAAGTTTTGGGGTTTCTTTTTATAACAAGTGGTAGAAGTGCCTGTCATCTCTGTTGAATTCTAGTGCAGGTCTAGCGCAGTTTCCCTTTCTTTTTGAAGTTTCTCTTAGCTTTCTGTGAGAAATGCATTTTGAGATTGAGTTGCCATGTTTAGACAGGATGAATGTGCTGCAAGGTGGGGGGCTTTAGGTTAGCTGGTGTGAAGAGACAGGAATGATCCCACTCTGTTGTGATCAGCAGCTGTAAGGTCCTGCACTGGCAGCTTGTATTATCGCTTCTGAGATCTGAAACTATTTTTATAATAATGGACTTACCTATCTAAGATACTAGGTTTGACACAGGTAAAATTGGATGAAATGACAGGGTTGCTGTGGTATGCTGGAAGCCAGACTCATTCAGTGGTCCCATTTGACTTTAATATTTATGGATCTTTCTGCTTGTTTTGTTTGTGTTTTTCTTTTTTTTCATCAAATATCAAACTTCATTGCAAGCACAAAAATCCAACTTAATTATTTTCAGCTCCTGAGGTTTCAAACCCATTAAACAGCAGAGAGGCTCAGTAATTGTTTTATTACTACTACTGAAAGTGTAATAATACTAGTGGCAACAGAGGACAGTGAGCAAAACAATGAGAGAAATGTAAAGGTGTAAATAGAATCATCAAAGCTGTTTCACATGAGATACACACCAACATCAGGTTAATATTTCAAGCCAGAGACAGCGAGTTTAATTAACTCTTTCTTTCATCTCCCTCCTGAAGAAACTAGCTGTAGCAATATTTGACTTTCTTAGAAGTGCAAAGCTTTCTGTATTTCTTCCTTTCCTCTCTAATCGGTCACCAGCTAAACAGAAGTTACCAGCTGTAACATGGTAGGTGCTTTCTGCAGTTCCTGGTAACACAGAGGTTCTCTGTTTTGGTTCTGTCCTGGCCCAGTTCTGCTCTGTGTTGCTCTCCAAGAGCAGTAGAGGGGATGTGCACAGTGGCTCCTGGCAGGGCAGGGCATTGCTCTGCTGCACACACCCCAGTGGTGCCCCCGGGAGGGAAGCCTGAACTGTGTCCTGGAGATTTATGGGATCATTTCTTGTTTATTATGTGTTCAGTGTATTAGGCATGACACAGCAGTGATTGTAAAGTTGTGAGGAAGGCAGAGTTTATAGGTGTTTAGGAACTGAAGAAAGGCTACTCTGCTCAAAATTCCAGGTTCTTTCCTGTTTATGTGAGGATGCCTATTTAAATTTATTATTTTCCTAGAACCTTGCCTCAAATGAGATATGTAAAACTGTAGTTGTATTTCTGTTTTGAGGGTGGTTTTTGGCTTCTTTAGGATCTGGAAATTTTATGGTGTCACACATGCACATGTATGTGTATACAGCACACAGTTCCATAGGATTTTTGTGTGTTTTATCTTTTTGAGTTTCATGATGGAATCTGTAATGTTTGCAACTTAGGAAAAAACTTGAGTCTTTTCATTGCAAAAGTTGGAAAGGAGTCTTTAGCAGAGAGTTATGTATCTCATTTTCTGTTACCACCACACACTTTGTGTACCTCTTGACGCACTGATCTTGTCCTATAAGACTCCAGTATCTCTACAACACAAAAAAACATTTGCTACATGATTTCAAGTACCATGTGGCCCCAGGATCCAACCTTCCTTATAAATCAACAGTTTACTTGGCTTTTACTCTGGTTGCTTCACCGTGTGGGTCCTGGTGCTGTCCTCTGTGTAACCCACAGATCACTTGGATGACACATTTCCCTAAACGTTACCCAACATTGCTGGTGCCCCAAGGAAAAGGAACATTTTTGTCAAATACACACAACTTGAAAAGGTTGGGAAAGACACAAGGAGAAATAGGAAGGAAAAGCCATACAGACTTTGCTGCGTATAACTGAAAATTCAGATTATGTCTAACATCCATTTCAGAAGTGTCATTCAGGAGAACTGCTCCAGAGAGTGTTCTCTCTGCTCTCAGAAGTGTTTCCCTTTGGACACTTGTTAGTTTATTCACACAGAATGTCTTTAACACAGCATGCCTAAACTAGCCAGCAACTCAGTAGTGAAATTGCCTCAAAACCTAAAGAGAATACACGTCTAGCGCACTTATCTTCCTCATAATTTTTGGGATTTGAATTACAATCAAAGGAACACAAACAAGCAAGCTGATTTTGAGTGAAAAGACTTTTTACATGTTAATGAAATGAAATGAAAGAGAAGAAAAAAAGTATTTTCCTGTTGGTTCAGTTTTGAAAGACATCAGTTTTCACAAATCTAGATTATTTGACAAAGCTTGAGTATAGGAGAAGCTACTTTGTGATTAACACAATATTGGTTTTATTTTGTTTGAGGAAGAAAGAATCAAAATGGTGCCCTAGAATCTGCATCATCTGTGTTTTACTTTAGAGAAAATACAGATTACTGATTTAAATATATACAGAAATAATATAGATTTTGATGGAAAAAATAATTAGTCTTAACAAAATAATTAAACAGAAACCTAAAATTCCTGATTTTATTTTAAAGAACAGTCTGTTCAAACTCAGTTATGATTGAAATAGGACATATTATCTTGTATTTCTGTTAGATTCTGACACTATTTTCACACATATATACCGAGCTACACTACACATTTGTTACATTACTTTATGTTTCAGTTGGATGTACCCTTCACCAATGTAGGTGGTCAAAGGTTCAAATCCTATTGGACTGAAAATGCTTAAAGAGTGTGGTAAAGTTTTTTGAAAAATGCAAGAATTGAAGGTAAAGGAAGCAATAGCTCTTATCCACCAAGTACATGCATTGCTAACTTACAGAGTGTTTGAAAGATGCCAGGAAAGAGTTTTTGCCCCAGCTGGGGGCTGGCCACTGGAACAGCTTGACCCTTGGGGATGGTGCTGAGCAGGGCCAGGAGCTGGACCTGATAATCCTGATGGGTCCCCTCCAATTCAGCATATTGTATGATCTTATAATTCTAAGGCTTCTTTACTTAAAGAAAAATGCTCTCCTCAAAAGGTAAAGCCTGAATATGGGGGTTGGATGCCTGTTTTGCATTGCATACGTGCCTTACTCTAACCCAAATAAACATCCTCAGTCTTAGACTAAGATTAGATTTGATCTTATTTGATGAGAGATACAAGAAGGTCATGGAAAGCAACAATTGTGCAAAGTCTACCCTATTCTAAAAATGGGGCTTGTGTAAATTCAGCTTGAAATGCCCTCTTCACTATGATTGATAGAACTGTTCAAAGTGTCACTCGGAGGTGCAGTTGGCTTACCTTATAACAAAGTACTGTGCAGTGGGGAGGAGGAAACCCTGACTCTGCTCAGGGGGCAGGGAAGAGATCTACAGCTGCTGTAGCTGCAGCTACAGTGGCATTCACAGAGAACTATGGAAGTGGCTAAGTGTGTTTATTTCAAAGGAGATGAAATTTAATCCATTTTTGCAGGCCCCTGTGCAGAATATGGCTTATCAAGTAGTTGGGATGGATTTGATACCTGTCTAAAGGTTGTTATCAAGAGCTTGTTCGTTCCTGATGTGTAAAACTTTGTTGATTTGTTTGGAGCTCTTCATCTTTGGGTAGAGCTTCATGTTCAAATGAAATATACAGAAACATCAGAGAACTGAACAACCTTCTATTCCATCTGATTTTTTGAGGGAAGAAGTTGGCTGAACATTTTTCTTGTCTAAGTGAAATCAGTTATAAGCCTGAATCCACTTAACTAACCACAGCAAAAGTCCTGCCTCTCCTGAGTTCAGTTTCTGGAGTGGAAAGCCAAGAGAGATGTGAAACTCTGAGCTGAGGGGATCCCTTGCCACCCACCACAGCAGTGCCTGCCTCTTCTTTCAGCTGCTTTGTGGCTGGTTTAGTCTTCTAGGCTCAAGCAGAGCTCCAGAGCTGAGCATGTCTCTGTCTTAGGGATGTTTCCTCCCAGTTCCAGGGTACCAGTTCTGCATTTTACTGCTCCCTGAACATGTTTCATTGATCGTGGATTCTCTATCTCGAGTAAAATGGGTAGGACAGTAGGTAGAATTGTGCTGATTGTCCTTGTGCTCTCCCCCCAGCTCATCAGTAATGAATGACACAAGAGTCTGATCATAGAGAAATAGCCTTGGAGTGTTTGTTTGTTTATTTTGGTGAAAATATTATGCCAGAAATTAAGCTTCACAGAAAGACCAGTGGATAACCCCATGCCACTCATACAAGTCTTGCCACCTGGACCACAGCCAGACCATTTTTCTGTCAGTGATACTAAATGCCATACGTTTCTTTAATAATTCATCTTACAACAAAAAAGACTCAGGTTAAAGCACGTGTTTCTGCTTTACAAACAGCTCCTTGCTCATGTGCTGACTTTGCAGCTGCTTCCTGCAGCCTTTGACTTCTGTAATTAGCGCAACTGGCCAGCCCAGCTAATGATATTAAACTGACTGGTCTTGAATGTCATTTATCTCAAGGGTTTAATTTGCTGAGTACAGGGCAGCACAATACAAGGTTTGCATGTGTTATGACTGTAACTTGATTTTTTTAGCTCTTGTTGCTAAGTTACAGTAAACTGTTATCACAGTAAATTGTCTGCATTTAAGATTCCACCTGAAAGGAGCCACCCAGATGAGAATTGATAACATACTGATGTCTCAGAAGAAAGGAAAATAACAAAGAAAACCCCAACTTGTGAACAGGATAATTTTGTATTCTAGACATTAGCCAGACAGGCTCAAAAATAGCTGCTCAGACCCCAGAGACTATGACATGTGCTTCAATAGCAAGTGACTAAGAGCTGGTGTACAATAAATAAGTACTAATTTGAAAATAATTTGCATGAGTATTATCAACTGTTAACAGAATCACAATGATCTGTTGTCTGAATTGTACTTTAGAATTACTTTCCCTGGAAATAATCTGATACCCTTGCAGTCAGGCACCATATCTAAATGCTAAGAAAAAGAAGTAAATTTTTAAAAAAGTGTTAAAGTCTCTGCACTTGTCCAAATGATGAGAAATAATCTTAAAGCTTAATGTTGGTAAATGCTTCCAGCTTTTACAATTGCAAAAATGTACCATATTCTGATGGGAAATGATGTAGAGTCTGTGCTGACACATCAAGACGTTGTCCTACCTCTTCCCAAAGCTCTGTATTAAATCCCTGAAAAGTCTTTGAAAGAGGAACCCTTTTTTTTCCCCTAATCTATTTTAAAGGAGTACATAGAGGGGATAGTAGCTAAGGAGAGTGTTTACTGGTGCCATGTTTGAGTTCATTCCAAAAATATTCATGCTAGGTCAACGGATTGGGGGTCTTGGTGGCTACTGGGAAGCTGAGTGGTATTTTTTTGTTAATTCTGATATCTAATTTTGTTAATTTTGATATCTGTTTGGTCACCTCCATGGGTGTGATCAATGTGGGACCTGTCATTTTCCTTGAGCAGAGAGTCCTTTTCATGGCAGTAATGTCAGGGCAGTTTTTAATAAAGAGCTTAAAAGTCAATTCCTAATCAACCTATTGCCAGTACACGGAAGGTCTGAACAAACAGAACGTGTAGGATATTGCAGAGAAACACCATAATAATGTATAGGAAATGCAGATAAATTCAGTTGCAATTGTGACACTTTCCACAGTACAGAAAACCTGTAAACCAAACCAAATATCTTCCTCTGCAGTTACACCATTAAAATCCAAAGGTAAGATTGTGGGATTCTGCAATGTGCACTAGCTGGGTCTAGAAAAATATGACAGGTCTGTTTATAGGTCTAGAAAAATATGATTCTGGGTTAATTTTAAAGGTGTCACCCTCCAAAGAAAGCCATTTGCTAAAAAGCATCGGATTGACAGAAATGAAGCTGTAGACATTCAGTGAAAGATTTCGATTAAAATCACAACTAAAAACTGTCAATCAGCCCCAGCAGAAACCTGCTTAGATAACTCTGCTAGAAATTCTGTACCTCCTAGGAAAATGGAAGAGGAATATTTCTTGCTAGGATTTCAAATGAGGAGAAGCACCTTCTCCCTTTACTTTAAATTGCAGTGCCAGAGACATTTACTGTCCTTGCAAAAACCCTCCTGCAAGGCTGAATTTTTGATTCACAGCAGAAAAAGCAGAGAGGAATGCAGACAGAATATGTAGTGCAGCACTGCCTGTGCCTCAGTAGACTTGTTCTGGTGCTTTCAGTGAGCACTACTTTTGAAAAGCCCCCAAATGGATCGCATCTCTATGAGAACCCCTCCGAGCGAGGGGGAACGACAGGAAAGCGTTTCTGTGGGCTGTGGAATTCCAACTCATTAAAGTGGTGAAACAACCGCTGTGGGAATGAATCCGCACGGAGTCCATGACAGACGCTGCATTCCCAGCAGCGCAGCACAAAAGCCTCATCACTCAGCGATAGCGAGGAGCTCCCCGTATCCACGGAGCAGGTGGCAGTGCAGCCGCAAAAGTTGCATTACGGGGAGGAAATGCAGAACACCGGGCTGTGTTTTGACCTGCTGTCTCTCCCCCCGGGGGTGGCTGGGTGGCACACACAGGGTTAACACCAGAAAGACACACTGATGGCATGTAATGTCAGGTGTTCAGACACCCACAGGATTAGTTAGTGCCAGCGCCAGCCTTCCCACACAGCCTGGCACCCTCGGAGCCTCGGGTGGCCGCAGGGTAAAAAAGACACTTAAATCTCTTACCTTGGTCTAGTCCAGCGTAGCTTTTTGGTTGCTGTCCGTCCGCTATCAGCAAAAGAGGGCTTGAAGCCAGGTCCCAGTGAGTCATCCTAAAGGGCAGGGTGGGCTCGCTGCTGGCTCCGGCCGCTGGCTGCCCGCGCTGTGTGACAGCCGCCGCCTGCCCGGGGCCGAGCGCGTCCCACCCCGCAGGGCACCGGGAGGGCGGGGAGGGACACACAGCCGGAGAGCCACCGGCACACAGCGAGCGGAGCGGCGGAGGCTGCAACACACCGTGTGCCTGCGGGCTGCCCGTCCCCGCCTGCTGCCCAGCCCCGCAAGGCGCTGCCCAGGAGTTACTTCTTAATTGGCGATGCACTCCCCGGTTTTAGAGCCTCCCCGCTCGTGTCTTCCCTGTAGTCCGTGCTCGGAGGAACTTCTCGGCATTTCGGAGGTTACATCTCTCTCCCTTGGAGGCTGGCGTGGATGCTGTACGCGGAATGTGTTCAGTAAAGGAAGCCTGTCTGTGGCTGTGTGAAAGGCAGCACTTGGCTCCTTGCAGCGATTTTATAGGCTGTTTATCTGCGAGTGGGAAACCAAGGGCAAGGGCGGTAATTCTGGCATCAAAGGGGAAAAAACCACCAGTCAATCAGGAAAAGATGTTTGGAGCCACGAGATAAGTTGGGGAGAGAAACATTTCGTGGTTACTCCTAACAGAACTAGGTTGGGATAATTTCTGAGTCTCTTGTTTATCATCTCAGGACATGTCTCTGAAGATCAGAAATTGGTGCTAGAGACAGAACCCCTCCTGGGGATTCCCAAAATAATTTTCGAGAGGAATCCCAAAATAATTTTCCAGAGGAAAAAGGAAGCTGTTAGACTGGGTTACTTGCACTAAATGGCAAAGATGTCTCTGGGCAAACACTGCTAGTTTCTAATCAGTGTAAGTCTCCAAGTTATGGTTTAATAATTTCATTACACACACACCCCTTGTATGCATAAGTTTGTTTATACAAATATTTTCTTAGGAAGCTAATAGAGGACAGCTTCACAGAAGTTGGTGAGGGCTGTAAATACTTTAGTGTCACTAGGACAGTAGAAGAAATGTTTAGGTTCTCACTGTTGGCTAATTGGTTTGCTGAATCTGGAAGGCTTTTGTGGGCTTTTGAATGGCCTTTATTAAATTATTTGTTTTACTTCCTCTGTGTCAAGCTATGCTCAGATGCTCTGCATATTTGTCAAATTTTTCTGTGTCTAAAAGGGGTTGGGTGTTTCATATTTTGTATTCCTGCAATATGACTGTGTGTGGATGATCTTAATCCTGACTAATTGGCACAAAATTCCCCAAGAAAGTTAGAAAAAGAATTACAGCAAAAGGTGAAAGAGCTAAGATAGGTATACACTCTTGATTAGAAAACTGAATGTAGAATAGTCTAAATGATTGCACCAGTTAAATATCCATTAGGTGTTCTGCCTTTGTTTCCCTCTGCAGAGTACAAAATGATTAGGTTTGTTTTTTGTTTGTTTGTTTTTTATTCTGGTCTTATTGGATAAGGATGGTCCTGTGAGAATGAGATATGAGTTCTTCTGATTTTTTTAACATTCGATTTAATTATATATATAATTCTGACTGTGCTAAAGGTTCAAGGAATTTACTGGACTCTAATTCATAATGAAGCAGAACAGCAGTCCGTATCCAAGAGCTCAGAAAATGTTTCCTTAGGCTGATTGCAGGCAAAATCATACTTTGGGGTTTTTTTCCCCTGAAAATTTGCACCAACATGGAAATCTTCTTTTAACCCCATTAATTTCCACATCTAACTCTGCATGGTGGCATGAATAGTAAATACCTGTGAGCCATGTGCTGCTGTGGAGTTATAAGGAGACCTCTCCTTCAACTTGTGAGTGAACAGCACGAAGTATATCCACGAGAGTGTTTAATCTGAACTCTCTGTGGACCTAAATTCATCAGGAGAAATAATCTTTGGTACCACTGGGTAGTGGCCATGGAGAAGTGCATCATTGTGGATAATCAGCTGTGTTTAAGATGCCTATCCAGGGTTCATTCAGGTCCCTTAGAAGTCAACCAGAACTGTAAGTGTATTCAAGGTGTAACAGACCTCAAGTGGAAAACAGTTGGGCAGGAGAAAAAAAAGATTTTATGCCATGGAGGACATCTGCTGTAACAAAGACTGTGCTTGAGCCACTCTGTGTGGTACTGGAAGTGTCCCTTAAGATCCTGCACCATTGGGAATGTTCAGTGGAGAACGACAGGGCAGGGACAGGTATCAATGACAGAGGATAGAACAAATTTTTGAACACATTTCTCTGAGGTGACAGATGGCAGTGGCTGCAGCTGGGTGTCCTCCATGGCAAGACAGGAGTGGGTAGAGCAACTAAAGTGCGTGTGACTGACATTCTTGCACATTCAGAGAACCACAGACTTGGTAACTCATTCTTTAGTACTGTTCTTTCTACCTTTCACACTGATAGAAATGTCACTAAATCACCCATTCATGATCATATCAATAAGACATTAACATTATTATAAAAGTGATCATGAAAACATTTTAAAATAGGAAGGACTCTCTTGAAATCTATCTTTCTATAGCCTTGTCCTGTAAATTCTTAAGGGGGTGCTTTATTAGTTCTTTGCAATTTCTCTTCTCCATTGAAATTTGACCCAATACAAGAGGTTAGGGAAGAATAGATCCAGTTTGGCTGGGAAGATTGCTGCTATTGTTTTGTCAATGATTGTTTTTGTCAGAGTAAATATGGAGTAAATTCCAATTCCAATTAAGCTTGTAAAGCTACATATTACAAAAGCTGCACGAGTAAAACTCTCAGATGCCTATTTATTTTGAAGCTCTAGCTGATGACAGGAGCGTTATTTTCTGGAGAGGTTGATTGACAACCTTCTTCAGATCAGATAGTGAGGACTTGCATATGCCAGAGTAGTCCTTAGGTTACTTATTGCCAAAATGATTGGGAGTCCTTGCTGCAGAGATAATGAGCAGGTCAAGAACCAAATTGAATTGTAACTCAGAAGTTGGCAGTGCTGCATACAAAAACTTGTAGTGCAACTGCGCTTGCCTGTAGCTGCCATAAAGGCCAGGCTGCTGAGGAACCTGTGACATCTCTACCACTGCAGTGCTCAAAACCATCTCAGACAAACACAAGAACACAAGAGGGCATACACAAAAAAAAAAAAAAAAAAAAAAAAAAAAAAAAAAAAATTTTACTTTGAATATAGTCATTGTGATTTTCTTTTATTCCCACATGCTAAATAGTCACTGAATATACAAATGGAATGAGGTCAGAGCTGGTCCTTTTCCTTATCACTGAATGTAACAAAATGGATTTGATGATCTCAAAGGTCTCTTCCAACCTAGTTAATTGTGTGATTCTGTGAAAATCACATCATTGCAGAATCATACTTTAGAGTGGTCAATTTTATCTGCTGAGTGGCTGGGCACCTTCCAAGAAATGACCAAAGTCTCTGGAAAGCAGTTATTTTCCTGAGTTCTTCTGAAGCAGTGTAACCCATGTATTTATTTCTTACCCTCCCATATCCAAGTCATTACTCCTGCTAAATTTCATCTCCTCACACCTCCTCGTATTTTGTTACAAATAAAGAGGGAACAAAGCATTTTTCATGTTATTGTGCCTTTTTCTTTTACAGATGTATGCTTCTCTGTTTAGTCACTGTTAAGACGCCACAGTTAACTCAAAATTTTGCACTTCAATTTAGGTGCTGAAAATTCTGTTATTTTAAACTCCAGTAAAAAATTCCAAGCATTAGACCTGCTATATCTTTTCTCTCAAGCATTATTTTGAGGTTAAAGTAATGACATTTGAGTTTTGGAAAGTAAAGTAGACTTGAGAGAAACTTTAACCTTGACTGTTAAGGGCAAACCCACTCCAGTGGTGATCTGCTATGTACAGAAATCATTGACTTAAAAACGTACAACTCCAGAATGCAAAATCACTACAAAAGTTGTATCTTTTCTTTCTTTGGTTTGCAACCCAAAATATTGCATTTGATGTTAAAAATGTATTTGTATTCAAGAATCTGAACTTACTGTAATACCTGTGGGTTTTTTGAATGGCAGCTATTATGTCCACGTGTCTATAAATACGAAAAATGATGTTTTCAAAACCAGTTAAATAATTGGTATGAATGATTGTTTTGGCTGAAAAGGCGTTGCACACAGCTGCCATTAGCTGTGTGTAGATATTTGTGTTTCTGTTGACTTTTGAAATGTGAAGAACTGCATGGAGACAGAACACAAGACAGTGTTAAAAAAAAAAAAGACTTTTTGTCTGTAGATAAATGAGCTGTAATATTAACTGGGGTGAATGTTTTGTGATTGCTGAAGCTGGTGGGAAAGCTGAAAATTGTACTTTTTTTTCCCAATTCCATTTTGTGGAAAGATGAAGAATTTTTAAAATCACAGGTTAGAAAAAGGGCACTGAATTGGATTGATTTCATTCCTATTCCACAATGCAGCTCAACTTGTTTTTGGGGTCTGCCTGCAGTCTCTGAATGCTCCAGTGCTATGGATTTCTGAGTTGATTGCAGTGGTTTAGTATTTTTGTTATTAGGAAGTTTGGGGTTGGTTGTTTTCTTTACCTGATGTCTAACGCAATGCCTCATGAAAATAGTCCTGACAAAATAGATTGATTGTCTCTCTTTGTCCTCATCATGGGTAAGGGGAGCTGATTAATTCTTTTCTGTTCCTGCAGCAGCTTTTTAAGCAATTGTTGTGTCTGCCCACATCTCAGTTTGTGAGGTGGGCAACCCAGCTCTGAAAACATTTGCCTCTCACCCCGTTCTCACATGTGAGGATACTTTAGAAAACAGAGGGAGGCTCCTTCCTACAGAGTATTCAAGTGAACTTCATTCTTCAGTGCTGTACCAGTGACTCAACATCCCTGCACACCAAGGAGATGCTCTCAGGTTTCTAAAGCGATAGCCTTGACATATAATGAACACTACCTGCTTTTACAAGGATGCTGAGCCCTTGAAAACAGATTTTATAAAGTGTTTTTAACACTGTGGCTTAGTTCAGTTGCAGTTTCCATTGTGAAACAGTATTTTGGTGTCTGAAGAGTTCCTGAAAGAAAGGATCCCTTTTGTTTGGTCATTTTAAGGACTTGAGCCTTAATTTTATTTTTTTCTTTCTTTATTAAATTGGGACAAAAAATGTTTTGCGCATTGGTGCTTTTAGAAGACAAATTAATAATTAAAACCAAAACTCACAACATTAATCTAGAACTGAGAAAGATGCAAATCTCTAAGGCTGAAAATTCTTTAACAAGTATTTTTTGCACTGAAAAATTAACAGTCCATTCAAATGCTGGGTTAGCACATCTTTCCTCCTCCTTTCAAAGTGTGTCTAGTTTGGAAACAGTTGAAATAGTTAATCCAGATGAATGAAAATTTGCCTCAGCTGGTCGATGGATTCAGATACAGGCAGTATTTGGAGTTAAAACTCTTCCTGGAAACCAACTTTAAATTTATACCTTAAATTGAATGACAAAGGGTCCATCCCTGACTCAGAGGAGTTGGGAAGTCTGTCATGACAATTTTTATTCCAGAATACTAAAAGATTTCATTTCAGATTGCCATAGAGCCCAAATAAATTTTAAGTTTAAAATAAACCCAAAAGCCAGAGGAGTCTGCTGTCGGGGGAACAGATAGTTCAATAAGGAGTATTTATGTGGGCTCAGGGATAAGTTGGATGCCTTTTCTCAGCAGTACACTTTGGCTTTGCTCTTATCAGAGGCTGGCATGAGTGATTGTCTGCTGTTTATTCAAAAGCATTAAAAGTGCCCTGTGGCGAGTGCACTCCTTCTGACGAATGCCCAGGCTGATATTTGGGTAGTGCTGACTGTTCCAGGAACTTGAGGTAGCTCAAACTGTGTATCCAAAATGGGAAAATGTGCCTCTGATTTCCTTTTCTGTAGTGGTGATATACATGAGGACGTGTCTCTCAAAATCTTTATCTTCTCCCTAAAATGCTGTGGAAGCATCTCTCTCAACCCCACACTAGCAATTCTCACTTGGAACCATTTTCGATTCGTGCAGTGTGGGATAAGATTCAGAAGGAATTAAAATTTCAGTGTTTTGCTTTGTTCATGAAATCAGTTCATTTTGGTCAGAGGAATATAATTATATATTAGAATAAATTGTTCAGAGCCCAGAAATTCTGAGTGGCTGGTATCTGCTGTTAGCAAAACATTTACATACCTTTACCCCAAAGGGTAGCTAGTAATGTGTTTTTGGTATCTCTCTGACAAATAAAGCTTAGAAAATGCGGCTTGCTTCACTGGGCTGGCTTTTGTTGCTGGCAGAATTGGTCCTTGGTGCCAGCCAGTTTGCTTTGTAGGGAAGGTATTAGCAGAGAACTGCCAAGCACAGTGGCTATTTTGGGCTCGAGAGGTAATGAGAGGTTGAAAGGTGTGAAGTAGGGTTCCAGCACCCTGGTTTTGATAGCCCATGCATCCCGGAAATTTAATTACATATTAACGGCTGCTTTCCGTGCTATTAATGCTGTGAAATGGCCTGTGAGGGAGATGGTCTCAATTAGCCCTTGCATTAACTTTTTGTCATTAGTGTGTGTCAGTATCGATGCTTTTAATTGCATGAGACTTGAGAGTGCTGGAGCAATCACACAGGGATGCCTGGTGTGACTTAAGTCTGGCCTCTCAGGTCACAGCAATACAGAACAATTGGGTTCGGTTTTAAAAAAAAGATAATGCAGAAATAGGGCAACGAGTGGAAAGATATTCTATTTTTACACCACCAGGAGTGGTTTAGAGCTTGCTGTTATTTCAGAGTAAACCCATCCTTTGTAATGATAAAGAAACTTAAACAAAATCTATGACTTTGTTTTAAAATCTTAGTAAAGTTCACATCGGTTTTCTTGTCTGTCCTTCATTTATTTTCTGTTGTCTCACTCTCTTTTGCCCCTTCGTCCATCCCTCCCAGTGGCTCAGCCTTTTAAGGATTTCCTGCCTTCTTTTTGGATACATTAGGCATCACAGTGACAGCACAGGCCAGTCACCATGGCATCAGGCTGGAGGGTTGTCCTGTTCAATGCAAGTAAAATTCCAGGGAAAAATTTTAGGCCAGATGGTTCTGGTTTTACCTGCTTAAAAACTGATTTTTGAACAGGAAGAACAGGACTGAGAAAGCTCTGCTTAGAGTATGAGGTATCTTAGAATTGGTTTCATGTATTCATTAAAGGAGTGATTTTTTTCAAGCTTACTGAATAGTATTTAAGTCACAGTGATACAAGGCTTTTTGGTTTTAGAGTAAAATAATGTTTTGAAATAATTCACCCTTTAAAATTATAGATTTAGTAGTCCATCTGCTTTCCCCTGAAGATTACATATTATTGAAGCAAGACTTTGTAATCTCAGTTTAACATGTCCTTTGTTAAGTGTATGATTTTTTTCTTTTCTTTAGTTGTGCTAGAGACCTGTAGAGCAGGTTAATTAAAGTTATTTGCAAACCTTGTTTATGCATTTATAATTTCACATATTAGTTCCTTTGCAGTTTGGGCCAGGAGTCATCCAGGACTGTTACCCTCATGCTTCTTTTCTAAGTTTTGCATCCACATCCACAGAGATGGTTCCATTTCAGTACACAATTTCTGTTTCACCAGTCTTGTATGGAAAAAAGGCAAAGGATTTGTTTAACTTTTCCTGGTCATCTTCCAAATGTGTGATGACTACTGATATTTGTTCCAGTATAATTTCCAGACTTTTACTAGCTTGACTTGCAACAATTATTATCTTTCCTGTAGCAATTTAAAAAATATATGGTATTTGTCTCTACCTTTTTGACATTCAAACTGTACCATTGTTCCTTTTTTCCAAACCAACTTGCTGTTACTCCACCCAATAATATTTTCCAGCCTAAGACTACGTTTCTCCAAAGCCAGCCTAACAAAAATGTAAAGTTTCAAAATCAATAAATACCTGTATTATCATTGTTAATTTTCCCCCCTTTCTTTCTCTCTCTTTTGTTTCTTTTCCATCTGGAAAATTATTCTTCTAGAAAACGAACTGTGGTCCTTTTTGTGTCACTAGTTACAAAACAGAGATATAGAGGTATTCTGTCCTGATGATATGTAAATCTGTCTCACTTTTCCTTTGGAAGCACCTCTGTATAATCATTCCCTAAGGGCCTATTATATAAATTGACTCTGGTTTATCCATACTGTGGTTTTACAAGCAGAAATGCTGCCTCGTTCTTAATAGTTTTATAAATCAAATTATATTTGTAATATTTTACATAATTTATTTTTCTGTATTGATAATAATGTCAAAATAATTTCATATTTTGTTCATTGCAAATTCAAGAGTTTGTTTCTAAGCTTGAATAAACTTTTATGTGAGGAGAAAATTTCCTTGCACAAGCTCCTAAAATATGTTTCAAGAACAATCAAAATGGATTAATGCATTATCTAATTAGAATAGTTCACTTTCTTCCAGGTTTTATTTATATGGTAGTAAATCCTAAACTGTGTCTTCCCTTTTTTTCCCCTTACATATAAACATGCATGAACATACACAATCCTAATTCTGTATCAGAAAATTGCTCAGCCTAGAAAATCATGGTCAAGGTGATTAGAATTTGGTAAAGTCAAAAAAGAGTCTTATAACAGAGAATTGGAGGAAAACTTTTTTCTGTCTTGCTAATATTTTTCCTCTAAAATGTGACAGTGACCCTATTAAAAATATGAATGACAGCAAAAATTGATAAGAGTTTATGCAATTAACTCTAAACCAAGTGCAATGGGTCTATTTTTACTGTGAATTGTGAATTTTACTGTGAATCTTGTTGAAAGGTTTCATGCTCAACTGTTACATAGATTGGTCAGAAATGGTTTGTAGTATCAGGAATATAATTCTGTGTAATGGCAGAAATGGAGAGAGGTGTAAAGAGGGCGACAGTTGGATTAATGATGACAGTCCTGAGTGTGCTGTTTCTTAGCTTTGCCCAATTATGACATTTGGGTGTCATTTTTAATTTTCACAAACTTGAGCAAGAATACATGGTAGTGTGAGTCTTTCCAGCCTCATGAAGACCAGACCTGTACATCTGTTAGACAAGCCATGGCTGTTCCTTTGAGTTACCTGATTGAGTGGTGAGAGATAGTTAAGTGCAACTGTAGTCCTGTCATGCATATTTGAGTGCCAGAGAGAAATATTTTCCCTTGACTGCTGAGTAAGTTTGCATCTACTTTTTTTTTCAATGCAGAAGTTGCAAGCAGTGTTTTACTTAGTATGGTAAGATTTTCAAGTTTAAAAGTCAATAATCTGGGTAATTTCCTTAAAATGAGAAACCTGAAGAGTTTTCTCAGATCATATGCTAATTTTGATATCAGCAGAACTTGAAATCTGAACATCTATGCTGAGGACATTGTTGAAATGATTTTTTAAATACATCTTTTCATTGGTATTGGTTTAGCAGTTAAAGCTGAACAAAGCAATCATTAACTTTTCTCAGGTATGGCATCCAGCAGCTTGAATTCTGTCTTGTCCTTGTCCTTCATGTACTGAGGTGATCATGCAAATAAAGATCAGAAACATAAACTGTAAAATTAAATGCTGAAAACTTATATAAGCCTCAGTGTCTTAGAAGTTTAACCCAAACATCTGTTTGCTCTTTCTGCAACAACATTGTATTTTCTTTCCAAAATAGTTCTAGTAGTGGAAAAATAATCATAATATTAGTGTTATGTGGAGCTATTCTTCATCCAAAGCTTGCAGTGAAGGCATATATTTCCCATTATCTCTTATTATTCTGCTTAGGAAGAAACAATAACTAAAACTGAGTAACTTTGGACTTCCATCCAGCTGTGGGAACTACTTGAGGAGTCCTTCTGTCTGGCCAGCCTGGAGCTCTTTCCAGACCATAGAATGATAGAATCATAGAATGGTTTGTGTTGGAAGGGACCTTAAAATTACAGTCCAGTTCCAGCCCCCCATCCATGGGCAGGGCACCTTCCACTAGGCTGGGCTGCTCTCAGAGTCCCATCCAACCTGGTCTTGAACCCTTCCAGAGCTGGGGCCTCAGCAGTGCCTCATAATCATAGGAATAAAGAATTTCCTCTTTACCTCTAATCAAAATCCCCTTTCTTTTAGTTTTACACCTTTTCCCCTTGTCCTATCACCATCTGCACATGTCAGAAGTCCCTCTCTTTTGTGTAAGCTGCTCTGAAGTTCTGGAAGGCTGCAATAAGGTCTCCTTGGAGCCTCCTTTTCTCCATGCTGACCAACCCCAACTCTCTCAGCTGTCTTCATAGGAGAGGTGCTCCAGCCTCTGATCATCTTTGTGGCCTCCTCTGCACTGGCTCCAACAGCTCCATGTGCTAGATTTACAATATTTTTAATTTTGCACATAACTCAGACTGGTTTGTGGCTAAAAAGTGTTGCCATCCAAGATAAGATCAGTTATCAGCAGGCCTTTGATTTGCAGGGAATGGGCAGCAGGGGCTCAGAACAGATGTTTAGGAAGAGCTACACCCAGGGAACCACTTGAACCAAACCATCTTTTATTAACCATAGACAAAGCCCACGACTGCCAAGAAGCCTTTATTACCACTCCTTTAATGTAGCCACCAAAACTATCTGTGCTCAGAGCTGCTGGACACGTCCCAGTGTGTTAGACTGGGCTGTAGCAGTCCTGATGAATTTTGGCTGTGCTGCCCTCCAGGGACAGACAGACAGACAGACAGGCTGCAGCCCCAGCCAGCAGCCTGCTGTCCTGTTTGTGCTGGCTCTGTGCACAGGAATCAGCATCCCATGGGAACAGGACACGCAGAAGCTGTGAACAGTTTACTTTATTAAGTAAATTTACTTAATAAAAGAAGTTAATTAAACATCTTGCATGGGTAATCTCTTTCAGTGTAGGCTTTTGGAAAATTTATTGCTTTTCCTTGTCATTGCTTTTCTTTGATACTTTGTTTCATTGAATTCCAGATTCAGTCCGTCTGCATTAAAAATTATTTCACAGTTTCTGGTCAGAAAGTGTATATTAGGAGAGGGTTTGAGGTTAGAAAGTATAAATCAGGAGAGGTTCTTTGATTCAAGGCTTTCTCAAAAAGCCCAAACAAACTGGATTTGAGGTGTTGGTTGGGTTCTTTCTTTTGTGGTTTTATTTGTCTGGTTTGGTTTTTTAATCATTATTTTTTTATTCCCCAACTAGCTAATGCTTCTCCAGCATACAATGTCAGTTTTAATCTGTTTACTTAAAGAACTTTTTTTTGTAAACAAAACATGTCATAATATTTATTTCACAATATCAGCATTTGAGACTTCAAAGACACAGTCTTTCTAAAGAAAAGGAGGGAATATGGTCATATTTTGCAATAAATATTGCCATTTTTCAAAATAGGACCTGTATGAATTTAAAAGGTGTGAAACTTTAAAATACATTGTTATAAAAGTTACCAATCTTAGTCTCCACGTACCCACCTTAGCACGTTAATTTGTTGAACCAACTCTTCCATGCTTCAAAATGTCCAAGAAATGGATTTGACCTCGAATCTGTATTCTGTTCCCTGACTTTGCAGTTATCTTTTCAATTATCTCAAATTTATCTTTTTGTTCACCTGGTTTTGTGCCATTTTTCAGTTAAATGTGATTTCATTTCTTCTGCAAATGATGTTTGATTAGAAGGAATAATTTGTTTCCTCTGTGAGTATTTCTCAATTAACTGATTAGCAAGTTTGGCTGGGAGGTTTTTGTCGTTTTTTTTTTTTTCTTCAACATTTTTTCCCTGTTTAAATCAGAGGTTTCAAGAATCCCCATATCCCCACCACATTATTTCTCTTTTGGTGTCTGCTTCTTTTCAAATAAATGAATCCTCAAATAATTTTTAATAATATCAGCAAATAACAATAGTTTTGGTTTGCTTATTTATCAATTTCATTTTGTTTCAAAATATGTCTTATGAACAAAAGAGATTTTTCTGAAAGATCTAAGGGTCAGGTACCTTTTTTTTTTTGTTCACAATAATGTATCTCTTTGATTTCATCAGCAAAACAGCATAAAACATGTGAATACAGATTTTTTAAACTGTCAAAACGTCTTAAAGGAAATTTGCTTTTTTCACATATGATGTTAAAGAATTATATAGAAAAAATATATATAAACTGCATGAAGTCTTCCTGTTATTTGGGAATTTGTTTTTTGCAATGATTTTTGCTTTGTGATTCATGAAAAATACTGAAGTAAGTAATCAACATCTAAATCATTTCTTCAGACTGAAAGGGCAATTTATATGTGTGAAAATTGTATCTGACGTTTAGGAGATTAGGCCTTCTGTGGGCTATAATGTCCATTTTTCCAGTCATGCAGTAGAATAAATGACCCTTATTAGCTATTACATCAGTTTAAACATGAAAGGTGTTTTTATTAAAGATTTTGGCAATGCTTCCATTGACCTCACAAAACCAGAATCTAGGTGGAGGACAGCTATCTCAGAATTATGTGCTGAGAAATAAAAACTTCACTTCTATTTCCACAAGGAAAAATAACGCTGGAAATTCAGTATATATGTTATTACAAAATTCTGCTTACCTCTCTTTTTAGTATGCCTGTCTCAGCTGGATGAAATTTTTGAATCTTTATATACTCATTAGTACTGAGCATGCAGCTCCTCACAAAAGGAAAGCTGAACCCAAGTAGCTGATCTTGTGAAAAATCCTCCACAGCTCTGGAATATGGGTTGGAAACTGCAGTGAAAGTGATAGATTTTTGGATTATATTTTGAAGAACTTTCTTTCATTGATATTATGGAAGAAGATATGAACACAGAACTTTAAAATCTGCACTTGCAAATCTCACTGTGAATCCTAAGTTGCTTTAATGTCTGAGATGCATGTTTGAGTGTGTATAATTTCAGAGATTAAACCCACAGGCCATCAGTTTCCCTGTGTCTAATAAACATGATCTATGCAGAATTGATTTTTAATGGCCAGTTTCAAGAGGAAAATGTACTTTTATCTCTTTTTCTAAAGTGTTTATTGAGGTCATTTCACATACTGCAGCAGGAGAGGTAAATGTTTAGTATTTTCATGAGCTAGATGAGCAGCAAAATGATAAAATCTTGCTTGAACGACTTGGCCTGCAACAAATTAATCCAATCTCAGTGCAAAATGGGACTGGGAAAAAAATGTCCAAGACAAAACACAAGCACAGAGTGTAAATTTTTTTCATAGGCTCCACGTGGCACTGTCTTTCATCTTCCCTTTTGCACATTATTCTGGAACATGCACTGCCCTGCCACCAAATGTTGGGGTGGAGGAAAATAAGAACCATTTAGGAGGTTCCTTCTTCCACCTTTTTAGTGCTGCTCTGAGTCCCTCTGTATTGCTGCTTGCCCTTCAGCTGCCCAGAGACCTAAGGCAGCTGAGAAAGCCAAACCCTTGATTGTGTCTGGCTGACCTGAGCATGGCTGAGCTGGGCTCCTCAGCTGCTCATCCGAGACATCAGAACCTCCTCAGAAATTGTCTCATCATCCTTTTGATTCTGTGCCTCCTTCCAGCTAGATTGCTCCAACCAGCAAGAGAATCTACAGTAATGGGAGATTTGAACAGTATTTCCCTATTATCACTTAAAGACGTATTGCAAAGGCTGTAAAGGGTGACTGACTTTGGACCAATTTTTGGAATCCTTTCTGCCCTCACATTTACTCAAAAGTGTCAGACACTTTCCATTCCCATCACAAATGGCTGAAATACAGAATTTGTCAAGCTTGGTGAGACATTTGCTGCATCACTTGATTTTGAACACTTTGCTTAATTTGTTTTTAAAACTTTGTTTGGGCCACATTAGCATTTGAGTTACCTAAATAATTAGGTTTAGGGTGTGTCCATGTGGGAGAGAAGGAGTGTTAGTGCTTTTTATTCAATACCTACAGTAATAACTGTAATCAATGTAAATCTGCAAACAAGTTTAGTGATCTAGAACACCTTGTTCACACACATCTCTGCTGATAGAGTGGCACAAAAAGGAAAATTCCAGACAAATTTTAGTGATGTATAAAAAGCTGTACAACAGAACAAAATGCCTGCACTTGAATCTTTTGTGGTAATAGCTCACCTACAATATTTTCTCCAGAGCTGACTCTCTGTTTACTCAATCTATTTACCACTGTTTAAATGATTACACATTTATGAATGATTACAATATAGTACCAGTAGCAATTTTGCCCAAGCAGAGATGAGTTAAAAAAATTATTACAATGGAATTTTAATATTCCTCAGCTCTTGAATATTTGGTTTCTCCATTAACAGGGTTTTAATTAGGGCAGCTAGAAATAAATATGATGACCTAGGAGAGCATCAGGATTTCTGTTTACCTATGAATTCATCATGCTTCCTTATCTATTAAGAGAGGCTACTAGCAAAATCAGTACTTTACTATCTATCAGCTAGATAATCAGAAATAATACAGATAGATACAGAATACATGTTTTTGAGTCCCATACATAAGCTTTAATAAAAACAGATTTAAACTGACTTTTTAGCCCCATGCTTTTTAATTGGTTTTATATCAATTTAATACCTTATAAAATTGTTAGAGCACCAAAGCTTTATGTATAACACTTTTATCTGTAAGTGCCAAATCTGAGGTTTCACTTGAGCTGACCACGAGTATTTGTTCTTGCATTTAAAAAAACTAGAAAAAACAATCTCATTACATATATATAACTGCAGAGGTTCCTAAAGCATGACAGCAAATTTTTCTCTCTGCTCTTACAGCTTGCGTCATTGGTAGGGTTAAAAAGAGAAGTGGTTGTCTAGCAACACTGACATCTTTATTTGTTGTTTTGATGGTGCTAATCTATCAGCATCTGCAGCTAATGGGAACACATAATTTAGCATTTTTTCTTACAGCTCCACATATGAAGCAAAATATAATTTTAGTAGTAGGCAAGAAACTGAATTTGACCTTTGTGTGAAAGAGATTGTGTTGTCATTTTAATATAACTTAGTAATGCACAGTAATTAATAATTAGTACATGTACAGTAATTTTTTAAAATTTTATTCTTCAAAAATAATTCCTGACTGTAGATTGACATAATACTAATTCATAAATTGCAGTAGATATTTTCCTTTGGATTAATCTTTGTATTGTTAGAAAAAAGCAAGGTGTTTGCAGCTTTTTTTCTTCCCCAGATGATTTTTATCAAGTGACAACTAGATTTATAGGATGACACTTTCTGCTAAATTAATATTCTCTTCACTTCTTAACCGCAGTAGTCTGAGTTGTCTGGTGGCCAAATTTCTTTAAAGCGTAGGAACAGTAGGCTGAAAGCATAGGGAGGAGATTATTGAACTTGGAAATGAGTAATTTCAAGGTATTCAACTTAAACAAAAGACAAATTCTTAAATGTGGAAAGGGTTCAGGTGCTAAAGAAAAGAGAGAAGTGGTGCATCAAAGGGAGGACTAAGATACACTCAAAATCTAAGAAACAACAAGAGGTAGAGAAGATCTGGAAATAGTAATGTGGTTCTGAACTGGGCTGAGCTGAATTCAGGTGTGGACATTGATGGCCACATAACGTGGCCTGTGTGACTAAGAAAGAGCTCCTTGGTGTTGTGCTTGAAAAGGGAGGAAATCTGTCAAATACTATCAGTAAAATGGCTCAAAATAGGCTAAATACAGTGGTTCTGTTTAGTGATTGGTACTTTTGTGATTGTATGGTAAAGCACTTTATCTCCTAGGATAGAGGAGGGTTTTTTGAGAGGTGATGGAGTGACAGTTAATGTATTTCATTCTGAAGTATGGAATTTTGAAAACAAACAAAATATAATTGCTGGGATCCTGGGTTTGATTAAAAGTTCTCCTTGTTCAGCATCCTGCTTGTGACAGCAACCTGTGAAGGTAAGAAACATTACAAATATATAAAAACCTGCCTTTGGGATATTTTTCTTGCTTCTGGGAAGTAGTTTTGGGATATCTCAAATCAGAAGCTGCATATGAATAACTTTTTATGGATGTTGTTGGATGCATTTCCATTAGTTATTCTCCTTCCGTTTTGGATCAGTGTGTACTTTGGGTCTTGGTGCTATCTGAATAAGTAACTTCAAAATGTTCTTCTTTTGTACATTCTTTAGCTTGTTTTAGCGAGCTGCCTCACGATAACACTGTTTTGCCTATGTGTCTTGTGTGATGGGAAGTAGTAAATATTAATTTCCCACTTGCCTTCTTGGTATTATTCATAATTTTATAGCTTTCTGTGACGGTTCCCAGTCATTAATTCCTTGAAAAATGCCCTTCTTGGGAGGCAAGTGCACTGCCATGAAGCCAGGGGTAGCTGTCTGTCTCAGCAGGTCGTGGCACGGTGCAGGCATCCATTTACAGCAGGTCCAGAGAACAGATGGCCAAGGAAAATGTCTGTGGGGAGCCTTTGAAAAATGGAAATGACAATCTGGGGCATTATTTATCCCATATATAGTGAGCAAGATAATCAAAATGCGTTATATGTCATTAGAGGACTTGTTACTTGCAACTGTGGGCATTATGAGAATTCTTGGTGTAGTGCAAGGATTTTTGTAATTCCTATATAAAAAAGAAATCTTCTGAAGATAGCATCATCACTTGTCAGTTTTCTCAGGTATTGAATATAAGTTTCCCAGACATTTTTGTAAATCTTGAGCAAACATTATCTGGATAGATTCTTCAATAAACCTAGTTCTTTCAGGACATTTCCAAGATATATGTGTAAATGAAAGGGATTCTCAGCTGAAGCCTAGAGAGTTAATGTCATACATCTCATACCTTGAGAATGTACATCTGAATTATCACAGGAAAGTGCTAAGTGTGAAAATGAAAATTTGAACTATTGGAGTGTAGTATCAGAAATGTTCAAGTTGAGCAGCCATGGTACATTTAATGACAGGTCTGATGAAGGTTTCATGGCATGGTTAACTTTCCTAGCCTTTCCATCGGTTGGTTAAAGGGTTAACAAAGGAGGTAGAAGTGTATAGTTGTGCTATATTTGTACTGCCTTTTGGGGCCAATAGCTTGTGTGCTCAACACTGAGTAATCTGCTGTAAGTCATCCTGTCCCAGGGGTTTCACAGGACACTGGACCCAGCTGCCTTCTCTCATCTACAGGTGGGCTAATCAGACACTGCTCCCATGGGTCATCTTTTGGGGACAGGAAAATGTTCGTGTCCTTCCTGCATTTGGTTATGGAGACACTTATCCCATCTGGACAGGACTGAAGTGCCCTCACAGAAGTTTGTTCTGCAGCTTCAACAGAGCAAAACCTGAGTGGGGAGGGTCTAACCCTCCACCCCAACCCAGACCACACAGATGGTGTCAAGCTTTGGGAATCTGGGAGCAAAGGAGTTGGGGGGCAGTAAAATAACTTGAGACAGGGCTGAACATGTTATATGATTGAGGAAGGAGATGGGGAAAAAACATGGTGGGAGTTCAAGGAATGAGAGATTCTTTGCCTCACTAAGTAACAGACTAGGGCTCAGTATTTAAAACTTATACTAGAACCCAGTCCCACGTGCCAGCATACTGCAGACATGGGAGTGTGTAATTCATCTTCTCTTTTCATTGTTAATACCCTTTCAGACTGTTATGTCTTCCCATCCTGTCTCCATTTTCATCTGCCCAGCTTGATAAATATTTAATTATATAAATTTTCCATCATAAATCATTTCTTCCATGCTCTAATCTGTTCTGCTGGTCTTTTCTTAACACACTGCAATTTGTCAGTCTTACAGCTAACATTATTTCCTGCACTGAATTAATTCTTTGTAGTGTGTTCGTGCCAAAAACTGGCCAAAGGTCAGGCAATTATCATTTCTGCAATGCATTGTCTCCATGGATTTCAGCCTGCAACTGCACTAATCCTGTGTTGTTTTTTGGTGTTTCTGCAGCATGGGGGTTTCTGTCACCCACACTTCTCTTTTGTTGTATTTTCTAGATTTCTTCCACTCAGTGAACAGCCAGCCACACGTTGATTTCTATGTCCCGAGGTGTTTTTTATGTGCATTTTTCTAAATTGAAACCCATGCTGTCATTTTCTGCCCACTAGTGCCTCTGGCTCTGTATTGTGTCATGAGTCACTAATGTCACTAACATTTCTCAGCTCTGACTGATATTCACAACTCTTTCTGATTTAGTATTGTCTGCAAATTGCACCAGAGCATTAAAAAGATATTTTTTAAAAGGCAGAGCTCATTAAAAAAATTCTAGAAGACATTTTTCCCCAAACTGACTATGTTCTCATCAACCACCTTATCTGTTGCCCCCAGAGGATATCATACTTTGTGATATCAGAAATCAAATCTCATGCTTCAAAAGGATAATAGCCTTCATTTTCAGATTGGTACTTTTTTCTTTTTAATGGTATTTTTTCTTGGTCTCTAAAGTACAAAGTTGAATAAATATGTGGTGTGCATAGGAAAATCTGGCAAGAGATTTGTCTCATTACAAGACTAAGGCTAGAAGTCAGAGCTTATTTAAAGGGGTGATCATATTTAAAAGGAAATGGGGAAATTCTTCAAGAGGAAAAGACAAAGCTCCTAAGTTCTTCATGCTCAGAAAACTGTAACATGTTGTCCTTAGACATGGTTTGAAGAACTGCAGTACTCCTCAGTGCTATTCCTGTACAGTTCTAGTAATTTGGCTAGATTTCTCTGGCTGTCCTCCCAGGTGTCATGGGAAAATAAAATAGAAAATGAGAGATTGTGAGACTTCTCAGCTTGGTGCTTTGAGTGAGAGCACAGCACATGGTGGGTGAAAGTCAGCTGACTTATCAGGAGTTCTGTTCACAAATCTGGCAGGATGGCTGTGTCTACTGTGATCTGTAATTGACTGCAGAGATCCTATTTGGATGTACTAGGTGCCCCTGCTGATCAGACCCTCTAGCTGTGACAAATAGAAGCTGGTTACTGGCTCTTAGGATGGGGCACTGAATGCTGCTGTCTGGAGAGAATTGTGCTAATCATGCCTGGGAGTAACAGCAAGGGCCAAAGGGAGCCTTGCCATCCCACTTGGAATTTCTCTACCTGCTTCTAGGGAGCCTCTCATTTCCCTGAGGGCAGCTGCACACACTTTTGTTAGGAGGCTGAGCCATGCCAAAGAGCACCTGACACAGAGATTCTCCTAAGGCTGGATGTCTCACCTTGCTGCCAGTTTGCCACGTGGCTCAAGTGATAACTGAGATAACTGAGAGAGAAACCCCAGGCCTGCCAAGTGGCCGCTCTGCCATGGACACATGGTGACACAGCGAGGAAGCTGGCATGGTCAGATGGATCACCACAGCCCCCTGTGAGGTTTCTGGGGTGGTGGAAGGGATCCAGATTCAGGGACAGAGGCAGCTGTCAACAAAAGCTTCCAAACATTTTTAGTGCGTCATTAAAGACACAAAATGAGTCCAACGGTAAAAGCATCAATTTTAGAGGAAATTTCCTTTCAACAGCTAAAAGCAGGCTAAGTGCCCTGATTCCTGCTTTACAGGTGTGCTTTACCACCAACCAGAGAGAGAGGCATATGGATGCACAAAATCTCAGTATCTTTCAGTGTGCAGTACATCTCACAGAAAACTACAAATGTATTATCCACTGGTATAAGAATTCTCAAATTAAGAAACTGGTGTTCCAATGTGGAACTTGTATCCTACAGTGAAATGAAAAAATTGAAACAGGTAGAGTGGGATATTGAAAAAAAACAAACCAGAAAGCCCTCTTCATGAGCTTTCAGTATCCCCTCTTGTAGAACACAATCTAGGTCTTTACTTCCTGACTATTTTTAATCTCGTGGGGTTCTGCTGCCTTCTGTTCTTTTGCAAGGTCGTATCTAAGAGCAAGCACAGAGCCAATGGAACAGCTTGTGCAGTTATTGCTACTGAGGCACTTTAATTCTTGGACTTGCCCCCTTTCCTGGGGCAGCCATTTAAGAGACAGGTCTCCCACCAGGTGGACAAAATACTCTTCCAAGGAAATGCAAGCTAATTGCTTTCATCCTGCTTCTGAACCTCAGGGCCAGGGAAAAGACTGTGGTCTAGAGGAGTGATAACTTGAGATACTGAATTTTCATTGGCAGTTAGCTTCAATATGTGCAAGAATTCGGAGCAAGGTTAATAAAAGACAAAATGTTCATGAAGTCTAATTTCTTTAGCTTAAATATGGGTTTAAGTTTATTCCACTAAGGTAGCTAAATAAGGAAGCAAATGCACAAAAATGTTTCTGCAGTGGGAAATCAGTCTACTGTGGTTTAAGATATTGGAACAGCTTTTCATAAATGTGCTCCTTGGTCTTAATGAAATGTTTGCTGTAACTAAATTATGCTCTCATTGGTCTCAGCTTGCTGACTTTTTGGAATTTCCTCACTGCCACAGATTTGTCACAGCTTTTTGTCAAAGTAGGATGATGCCTTTGTTAGGCCACTCATGTACTGATTTGAGGAAGAATTGTTGTAGCCTTAAACAGTCTCAGGACCAAGAATACTTCTTGTATTTGGAATCTTGGAAGTGTTGTGGATTTTTATAGGATTATTTGTTAGTTATTGTTAAGCATCTTGAGAGTGTATCCAATAGGAAGGAGGCTGCAGTGTCCAGTCTGAAAGAAATAACATACATATAATGTGAAATTCTCCATTCATGTTTTGAAATAAAAACATAGAGCGAAAAGTTTTAAGAAAATGTACAATTTAAGAAGATTAGCTCAAACGTCTTCAAGAATTTGCCATGTTTTCAATGTTACACCAGGCTTGATGCAATGTACAGGTAATATGAGATACTTCTGTATAGTTTTAAAAAGCTACACTTAACCCTCTAAATATTTTGGTACTCTAATCCTCTGGAGCCTTTTCTTGGAGAAGGGATTTGATCTTTAGTTAGAATTAAACAAATCAGCTTGTACTGTAAAGCACAGTCACTGGCTTTCAAGTTGGATGTCCAATCAAAAGTAATGTAACTACTCAGAGAAAGGAAATGACCTACTATGAGATATTAATTGATTGACATGAACCAGTCCTACTTCCTTCCCATTCTGCAGAAGGAGTTCTGCCTGCTGATACTTACATAGGAGAGCTGGCAAGAAAGAAAGAGTACTCTGTAGAAGATTATAAGTTTCCAGTGCTCTGGAGTTGGCAGAAATGTCAGGCTAGCCAGTCACCCTCTTCCTGGGTCTTTTTTTAACATCACTTTCACTGTTACTTTAGTTTGTTCACACAGTCCATGTAAAAAAATCAAGATATAAAACTAAACAGCCCTTGACTTGTGCCCAGTAGTCTGAGACCTTTTTGCCATTTCAAAAGCTTTCAGAGCACAGTTCTGAGAGGCACCTGGGTTCCGCAGAGATTTACATAAGATGTAGAAAGGTATAACGGGGAAAAACTTCTCGTTCCTTTCCTTCTCCCTCCCCCCTTTTTCTTTTGTTCTGTGAGCAGTTTCCCCCAAATCTCACCCTTTTAAAGAAGCTAATTACTGCTCTTCACTGGCGTGCATTAGCATTATGCTGTTGTCAGTCTGTCAGGTGCACTTAGTCAGGGTTTAATAGGCTTGCAGTGAGCTACAATTAAACTCTGGAATTAACATTTAAAGAGTGTTTACATGGTTTCCTCTTCCCTTCCTCCCCCGCAGCAGTTTGCTTAAAGACGCAAGCAGCTTTCTGCTTTGCTTTAATTGTTATGTGAGGGAAATACTGAAGAAATCCATGAAGTTGACTTTCGTTTAAAATTTCAGCTCTATGTGTTGCAGCTCTTGGGAAACATTACAGTGCTATTTTTCAAAGGAAAAATCGCAGTGATTTAAAACCGTGTGGTCAAATATAACTCTCGTAACCATGCTAACAAATGTCAGCAATTAAAAAGAGGAAGAGTTGTTGCTCATTCAGAGGCAGAGTCGCTTTCCACTAAGCCCTGAGAGGAGTGAGAGGCTCTCTGGCGTTCTTCTGGTCCGGAGGCAGAGGACTCCTGCATGTGCATGAATCACTGCTTTCTCTGTGGCCCTCAGGAGCTTCACCTGGCTGGCTGCAGATCTCAGTGCTTTGCTCTCTCAAAAAGTTAAGTCAGTTTGTATGGATTTAGCCACTCTTTGTGCAGATGTTCTTCTTTCCTGGTCAGAGACAGATCCTTTATGCTGTATCAGTCCCGTCAGGGTCCTCTTGGCATTCACTCAAACCAGATTTGCCTCCTCTGTTGACTGAAAGATCTTTCAAAGACCTCAGGACTCAAGCAATCCCCTCACACTCCTGCTGCCTTTGCAGAAATCACCTCTGGGCTGGAAGCACTTTAGGAATTAAATGTTAAATGCATATTTCGTGCTATGCATGCTCCAGAGAGCACTGGTGGGAAGCCTCTTAGTAATAGGCACAGAGGGATGAGTTTCGAGGACTCAAAATTCTCAATGGGAAAAATTAAAATGATGTTAAACCTGTGTCTGTGCCCCCCCAGCTATTTTAACTTACTGCAGCTGAGGATATGCCCTGGAGTGGAGGGGTTTTCTCATCTTAGGCGTTGGATTGAAAAGGAGAATCTGTTGCCTTTCTTATAAATAATGACTTTGTAATTTAGCACTTAAGTATTTCTTAGATATTCCTACTTTTCAAACAAAACATGCAAGCCTCAGCTTTCACATTTGGTAGATTTATTACTACATGGTACACGGTAATTTATTTATCAGTGGTTATTGCCTCTATCATCTTTATGTAAGCCAGTTGTGGCTCCCTGGTTTTATGTGTGAATCTGAGGGTAGCAGTACCTCAGCATGAGAACTTTCAGAGCAGGCTTAGTCCTCAGATGATACAAGTCCAAACACTCTCACTTATTTCTATGTGCAGAGATTAGATCTCCTGCACCCTAATTCTTCAAATTAAGAAGCTATTCATATCTTTATTACTTTTAAATATATAGGATGGTGGTTGAGGGAAATGGGAGGGTTTTAAACTAAACAGATTATATTGTTTGTCCTTCAATAGAGAATTAAATTATCTCTCAGGTGTACATGAGGGAATGTTTTGGAAAAAACCTTGAACTCTCAACGTAACTCAAAAACCAGCACTCATGCAGCCAGGTTACTGCCAATTGCTGCATAAATGTATTGGCCACTGGTGACAAGAGCAAACCAGTGGTCACCTTCCCTTCCCCTTCTCCAGTTCTCTGTAACTTCAAAACTTGTCCCATTTCTCTCAGCAGAGCTGTTATCAGAACAGTTTCTGTGGTTTCTGATGATGAATTCTATTAAACCAGTGGGGAACTTGAAAACCATTCAAAAGGTGCTGCAGAACCAGTGTTTGGACAGATATAGTGAAACCTAAATTGAAACAGAGGAATTAATGTCATGTTACTGGGATAAGTTGTTTTCCCACCATGGGATGGGGGAGGAACACAAAAACAGCCATAGGTGCCAAAGACTTTTGTGATTCACCATTAGTTTAATAAAAATAGCTGATTAAGAAGTTTTTGCTACCCAGCTGGTGACTGATCTCTTTTAGCTTCTTTTTGACCAGGCTGTTTAAATTATGCCATTTAAATCAGTATTTAATATTAAACAAATCTTTCTATTCAGATTTTTGATGTCCTAATCTCTCAGATCTGTTCAATTTCCTATAACATATAGTAGAGTCTGAGAAAAAGCAAATTGTTTTTCAATATTGAGAGGTGATACTTGAAGCAGGAAATGTCCCAAATCAAATAATCTGTGTGAGAAAGATGTAAGGGTTATGCAGTCAATATCTCTTCATCCTGAAGACAACAATCCTGTAACACAAAACCACTTTCATTTCTCACCTACCATGTTAGAAAAACAAAACACGTATATATATATATATTTATTTATTTTTGATATGGGAATCCTTGGGCCATTGACAAGTATGTAACACTGGAGAAGTTTGCTTTCCTGACCTTAGCATGGTCCTATCCAAAATCCTGCAGCTCTGTAATTGTCTTAGCAGCAGCAGCACAACCCAGACTGCAGAGTGCTGGGTATGTGAGTCATGCTAAAGCCAGACATTGTGCAATTTGGCAGGAAAAAGGACTGAGAAGAATATTTTAGATGAAATACTTTCTGACTCCTTAGCTTGAGGGCACGTATCAGGTTACAGGACAAATATGCTTTAGGATGGATGATGTTCTGAAAAGAAGTGGAGAACTTTGAAGGCACTGTGCTGTAGGCCAGATGAATTAAAAAAAAATCTCAGGAGAAAATAATCCTATCAATGTACCGTGCCAATCTTTGAGTAATTCCTCTTTGCTTAGACAGGAGAGATGCCTCTTTTTTTTCATTTTTTAAATGTTCTACCTCATAAAAGATATAAGGTTTGTGGTGCTGGAAATCAAATATTCAAGAACAATATTCAAATGCAAGGTGTTCCTATGTGGTCTTGTTTATGTTGCTGAGCTCTGTGGTGGAGGATCTCAATCCAGCAGGACTGAGCTTTGCAGGTTTCAGCAGGGTGCTGTGCACACCCTGGGGGAGTCCATGGATATTACTGTGCAAAGTCCTGCCAGCAGACAGTGGCCTTCACTAGAAATTGGGCCAAACTTTGCCAGAGCAAACTGACAAAGGCAGCAGCTTCATCATCTCAGTACAGAAGGTCCAACAGGCCCTAAACATTCCTTGTATTATCAGAATTTTAGTTTGGATTGTGACTGTGGAAGAATTTTCATGGTACTGAGTGTTTGTAGGTTCAAGGGCAAGAATTTAAAAGGTGTTTGGTGAACATTGCCTTCCTATGATATGTGGGATATTATCTCACGTATCATAGTAAAGTATGTTTTAAAAAACTAAATTTTCAGAAAGTGCTGTGTTTTCTTTGCTCCTTGCAGAGACTCAAACCAGTTTTTCAAAATAGATGTGTCTGGGTTTTTTATGTACTAAATGAAGTTCCTATGAAAAGTAGGGAATCTGGTCTGAATAGGGTGGCAGGCTGTTTTTACACCTATAGCTGTTATAATTATACTGTGGAGGGTCTTTTGATATTAGTGATAATCTGTGTCCATTTTTTAAAAGTCTGTTCAGTTAACATTTCAAAATGAAGGATAGTCAGTGGTGTTGAAACCTAGTTTTGCTGTGAGCATTTTCCTTGAAACACTAGGCAGAAAAACCTTTTGTGGAGTTTGCTTTAGTGGTATTCTGATCTGCCATGGTTTTTGTTACTCATGATCTAAAACATCAGATCAATGAAATACTGAAATATTTTAATAAGAGGAGGCACGTCTCTTGTTGAGGGTGTTTGGACAGATTTGCAGCAGTGGGAAGGATATTTGGGATGACTGCAAGTGCTGGTTGCCTGCAGCCAATGTCACTGAGCTACTGAAATACCGGTGTGAAAATGGGTAAGGCATTAAGGGGCTGGATGATTAACAGCAAGGACAATTTGTGTTGTTGTATTGGACTTTAATCATCCTACGTCTTGTCACACTTCTGCTAAGTGAATTATCAGTGTTTGTCACTAGAGATACATAGCCTGCCTATTAAGGAGAAGTCATTAGCCATCTAGATTGCTCTATGTTTTTTGCATTATCTCTTCTGCAATGAAATCTTAACGTACATTAGTGTGATAATGGAGACGTTGTGCCCGAGGATGGAGCCCAAAGCAAATAATTTTTCAATAAACCCCTTCCTGATCAGTAGACCAGGACTGTGATTTCTTAGGAGACAGAAAAAAATTGAAATAGTGAAGTCAGACATGAAAAAATAGTGTTTTACCATGCCCTTCACAATTTCGCAAGGAAGAAGTTGTGCCTCATCTGTAGAGGGCTTTCCCTTTCCCTCCCTTAAAATATTAAAAGAATTATAGAATATAAAAATATAATAATAATAAAAATATAAAAATATTTTTAAAATATAAAAATATTTTTAAAGTAACCTTGTAAAAAAATTTTAGAGAGGAGTTTGTTGCTGACTAAAATGTATTGAAACAGAACTACTGTGTACATTGATAGGATATAAAAGAACAATCTTTTTTTCATCAGTATGATCTCTTTTCTCTACATGCAGTTCTCTGATTTTTTTGGCAGGGGAATGAGTTAATTATGTTTCTGAAATAAAAATTAAATTTATAATATTTACACATTTTCATCTTTAATAAAACTTGTAGGTTGATACACCAGCAATAACTCTTGGAGCTATGAGAAATACAGGAGTTAATAAAAAGCGTATCAATTTTAATTCAAAATGACAGAATACATCCTGATTTATTGTGATGTAAAATATCATCTCCCCTATGATATGATAGTCTCACCCTGAAGAATATTCTAATTTAATCATAATTCTCTTATATTTCTGGTAATTAAATAACACCCCATCAGTTACAAATACAACAATTTATGTACCAGATTTTCACTGCTTTATGTCTCCTTATGAGCAGTTATGGTATAAAAGGATGAGGCCTGGTAGTTCACTAAATCTGGAATATTGTAACAAGAAGAAAACTTGTTTTCAAGAATGCAGTGTTTTAAAACAGCATACACAGCAGAAGCCTTACTCTTAAAAGGAGAATGGGATCATTAAGGTTTGCCATAAGCACTCAGAGAAGGATTTTCTCTATGACCTGATGAAAGTAGACTGTTTTTCTCATCGTTAGGTGCAAGCATGAGATAAGATGAAATCTTGGTGATTTCACCAAGGTGAGGGAAAAGATGAATCTTGGAAGAGGGGAACCCTCCCGAATTCAGCTGGTGTGTTTGTCCCCTCAGTCTGTTATTATCCACCGTAATGGCCATTAACATGAAATGTCTGACTGGAGCCCTGCATGAGCAGACCTTGAGTTAGGTGAACAGGAGAGGCCTTGGTGATAACGATTTACCCGTTCAGGTGTTAATAATGTTTCAATACAAAGCTTGATGAACTGTAATGGCTTCAAATTACATGCTCAGTAATGCTGTGGCAGTTTGCTGCCAGCAGAATACACCATTGCAACAGCAAGGTGCACACTAAGGGCAGCTCTGTTGGAGAGTTAAAACTCAGAGCAATAATTTGTTTTTCAGAAGCTGCTATTGATACTGAAAGAAATCATAATCTAATTTAGCATTCTGCTCCAATATTGGGCCAGTGTTTGAATAAGAAAAATCAGCATATGTGTATGCTTGTGTCTGACTTCTGTCCTGGGGAGATCAGAAGTATAGAATACATAAAAAGCTGCATCTGTCTATGGTGCCTTTATCTTTGGAGCTCTAACAGCACTTTACATTAAATTCAGTTCACTAATTTATAGTTACCTGTTCAAGCTAGAATATCCTATCTTCTCTTCCTCTTCAGCTCATGTGATTCTGAAAGAAATATTCTGATCTATCTTGGACCGTTCCCTCGGGGCATATAGTCACATTCCTCCCTCCAGCTGCCCTTGGACTGCTGGTGAGAAGAATTGAAGCATTGTCTCTTTTGATATTTAGATCTTGCAGTCTTTCTAAGTAGTGCAATATTCCTGAAATTTAATCAGTAGCTGATGCTTAAGTCAAGGTATTACTGTGGCTTCCAACTGCTATTTGACTATTTCAGCTTGAAATAATCATCTGTGGATTGGTGTGCTTTAATGGAGCAGAGAACATATTCTGTTATTGCCTAATCCATCCATCCTCACTTGCCAATTTTTTAAGCATGTCCAAATCTGCACTTTATCTTTCTTCCTTTTTTCTCTGAACAGGGAGGTAATTTGGTGGCTTTGCATTTACTTGCATGACATTGCTGCCAGGTCAGTAGTGTCACTGGGAAATGCTATGTGCACTGCCACCTCTGGAAATATGGGTGGGGGACATGAAAAGGACTGGTTTTAACAACACATTTTGAAGAAACCTCTATGCAACCCAGCATTCCAGTACTGCCTAAGTTCCCATGGATAGGGATCCATGACTCAAGGCCTGATTTTGCAAATAATGTCCATTTAAATATTTTCCCCTGGTTGGTTTTTTTCTGTTTTTATTTGCAGTCTTTTGCTGCCAGCGAGTTCCACCACTAAACCTCCTCTTCTCAACCTACTCCATTTATCTAGATGCTCATATGTCATCAGATGCCTCTCCGGTTTGCACTTTTTTGTTATTGCCTGAAAAATAGCTCAGCCTAAAAAAATTAACTAAATATAAATATATATATAAAAAAGTGAGGTTTGGGAAGATAGTGCTCTTTTCATTGACAACTAATTAAGTGTGTATTATTTTTGTTAGTGGAATATTTGCCAGTGTTGCAACACCTCAGGGTTTGCTTTTTCCCCTTCCCCCTCTCTTCTCTCCAAGAGTTTCTTTTACCTTGGGATAAAGGGGATGATCAGCCTTAAAAAAGATATTTTTGATCAGAGAGTATAATGCAAAACATCTCACACAGGTATCATTCGACACCTTGAAAATAATCTACAATTATAAAAGTTTAGGGTTTTCTTGTCTTGCGTTCTTAGCACCTGTTAGCTTTGCTCTGGACACTCTAGTTTTTCCTTGGAACACGCTTTTCCTTATCAGCACTCCCACTATTAAATGAAGCTGATATTGCCTTGCAGTTACCTTTACCTCGGTTGTACAGCTTTAGGTAAAGCAAGATATATAAAACATTAGAACAAGAATATCTAACAGTGTTACAGAAGTTAGTTAGTGGAATGTCTGCTCTCATCAGTTGGTGTTTCAAGAGCAGGAACAGCAGCCTGGTCAAACTGCAGTGGGGAAGCAGAGGTTATGCTCAGTAGAGCTGGTCAGAGGGCTGAGAGCCCCCGGGTGTGACCTGGTGGTGTTGGCAGCCACCACCATTCTGCAGTTACAAAAGTCTGTCAGTGATTACCCAGAAACTGGGAAGAGCCCTCTTTTCAGGTCAGATGATTTGCAGCTGGTAATTGTACCGTCTTTGCCATCCAGCCACGTTGTCAGTGAACTAAAGACACCTTCCAGAGTGTTCATGTAAAAACCAGGGACCTTATTACTGAATTCAGAGATCATTCTGTTCTGACCTGCCTTTATTTGACTCTTCTCTGTCCCATTACCAGGATATATTAGGACAAAGCAGATCTCCTCTAAGTAGACATTCAATTACTGGCTTTGCCATGTGCTGCAGTTTGGTGAAGCATTCTGTGCTTGCTGGATTTATAAGGCAATAAGCTGGTGCATACTGATGAACCTCACTGGGAGACAGAGGTGTTTGTACTGTGGTGTTTGGATTGAGGCAGACTTGACTTGGGGTAGATATGGAGGGAAAGCAGACTTGTTTTCATTGTGCTAAATGTTGCAGTAAAGAGAGGGCCCATTTTCTGCCATCCTGCTGTGCATCTTTTGAAGCACTTCATAGTCCCAATCAATCACATTGCAGCAAATTGGATTTTATTTAAAAATTTAATTGGATTGGTCTTACATGAATAAGTATTAGGAAAAGTCCTTTATCTGGTAAATGTTCAAAATTTTAGCAATGTTAAAATTTAATTTTTTTGCAAACTGCTTTACTGGTGAAAAATGTAATTTTTTTCCCATTGAAGATTACAACCCTTTTTTTGAGTCTGAATAAATGGAATTTCTTCAAGTGAGTGACTATAATGCAGTCATTTCTGGACATTTTACTTTCTGCTTATGATTACATTAATAACATTTCTAGCTTTGCTGAATATACAGATGGATTAAGTTTTGTTGCTGCGATTCTTCATTTGAGCCCTTGACTAGTTGATCTGTGATGGGGAATTTTATTAACCAGTGTAAGCCAGTGATGTGACAGATTAAAATACAATTGATTAATTGATTAAAAAATAGCTGCTTGTAAGTAAATACTGACATATTATGACAAAAGAGTAGAGATTATCTCTCACATTAGCATTGCAAGAATAGAGCCCTTATGAATTTAAAGTTCTTGCTTATGTAATTAAGTAATTATCTCAGTGACTCTCTTGAAGAAAAGAACAAAAGAAAACATGCTGTATATGAAAAGAACAATGAATATTTTAATAGTTACATTAATACCAAAGGGAAGCCTCAGGGACTTTTCTCTTGGTGGGTAATTGACAGTAATACAGATTTTAATTTATGTCTTGACATTCCTTTCTCCTGTTTCAAAACTGAGCTTGCTGTTCTTTATTCCTTCAGGTTTCTTCATAGCAAATAAATGGATAATTTTCTGATTGAGAAGCCGCAGCTGGGTGTGCTTCTGCTCATGTTTTCCTCTGTGCATAAACCCATGAGTGCAGCATGGCCCGTGCCCACCCTGCTCCTGCAGCCCACGAGGATCAGCCTCCTGTGTCACTGTGTGGCACTGGCAGGAGAGAGCTGTGCACTGCCCTGTGGATTCAGGCACTGAGCTGGCAGCTTCTACACACTTTTAAAGGTCAGTGGTTAGAGCTGCTTTCTGAATCCTTTTCCTCAATGTGCAGCATGAAAAGATATGGTTCTGTAAAACACGGCAAGGCTTTCTCAGGGCTTGCCAAATGAGCCCAGAAGTAAACGTGATCCTCTTAGGGGAGCAGGGGCTTGCTGCTCACAGGCAGGGCTGGTCCATCTGTGCATAGTGCACTCTGCTCTGGTGAGGCTGCTGTGTTCTCCTGGGCACACTGCTGGCACCTCTGGGTTTCAGTCTGCCAGCCACTCACAGGAAGGTGCCAGGTAAAATCTGAATAGCAGATTCTAGTCAAAGCAGATTGCCACCATTTTCCATTAAAGCATCAGGTGCAGGAGCAGTTCGGAGTGTCTTAAAAACAAAGTTATGTACCACACAGCTTGGTGGGTTTATTTTTTTTCCTTGCTTGGTTTTGAGAGGGTGGTAGAGTGTGTGTGAGTTTTCTTCTCTGTCACTTGGGTTGCTGATGCTCTTGACTACATTAGGAAGCAAACTCTGGGAAATTTGCATTATATGTAGCACCAAAGCAAACAAAGCTACATATGTGAAATGGAAAGCAAAAGAAACCAGAGGGTGTGTATTCCAGCCAAAAAAGAAAAAAACAAATCAAATGTCTGTTTATCTCATAAAATACCTTCCCATGAGAATTAGTAATACTTTAAGCCTGGACTCTGAGCTGAATTTCCCTTAAAACAACTTCCAGTCCAACGATGCATTTTATGCCAATACTGAAATACAGGACTTTTAATAAATGCTGCTGACCTTCCCCAGATCAGAAACAACTTTGGGATCTGTTAGTTCTGAGCAAGGTCAATCCCATACTTTCAAACATGGTCATGATGTGAGCTCTTTGGTAGATACTTATTTCTATACAGGGTGTTTATTAACTTTTTCAGGCTTTTCAAGTTTGTAGGTATTCTTGGTGGTGTTATTGTTTTCTTGGTGGTGTGGAACATGAAATAAACTTTAGAATTGTTCCTACATATTTGTTTTGCAAGTCTTCCATAATACTAGTAACTAGCCAAATTTTGAAGAGCTTATATACTTTGTTCAGTTCAGTATAAATTCATGTCAGGGATTTTAAGACCACTAAGGCCTTTGGTATTTTTCATTTTAGACTTGTAATTAGTTTTACTGAACTAATAGATTCTGTGGCAGAAATGAAACTGTTCAAATGGTATGAGAGCCCACATGAAGAAAATTTTTCTCAAAATATTCTGAGGTATCATAAATGGACCAACACTTCTGAGTCAGAGAGGATTTTGTATTTCCAGATGTGTTCAGAGTATCAAATTTTCCCGGAATAAGGTCTGTAAATTTCTTAGTGAAATCTAGGAGTCCCAGCTTGAGAAATACTTGGAACTTGAAAGCAGTTCAGCGAACTGCAGTGCAAATTCCCAGGAGCTGGGTCCTGATAAGTTTCTCCCATGAAAGGCCTTTTTTCTCCAAATTTATGACTTATTAAAAGTTTAGGATTTCAACAAACTGACTGTTTCTGATAAAATTTTTAAAAGGAGACAAACAACTCCCCCAAAAACAAAACAAACCCAACAGGTAAAGCTGAAAGTTTCGGAGTTAGTTCTTATTCTGGTGTATTTTTTATGTTTGTGGTGTATACAGATGTCACTCTCTGGCTCCTTATCTTTCAGCTGCTGAAGGACTTGGGAGGAAAGGAACTCCAAACTTCCCTTTATTTGTAGGACTTTTAAGAGATCTGTTTCAATGGAAACAGTTGGAGTTGTAGGCCATGGCTTAGTCCAGGGAAGCATCTGGTGAGAGCAAAGCTGTGTGAGTTGACAGAGAGCCCTGGAGGGCTCCTCATGCTCTGCACAGGGGTTTCCAAGGGCTGGTCCAGGATGCAGTGACTGAAGGGCAGCAGATCCAGCCCAAAACCAGTTTGGCTCTGGAAGGACAATAGTTCAGGCATGTTGTTGGTGATAAAAGCTACTTGAGAAACTGCAGAAAATTATTGTGAGCTTCAGACTCCTGTGGGTAGATAAATAGGATGACATGGGTATGTTTGTGTGAGAGCAGTGCTGCAGCAAGGCATTACTTTACAATACTTAAATGGGGAAAACGTGTCCTTGCTCATGCTGGGCTGGCTTGAGTGTGGCCCTCGCCTCTTCACCACTCCCAGGTATTTCCCAGGAAGAGATTTCCTTCTCCCTGCTCCCTGTTCAGCCTTGCTTTGTCTTCACCTGCATTGGTCTGTCACTCCAAGCATCTTCTAAAAGAAAACCTCTTTCCTCTTCTGTCTTGTTTTCCTCTCATTTCTCCCTGCTATATGACTAGAACCCTTGGAAACAACATCTTGGAAAGCTACCAAAAAAATGAGTAGCATTGGAGAAGGGAGTATAATTGTTTAAAATGAGTCTGTGGGTTTCTTCTGCAAATTGAATCAAATGTATTAAAAATATTCAAAGAAAAGAATTGGGGGCAGGGCAAGGGTGAATCTGTAGAGGATGGTAAGAAAGGGCAAGGAGCTAGGTGTGTATCAACTTAGATTCAAGGATTTCACACTGAAATCTAAATTTTATCATCTACTTTTTTTTTTTTTTTTACTTTTATCATCTACTTTTTTTGACACAGTGCAGCTCTGGTGGTTTGTGGCACAGAGCATTTCCTTGACAACATATTTCATGCACTTGCATTGCTTAGTCATTCTGGAAAAGGCTTTCTTGTCTTTATTGTACACAAAGCATTATCTCTTCAGTGAAATTCAGATGTTTTCTGAGTGACCATGTCTGATATGAAGTGGTCTGGGAAGCCCAGAGGTCTCCAACAAAAAGTGGTTTCACACAAGTGTCTCCATAAAACTGGTTGTGATGGTTTCTTAGGCAACCTTTTGCAATCGTGGCAAGCCTTGGGTCTGCCTCAAGCTGCTGAACTTTCTGATTTTCCAGTTCACTCTATAAAAACCTCACAATTTAGTGACTGCATATTTGATTAGAACCGATGTTGTGTGTAAATAACACACCAAGGAATCCATAGCGGGAAATCCCATGGGATGTAAGGTCATTTCTTCAGCCTCAGGTTTTTATTTGATGAAGAAATTTGTCCCAAGGTGGGAGGAATCCCTCCTGTGTGCAGACACCTGACCCAGCCCTGCTGCTGCATGCTGCAATCAAGGAAACCATAAGGTTTTATACTTGTTTTGTGACAGACCCTTCTTTATTCCTGTTTCCCAAGAGGGACAAGCATGATGCTTTTCTGTTCTGGAGATACTTTTCAGAGTTGGGAGGAAAATGAAAATATTTGCACAAATGCCACTTTTTTGGTTTTCTGTATTTTTACAATACATGAAATGAAAATTTGCAACATTTCTTTGTTCCAAGACAGCTATGTGTAAATTTTGGCCTTATGAAAAGTAAAGTCTGAAAGAGTGGGGTTGGAAAATGGAGCAGCATTTTTTTGTTTCCAAATCTCCAGTGTCAAGTCTTAATGCCTTATGTAGAACTGTCATTACTGTCCATATCACAAGAGTGCAATGTGAAACAAATTTAAATCTGTCTATACCAATGGTAAGGAATTTCTGAGAACACTTGATGCAGTCAAGGTGCAATGTTTTGCAGAAGCTCTCTTGCCAGCACTCCTGGAAGACAAAAGTGTTTATGAGAGGAATGGATGAAAGGCACAGTGCTGCTCACACTTGGTTTTACGTAGCTTTGCAGGGATTTATGCTGGCTGGCATCTTTTCAAGACAGGATACCTTAGTGTTCTAAGAGCTGTAGTACTGCAGGACAGAATTGCTTTCTGGCCTATTTTTAGCTGCATTAAATCTTAAGGAATAATCCAAAATGATGAATTTATGGAAACAGTTTTGCTTCCAAAGTTTCTTGCTCTTCCTTTCTGTTTTCCCTACTCTTTTCTCCCTCTCCCTGATTCGTCTCCCATGTGCTTGATATCAGCATTTTTAGAGCCCACCTAATTAGTGTTTGGTGAACGTAGCCAAAATTCATTTCACACAATTTTATATGAAGAATTTCCTTGAGATATTTTTGTCTGCTATTACAAATATACAAAATGGTCCCAAATGTCACACTCAGTTTTGTTCTCCTCTCCAAATTGTTCTGTATAACATATGCAGAATCAAAGTTTCTTTCATTGCTTGCTGGATGGATAGTCAGCATTTTTCAGCTGAGTTATCACATCAAAAGCAGGTGAGGCACTAGAGCACATGAAAATAATTTCAAGGAAGGATACTGCTCTGTTCAGTGGTTTGTCTAAATTATAGATTAAATTTTCCCCTCAAGAGACAGAGATAGGTCTTGAAATTTTAGACTATAATTTATTTCCTCTTTTCTTTCCAACAGTAATGGCTATATATTGATAATATTTGCCTAAGACAAACAGGCTTTTCATTAAAATATATGAAAATTTTGTTTTGGTCTTGGCAAGTAATTTTAGCAACGCGTTTTTTAATCCTCTCATATCCAGAGGCAGGCAGTGCTTGTGCAGCAAAGGGGACTTTGCACAGGTTCAAACTGTGCACCCTGTCTTATCTTCCCCTCTGATAAAGGAAGGGCCCCACATTGGGAAGGTCTAAACCCTAAAGAGAAGCAAACAGAGGAGCAGACACAGGGACAGCTGCTGTGCTTTCACTAACCAACACCAGTGATAGAACAGCAAGTGCTGTACGTTAAACCACATCAGGGGGCTTTGGAATGTTGCTGCATGGTTTTGAAAGGATGTATTGATAAATGTTGTATTGTTACATTGAAAGCAATCAGGTTAACCATCTGAAAAGGGAGCATCCATCCCCTTTGACTTCGGTTTTAGCATGTTAATGTGCTTCTTAAACTCATCACAAAGTGGGTTGGGATACAGCTGATAATTCAGTACAGCTGACTGAATTATGAATTTTTGACCAGTAAAGATGAGATGAGTTCTTAGATGCAAAAATTAACAGAAGCACCTCCAGTGGAATGGATCAAGAAGATGAGAATAAGGCTTTTGTCACCTTTCCCATTAGGTATCCATTAGAAAAAAACAGAGCAGAGGCCCCAAAAAAGATGCCTACACCAGAAGTTTGTATCACAGAGAATCCTTATGGTTCACTTTGATAAATGTTTGCATTCCAAGCAGAAATTTATATGACAGAAAAACTGTTTGTTTGAATTGATGTAATTCACAGCAGAACAGCAGGGAAGAGAGGCAAAACAATGGGGTTTTAAATTAAATAATTTTCTAAACTTTTATAACAGAAGTAAATTGCTGTTTTGTCTGTATTTTTATCATTCCACAGCATCATGTTTCACCATGCAAGCCAAGGAAGTGAATGTATAAAAATCAACTGCTGCAGTGTCTGAGATTCTGTAGAACCATTTCATTTTCTAAGTGCAGCAGCTCTTTCCCTTGTCCTCTGATGTGTAAAAAGCAGTAGTTAAAATGAACAGAAATGGGAAGTGCTGTGCAAAGGAGGGATGCTGCACATCCCTGCTTCTTCCTCAGCAGCCTTTGTATACCAGAGAGTGTCACAGCAGGGATAGTGGACGTGGCATGATAGACAGAATTTCACAGGGTAGAACTCTTAGTTTAGAGTTGTTTCCTTTCTACCAAGTATGAGTGTGTGCAAAAATAATCAGGTAATGCCCACCCAGTTGGGAAAAGGCAGAATTAGGGGAGGGAAACAGGCGGAGCATGCACATGACGTGTCCATGATGATGTGTACCAAATAAACCTGAGAAGGTGGTGTTCATTCCCAGGCCTGTGGTGGGCTCAGCAGAGTGACAGGCAGTGTGTCCTGGGTCACCCCACAGCACTGCACACCACTGCTCAGGAATTTTTAGAACTCTGGTTTAGTAACATCATGAGCAAAGATGACTTGTTTGCAAGGGAATTGCATGAAATTTGAGTTTAACAAGCTCAGAAATTTTTCATGAAAGTATTCTAAATGCCAAGGGCTGTAAATCTGTGTCAAAACCAAAATTGTTTGCATTGAAGAGGGAGAAGCATGACACAATTATAGACAGTGTGGAGAGGCAAGGAAACCGGGATACTCTTCTGAGAGGTGTGAAAATGACATCAGTATAAATGCCATCCTCTGCTTGTAAAGTGATTGTTAGTGCTTTCTTGTCACTTTGCTAATTGCTTTAGAGGAGCCTTGATGTTGCAGCTGTGGCAGAAAGCAAATTCATGCCTGTTAGTACCTGAGAATGAAACTTTATTCTTTCAAAAAGAAATAAAATCAATCTGAATGTTGGCTGCTAATTTTATATGGTAAATTATATCTTGTATCAGTAAGTTACTGTTCTCAGGCTATATATTTATCAAGATGTTTGTGGTACATTAACTCCTTGAAGGTAGTCAGAGGCTAAATTAGCCTTGTGTTTTACCTGTTTGTGCATTTTCATCCTCTTGTCCCAACCCAGATGAAGTGGGTTAATAGCAGATGATGCCAGCTGAGGAAGGGCAACCTTACCTTTTTAGATAGATTTTTTTAAAGCGTGTTTTCTTTATTTCAGTCCACAAGTGTTGACTTCACGGCAAAGGGAGAAAATAGACTGTGTTTTTAATGTTGGGCCCCTGTGGTGTAGTTTAAGATAAATCACTGAAAGAGCTCCTTGTTATATACAAAGAAAATGATTTTGCTCTGGACTTTACTAATTCCACATTTAAAATCCTCATGGCAAAAGAGTTAGGAACTGATTTCAGCCAAAGAAAAACTACTCTCACACTTCCAGATCTATGATTCCTTTTTGGTGTCTGTTTGGCAACTAAGAGCTGTGAAAATCATGTCGTGGTAGGAGGAGCTGATGCACCAATTTACCCTGTTTAAAGTTCTGGTGTGGGCAGGCAGGGCAGGGGCAGTGAAACCCAGCTGCTTCCTCCTGGGCCACAGGTGAGAGCTGCACGTCCTCAGATCCCAAGAGCTGAGTACAAGTGATACTTAACATTTGTGCTGCGATGAGATCTTGAAAAAGTATTGCCCAAGTATGAAAAAGAAAGGCTAAACAGAATTAAGAAACAAGGAAGAACTATTTTGCAAATGCAATCTGATGACAGTTGTGTGACCTCAGATCTCTAAAATAAATAAGACCTCATTTTCCATTTAATCTGACACATGTTTTTGAGTATTAAATTTTAGTGCAGCAAAATATTTTGTGGCTGTTTCCTTTTTCTTCTCCTAGTCATAGATTAAATTCTGCTCTATATTAGATGCTTGTTAAATCTTCAGTAAAAAGCCCGTTCAGAGTTTACCGTAATATAATTATGATATTATGTTTAAAATAATACTTGAATATAGGATTTTTGAAAAGCAGGATAACAAAAAAATAATATAGAAATTAATAAAAAAAGAAATAAGTAGATTTCCAGTTTCCCTTGCAAGGCACTGGCAGTCTGTTTTTGCAGGTCACTGGAGCTCTAATACTACAGAGGGTTTTGCCTCAAATACTGTGTATAAACATTCATGAGTTTAGGTTCTACCCTTTATCTCCCCATACCCTGTGGAAAATGAGTATTTCCTGTAGGGAAATGTTTTTCTGGGGCCTCAAGATTTTGAAATGGAATGGGGTTGGACACTCTGTCTGTCTTGTCTGCTCATGTCCTAGTCCTTCATGCTTTCTGTCAACTTGCCTATTCAAACTGAATTATATCTGCCTCCACATTAAGATTGAGTTACACTGATTAGAACCAATCATGTAATTGATGACTGTTTGATTTAGCTGTTCATGGCAAAATTATTTCTTTAAAGATGGCAAATTTGTGTTGTAAGCTTGAAGTGAATTATAGCTGCCTTTGTTTAATTGCAGTTGTTGGTTTGTTTGCTATTCCAGCTGCTGTTTTAAAAACTTCTGTTGTGAGTTTGCAATATTGCAGGCAAAAGTGTATTGTTCCTCTAAGAATTCAGAGGATGTTTGATGTTTGATTACATGACCAGCATCAGAAGGAGCATAGAGAAGGTAGAGTGCGGTATGTGACCCATAGAGAAAATGGTAAAGTAGCAGCCAAAGTTCATCTGGGGAGTTTAGTAAGCAAATATCCCCACTAGTGAAATAGGATCATTTTTCATAGCACTTTTCTTTCCCCTTTGGGGCCTACTCAGACATCACACTGTTTCTAAATTATTAAATTAGGTCTTCCTTGATCATCCAAAGGTCATGGTGCCTAATGTGTGTTAATGTGATGGAAGTGTCAGGCGCAATTAATTTCAGTAGTAAAACATGGGTTTATAGTCCTGAACGCAATAAATTAAAGCGTGCTCTGGACTGCTGCAGTTGGGGAAATTTCTGCACCATTAAGGTTTGATGAGGAAGTTCATGTCCTCTTTAGGTAGGAAGGGGGAGCACTGGGTGGAAGGTGGTGGGATATGCTTCACCTCTGTGATTACCATTGCTCCTCCTTTGAGAAATTATACACCAAATGGACATAATCTCAAAATTCTGCTTTCCTTCACAGCCAGAGCCAGGGAGTAGAGTTTTACAGAGTTTGCATATTCTCTTAGCTGATGTCTTTATGCTGAGAACATTCCAAGGCACATTTTAGGCATCAAAACATCTTTAATCTTGATTCTGGGAAGAGTACATGCTGCCAGAAACAGATCTGCTCTACACAGCTTGCCACTGAATTTCAAACTTCTGCTGTGAAAAATTCAGGTACAGATAGCAGTGGATGATAGAAGTGGGTAACCCACAGAGGAGCAGTAAAAGTGACTGAATTGGCATGCTCTGCAATCTAATGGGGCAAGATATTACAATTAACTGTAACTGTACCCATTTCCTGTCTGTAAGCAGGAGGGAAAAAACAATAGCAGCAGATAGGCAGAAAGAGATGGATCAATTTTAATTGAATATTCTGATAGCTTTGCTATTGAAAGAAAAAAACCAATGTCTAATTCTGGCAAATATCACTGAAAAACCAAAGATTCCTGTATAAGCCCATTTACATTTGCAGTATATCCTGAATTGTTGAAAATTTAGGACAATGCATACAGAAACAAGTCGTTTCAGTTGCAAGGAAGTAAACAATTTTCCCTTATGAAAAGTGATCCTTCTGGGAAAAATACTGCCCTCCTAAGTGGCCATTCAATGTTTTTAATAGTCCTGTATTATTCATGGGGAATCATTTCTCATGAGTTGTGGTTTCATAATGGAAAAAGAGGCTTCCTCTTCTCTGGGAAGAAGGAAGAGACTGTGCCAATCATTTTGCACATGAAAGAAGTTAGCCAAATTTTGATGTCTGCCTTCCTCTGGCAGAGGCATTCTCTTTGGTTGACAGCAAAAATGAAAACATGGAATAAAAACCTTCAAATATGAAAGTTTGTGAGGAGCAAAATTGTAACTCCAACTCGATGGTTCTTATTCAAGTGTCATGCAGTTTTCCAGGGAAATCTGCTGAAATATGCTGGTGACACAAATAATGGGAGGCATATTTAATTTTGAGGCAGACAAAGAGACTTAGAAAAAGTAGAGAGCAGTAGGCAAATCAGAAGAGTGAGGCTGAAAAAGAGTAAATGCCATAGTGTTCCCTTTGGGAGCAGTTAATCAAATGTATAAATATGAACTCACAGAGTGCTGATTAGGAGATGGAAATGAAGAATTGATGGAAGATGTAGTTTAGAGTGAATATCAGACTGCACTCGACTGTGTGAGCTGGTGGTGCCATGGACTGCAGTGTTGCAGTGCACAAACAGAACTTGGTGTAGGAGGGCTGTCCCCACTGTGCTTAAAGGACACTGCAAAGCCCCTGCTTTGGTCTCTGCACTTGTAAAAATAATCCAAATGACTGCTGCAGCAGCAAGGAAAATCAAACCTGGAAAATGTAATCAGGGTAACAATAGTCCTTTTTCTCTCATTTGTGTTAAGAGTGCCTGGCACACTACTGCCATCTTATAGGGTTGGAACACACAACGTGTAAAGTCACCCACTAGTATGAGGTGATGCTGTTTAAAAAAAACAGTCTTTATTCCCTTTTCATTTGAAAAGGAATAAAGCTCCAGGATCTGGAGGAATCTTAGCTTTCCTTGAAGCTTTTAGAATATTCAATTCTAACTTTTAGCTTTTAGTTCCAGTAAAAAGCAATCTGAACACAGAACAAACAAAGAGGTCATGCTACACTGGCAACAAGGACATTAAACAAACCCTTCAAAATTTATCAGTAACAGCAGACGTTGGAGGCAAATCTTGCATAATTTCAACAGTCATCTGTTTTTTAACAAAACCAGGATTTGAAAAAATTGACTTTCTTTCCAAAACATGTCAAACTATTTGTTTATAGATAAAATATTTACTGTGGAAAAACTTGACTTCATATTTTGACAAGAAATACAGAATGTATTCTGGTAGGACATTTATCTACAAACTGTGTGGTAGAGCTCACTAGATTTCTTCTGCAAATTTCTTCTGGTTGGTAGATTTGGCTTTGGGGTTTTTTTCCCTAACATTGATACTAAGTGTATTTATGAAAAACAAAAATGAAAAGGCCCATGTAAATCACAAAAAAGCCCTAAGTCTACCAAAGTGCTTCAGCAAGTCAAGATCTCATTGGTTTTAATATGTAAATTTATTTTTTAGTTTCAGGATTTAAAGTTAAGTATGTGCACCAGGTGATTTACAAAATCAAGGCCATATTAGAGATGCTATCTGAACTGATCAGTTTTTAGGGATTTAACTTGTGCTCTGTTGGAGGGGACAGCTTATGTCCTATATGTGAGTTGTATTGTGTACAGGATTCATCAATGCCATCCTGTTTAGGAGATTGGCACCCATTTGTGAAGCTCTTTACTGGTTAGTGTTTTGCAAAATTTTGTATGCACGAGGTGGAATCTCTGCCCTGCTGAGTCACACTAAAAAGTGCCCCAATTGAGTCCTTTTTTCAATTATAAGACCAAATTCTTTTCTTCATATTTTTGCCTTGAGCTGCTTTTTTACCTTCTCAGGAGATAAGAGTTTGTTAAATTTCCTTGGTGACATTTTTTATCTTAACATGTAGTTTCCTTCCACAGACTATTTTTAAGAGGGTACTGAAGCCTAAAAGAATATGTAAAGTTTACTGTCTGTAGGTTCAAAGATTACCATGCAGGAGTCCAGCATAACTGGAACATGCTAAGAGATTTATAAGTCAAAAGAAGTTGACATCTGTTTGCCTAAAGCTCTGACCTTGTTCTTGTGGCTGCCTATAAAATGGATCCCTTTGTCTCTTTCAACTGTATGGGAGCTGTACAGAAAAAAAATTGCATTCTGATGATGCTTTTACTTCCTCAGAGAATCCTTTCCTAGCAGAAATTTACCTCACTCTACAGTACTGTGTGTTTCCAATCCCAGGCTGCAGGCTGACCCCAGGATGCTCAAAACTTGGCTAAGATTTGTTCCAAGCTTAAAAAAAAAAAAAAAAAAAAAAAAAAAAGCTTTATAGGAAATCTGCCCAGATTTCCTGAAAGATGCTCCCATATCCATCTTACTGTCTTGACTTCCATCTTTTTGTGATGAAAAATGAATTCAAGCAGCCTTGCTGGTCTGGAATTCATTAGGTCAGGTTTATTGGTTTCCCCTCTCCAAATGGGATGTTATTTGTGGTGTTAGGTGTGTCTAAACCTTTCTAGCTGTTCATATGGCAGAATGGAATGGATTCTCTGAAGCCTCCCCATTCCCCCCAGCCCAGTGTGTCACAGCAGCAGCACTCATCTTTTTACTTCTTGTGAGAAACCAGGATTGCAAGCAGGAGCAAGACTCCGAGGCAAAGAAACAGACTGCAGGTTTGAATGAGGCAGATCAAGAATGTCTAAGTCTGCTCCTCTTAGGGCTGCATTTTGGCACTCTGACTCTTGGGCAGCATATGTCCCTGCTCAGCAGAAGGAATCATTCAAGCAATCTGTGCTTAGACTTGTCAAAGTCTAAATTAAAATGCAGCTATCTTACCCTGGGTTTTTTGTCCTAGGCTTTTACAGAATGTTTGCTGCTGGTAAATTAGAGGGTGGGGAGGCATTTATTTTGGTGATAATTGAGATTACCGATTATGTATTTTTCATCTTGTTCATCTTTTAATCTATGAAATGAGTGGGGTTTTTATCATTTGTGTCTTAAGGGAAAAAGAAATGGGGGATGGCTTCCAGAAAAGGACAGTCCCTCTTGCATAATGGTCTTTTAAGACAAATGCAAATGTACTTTTCTTTTTAATTAGCTGCACTTATGATCATGGTTTTGTGTGTGTCTCTTAACCTGGAGAATCTCCACAGAATGGTATCAGACTTTTGCCCAGTGGCTCTTAGCTGCATTGCATTTTATTGCAATCACCTTCATTACATTATATAAAAAAACCCCAAATTATGCTCAAAATTCTTTGAAGTTGAGAACAGTGCTGTAATGAGTCAAAATGTATATATGGTATTTTCCCAAATGGCACAAAAGTGAAAAGTGTGAGGCTGTGTAGGAGCATATAGTGCTGTGTAACTCGGAGAGTTTAGTTATTTTGGGGGGCAGAACAGTTGAATAAAATTCAGATATAAATTAAACTCCCTGTGCTGCAGCTGACTAATTGAGTGACCTTAGGGAAGGCCCTTTCTCTTCTTACACGTTTTCCCCTTTGATAAAATAAGAATAATCTGACTGTGGAGAGGCACAATGGGGTTAAATCATATTTTCCCTAAGTGCTTGGGGATCCCCTAAGGAAGGGTGTGTATAAATGTGATTATTTATTTTTTCATCATTTTAATCTTTTGAAGTGCATGAGTGTTGCTAAATTCTGTCAGTTTAGAAGCATTTAGGTGTAGTAAAATGACAGATACCTTTTTCTAAATAGTAGTATTAATGATGCTTTGAATCTGCGGTTCTAAGGGAATTGGGAAAAATTTAGGGTTGCAGGTGTAATGATAGCTGTCACAGAATATCTGTGACAGAATTTCAAATACAGTCCCCAAAGAGAGATGCACAATGTCTTCAAAGAGCTTTAGGAATGAATATGGCAAGCTGGTCTGCTTTGTTCACCTGGTTTTTTACATTTGTTCTTTGATCTTTTAATGTACAAGGATTGGTATTTTAGTCTTAAATGCACTATGGGTTATATTTGATTTTTAAGCTTGAAAAGTAACTACTTGAAAGAAAGCTTGTGTTTTTGTTGGCTTGTGGAGGGGCAGGTGTGAGAGGGAGGCTGAACATAAGAACTGTTTTCAAGAAATACTTGTGAGATGCTACAAAGCTGCCCGTTCCAGAAATCCTCATATTAGCTTAGCAAGAAATGCTCCCTGTTGTTCAGAAAATTGCAACTTTTTAAAAGCACTGTGGCCTCAGAAAGCAGCCATAATAGCCAATACTGACAGATGGTATTAAACACACAGGCAGGGAACCAACATGGCTTTGATACTTTACTCCCATTACAAGCTCTCTCCGTGCACGTCTCCTGGGTTAATTGCTCGAGCTCCCACAGAAGGAATCCTGGCTGCTGGTGCAGCAGCTTGTCACAAGATGTGGTAAGAAATCACACAGGATTCCGAGCCTGGAGCCTGGGAAAGTGTCACCCTGGTAACCGCTTGCACCTGCAGCAATGAGTCACAAGAGCTGAGGAGTTGGAGGGTGTTTGTGGAGTCTTCCGAGCATCAGAAATCCTTCATCGAGGAAGCCCCAGAGAACAGAGAGGAGCTTTGTTTTGTCATTTCAGCTGCTGGGGGGCACGGCCAAGGGCACAGGCCCCCACTGGCTGTGTCCCACTGCAGGGTGCAAGTGCAGCCACCAAGGGTCCATCTCCTCCCTGCACTGCACTGTGCCTGGCGGTGATCGCTGTGTCCATACCTGATGCACAGCAAACCAAGACAGAACCTGGCACTAACTACAGCACTGCATTTCCAAGGTTGTCAGGTGCTTGTTAAAAAAAAAAAATGAAGACTTTGATTGCAGTTTAAGAAAGTCACCTCTCAGAAGTAAAGCATACCTTAAAATTCAGAGTCAGTACTACATCAATATTGATAACTGGACTTTTATTCTGCGGATATCATTCTAATCAGAGTGGTATTTGTCCTCTTACAAAGCTCATTTGATTTGAGGAGCAGGTGCTTATAAATTAGACAGCTTCAGTGACTTTAGAGCAGAACAGACAATTAACACCAGCTGAAGATTTGTGCTTGAAAGTTTTACCAACCAGATATTGCTGTTTTGTAGCACCTTTCATCCGTGTCTCACAGTGATTTGCAAACATTAGGTTTCATAGCACCTCTCTGATGTATGTAAGTGTTGTTAGTCTTAGAAATGTGTGAAATATTCATGACAAAATTGGAGGCATTCAGAGTTTACCCCCCTTACAAACTCAAAAATATTAAGGAAACGCAAAGTTATTTGAGGTTATCTGCATTGGGTGATTAGTCTTTTTCCTCTTTGCATATATCTGTTCACAGCCAAAACATCTGTGATATTTGTGCACAGCCTCCTTGTTATTGTTCCAATTTTCATTAGGAGTGATTGGTTTTCTTTCACATAGTTGTTATATTTTAATTCTTTGCACTTCCTTGTTAGCCAAATCTAAACAGCTGTTCGCTGTGCAAGGAAATCAGATGGATGTCTCCTGTCCTTGAGAAAACTACATCTTTGGGTAGAATTTATCTGGGCAGATTTATTGCAAAACTGTAATGGCAGAAGGAAGATCTGTAGCAGGAGAGCTTGCTGCTGTTTGGTTCCACCATAACTGCAAAGGATTTTCCTCTTTATACCACTATGGGTGTGTCAGCATTAGTAGTTGAGATGAATATTGAGGATTTTAAGGTGAAATTCCCCTCCCCACACTAAAGGATTCATACCACAGAGAAGTCACAACCCCAAACCCAGTATTTCTTTGGGATGAAGCTGAGACAAAAGGTGCACCCCAGCTACAAGTGGCCATCAGCTCATGGACCAGCAGACTTGGCAGCAGCTGTTTTGCTTCTCAAGACCACTCGTTCTGCTCTGCACTAATGGGCACCTACAAGTCCCAAATGTGCCCTTTTTTGCCAAACTCTGTCTCAACTCCCTGATATTTTTGAGGATGGCCAGAGTTTAAAGAACCAACACAGCTTTTTTTGGAGTCTCCTTCACCCTATGTGAAGGGAGGGGGTGTCAGAGTGATTTGAGGGACCTCATTTATTTTCTGCATTATTATTCTTTGTTAGAATCTGCTTCATCTTACATAGGAGTCTGATTTGTTTACTCTCTGTGCCATTTAAGCACTGATTTGTTTGGTTTAATAGATAATTAGGATTGTTCTCTCTAAAACTAGTTTCCATGTTTTAGTGTGGCTCTAACATAGTTTGGATTTTGCTGGTCTAACCCATGCTGGGACTAAACTGCACATGTTGTCAAGATTGTCCATGCTCTCTGATTTGATGCAGATTTTCAGTATAATTGACTAAGCAGCAGGAAGAGGAAGTAAAGAGGACTGAAAAAAAGGTTTTATTGGAGCATTAGGACTGTCCGCATTATTTTCTGGATCTCACAAGTGTGTAGCAAAGAGGTCTACAGTGAAGCTAAGATCCAAGATACTGAATGATTCATTGCTTCCTATGCCTGCTATAATCCATATAATTTATCACAACTGTCCCTGTGAACTTTGTTCACTCTATTAGGGTCATAATGCTCTACACTCTCCATTTCAGGCAGCAGTACTTGGGAGAATTTCCTTTAGGAATAGTTGACTTTCCTAATGAAAATTAAGAAAAAAAGAAGTTATGACCATTGCTATTTTCAGGACATTTTGCACTGTGTCAGTATTTTAAGCTGGGGAATGTCCCTTTAATATACTATATTATTCAATTGCTTTGCTAAAGCTTTGAGGGTGGAAGGCTGAATTAGTGTGCAGAACACGGAAACAGAACTCCAAAAGACCAAGGAAAATACAGGATTTTAGAAGTCTATCCTACTGTGTAGTTCAGTATCAAAAGGAGCCTCCCTGCCCACACACACATAATAAAGGAAATGCTTTGACTGTTACCTTGATTTGCTTTCAGCAGATGAAATGATAATGAAATTTCACATTATCAGGCAGATTTACGATAGCTGTGGATGGCAGAGGGGGAAAGGAGGCTCTGTGGACATACGTGAACATGCTATTTTTTAGCCCTATGTTTAGATACCTACTGGATGGAATTTGATGGGTTAGTAGAGCTTGGGAGACGTTTTTTCTCTTTGGTGATTTACCAGCACTGTTTCCTTGTAATGCTGATACTCTGCATTTGCCAGGAAAATTCAGTGCTTTGCACTAAGCCTGCAGTGGTAAAAATGATTTTTAAAAAAGCAATGTTATCCTTTTGCTATTATTAATAGAGTGATAGTGGTACTGAACTATTATTCCTGAAAGGTTGCAAGCAGCTTTTGGGAAATCAGTTGTGGATTTTCTTGGTCAGATAATTAAGCACTTGCTGAAGTCATATTTGAGCTTGGAATGGTCACACACTGCAGTTCTACAGTGCTTTCCACCAGCACTGTGGGACTGTGGCTTGGACCTGCCTGTCCCTGTAAGGGACTCTACAGTGATGGCTGAGCAGCATTTTCCCATCTTGGAGCTGTCAGGTGATCCTGCTGAGAAGGATATATGGGAAATTATGTCTGTTCATGTAATAAACCTAGGGACATTCTGCAGAAATGTTCTGCTGGATCACCCTGGTAACCAGCCCAAATGCAAATCACAGTTCTGTAAAAAGGAAAAAAAAAGAATTCAGGACAGAAGGGCATGTGGTTCTCTAACCCAGCTGGCTCCAGTGGCATCTTGAGTGTGTACGAGACAAGGAGGAGAAAAACAGGGTGTTCTGTAGCTGAAGTTTTTGGAAGAGGAAGATGACACAAGCTCAGATGCAGCCTTTCAGCTCCCCAGTATATGGAAGAGGCTATCACCCAGGCAAATATTAGGCAGAGAAAAATCAAATATATTAAAGAGCGAGAAGACAGAACATTTGAATTTCTAGTAAGGTCCACATGGTCGGTGTAATGTTGTGTTGTGCCATAATCATTAATTTGAGGAAGAGTGTTGTGTTTGGATCTAATCTAGTTAGGATCAGTTCCCTTTTTAGCTACTACTGTATTTTAAAAAGGCAATTTTTCAACCCTTTGCTAATGTAATTTATCACCTACATCCGTGGCTCTGACAAGATACTGGCTCTTGTGTTATGCATAGTAATTGCTGCTGACCTCTCTGAATTTACTCTGTGCTTTTATGGCTGGGCTACTTCTGCTCCCAGATCTGCTTTTCTGGCAAGGATATTACAATGAAACACAAATGTCACAATTTTTCATCACATGTAACATATCCACTCTGTGATTCTCTCTATAAAATGAGGCCTAAAGATACTCAATATAAAGTGTGTTATGTCTCGAAATGAAAAGGTAAATTTGATGAATTAACTGGGTAGGGGAATGACATATGACAGGGTAACTCATTAGGGATCAGGAACAAAAAAAATGGCAATCAGATCTCTGATTAAAAGCTACTTACCAGTGACTGCTGGATGCATAATTAAGGCAGATTCTTTACAGATTTCAGTTTATGGGGGATGATTACAAATATTTGCTATTTCAGAAGTTTGTTCAGATAATAATTCATTTTAGGCTTCTTTAGCTCTTTCAAGGAGAAAGGGCACAGCACTAACGTAATTTACACACAGAGCTCTAAGATCAGTGTTTCAGCCTGAGAACATCAGTCTAATAAATCATCCAAATTTCAATATTTACCAATTTATAGTTACAATTAAGTTTGAAAGGTCTGAAAATTAAAACAGACTTCAGCTTTGATACATTAGTAACTTAAAAGCCATCAGCCAGAGTAACTGTAGCATATCAGCTCTCCTTATGGATAATGTAATGGTAAATTTATAAGATTTAAATCTGTCGGATTTACCAAGACTTTCAGAGTATCTCTGTCTCATTGCCACACAGGCAAGTTCATGTTATAGAAATTTCATTGGAAAGCAATTCTCATACAAAATATTACATACAATGAGTTGTATATGGAAAAGTTCTTCACCTGAATATTTCTATTAACTATAAAAGCCCTGAAAAATCCTGTGTACATTATTGAAATACATCTTTTAGAAGTGAATGCAGAGTTCTTGATCCTATGGATGACAATTCTTTTGGAGCCCTACTATCTCAGATGCTCATAGAGAGAATTTACAACATCTTTGCCTATTGCTAAAAGTGAAGTTCTCATGTTAGGGCATCAAAGATCCAGAAATTGCAATCTCATCATGAATATGAACATCCAGCTGGGATTTACATCCCAGCAATGGAGCACAAAGGGTAATGTGTGAAAGCTGAATTCTCATTAGTGAGTCAAACATTCGTGTGGTGGTAGGTACAAAATGTCTATGCTAGCTGGAAATTAAAGGAGTAAGAGCAGAAGAAAATGAGCAAAGCTTCTGAGAATGTGGCCTTGAAAGCTACGAATGTGTTTGTTCAGGAAGATATTTTTAATGAAGTGCTTAATTGACCAGTCATACCAACTCATTTTCCTGCAGTTTGGATAACAGAGGTTAGAACTATTTACATCTCATCTCCTCCTCTTGAACTTGGTGGCATAGAGACATATATTGGCCTAAAGACAGTTCTGTTGTGTAGAAATTTTAGTGTTCTGACATTTACTAAGTCTATCTTATAACAGAAACAACATTGTACTTAGGGTCTGCATAATGGAATTTTGTCTAAACAAGCATTTGATTTTAATTTCTTTCACCAAATGAGTCTACAGAGCTGTAGCCACAAATGAATTAAAATGTAAAAGCTGGCATATGAAGTAGGTGTATGTGTATTTGCCAGCCCACACTGTATCTTGTGAATAGGGAAGGTTTTGAAGCCCACCACATTTGAGGGAGTATTCACTTCATTTTTCTGTATTGTCAGCCCAGGCCACTGAATTCTGTGAACTTGGTTCAAAGTAATTGTTCTCTTCAGAAGTACAGCCATTGCTCATTGTGTGACAAGGCAGTCAACACTGACAGCTTGGACATGGAAAGAAGGAATAAAAAAAGAAAAGTTGCAGGTTCTGGGAGATTTTTCCTGTGTGCAGCTGAGCTCAGGAAAAGCATTGTTTCACAGGTAGAAGAGGAGTATTTTGTCCTCAAAGCATATGAATGCAAATGATTGTCTAGCATATATAGAAAGTATGGATATAATTCTGTAAGTCAGTAGCTACTAATCCAAACTGAAAATGGTTTACTGTTTTGATCTCTCCACGGGGAAAAAGAAGGAATCCAAACAGCTGTGCCTGAAATACCAAATCCAGAAACACACGTGAGAGCTGATATCTGAACATTGACTGCAGTGTACAGTCTAGCACTGCTCTGTTTTGACATGTGGCTGATTGTGGCTTTTAGGAACAAGTGGAAAAACCGAGCAAACCTCACAGGTGTCTCCTCTGTCACCATATTAATTAATGAGTAATTGTCTAGTACACACAGCTCTTCAAAATGAGGAGGCTTTTCTCAAGATCCCTTCTGATGCAGAGGGCAGTGTTGTGCACAGAGATGGTGCAAGCTAAGTAATAACAAAATTCTGCCCTTTTAATCTTGGAAGACCTTGATATCATCTTGGAAGATCTTGGAAGTCATTGATTCTCTGTGAAAAGCTAAAAAGATTCTGTTATCAAGTCACTTCTCTACAGCTGGAGGCAGTGGAGGTTTTAAGGATTTATGCTGTTGTGAAATAAAACTTATAAGTGTTTATTTATTTCCTTGTGGCTAACACTGTAAAGAAACATCTGGCTTCCCATTTTTCCAGAATGGACATCCTTGTCCTACAGGAAGGAAGTTGAATAATTCAGGTGATATACTTTTTTTCTGTTCAATGAGTAACAGGATTATTGCTCCATAAACCAAGTTAGGAACACTTGTACCATTGTATTTCATTGCAGTTCAAACCATGATACTGATCAGTACCTGAGGATTGGCCAGTTCACTTTGCAAAACTAGCCTTGAATTGGTAGTGGTGGCACCGTTATTTTCACTGTCTTGTAAAATTACAAATGAAGATATGAATGATGCTCTGCAGTGTTATTTAAAACTGTTGATAATTAAGTTTTAAAATTCTGTGCACTTAGTGTATTACACCTCATTCTGGTGTGTCAGTCAATTTTTCAGAAGAGAAAGAGAAGGTCTTCGTTTGAGCAGGAATTTGAGTTGGATGCCAGCTTGGTGACATACCTAAGCATCGTACTGGACTTGACAGCTGTATCTAGTGTCATCTTTGGTAGGTCACATCTCAGGGGAAAGAAGTCAATATATTTTGATGGGGAACTTGCACTGAATAAAATTTTGATTGTGGGTAAGGTGACACAAAATTAGTTAAATAGATTTGCTGTGGATTTCATCAGAGTGAGCAAGATAAAATCTGGCCCAGAGCCCAACAAATGTTCCAGAACTGCCCACTTCCTATGAGATGTGATACTGTTTTCACTGTATTTGATGAATTTATGCAACAATAAACCTCCCTCTTCAGATAAATTTTTTTTGAGCTCTCCTTTATGAAGTGCAGAGGTACCCTCCCTGCTTCATTATGCAGATCCCCTTCACAATGTGTGAAGTTATGACATTTTATTCTTTATGTAAATGTATTATAGGGAAGTAAAGTAAATAAAAGGTAATGAGAAGATGAGCTTTGATGGTACTGTACAAGGAGTGCAGTATTTCAGTGAAACAAGTGACAGCCAATAGTACTCTGTTTTATCTTTTCAAACACATTTTGCATTTAATTCTAATGCTTTGCATTAATTCATGTATAATATGCCTGTTGATAACAGGTTTATTTAAAACTCATTAAAAGTTATAAAAAAAAGAGATTTGCTTAGAAAAAGTCTTCGGAACTTTATATCTCCTCCTTTTTCCAACACTCAGTGTACACAACAAAAGGCTAAAGTGGTAGATGTCCATCAAACGTCTCCTGGTATTACTTGTCAGTATTTCTCAAAACCTTTCTGTGAAGGAGGCAGGCACGGCACCCAGGGCTGCCAGCTCAGAGGGCTGTGAGCCTGGGGCAGCCCTGGCTGCCCTCGATGGGAATGGTACCATGAAAAAGGCTTCAGCATGCTGGAGGGGCCTCGTGGTCCAGTGATCATCATTTCTGGGCAGGAGCCCCTGGTGCTCGCTGGAGGTGCCAGGCTGAGGGGGACTCTCAGCACCTGCCCTGCTCCTCCGTTTCATCCCAGTGCCCAAATCACCCTTGTGCTTCTGTGGATGCCCTCTGGCACTAGAAATGCAGCTTGTTTTCCTCCTGCTCATCCAGTTTTTGGCTGTTATCCTAAGTCTGCCCAGGAGGAGGCATTTGAGTAACAGTTGTTAAAAATTTGGGGATGTGGATACCTGCCCATTTGACACCGGGGCAAAAAGCATGAATAAACCATGAGGTCTGTTAGTCATGCCTAAGTGTCTAATAGCCTTTTCCTCGCTGCTGCCCTGCAGTAAATATTCCATTATTCATTGTGTTATTTACACTCTAGTGTATGTATTTATGCTCCAGTATGAAGATGTTTTGTTGAAAACACTGTGACCTTTTTAACCTGATTGCCTTTCCTACTTCTCATATTTTTTAATGATTTTTCTGGTATACAATAGGAAACAATGGTCGCCACAGGGGCTGCAGTTTGAACAAGCAGACACACAGTTGTCACTTTGCCATGCCAGGGCAGAGGGACAGCACAGGCAGTTCCATGAGGGACAAGGGAACAAGGGTCATTCTGTCCCTGCAGTCGAGACATCAGTTTTCTAGCTACGTCTTTCTAGTTATACCGTGTTTTTGGGGTAATTTTTGCTGCATGCTTTCTGGAGGTCAAAGCATTAGATGTTGTCAGCTGGCTTCAAGCAATAAATGTTTTGCTTTTGAAATTACTTAGATGGAAATTTGTGAGCGCTGTGCTGGCAGCAGAGGTGTTTTGGACGTGTGTTTTCTGCAGACTAATGGGCACAGCACTCTGGGACCTCGCAGCAGGTCAGCTGTAAAAAGTCAGGCTTGTTAAGGAGCACACATTTCTCTCACACTTGGAATCCAGCTATTGACATCAGTTCTTCACTGAATCACGAAGCGAGTGAGTCCTGGGCTGCTGGCATTTAACTGGGTAAACATTTTCCATGGGCTGGAGGAGGAGAGGTCAGTCTGTTATGAATGTTGCTGTTTCTTCCTGGGAAACCATTTCCTGTATTGCCCTTGGAATTCTTCTCCCTTTCTTCTCTACTCCCTTCTTCTCCACTCCACTCTCTCAGCTTGCTGCTGGAGAGAAATTCTTCCTCACCATTTTGAAGAGAGCAGTCCCCTTACCTCTTCATTTTCCTCTGCAGCCTGCTGAACTCAGTGAAGAAATAAAACTACTCCTCTCTAGCAGTCCGTGGTGGCCACAGTGAAGGAGGAAATCATTTAAGGAGAGAACAAAGCTGGGAAGGACAGGAATGTGCTTTAAGAGGTGTGGTGAGGGGAAAGACAAAAATCTTTTTCTGGTATTAGTGAGTCAACTCATGCAAGTGTTTCTTTGCCACGTTCCTTTTCCACTTGACATGTTGCAGCTTTTTTATTAAGATTTCTCCACTTTTGTATTTTTTGAACAATTTAGATACAACCAGTTATAACAGCTAGTTCTTTTCATTGTTTGGCTTGCAAAGGAGAAATTGTCAAATTAAAATTATTTCTTGTTTGATGATTTTTTACAAGTTATTTTTAGAAAAACCTGTGCTCTTCCAGAAGTAGAACAAAAAAGTCAAACTAGTTATATAGAAAAAGAAATAGAGCTATTATACAGGTTGAATTTATCAGTCCTAGAAAGTAGGGGCTGTGAACCAAAGTGAATGAAAAGTCAAAACCAGTGATACTATATGGACCTCATTCCATGTGAGGCTGCTGCAGACAAGCATTGATCCTCCAAAGAAAAGACTGGGATAGCTCAATAATGTAAACTGTATTCCTGGATAAAAAATCAGCTGAAGAGCTGGGTAGATTTCAGCCAGCCAGTTGTTTCTATGCCATGGCTTTGGTATATTTCCATACTAGTTGTGGCTTTATAACGGGTTGGGATATAAAAAAGGTGATTTATCTTTGGTTGTGCATGGTGACTACCATTTTTTTTGCATGAAGCTGTTTTAATTATCTGCCCAGAAGACTAAAAGAGAAATTACAAATCATAAGGGAATAGCAGACACTTTCGGAATTAGATTGCTTTCACTTGTAAAATATCTGACCCTCTGTTTGTTTTGTGAGGTGAAGCAATTGGGTAGATGTAAAAATGAAGGAATGGAAAGAAGTGGTATCATGCATATCTGTTACTGAAGATTCTGATTTACTTTCTTAATGGAATTTGCCCATGTTAATAACATATTCCAACTGTTGAGCTGTGTAATAAGTCTTATACAATCATCAGCACTTTAAAATTTGTACATTAAACTTAGAGGATGTGTGTGATCTTTTTAATACAGTTTAAGATAATTTTTTGATACTGTTCACTACTAAATTTTTTCTTGTGTTAAGTTATGCATTTAGCTTTCATCTCTGAGGAACCCCATTCTAAGTGACTTAAAAAACAATGCAGCTGCCATTAATATATGATAGTTACCTCAAAGTTTGCCTTTCTGATAATTCAGGCTGTATGGATTGCATAACATTGACAGTTATATATACAGAAGTTTGCTAGGCAAAGAGCCCAAGGACCTTTGAACCGAGGGGCAGGAATAAAGACACTGTGTCAAGAGGAGACTGTACGAGGTGGCTGAGGAAAGCAACTAAAGGATTGATAAATCCAGGAGCCAACCTTGGGAATCAGTGATAATGCAGGAGTGAATGAAAGTGATGATGATGATGATGAGGTGAAGAATGAGAAACCCTTTAAAGAACTTTTGTCCCAGGTCAGAGATTTAACTGATTTCCTTTTTCCAAAGAGTTGTGGAAGGCTGAGATAGTTGATCTGGAACAGGAATTGGAGAAGAATCACAGTCTTGATACCTGTTCTCCAGAAGGAAAAGATGTCAAGGCACCACAAAGTGATGCCATCACACAGAATTTACAGGGAGACACAGCTTATCATTATTGTTCTGTGAATGACCAAGTACACCCAGAAAATATCGACTAAATGACCCAAACAAGTCAGTCCTAAATCAGTGTTTCTAGCAATTCTTTACACAAATTAGGTAGCTTGTCCACATTCCTCCGGCAGCCCTGCAAAGTCAGGAGTGCAGTGTAGAGGCAATGTATTTTTTATGAGAGTTAAAATATTCATAGAAAGCATCTGAGCTGGTGGAGACAGCGGGCTGCTTTCACCTGGGAAAGCTGCCAGGTGGACAGGTTAAAAGCCCGGGCCACCATCAGGTGCCATCGTGCCTGCCCCTCCTGGGGCTGGTGCCACCCCGCGTGTGCCGCGGGCTCGGCCGCGCTCTGCACGGCCAGACCTTCCTGTTGGTGCCACAGTGCTGCGGCTGCCTTGGGTGCTGAACTGATTTACTCCTTCTTTATTTACACCTTACACCTTTGAGCCCAGCAGTGGGTGTGCTTTACAGGCTCTCAGTGCATGTGCCAGCTGATCTGCTAACCACATTTACCTTGAACTTTTTGTCCTGAGTTTTGGGCTGTCATGTGGAGGAAGCAAATTCTGGATGGTGGGATATAGCAAGAAATCTTTTGTTTAGCTTTGATTCTAGGCAAGAGAAATATTTTGGGGGTTAAACCACTCCTTCAGGATTTTCTCCCTTTTGTAACATCCCTTGCCATAGAACTTTTCATTAAGTTAATTCAATTTATGAACTTGAAAATGCACACAATTTTGGTGTGGGTAGTCATGTCATTGTACCAGCCTGCTAGGAGACGTTTCAGCTCCAGGGCTTATGCTGAATATGAAGTTCTTTTTCTCAGCATCAGTTTCAGGTGGCTGGATATATTGTTGTTGATTAACTGGATTGCATATAGGACAAAAATGCACTTATTTTAGAAAGAACACAGATCTAAACCTAGTTCCTTATGCCATGGAATAGAGTCAAACAGCTGGTTTTATCTGTTCTTTGGCAGTACAAATAAGGAGGAATTCAGAAAGCAGCACCTGTTTGTATTAGGTTTGTATCCATTCCTATTTGGTATGCTGCTACATAAATCAGTGTTTGATACTGATTAATATTTTTATTCATCTCTTGTCATGCTCTGACAAAGATGTTGCTGGTGGCAGTTTTCAAAGGTGGGGTTCCTTGGAGTGGGTTTTTTTAAAGTGAATTTTAAAAAATTTAGAACCCTCTCCAGAAGTCTAATTTTTAAGATTGGTGGAGGAGAGATATAGTTATTTTGTTAGTTTTTTCTTTAAGTGGTAAGAAACTTGGTTTTGCTAAGACAAGCCATTTTTCAGTGTCACACATTATCAAGGAACTGAAATGTGCTCTGTAGTTCAGTTCCACGGATTAAAACACCTTTCTGCTGTGGGACACAAGGCAGTCCTTTCCTACACTCTTGTTTACTTAAAAACCTTTCTGTAATCCTATGTACCCCATTCAGGGGTGTTCCTGGATGACCTTCAAGGAAAATAATGCTATTTACCTAAGCAAAGAGCTCTACTGACAATATTCCCCTGCATTATAGGGATAAAATGCTTCCAAATGAAACCACATAAGGAGAGTTTAAAATTCTCTTTGCCATGATTTTAATCAAATTATTGCTTTCAGTTTTGTGATATTTGACTTTTTTTCATAATAAATGGTATTAAGCCAATGTCTATAAAATAAGTGCTGAGAGGAGGTTGAATTTGACTAGACAATGCCTGTATGATTGAAGTCCAACTTTGTACATTTTCTTTTTAAACATTAGTTTTAAATATATTTTTTGCAAATTTATTTTTGTTTTAATTAGTGTAACCTAATTTCTCATTCAGGTACAGTGTCATATAAATAAGGTGGACTAACCCTGTGACTGAAAAATTGTTGAAGAGAAGCCAAGTGTCAAATGAATTATCCTCCTTTTTAAGACCAGGTATTGTTCAAGGGAGTGGTTCCTGGTAGCTCTATTGAATAAAAATTGTAAAAAAAGCTACAAGCTACAGATACTGATCTTAACTTTCAAAGCAAGGATTCAGTGTTCAGGAAAGTCACTGGAATAGCAATTCTGCAGGCTTTGTTGCACAGCCTGATTTTAAATGGGAGCCAACCTTTCAAGCTTTTCCTCTTTGTTGTGCCTGTGTTCTTTGTAAATAAAACTGAAGGAAAGTATGAGAATAGCTGTTTCTCATTCCTATCCAATTATTGGCCTTTCTGGCAATGCAAACACGCTGGATTCAGGTACAAACACTTTCAGTCTGCAAGGGTGTGTGACTGACCACACTTACAGCTGCCTTAATGTCCTGGTAACCAAATTCCATTGGTCAGTGTCATCTAGATTTGTACTGATGGTTCGGCTGTAAAACTTTCCAGGCTCTTTAGTCCCTTGAAGAAACTCTTGCTTAAGAGCAGTAAGCACTTCCCATTCAAAAGCACACTTCCTGGAGAAGTTTTACTTGGGGTGACATAAGATTATTATGGAAAATGTAGGAAGTTGCAGCAGAGCAAACACTAAGCCCATGGTACAGAATGACAAGATGAATACTTTATATATACGTGTATGTGTGTTTTTTAAAATCTGTTTCTGGTGTATCTCTGGACTCTGCAAAGCTGCTGTTGCAGTTAGGTGTTTCATGACCTGTCCTTATTGGAGACAATGTTGTAATTATGCTGCTTTGGTCTGGATTGTTCATTAAAGGGAAGGCGCTGACTTGGACACGTCATTTTAAGTTTAGCTACCAACGAATGGCTCAAAAGCCACTGTGGTAGAGCAAGAGGCAACTTGTGCTTGTGCCATCACTTTCATTCCAAAGAGCAGGAGACTCCCTAGGAGATCACCATGGCTTTCTGTAATTTCTGCCTCGCTCTATGGTAATGTTCCTGAGCTATTCATTGAGACAGAGGACACACACATCACCTATCCCTGTTCATGGGACAGCTGCAATGTTCTTTGTCTGTTTGTCTTTGAGTTTCCCTAGTGTTTTGTGTGTGTAAACTGACAGCAGGGGCTGTTCCTGAAAGTTATCACAGTCAGGTTATGTAATACTTTGATATATTGTGCTCTTCAAAACAAACATGGTTACTTTGGCTTCAAAACAAGAAAGGGATGTGAATGCTTTACCCTTCCACCCTTTTACACATGCAGATTGATGTATGCTGTTCTTCTTATGAAGGCAGAAAGAAGGTACTTGAAACAGGAGAAGAGTCATTTGAATAAATATCTTCATCAGGCTTATTCCTCAACTCTTTTATTAATTTCTCTTTGGTGGTGGTGTTCATGCCACTGCAAATCTGCTGCTGCTGTTCTGATCAGGACACCTTTCAAAGCCCAAAATACTTCCTCAGTGTTCAGCCAACAAGTTAAATGAGCATGGTTCAGGAAGTAAGAGATGATATCACTGTAGCAGACTCTCTATTTACTTCTATTTATTTGTAGCTTTGCATGTGTGTAACCATTTCTTGTGTGTGTGTATTTATATATTCTTTAAGGAAGGGCAGCTAGCATATATCAATGTATATTGACACTATCAATATATATGTGTAGTAATACATCTGTTTATACTCGAGTAGGGAAGTGCCTCAGAATGAAAATTTGGTTTAATCCGAATTTAAACCTCTAGCAGATAAGGCAGGTATACGGTGAAATATTTTCCTGTGGGATTCTAGATCTTTCTCTCTTGGCAACTGGCTTCTAAATACTGCCATTTGATGATAACAGCCTGTTAAAAAACCCAAATAGTAAGGTCTTCACACACACTCTTTTACCCATGGGACCTACAAGTTCTTCAGACTTAAAAGATTCAGGAGTGTCCAAAGGAAATTAATTCACCCGAAGTCAAGGACACCATCCATTCTTCCCTCTGTCTGATGGATAAATTTTCATGAGGGACCTGTGGGAGTTCCTCTAGACCCCCCTCCAGCATATCAATTACATTAAGTAGTTGATCTTGCTTAATGTAGGAGTATCTGTGCTTTTTCATGTGACCTGTCAGGATGAAGCTCACAGCTGCTGAAGATATATCTTGTAAGATCAGGCCCTCTACTAGTGTTAGATGAGTCATGGAAATCAGAAAAAAAATTAATGTGCTACCTAGGCTAGTTCTACCTGGAATGGAGTGGAGGCTGTCTCACTTTTTACAGGGCTTGGAAGCACAGTTGTGCCTGATATTTGTCTCAGAAGTCCCATTTATGAGTAATTCCCTTTTACCGATCAGGCAGTCTGGCATGTACAAGCACTTGGTGTCTATCCACCCACACTTTGTCCTTTCTGTCTTCTTCTGAAATATTCCACTCTGGGGCTCAGTAATACAAATTTGATGAACAAATTACATGCTGCAAGAGGGAAAATATAATATAAAGTAAATGAGTTGGTTGCTGCTGCTTTCCAAATGCCTGAGCTCTTAGAACAACTCATAAAACTAGAGATTTTCAGTTTTCTTTTAATCTTTCCCAGCTCTTTATGTTAAACTATATGAACTCTTACTCAAAGTATTGGTGTGGTAAAATTCTTTTATTTTGTAGGAGAAATTGGGAAAGGTATTACCAATATATTATTAAAAACTCAAACACATCTGACTTTTTCTATAACTCTTCAATGTTCACCATGTACACAGTACTGCTAATCATAATACGTATTTCTACATTTTTGAAGGCTTAAAATATACTTTTTATTTTCCTGACAATTACAAAAGCCTGAAAGACCCCATGCCATTAGATAGACTCTGAGTGTGAACTGAGATTTCTCTCTGCCTCAGGTGCATGCCACTTGTCTTCAGGTAGGATGCAGTGACCTAGAGCACCAATGAGGATAAAATGTGGTTGCTGTTATTAATAGCAAAATTACAGCATGGTTATATGGTCTACGTTGGGTCTTCTGTGATTTTCAGTGACATAAACCCCACTTCTTCTGTTCTGTGATCTTTTTTCAGTTTCCTGGTGCTGTATGTACAGAAGCTTGAGGTTTATTATGGCAGGAGAAGGAACAGGTCCTTCAAGTTCAGGATGGGCTTTGCTGTGTTAGGTTCCTGTGGTGAATATGGACATTTTTGAGCTCAGTAGTTTACTGGAGTGTCTAATGTGATTAGAAATGGAAATGGGAAATAGAGGAGAGGTCTGAGGTGACCAAGGGAGGCATGCTTTGGTACTATGAAAAATTCAAAGTATGCCAGCTCTATGATTAAGTAAGAATGAGATGGGTGTTAAGAAAGTCCATGAGGAACAGGTTCCTTCAATCAAAATGGAAAATGGGCCTGGGTTGGAGGAGATGTCAGAGAGAAAGATGAGGCAATTTATGATATGGGTGATACAGAGCCTCATGCATTCTGAGTTATTGAAAACAGCTTCCCAAATGATTCCTGACCTCCCATCTTCTTACTCTCCTTTCTTGCTGTCTCTTCTCAAGTAATGTTGCTTGCTTATGCTGTTTTCTTGGACATCCTTCTTTCAGAATATTCCAACATTCCTTAACTCTGTTAGTGTCTTTTGAATGAATTTGGATTGGTGCTCTAAGGCACTGGGAAAACCCAGTTAAAGAAAAAGAAATCTTGATTTCTTGCTTATATCTTGCTTTCTTAGCATAAATGAGGTCAAAAGAAATTTTCCATGGGAGGTTAAAACCCTGTATTCAATGTACCTGCACAGTCCTGGTGATTACAGCTGCTTCTCACACAGTGTTCTGAAAGGAGAATTTGTCCCTGCAATTTTGAAGCTGAGAGGAGTAGAATTAAGATTTTGCCTAATTACTGCTACCTTTCAAAGGTCTATTTTAAGCCGTCTTCCTTCAGCCTGAACCATGTGGTAGTTTCCAAAAATGTAATTTAATCATATCTGATTGCTTGCTGGAATCTGCAATTAACTTAGGGGCAAGAGAATTAACAGTATTTGCCAGGTGCTTTATAATTTACCAGGAGTTGCCTGTGCCACATATATGTAAAGTGTGTTGTTGGCTGTTTAAATTTATTGGCTAGAATATTTTAAGCTCATGGTTGAATAATTTTTATTGCTTCCTTCTATTTCTATTCCTAGAATGACTCAGATATGAAATACCATGTAATTATATTCTGTATACTATCAAACTATCCCTTGCAATTATGCCACATTGTAGTTGTTCTTTTGAAATATTAGAAGCTACCTATCTAGGAAGTTATTTTTGGGATGCAATTAGTTGCTAGGGTGAAGATTAGTTTTCAAGTAATTCTACACATATGTTGAATAAAAAAAATTATAAACTTATTTTTAAAAAGTAGTTGTCATCTTAGAAATCCTCTGAAATCCAATTCTCTTGAAAAAGGGTGGAAGTGGTTTTAGAAAATACATTTTTCTGTAGGACTGCATTTATGTCCTGTTTGAGAGTCAGTTCTTGCATCAGTTGTATAATTAAAAATCAGAAGAGAATGGAAAAATAGGCCATCTGCCTGCAGGGAAATACTTTACTTTGTATTTGGAGTGTGTTTCTGGGATCCAGATTAGTACTCTAATCCTGCTCTGAAGCCCTCTTGCATTATAGATTTCAGAACTGCAGGACAATCATGGGAGACTTTCACACAGGCTTTGTACTTAATTCAGTTCTAGAGTTTCATGAAGGTTGAATTTTGGACAGAAGCAAACCTCAGCTTAGTTCTTGGTTCAGAAGCCGTGATGGTTACAAGTTTTCAAACCTCACCATCTGGAGGAGGGGTTTCTGCTGTCTGCCATCTCTCTTTGTCAGACTTGGAAAGGTGCACACTCAGTAATACCTGAAATTCCCTGGGAAATTACTGTGAAAAGATTGTGAAACAAATATTTCAACTGGAATACTTGCTGAAACATAGCAGCAACTCTGAGATTTAAAAGTTTATACGTACTCTGTGGTGGCCAGGAGGTTATCACAAACCTTGGCTTCAGACCACCACTGAGTTGGAAGAGATCACAATAAGCCCAGCACAAAAGAGAAAAATCACTCTTGCCTCGTGATTTCATCAGGCACTCAGGATGATGCAACTTTCATTTCCCCAGTACAGAGCAGCAAGTGTGTGCCAGAGGCCAAACAAAGTGGGGATCTGCAGCGAGTTCTGCACGTCTCCTCTTACCTGTTATTTACACTGAAACCGGGAGGAAAACTGCTCAGTCCATTTACAGCTCCTTTTTACTGCTTATAGAACTCGTGAATACAGCCTTTCACTGAAAAAGCTGTGCAAATCTTACATTTCCCAAGGAATAATGCATTCCCATAAAGCTGTCACAGATTCAAAAAAAAGCTAAAGATAAGAGGAAAACAGCACAAACCCAACAGATTTGACAGTTTATCGTTGTCTGGAGGAATTGCAATTGATGTAACCCTATCAGACTCTTGCAGGTGTTTAGATTTTAAGATGACATTTGAGACTGTAAAAGTAGTATTTGTAGCAGCAGCCTTGATAAATATAATCCTGTCTGAAGCTCTGTGTGCCCCCTATACTGCTGGGACTTTGGAAGAGGAGAAAAAGTTCATTTATAACCACATACAAGGAAGTTAACAAAAGTTACTGAAGGCTTTTTTTGAGACTGTGAGCTGCCAAAACCAGCTAACTCCTCTAGCCAAAATAGACTGCCAAGTGATTTTCACAAAGTGTGTGTGAAGCTCCAGAAAGACCAATCTAGAGAAATGCATTTAAGTATCTTGGTTTGGATTTTTTTTCTTTTACGGTAAAATCTACACGCTTAAGGTAACAATTGTCTATAGAAACCAGTTTGCTCTGCAGTTTATAGTCTGGAAAAGCCTGATCCTGACTGCTGAAGTGACCCTGAAGACTAGAGAAAAGGATATTGGATAATTCTTTCTTGTGTATATAGCTGGTTTTAGACACCTGGCAAGCTACTGTTCTGCTTATGGACAAGCAAAAGGAAGAGTTGTTGCTACATTTTCCCCTGAGTGTTCTTCCCATTCTGCTGCTATCTACCTGGTTTTGCCTTTCGGCGTAAACTTTCTCTGTTCTTTCCTATTTTACTTCTTTCAAACCTTTATATAACTATATGTTGTTTTCTTTTTTTTTTTTTTTTTTTTTTTTTTCATTACAGCACTTGGTATAATTCTCATTATTACTGCTAAGTCACAAAAATGGGCTTCTCTCCTGCCTTGCAGAGTCAGACTGGAGAGGTTGTCTGTGATGAGTGATTTCCAGAAACACTGAGGGGATGGAGCTGTGGAACAATCAACGAAGGTTGACTGTCCAGAGGTAATTAGAAATCTCTGTGTTATTTTATTACCATGAAAGCCAAGTTCCTGCCAAGGACTGTCTTGTTTAGAAGATGCCAAGTCTCAGGGAGGTGGTTCAGTAGTACAAGTCATGCATTAGCAGACTGCTGAGCAGACTGTAATGGGTCCTGAAAACAGACAATGCTCAACGCCTTGCTTGGAACACAGCTGGAAGGCAGTGATCCTTGGTGCATGTAAAATACCAGAGAAATGGTCTTGCAACGATGATTCGATAAATCTTTTTCGATTTGATGATCCTAAACTGATGCTTATACATAGGAAAAACTTGCTTCAGGTAGTTTGCAGAGGCTCCTCTAACCCGCTAAAAAAATTGATTTTCCAAAAGAAGCAAATACCACGAAGTCCATGAGGAAAAATTATGTCATGCATAGTAAAAATGGAGTAAATTGGGGGATTTTTCTGGGTTCTTTTTGCTGGTTTTTTTTTTTTATGCTTTTGTTAAGACTTTGAATTCAACTGAGTTTGCAGAAGTGTTGGTGCAGAGCTCTGCCTGATGTTTTGCTCAGCCAGTGCAATAAAGGATGAGCCAGCATTGTTAGAACTCTGTGGGTGATTGAAGGTACCAGGAAATATATATTTCACTGAGAACTTGGAATTCAGGCTTCCCTGTGAATTATCACAAATATGGATCAAGCACATTGGTGTGCTGATACAGGGTTTTCAGTGTGTCTCGGAAAACTCATTGCCATTTATTGCTTGAGCTGAGTCTGAGGAGACTTATCACCATCCTTTAATCTTTTTTGCAGGTTTTCAGAAAAGCTCTTAATATACTGCTTCATGTTAGAAGTTGTCAGCACCATTGGCAAGCACTAAAGATGAGCCTGAAGAAGTTGTACTTTTCTGGATGTGATTAATTCTGGCACGGTGCTTGTTCCCATGGCTAAGCCCTGTGTGCACTGCTGTTCTTGTCAGGTTCGTTATGTGTGTTTTCTCTTTCCAAGGTATTATGTCTTCACTGTGGAACATTCACTCAGACTCAGATTTGGCAAACAGTCTGAATCTAGCAGCATGCTGGTTTCCAGGAAAAAATAATTTGTTCCCTTGGAGAGGGAGGGAAGGGATTTGGATTTTAAAATGCCTCATTGTATTTTCTAACAGAACTAGCTTTACATTTCTGTAGATAATATTTCTTGAGCAGTTGCTTAGGAGTGACCTTGATGATCACTGAGTAAATTAGAACATATTATGTGAAATTTCAAGTTCTGTTTCTAAATGTTAAATTCTAAGAAAAGTAATAATAGCTCAGAAGTTAAGATACTCTTAACATGACTGTTTACAAAATGTTGGGGTTTTTTTCTCCAGCTTAGAACAGTATTTAATGAGAGAATTTTTAAAGTATATTTTCCCCTCTAAGAAGTCTTGGAATTTTAACATGGCTAAGGAAACTTGGTAGAGGCACAGGTATTGTGTGTAATCTCCTAGGTCATCTGAGAGAGACTTAAGAGGATACAGGAGTGGTTTAAAGATTTCTAAATTAGATACTATTTATAGAAATTCCTATATGGGGTTGAACTGAAGGTTCACCTAGTTCACTCTTTTGTTTCTAACAGAGGCTACATAGAAAAAAAGTCAAAGAAACTTACATTATTTTATTTCTCATCTCAGTTTGCTAAGATCTTGTTATGGGTATGATGCAAATATGAAGAGATATTAGTATTCAGTACTCTGCTAACAGCCTCCTGTCAGATCCTCTCATGGTACATAAAGTGAACAACATAAATAGCTTCTAAATATCAATAGATTTTCATTGCTAGGACTAAAAATGACATAATCCTAAAAACACTGAATGATCAGTGATAACTCTTGAGGTGTTTATATTTGCTGCAACATGAGCAAGTAATTTATAAACAGTTGTCTTTTAGCTTCTGTAATGCCTTGAGACAAGTGCATGCTTTTCTGTAAAACCAAAATCCATCATGGCCAGGGCAGATTTAGGGTAAAATGAGGTTTGGTAATGAACTTGAAGGGTATATAGGGATGTTTTGCAGCAGTGTCTACACATGGCTTCAGTACACTGATCTATACTTCCCCTTTTTATTTTGGGCATAATTTATTTTGCTTTACATAATCCTGGCATTCTGGGAAATTTTGCCTTCATGAAGAACCTTTAAATGATAAGAATGAATAGTTAAGTATGGGCTTTTGGCAGTTTAAGAATAAAAATATTCCTCCTCAAAACACATTTACATTAGGACTTGATATTTTGTTGATTCCAGCAAACCTTTGGTTTAACCCAGATGAAGGATACCCAGTACACAGTCCAGGAGTCTGAGATTGTGCTTACTCCCAGATTAGATCAGGGAGAGACTGGAGCAGTGATGCCCTTTCATTTCATTCTTGTCATAAGAAACAGGACTTGGGAACAACTGTCCATTTTTGTCTGCAATATTTGCTGCTCTGGAGCTGCCACCTCAGATGCCTGTTGTATGGCAATGAATATCCCTGTTAGGCCTGAGGTGAAACCAGTTTCACAGAAAAGGGATTGCTGAGTGTATTTTTATAATAGAATCATTTTGAAATGAGAGCAATTCTTCTGTTTCTTGAACTATAGTTTTACCTACTGGAGAATAAGGAATTGCATATTGCAGTAGCTCTTATTTCAATCCAATCTGTAAGTTGGGATGCAGACTTCAACCCAACAGGATTGGGGTTTTAACAGTATTATTAGGATATTGTATTTATTGGTATGATGAGTTTCTGGGCTGTGGTTTTTCAGTTGAATACAATCTTCTGGAAGTTAAGGGTTTGAGTATGAGTTTCTTGAAGCCACTGGAATGTGGCTTTCAGCCAATGTATTTGTATTATAGGTATTTCTATTATTATTAAGAGAAAATACTGTTGTACATTTTAATCTTCTAAACTGCCAGCACTGAAGGAAGCCTCCCTCATCTTTTTTGCTCAGTGAGATAATGTGGCTGATAACCCTTGCATAGTTCAGGGACTTACCTCATTGCTTTCTAATAGAGTTTCTGGAGAGTATAGATTTAGATTGCAGTGTCGAATGGCCACAGGGCCTCAGGGAAATGTGCTCTCATTAATGGACTTGTTAATGATCATCATTGGAGGGGCTCTAATAGTATCAGATGTAAACGTGTCACACTGTCCATCTTTATCATGCAGATGTGGAGATGCATCATTAATTCACTCAGATTCTCAGGCCCTCAGAGCTGTGCACATTGATGCAGGATGATAATGTCTGAAGGAAATGAAAAGCTGTGCATTATCAATTTAATATTTCAGATTCCTAGTTCCAATTAATATGGTCTAAGAGATAAGAGGAATTGAACCACAGCAGAACTATGGGTCATTCAGAAAAGATCAAATGCAGATTATGCCTCTGTCAGTTCCAGCTTCATTATGCTCATTGCATTCTCTGTGAAAGGGATGAGACAATGCAAACTTATATCAGCTGAAAAGTTAAAAACATGTATCCTATGCAAGCACAAAAAAAAAAAATCCTACTAATATAATATCATTTACAAAATCTAGAAAAAATTTTAAACAAATTTTTGGCCTTTTTTCCTTTAATAAAAAGTACAGTAGTGTCCTTTTCCTTTATCAGGGCTTTGATAGGTATATTCATAATGCACTGAGTGCAACAAATTATAATCTGTCTCAAATTTGTAGCTTTAGACCTTCTACATTAATAACCTGTGTGATAATTATTTGCTCAAATGTGAGAATTTGATTATGAATATTTGGTTTAGAATTTTGGGGCGGACTCAGGGTTTTGTGGTAGGAAACACACCAGATTATTTCTTTGTAACCCTCTGAAATATCAGTGTTTTCAGAAAAAATAAGAAAATGCAATTTTTCTGTATGCAAATCTAAAGGTAAGCTTTTAAAACTAGTAGTGGATTTATAACTCTATTGTCACTAGTTTTGGAAATGGAGGCTGGCTATTAAGACAAAATCAAAAAGTAGGTTTTCAATGGCCTGTTCTAATATTTAGGGGACCTACTGGATGGGTCCCCTAAATGTGAGGGAGAGGGAGTAAAAGAGCAGATATTACAGATGATGGTGGTGGTAAGTCCTCCTAAAAGAAAGACAAAGTATAGGTAGGTAAGTGTCACTTGTGCTGAATTGTAACCAGTTGTGAAGTTGTGGATGAAAGAATTCAATTCCAAATGTACAAGGTGTAAAAGAATTTGCCCCCGGAAGGCGAATGGGATATCCCTAACGAGAGATAAACAAAGTCAACAAAGGATGGAGACATTATTTTAGATCAGTGAAGAATCAAAAACCCCATGAATGAAGCTTGTACCTCAGACTAGGGAGTAGCTCTGGCAGGAGCACGTGGAATAGTGAGAACATGAACAGCATACTGCTGCAATTGGGAGAGCCAGAGATCCTCTGGAGCCTGCCTAATGGTCTTCCTGCCTGGTGGAGAATTTTAAGAACATTTTTTACACCCATCTCTGAAGTGTAAAACAGCTACAGCATTAATCAGATGCAAACTAGGAAACTGAGAGAATGCTGGTGAAATGTATTAGAGGGATTTTTGAAAGGAGTAAACTGTAATATCTGGAGGATGCCATCTGTAGCCAGCTACCACGTGCTTTCATGTGTACAGGTGAAAGATTGTGGAAAGTAAGGTCTTGCTGGGCTGGAAAAGATGTTAAAATTAATATTAACAGCGGAAATTTACATCAGACACTTTTTTTAATGCAGGACAGCAGTAAGGGAAGTCATCTGTGAAATCAGATCTTGCTGCAGAGGATTCCCTCTCGGTGCTCCGGGGTGGAGACGCCTCGGCTGGGCTGTCCTGCTGGGCCAGGCAGGGCAGGCTGAGGTCACCCTTCCACTGCTGCTGACACAGGGAGCCAGCAGAAGCCAAAATACAAAGATCTCAAGTAAGGCTTCAGCGCTTTTGGCATCACAAGAAGAAATCCTGTAAAAAGCTTTATTTCTAATATTTCCTGCCTGCGCTGATGTTCACTTAGGCTCACTTAGCTTTTAAATTATTGACCAATCTGTGAAATGAAGGATGCTAATTATTTATCTCCAATGAACAAGTGCAAATGTCTGCTATTGATCCAGTGCTTCTATAAAATACAATTTAATTTAATTTCTGCTGTGAGTCAAGAGGAAAAGCAGTACCCTTTTATCTAAAATCTTACATATTCCTCTGGCATTATTCTTGCTGCAGTACATTTTGCTCATTTTTGAATCCCCAGACTGAAAAATAATGCTCACTTTCTTTTTTGCAAGGTCTGTAACAATTACCTGATTTGCTGTGAAATTTTGGAGGAGTGAAACATTATTGTTATTTGTGCCATTTTACCCCTACTTTTCACAAAGTAGAGGTGCTCATCTCAGAGGATGTCTCTCTTATCCAGACTCATGTGTTTTGGTTTTTTGTGTTGCAGTCAGTGCAAAATACAGAATTTCCCATCTATTCATCTCAGTCTCCTTGTCACACTTGTCACCTGCTTTTAATTTCCCCCTAGGAAGTCCCTTCCTATCCCCATTGTATGGTTCTAATTTTAATAATCCCAGTCCTTCCAGAGCTCTTTCCCTAAAGAAATATTTCACTGTACACACCAATTAGCGTGTTGATATTTCTTGTTAGTATGCAGCATTGGGTTAGCTCCTCTAGATAACCTTGATAAATTAAAAATTGGCTTATCAATATTCAATCAACCTAGCTCATTTATCCAAATGTCTGATTTCCTTTATGTCAGAGCTGAGCTAAACAGGCACTGCAAAAAATAAATGGAATTAAAATTGCTTATTTTTCTTTGAAACAGAAATTAAAAATCAGTCTTCTTCTAATGTCACTTTAAATGCATTGGTTTATCACCAGTGAAATAACATACAGTGGCAGATTTGAGATAAAAAATCATTCGTTTTCAGTAGACAGCTGTTCTTTGAATACAGTCAACATCTAATCAAGTCTTTATTAGAAAAATTTGGGAAAGATGGGCTTGGTCTGTCCTGCTCTTTGTACAACTGTTGACTCTTGCTAATTCTTCTACATTAAAAAAAAAAAAAGTTATAGAGGTTTATCTATTCCAGGGGAGTGGGAAGTAGGTGGGAGGAGCATCCCATGGATTTATCTTGTAGCATAATGACAGCAGCATAATTTTCTAAATCTGACCTCCCTTTATGTTGTTTTATTGCCTTTGTGGTTTAGAAACCCTCAAACACCCTTTTGTGTTTGCACCATTGCTGTTCAGCAGTTCTCTGTAATTCTCCCACCCAGCTGCCTTCACTGCCTGGGACCAGTCCTTGTGTCTTTTGCTCATCATCTTGGTTTGGCAATTCAGAGTATCAGTTATTCGAGGGAAATGACAGTGTTGTTCCAGTTTTACATCAAAAATGTGACAGCACACGGTGTGAAAGGACAGGCTTACAGGAATTCACCAGGCCAAGCTTTTCAAAGCCCCAGTGGTTTGGAGGGCCTGCACTGCGATGCAATCAATAGATCTGAGTGTCAGTGGGCAGCAGCAGCATTGCAACTGAAGGGCCTCTCGTCCCTCTGTGGGATGGCTTGTTTGATGTCCTGGCAGGGACCCTGCAGCTCCAGGATGTCCTGTGATATGTTCCTAAAAACACTGATGTGCTCATTTCTCAATGCTTCTAAAAACAGTCAGCACTGCCAGTCAACAGGAGGCAAACAGAGGCCAGCCCTTCATCACAGTACACAGACCTCGTTAATTTATATATAGTGTGAGCCCTGAAGGGTTCAACTATATATAAATTGAATATATATATATTCAATGTGTTCAATAATATTCATGAATATTCACGAATATATATTCAGTGTTCAATAATATATATATTATTGAACCCTGAAGGCTCCAGTTCACCCAGTCAAAGTTTCCTGGGAGTTTATCAGCAAGGTTCATCCTTTATTGTAGCAGCTGTGCTGGAAACAGAGGTCTTCAGCAATCCTTTGATTCACTTTGGTGTTCAGTGGCCTCTAATTTTGTGGTGAATATATATTCCTTTTTAGGGGGCTTCTTTTGGGGTTACTTTATTTGGTTTGTGCTCTTTGTGGGCGAGGGGGAGGGCTTATCCATGTTCCAAAGTCAGAAATGCACTTTGCTGAGCTCTGTGTGTTGTACTAAAGTTAATCTACATAGGTTTTGCATTACACAGCTAAGATTATTTCTTCTCTGCCAAATTAAAAATCCTAAGGTCAAGCAATTTCCCTTTGAATTAATTTATGCAAAATGTTTAAACAAATTCCTATGGGTTTAAAACCTTAAATTTAAACTACTGCTTTAAAAGGAAAATTTAAAACCAGTATTTTAAAATTAAGTAAGATGACTTTTGATTAAACCCTGATAAGATTTGAGAGCTTGCTTCACTTTAAAAGCTCTGGACAGTTGTTGCTGATCTTAAAAGAACTAAAGAAAGTGCTTCAGACAGTGTATGTGCCCTACAGGGAAAAAATACAAGAGGGGGGGCATGCAGGCAAGGAACTGTTCAAACATTGTGTGTCCTCAAGTTGTGGCACTTTTATATTAGATAAATATTTGTGTGTTTCCCAGTGGGACTGGCAGTGTGTTTTTCAGAAGTGAGCAATTGCAAAGCATGTACAATAGCAAAGATGCTATTTGATACCATCAGAATCTTGCTCTACTGGTTTTGCTGTCATCTGTGGAGAAATGGGACCTAGGAATGACCTTATGATATGGTTTTGCATCAATAACTTCTTTGTACTTCGGCCCAGCCACACATTCACCCTGGATTAAAGCTGCCAATCTGAATTCTATAAAACCCTGGCCAGTTTTGTTATCAAAACAGTGCAGAGGAGCAGTGCCATCCTGCTGCTGGTGTTGGTGTTCACAAAAAGGATTTTTAAGAGGAGAAAGAAAAGGTGTGCCCATTTCAGAGTTAATTATGTATGTTTAGAATATCTGGTGCTTCTTTAAAGCCTGAGCCCTGCAAGTTTTGCACAATTAATACATTCAGACTTCTGTGCTATGTCATTCTTGCAAGGGTGCACAGTTTACATCCTTGGAGATGTGTGGTTGTAAGGTGTTCTGTGTCCTCTGCTTGGTGTAATTCCTTTCCTTCCACTGCAAGAAATTTTGTGGGGTTTTTTTTCTGTAGGGTTTGGAATTATGGAGTCAGATGGAATCAATGGAAACACCTGGAATTAAAAACAGGTGAGAAATAGGCACAGCCTGGGACACTACACGGAGGATGGAAGTCAAAGACTGCCTTAAAGCTAAACAATACTTTGTTGTTCACATTACAGCAGGAAAAAAAACCCCACCATTTATCAGTAACAGAAGCTTGAAATATGCAGACTGGAACAGAACTGATATACAGATTCAGTGAGTAGGAAACTTTGGTAACCACAGTAACTGTAGGCAGCTTCATCCTTTTGAGTTATTCATCCTTGCAACAGGAATTCAGTACAGCAGTGGTGGAATTTTTGCTTGTCCTTTGGAAAAGTCAAAACAGACCCCAAGGATGATAATGTGGAAGAGAAAACTCTGAGTTTGAATTTTAACAGAACACTAAATTTTAATAGAGAACTCTAAGTTTTCACACAGTTCCTGTCTTGTATGTATCTGGTCAAACAGCTTCCCAAGGAAGAGCTGAGAGTAATCTCTTTCCTTTCATTTTGCAGTTTGTTAGCTTAGCTCTGTGAAATGCAGATTTTCATGATACTATACTGGAAGCTGTGCTATTTATGCATTTCCTTTTGAACAATATTTGGATTTCAGAGTAATTCACATTTTGAAGTCAGCCTTAAAATCTGCACTTATGTTGTTGTATAAGGAATGGTTTTCTGAGGCATGGAGTAGTGAATTGCCTGTCAAACCCAAGAGGCTGTCAGTGGCAAAGTCCACAAGGAGAGAATGATCTTCCCTTTCTCCTGTCCTTTGCACAGAACTCCTTTGGGCAGCGTCAGGATGGTGGAGGGAGAGAAAAATTATGAAAAATTCTCTTCAGCCCTCTATGCACTGGACTTTGGTCCTGGCACTAGACTACAATAATACCTCGAAAAACAGGCTTGACCCTTGATGAGGATGCTTAGTAATGAATACAAAGCCAGCACAATTTTGCAATAAAATAAGGAACTGCTAAGTTTTGTATAAACACCTTTGTTCTCAGAAAGTTTTATTTTTCTGATCACAAAGACATTGTTGCATGAAAAAGCAATTTCTGGCTAGTGATGCAAAGTGCATTCCCAGGCACATCTGTGGAAGCTCTGAGGCTGCTGGGAAAGGACCTGGTCACCTCTGGAGTGGGACGGCAGAGGTGCTCCTGCCCTTCTCCTGCATCTCAGAGCTCACTCTCCCTCAGAAGAGGCTGGCCCAGCAGCAGTGGATTTCCTGGGCAGTCTGGCAGGGTCTCTGCAGCCCTGCCAGCCCCAGTGTGTATCTTGGAACTCCTGGGTCATCCTCTGTGTGCACAGTCCAGGTAAACCCTCAAAAATGTAAACTTTTGAAATACTAACAGGTAAGTAATGCAAATCCTCTTTAGACAATTAAAACACTACATAAACAATGGTAGCCAGCCAGTGCTAGAAAAGATTGTGGGTGACTTTTATTTCAAAATAAGAAATCTAATAACTGAAACTTCTTGCTAGGATGAGAAAAACACTTCTTTGCCTTAATGTTGTATTGTGCATATTTTTCCACTTTAATGAAAAATTTAGCCAAAAACCATGAAAAAATTCTATAATTAGCTCCAGCTTTACAAGCATAAATCCATATGCGAGTTAGCCTTTAGAAAATAGCCATTTGTGTTAAATTCATCAAGAATTTCTCATTAAAAACTGAGCACACACAAATTAGTTTGACAGGGAAGAACTGCTGGAGCATTTGCTTGGATTTGGCTCTGTGTGTTCCCAGCCTTTGTCTTCACTGCAAGTGTTGCTGCCAGCTATTTCACCCAGCCCAGCCCCAGCCTTGGAGCCCTGAGTGATTTGATTAACAGATGATGAATTATGAGAACTTGAACTGTGGCTTGTGGCTGAGTCCCACTGCATTAGTACTTTGATTCTCAGCTGAGTTTGAATATTATGCCACAGACCACATTAAGTTGTCTTGGTCAGGCTTGAAGCCTATATTAAAATTAAGTCTGAGATATCTGGAGGTCATTTATAGAAAATATAGATTTGTACAGCTTTTGTTATACTGCAATGAAAGAAGGCTGAATAAAGATGTGGGTAAGCAGCTCATCAAAAGTACAGAGCTGATGACAGATTCAGCTTGTGAGGCTGAAGTGTTTTCATCAGGGGGTGTCAGAGTAACCCTAAAACAAGATGCTGCTTTACTTTTCTCTGTTGACACTAGAAAAATCTCCCCAAAAATCTACAAGTCCTTTTTCTTCTCAAAGCACACACACTGAAAGGAGAGGTGAAGGAGAATGCTGAAATATGAATAGAAGTTATAATTATAGCAGCCACTATTCTGTTAAAGCAGAGTTCTCTGTATTACCATGAATTTTTAAGCTCTCTTCAGGAGCTGCAATGCTGAGACTAATTTATTGTTAGCTTTGTTGTAAAATGCTTTAGATTATGAGTTTAATTATTTGATTAACTGAATTGTCTTCATGTTGAGTCATCCAAAATTTGGGTAGTGAACTTCCTACTATATTTGTCAGTTTGTCTTCATGAGAAATTCAGTTTGTTCTTTAGATAAGTGTGCAAAGGGTTAAATAAAAACTTGTAACATGGAACAAATACTCTATTCCATGTATCTTTCACCTGGTTAAATTTCCTTAGCATTGGCTAACACACATTATTCTGCACACTTTCCTCTAAAATTTAAATAGAGTGAAGCTTTATTCTTACTCCCTGGTTCATTATCACCCAGGCTCAGCTTGATCCAGTCATAAGTGAAGGGCAGGATAAGCTAGAAAAGAAGATATGCACCAAAAAAGAAATTATAGTATTGCCAGAAGTGCCTTAGAAATGCTCATTGGAACACATAGAAATAAATTATGTTAGAAAGAATATTTTGCTTCCCAACCTGTGGATATTGCATGAAGCTCCTACTTTGTTTCCAAGTCTATTTATAGTTCCTAGATTATGTGAAATCCTTATGAAATTGTTTAGTACCCATGGTTACCAAACACGTTTCACAAACTAGCACAATTCTAATGCTGTGATATATCAGCAAGTTTTTTCTCTTTTCCTAGCAGTACGTTGCTGGTAGAAATCCTCAGAGGGATAGATAATAAAATCCAAAAATATTTCCTGCATTTGCAGTAAGCTGTATTTAACACTGCCCTTTCTGCATGGCTTTACTTTCAGCGTGGTATTGTGGCACTCTGGAAGCATAAACAGTGTTGGCCTGCCTTGTATTCCAATGAAATGTGTAAGCCTTTAGGACATGCTATTTCTAAAGAGATGACAACTGAAAAGCCTTCATGCCTAAATCTAAACAGCACCTAAACCACATAAAACTTCCTTTTTACTGTCCTTTCCTCTTGCAAATGTAAGGAGACAACAGCAAGTGTTGCAGCTGTAATAACTCCAGTGTTAAAGGCCCTGTAGTATTTTCTTATTGTGGTAGGATTCACACATTTTTTTAATGTTTTGTTCTTTTCATCTGTTGATTCAGATGAAACGTGTGAAATTGAGGCAGGGTTGCTGTGTCTTACAGGTTCTCTGTGATATAAATACAGGACTGTTCACCAAAGACTTTTACAGCTATGAATTATATCCTGGGAAGGCAAGAAAGCTGGCACAATTGACATAATGCAGTGAAACTAAAGCTATTTCTCACTCCTGATATTTTTTTCTCCTTTTAAATGCATTAAGCCATTCTTTGCTTTTAATTTTGTCCCTCTCCCATTTTGACACCTCTGATACGTATCTCACATACAAGAATTGTGTGATGCCAACGATCTATACCAGAAAAAAAAAATATTTACGAACTGTCTTATTTCCTCTTTGTTGTTTTCCTCTAGCGATCTCTTCATAGCCCTACGCACATATCTAACTAAATCAAGCAGCAAAAGCCAAAATGACACCCATATGTGCCAGTAATTAGCAGGTACAGGCTGATTGCCATCGGAAGTGGGTAATGTTTTGGCACTAATGGGCCATTACAACGAGAGGGCATTACAGTCTCAGCACTTCTTTGGTGCAATAATGTCATCCTGGGCGTTTTCTGCTTTTCTCGCTGACAGCAGCTTGAAATACAGCTGCAGCTAACCCAGGTAATCCACCTGGTCGAAATCTGCTCACTACGGAAAAACAGTTGGGAAAAGGAAGAATTTGGGGCAGCGTTACTGTTTGGGAAGTATGTTAAATCATTTAAGGCTTGTATAGTTTTTCACTCCACTCATGCTACTTGTTTGTTAAATAAAAGCTTACAGGAATCCATTCAATTCACAGGAGAGCTACAAAGCTGATGTTTGTATCCATTGCTGTGAACTGTTCATTATATTGTTGTAATTCATCTCCTTCAGACCTGTGTGGCAGCTGATTCACACAATGGCTGGAAACACATGTGAAGTGCCGAGTGCTCTAAGTGGATTTTGGAAGGGGGGAAAGCAAATAGTTCTCATGGAGCTTTATTTGTAGGACATAGATCCTAGCTGCATTTTATCATTCTCTCCTAAGCAGTACACAGGCAGTGGTAGGTGCAGTGGTTTGATTTGTCAGTGGATAAATAAGATTCTGTTCCATTCTGTGCTCTCATTAGTGACTGGGAGACTGAAGTAAGCAGAGAGAGGATCACTGCTGCTTGTGGCCCTGGCCTGGCTGTGTTCACAGCCTGCCAGGTGCTGAGCCTCACCTGCAGCAGCAGCAGCTCCTCCCCCACCTTGCAGCCCGGGGCTTGGACCCAGGAGAGTTATAATTATTTTGGAAGGGCTTGTGCAGAGTGCCTTCCCATCAGGGGATGACTAAAAAAAGACCCGCTCTGTGAGTTAGGAAGGCAGAGACTGCTTGTTTATGTCCTGCAAAACACATTATACCTGGGATAAAGGGAATTTTCCCTACTCTTTTAGCCTGCATCTGAAGCTTAAACAAACTTGGCATAGCTAGAGCATGGAAAGTCTGCCTGTGGGAGGAAGATATCAGATATCTTGAGATACAGGATGCCAGCAGCTGTGAGCCTCCCTCTTCATTTTATTCCTGCCTTGGGAACAGGCTGTGCAAGCAGACCAAAAGTTAGCAGTGTGGAATGACTAAGCACAAAACAGGCAGCTGCTCAGAAAGTCAAAGTGAGGATGTCCAAATTATTATGTGGTTGCACTGCATTCCTCACCCAGCCTTGGAGGAGCTCTAATGTGAGAAACATCAAGCCAAGTTTGAGGAATTAGCACCCCTAATCTGGATCTGTGGCCAGGTGTGGTGGGCTGGTGGAGGCAGGAGGGGCTGGCTGCCTCCCCTCTTCCCCAGCTGCAATTGCTCTTTGCTGCCTCCTCGTTAAGGCCTGTTTCTTCATCAGCTCCAAGTTATCCAAAACTGGAATGTGTTTGCTCAAGTGCTTAGGGTCTGTAAATCCAGGGCCACGCTAAGGAGACAGTATTTGTGATCTGAGCCTCAGAATACTGTAGACAATCTGATCTGAGCATCTGCTGTGTGAGATGACTGGTGTGTCCTGGCTGTGAGTCTGCTGTGAGGCTGAGCAGAGAGATGAACACGCTGTGCAGATTAGGGTTAAGCCAAGAACAACATTTCCGTGAGTGTCGCTGGGAGTGAGTCTGTCCACAGCATGATCCTGCAAATGTGATGTCTCCCCATGAATCATCTACTCTCTCTCTTCCAGATACTCTAAAGTTCCACGTAGTTTGGTTCCTTTTGTGATTTATGAGGAAAAATCTCTATCAGTCTGTTTACAGCCTCTAGACACTATTCAAAATGTCACTGTCATCTAAGCAGTGTGAGATCACCCCCATTGTGCTCTTAAATGGCCAGACTCTCCTAACAAACATTATTGGATCTGTTTGCCTAAAATCAATTGGCACTACATCAAGTGTGAATAAACCTATACCTACAATCACAAAGCAGTAGAAGGAACAGCAGGAAAAACAGATACTCAAGAAAACAAATAGTTCATTGGAGGAGAAGTGAATGATGCCCACTTTGAACATGGGCTATTTGATTTATGGTGATTTATGGTTTAAGATCCATGTGCTTTCAGTGCTACTTGCAAGTGAAAATAATAGTTGTTGATATGAAAGACCTGTCTGTGGACTCTCAGTTGTGCTATTAGAACAGCAGGGCTGTCCATGTTCATGTGCAAAAGTGATCACATTAAACACTCCTGTAGTTGTAAGTTTTAATTGTAAGAGGTTTTTTTAATGTCTCTTCCTCTTTTGTGAATTGTGGCTGACCATGTCCAGACACCCATGAAGGCCAGTACACTTTCAAGTAATTTATCAGAATTTTGAAGCCAAAAATATTGGCTTCATATAGACAAACAGTTGACTTCCTTTTGCCTTGGCACAAACACTGAGATAACTGTGATGAGAACTGAACATTTTAGCTTCAGATTTCCCTGTTCTACAAACAGAAGAACACCTATCTTACTGTGATCCTAGCAATTCTTAAAAGCATTCTAGAGACACTTATGCTGAGATGTAATTTCTACTGTGGTAACTGAGATTTTGTGAATTACTTGAAAATCTCTCTGAAGCTCTTGAATATCTTTTCTTTATTTTCTGTAGAGATTATTCTCCCTCTTTCTCTTCTCTCATTTTTTCTTTTTTGTTCCTCTGCCAAAGGGAAGTTCATTTTAAAGTCACATTTTCCAGCCCTGTACTAGGGAGGATGAATCCTAAAATACTAACTCATTTAAATTCACTCTCTACATTTTTACAGGGGCTCACTGCAAAGCCCATGTACAACAAAGGAGACTTTGCATCAGCTCTAACAGATTTCAGCTTGAGAAAACATATTGCATTTTCCAGTAAAATGCTGTGTCTCCATCCTCTTTTATTTCCTCACTCTTCAGTGTCTCAAATTATTTTTTTTAAATTGGTTTGTTTGGGTGGTTTTTGTGGTTTTTTTGGGGGGTTTTTTGTTTGTTTTTTTTGTGGGTTGTTTGTTTGTTTGGTTTTGGTTTTTTGTTTGTTTGTTTTTTTGGTTGTTGTTGGTGGTGGTTTTGTTGTTTTTAATCTGGATGCTCTTTGCTTCACTTTTCTCCCTATTTTATTTTCCTAGGTGACATTTGATCCCAGTAGAGCTGGGGTTCGAGCTGATATTTCAGGAGCAGAATATGACTGAACTGCTCATTAACTACAGTAATCTGTTCATGTCTTATTAAATATTCCCATGTTCAAAGTGAAAATGTTAGTTTCACTTTAGAAGATGCTGTTCACACTTATGTAACTTCATTGTTTAATAGGAAAAAATAAAGACCTAGAAACTTGCTTTTTTCATACTTGACAGTAAGAACAGCAGTTTCACACTGTATCATACTGCATAATACTGCAATTTCACACTATAAATCTGTAAACCATAAATTATAAATAGAGCCTATAGCTACATGTCTGTGTGCCATGATTACATTTTTCTAAGTTTTTCCCTGTAGTAATTTAACTTCTTTTAGGGTTTCTCCTACTGGTACTGCAGGTGGGTGATGGTTTGGTGGAAGGCTCTCTCCTTTCTGGTGTGAAGCAGTGAGATGCCACAGCTCAGGGGCCAAAAGCAGACCTGTGCACACAGAAAGTGCAAAAACATCCTGTGGATGCTGATCTTGGCCTGGCCCATGCCCCTGCAGGGTTCAGTCAATTACTGCATTTCTGCTTTTTGCAGGATTGTCAGTTCAGGGACTGTGAGGCCATTCTGCTGCAAGGGTCAGATGCTGACCGTGTCAGTGAATCTTGCAGCCTCTGTGAGTGCTGAGCATGATCTTCAATATCATCAGCAAACTTGTGAGCTCCTCCCAGGGCAGAAGATGTTTTCTTTCCAGCCATGAAAATGCAAGGCTGGTGGCAGAACAGGAGAACTGTGGAAAAGTACCAACAATGCAGGTGCACTGCAATAAAACCTGAGCAAACAGACAGGGGTTTATTTCCATTCTGATGGCACTGCTCATCGTTCTTCATCTGGCAGAATACACTAAGGATGCATCTTATATCTCTTACTGATTTTTAAGCACTTTTAATTGAGATTAGATTGGACCATCATTGGTATAAACAGATCGAGCTCACTGCCAAAACTTCTAAGGACTGGAATTCATACTGGGACAGTGGTGCAAAGCAATGGTAATGGATTATGACTAAGAACAATTAACAGTGAGACAATTGCCTGTATCATGTGTGTCTTATATGAAATCACTTGGTGAAATTAAGCCTACTTTGAAAAAAGCAGGAGGTGTTATTTTGGCTTTAATGGCAATGCATTTCACCCCTTACATTCTACAGCTTTTGAAATCAAGAGGGAAGACAAAGAATAAAAAGGTTTTCTTATTTTTTTACTATATTTTTTTACTAAAGCTGTCCCTCATACATCGACCAGCAGGTATCTCTTGGGAGGATGGTGGGTGCAGGTGCACTGCAGGTTTGTGCCCCAGTCTTTAGTGCTCTCTGTGAATAATGGTTTCATTTTCATTTTCCCCAAGTTCATTTCTTTTTCTGCAAATGTCCTCTTTTCTTTTTGAAGCTTGTTGCAGTAAGAAGACTTCACTTTAATTATAGTGAGCTATGATAGAGTTTCTAACGAGTCTGAAAGGCATCAACATATCAGACACAGAGGCTGTCTCCAAAAAGCCAGGCAAGTGTGGAACAGGTCCCTCTTTAAGACTTCAGGAATTACATGCTGTTGTAGAAGGCCACTGTGCAATTACTTCACTTTCATTGTCACAGATGGCTACTGAAATCATTCTGTCTGATAGTGTTTGATGAAGCATTTAATATTTTGAATCACAGTGGACTAATACAATTCAGAATGGATCTTGACTACTTTAACTGGATTAAATGTCTGAGAATTTTTTGTCTCAATGTGCCGTGCTTTTCTGCTTTAAGAAAACCTCAGGCACTTTAAAGCTATAGCATTTAAAATGCTGTTTCCTGCTGAAGATGCTATAGAATGATGAAAAGAATCCCACCTTTCCTTGGTGGCTCTGGCTATTCCTTTCTCATCATACAGTATGTATTAGCTCTTTCAGACAGCTGAACAGTCCCATTGTCCCGGGCACAGAAAAGCATAAAATCACTGGCAATCACTTCGCCATTGTGGCTGGAGATTAAAGGACAGGACCTGACAAATGAAGCAGACCTTGAATCATAAGAAGAGGTAGCATCAGATAATGCAGCTAAATAGTATGTCTAGTACAGATTAGCTCTGAATGAATTCTTGGCCAGTCATTGCTCTGGCAACCTACTTGCCAAAGAAAAGTCATGATTTATCTTTCAGGTAGTATTGATCTTTATTTCTCATTGTGTATATTATTTTGTATTCAGTTTTAATTAAGATTAGTGATGGTCTTGTAAGCTTCCAGGAATGCTCAAAGAGCATATAAAACACTTACAATCCAGAAAATTATCTGGATGCTTGTTTCTGTTCTCCTTACTTCCATCCTGCCACCTGAATAACCTCATCCTGGCCGCACATATTTGTACCAGTATCAGTTTTCTAATGTAAAAAGCAGTGTGCAAGGATTTATGGGAAGGCCTTGGGATGACTCAACTCTTGGCTGCTGTCTCGGCACAGAAGGCTGTGGTTTCCATTCCCACCTCGTGTACTAGGCTCACACCCAACGCCTGGCACTGCCTCTTGGTGACAGGGGGTGTTTCACTGAGGAAGATGTCATCCTGAACATGACATGATGAACTCCGAGCTATTGTTCCTCCATCTGGAAATGAAAACCCCAAGGAATACTTCAGACAGTGCAGGAGCTCAGCTTAGGGCACGGCCAAGCGTTCCCAAAGTCGTTGCTGTGGCAATTCCTGTGTGAGACGTTCAGTACATGACAACCACGTTTCTGCCTGGAGAGTTTTTGCAGCCTCACTGTCTGTATTGTTTTCATCAGTGCACAGCATCTGTTGTGCCATTTGTAAAACACTCAGATTTCTGTTAGCAGACAGTTTTCCTCTGTGCAAGTGGCAGGGGCTGTAACAAGTCAGCTTTGCTGCTGCCTCTTCCCACCCCTGGAGAGGTGCATCCTTCCTGTTGCTGCAGGAAGAAAGGCAGTTGTGGAAGTCGGTGTGTGGCACTGAACACTTAAATGTGTCTGCCAAGGGAAATGCTGCAGCTGATTCCATCTTTTTTGGTGATATGGAGACAGAAATTCTTTAATTATGGTGCCTGATGGAGGCTGGAACAAGGGGCCAATATTGACAGTTTATAATTGTCTTTAGTAAAGGAGATTGATGTACCTAGGGAAAATGGAACATTTTTGGCTTATTATGATATTCTGCTTTCAATCTGATGTTTTTTAATTACCTTTCTGTTATCTGTGTCTGACTCCCTGTTACCCCAGCTTTTCTGCACTATATAATCTTATTACAGATTTCTGCTTGTTTCCTTCCTCCCCTTGCCAGAAAGAAAGAAGGAGAGAAAGAAATCTTTCAAGTACCTTCTCCTTTGTTTTGAAAAACATAGAAAATGCTTGTGTAAGAACTGTGATAATAGCCAAGCACCAGACTTGAGCCCTGTGTTTTCATGCTTTTCCAGGGAACATGGTGGTGATTATGAACTGATCCAGCCACAGCCCATTAACGAGCTTGTTCTCATACAGAGAGCTGATAGCAGATTTCAGATAGATTTGGGCTTACACACACACAAAGAAAATGTTTCTGTTTGCTCTGTTCTCTTTAGGCTGGATGCCACACTGTGAAGCACCAGCCTTGCTGCTATCAGTGATGAACTTGCCTCCCTTCACCATAAATCTAATCTTAAAGAGCAATTAAAAATGCACTGTAAAAATATCTTATGATGTCCTTTTACCCCTAGGCAGGGGACACCAGGATCCTACCAAAGATACCCTCATGTTCTAAAGCCCCTGTTACTCACAACCTCTCTGTGGTCACCTTGCTGAGCCTCAGTCTTCCTCTCTGAGCTCAGAAATAATTCTTGATGGAATTTGGTGGAAAAACAGTTCTGAAAAGTATTTAAAAGTTAGAATAAATATATTGCTTGGTACCATGACAAATATCTTCCATCTTTTCAGTGGTATGAATGTGCAAGTAAATTGGTTTGCAATTCTCATGACACAAAACTAAGTTAGAAACTGTAAATAAAATTTGTCTTGAAGATCACAGAAATAAGAGAGCATACAAGAGAGTCTGATATGTGAGCAAAGTTGCCCATAAAATAGACTCCTCTCAGGGAATTTAAGTAGTTTTCTTCTTTAGCAAAAAGATGGCAGTTAGATGCTCTGCCAAACTTTTAGTGGCTTAAAACTCCAAGATCCCTACAGAAATCTGGAAAGGAGCCATTTTGGAACATGATTTTTATCAACAGGGATTAGAAGGAATGATCAAAACAAATCTGAAGTTTTAATAAACAATCAAGTTTCCATCTTCCCTGCTTAGATTCCTATTTCCCTCTTATGCAGGTAGTACCAAATTGCAGGTAGCAGGTGGGCTTCTTGTTCTTCATTAGGCTTTAATACCACTTCATATATATTTAAAATTTATAACAGGTCTCATGAATTCAAATGAGACACCACAGTCCACAGATAAAACTGCAATAACAGTTATACAGATTTTAGAAAATAGCCAACCCCAGGTGTTGACTCATGAATATTTATAGACACCAGTCATCAAGGAAGCAAAATACAATTTGGGCCTGATCCTAGTCCCAATAAAATGAATAAAAACCACCCAATACTAGAAACACTCCTTTAAAAGACATCTGAGAAAAAAACCAACAACTTTTCCCCATCTCCATGTGTGTCCCCAAAAATAGGGTGGGATAGAGGGATCATAAAATGAAATGTTTTTGCTTTTTTTACTTGAGATGATTCTTATTTTTTCCTCAGTTTGGAATATATTCTTATCGAAATGCAAGTAAGCAAAGCTATTTTTCACATACAGTTTTTTAATTGTGTCACAGTGTTTGAGTTGAAGCATATATTCTTTGCATGATAAATTTCATGAATAAAAGCAGTCTCTGTGACACCTGTGAAAGGAAATACATACATAAAGACACCTTAGTAAAGATTTTATTTATATAGCTGGAATACAGCCAAATGGATTTTTCTCACTTAAAAAAAATCATTCAAATTGGGGAAGTTTTTATTTCAAAAATTCTATTTGGAGTGTCATAGAGAAGGGAAAAAAAACCCCAAAGCAAGTCTGGAACTGAAATGAGATAAATACAAATACCTGGTGAATTATGAGTGTAGGTCAGATTCCGACTTTATTTGCACCTTTGTATATACTTGGATATTTCCATTAAGTTACATTGTTAAAGATTTATTTCATGGCACTGAAATCAGGATCATGCACATGAATGTCTGACAAAACAGAAGAGACAGTTTGACAGATCAGGAAAATAGGACCAAACCTAGACTTTATATAGAACTGAGATTTTTACTCTTCCCTCAGTGCTGTATTTTCCTCTTGAAAAGAAAACTCCATGAACCAGGGAGACAGCCAAAGGGAAGAGAAAATGCTTGTGGCAATAAAAATAATGTAAATAAAGGTTCAGGAAACATGACCAATGGTTCAGAAAGACGCAGATGTGTTCTTTATTTTCTAATGACCATGGATGACAGGTGAAGTCGTGCATTCCATCCCATTTCCCAGGAGTCTCTCATTGTCCTGCACTGGCAGGTAAGGTTTTATTTACCTCATGATAATCAGTCTGGGAAGTGTTCACTGTGTTCCAGGCTAAAGAATTGGACTGAATTGCAGGATACTGTACACACATGCAGTAGCCAGCAGGAGTAAAAAATGGTAGCTTCTTATCTCTTTATTTCAACATGACAGTTCTCTGGCACTGGAGGACAAAAAAAGTTGATTTCATGAGGTGAAAGGAGCACAGCTGTGCACTCAGAACTTTTTATGTGTTCAGTAGCCTTTAGCTTTCTAATCTGTGTCAACTTCCAAAAATGGCCACGTTTCCAGGAACAATATGACTTGATTAAAACACATAAATATAAGGAAATTTTTTTGCAAATATGGCAGAAGTGATACCTCAGTTCAGAGTGGCTTGTCTTGAGCACTTCATATATGAGAGTTTCTAATAGCCTTTATGTATTTGTGATGAAGACTTTGAATCCCAGAAGATTTACAGAAAACACTTAAGGATGTTATTCCATTAGTGTTCCATTTAAAATATTTCACACTTAATTAGGTAACAGAAACAATAGATGACTTTGGTGTTCAAATTTTAAGCTGGATATAGTCACAGTGGAAAAACTAATGCTTTAATGGAAAAGGAATTAACTTGGGAATTCTTTGTCATACACAATAGGGACAAAAATAATTGTTAAAGTTCTGTTTTAAAGGAAATACAAAAGGACATAAATAAATATTCTTTCATATTCAGGATCAAATGAGAACATTAAGTAGGCTGCATATCTGGCTATGTTGTAGGCAATTTTGCATTTTCTTTTGTTTATTTTCATTACCTTTATATTTAACACGGAATAAAGTTATTTTGCTGAGCACAGTTTTGTGTGGGAAGGGGAAAAGTCCAGGTGACACTTGACAAATGTCATCACTTTATTCACTGTAACTGTGTAAGGAAGGGCAACCAGTTTCCCTCATGTGGTGTCCAGACTGAAAATCAGGTACAGGCAGCTTGACATGGATCCCACACTGGAGAAGGGATTGATATCAGTGGGGACAAGTGGCACAGAGGAGCAGAGGATGGCTGCTGGCATCCTAAGATCATGACGGAGCCTCATCTGTCTCTGGCTATCAAGGTAAAAACAGGCAGTGGCAAACACCGTGGGGTGCCTTTACCTCACCAGGGAATGTTCTTTGTACCTGCTTAGTCACTGCAGCTGCTAACAGGAGTCTGCAATATCTAGGGAAACAGCTTAGTGCATATTAATTTCTTGGAATCGCCCAAATTAAAGCAGAAAGTACAGTCAGCTTTCTATGGGCTCAAACAATTAAGGCAAATTTAAATAGATTAAACACATCTGTCAGTGCTTAAGCAGAAAATAGATTAGGAGTTAAATGTAACAACATAACCCTTGTTCAGCTGTATGTCAGGCACAGTTTGGAGCTCTGTGCTGTATGATTAAAATTCATACAGAACTATTGCTAAGAGAGGGAAGACATTTTAATTCATATCTTCTAATTAATTAACAACTAAATATGACATAAAGACAGCATAAGAGAAGGAAGGCTCTGAGTCATCTGATACCCTGGCACTTTGTTGCCATAAGGAACACCATCTTTAGTTACAGTTCCATGACTCTGCACTGTCCGAGTTGAAAATTCAGTGCACAAGGCTTGTATGGAACCTAGTGAAATTTGGTTCCCAAAATGAAATGGGGGTGACAGAACGTGTGGGGCGTTCAGATGAGCGACTCAGATGTGAAATAGTCCTTCAGAGAGACCACAATGTTCTGTGTGAAAATCTATCTGAAAGGTACCAGCAGTACATTTAACCAAAGCAGTGGTGCTGGAGGCTGCCGTGGCTCTGGCCACAGAGCAGAGGTGTAATGAACACAAGCTTTGCACTGTCCCCAGCACGGTGCTTTAACTCTGGCACTCAACTCTCACGAGTCTGGAATAAATTCCTTTGCAGCAGCAGCAGAAATGTGTTTGAGGGAACATCGGTGAGGGCAGAACAGCAATGGGGGTGTTTCATGAGTTTAGTCTGTATTGTGGAGGTCAGAAAGCATGGCATGATTTGGAGCCGAGAAATCAAAATATTAGCAAACTGAGGGAGGAACCCCATCTTTTTCTGACTCAGTTGCTAAACCTGACATGGTGTAAATTGCCAAGAGGAGTGGTATTATACATAACACACACAGAACCGCTGGTGGCAGGGAAGCAGGCGGCACACGGACCATTGCCAGCCCCGTTGCTCCCGGCCCAGGCAGGTTCCTCCCGTTGTCAGCACGGCGGCGCTTCCCGCCGGGAGCGGCCCCGCATCCCGAAACAGCAACTGCGGGAGCCAGCGGGGCGCGGGTTCCTGCTCCGGGAGGGCTTTGCGGTGACCGAGGAGACGGATGGATGGAAGGATGGAAGGATGGATGGATGGGGCTGTGGAACCGCGGGGCTGCCGCTCCCCCTCGCGGCCGCGGCCCCGCCAGCGCGGAGCCGCTGCCGGTGCGGAGCCGCTCCCGGTGCGGGGCCGCTGCCGGTGCGGAGCCCTTTTCCCGGTGCGGAGCCGCTCCCCGCGCTCGGGGACACCCGCGCTCCTCCTTCTCCTGATGAACAGCACGGCGGGCTCAGCTTCTCTCCAGCCCGCTTTCCCCGGTCCTGCCCGACGGCAGCAGCAGCAGGCACAGAGAGAACCGGGCCGGTGCTTTGCTGGGCCAGAATGCAGGAACTCGCCCTGATCTTTCGTGCTGAATAAACGCTCCGAAGAGTTAATGATGGCCCGGTCACAGTCGGGGGATGCTTCAGCTTCAGCCCGCTCCCCCTGCCTCCTCATCTTCCCCCACTGCACACTCGGACTTTAGGATGTGTGCTCAGTGTTTTGGCGGCATTGATCTGTTTTGATCACACCTACGTTGACCTGTTCTTCCAGCACCTTCACAGGCACACAGCAGCGATTTCAGACCATTAGCACGCTGCATCCTGGAAGCGTTTAAAAAGTGCAGTGAGTCCAAGAGCATCGTGATAAGTGTGGTAAAAAAGTTTAATGTCAAAATCTTAATCTGATCAAGTAGTTGTTGCTTTGTACATTGTTTAAATAAGTATTTAATTTCAAAAGACTATTAGATATTCCTGCACAAACACAGCCCCCCAAAAACAAAACAAAACACAAAAAAACCCAAAAAAGAAACAAACAAACAAACCACGCATAAGAGGATCAGAATTCATGTTAATTTAGTGTGCATTGCTGTCTGTATTTTTGGTCCTCAAGGGGAAGCTATGACATAATTCGATTTAAAGTGGGGAAAGTGACATAAGATACATGTGTTTCATATTAAAGGCCAGGCATTAAAGGCATCCCAGGAGAGTGTAGCATCCTGCAAAAGCCTATGGGAAGGTAGAGGTGTGAAAAATATGGGAAAATATGGGCAGTACCAGAAGAGAGTATATATGAAGAAACAGTGGAAAATAAAGGCAAGTCAAAGAAAAACACACACACAAAAAAAAGGTTTAGGTGTTCTAAATTACTGTCAGCAACTGGTGTTTTGGATACTCTGTATGTAGTCATTTAAAGTTTTCCATATTTTCCTGATCATTTATCCAGTTTTGGCATGAGCCTTAGTTACTACTTGTAAATGACTTTTCTATCACTATAATAACTTACATTTGTTTTATGGATTTAATTTTCTCCTTCCACAGTGACCTGGAGCTATACTTTAAATATCCTTGTCTCCAAGATATAAAATGCTCTGTTAATATTTCTTCTGCCAATGACCATCTCTGCATACCAGTTAGAAACTAAGGAAGCACCACAAAGAGAAGTTTTATAGAAAAATAGTATTTTAGGTAAGGAGGAAGCCATGAAACCACTGCCAAGCTGTGAATGTCTCCTTCTAGAGCTGTTGAGGAGTTCTGATGAAACTGATGGAGGTAATTCTAGGTGAGCAGATGAGAGATTCCCTCTGAGCTCTAGCAGATGCTCTCTCACTTTTACCATCACTCTGATTTTCTGCCCATACCACATGGATGTATGTTTGTACACACACGTTGTACTGAACACAAATGGAGAAAGTTTCCAGAGAATTTTAGGTAATTGTCTATAGAAGCAAGAAAATTAAGTTATTTTGGATGAATGTCATACTGTACTATCACTCTGTTGCTGTTAAACAGAATATTTTTATTCCTTAGTTGTCTTTTGAAACTATACAGAGCGTTCTTGGTGAAAAATCAAAGATGATTAAGAGAACAGATCAAAGCAAGCACATTTTTTCCAGAGTGAAGTCATCCACAGTCCTTTGATAGCGTTTGTTAGTACATGTGCATATCCAATTTTGGATGCCATGGCATTCAGATTCCTTCAGTTTTATGAGTTTTCAGTTTGTGAGTTTTTTAGTTTAACTAATGGCTTTTATTAAATACAGTGCACTAAATAATAGATGATATCTTTGTTATTTAGATGGCTAGAATAATAAAATTTAGCACCAGTATCATTTCTCTCTCTACCTATCTCAAATTGAAATCCTACCTTTGTGATATGTAACAATCTGTGATAATTGCATTATAGTAATTTAAATTACCATTGCTTTAATCTCATGTAATCTAGATGCATCTAAGAAAGCTTGAATTACAAATTTTGTTTTTTGATATTGGAAGTAATGGAAACTAAATTGTAAAAGTTTTTTTCATATTACTTATATGGCCATGTAATGCTCTCTGTCAGATCATTAGATCGGTGCTTAGGATTTTATAAATAAACAATATATAATTTACTATCTTTTGAGTATTCATGGTCACAGAAACTTGTGTTTAGATTTTTATTTTGTCTGATAATGAAAAATATGACAGGAAATATTAGGGTAAGGCCTGCATTTATGATGAGAGAGAGCTAATATTTTCAACAGCTTCATTTTCTGCTCCATAATTTTTCGGTAAAAAACAGGTCTAGATACTCATGATAACCTCACAAATTTGTGGCTTTAGAAATGCTCAGGAACCAGGGAAAATTATATGCTTTAATTTTGGAGACTACAATTTCCAAACATCTATCTCATTCCAAATGGAGACTGGGAAGAGAATGTAGAGAACAAAGAACCAGTTAAAAACTGTGTGTGTTATTTTTGTGTTTAAACAAACACAGAGTATTAAGAAATGACTAAGGGAATTCATATGAGAGGGGTAATTAATTTGGCCCTTTTGGCTTCTGCTAACAGCATGCCCCTGACGGGACCTGACATAGAACATGGAAAATGTACATGAGAGGTCTCCACAGAGAGTTCAGGCTCCAACACGTAACTCAGTGTGGACACTGGCTGCCTTTCACGGGGCATAATTGTATATAGTCACGATTTTTAATGCCCAAGAAGGAAAAAAATGAACTGATTTGTGTACCTAAAGGAAATATTAATATCTAGAAGTATATCCTGCATGAGGTACATAGCTAGACATATGGCCAATGAACCACTTATTTTAGATAAGTACTGCATATATTTTGTGCTAATTATTTGCACAGGTATTAATTCCATCAGAGACTAGTTAACCAGTATCCTCAAGTAACTTATGCTCAGTGTTCCTGATATCACTAGCTTAGATTTCTTGTCAAGAGATTGATTGTTATGCTTTTTTATGAAGAAAAAAGACCATAATAAATGATCCTACATCATGTAATCACAGTGCTGAGGTCAAACACTTGCAGTATGACAAAGTAAGAGACCTGATGTCTTTATTAGAAAGAAGTAACTGTCTTGTTTCCTTTCAAGGTAGATAATTTATTCATGACATGAAATTTAGGGAGTCCAGTAGTGACTTGTTTCTTTTCTTAGTTGGTCAGGTACAAATTCAGTTGATTTTAAATGTATTATTTTTATGCAAAATGGCAACTGTTATTGTAACAAATATTGCAGCATCACATGATTTTGTACCAAAGCCCAAAGCATTTTGAACTATTTTTGACATTAGCTTGTAATATTTTCTTCCTTCCTCTGGAGGAATCAGAGGGTTCAGGATGACCGAGTGTCATCTGGGATGTCTCATTGAAAAGTCAAGGAAAATTATGGGATTTTAACTTAATAGTCTGAAATTATGGTGGGGCCCACTACAGTAAATCAGTTCCTGCCTTCTGATTCTATTGGAAAAGAACTGTGCTGGGGAAGGTTTGTGATACAGCCCAGCTCCCCTGAGGATGAGCTCACCCAGCTGATGCACAGCATGCAGCTTGGGCCAGAGCTGGTTGTGACATGTTTGAGTAGCCCTGTACAGCCAGCTGCCACAGCAGGCTCTGCCAGGGTAAAGGGACAAAAGCATCACGGTTCCTTCATTCATTTGCCTTGTAATCTTCCTGTATAAATATACTGTAGCATATGTGTATCTTTTCATTATCACTGTTCACTTATACCATTGCTACCTCTTATGCTCTGTGAGGCTTTCATCCTCTACAAGCCTTTTATTCTCTCTGTGACTTTGCAAATGTACTTCACAATGCTTTGAAGATTAATCCTATAATTAAAGGACATAGTTAAATAATAAAATTCTGGTTTGCTTATACTGAAGAGGCGTGTACAATCTCCAACCATTAAATTGCATCTAAAAGCATATTTCAAAGAAACTCAAAGAAACAAAGTACCAGCAAATATTTTCAAAAGAAGGATTTAAAGCTGCTGATTCATGACATACCACCTAAGCATGAATATCGTATAGTGTGCTTTGCTGGAATACACTTCTTTTAAGGTGTAATGTTTAATTCATCTCTACTATTTTTATATGGCAATCTTTCTTTCTTATTAAAAAGAAAAGGCTTTATTTTCCCGGTACATCAGAGTAAGAAACCACAATTGATTCACGAGGCAGTGATACGTGCTGAATCAAAATCTAAATATCCTACAGCACAAATTACTCCAATCCCTATTTGATGCTTTGTCTGCCCATAGACAAGCAGGTCATAGGCTCATTCAAGTCCTGTCTCTTCACTTACCAATTTTCCCTGATACCTGCCTTTATTTGAGGGAGCTGTCCCACATCCTCTGCCATAACAAAGTCACCCTGCTGGCTGAGCAATAATAGACTGAGCAATCCAGCCCTCTGCCAGAACTGAGCACGGCACAGATGGAAGTTACAGTCATCACATGCCTGAGCAGCAGAATACCCTGCTCTCCTCACTTGTATTGAAGTGTTTCACCTGGGGGATGATTTTATCCACTGATCTTCCAGTTCTGGCTTGAAATGAAATCCTGGTGATGACTTTTTATGGTTAATGGTCCATCTAAGTCCACTAGGACTTTCCTTAACTTGCAGCCATGGGAAAAAGAAATTACATGTTAAGCTCAAAATATTAATTAATTCTGGGTTGGGGTTTTTTTTTGTTGTTTTTGGTTTGTTTTTTGTTTTTTTTTTTTTAATAAAAGGATTAATCTGATAGAGTATTATAGGAGTACTGAGTGAAATAGTGTCTACCCTGTGAGTAAAACCCTGAGGCTGGAATGGACTGAATCATAACAAAAGTTTCACTGACTACCAAAATACCTGTAGGAATATGGGAAGGAATATGTAGGAATATGTAGGAATAATAGGAAGCATGACCTTGTTGAGTAACTGAGTGGTGCATGTAATTTTGATTAAAGTCAGCAATATAATATGCATTATTTTAAAAAGGTTGAACAACATACTGTAATGTGACAACTCTGTATAGGGTAAGAGGGAATTTTGGGCAAATGCAGGGGAGGGAAAAGAAACAGCGGAAAAAGTTTGATGGGAAGGGTTTTACTGAGTCTGAGGCCTTGATTGGAGAGGATCAAGAGAGAGTTTGTAAGCTGTGGGAGTAAAGCTGGTCAATGACCCAAGGATTATGGGCCCTGCCTAAACGGTCATGGCCTCAATATAGCTCAGGGAGCCAACACTGCTGAGGTATTCCAGTCACACAAACTGTCCTGCACAGATATCTCTCACTTTCTTTCTCATTCTCTGACTGGAAGAAAAAGCACTATTTTAGTTGCCCTGTGTGATCTTTTTGCTTTTGCCAGTCACTGCTGTAAGGGAAAATAAAGAATTGAAAAGCAGTGTCCTTTCAATGGAACAGGTAGCAACAATCCTGTAATCTCTATTTGACATCTGCTGATAGCTGGAAATAGAAATTGGGTGGTCTTTCTCTTAGAATGTAGGGAAAGGTGCTGACAAGATTAATTCTTGGTACTAGTGTTTGTCCTCCTGGGTTTCTCCTAAAAAAGTTCCTGTTACCATAAACTCAGCTTTCTCATTTCCTAGTTACTACTCGTAGTAAGGTCACGCTGTAGCCTGGTTTGTTATCTGGAAAGCTATAGAATTGAGATTTCTTAAAGGCTGTCAGAGGCTGAAAAATATGGAAACAGTTCCAATGGGAAACATTTGACAAGAACAGTGTTAAAATCTGGTTTTAAGGGTCAGCCCTTGTGATATCCCAGGGTAATAAGAGTCTGTCAATGCATAAGACTTCTAGCAACTTACTTTAATGTCTATATACATCTCTCTCTATATAGTATATATATATTAATTTATATATATTAATATAGACACACATATGTATCCATAATTTTTCTTTTTTAAATCTTTGTGCATCTTTAGAACAGAGTGTGAAGGGAAGGTGGGGGACAGGCAAGGGATCACCCTATTCAGTCCCAGCCTAGTCCATGTTTTATACAGAAAGAGGGAAGTGACAAAAGAACTAATTTAAACGAGGGTAGCAAGTACAAATACAGCAATTAATTTTCTTAAGAATAACTGTCCACCTGAAAGCTGTGGTTGCACAAATAGCTCTGTACCATGGAAATGGCAGGATAGGAGAAGAATGTTCCAGCGTTAGAAATGTGCCCCCATTTTAGTACAAATTATAAATTATTTAGAGTGCAAATTCAATGAGGTGGCACTTTGTACAGACATGAAGTGACAATGTCCAGATCTGAGGAGATGTTCAAACATTTAGAATTTAACAGGGTCTGTCTGAAAGACGAAAGTATAAAAGCTGTATGAGTGGTGAAAATTCTGTTTGTATGTAAATAATTGCTAGTGTAGATGTTTATCCTGCCCTTAGGCATTTTGAAACATGAATATGCCTTATGTTGCAGCAGCAGCTGGGTGATGCTGCTACCACCAGTTTCACATCCCTGTCCTGGTGCAGTCCCTACAGGAAAACTGCCAGCCCTGATCCTGCTCAGACCTTCAAGCAGCCCAGTGTTGGTGTACTAATGAAGACATGGGATGGGTTGTTTTAAAGGAGAAAAGATATATTTGCATATGTAATTATTTATTTTATGTTTATTCATGGCTCTAATTTCTTAAGTGGATCTGAATGATTGCTATTTAAATTACGTAGTGCCATAAATCTGTTTAAATCTTTTGCTCAAGAATACATAAAAAACCACGTTGCTGGCATATTTCTGATCTCATCATCATAAACACTCTTCTTTGCATATTTTTATTTGAGAACCATTTCTGACTGATGTAAAGTTGGCTGCCCAAGCTTTAGTGTCTTCTAATCTGTTAAAAAATCTCAAGTAAGTTCTAGAGTGCAACCTTGTCATCGTGGTGGTGCTGTAGCTGCTTGGAGGCCAAAGTAGATTTCTTTAAACTAGAGCCTCCACAGTGTTTCTTTAAAGTCAGTGACTTTACAAGTGGCATAACAGAGGAGGTAAACCCAGAGCCATTTTTATTAGAATGCTAACCTACTCTTGAAAGGTCCTTTGAACATATTAAAACAGAACTAAAATCTCTCCAGGTTTCCATGAACATACAATCCCTGATGAGATGGTTTTAAACCTAGATGAGATATGAGACTAATATAAGGAAGAAATAGAAGGAGGTTAAGATCTAACCTACACCTAATACTAACAAACTTGCTGAAAATAAATTCAGGCTTGTCAGATTTCTGTCAGATTTTAGAAGGTAGAACCTCTTGTGTTTAGATTCTCTGTAACCAGATATGAGGACAACCTGTAAAGCACTGTCTCCCCTGAGGCCACAGGAATGACTTGGGGTTAATATTCTCCTCTGATAAACAGTAAAAGACCTGATTTTTCATTGCTTGAGTAGTTCTGGCTTCATATACTGCCAAGATTTTTATTCCTTTTAAACTGGGTTAAGAAAAATCAGCTTCTCTGTCATTTTTCAAAACCTTTCTTTATAATTACTGAAACTGAGTCAGTAACTTGGCACACCCTGCTTTTGTTAATCAGGGCTCAAGGACTAAATAATTTCAATTTAGATATATGTGGAAATATTTAGAAGTCCTCTAATGACTAGCTGTGGTATTCAGCTTTATAAAGCCCTAATAATGTTTTGATTATTCAGCTCTAATGGCTCTGATATTTCTGAGTTCTGGGCTATCAATTAGTGAAATCACAAAACCTGATATTTTGATCAGGGAAAAATTATGTATGAAACTGAAAAGAAGCATCATTATTTCTTTCACTGTTCTGCTGTAGGTAGGGATATCTCTATTGAATATCTTCCACAGCAGCCCATAATTAATTGTCTGCTTTAGATAACAGATGATAAAATGACTGCTGGGAGTGGTAAAAAAAATGCTGGGAAATCCAAATAGGATCTGAAGACTGTGAGCTTGAGGAGGATATATTGCAGAAGAAAAATCTTTTCTGTTTATATTTCAGATTTTGCATTTACTGCTAAGTTCAGCATCATGCAAATTGACTCTGACAGAGGCATGAGCCAGAGTTCTTACATTCCACAGAAATATTTGCCTTGCTTTCATTATACTTTTGATCCCTCCTAAATGTAGAATGTGTGTGGGCAGAATTTTCACAAGCACTGTTGCTGGTATTATCAAATACTGCAGAAGCCTGATTAAGATGTACATTTGGTCTCTATTATGCCACGAATTTGATATATCAGTTAATTAGTTATCAGCTGCTGTTCCTTTGTTTGTACAATGTGTTTATTTACCATGAAAAAAATTAGATTATTTGTTTAGATTAATTAGTTAAATGTAGAATAAAGTGACATGGGGGAGGAATTTGAGATCATTCTACTGATTGCTTAGTGGCTAATGGGAGGTTGAACTCCAAAATTATTTCTGCTTGAAACTTCTCAAAGCAACAAAAAATCATGGAGTAAATAACTGAGTGCACTTCTCTGCCTCTGATTTTCATTTTGTCTTCTTTCGATGGAAAGGTCTGGCGTTTTTTTAAATTCAAAATCTGTATTCATATTAATGAAATTCTGATGGCATACCTAGTGTAATAATGTTAAATTTAACAGAATAGGGGGCGCCCATTAAGTATGTCAGAAGTAATTCATATTTCTGGTCTCCTGATTTACAGAGGGTATGTTAATGTTCACCATCTTATTACTGAAATTTTAAAATTCTGTTCTTGCCATACATTGGAGTCATTCACACAAAACAGCTTACCTGAGCATATCTATTTCTTTTCACAGTCAGGAAAATGAATCTATATTTGAGAGATCATGTCTGTATGGGTTCTGGCTGCTCATTACAAAATCATAAGCTTAGAAATTGGATTTTAGTGCAGTTCTGTTTGAACAAACTCAGTGAGTCCAGAGCAACTGTGAGCTCAGATGCAACTGGGCGTTGCCCATAGCTAACGAGTGAAAGAGCAAAAGGGGCTGTTGAGACAGGATTATAAGGGCTGAATTTTGCTTTCCCAGGAACTTTAATGGATTAGCAGAAATACACCCAAAATTATCAGTTAAAGCCCTCATTGAAGGCTCATCACTCAATGAATAAAGGCTTCCAAGCACGTTGGACCTGCCCCATCTCTGAAGTTGTCCTATTTTCAGGGGACATGACAAACCCTTAACTCTGAGCAAGGGGCAAAGAGTCTGGGAGTTACTTTCATACCAGGGCTCCCAGTGTCATGTGATGGAGCTTTAGCTTACTAATTTGAGTTCCTGCATTTAGTCAATTTTGACAATTAATGCTTTAAATGCCCCTTTTTAAAGGTATTATTTAAGAGCTGCCCAGGAGCACTCATTTTATGTATTAAAAAGTAGAAATTCAGACTCAAAAGAGGTGAACAAACCACTCTGAGGTAATATGGTTACCTCATGGAGCATGGGCAGCTAAAGGGAGCCATCAGCTCCGACAATAATTTGGTCATTAACCCTTGCAGGCCAGACTGAGCAGTGCTGCTGCAGCCAGTGTTGGGCACTTCAGTCCCTGGAGCAAGTGAGAGCTCCAGCACTGCAAACATTCCAGGCTGTGGCCCTGCTCAGAAAGCAAAGCCAGGCAAAGACAGTGGAAATAGAAAGGAAATGGGGGTCAAAATGGATCCAGGTACAGTAAAGTGGCTTTCCTACAATTTGTCTCACTGGTAACTCTGTTCAACTATTCTTCATTAAAATTATGTTTTTAGTACAGTCCTCAGCCTGCCAAGCATGGAGAGAATGTTTGTGAGCATAGCTGATCTGAAGGTTTATAAAATCTTCTGGTTTCATTCAACTGTTTGGTCAAAGACTAGATGAACATGACAGCAGCATGTAAAACGAGGGTGGAATATTCCACAGGTAATTATTCTTTATGGTTCTTTCAGTTCTAGAGTACCATGTTTAAATGTGCTCTAGTTTGATAGTGAATTAAATCTGTTCCCAGTGTTGTTGTTTCAGAAGGTTTTTCATGATTCCTTCATACCTTTTTCTAAGGCAAACATGGTGCTGTAAGATATATAGCCCAGTTCAGTATTTTACACTAAAATGGGAAGAATCTATAAGCATTCCAATTCTTTTTTTTTTCCTAGAATACAAGCCAGAAGTAAATGGCAGGCCAAAATAAGGAAAATTCTACAGACTTAAGAATGTTTTTTTCAGTCTAAATTGTAACTAACAATTCATTAGCTATCTGGGAATGCTCAGGCAACACCCTTACCAAGCATGCTCAAAATTACCTACAGTTAAGTATTTCTGCTCATGATTAAAGCTATTAAAAATGCTTGTGTTAAAACTAAAAGCTAATCAGTCAATCTACACATTTCTGGATCCATAGAAAAGATTATTCTGTCTCCTGTTAAATTCTGCAGGAATCTGATGTTTCTAGAGGGCTAGGAGAAACAAATCTAACTTCAGAGAAGACCTGAAAATTTCCCACTACCAAGCTGAGGGAAAATAGAAGCCTAATGGAACTGTATGTGTCATAAAAGATTGAGTACCCATGAAATGAAGCTGCTTGCAGGAAAATACTATTAGGGCATTAAACCAGCAAAAAAAGAAATGTAGAAGAGAGGGTTACTAAGGGTTGTGAAAAGTCACATAATCCATCTCTCTGCCTGAAGGAAGGCTAGAAGAATAGTGCCTTTAAAGCAAACCTTGGGGCACCGTGCTTTACAGCTCCACTGAAGCTAGTTTGGCAGAAAAATTTAAACCTTTCTGATACAAGCAATCAAGATTTGCTACCCCTGCCTCAGCCTTTTGACACTGATGGTGGCACATCTGTTCATCCATGCTGGCAGAGGGCCATGGGAAGGTGAGGGAGCCTCAATATCTGGTCACAGACAGGGAGTCTCATGCAGCACCAATCGAGCTTCAGTGGCAGAATAGGAGGCAAATTTGCCCTTCTGCCTTGCAAATCAGTCACTGCATTAGCTCTTCCCAAAAGCCTTTCATAATTATATATTCTACCTCAGTTATGGCTTCACACACCTCAGTATGGCTTTGCATTAATACTTGTGGCTTCCCTGTAAGCAGCCTGGGGAGGATGGAAGAAATGCCTCTCACATTTTCCATACTTGCACCCAGCTCTTGATCCTGCCATTATCCTCCCAAAACAGGCATTTCAGTAATTTTGGTTTTGCCTTGCTTTCCTATTTTCTTCTTTAGAAATGTCACTGGCAAAAACATCTGATGCCATTCTTTGCAAATATAAGGGAAAAGGAAGTAAATGTTTGTACTTTGCAGAATTATTGACGACAGCAGAAATGGTGAGGAGATAAAGATAGGCAGACCAAGATAAAACAGCAGCTCTTTTCCAGTCAGAGGAGCCTTCAAGTTTAGCTAGTAATAGAGACTAAAGTCAAGACACGCTTCTAAGACCAGTATTAACTCACCATAATTGTACCTTACAGTAATGCTACTTCATCATACTGGCACAGCTATAAATAGAATATCATCACTGCACGTTTTCCAATATAAGCAAAGCATTCTGAAATTAGGTAAAATCTATGGCTCCAAATAGTGACACACAGCAGCTGCTATTTACCACAGAAATCTTCTTAATAAATGCAGTATTAGGGATTGATTTTATTTCAGAAGAGAGACTAAATTTTCTTCTGAAATGAAAATTTATTTATTGCTGGTGTAGCTCGGTCAGTGCAGTTGTTTGGTGCATGTGGAAAATTGACTTCTGTGTACATTATCCTGTGATGAAAGAAGAAATCAACGGCATGGCACTGAAGTCTTTTCACTGTTTTGCCTCTTTCCATCAGGTAACTTTCCAAAATCTGCCTGGGAAAACTGCACAGAAAGCAATGCCTCATTTGCACTTAAATAATTTTACTAAGGCCAAAAGGAATACTTAAAAGGCCACTCAACAATCATAGGAATTTATTTAAGCAGGATCTAAATGCAAATGTCTGAACTTCTTGAATATATTCAGTTCTGGAATTCCAGTTAAGATCCATAGGTATCAAATATTATAATTTGCATTTGTCGTAGAAGACCAGGGTTTTCTTTTTTTATTTACAGTCTGCATCTAGCAGTTCTAAGAGGAAGCTGCAAATGTTGCAAAATTCTGAGATTAATTACTTCCTTTGTTTGCACTGTTTCTCTTCAGCTTCTCTGATTCAACTCATTGGGCCATGAAGTGTTGAGGTTCTTCTTGGAAAACATGGGCTGTGTGGACCACAAAGGAGAGCAGTCATGGACATCAGAAGTGCTGGGTGGCAGGGACCAACCTTTTCTTAAAGGAAGCAGAATGCCCATAAAAAGTGTAGGCAGACAAGGCAAAGTAAACAAACATGGTATAAAGGGAAGAAGGGCCCATTTATCTTTGAGGTTGAGATAAGGTCCTGGTTTAGGCAGGAGGGACTGATGAAGCACAGGTAGAGCAGCTTGTGTTGGATGCTGCCCTCATGCAGCTGCCTTTTGAAAGCTGGATCAGACTGAACTTGGGTTTGCAGGCAGTTGGACAGGTTTTGGTTTGCCCTCAGCTGGGGGATGCAGCCACGCTGCTGCATGCCTGGTGGTGACTATTGATGGCATAAACAACAGCAAATTATTGTGTACAAGAAATGCAATATTCTTCCTAGAAAAAAAAAACCCAAAACATTTCCAGAGTTACTGCAGCTTTCTCAGAGATCTGACAGAAGTAGTCCTTCAGGATCTCAGTAACACAAGCATTGGTGCAAAGGCCATCTCACAGGGTGTCTGGTTCCAGGACCCATTTGATCCTGAACCCCCACGATCTTTCAGAGAGCTACAGAGCTGGAAACCCATTTATAAACTCTTCATTTGGAGTAGCAGTACTCAGGTGCTCTGACATTAAAGCGAATTGGCAAATTAGCCATGCACTTGTGTGCAGTGTTCTCACATGTGGGTCACGTAGGGAAATAAGGTGGCCTTGCTCAGCAGGCTCCCAGAAGCTGCCACTCTGCTCTGCTGTGCTGAAAGTAATTTAGATGTATTGTGTTTCTGAGTCCTCTTTATCCTCCTGTTCCCCAAAGGCAGGAGTGGTAGTGGAAAATTATTAAAACCTGATATTTTTGAAGGTGACTGGAGACATCAAAAGCTAAGTTGCCAAGCTGCTGGGCTGTTTGCTTCTCCAAGGAGGTCAGCAGAGAGCAGTGGTATAGAATAAATGGCAGCTCAGCATAACCATCACCTGGAATGGATGATATACAGACAGGAGAAATGCTTGAGCATGTAGGTAGGTCATAAAATCCTAATATTCAAACTGAGATCAATAGAAACAGAGTGGTAAAGAGAGAACAGTGGACAAAGGTGTAAGTGAAAGGATGGATCCTGCTGGTAATTTCTGACTCTAATCTACCTGTCCCTGGGTTGTCACTTGGTATAAATGTGCACATTGCCTCATATATTGCCAATATATCACATGGAACATTTTTTATTATATTGCACAAACGGTGTCCCCATTATGGCTGTACCTCATCTCAGTAACAAATGCACTACTTTAGCATTCCTGCTTGGATTTCACATTGAAGTTTGTCAGCTACATGAGTCTGTCTTCGTTCACTTTGGCATCAGTGAAAATTAACTTTCTTGTATACTGCTCTTATCACTTTTAGACAAACAGAAACTGTGTTTGGTGACTCACTAAGAGGAAATGAACATTCCTTCTTACTGTAAGTTGATATTAATGACAGTAAATCTTCCCATGACCTTAGTTAGCTGTCATTTGCTAGGCAATTCCCATATGCCTGAAGAGCTGTGATGTAGCCTATGGTTATCTAAAATAAGTTTAGAAAAGGCTGAGTTAAAATGATGATTGTTTTTCAGGTCTTCTCTTGTATGCATGAAAGCTTTAGGGATCTATTTCATATTTTTCACAATTCTGTCTATTTAAACTAACATATTGAAATTAGGTTTCATTTAAAAAAAAAGTGGTGGGCTTCCAAAAATTCTGAAAACTCACAGCCCTCATTGAGGTCACTGAAAACTTTGGGGCACCAAACTTTACAAAAAGATGAGAACTATGAGTTGTGGCAGAAAGGCTCTTCAGAAACTTAGTTATTGCCCAACTGCTGGAGCAGTTCCTAACAGAAGCAGTCTGTGCCAGAAGATCCTGTTCTGTTATACACTTCAGCTGGTGTTCTAGACTGTGTTTAAACCAGTGGCCATTTAAAGATTATTCAGACTGCCCAAGAGAAGTGACTCTCAGAGTCACAGTCACTCAGTGCGCTGGAGCTGCAAAGCTCCTGTCAGGCAGGACGTGACTGAGAGGTACTGGAGATCCAGGAGTGCTGTCAGAACACATTAACAAACCCATTTCTGCATTTCTGTCATCATATCAAGACATCTTTGGCTCACTCTCTTTGGAAAGATCTAGTGTTTCAAAATCCTGGGTCTGAAAAACCTTCATGGCTTTCATATTTTTGGCAGCTACCTTTTAAGAGCAGTTAGGATTCGTTCCCTAATATTTTTCAGATACCAAGACACATTTTGTGGAAAGCTGCTGTAGAAATGTAACAGCTTTGATGTCTAATGAGCAGCAATGCTGTCAAGGTTAATGACAACAGCTAGCTGTATGGTTGGTTCCATAAATCAGCCAAACCAGAGGGAAGGGGGTTAAAATCAAACACATTTTTAACTGTCCGTTTCGGTTTAGCCCATAATGAGAGGAAATTGCCCATGACAATTACAAAAGGTAAAATTTCATCTCTGTTGTCCTTGTATGCAAAAGAGTCAGAAGCAGAGGAGGCACTGGAGAGTAACAGCTCGCTGGGCATTCCTGTCCCTCCACTGTGGATGCACTGCAGGGAAGGAACAAAGGCTTGGAGCATTTCTGTAAGGGAGGTCAGCCTGCACAACAGCCTCTGCCCCATGCCTAAGCTGGGAAACTACTCCAGAACTCTTCAGAACCTTAAAAGTGGTTTTGAAATAAAGAGGATGAGCAAGTGAAGACAGAACAGGAAGTTATTTGTGCAACTCAGGTTTTTGGTTGAAGTGAATACAAGAGGACTGGTAGATATTAGTGGAAAGTAGGTGGTAGGAGCTACTCTGCTTGAGTAATTGTAATTGTATTTAATTTGTTTGTAAATATTGGCTGTTCCCCCCCTTTTTTTTTTTTTTTCTTTTTTTTTTGTAGTTCAGCATTATCCCTGTCAGAGGAAAGCTTTGAGGTGTCTCAACTGTTGGTCAAGCAACCTGAGTACTTTTATTAAATTCAGATTTCAGAGACAGCTATATGGAAGCTAGACAAGTTTTCATCTATTTGGGTAAAAATTTTTGAGGGTAATAATTGGAGGAGGTGTTAGTTTGTAGACATTCCCTGTTATGTCCAACTGTGTAAAAGCACCTGGTTTATTAAGACTTCTATATAATATGAGAATTTACAGAACAATAATATCAATAGTGCTTCAGCATCATGCACTTGTTTAGTTCAGAGTTAGTAGAGAGAAGTATGGAGTTACTGCAGATAATGGAAGTCAAGCCACCCCTCATACTGTTCTCTAGCAAACACTGGTACAGAATTCAAACTGTAGCACTCTATACTGCAGTGCCTCTGAGCCTGAAATGTTCACTCACAAATTCCGTGTCCAAAGGACTGCAGCAATGGACAGGGGAAGCGTTTCAGTAGAGGTGAAAAATTACATTCCCTTTTCTCTTTATTTGTCTACTAAAAATTCAGAAGTGTTGATCCTGGAGAAGAAATGTAGCTGTTGAGCACAAGAATTCAGTTGGCTTTGTTGCTGTTGAACCCGAAATACTTCAAGAACATCTCTAAAGCAGTGGTTTCTCCTCTTGTTTACCTCACACCAGTCCTGAGTGAGAGCTTGATCAGATCTGAGCTTTCTATCAAGCATTCCAGGCCTCAGCTCTTAATAGATATGCTTATTAATGTATATGCTAAAGGAAGCATATGGCTTTGCAAATCAAGGAAGATTTTATTTAGTAATAGAATTTTATTTAGAGATTGCTCATTAATTCTTTAAATCAGCTTTTGGTTACAACTATTTGCTTAAGTTTATGCAACATAAATTGCATACAACCACAACTCAAATTATTTCTTATGAATAATGTATTTGAACAAATATAGGCCTTCAATATATTTGCAGATCATTGGTAGTCAGCTCACAATTTTTATGTCTGAGCCCATTTTTTTCAAGTTGTTTACTTGTTTAGGTTAGAAGTGGGATTTTACATGTCTTCAAGTGTTTACTATGCAATTTTCAGGATGTATGATTTACTGCTTGAGGTGCTTTTTTCCATCTCCTTGAAAATCTCTGGGAGTCCACCTGCCTAATGGCATCCTGAAACATTTATTGTGTTGAGTTTACTGCGTAGGTAATGGGAAGAGAAGCCATGGTAAACTGATGAAAAACATTTCTCTGCTTCTTGTGCAAATACTGAATTCATGCAGTGGTTGTGCTATCATCTAATAAACTCTTTTGCATTCCTCCTATATGAAAATGTATGTGTCCAAATATTCATGGCTAAATGGAATCATCATACGCATGGATTAGCATAATTCAGATTAAAGCGGTAGAATAAACCTTGAGAAATATTTGAAGAGGAAATAATTTTGTTGCCAAGGCATGTTTTCTGAAACAGAAATATTTCTTTCAGATCAGTTTCTGAGAACCTCCTAGAAGTGTTGCTGTTTGTGGATCCCAATGTCCCGGTGTAGCCTCGTTCAGCCTCACCCTGACCCTTCAGAGCTAGCATGGACTCAGGCACTTCTCATTTCTTCCCACTGATCCATTTGAAAAGTCTCTGCTCCCCACTCAGCCCCTTGCTGGTCATTCAGTCACCCCAAGGCTCCAGTCACACTTTGAAAGGGACAGCTCAGGGATGAGCCCATGAAAATGAAATGGCTTTTTTCTGTGTCACTGCTTTCCTGGGAACCAGAAGCTCTGTGGCCAAAGGGCTCCTGTTCTCCTGTGAGGGAGGTTTGCTGTCCCTGCAGCAGAGCCTGGCTGTGCCCAGGTGAGGCTCACTCTCTGGGAGTCTTCAAACATTTCCAGGAGCTCTTGGAGCAAACTGTGCCTCAGGGAGTGCAAGGGAAGAGGGAAAAGCTCTGGCTGGGCAGGGACACTTTGTGTGCTGTGCTCTTACACCTGATGTGTGTGTGCAAACAGTGCTGGAACAGAGGCATTTCGACATTGTCCATTCGAATCCATGAGTGCCAGGCTCATAAATGCCTTAGAGGAGCAGGAATAGAGCTTTGTTCCAAAGCCAGAGAAACTGGCAGTGAGGACACTTTAGCAGAAAGAGCAATCAAGTCCTGCCAGGCAATCAGGAATTGCTGCCCAGGCCAAGGACCACCGTGTGAGCTCCTCGTCATGAGCCTCGGGTTTCATTTAGGCTCAGGTCTGGCCTCTGCAGTTATGAGTGCAGCACAGTCTTTCTGCTAGCCCTGAGGGGCACCTGTGCCACACTCCACATAAGCTGTGAAATCAAAAGTTATACAGACCTCCAAAGCTTTCACAATCTTCTGAAAATCTACTTAGACAAAAACATCCCTTGCCATTTTTATCTGGACTCTGTTGTGGCTCTGCTGACATATTCTGCTGCGATTTTTCCAGCGCAGTTTTCCTTCCTGGTAGAGAGTTAAGACAGTTCCTAACATGACTAGATAAAAATAGGAGAAAAAAAGAAAAACCAATGGTGTTTGAAATGATGCTGTTCATTAATACGCCTTGTAATTAGCATGTCCTGTATCTGCATTCAAGAGGCAGAATTCCATAACTCTTTGACTGGTGGGAGTTTCCTGTCAATGCAAGGGATGGGGGAATAACAAATGGTGGGGGCTTTCCCGTTCTATTCCCTATCCACTCAGGCCTCAGAAAAAACAACACACACATCCGCTTGCACGGATCAGTGGCCACCTCCCTCTGCCAGGAGACTTAGTTGCCAGGACAACTGTTGCCAAGACATGCTGGCTTTCCTAGGGAACATTTTCAGAGCTTTATTTCTGTACAGCAAACCCTCTCCCATGTCGGTTGTTATCCACACGTGAGAAGCTGTTGGAGTTCCAGCTCTGTGTGGAGATTGGGAAAGGGTAGCAAGGGAAGACAAGTCCAGTTACCAAAGGGGGATTTGCAGTCCTGGAGGGACTGCACAAGCTTGGTGGTCTGTCAGACTGTACATGCACTCTGGAAACAGAGGTCCCAAAGCTCAGAGCTGGGAGCCTCTGCAAGCCATGAGATCAAAATCAATTCCCAAGCTTATAATACTTTTAAACAATATTTAGTTGGGAATAGGATAAGGTCCTTGGGGATATTCTGCACTGTAATAAGTAGCTACATAAGCTACATAAGCTACATAAGCTTTTAGGAACAGGTTCCACCACCTCACCCAACCTGGGAATTGTTTTATTTGGAATGACTGATATGTCCTCAAAGGATGACTCTTTTCCCTTGGAAACTGCTTTTCAGTTTTACCTCACCTGAAAGATTGCCTTAGCTTTACTTTGTTAGTGGTATAATGTAACACAGCAATAAAAGAGCTCCACTGTTACAGATGTTTTTAGAGTTTATGATTCAACTGTGTTAGTTTCCATTTTTTTTTTTGTATCAAATTCTTTTTGTTCAAGTGGAAAATGGTTTTGATTATTCTATAACATGAGATAGCATTCAACTGAGTGTCTGTAAGCTAATTAAATGGATAAACTCCTCTGCTGAGAAACACGAAGACATTTAACGCTGTTCTTGTCCACCAGAGGTCACTTACAGGCCACTTTATTCATTGGTGGCCGTGCTTTCACTTGCCTAGTTAGCATGCTGTTTCCCTATGGGGTGGGCACCTTTTGGATCAGCTGCTGAAATGCAGGTCCTGAAGACCCTTCTAATGACTTTGAATCTTTTCTAGAATCATTAAATTTAAGAAGCAGAAAGGAAAAGTCCTGCTGAAACATAACAGAAACCATGAAGAACTGTAGGGACTTTATTGATCCCACAACCTCGGTAGGTAATCTCAGTATCTACACCATGCTTCACAAGTTTTGCCGTGCATATTAAAGGATCTTGAGTGTGAGCCAGCTCTACCCTGTATTACTAAATCTATATGGGATTCTTATCTGGATTCTTATTTGTTCAGTCTTCACAAAACCTTTCTCAATGTGCACTTCATTTGAGAAGCAAAATGTGTTTACAGCTTCTGATACTTCAACTGTATGTGAATGTCAGCTCTTGCATGCTAGTGCAGGCTTCTGCTTCATAAATTTTTGCTGCAAAATGATGAAAAGCCTTGAGAAATCTTTATTTGACAGATCAGCTGTCAAATGTGAACAGCTCATCCAGCTTTGGCAAAAGCTGCCATTCTGCATCTTCTGTTGCAGCTGGAGTGGAGAGCTGGAATTCTGTTGTGGTGTTCTGTGAGCCCTTGAGCACCAAGTTCACCTCTTCATGGCCTGTGTGTGAAGAAGTCTCAACAGAAAAGAATGTCCTTCCCCTTACATTTCATTTACAGTAGATGAAGGAAAAGCAAAGGAACAGAGTGAGAATATTCCTCTTCCTCCAAGCTAAATGAAGGACAGAAATTTCCCAATAGTGTACAGAACCCTTTAGCCCAATAATTAGATAATGTGTCCTGAGCTTTGTATGAATGGCATTTATTTTTATTTTGTTACTGTTTGATGGCAAGATTTAACCACTTCTTGCTCAGAGCAATCTAGTGCTGAACAATTCAGCATCATACAGGTGTGTCAGCAGCCAATTATTTTTGTTTGATTCAGTTGAGTAAATATCAAAGTGTAAACTCAGGTTTAATAATGAAGCACTGGTGCTGCATAAAAATTTTTATGGAGTGATGGGTGTCCCATGTGGAGATGCCTTCCAAATGTGTAAGGTACGATCCTTTAAAGCTCCATGAAGCTGAAGGGGGAAGTTTTTGGACTTCATAGTCAAACTTTTACTATGTAAGTAGAAGAGTTGACTAGGGATGGGAAGAACAGTTATTTATCTCCGTTCAGAATCTCACACTTTTAAAACTCAAATGTCTTTTACCTCAGATGACAGGAAACTCAGCAGATTTTTCAGAACAGGAGAAGAAGCTCAATACAGGTGTTCCTAATAGTCAGTATCCCAAGTGAGGGATCCTGCCTGAATTGTCAGCTTTGAATCTCAAGCAGAACTTCCTCTGAATTAAGCAGGCCGTTTGGGTTTTTTGGTCTGGTCTGCTTCGGAACTGTCTCACTCTCCTAACAGCTTCTGTCAAGATTATGCTCAGCCTTGCAGATTGTGTTATACCTGTGGCATTGCTCCAACTGTAGGAATTCCCTACTCCCTCACAAGAACTTGATACTTTCACCTTGATCTTAATATACCAGGCAGTCACAGGACACTCAAAGATTTTATCATTAATGAGGGTTGACCATTTCAGGATAGAAAACCAAACAGAAACAGTTCCTGTGCACAGCCCCTTTGGCAGGCTGACAAGTCAAAAGAGATGGGTAAAGAGCTTCAGCTCTGCTCCATCCTTCTGATTGTGCAGAAGCACAGATGAGAGGTAGGATACACAGTCAAGGGATAAATCACTACCAATTCACAAGGAAACGATCCTGCACAAGACAGCTTGCATTTTATATGTTTCTAAAAGCTCTAATTGCACTAACTGAATGAGCACCTATTAATCGTGCTTCATAATGCGTGCTCTGAGTTTGTTCTGAAGCAAGGTTATTCCCAGAGTTTTGTTTTTCAAAAGCCTTTAAGCCTGTCTCTAATTGTCTCAATGAAAAGTTTGAAGCACTTTGTGAACTCCTGGTTTCAGAATAAAAGCACTCTGATGGTCTGACATCAAAGTGAATCAGTGAGGTAGCTGTGCATTTCTATCCAGTGCTTGAGCCATATATCCTTTTGCAAGTGTCTAGGAGCTGTCACCCTGCTATGTTGTGATGAAAATAATTGGGTACAGTTCCCACTTCTGTTATTCCCATATGATATTGCTGCTGCTGGTGAAGAATACTCAAAACTGATGGCTCCAAAGGCAAGTTTGAAACTTCAAAAGCCAAGTGCTGTCCTGTGCTGAGCTGCTTCCTTCTCCAAGGCAATCTGCAGATTTTCAGATTCAAGAACACGCAGACGTAAGACCACTCCCCCAAAGAATGGTATGCAGAAAGAAGGTCCATTCAAGGATCTGAATAGAGAGGAAGTCTGTATGCAAAACTGGAATCAGAACCAAGTAATTCTGGAGGAAGATACAGAGATAAGCATATAGAGACACAGAGTTAAGCAGGTAGAAGTTACAAACACAGTTAAGAAAAGCATTTAATAGTTTGTGAATACTAAGCCAGCTGCCCTTAGGATTTTGTCACTTAATGCAGATATTTACAATAATCCTGTAAATTTTGTACTTCATACAAACATGCTGGGTTTGAGAGAGTTTAGTGAAATTCCTGTTGTGTGGAAGAACTGTGTTTCAGCAAGCTGGTGTCTTGACCTGGAGAGAACCTAGGGGTGGGGAAATTGCTGACAATCCTGTCTGCTTCATACATCTGCTTTCCCAGGCAAACAACCTCCAGGGAAGTTCAACAGTGGTACAACAAACCAGACATTCTTGTGGGTTGCAAGGTTATAGGTCGAGCCCTGGATGCTGCCTGTTGACAGCACACAGATCCCACCTCTGCTTCTTGGCCAAAACAGCAGAGGTCAGCATGGAAATTTCAGCTTCTTGCTTTAAAAAACACACACAAAACAAAAGATCTCTCATTCCAAATCTCTTTTAAATGATGCTGTCTCTACAATGTTTTTATCAAATCATGTCTGACAAATAGCACTGCTCTGAACTGATGTGTTTATTATATTGTTACAGGCACAGAATTTATCCTAGCTCTTGAATAGGAAAGATACAAGGCAACCTGACAGCCTATAACTTCTCTCTCTGATGCCACCAGAACAGAGAACAATAGCCCCAGAAATGGGATCCTGGGAACAAAACCCTCCTGACACTGCTGCAGGGATTGAGAGCTTTAATTTTTGCAGCTGGAAACATCTAATAGACCTCACTCTCAGTAAGGAAATTTTCTGCAAGCAAAATTGCTGTAAAGTCTCTTCCTCAGCATTACATTTTATGTTATTAGTTTTGCAGAGCTACTTAGCACACACTGTTCTTGCTGCTGTACTTTCCATGTCCACACAAGGGTACCGTGGCTGGCTGGACAGTGCACTGCACAAAGCAGGGCTCAAACAGCCCTCCCTCCCCTGAGTTACTGAAAAAAGTAGGACTGAAAAAAGGGGAAAAACCTTACAGTCAAAACTCAGTGCCTGCGGCTGTGCTGATTCTGGGTGTTCATTTGCACTGTACCCCAGCCAATGTCCACCCAAGGCCAGGCAAAGAGCAAAGGGCTCACCCCGGAATGCCAAACGCTGCCCCTGTAAACAGGGCTGGCAAGACTGAGGTAGACACTCATCAGGATTGTGCAAGACAGAGATAAAGCAGTGAGCAACCTCTTCCCAAAACAAAGCACAAAATAACAGCTTTTAGTAGAAATGTAGAGGATATACCTTCTTCTTTTGGCAGGCTTGTCCTCATGCTAAAAATTCAGCTGGTTTCTGCTTCACTTCTTCTCTCCAGCATTCCGTTGTGTTGGCTGCCAGGCAAGCTGGTGGTGCAGCAAAGCTTCACTGAGCACAGGTCTGGAAAAGGTGTTGGGAATGAAGATTTCCTTTGCTGGGTGAGTGTTTGCCTGTGCTGAGGCCATGCAGCCTTTGCAGGTTGTTGCAGACACGATGGTTAGAAGGGACTTCTGTAGCCTGACCCCACGAGGTGACAAGGAGGACTGTCAGGAGGATATAATCTCACAGTCTGTGAGCATCCTGCCCCTGAGTAGCCTGTGTGCAAATACAGGTTTCACAGGACTTCAATTCAACAGGGCTGTCCTCTGCTGTCAGGATTTGAGCTTTTGGGCTGATGACCAAGAGCTGTCACCTCCAAGACCAAGACTTCCTGCTGCCTCACCAGGTTCCCCTCTCTGCTGTTACCTGCACTGGGTCAATCATGGCTTAAAGCACATTTTAAGGAGGAAAAATTAATTACCTGAGATGTCTGTCTTTGAAACTAGCTACCTCCTAAATATAAGTTTCAGGCATCTTTCAAAGCCTAATTCTGATCTCTGCTGAGAAATCTCAAACTGTGTAAGCCTTGGGACCTGAAGACTGTCGTTAAATCCACACAATGTGATTCTCCATGTGGAATTTTCTGTCCTTCTATAAATATAAGTATTAATTGCAAAACTTGTTGTTTTTCTTTTGCAGCTCCCTAAGATTTATTCAATTTTTGTGAGAAATTTGGTGCATATTGCTTTTTTTTTAATCTAAGCCATTGTTGATGCTAATTGTCATCAGTTGCTTTGGAAAGGGATTTAATTGCTAGTAAACCCTGCCACCATTTTGCCAAAGTGTAAACAGGCATTTGGCCTCTTCTAGAATAAAGGACTGGAGCACCCTGGAAAACTATGGAGACAAATAGATTTCAGCTCCTTGTGAAACCAACACAGATTTATGTGAGGTTTAATCTCTGCAGGGAGTGGACTTATCTGAAAGCTTACATTTTGTTTTCAAGTTTTCTTTTATTTTGAGCTTTGTCTTGTTACCTTCAAGTGAGACACCAGCAATGCCAACTTCCCTGGTACTGGATAATTAACATAGTATAGAAAATCAGCAGAAGGAAATCCTTACAGGGTGTTAAGAACTGTCTGGAATCCATGAAATTGGATAAGAAATATAAACCAGGATTCAAGTTTGTTATACTACTTAGCTAAATACCATCCTTATTTTATATTATTTTAGTGTGTCATTGCTCTAGACTTTGATGGGAGCCTAGTGGAGGAAGCACAAAGAAGAATATAGAAAAATGGTGCTCCTTAACCTCTGGTTTTTATCCTAATTATAATGTTCTCACAGTAATATTCTAATGATTATACTCTATATGGTACTTTATCAGATGAAACCTGACAGGGGAAGCTGCTCTCTGTGGGAAATCTTTTCTGAAGCTTAAAATAAAGAGAAATAATTGAAGTGAGTAGCAGAATGCATGCTGGATTTGGTTTTTCTCTTGTTGCCCAAATCTCTCTGTGTCAGTGTTTCCCAAGGCTTCTTTTTTTTGACTGATAGAACCGGGACACATTAAGAGAAACTAAGGCCACTTGACTTTAGTATGTGGCTTATTTACTATAAAAGTTTGTCAGCTCGTGTTTGTGGTAGTTTAATTTTGCTTTTGGTTTTTTTTTCCCAGTTAAAGAGAACGCATGGGGTATGTTTGCCTCACATTTGACACTCATACTGAGAACAAGGGCAATCCCTGTGGTGCAGCTTGTCAGAGCTTTACCTTACGATGTTGTTATCTCTTAGTGCTGTTCTGCTCAGAGGGGGCAGCAAAGCACTGCAGATCTCTTGGAATCCAAAAGGAGTTCAGCTCTGAGATGTAATACTGAGGAGAAATGTGTCTTTTTAATATACAAGGTCTGAAAGGAGAAATAGGGGAGGCATTCAGATCATTGCTCCTCAAACATACTTGATGAGCTTTTTGTCCTTTAAGGTGTGGGTGTTTGCAAGTAGTGGGGATTCTAATAAGAGAAGAACTTAATCACTTTGAGCTTGGGCATTACCTGAGAGGTGTCAAGAGTCCATCAGAAACACAACGAGGATTCATCCTCAACTGGATTACTGCATGACTGCTTTGGCATGAAGATAAATGCTGTAAATTTAGACATATAATGAACAGAACACTGAAATTAATTTGTAGCACGGTGAGATTAATGACTGTTGTGATATTAGGTATTTTCATTAGACCTCAAGACTTTCAGACTTGTTATAAGTTGGTTATAAACAACCAAGTTGTAAGCTTGGGTGTTTCTTTCCAGGTTTCAGTAGGTACAGATACAATCAGGGGCTATATTAAATGGTTCAGACACTATCCCTTTTGGCTGAATATAGGAGTGTATTTCCCAGGTAACCCCTCAAAATTATGCAAGTGGAGAAATTTATTAAATTAGGCTGTTTGATTTGTCACCAATCTGTAGATTTATCAATAATTCTTTTTCATCCTTTCAATGCCTTGGCTTTCACTGCTAACAGTGAGAAGTTAGCACACAAAAACCTGAAAAGAAAATTTATTCCTTCCCAGAAGTTCAGTGCAGTGCTCCTGCAGCCAGTGTCTCACCAGCCAGGGAGCACCAAAGGTGCAAAGGCTGAACAGGTGCAGAGCACCATTTAGCAATACTGTAATTGGACACTCCTTAGCAGCCCTTTACTCTTGTTTCATGCCTCCTTCAATCTTGCATTTTGTTTTTTAACTTCTCTCCCTTTTTTCTGCCCCATTAGCCTTTTGTGGGCTCTGCACAATTTCAGGAAGCTGAACATGCTTTCTGCATTTATAATGCTACTCTGGATACTTGGCTTTTAATAAATAAAAAATAATTTTATACATTTTCACAGCAGCCCATGAAATAGAGATATAATGAGATTTTAATCTGATCGTACCATTTGTACTCTGAATCACTTCGTATTATATCCTACTAAATTATTACTGCTTTTTCTTTCCAGGGGCAAACTCTCGGAACCAGAAATCATATTTGCTAGAGATGCCTCCTAATCTGATGGTCATAACTTGATTGCTTCATACTCTCTAGTCCCAACAGCAGATTTCCCCCAAGGCATGACTTGTCAGGTAACTTTCTTCATGTGCTGCTGCAAACAGCAAATGGATCCACAAATGTTTTCTGTACCATGGCAGAACCAAGTCACGCTCCCTCCCAAGCTGCCAAACCAGTTTCTGCCCAAACTCTTAATAAGTACATATGAAATTGTATATTTTCTTACCATATCCCATCTGTGTTACCATGTGTATACCCCCCACCTTGGAATTAGATACTTGCTTTCCACCCACAAAGTCTCAACACCATCGCTTTGTATGAATTATGACAGTGAATTTCAGGGGCATGCACTGATATTCTGATATTCTGCTCCAGGTACTCCTCAGAGCACCCTCTGCAAGTCCATGGCTGAAATAAGTAAAGCTAGCAGTGTCTTTCAACAAACTACTTCAGAGAAGAATCCATCATAATGTTGTGATTTAGATAATTTTGTAGATCCTATAAGGTGATGTGTGATTGGATAACAGCTGAACAAGACTGGCTTTCTGGTTTAGGAGAATGTGTAACTCTGCAACAACACGAGGGCATTTATTTAGCTGGATTTTCAGTGCCACAAGTAGGGTTAATAAAAGCTTCTTCATCAAAGTAATGCATTTCCCAGCAGATGAAGCTTTTCATGGGAACAATTCGATTTTCCTGAGATGTTTTTACTTTCCTGGGGGTGAGCAGGTAGAAGAGCAAGAGGGAAGGAGTCAGTGTTTGATGCTCCCTCAAAACACTAAGAAAACATAGTGGGAGAAAAATTTAGGAAACATTTGAACATTTTTTTATTTTAAGTTATATTCTAGGACAAGAATCAAAAGGCCTAGAGAATTTCCCCGGAAAAGTGAGACCTTCAGGAATAAAAGGAACTTTAGAATCACAAGGAGAGAGAGGAACAAAAGTAGAACATGGAAGTAAGAAATAAATTCCTCATGTTACTATGAGTCTGATTTTCAACCTTTTAGTATATTCTCAAAAAAAAAAAATACTTGTATTAGTATCTTGCATTCCTATAGCATCATTTGAGGAAAGGTGTGACTTCCAAGCATGAGGGATAGAAAAATAAACCATCTATTACATAGGAGATGAGTTGTCCAACAGAACTGGAGGAAGAAAGCACCTGGAATGAGTCACTAGCTTGTTTTCTGTGAATGAAATACCAAGCCCTCTATCTCATGTTATAAAGGGCATTTTTTCTTTAATTTTTTGCCTGTTCTTGTGTTTTTTACTCCAACTTTAATTAATTTTAAAATGTTCCCATGTGTGTTTTGCCTCTGAGAACTGGGCTTTTTCCTCTGAACAGAAGATGACTTTGGCAGCCCTGAGAATTCGAAGCCTATCCAAGTGTTCACTTTGGTCAGGGATAAGGCACTCCCAGTTGGACAAATTCCCTGAACAAATCTGCAGTGTGGCCTGTGATTTCTGCTCTGGAAACCAAATATCTCTTTCACGTGGCGTCGGATTACAGGAGAGCTGAACATCTTGTGCAGTCATTTTAAAATAAATTATTAAATAACAGCCTTAAGTCCCACTTATAGTAACTGATGGCTCACAGAGACAAGTAATTGCTTTAGAAACAAAAGCACAGGTTTTGGAGGCTGAATTAAATAGACACAAAAAAGGTAAGGTAAAGGTAAGTTTACTTTTCGGCCTGGTAAAATGATGGGTGTGCTTGTGCTGTGCCCTTAAAAGTGGCCTGCAATACCCAAAAACAGGGTGTATTTATAATTGTTGTCTCTTTGACATTCAGTTTTGAATCTCCTAGTAAAATACAGGTTGCATATTTTCAATCATTATGTATTAAAATGTGTTTATCCTAGTGGTATAAGGTTAATAAGTTATGGCATGCTCAGCAGGCTGGTTGTTCTTTCTGCCTGAGCTCCTCATGAATACAACGTGAAGGAAGCATTTTTTAATAACCTTGAAACTTAAGAAAAATTTGTCTCTATTTCATCTTAAAACTGAGCTGTAAACTTGGAGAGATTACTCTCTAAATGCTGCTTCTGGTACATTCTTTTATGATGTAAATAATGGACAGAGCATTCAGTCCTGTTTCTTCAGTATTTAGTGATGCCTTTGCTCCTGGGGCACTTTTATTCTAGTTCTAAATTTGACTGATAATGGTCACTTAGAGCCTAGAGTGGTATTTATCCTCTGAGTACAGAAGTCCACTGCAGCAGCTACTGACATGGAAATAATTTCTCTTTTGAAGTTTCAGCTATTTTCATGCTGCTCTTCCCATGTGATTGGAAAATGAATTGTGCTGTAACTACAGATGAATAAAACAGTAAACCAGTCAGCCAAGTTGCTTTGTGTGCAGTAGAAAATCATGAGATGAGAACAAGATGATGTTTTCTGGCAATCTATAGGCATCAACTGAGGTACAGGAGATATAAATCAAGATTTAGATGCAGTGGAAAGCAGAAAATTTTTTGTCTTAAATTAAATAAAAAGCCTGCTACTGAAATGTTCAAAGTGGAATTTAGCTCATGCAGAAAAAAAAAAAAAAAGCAGAAGGCCCTGTTTATGTAAAAAGTCCATAATGTGAGAGAAGTGATCTTATAGGCTTTTATGATTTTCTTGATGGGAGCTTCTTTCACCTGAAGTGAACTACAAAAACACAATTACAGACTGTATTAACTAGTAATGGGTGAATATCATGACAAGAAAGCCCAGTACTACAAGTCTGACAATTAAGAAAAATGTTTCCATTGAAGGCTATTAGTGTTTAACCCTGGAGGAACAGATTTTCAATTTGTCTTCCAGTTAAAGACTAAGCTAAGTGTCTGTATGGAAAGGAGGATTGTGGCTACTTCCAAGTGATGGACCCATGGAAGCAGAGAAATGTGTCTGTACAGAGGAGCATTTGATGCCCAGCTCATCTGTTTTATGGCTTTTATTTTCATTGCCTAATTCCCTGTCTACTTTTATAAGTAATGACATTTATTTTCTCTGCACTAGGTTATACAGGTACAGCAAAAAAGCAATTACTGAAATTGGTAAAGGATATGAATTTTCCAGAGTCTGATTTATCTGCTGATCTGCTTCATGCCCTCCTTGTCATTACTGGCAAAGTATCTTTGCAGTTCTCAAGTGAACTGCATTCCTTTTCTGCATTAATTGGTGTCCTGCAGCTATGAAAAACAGAATGTTTAAAATTTTGCCTGGAAGTTTTAATCAATATTTATTACCTAAACCCACAGGAAATGGTGCAGTATTTAAAAGATGTATTTGGGTTTAGGGATCAGAGATAATTCAGTCTCCAATGCATTCATTTGGAATGATCCTGTAAGTCTATTTTGAGACTGTCTCCAAAAACCACTGTAAATGTTTTGAGACTGTTTCATCTGGAGTTGGATTAGGAACACTGATGTTTTTTGCCCCCAGTGCATCAGCCAGTGGGTTGCAATGACTAAACTACATGCAGATATGAATGGTCATTTTCTTTCCACAGTTTTGGGGTTTTTTTAAGGAATACTATTCCTGATCTGACCCTTTCTCAAGAGTTTGCCTCTGAAGTGTAATTTAGACTGATTTTTACATTATTTTTCCCAGAAGATCTCCAATAGAGTCGGGACATTTATGAAGCTTCTTGGAATCTTAAGTTAATGCTTATTTTCAGAGACCACTGTGCCTCATTCAAATGGGATCTATACAAACCCCAAAAGGGTTTGCAGGTAAGTGCAAAAGTATTCTTGTGCTAAACCCATTGGAAATTCACAAAAGCAGAATGGGAAAACATTCCTCTTGTGTGCTCAGTTTCCTACACCCCAAAGTTATCAGGTAATTAACTATTTAACCAGGAAAGGCATACTATTTAACCATGTACAGGAAAGGCATATTAGCAAGGATTGGGTCTGTAGAAAATCTGTGCTGCACTTCTTGAAATAAACTCCCAGTCCTTCAGCTTTTAGGTTCCATTCTGGTGTCATCTCTCATTTCCAGCACTTCTTGTCCTGTGCCTTTACCCTGGTGTAAACCATCTCAGGGGAAATGTTCCCTCAGCTGTAACTCCTCCTGTGCAGAAGGGAAGCTGCCAGCTCCCCTTTCTTTTGAGAAAACCAAACTGCTCTTTATTACACTGGTGACAATCCATCTCTGCTGGATTGTGCAAGACCAAGCTCTGTTAGTCTGGGCTTACCTGGTGAACTCTCCTGTCCTGAACCAGTGCTCAGAGGAGCAGAACAGAGATTGTGAATCTGACAGATTGGAAGGAGCTGGCATTGTGTAGAAGCAGGCTGATCTCAGGCTGGACAAAAGTCCCACAGGGCAAGGAACCACACCTAGAAATAGAAAATGAGCTCTTACTAAGTCATGTTACTTGAAACTTTTAAATTCAGCAAGGTGTTATCCAATGTGCCCAAAGTTCTGACCTTATTCATTATTTATGGTAGGGGCACCTTTTTTCAGTAGGTGCTAAAAAGAAGGAGTTTGAAATTATGGTCATTTGTCTTAGGAGGCTTAAATCAGCATCCCTGATGACCACATAACTTTGCATTAATTATAAACTAATCTGTATTTGCTGTTCTATCCCTGATTAGAACAAACTCGTATGTGCTAATATGACCTCCACAGAGCTTCTAAATAATTCAGAATGAAAGCAGCATTTGTTAATCAGCTGAGGGGTTTATCTTTCTAAAGCACAATTTCAGGTTAAGTACAGGCTCAGGAAGAGCTATCCTGTCACATGTGAGAAAACACAATCATTGAAAAGCTCTTTTCATACTCTTTAATTTTCAAGTGGCAATTTTCAGTGGAGACTACAAGGTGCAAACAGGAAGCTGTTCAATCAGTAGCAACTCATACTCACTGCTTTATTTTTTACTTGGACATGTGGGTGAGCAGGAAAAAGCTCTTAACATATAGTTAGAGAACAGGAGAAGTGTGTTCTTTGCTGTGGGTGGCTTCCTCATGCAGGGGAGAAGCTTTATGCAGGGGTCTGTGACTTCAGCACTACCAAATGGCTCTGCTCTGTTGCTCTGGAGCCTAAGGAGTGAAAAATGATTCCTGGGTTGCAGTTTGGCCAAACATGCTCAGGGGAATAAATAATGCAAGATTGTCTGGAAACCTAGGCACAGTCTTGTGTCTCTTTTTGAAGCTCTGCTAAACCTCTCAACACTAGCAGCAGGACTGGATACTCTGTGCTCTCTCAAGCACAAATGACTTTTTTCCTGAAGCACCTGCAGTTAAAATCTCTTTTTATGGCCTGTGACCCCAGTGAAGATTCAGATATCAGTAGCTTGAGCTGTTTAGATCAGTGCTTCGGGGTAGACAGTTGTAAGAGCTTTTTCCTGGTTTTCTGTGAGCTCTGGTTTATTTATTACTTGAGCTACTGGCACAGTTTGTCTCTCAGAGCTGAGCTTGTGTGCTAATCCTGCAAGAAACTTCAGGCATATTTACAGTGGAAGGAAGACTCTGCAGTGTCCAATTGGTTGGCATTTTCTTCCAGAGTGTTTAAATTCAGACAAAATTTCAAGCAGCTGGACTAAATACACAGAATGTGAGAGCAGCAGTGAACCCACCTTTAGGTGTCTGATTTCAGAGTCTGACATTGCTGTGCTGGGCTCCATGCAAACAGACCTGCCCCAGCTCAGCAGTGCAGCAGCCTCAATTTCAGTGTTTCATTGCACCTTCCCTCCTCAGGCTTTCTGGGCTTAATTGGGAGAACCCTGAACAGAACCTTCTCCCCTTCCCACCTGCACGGTTGTGCTACAACACTTGGCCACCTTTGCCTTGTGCTTCAGCCGTGTAGAAAAAAGTTCTATGCAAATTCCCATCCTGCCCCAAGAATTATACCCAAGCCCATTTATAATTCAATGTTTTCTTTCGATGTAAGAGAAGCTAAACCATACAAGCTTCTTTAGCTGAGATGGACACAGCGTTTCACCAGATTTAGTTGGAAATCCTGAAATCTCTTCAGCAAAATCATAGTGTCTACATGAGTTACTCATTTGATTATCTCCTGGCTTGCACTTTATGTATCCAATGACACCTCTGTAAAGGTGTCCCAGTCAGAAGTGGTTTGGTCAGTTCTAGATTGCCTACAGATCACAAGCTTTTAACTTCTCTATCCCCTTACACCCTCTCCACCCTGCCTAAGCAACCATTCATATTCACAGAAGCACAGTAAAGACAGGAGAAAGTGATGTACTTCTTAAATCCTTCTACCTCTTCACCTTTTTACTCTAGAGCTGCAGCCAAAATGGAAAAGGGGGGTATTTATGGTACCTCCTAATGCTGCTAAGTAGATCTTTTATTTATGAATCAAAAACTAGTGGAGCAAATATTATCTTGAAGACTCTGACTGTCCACTACGGGCTGCTATTTTCTTCTACATGGTATTTAGCTTCCAGCTGCAATTGCCACCCTCTGGAGAGTCTCATCTTTCATTTTCATGAGTGAAGTGCATTTCTAGCTTTCATGACTAATGGTGAGAAAAAGTTAAAAGCCTTTCAATGGAAAAGTTCTACAAGCAAAGTGAAAATGTTCATTTCTTTATAATATCACGTTTTAAATTCTCTTAGAGCAAAACCTGTATTTTTAATAAGTGGGGATTAAGTGTTGGACTGGGTGACAAGAAAAGTTTTCAGCTCCTCACACAATAGCAGTTATAAAAGCTATTTAAGAAACAGTTCAAATGTGTCTACAGTGCTTAAGTGTATTATATATCACGTCACTGAAAATTGTATATTACTCTTGGTCTTGAGTAATACTGGGAGCTCTCCAGTGGTTTTGAATGCTGCAGTCCTAAATTTTATTTTTGTCAAATACTCTCAAAATCGTTCTGAATTTGGTCTTTATTCTGGCAAACTGTGTGAGTGGTTGAAAATATAATAGTTTACATCATTTATCTCTGTAACAAAGTATGTTCCTCAGGAAAGGTAAAAAAAAACATTAAAATATAGCAGTTATTAAACAGCTGGGCCCCATTGTGTTGGCTGCTAGAGAAATACAATGTACTACCAGTATGAGGATGCTGGTACTGAAACATTTAGGGGCACAGTAGTTCTCCAGATTTTGAAACCTGAATTTTATGAGTTAGTACTTAAAATCACTTCAGCTTTAGAGGATTGTCCACGGGAGCAATGGCACTCCCTGGTACCCAGCAGGCTGGGCTGTGCACAGGGCTGGACACAGGCACAGCTGGGGAAAACCTGTTTTCCACCTTGGGTCCCTGAGATGGTCTGGTAAGGCAGACAAACAATTGAGATTACTTGAAAAACAAGCATGTTTTTGAAGAGTTCTTGTGTAGATCCCCACTCCTGGGAAACAAGCATGTTCCTGTCTGCCTAGAGTGAGTCCTCAAATCCAAGTAGAGTGCCAAAACTAATTTATAAATATATATAATGCTTTCATTACATGATAAAAGCTATATTTTATACTAGAATAGGTAGCTGAAATGATTATTAATAACTGTGTAGAGTTTCATGTGTCTTACTAAGAAAAATAGTGTTTAATCTTCAAAACTACATATAAAGCTATCATAAAGGCGGTAAGGGGTGACCCCCATGGAATAACAAAATGATATTTTATTAGTTAAGTAGTTGACATTCATGGTTATTACATTTCTCAGAGTTATTAAACATTCTCTTTGATTTGTCATTCAAGTTAAGTCTGCTGTGTTTTAATAACCTACTAAACAATTTCAATTTGAATCATTTTGGCCTCAAGCAACATTCAAGATCTTCCCATCTCTTGAGAGTGCATCTGAGGGTGTAGAACTCTGTTCATTCCCATTTGTTTTATTTCAATTTCTTTGAGTCTTCATCTGTTCCTTATTTTTTATCTGTTGGATGAACTTCAAGGGGCTTTAAATAGAGCTTTTCTTGTTTAGCCTTGCAGGAACCTTCCAAGAACATTTCTGCACCGAAGCCTGTGGAGTAACCTCTCCTTCTGTAGTTTCGAGCCAGCTGAGATGTATCAATGAAAGGTGGGGAGATGAATCTGCTTCCCTGGGCACTCACAGCCTTTCCTTTGCACGTCAGCTCTCCAGTTTGGCCCAGCACAGGCTCCTGCTGTCTGAGCCCCCAGGACTGGGAGCTGCTCCCCTGGGGGAGCACAGAACCCCACGTGGAACTGCAGGAGCTGGGTGGGTGCAGGGCTGTGCCTCACCAACCCATCAGGTGCTCAGGATATCTGCTTTCCAGGGGACTGAAATGAGGAGGTGCTTTACTATAGCTGTCTGCTAGAAAATGCTCCTCTGCTTTTGCTCAAATTAGAATCTAATCACGTGCAAAAGAAGCAGATTTGGAATGTTAAGCTCTATGCGCTTCCAACAACACAATCAGCTAAAACACAGAGAATTTTGTGTTTGCTCTCCTGAAAAAATCTGTAATAAGTGGAATTCTGTAATACCTGTTATCTCAATTTTCAGCTCATGACAGCAATAAAAACTACAATAGGTGGTGTTTGCTGGGAATTCACTAATGGGAATTCATTCCTTAATGGCTGTTTCCCTTCAGTAAAATACAAAGCAGCTTCATTTCACTGTGATCATCAGACCTTAACAGCAGCTTGGTGAGTTTATTATTTTCCTTTGCCACTCTGTATTTTCTGCCATGTGCTTTCAACAAGTTTTTCCCAAGGACTTTGAATTTCAATTGCAAATGAAAGGTTGACAATGTTTTGCATACATATGTTCTAACACTTATCAGTGAGACATTACGTGGCCATTTCCCAGCAATAACAGCATCATACGAGCTTGGCAGGATTTTTTTTTTCTATCGTCAGGCTAGATTATTTTAAATTGATAACAAGAGCCAGGTGGCTATTTATAAGGGCAAGATATAAACTGCAAGCACATGTTTCCAAGGCAATGTTGGCCAGTGGCTGTTCAAGCATAAATTGCTTCCTATTACCACTTTGGACGGGAGGTAAATGGTCCAGTTCATGTCTGTGGGAACACGGAGGGGCAGGACACCTCCAGCATTACTCTTTGCACTGTTTCCAGCAAAAGAAGCCAATATTTACTCCGTTGTGCCACACCTAATTAACACTGCAGTGAGTAATTTTGTTGTGTTGTTGAACAAAGATCAGGAATCATGTCCCATACTGTTATGTAATATTCCTGTAAGGGGGCTACTTGGTGCAGAAGATGCAAGGAGGAATTAGAGTTGGTAATGTGTCCTACAGGATACAAAGGTGAATTGATGATCTAAAGGAAAAACCAGGATTCCTCAGTGATCCTAAGAATACCATCTCTCTAAACTTTAGTCATTCTAGCTCTGAAACAGGTAAGAAACAGGCTTGAAAACATTACTAGGTTGTGAATTTAGAGTGAAATATTTCTGATTTCTGTTCACTTATGAAAGGACAAGACAGAAGCTGATTATAGTATGGTCAAAATTTTTACTAAGCCTATAAAGATAAAGATTATGGGAAGGGAGAAGGGGAGAGCACCTATCCTGCCCAAAGGAAGGAAGAAGCCTATGTCTAAAAATCTTTTATTGTCAAAGTAAGAGCTGCTTGATGCCTTTGGTTTAAAGTGCTCTGGTTGATTTTCTCCATTTTTAATTCAAGGCATAGAAACAATTGTTCAGTCAAAATTACTTGACCCTAGCCACTTGCCTACCATTTTCATAAAACCTAGGAGACCACTTTGATATCGCTAGTTTAAACCAATTATTTCAAGTATATGAGAGAGAAAGAATCTAATATAATCTGAAAGCAAAGGCCAAGTAGTTCTTTTAACACAGGTTTAACTTGAAAGTTCTTTGGCAGGAGAGAACCATGACTTAAAAAAAAAAAACAAAAAAAAACGAACTGAAAACCTGGTCACCTCTTTCTTGGTAGCAAAGTTTGAATTGCTTTTCCTGGAATAGAAAATTGATAGACTGAAAGGGATTTGGGGTCTGCTTGAACCTTTTTTTTTTTTTTTTTTTTTTTTTTTTTTTTTTTTTTTACCTTAACTTATGCTTTCTGCACTTTGGAAGAACAAGGCTATGCAGGGTCTGTTCAGTTCAGTCTGGTGAAACCACCTCTTTAAAATCCAGTGCTCCAAGCTATGTTCCCCTCTCTGCTGTCCTCTTTTTGGAAACTCATGATCTATATTCAGAGTTATATTCCTTCTCTTTCTGCATCCACCTGTGTACACTTAAACCAAGAAATCTCCTTGGGATCCACTCCCCAAAATAACAGTGGGGTTTTAAGCTGACAGCATTTCTCTGATGCCATGTTTTTTCATAAATACAAACATGTCTCATCAGCAATTACATTCTTCATGTAAGATGTTTATCCTCAAGTTAGGGTCTAGGCCACACACAGCAGAATTTTCTTTCAGTATTAGCTGTCTGGTAAAGTGCCACACTGTCTATTTTTTTCCTCCCATTCCTGCACTGTAAATTAGCATACAAACTATTTTATCATTGTTTCTTATTTTCCAAAGGTGGAGGACTGTTGAACTTCCCATATTTTTGTTTGGTTTTGTGTCAATAAAATTAAATTGCAGGTGGGGAGGAGGTAACACTTCACCTACTGCATTGTTTCATGACCTAAGAGGTGACATAGTGTTCAGTGCCCTGTATTTCTGATGAAGTCTTAAGCTGATGCCATTGAGCACTCTTAAAACTAACTATAGACGCTTAACTCTGTATGATTTAAAGCTCAGCAAATAAATTACAGTGGAAATACCAAACAAACATAAAAAATGAGCGTTGTTTTGAAAGAGGTAAACATGGAGAATTGACCACACCTGCTTACCACACAGATGCTGTGCCAAGGGCTCGCTCAGAGTCGATAACAGGAACTTGCAGCACAGCATCACCCTTTGAATTATTGTCTCAAAAATTGCTAAAATAAACTAGCAAGGCTGTACATCACTATTTTATGTGACAGAGCATGGCCTAGCTTTACACAGATCAGGATAACATATCATAATTGATTAGTAATCAGCTTGCTTCAAAACAGCAAAATGAGGAGTTTACCTCATGTTCTGAAAATAAAAGGCTTGAAAGCTGTATAAAATTAGTTCTGGTTCTGAAATCCCCTTGGCAGTTAGTTTTGTGAAGGTACCATGCAGAGCTGTTATAGAAAGAGGCAGTCTTTTTGGCTACATGACATCTTGAAAATCCAATTCCTTTTTTCCCCCCAAGTTCTCCTTTGCTGATAGTAAGGCAGGGTTTGGGGTTAATTCACTGGCAGCACAGCATATTTAATATTCTTATGGCCCTTTCTAATGACAGAAAGAGGTATGGAGTACCTGGGGTCCATTGAAGTTCCCCAGCTGAGTTTTGTGGGTGTTTCCCAGCTGAAGGCCTTCAGCCATTAGCAAACACTTTCACCTGCAAATTTCAGAGTTCCCATCCTTGCAGCTATTCTACAGAGATGCTAGGTTGCAGAAAAAATATTTACTTTCTTTCTTCCTTGTTTGAGGATGTTTGTTTTCCCTCATTCTCTGCTGCACAACTAAGGAAAGTAAATCTAATGACTAGGTTATCTCTCACACTGGATTACGTTTTAGGCTTCTTATCAGATTCCATTGTGTAAGTATAATCTGACTCATGGGAGAACAACTGTTATCAAATGCATCTTTCTTCAAAAGTTTTGGTAAATGATAATAATTGATAAGGTTTTCCTAGATCATAAGCCATGCCATAAGCTCATGCCACACTTTCACATATGGACAGAGAGAATAGCTAGTGGAGCTTTACCGATCTCCCTGTTTTATGTTTTCAATTTTTAAATTTTTTTATAATATAAATTGTGTTAGATGGATGAAACAGTACAAATCTCCAGAGACTTATCATGTCCATGTATTAGAGCTGCATGTCTATGCAATGATGCAGCAAAAAAGACAGCCCTTACAACTGTTGCAGAGTTGCCTAGAAATTAGGTCTGTATGAGATTTTTTTTCCTGGTAACATTCTCAAGAACTTGGGCACCTAGTAATTTAAAATATTGCTTCTCAAAATCTGGATCCATTAAGTTCCATCTTATTCTGGAATTGCAGAAATTTCCTATGTACTCCAGATGTCTGCTGCCATCCAGAAACAGAATTCCCTGTGTCTTTGACTGTGCTCAGTTGTCTGGTATCCGAGCTATCTCCAAACTGCATCAGGAACTGGAAAAAAAGTATTTTATATGTTGGGTACAGCCTAATCCACATTCTATGCACTCAAGACCAGTTTTTTACATCTACCTCATCTGGACTACAGAGAGAAATAGTTTCCATTGGTGGGGTGAGCGGTTTTGTAAAAGGACTAACCTGCATGCAGAGCTCTGCTGCCCATTGGCAGAGGAAGGGCTTTGAAGATAAATTGTCTCTAACAGACACCGGTGAGAGTTCACTGATCATTTGCTAAGAAGGACACCTCTTATGTCCTCAGTTTGCTATTTGTGGGGGTTTTGAGATGGAGAACAGGCCATGCTGGGCACTTTTAACTGCAGGAAAAGGCTCAAAATTGTGAATGGCAGTGGATTTAAGTGCCTACTACATCTAAGGGGAATCCTAAATGTGTCTTCTGCTTTGGTAGTTTGTCTTGGCCAGGTCAGCCAGCTGATGTTAAACATCTCTAATTGCTGAACAGGGAGCCTAAAGATGTCAGCTTTTAGCTGTGAATCTTGCTGGAATTATTCAGAAAGAATAACACTATTAGTGATGACAACAAAACTTAAATAGTTTTAGTAAAATGCAAATGAAAAACAGAAAACATCCTATCTTTAAGAGACCACAGTATAAACTGACAAAACACAGAAAAGCTGTAAAGCTGAAGTATTTCTATCTCTTAAGTGAGGCATTGATGTGTTGGCTTGCTGAGGTTTATAAAACAAACCCCATCTAGGATCAAACATTCTAGAGTAGAAGGTATCAGAACCAGAAGGAAGTTACAAAATCCCAGCACTTATCTCTGGGAAACAAGAAGAGCAAAACCTCTGGTTTCTTTCTTTTCTTGAAAATGATGTCCATAGGAGAATTTTGTGCATGTACAGATTTATTCCAAGATCCATCTCTGACCAAGAGAGGATCAGTTGTCAAGAGAGACCAGCAGCTCGTGGAAACACTGAGCATTCTAGCACATAGCTAGAAAATTATATTAAGGTAAGATCAGTACATCAGGTACAGAGAAAGCAGGCAAAGTTTAGAATTCTGATTACTGGGTCAGACTGTCTGGAAGGTCCAGGCTTCCCTAAGATTAACCACAAGAATATCTTTCCTTTTACAAGAGCCACTGGTGGTCATCTGCCATTTTTTTGCTTTTATAAAACAACAACTTTTAAATATGATCTAGAATTGCTGAAAGTTACTTTATGTTTTTATATATTTTGTGTCTACAAATCTGGGGTATCTGTTGATTCTGGATTGTATTTTCTACAACTTTGGCTTTATTTGATTAAAAAAAAAAGAAAGAAATTTCTCAACCCTTAAAACTGAGCTCAATATTTGCACAACAAGTATGTGAGCAAAACTGCAAAAGCTCATTCGTGGCCTCAGTATCCAGTCTCCACTTCAGCCATATCATTTAACAAACACAACACTATATAAAGGGGATTTGTGTGAACTGCTTTTTCATTTCACTTTGAAGCAGAAGGGTAAGTTGAATTTCCTTTTAATAAACCACAAGGAATTTCAGCTAGAAGGCAAACCATTCCTTTTGATTTCTGTGGTCATATTTAAGTTCTAAAATTAAATTTCCCTTTATTAGTAATTTTTTTACTTTCCTTATACTAGCAATTTTAGTAGATAAGGGGATGCCTGAAGGACGCTAGATAGTAATGACTGATGAAGGTCGTTAAAACTGGATTAAGACTGAAGAGCTGTGTTTTTTCCATTTTGCTGTATAACTGATCAGGAGTCTGACTCTGTATCATAATCCAGTTATGAGCTGGATGCAGTAGTCCATTCAAATGTAATTCCCTGAAAGATTAGCACCAGGCAAAGGGTACACGTTGTAATTGCATTTCCTTATCTCAAGGATGTAAGTATTCCTAGCCACCTAAGGTAGGTTTCTGTGAGGGTCTTTAATAATCTGCTCAGTGTTTCCAGAGGTGTCTGCTGGCCTTCAACAGAGGGTAAACAACTCGAGATGCTTCAGATTCAACAAACAAAACTCAACAGCACCTTTAATACTGCACATGTGCTCTCAGGTGGATTTGATTTTACATTCTTTAAAGTGTGAATTCTTGACCATACTGCTATTAGTTAAACAGATCCTATATGCTGGGAATTTATGACACAACTGAATATTCATATATATAGTATGAATATATAGGGTATGTCACATCATATTGACTTTGATGAGACATTCCTCTAGAAAAACAAGTTGCTGTTGATGCAGATTAAAAATAACCTCAAAAGTCTCCTATAAAAGAGTCAATATGGGAAATATAAACATTGCTTTTTCTTTTAAAAGCTCACCCCATTTAATAAATGACACTAGATTGATATTTTGATTCTGCTTGGCATATATACTTTGAAATGTAATAAATACCTTGTTTTAGCTGATGAACCTAGGTGTTAATAATCTTATAGCATCCAAACTAACCAAGTTTTTATTTTAAATTTTAAGTGGAGCTAGATTTAGAACCTAGTATGTGTAAATGCTGTTTGTTTGGGTTTTTTTTAAAGATGGAAGTTCTTAAGAGAGAGCAGATAGAGGATCCTCTTTGATTTGTGCCAATAGAAAAGTGAAGTAATGGATATGAAGTTGTTTTGTATGAGTCAACCCATGAGCATCACCCCATTGGAAATGGACACCCATTCTGGCATCTTGAACCTTTCTTTCTACCTCCTGTTAGTTTAACTGAATGATACCAGTAACTGGATATTTCTATGCCACAGTATCTTACAGTCCTTCAGGTTTCACAGCTGCACAGCACACCCACTCACTCTGCTGTAAACCCACAATGCACAGTTTTAAAATGCTTTTTAGTCACCATAGCTCAGCACTAAGATTATAACCCTACTTATTGTTTGATCTGTAGGGATAAATTAAGATGAAGAAACCTATTGCCAGCCAGCAAAAATGCATTTTCTACAAGATTAACTGGCATTTTCAAATGTGGAATTTTGTTCAAAACAGGATAAGAATGTCAATTGAGGTATAAAGTTTTGCCCAGGTGTAAAACAATATCAGTTTATGCCAAATAAATGTGCTTAGACAGTGTTGTGCTTCAACAAGCTCCCAAACATTACAACTACCACTGTAACAGATTTGCCTTTCAGGTTAGTATCCTATGCATCATTGAGTGATTATAGTCCTTGCAGACAGCTAATGGCCTAAGTGTGATCAGTTACCTCTGAGCCCATCACTTCTCAAGGACTGATCCAACAAACAGTGACAGTAAAAGGGATAATTTATCTTCACTACTCCACATTTATCAGTCTAGAGAGTTTTGTGTATAAACTACACAAAATAAAAAATAAATCTGGGAAGTCTCTTACACCTGAACTACAAACTTTGTTTAAACAAGGAAATAATGTAAATTTTAAGAAAGGATGATGGGGGGAGGAGTGTGCTGCTGTATAAACCAAGGTCTACGATTTCTTACAGAATCATTGCCTGACAAATGTATGGATTTTTTTACAGCTGGCCTGAGAAATCATGTTGTCTTACTCATCCTACATCCTCATAGCACTGGCTGCTTTGTCAGTGACTTGCCATGCATTGAGTAAATGTCCAGGAGCTTCTGGGCTGCCTGGTATCCCTGGAAGAGATGGTCTGAAAGGTAAGCAAACCTGCCTCTTTTGCACGAGCCCCATGGCACGAAGGCTGCATGGCTAGGAACAGATGACACAGAAGGACACGTGCTCTCAAGGAAGCAGATGTGTTAAGCACAGGAAGGAAAAGGGAAGTTTAATTTTTTTCTAGAAAACAGGTCTGCTCTCTCTTCTGGGGGAAGAGGGGAATTAACAGGTAATCAACACTTTAGCATATAAATATTATGTATATATATGCAGAAATGCTTTCTCCAGGTCTGCTGACGAGGCAGAAGCATTATCAGAAGATCAGCATTATTCCCAGACTCCCTGTGTTAGGTCACATATGTTTTTTTTAATGGATTGTGAAGTGCAGTAAGACTTGCAACGTTGCAGCTCGGGCATGCAGCAACCTTTTGTGCTTCTCCATTGCTGCTTCTTTCAGTTTATGATCACAGGAGTACATTAGTGACTTTATTCTACATGTAGGACCTCTGTTACCCGTGGAAAGTGGTATGAAAGAAATAATCTACCTTTACAATGGGTTCCCATGTTTAGCAAGCAGTCCTGGATGTATTTCACACTACCCAGAAACCTTCCACCACCATGTTTATGGCTCCCATTAAAGTAAGATAAATACAAGATAAGATATAAGATACATACACCCAGCACTTTAGAAAGAAAATCACATGGTGCCATAGAAATTGTTTCCTCATCAAAGTATCCCTCGTGCCTGTTCACTACCAAACAGTAGAATTAGACTAATTCTCCTTGGCAAAGCCAGTTTCACAGATATAACGAAAGGTTTCAACCTATAAGCTTCAGTTTCTTTTCTGCAGAGAGGAATTATCAGTATTTCAGAAGACTGGATGTTTTTGTTAGTCTGGTTTAATAGATTAACAATGTGAAACAATACCAGGAAAATACTTATTTTACACTTGCTGATGTTAAAAAATACATTTGCAAGTCAATTCTGGAAAATAATTGGTTTTATCCAGGGGATTTTTCCTAGCAGCACAGCCTATTTTTGCTTGATTGTCTAATTTTTGTTTTTCTCTGCACAGGTCTGCCTGATTCTCTGGCCACCAAATATCACAATGCTTTAGCAAATTTGGAACGCCGACTTTTCCGACTTGAAGCTGGTAATTCTTCCCTTTGTTACTTTTTCAGCTCACCATCAATTTTAAGTGCAGTGGGCAAAGTTAGTTACAGAATCATGACTTGCAGGAAAGAAACTGCATTTGGAAAGGGTACTACATCCCAAAATTCTGTTTTCTCATTCAAAGCAGGGGAAGTCAGGATTCTTGTTTCCCTTGAGAGAAACAGATTCCTCTTGGCTATCATAATGCACATTTATTCAAATTGGATTTATTTTAAAAAATACTCCAACCACCTGATGTTCCACTTTCCACACGGAATCATGGAAACTCAGTCCTGTACCACTTTTATGTATCAGCAACCAGATTGTTAAAGGTGGTAAATTGTTTTGTACTGAAAGGGGATTCACAAAACAATTATCATTTCTCTGTTTCCCTTGCTCAAACTTGAAGCACACTGATCTTCTTTAGAAAGTACACAAAATATTATTTAGCAGATGTTGGTGGGACATTCATGTCTTGGAGACAAGGACAGGGGGTCACAAGCAGCAAAATATATTTAGTGAACAGTTAGTGAATGGATAAAATTAAAGATCTTTACTCCTCTTCATCCTTTGCTCTATTTTTCCATCTGTTCCTCTTAGCACTTTTAGTTTTCTCTTCATCTCTTGATTTCTCTTTCTTTGCTTTTACATCAGTATGCCATAGAACATTTACAAAGCTAACTCTTTCCATGTTTCAGTGCTTGTTTTGAATGGGAAAATAAGAAAAGTAGGAGAGAAAGTGTTTGCCAGCAATGGAAAGAGAGTTGACTTTGCATCTGCACTACAATCCTGTGAAGAGGTTGGAGGAACTCTAGCAGCTCCCACAAATGAGGAGGAGAATAAAGCTATTATGGACATTGTGAAACAGCATAACCAATATGCGTACTTGGGCATCAGAAAGGGGGAGGCTTCAGGCCAGTTTACATACATAAATGGCACGCCTCTAAAATACATCAACTGGCACCAGCACGAGCCCAATGGCAAAGGGAGAGAGAAGTGTGTGGAGATGTACACTGATGGCACCTGGAATGACAAAAAATGCAACATGAATCGCCTCACAATCTGCAAATTTTAAAGAATGGCCTTTCAGCCATATGGAGATAATGAAGTATCTGTGTTTCAAATTGATTCAATTTCTGCAATTTCTCTGAATCCTAAAATATAAAATGAATCATATTGTGATATTTTTTAGCCTTAGGAAAATGTCAAATGTGCTACGTGATTAACATAATTAAAATGGGCCTGAACTGATGTGTCTGACGTGTTTCTCCCTTTTGAGAGGTTGGGAATACCTCAGAATTCATTTCTCATGGCAGACTGTCTCCATACCTTTGTGAAGATTAGGGGAAAATTCCAAGGTTTGACTTGGGATATTGGAAAAGCTGAAGTTAAAACTGCCTGTGGTGTCACAGCTGGAAGCATTTTGAAGTACTGAATCATTTCTGCCTCAAAAGAGCTGCACAGAGGTTGACTTCACTGGAGCAATGATGGTTTCAGGTTCTGGACATCACTTGCAGTCACAGAGCCTGTGTTGTATCACATTGAACCACTCACTGATTCATCAGCATCCATCTTTTGTCTTAGAAAAATAGTAATACTTCCAGTTACAATTAATTTTTCTAATTTCAGAAGCTACTCTCTATAAAACAAAGATAACTATTGCACTTGATTCAGGTAGACAGAGGGTATAAAATGCTAAAGACTAGATTTTTTTTGCTAAAACAGCACATTCCCTCAGGAAACCATGGGGTTGCAGTGTTAGAAGGCCACCTGCCTTTTCCCAAAACACTGAGCAAAGCAGGTATTTTGGGAAGGCATTTAAGAGTGGAAGTTCAGTCAGTTCCAACACAAACATCTCTGCTGATGTTATACCAAGCAACAACACAGAGAGACTTCAACTCAAATCTGCTAGGACCAAGAAGAAACTTTGCACAAAACATTTTCACTGCTACTCTGTTTGCTCAGCTGAGCAGAGTACCATGAGCAGCAAATTCTCCCATTCTTATCCTGCAGCGAGGAAGTCCTGGGCTCATCCATTGCCATTTACATTTTACCTGAGAGGGGGAAAAAAGGAAAGCACTAGCTTTAAAATTCACGCATTAAACACACTCTCCTCCCCCACATTTGGCCCTGTGCAGGAAGGCCCAGGGAAGCTGTACTTGACCTTGGGCAGTGATGTTCCCAAAGCCTCCCCTGAAGAAGAGAGATAGGATCTACTCCCATTCATTTCAAGCCCTGCCAAATTTTTGGCAAGGGCTGATTCATCTCCAAGTTGCATGCAGCACTCCAACAGATAAGAGAGCAGACCAGGATTCTGAAATGGAAAAAGTACTCACAGGACCAAGGTGGACAGATTTCAAAGAGTGAACCTGTTGTGCAGGTAGGTAAAAGAATTATAAAAAAAGGGCCTCATAAAATCAGGCCTGGTCTATCAAATTAATAGATAGCCTGTCATCTCTTTCAAGTGTAGTTAAGCAATTTGCAAGTTCCCGTGTGAAAACAATCTTGGTATGAAAGGTTCGTTAACACAAGCACCTGTTCTTGGGTTGAAAAACAAGTGCATCTGTGGAAACAATAAGATCTGTTTAATGAGGACCCATTAAGGAAAAATGGAAACAACCCGAATCTTAGCACATACACACAAATCACCTGCTGACCAAAAAGTGGAGTAGTAAGAAAACTACCAGCCAATAGGTGTTGCACACGAGGTCTGTGAAAACCGTATAGAATAAGTGATGTGAATAAAGAATTGGCTTTTCCCACATGCAGAAAACGAGTCTGGGCTGATCACAGACTCTGCTGAGCCGAGGCGATGGCGGAGACAAGAACCGAGCAGAGAGTGCACAGGAACGGAGACACACAGACACAAACAAACAAACACAGAAACAAACAAACGCAGTCACACAAAAAAAACCAAATAAACACAGACACAAACACAGGAACAAACACAAACAGAGCTCCCGGGAAGGCGCCGCCCGGGGGGTGAGCATGGACCGAAAATGCATCGCGGCGTAAAGTCCAGACTGCGGGCTCATAAAAAGAGGTAAAATACGGGAAATCCGGGATCACCATTTTCAGCTGACGAAAAAGCGATAATACGTGTGTGGGCACCTATATAGCGCAAACGGGATGAAACGGGGTAAAAGAAAATTGTGACCGTTATTACTGTGATGTAGAAAACAATGTGAGGGTAGATATAGAAAATGCCTTTTCTATCGAGTTGGGACAGTTTTTGTGGGCAGTAGCCATAGGGAAAGACACAGTAGCCACAAAAACGTTACTTAGATGGTATTTTATTAGAAATCCGTTAAAAAATGACAATCTGCTGAGGGAGCGCAGCTGCTGCGGCACCCGCCCCGCGGGCTCCAGGGACCTCTCGGTCGGTACCTCCTGTGTCTGCAGCTCCATTCTGTTCCCTGTACCCACGAACGATGGAAAGGCTACCTTTTAATTCCGCTTTTCATGTTGAAAAGACTATTAAAAATGTTCTAGCCTCTTTGAACCTGCCTCCAGTCTCTGCCGTGTGAACTCGCCGGCCGCACGGAAACCCGGCGGACGGAACCTGTGTGCGAGGCCTCTGTGCAAAGGCTCCGGCGGGGCACAGCCCCCGGGCCCGGGCGGCGCGGGGGGAACCGCTCCGCTCCCCGGGCAGCGCGGGGGAACCGCTCCGCTCCCCGGGCGGCCGCGGGGGAACCGCTCCGCTCCCCGGGCGGCCGCGGGGGGAACCGCTCCGCTCCCCGGGCGGCCGCGGGGGGAACCGCTCCGCTCCCCGGGCGGCCGCGGGGGGAACCGCTCCGCTCCCCGGGCGGCCGCGGGGGGAACCGCTCCGCTCCCCGGGCGGCCGCGGTGGCCCCGCTCGGGTGGGCTCTGCCCCGCAGAAAGCCCCGATCCCCGGCGGTTCGCAGCTCCCTGCGGAACGCGCGGGCCGTGCGGGCGGCAGGGCCGGAGCGCGTTCCCGCTGCCGGCTCCTCCCCAGCGCTGACGCTGCGGTGCCGCTCCCTCGGCCCCGCCCGGTCCCTGCGCGGGATTCCCGACACCCCCGGGCTCTGCCGCGGGCTGGAGGCCTTTGGAACCTGTTCTGTGCTTGTTTTCGGTGTTTTCCCCCTTTCGCGGCCGTTAGAGGTTTTCTCCTGTTGCTTTTCCCCCGCGGGTGTTGGGGGCAGGCGGGGATGCGGCAGCCCCGGGAGAGCCGCGCCGGGTCCGCCCGGCTCCGCCGCGGATGGACTGCTCCTGAGTCTCAACTATTTCGACTTTAAAACAATGGTCATTTATCTCAATTTCCCCTGGAGACATTGGACATCATTTTTCGCATGCTGTGAGACCCTGTGTCAGCGACATGATTGGATTGAATAAGTTTTGTTGATTGTAATCGGGTTTTTATGTATCTTGTCGCTTATTTAATAAATAACCGGTAATAGCCTTAATAAAATGCAAGTTTTTTAACATCAGAACATATGAGCTTTTTAAATTAATAAAAAAGGGGGAGGAGATGTGACAGGTAAAAGAATAATAAAGGCCTCATTAAACAGTCTTGGTATGAAAGGCTCATTAACACAACAATCTATTCTTGGGTTGAAAAACAAGTGCATCTCTGGAAACAATAAGATCTGTTCCATGATAACCCATAAAGGAAAAATGGAAACAACCTGAATCTTAGCAACTACACAGAAATCACCTGCTGACCAAAAAATGAACCGGTAAGAAAACTACCAGCCCATAGGCATTGCACATGAGGTCTACGAAAAACTGTATAGAATAAGTGGTGTGAATAAAGTATTGGCTTTTCACACATGAAGAAAACGGAGTCTTATTACAATATGAACCTGCTTTCCAAAACAGCTTGTTTTGAGACCTATGACCATGATACCATTTTAGTCAAAACTTTCAAATGGGAAGGGAACAGAGCCATGACAGCACTCTAACTCTATGGTTACACAGGGAAAAAAATACGGCTAAATTTATACCTTTTAATTTTGCTGGGTTTAGATCTGACAAGCCACACTAAATCTGCTAGAAAGTGTTGAAGGTTTCCTTAAAACTACCTCCTAAATATTAGTATTGTAGTAAGCAAACCTCATTAGCAATTTCTGAGTCTTAACCATGCAGTTTCTTTGTCAGAGCAAAGTGTTTCCCTGTTGCAAAATGTCACCAAAGCTTCCCCCAAAACATCCCTGCTAACATCATCCTTTAGTCTCTGAACTGGAAAAGCATATTCATTTACATGTATCTCCAACTAGTTTTGGGGTATCCTATTCCTTTAGTTAATGAAAATTTTATTTCTACCACAATGGTGTTTGCAAACTGATTGTAGAGATCTCTCGTTAAGACCTTAAGATCTCTTGTAAAATCTCTTACAAATGTTATAACATAATAGATATCAAACAGATTTAGACTTCAAGACGCCAGAGTGTTTTTCATCCAGTTAAGAAAACCAAGATTTTCATTTTCCTATCACAAGCTAGTTTTTATTACATCAATAAGCAAAGTATCTAGGCTAGGTCTAAAAGCCCAATTTCTTCTGCTTTAACTATTATTATTTTTAAAAAATAGAAAAAACCAAACACATACATGCTGCTGAAAATAAAAGCTCCTCAGATCCAGTCAGAGAACTGCTAGGCAGTACTTTCCCCTTTATGCTTCACACTTGATCTGTAATATTACTTGATTGTTCTTCACAGTTCCACAGAGAAAAAGTATCTAGAAACTTATTTTTTATTTTGGTATGTTCTTTTTTTGGTGTGTTGGTGTGTAACCCTATCAATTTATACCCTCAAATGCTGTTTGAAACACCAGCATTTCTGTCTATTTTTTGTGAAATATCTGAATTCTCCATTTATGCATTAATTTATTTTTAATTGCACAGAGAGGTATGGCACATGAAGAAACAAATTTTTTCTGTGTTTGCTATGGTAATATAAATAATTTTAATAAAATCTTTCCTTAAAAGTGCAATAATGAGCAACAACAATTCCTGATGGATAATGACCAGACCAGGAAAAATCCAGGCTAATCTTTTTTTTCTTCTATTTATGATAATTTGCTACAGAAGTGCAACATAAAGGTAAGATCTTTAAATAAGAAAATTAGTTACTCCTGAAATGCAATAGAAGCTGTTTCTTAAGAATTAAGATCCTAGAACAAGTTAAAAGATGGCAAAAATTCCAACCCTTTTGAGACAAGTGGATCCTGTCTCACATAAGAGAAATTGAATATAGTTATTACAGTATGTTTAACAATAAGACTTTGGCCATAAAAATTATGGATATTTATTTCAGAGAGAATTGTCTCTGGTCTCGAGTGATATCCTCTTTTATAATGGTGTAATTTAATCAGTTGTTTCAGCTTAGAAGTCCCTATTATCAATTTTGAGCACTCAAAATCCTCACACCAGCCCCCGCCAATCCCTACGACATGTGATGAGATTGACCATCAGTTCCAGTAAGCACAAATTTTTCTGTGGCTCCCTGATTTTTGTGGAAACTTGATTTAAAAACCCCATGGCCCATGGTTCTTGAGGAGACTGAGGTTCAAATTCAACCTTTTGTGAGCCTAACAGGCAGGATGTGACACAGGCTGGCAGGGCTGCCTTATCTTGTATAAACTGTGAGCTGTACCTCAGAGTATCAGGTTGCAAAAGTGATATCTCATTACTGGAAGTTGAGGCATACTGTTAATATCCTATTAGCCAACAGTTACACAAACAGAGCTGGTTTCAAAACACAATAGATACAGGATTCTTGGAAATTAGAGTAGCACCTGAAAAAATGGTAAGAGGACTTGGATTTTTTTAAAGTTCCTGTTAGGAAACCAGGGTTTGGCAGAATTTGCCTCAAGGGTTATAACCCAGGTGTGATGCCAAGTGAAACCTGGAATGAAGCTTTCACTCATCTCTGCCCTTGTGGCTCAGGAGCTGAACAACACTGCAGAGCAAGGGTCCCTTAACCCTTGAGGAAGCAGTGGCAATGGGAACTATTTAACTGGTAAAGAGATGGATATTTTCTTGTTTTCTATTTGCTATACAGCTTCTGTGGTTTTTCTCAGCTGAACTGCACCAAGCGACATATCAGAGACATCCAGAGACCTCCTCTTGGATCCTTTTCTTAAGTCCCTGGGCAAGATGGCAGTAGCATTCATGTGCACTGATCACAGGTGGAATGAAGACTTTCTGCTCTAAAATGCTGCTTATAATTTAATTTTAAAAAATGCCTGTTGAAGTCTGCTGTCCAAAGTGTCTACATCTTGCTGAATTGCTTTTAGTGCTCAGCAAAAAGAGCCTTAGCCCTCCTCTGAGAAATGAGACCTCATGTCTCCCCATGTTCTGGGCTCTTCCTGCTATTCCCAGGCTTGAGAGACTTGCTGGGGTCAGTCTCATAATTATTTGGAAGAGAAAAGGAAATGCAGAAAACATAGGACAAGGTGGAAACAAGGTAGGGTGGAAACAATAGCAGAACAGAACAAAATCAAACAGAAAATACTGGCGGGGTTGGGGACATTTAAATACAAACAGAAAATAAGAAAATAATTTCAGGAGACTAAGTATACCAAGGAAGGGCTAACAAATAGGCTTATGGAAGGAGCACACAGCCATTCAACTATTCAACTCTATATTGAATATATTTCTCAGAGCAGTTAAGAAAGCAGCAGTGTCTTCAGCAGATTTTGCCTTTGCCTACCTACACTGCACAACACAATCTACTCAGGGTATCCATCATTTGCTTCCCTGCCACTGAAACTATGAAAGCTCTTACTGATTGATGTGGCAACTGAAGAAAAGTTACCTCAATACTCAAAAATAATTTGTTCTTTATCAGATCTATGTCTTCGAGTATTGCTAGACCTCTGTGATATGCAGTTCAAGGAAAGATCAGAAAATAGTTTACAAGCTATGGTAGTTATAGAAAATATTCCATTACACAATCATAAACAACCATATTAGAAATGGAAGTGTATGTAAATATCTATTTAACTTGCACCATCTTGTTAATATGCTGATGAAAATCAAGACAAGAAAGGTTTATAGTTTATCAAATCTACATCAGTTTTTCCTCAGGAGTCTATCACAAGAAACCTTTTGTCCCCCCTCCTGGTTTCCCAGGCTCTGAGTGAGCATGAGAAAGTCACAACTGCAGGCCAAACCTCCTCCTCTTCTCGCACTTGCCTAACCTGTGGTTTCTTCCAGGTGCAGTTAAATGTTCAAGTTGTTCTCACCATGTGTGCAAAGGGCCAGGCTCTGCCAGTGACCTTTCCTAGGGCTCATCTAGAACCCAGGTACTGGCTTGTCTCATGCTGTCTGTTTGATTTTGGTGGGGATTTTTTCCCGAAAATAACAATTTAAAAAACCTCTGCCAGAAGAATGTTGAAAGCATTACGTCAAACACTCAGAAGCTAAGAAACTTGAAATTTGACAAGAAACTGGAAACAAAGGTTACTTATGCAAATTTAAAACAGCTCTCTTCTGTAAAGGTGCATACAACTGGGTACTGCCTATTTATTTTTCACAGGACTGGTGCTCTCAGGGGCACTCAATGAACAGTGCAGCAGGATTTAACCCAGCATCTGTGGGCGCACCACCAAGGACAAAGCTGTTGAGGCATACATCAGTGGTTGGGGTGAGTATGGAGTGCAGGGCACAGGTGCTCAGGGCCTGTGGAGGTGATCTAGCCTTGCTTTGACCCAGTGGCATGTTAGACTAACAGGGATGCTGCTGACCTTCCCCATCTAGCCTCAAAACACTTCATGCCTCAGCTGTCTTGGCTGTTGGCCTTGCTGCAACGTCAGGATGCTGGCCTGACACCACAAGCACGACGCAGCCACGCATCACTTGGTTGAACTGGAACACACTCAAACACCTTTCCTCCAAGTCTTCCCTGCCCAGAGCCAACTCTCAGCTGAGAACAGCTGTGAAATGCCTGGCAAGGCCATCTCCATGGCAGTGATACTCCTCCTCTTGGGCCTCTGTTCTTACAGGAACATAAAGCATAAAGCAGCTTTCTCCTTCACTGAGAGGTCATTGCTACGCTGGAGTAAACTGCTCTTTTTGACATATAAACTTTCCCTGGCGTATTCTGTAAGTTATTTCAGCATGTGTCTCTCTAGCTGTCTCTTCTACATGTGCTGCAGGTGCACCACTGTCATTTGGCTTTACTGCTACAATTGTGAGATCCTGTTTAGTCACAAGACTTTGGTCATTATCACCGGTAGGTCCTGAGTGTGTTACAAAAATGGTGTGGTGTTCCTGGTGCATATTTCAGGTGAACTTGTTATGGCTTATCTTCTGTGATATTTGCACAGCCACTCTGTGGAAACATTAGGTATTTCAAATATGAATTGAGAAATTTGTTCTGTTCCAGGGTGGGCATTTTAAAGTGTTTCTACAAGTTTAAAAAGTACCTTCAAATACTTTCCTCATGTTTTAAGTATGTTTACCTCTTGACGAAAACAATCCCCCTATCATTCAAGTTAAAGTTCATTAGGTTTCCATTTTTATGCAAATTCATATCATATGACATATTCTTTGTGCTTTCTGTAGGTAAGATGATGAATCTCAAGTTACATGCCCTATAAATTGGACCATTTAATGAGTCTTTCTTAATTCACACTGGAGCTGCTAGGTAAGTTGAACATCTTTAGATAGGTTGCTGCAAAACTATGTTAATCTATTAAACTGTATCACAAAACTATCCAACTTTGGTGTGTGTATCAACATTTTTATTCATAATTTCACCTCTTTTTATAGACCATGTCACCTGAGGTGAAGAGATGTTAAAAATGGATGCTGCAATAGAAGAATAAGTATTAGCAGTTGTTTTGCTCTTAAACTAGTTGACAAAGACAGCATGTCCCACTTTGTCTTACACATTCTCTTGCTAAAGCAGCCATGTGTCTATTGCTCTCCTGTAAAATGAAACTACAACTTTTTGCATGGGGAAAAATGGCATATAATGGTATCTTATGTACAGAAAAGAGCTTTGAAGGTATGCTTTGGGTTTTTGCTCTGTAGACTTAGCAGGCTGCCTTTTGGAAAAATATTTTAATTGTCTGAAATAAGATAACTTTGCAACTACATGAATGACATTCATGTCACTGCAGGCAAAGTGTAATTAATACATGTAAGACTTCACACACTGAAAAGTTCTAAAACATTCTTTTTTTTTTTTTTTTTTTTTTTTTTTTTTTTTTTTTTTTTTTTTTTTAATGCAGGACTCTACACTGGAGAGTAAACCAGTCTGGTTTACCTTTAGCTTTAAACGATGTTCTCTCCACAGCTGCACAAAATCTTAGTAGTATCTTTTTTCCTGCTCTCATTCTGTGCTCAAGGTAACCTTGCAGGATTTCTTCCAAAGTTCTCTTTCAAGCATTTTTTTGGAGTTAGTAACGATGGACGACAAACACCAGGTACGTGAAGTTATCTTCATTTTTATCTGTTTGTAAACTCAGTGCTGTCTACCATAATCTGATGTGTGATCTACTTGAAATAAAATAATCAGGATTTTACTAATTTCTTATATGCATAAGAACCATGCTTAAATCTCTGTTTAATGATGCAGTGATTCAATTATATTTTCTCTATGAGTACAGAGAAAAGTTTAGAATTTTTTTTTTTTTAGAATTTTCTGTAGCACAAGAAACTTTTTGCTGAGTCCTAGGTTGGAGATGTAAGCAAGTGCTTGAAAAGCTTAAGGATCCTGTCAAGGATTCAGTCCCTAGACACAGTTAAAAATCAACTAAACCTACTGCACTAATGTCAGTGTTTAGCCTGGACTGGCTCAATCAAAAGAAAACTAACTCAGTTTGCCAGTTCAGTTTTCCATAAACATCCCTGCTCTGCAGGTGACTTCCAGGAACTTATCCCCTCTCCTTACAAAGATTAATGTGTGAAGGTGTCACTTGTTTAAAACACAGCAGTAAACTAGAACTCTGTTTGACAAACATTTTAAAAGTTTGTATTAGTTTCATATGATAAGCTCTGCTTGATCTGAAGGCCAAGACTGAAACTGTGATGGAAAGTGCATAATAGCTGGTTTTGTTCACAGATCTCAAAAACCTGGCTCTTAGTGAAAATGGGGACGATATCCATCAGTTAGCATATCGGATTTCCAGACTGGAAGGAGGTATTTTATCTACCTTTACCTTCTGCTGCTAGTGGGTTAGTGGGGATAGACCAGGTGAGCAAAAATTTCTTAGGAAAAAGGCAGAATTTTCTGCAGTTTCATTGCATTCCTTTTATATCTTCTTCACTGGTATATAATTGAATGAAAACTTTCAAATGGGGAGGTGGGAATTAGAATTTCATAACTAGTGGGAGACACCTGGGTAACAGCTCTGAAGTATGAGTGCAAGCAAGGCAGGACTGTGCCAGATAAATTCCCTGCCTATGCAGAACTGCTCCGTGCACCTTGTGCCCCCAGCAGACAAACAAAACACTAAAAACATACTAAGACCAGTTCAAATCTAAGATTCCACTCACTCAAGAACGTTGGTGTACTGCAAACACCTGAGTCTTACACAGAGTCTCAAAGAAAATCATATACTTTTTAAAAATATAGATTTCCTCATTTCCTTTCTTCCTCCAATTTCTTATGTGATTCTCCTGTTTCATCATCTATGTATGTGTGTTTCTTCCCTTTCCCCCATCCTCATTTTCAAATTTCTTTGAAATCTTCGATTTCAAGTTCTCCTTTCCTTTGCTGAGTGTAATTTAAAGTTATGGAGCAAAATGGCAGGAGTTACAATTGACAGCAAAGGGAGCACAAAACAATGCACAGGTGTTTAACAGCTTTTTCCTCCTCTTGCAGTCCTTCTCTTGAACAAGATAATAACACAGTCTGGAGGAAAAATATTTGCTACCAATGCGAAAAGAGCTGATTTTGATGCTACAGTGGAAAAATGCAAAGAGGCTGGAGGCTCTATTGCCACTCCAAGGAGCCCTGGAGAGAATGATGCTATTCTGTACTTCGTGAAATATTTTAACACCTACGCCTACCTGGGGATAAAACAATCTCTTATTCCAGGCAAATTCCAGCTCCTGAACGGTGCTTGGCTGAACTACACTAACTGGTACCCAAAGGAACCTTCTGGCCGAGGGGAGGAGGAATGTGTGGAGATGTACACTGATGGCACTTGGAATGACAAAGCGTGCAACAGGAATCACCTTATTGTCTGTCAGTTTTAGTGCTTCCCTTCCCCTCTCTGGAATATGCTTCCCTATCACTTGTGTCTTCATTTGTAGCTAGTGAACTTAGATAATGCAGCATGAAAAAATAAAATTCACTCTTCCCAGTCTGATCTGCCTTTTAAACAAATGCCAACCATAAAGAGGAAACTGTATAATGAAAGCAGTGACCATTCTGTCTGTTTTGTTAATCACTGCCCACTGAGTGTCTTAATATTACTGCCTATGGGTTCCTACTGCTGTTAGCCTGCTGATTTATTACAAGACCAAAACTTAGAGTTCTTGGCCACATATCTCAAGTGACTTGCAGCCACAAGATCTTCCAGTGTTCCTTTATTCATGAACCCCTACACTGTGTGTGTTTTGATCCCTCTGTAGGTTTCCCTCCCCAAAACTCCCTGTGCAGACACTCTGCCGTTGCTCAGCCCCTGTTGCTTTGGCCCCCCTCACCCCCAACAGGTGCCCTGAAAGAAGACACGAGCAGTGCTGCTGGGGTGGCACAGAGCCATCCCCCTTACATTTCCCAGTGGAAAGCTTCAGAGTCAGCAGGTCTTCAGCCTTCATGCACCTCAAAAGGGGTGACTAGAAGCCACCTGTTTAGCAATTCCTAATCCCTTTCCCAACTCTAAGGTGCAGGAGCACAAGAAGACCAAGGTCCGCTGTCACATGGGATGCATGTGGAAGAAAACACACAGGAGCCAACAGGAGAATGATTGGGCCTATGTGGTTTAGAGAAAATCAGCAGAGCCACGACAAGGCAAATTTTTTAGGCTATGTAGTCATGAGATTCAGATATAACTAATTTTGGGCACCACAAAGGTGTTCGTCAGACCCTCATTGGAATTCCCAGGTTGGTGGGTCCCAAGTGACTCAGCACTCATTGCAGAAGCTGCTCAGGCTCCACTACCCAGCTTAAGCTAAAGGATTAAGAGAAACCTTTCTCAGCTTTCTTGCTTGAGTCTGTTCACCTCCTGGAGGTGAGAATTTGCCGGGTTTAGATTCACAGTTGTGCAGATGCACACTCAGAGATGTCCAATTTGGTTTTCTCCTTTCTCCAGGGCAGTTGACTTCAACATAGCTTAGGCAATGAAGGCTCTGCATCAGCTCCATGACGTGGTGCAAAGGCTGGCTGGGCATCTGGGGATGCCTCCATAAAGCCAAATGCCTGACTGTCAGTCACACTCATTCACATCGTGTTAGTCCCAGCTTGGCCAGGAAACCTGAGCAAGGACACGCCCAGCTCCAGAGCCAGATCAGCTCCCTTCAGCCTCTGCTGACAGGGAGACAACAGCCAAAGTATGGAAGGTAACAGGGCAGGGCAGGTGTGCTCACAGCTCCTGTGAACCTGGGGGCCAGCAAAAAGGCTGCTTGGAACCTGGCAGCTGTGCAAATCACTGTAATTCCAGAGCAGCAGCTTGCTATGCACAACATTCCTGCACTGGCAGAAATTCAATTACAGGATTATTTTGGGCACACGGTCTCACCACCTGCTCTGTGACAAGGAATGGGTGTTCCTGGCCTTCTTTCAGCCCTCTGCTTGATGTCAGCGCCCGTGAATCATTCTTGCTGTTATTCTCTGCAAACTAGGCTGCTTGTCTTTCAGGTATTAGGAAAATAAATGCAACGAGGTTGGTGTCAAACCAAGACACCTTTCTGCTTGAACAGCCTGGTGCCTGCGGGTGATCCACCTCCACAGGCAGACAATCAATCACTGCAGCAGTATTCAAATCCTCCCTCTCAATGCATACTAAGTAGGACCCTCTTTCCAAGAGCTGTAAAATTATCTCAACATATGCAAAGATAAAACTTGTGAGCAAAGTCTGTTTATCCATGCATCTGTTTGGCATGTAAGGAGATCTACAAACTGTTAATGAATGCCTTATTTCTGGACAGCACAGTCTAAATATAAATTACTGAATACCATATCACGTAAAGTCTAGATGCACCACTCTGTTAACCCATTGAAACAGGTATGTAGAGGGGAAATGAGGACTCAGGAATCCATAAAGCACTGTTTCACTTGCAAACTCTGTTCTTACAAATATTTTACAGCTCACAGAATCTGCCTGCACCCATCAGCTCACCTGCCCAGTCCTCAGCCTTGCGTGACCCCTGTTGTGAAATTAACTCTGCCACGAGCACAAGGAAACAGGATCACAAGCATCATCTCATACAGTAATTTTCCACTCTTCATATTCCAATAAATTTTAAGAAATAAACAGTGATTAACATCAGCCTGAGAATGAAATTGGACACACAGCCCACCAGCGCTCAACATTTAAAGCCATGGTAAGTTTTTTATTTTATCCTACTAATCTCCAGGGGTTCACAGAGCTGTATATCAAAATTGAAGCTATTTGCAGGTTTGTGAAAGAAAGCAGCTGCCTTCAGTGTTAGTCTAATGAATGTGTGTCACAGCAGAAAAATGTTCCACCACTGCCCCATGTTTGAGCTTTTCTCCTGTGGCTTCCCAGGGAAGAGAGTAAAGGACTTTGTTGCTCCAGAGCTGCAGGTGCCCTGTTGAGACACTGCAGCTACTCATGGTACTCGGATGGGGACACAAAACCTCAGAGCAAATGTTTGTCACTGTGCCTGAAGCTGCCACCTTCAACAACCCTGCTGACAGCAGGCAGGTCTGGAAACAGCAATCTTGGCCTCACAGGCAGATTGGTTCAGCATTTGGGCACCGAGTTCATTTCTTGAATCTGAATGAGAGGGCAGTACAGCATCCTCAGATTTGTAGAAAGACAGGATTTCCCAAGGCTAGCAAGCATGTACTCCCAAAAGCTGTTTTCTGAGACATTTGTGAACTTATTTTAAAAGTTTAATCCACTTATCCTAACTAGTTGTGCTTTTAAAAACTGCCACTTTTTAACGTGTATTTACTAGTACTTGTGGATATTCTGGACTACCCAGCATACTGACAAGACAAACTCTGATAGTCAATTTTCAGTCAATGGCGGCACTTCCCCACTTTCAGTTGTAGGATTTATAGTTCCAGCACTACGATTAAGTAAACTTATAATAATCTGAAAAGTTAGTAAAAGAACAGCATAAACAGGTTACTTGGAAAGTAACTTAGTGAGGAATTTGATTTTAACAAGATGAAATACTAGTGTCAAATATTAAGAGAGGTGGAATTCACTAGTCAAGTTCTGCAGGGGAAAGTGTTACTGCCTTGTATAGTGGAAAAATTATTACACCTCCCCAGCCTCCTGCCAAGAATTGTTCAGAAAATTGTTTTGAATCCTATAAAAATATCCATCATAAGAAAAAATATTCTTAACAGCTGTTATTTTCTGTGAAAATACCCTAGTTAATATTTTTTCTGCTTTGGAAGGAGCTGAAAAACCTGTGATGGTTGTGTGGCTTTGAGGTCTAAAGGGACATCCTTGCAATCTGAAGCTCTGTGCAGCCCTTTGGGTGTATCCATTGCAGCACAGAGGGTTCCACAGACCTCACTGTTCAGTTCTTAGGGCAGGTGCAGTTTGGCCTTCACACCTTCTCTTGCCAAGAGGCAAGAGCAGGATGCAGCAGTGTGTTCAGGCAGGAGGGCCACCTCTCAGGGGCTGTGTAGTGCCCCTTCTCAGCAGCAGGGAGAGGAGCCAGAGCGGGCTTAGCAAACCTCTGAAGAGGTTTTTACACGCGCTTTACAGAACAGATACTGCAGCAGCCTGAGCCTAGCTGAGATTTTCCAAATATTTAAATACAGCTAAGCTGTTAAGTAGCAAGTGGGTTGTTGAATAGACACAGGTGGAGGAGAGCTGGGTGTATGAATGCCTCGGATCTGCAATAAACTTCTGAAGGCTGCACATGCTGTTCATAATAATCAGCCAGAATGAGTTACTTAATCAGATGACTCGCTTGTGAGTAAATAAGATGATTTACAAGGAAAGCCCAAGTGGTTTTCTGGTGCAAAACGAGCCCTCATTTTTCTCTGCGGTGGCTGTCCCCCAGAGCAGGCTGTGCTCGTGTGAAGAGCCAGCCCTGCTCTGCTGCCCTGGCAAAGCGCGGCTCCCTCGGGCAGGCTTGTGCCGCTTTAAGAGCACCGAGGGGGAGGCGATAGAGGCACCGCCGTGCAAACAGTGCCGGAGCCCCGTGCTACGCTCACCTGAGCCTCGCACAGCCCTGCCCCTCCCGCCGCAGGTGGCCCTGTCGCTGTCCCTCCCGCCGCAGGTGGCCCTGTCGCTGTCCCTGTCCCGCGGGATGCGCGCCGGAGCCGCTGCGGCCCGCGGGCAGCACCGCACGGCCCCGAGCAGGTGAGTGCCCAGGAAAGATCCCAATGCTGGCAGGTGGGCTGAGAGAGATGGGAATATTCAACAAATTCAACTGCTTTCATGCCGTTCTGTAAAAATAAGGGGGATAACGAAATTGTTTCTAATTTGGGTAAAAGGTTGTCGGCAGGGAAGGTTTGAAAAAACGGAGTTGCTACTCATATAATTAATTTTAAGTGCAAAATAGTTGGCTAAATAGTTATAATGCTGTCTGTAAGTGGACTGCATAAGGCAATCTTTTATTCTCCTTTTACAGTTAGAACACCTCCAGCTTGTATAAGCTTATTCGAAAGTGTTTAAAATCTAAATATTTCAGAACAGGAAATGTTTGTGACTCAGACATAGGTATCTCCTCATTGCTACACATTCAAGAATCAGAAACCTAAGAGACGTATGCCACAATTTGTTCTCTATGAAAGAGAACTCTTTCACCGGTAAGAAGAGAGCATCTTTTTAGACAAATCTGAATTTATATGTCCAGAAAAGTGTGATTTAAGTAACAGCTGAGAAACTCTTCTTGAATTTTTAACTTTCATTGTAGTTACCTGATTACAATTACTTTTGGAAGTGAGGTGAAACTAAGGGCTTGATTGGCTTAATCACAGTTTCCTATGCTAGTTTTGTCTATGAAATAGTCTTCATCATAATTTTTGTTTTAAAAATCTTCCCCCATATTGCATACACTTAATTTCTGCACCCAAATTTAACATTAAGGTATTTTAAGCTATATTTGTATCCTGCAGTGACTTTACTCACTGAAAGATAAATACATAGAGATTTGACTTAAAAATAATCAAACCAAACTGCTTCATGCCTTATAAAGGCTGAAATCCTTTAAAAAATGAATACTGAAATATTTTAATTAATACTTCATTTGCTTGTTACTTGGAAATATAATATATAATATTAGAGAAGAAAATATTTATAATAAACAAATTCAGTGAAACTTCTGTTAATATTTTAATGATTCTGAGTGTTTTCATGCACTTTTGGTTTGAAAGGTTTGGACTTCTAGAGACCAAAGCAGCATTGTTACACCTTCCTAAGGTTCTACACTGTTGAAGTGCAGCCTTTTCTCTGAGGTACCAAACTCATTAATTTGATTTCTGGTTCTTACAGGAGTTTTAAGTGACTATTTTAATTTGCAGTGTAGTTATCTAGCAATCATCACCCTCTTTTCAAGTCCATCACTGTGCCAGACATCCAAGCCTGAGAACTTTTTCCTGTTCCTTCCATTTGCTACCTCTGTTTGTGACACGGTCAGGGAAGTGGCAGAGGAATGAGTTCACCCTCCTGCAGTTGCACAGGGTTACAAGGCACACTAAGGACGCTGCAGCAGCAGTGACCTCTTCAGAAAACCAGCCCTGGGTAATTATCTTGGCGTGTGAGCAGGAAGCTGGCAGCTAGGTTAGAGAACAAGTACTCAGTAGCACTTGTTTTCCCCACTTGAAGGGCAAATATTTATATCACTGACTGAGTGGAAAATGAAGCAGAACAAGTTCGTTGTTGCTGTTGTTGGTTAGCCCCTTTCAGCTTGTTCTTCCTTTAAAATGAGTGCCTGGGAGAAGAGTGGCCACGCTCCTGCAGCACGGGAAGGGTTTCACAGCTCCAGGTGTGCTGAAGCAGGTGGGAGCTCCTCTCTGTGTCTGACTGAGCAGCTCTCAGGTGTGGATCATAAAACCCCTCCCCACATAAACAGCTGTAAGCCCTGTTTGTAGAAGATATGGGAAATTCAATGTGGGTCATGTGGTTTTATATGATATACTTAAGAGCAGAATTTAATGGTATTGCTGACCTAATAAAATATCAGAAATTGTATAAAGATATCACTAATAATTAGTCTTTACTATTTCAGATATATTGGTTTGTATTTTATACAAATTTTGTATTGTTTTGTGCCCTTAATTGTGTTGTTTTATCCAATCTGACTGTATTCGTTTCCACCAAAGTAAGAGCTGAGCACTGTCACTTGATTTCACAAAGTCTTTGACATTAAGTGCTGTAGCTACTAATCAGAAAATCTTGCTAGGAAGAAAAGAAAATATAAATATTCACTGATCTAAAACAGCCTTTGAAGACATCAATGTCTTCTGCCATTTGACGGCTGCATTTACAAATTTACTGGGCTCCCAACTTGTTTTTCTGTTTCCAGAGTTTAGCCAGTAGTACTAGATCTGTGACTGTCCAAGCACAGAGTAAAAATTATTATATGATAGCAAATAATTCTGTGGTTTGGAGGCCAATAAATTATATTTTAAAATCCCTCTCCTACAGCCTCTCCAGCTTAAAAAGAGGCTCACACCTATCTTCACCCACCAGTCAGTGGGAAGAGGGGAATAACGCGGAAGGCTGCCACAGGAAAGGTCAGAACTCAGGCAGCCTGCTGGGCTCTGCAGCACAGCCCACAGCAGCAGAACTGCAGGTCAGAGCCCATGAACACGCACAAATCGAGGTGCTGCTTTGGCTGAAAACAGACCCAGAGCACAGCCACGGCAGGGATGAACCTGGTGGGCAGCATTCCAGCTCAGAGCACCCTCCTGCCACAGGTATGTGCTTCACTGGTGAGAGGAGAGCGGCTGAGAGAGCGCTCCAGGCCCTAGGGCAGCTCCAGCTGCATCCCTGTACTTTTGCTGTGAGTGTAAGATTTGAGATTAATCTAACTAGAAGGTGACACAGCAGCCAAGGAGAAGTCCACTAGGACTCTGCTAATGGACATCTAGGCTTCATTAAGGTCAGCGCAGCCTAAATCTTCCAGGGTTTGTTACCAGACATACAGAGGCTGTCCTCACAAACCACAGCAAAAATTAAACTGAGCTAATGGCAATTTTAACACAGTGATGTACACTGGAAATTATTCAAATTTTCCACTCTCCTCAGACAAACACATTCTATAAACCCTGTTTCCATCTTCACCTTTACATAAAGGTGAGGATTTAGTAACAAAAACCCATTAAAACACATGCTTGGGCAGACCTGAGACCTCCTCTGGTGAGTTGTAGCCCGAGTTCCCACAGCGTAGGCAGCACTGCACCCCTCAGGAAACCTCCTCACAACTGGTACTGGTAGAGGTTGTGGAGAAAAAAAAACCTTTTCAGTCCCTGGCACGTCCTTTTACTCCCCCACTGTTCAGCTCCCAGGTGTGTGGGGCCTGGAACAGGGCTTGCCACCGTGATGCATTTCAGGTGTGTGAGTCCTGTGGAAGGAATTGCATTGAACACTGCATTCCCTTTATAGGACACACCTATTAACACTTTACAAAATCAACGTGATTTAACTCACTCCTAAGCACCCTGCCCTGTCTAAAGTGTTATACATGAAAAAAGAGAAAATATGTATTTTGGTGGTAGTTCAATTTCCAGCTCTCCTTTCCATCATGTTCTTTTGTTTTCAGCCTTAGGTTTGATACATGTCAGTGTAGAAATAATTTTGTGTAATGATGCTCTAAGTGGGAGAGGATTGCCCTAAAAATCAAAACTTTAAAGAGAAAGGCCTACCCAAGGGTTAGGAGCAATTCTTCAGGGTGGACAGGGGGTCTTAACCAGAATCAGCAGCTGCACCTGAGCCCTGGGGGAAAGGCAGGCTGATGCTCTATGGAGCCTCCTCAGGTCACAGAGAGAGCAGGACCTTTTCTGGGGTCTGCAGCCTAGAAAATGGGTTTATTCTTCAGGCTGAGAAAGGAATAGACCAAAGAGGCTGACACACCCCTATGCTGGCTGAAACAAGCACATCTACTCAGATATAATTCCTATTTGCAAGTAAATAATGCAGCATGTTTTTCTGCTTTACAGCTTCAGACTCTTGGCATGGAGGAACTGACAGTGCAGACAGTGCTGGCCCCGTGGGAAATCCTGCTGGTCATTTTTGCTGCAGTGCTGGTGATGAGTGTGCTGATGCTGCTGCCACCTGCCGCGGTGGTGATCTGGAGGATGAGGCACAAGCCGCAGATCTCGCTGCACGGCTCGGTGTGAGTCAGCCCTGCACAGCACCCCTGCCCGGGAGCCTGGCTCCAGGACACCTCTCAGCATCACCCTCCCCACCCGTGACACACCCAAAAGCAGTGGGTCTGCCCCTCCTGCCACTGAGCTCCTGTGAAAAGAGGATGTGTGTGATTTTGTCGTCGTGAGCTGCAGTCCTCGGCACTTTGCCTTCCATTTTTTGGCTGGGTTGTAATTATTGCTGTTGGCTCAGTTCCTAGACTGAGTTCTTCTCTTGTGTTATAATGGACTGCAGGAGAAGCAAGGATAATGCAGCATTGTATTCCCTTAATTAATATCAGGAAAGCCTCCCTCTCTATAGTTATGCTGTAAATATTACTGAAGCCTTTAGCTGACTGACACTTATGCAGGTGGACTTATCAAAAGCATGCAGGATACTCTGGGGAGGCAGTGGCTTAGTCTGGTTGTATTGCAAAACCTAAAAAGATAATAAAATTTCAGAGAATGGTACAACAAATAAGCCTTCCCTGCTGCTGTTGGTCAATCTGAAGACTTGATGGTTTAAAATGTTCTCAAATTCTTTCATTTTTTATGGGATTTCCTCTCTCCTCAACCCCCTAGAGCCAGAACAAAGCCTAATCCATCCCAGGACTAGAGCAGGAGCACAAGGAACAGTCCAATGCTCAGACAGGCCAGGCCAGACACCTACAAGAAGTTAATGCAAACACACAGCAACCATTTACATTAATTAAATTATGCAAATGTACTCTGGGAAATAACACGATTAAATTTACTTTCGTTTTTAACTGTGTCATATGGGCTTATTGAGTCAACTCCCTGTCTCATATCTAAATAAGATCTCAGGTGGTGGGAATAGAACAAAACTTCTCGTCAAGTTTTTGAAAAACAACACAATCTCCAGCTTAATACTAGGTTCATAACAGATGATAATTAAAGCTTTCCAGCCTAATTCTCCCACACTGTGTGACACTCACTATGAGGATTTCTGACCCACAAATGAAACAGTTTCTGTTAGTTTACAGGCTTGATTTCCTCATGAAATAAAATATGAGTGACTCTTCTTTTTTGTTCATTGGTTTGGAAAGTCACTACAATAGATGAACAAAATTGACAGGAAAAATGGGGTTCAGGACCAGTAGAAAAATTATACTGCAAAGTACTCCAGATATTTTACCTGAGAATTGGTTGATAATGATTTGCCTGGAAAGATCTAAAAATATTACATTTTCATTTGAAAGAGATCATTTGTTTGCCAGAAATAAATAAATTAAAAAACAAACACACCACCCCCCTCAAAAAAAAAAACACCCCAGCAATTCAAAACTCATTGGGTTTTTTTAAGACTATAGAACTTTTGTCTCCAACACAATGACTTAATTTATTGCCACATGGTTTATAAGCAGCCAGAGCAGCCAACTTATCCCTTTTCTGGTATAATTGTCTGCTCCACTCATTGTCATATGACTGTCTGCTTCTGGGCCCTTAAGCAACAGGGGTCATTTATGGGTTTTTTTGCTCGTAATGACTAGATTCTGAGCCTGAAATATAATATGTAAATATAAATATTTGAATCATTTATCTGATTAATGAGGTAAAAGTCAATTTTACACCATGTACCACAAACTATGCGTCTGAAAGATCAACAGAAATAGGGAAAAGGTTAAAAAGATAAACACAAACAGATGAGCTGTCTGTCCTCAGATCTACAGCTTCACTGTTTGCTCAACAAAAGAGAATTAAAATATTACCCCAAGCACAGATTCCAGTGAAAACCAAGCGAGCAGTAACTAAAATTCTTGTTTATATTTCATAATAATTCACATGCACATTGTTTCGTAGCTGCAGCTCCACAAATAAGCTGGATCACCAGTGCTAAGTTGCCTTTGGTCTTCACTTTCACTTAGTGCCAGGTGGACAATGGACAGGTTTTCTGCTGCTGTTCTAAGCCCCAGCCAAGCAAGTGGATAAAGTATTATACTCCTACAGCCAGGAACTGTTGTCACTTACACAGCTTTAATGGTGACCAGAGCAGTAATAGTGACTAACAAAAGTGAGTAGAAGTAAGGCCCTTTCTCAGTGAAGGTGACCCCTGACACAGGACAATTGCTGATAACGATCAGGGTTATCACTATCTTCAGAGATCCTGAAGAAGTTAAGCCAATGGGAAGGCATCCATTAAAAAACTGTAGCTCTTATTTAATTCCAGCTAGACAAATTTGAGCCATAAAAGTGGCTTAAATTTGAAACTGTCTTTAAAAGTGACTTTCTTTTGAAACTCTTCTGCCGTGCACTGTGGGATTAGATTTAACCTGTATGTCCATACCCCAAAGCTGAGGTCGTGACTGTGATCTCCAGGGCTTTAACTAAATAAAAGCTGTGTGTTTGCACGTGTTAGCCATGATTTCAGTGCTCTGCTCTGCTGTGCCCGGGCTGTGTGGTGTTAGTACCCACAGATGACACAGTCGGCCCCCGCGTCCCGGCCGGAGCTGTCGATGCCGCGCTCTGCGAGCTCTCGCAGGAAGGTGTTCACCTGCCCTGCCTGCCCCTCAGGGGAGGCAAGGGTGTGCACACAGCTGCTGTTGCTGGGGAAATAGGCAGAGTTAGCTCCACTGATGGCCATCTCAGAGGCTGGAAAAGATCAAAGATGACAATGATTAAATAAATTAAATAAATTAAATAAATTAAATAAATTAAATAAGCAGCTGAATTACTTAGATTAGATTTTTCCTGATCTTTAAACCTGTGCCGGAATCCCCATTTTCTAGACTAAAGTTTCCAGCTTGGAATGAAAGTGCCTAAATGATTGCTTGCTCTTAGTAAGCCTTGGAAAACAGCTAGCAACTAGGCACTGTCAGCAGTGAAATATTTTCCCTTAAGCACGGAGGAGGTGGGGTGGCCTTTTGTGTGTCTGTATGCACATTTATTTTTAAATTAAGGCAATAACAACAGTCTCACAGCCTGCTTTGGGTCACAGATTGCTCAGTGGTTACAATGGGAGCATCTTACAGTCCTGGGGCTGCCATGAAGGTGGCAGCACTGCTGCTGGCTGGGGGCCAGCTGCTGGGCTTTATTGTGTGTGCATACTGGTGTTGGTCAATTTTGCTAAGACTCTTCAAGTATTGTTGAAAAATAAACAGTTTTATGTCTTATTGCTGTCTGTCCAGTAGGTCACAACCCTTGTGCAATGTGGGGTTTGTGTTAGAGTGATGCCAATTTATTGTTTTTTCACAAACCAGGTCCATCTTCCCACAAATATTAGCATAAATGTCATATTTGGTACCTCAAGATGAAACAGCAATGAGAGTATTAAAGCTGATGTGTTCTGTTGCTCATCAGCCTGCCAGCTTAGCACTGGCTCTCACAATGGCACAAATGGCAAGGTTGTCACAAAAAGAGAAACTTTTCTTTCCTTCATTTTTAACAAAAGAGAGGGAGCCTGGTGTCCTCATGCACAGATGTATCTGAGAAGCACTCACGGTTGCAGACAGCCAGTGCCTTTCCCCCGACAAGCTGCGTGGTCCAGGAAAAGCCAGTGGCATTGCCACACACTTCGTACAGCCTGCTGCTTCTGAGGAACTGGAAGTCAAAACCCTTGGGAAACAATGGTGGAGAGGAAAAAAAACAAACACTGTCTTAGGGCACGTCAGGGTAACTGCAAGGGGAGGAAACAGTCAGGGCAGCCAAACACGAACACTACAACCTCTCCCAGCCCTGAGGGATATGAAAAAAAGTATAGTGAGCAAAATTAGGCTTTACCAAAAGCAGCTGCAAATGAAGGAATAACTGCAGCAATGTAGCAGAGGTAAGGCAGGAATTTTTACCTCGTTGCACATGGGTTTGCAGTACTGAGCGTTGTCAATGGTCACACACACCAGCCCCCCGTTTTTGGGGGCCACTGGGCGTGGGCAGGAAAGTAGCTGCTTGCAAGCTTTTGGGTGGATAAAAAGAAAAAGAAAGACAGCAAGAAAACAATGTATCAGAGTGAAAGTGGGTATAAAAGCCTCTCCTTCCCAAGCAAATTCATTGATCTGTTTCCAATAGCTTTTTTTTTTTTTTTTCCCCACACCCACAGAATTTTCACCTCACTCGTCACTGTGACAACAGGGTCAGCCCTGGTTACACTTTAGAAACAGCTCACTGTGGCATTTGCATTCACAGCATTGATATTCAGTGCTATTGTGGCCAAAGCCAACCCAATATTTCTGAGAAAAATGTGGCTGATGCCACATTTCCACATTTCTGGGAAAAATGCCAGGCCCGAGACAGCCCAGGGGTGTTGGGCTGCCCTGCTGTGACCGTGCTGCTGCTCAGCACCAGTGCCTGGGCTGCAGGGACAGGAGGACCCCTGGTTGTGCCTCCCCAGTCAAAGTGCTCTCTATTACTGAGACCTCTTTTATACTTTGCCCTTCTTCCCCCAAAGAAATGCAGACACTTGGTTCGGTCTGTAGTAGAAAATATTCCCTTCATGCTCCTCCAGTGCCTCTTAGTTCAAGATCTTAGTTCAAGGCCCAGCAAAGGGGAGCCTTGGTTCAGGAGGGGCCTCACATTGCTCTTGAACGGGGCGCAGCAGATCAAGGGTTTCTTTCAGTGTCCACACCAGGGAATTGATTGAAGCTTTTTCACCATTGGCAATCATTCCAGGCAAGCATTCTGAATATTTCTGTGGAGTTAGAGGAGAAAAGGAAAGACTTTGGAGCCTTAGAATTAATCTGTCTGTGAACATACATCAATAAAGAAGCTCATGTATTTCTAGGTAGCTATCGTTACTTATCTTGCTATACTGCTTAAGTTCAAGCCCCTTCATATATCTGGAGCAGGGCAAAACTGGAAAATATATCAACAAGGACATTTTTGGACTAGCAGTAGCAGAACTAAAGCTATGGTAAGTCAGATGCCATGATGTTTATCTGCTCTTGTGTGTGGCTGCCCTCCCCAGCGTGTGCTTTGTACATTGCCAAAGCCATGCAGGAGCTGTGCTTGCCCAGCCATGCAGGCAGACACGGCAGGAGCCCACCCTCACAGGAGGTGGGCACAGAACAGACCCTGGCTCAGCCAACCTCTCACCTTGAGACTCTCATTCACATCATCTATGGTTGCACTTTTGCAGTCACTTAGACCAGCAAAAGGTCCGGCTTCAGTAAAATCTAAAAGACAAGCAGAAGCAGGTACTTAGCTAGTCACAGTCCCTCCTGACACACGAACAAACCCCAAATGCCACTTGCTCAGAGGAGCTGACCTTCTATCCTGCTTCTCCCCTATCCCACAGTCCCAGTACTAGCTTGTATCCCTGAGGTGATCAGGGCTCAAGTGGGAATAGCCTGTACAAATCCTGATCTGTTGGAAACAGCAATGTGAGCACCTGTTCGGGGCCCCTCAGGGCTGGGTTCCCAAGCAGGCCCTTCACTTCTCTTAGACAGCCCTTTTTAAATAACTGTTAGTCATATTCAAGAGTGTCTTACCTGCATGAAGCACTGCTAAACTCAGAACAAAGAGTGTTTTCAGAGGGAGGCAGGAGCTGAACATTTCTCTCCCAGGAGACCAGAAGTGGTTACTTGTTGCTTGCAGTGCTGAAGAGCCGAAGCAGCAGAGTCAGGCACAGAGCTGTGTGTCCCTGTGTCCCTGCTTGTTTACCCTGTGCCACTCCAGCAGTGCTGGCAGCAGGGATAAGGGGGGGGCACGCCTTGCCCCACTTGCTGGGAAGCCCAAGCAGAGCTGGCCAGAGCAGGCTGGGGGAGGGCAGGGGCACGCTCTCAGGGCACTGGGGCAGACTGGCGCTGCGGCTGCCAGCTCCACCAGGAAATTTTCAGATTAGCTGGTTTACTGTAAACATGTTTAGTGTATGCACATTCTTGTATGCTCTGGCTCTCTCACCACCTTGCCATCTGTCTGTGTTTGCCTCTCTCTCTCTCACACACACAAATATACTTTCATAAAGAAGACAAAATAATGCCTTAACTTGTATGTCATGCTCCAGGAGAAAGCTCAGAACATCAAATGATGACTGATTTGAACCAAGAGGGTGCTGTATGTGTCCTGTAGCATCCAGAGTTTTGCCAGTTTCTTCTCTCTCACCTTTTTTTTTTTTTTTTTCCCCCCCATGGACCCATGAACCTGGTGTAATTAAATCCATTTATGGGAAGAGCACAATAGGTAGCAAAATTGCCACAAAATGTCAACCTTTTCTACCCTACACATTCACTACCAGATGAATCCAATTTTCCTAGGGGTGTTCCTGACCCGTGTGTGTGTGTGAAATGCAGGGGTCAGGGTCACAGCCTGTCACCTGACAGCCTGTCACACATCTCCCCACACTGCCAGCCTGGGGCCAGCCTGGGGCCAGCCTGGGGCCAGCCTGGGGCCAGCCTGGGGCCAGCCTGGGGCCAGCCTGGGGCCAGCCTGGGGCCAGCCTGGGGCCAGCCTGGGGCCAGCCTGGGGCCAGCCTGGGGCCAGCCTGGGGCCAGCCTGGCCTGCCTGCCAGCCCCCTGGGCACACACACACACATCCCCTCCTCTCCAGCAAACCTTTAAGGGTTGTTATTGCCACCACCTGAGCAGAATTGTTCCTGTTGTCTGCAGGTGTTTCTTTTTGTTGAGACACAACTTTCTGCTTCCATGTTATGAAACACATTTATTTATTTCTTTATTCTTAATTATTTTTGTTTACTTTTTAATTTACTTTTTAATTAATTTGTTTTTATTAATTTGTCGTTCACTTGCTTCTGCTGGTTGTGGTGTGCTACATTATGACCTGGAGCTCCTGAAGAAGTTCAGCCAAAGGGAAGGCACCCAGGGCATTGACAAAGAAATGTCTTCTGGTGCTATCTCGGGGACATCTTGATAAACTGGGATGTGTAGGACTGTAACAGTTCTGTGACAGCATGAATGGTGACCTCCTTATTATTAGCAAAATGTCTTTGTATACATTACTGACAGGTAAAAGATCATTAGCAAAGCAATTCTTTAATAACAAAGGTCAAGGTTTTTGTTTCTAGGCAGACCAATAGCACCTGGCTCCAAACAGCTTACATTCCTCAGGCTGACATACACATATCCATATTCCTTGGAAGATAAGCAATGTGCAGCTAGGAAAACAGTCCCCAGGAAATCTTTGCCAACTCATTCTATAAGATGCAGGTGGTCTTTAAGATATTTTCCTGCCAAAATGTACCCAGGTGGGTACCCAAAGAGGCCCACTGATTAATGTGGTAAGTCCTTGGGAGATCAGAAGCTACACATAAACCTGTTTATCTCAACAGAACACAGAACACATTAGCATAATTAATAAAAGTGGAGAGACCTCTGGCTTGACTAGATAGAAATTGTGTTTACGACACACTTGAAAGGAATAAATGGCAGCTTTTTCTTCAATGTTCATGACAGGCACTTTCCACCACCACCTTTATTTGGGAGGCACAGTATGAAGACATTTATTCAGGAGATAAACACGGGGTGGCAGCACTTCTCCAGCGCAGATTTATCAGAATGCTGGCTAAAAGCATTGAGTCCCTCTTGGGGGCCATACCCAGGCGACCCTTGCGTTGGAGGATTAATTAAGCTGTTGCAAACAAACAAAACCGAGCACAGAAGATAAACGCGGTCTCACACCCTCCCAGTTTAAACAAACCTGTGCCTAAATCACATTTACAAGGAGTATTTTGGCACTGTCGAGGGCAATACAGCACACGGCACACAGTCCTTGTCCTCTGTCTTGGCCATGTCCCGCACACCCGCAGCAGCGACCCTGACCTGTGGGGAGGACAGGCGGGCGCTGGCTCCTGCAGGGACAACGGGACACCGGGGCCACCCTTGGCACACACCGGGGCTAACCCTGGCACACACCGGGACCATCCCCTGGCAGCCACCGGGGCCACCCTGGCAGCCACGGGGACCATCCCCTGGCACACACCGGGACCACCCCTGGCACACACCGGGACCATCCGCTGGCACACACGGGGATCATCCCCTGGCACACACCGGGGCCACCCTGGCACACACCGGGGCTAACCCTGGCACACATCGGGACCATCCCCTGGCAGCCACCGGGGCCACCCTGGCAGCCACGGGGACCATCCCCTGGCACACACCGGGACCATCCCCTGGCACACACGGAGACCATCCCCTGGCACACACCAGGACCATCCCCTGGCACACACCAGGACCATCCGCTGGCACACACGGGGACCATCCCCTGGCACGCACGGGGACCATCCCCTGGCAGCCACGGGGACCATCCCCTGGCACACACCGGAGCCACCCCTGGCACACACCGGGGCCACCCTGGCAGCCACCGGGACCATCCCCTGGCATACACCAGGACCATCCCCTGGCACACAGGGGGACCATCCCCTGGCACGCACCGGGACCATCCCCTGGCACACACCGGGGCCACCCTGGCAGCCGAGTGCCGGCACAGACCCGCTCCACAGCCAAGCACACGCCCAGAGCACTGGTCCTGGTGTAACCTCATGCTATGTGCATTTGGTGACATTTTGGAGTTATTTCTCTCAACTGTATTTTATTCCCAGCTTGTATCCAACATAGAAAGCCATGGGATAAACCTGGCGCTTGGGAGCAAAAATTGTGAAAAAATACCATGTAGCACAAACCTAAGAGTTACAAATAAAACTCTAATGCTTTATCACTGAATTTCCATTAATCATAACAACTGAAGAGTGATCATACACGTATCAGGGAAATTCATATAACAATTTCAAATCTAATCAAATTCAATTATGTTGGCAAACTAAATTCCTACAAGAGTAGAAGCAGCTGAATTGAGATGAATCATTTTACAGCAGCATTAAAAAAATACCCATAGAAAAAGATACACCTTTACATACATGGTAGGAAAAAGCTTTTTATTCTATGATTGTTGTTTCATAGGAGAGCACTTATGTTTCAAAAACGCAGGCAATTGAAACACGACAGTAACAGCACATATGCACTGAAGGTGATTTAAATATTACATACATGTTAACATCTTTTATAAAAGAGGCCAAGATACTGTTAGGTGATATTCAGCCTTCTCCCATCAAAGCAGCCCCCAGCCGTATGCATTGCTAACTCCAGTAAGGAAATTGGACCCCAGAATTTCCCATTGTCTAATTAGAAGCAACAGATCTGCTGATCCTTAGTCAGAGCTGGGAAAGTCGTCTTCACCTTTGCCCATCAAAGGTTTGAGGTTCAGCTTTTGGTTTGAGTACCTGAGTCACACTTTGTCTTTATCCAAAGAACCAACAGAGCAGCAGTTACAAGTAAACTGTATTTTGTTGTCTTATGCTGATTAAAAAAACAGACTCTGTCCATTATATCTTAGATAATGAAAGACACTGAAGGTTAAAAAAAAATCAATTTCCAAGAAAATAACCTTTCCTTTCTTTCCATTTAAAATCTAAAATTCCTTATGTTGAATATAAAGCTGTCAAATTTGATTTTCAGAAGCATCCTCATCATTCGTGGTCTTCCTTTCTGTTTTTAAAAGGTGACATGTCACTAATGTCAAAACACGAGTTTTTTAGGCACTTCCCATGAGAATTCCTGTCTTCCAAAGTGACCATAGCATGCAGTCTTCTGGTAAATGGGCTTTTTTAGATCCAGATCCCTGTGTGTATCATAAAAAGAAGGAAAAAAAAATCATATTAAGATACTGCACGATAACTGCTACTAAAATCCTGATGTTGATATCCATCCCTTAGACAAGCAGGCACATTCTGGGGATGCAAGCATACCACTGAACATGTTCAGTGAAGACAACTAAAATTACAACACTGCTTAAATGTCTTTAATGTACTTAGGGCCATAGGAAAAGGCCTTATTATTAAGAATTATTAATTGTAATGGAAAAGACAAAATAACCTTAAATTCCTTTGGTAAACCAAAAAATACCTTTTCATCAGAGCAAAGTAACTTAAAGTTCTTGGAATGCAAATGCTGTTTTATTTGACTTCCACATACTATAGAAGGCCAAACCTTCAGTAACAGCTGAAGATTTTTCAAGAAATCATTTTTTGGATGCGGCTACCGGGATCTTTTCTTTTCTGTGTGTTTCTTTACCTGACAATGACTCCAGGCCGAAGATCAAAGTTTTTGTGCACAATGTCTAGCAGCTCTTTCTCTGTTTTTTGGGAAGTTCCATAAGTGAACAGTGAAATAGACAGTGGATGAGCAACCCCAATGGCATAAGAAACCTGTGGGAAAAAAGGCATCTTAGCCAATAAACACAGCGCCTCGGGGCAACAGTGGGCAGCAGAAGAAAGCATTAATTCATGAATCATCTTATGAAAACTAAAGCCTCTCCTTCACTTCTTATATTTGCACAATCTGTATTTGTAGAAAAAAAGAAGAGAAAACTTTGAAAATGCTGAGGCCTCTGGATTACTTTCTCCCCCATTATCCAGGCACCCCATGCTCATTTCAATGACAGTGAGCTTCAGAGGGTTCAGGGCTCAACAAATATCCTGGAAAATGCCAATAAAATAGCCAAAAAGCTAATGAAGGGTTCCAGTTTCAGGAAGCCAACAGGCTATTAGTGACATTACAGTGGGTTTGAACCAAGCACATCGAGTCTTCTTCTCCTCACAAAACCATCACCGTGACCACTTCTACTACAGCGGCTCATACAGAGGGCGTTCATAGAAAATCTAAAAAGGGAAAATCATTCTGAGGAAAGCAAGATCCTTGGCAGAGCATACCTGCACCAGAACCCGGCGGCAGAGGCCGGCCTTCACCAGGGACTTGGCCACCCAGCGGGCTGCGTAGGCGGCCGACCTGTCCACCTTGGTGTAGTCCTTGCCAGAGAAGGCGCCGCCGCCGTGCGCTCCCCAGCCGCCGTAGGTGTCCACGATGATCTTCCTGCCGGTGACGCCAGCATCGCCCTGCGCCGGGGACAGACGTGGGCCATCAGGCACCCGTGCAGCCTCAGACACGGCTGTGCATGCCTTCAGCACACTGCAGCAGCGCCTAAGCTCATCACACAGCACTGCTGTGGGGTAGCTGAAGGAATGAGCTTGTCTCACCAGGGTACGACTGTGGCTGTCATTGCTCTTTAAAGCCAGATCCTCGAGACAAGCCATTCACAAATTTGTTTGGTTAATCAAGCAAACAGGTTCACACCCAGATAGTTACAGCATGCTCTGCCTGTTTTAATTGTAAATATGGAAACTTTGGTTTAGAAATGACCTACTAAGTATCCAAACCTATTACAGAATATTGCTATAACACTAGTTGCCATAAAGGCACTACTGAGAGATTTCACACTGTTTAAGATATGAAAAAAACCAATCCAGGCTTTTATATCTTTCAGTCAAAATCACAAATTGTGTGAATATTAAATAGATCCTTTTTTATTTACAGTCAAAGATATGTCAATGGTACCTTACAGATGGTTACATGGACGTTGGCACCCAGCACTTCCAGTGCAGTATCAGAGACTGTCATAAATGTACAAAAAACCACATTTCCAACCCCAAAATATTTATAGTCTAATTTCAACTATACACAACAGGTATGGAGTACAAGGCAGTTATAGGTAATTGAGAAAGGATTGCTTCTTTCTGAGAACAGATACCAATAGATGAATATTCTAAAATATTAAATAAGCAAGTACAGATAATATTTTAGTTGCCTACAGCTGTCCTGACCGCTTCTCATAAGTACTTCATATTTTCATTTGATCTGGATTAGCTGATCAGCACTGAACTAATTGTCTGACCCCTGCAATTTACTAAATCCTTAAGCTTTCTGGTGTGAAAGAAAAAGTTCAAATTTTAAATTCTGCTGCCACCTGTGCAGACAGATTTGAAATTCTTTGCCTCAGAACATCATGTCACTAAAATTCAGCTGCTGGAATGTTTGCATGGCAAACAAAAGTGGGGAGTCAAAGTTTTTCTTAGAAAAACTCTGCATATACACACAAGTAAACCTTTGGCACTGTTTGTTCCATTCTGCTAAGAAAGCACTGAGACATAAATCTGGATTTTAGATAGCTGAGCATGTATTAAAGGATCCTGTCCTGTGGTTTTTTGCTTGTCTCAAACTCTAATTTTTGATGGTGCAGACAGTTGCAATGAGAACACCTTGTGTGCCACCATGACTTGGTTGCCGAACTGAGTGAGAGGAAGAATAAATGGATACGTTAAAAACATGCAAAATAACCCACCCCTTGTTTCAAAGGTGCTGAATGAGTATAAATGCACTTGTAAAGTGTGTGGAAGTCATCGTTGCGATGAGCTGCAGTGTCTATCCTCATCGCACCAGCAGCTATTGCTGGTAGGAAAATGATGACAGCAGCAAACCAACTCATTTTGCCATGGCCAGAATTCAAGGTCCCACCACACTCAAAAACATAAGATGAAAATCCCAAGGGAAATATTTGTGTCTTCCTTAGATAAATTGAGCCGGAGGTAAGACAGCCTCCTGTAGCTAGCTTTGTTAAAAATAGAACTGAGTAACACTCTTCTGAAAAATAAGCAGAAAACTAAAGCTGTTAAAGTCAAGCGGAGAAATAGTTATTTTCTGGTTGCCACAAGGCCATTGTAAATTGCACAAGTGATGATAGCAGTGGTAAGGTCATGGACACCCAGGCAGATTGACCCATACTGAGCAAACTTAGCCCAGGTTTAAAAAGCTGTAAACACACGCTGTGACTCGCCTCGGTTTGTGTGTGCAAACATATGCAACAGAGCTCCAGCACGAGAGCAGCAAGGGTATTCCTGGCTGGTTCATCACTTGTCTCTATAGTACATTTTTAAATGGATGCAGTTCAGTACACATCTGAAAGATTTACGTTTTTAATGGGTGCAACTCACTGCACACATACAGATTTTCCTATGTGTAGCCTTCTTTCTGTACGTAGCTATGACTGCTGCCTTGGTTTATTGACTCTAAGGTACAGCTCAGGTTTGACTCTCCTTTTGTGCATAGTCTAGGATGTCAATGATACACAAAATTAAAGTGATATAACCCATTCAACTGCATAAAAATACATTTTTTTGTAGAATCAACAATTATAATGATAAATTACAACATCTTCCTACCTGTTACATAGCACTAATGTAAAAAAGACAGAGTGCCTTAGAAATAATTCTGGAAAATTCCTGTAAGTGAATGAATTTGTAAACCAAATGGAAAACACTGTCTACTTGGATCTGTTGTAGAATTGAACCTAATTTCAGGAAGGAGCTTTGAAATTTTGTTGTGATAGTTCTGAAGGCATCTGAAGACTAAAACATTCTGTAATGGTAGATTTGTTTTCAAGAAATAAATCTCAGAACTGATGAGTTCTGAGAGAGAGTGGGAGTTCTGCCTGACCTCTGTGAGTGCAAGATGAAATTATAAAGCCCAGCTCCTGAATTGCCAAAAAGTAAAAGGAACATTTATTTTCTCACCAGAAGAAGCCTTATTTGGGCTGATTTTCAGGACAGATGAGCACCTTCAGCTCTTACTGGTGTCAGGCAGAACAGTGAGAGCTATGCAGGTCTGAAAACTAGGTTCACTCCAAAAGAAGTAAGGCTTCTCTTGTCTACCTCTCTGTAAGAAGTGCTTTCCATGAGAAGGGACTGCAGGTCTCACTCAGTGCTGGTCCCCAGAGGGTTTGAGGAAGCCCAGGATTGGGCTCTGCACTCTACATGCAATGGAGTATTGGATGCAGACCTGCCTGCCTGGTCACAACACACGTAGAGTATCACCAGGCCCTCAAAGGTTACTTTGGGATAGGAAATGTGAAACCCTGGGCCCTTCTCCCACATCCAGCTGCGGGAAAAATCTTCCACTGGGCAGCTTGCTCCTTACCCTGAGACAGAGATGCCAAAATCTGAGCATGGAAGACACAGTGAAAGGCAAGCTCATAAAACCGCCAAAAATGATACAACACAAACCTGAGGCCCTCCAATAACAAATCGTCCGCTAGGCTGAAGGTGGTAAATAGTTTTGTCATCCAAGTATTTTGCAGGGACCACGACTTGGATGACGCGCTCCTTCAGGGTCCTGCGCATGTTCTCCAGAGAAATGGTCTCGTCGTGCTGCACAGAGATGACGATGGTGTGGACACGCACGGGGATCACCGCTCCGTTCTTCTGGGTGTACTGCACCGTCACCTGAGGGACACGGGGACAGCGGGGAGAGACAACAGCGCTGCTGAAACGTGCTGGTGCTGCTCATCAAACGCCACGTGTGCTACTCCAGAACCAAAACTGCAGCAAAGTGTCAGTGCCGACATTAGAGTAGTAATCGCTGCTCACAGTGATGCCAGGGTGGGAGAAATGAAGCCTATTTCCCCACTGCATATTTGCTATGCTAAAGAAAGAAAAACCAAGCAACCAAACAACCAACCAACCAAAAAACCCCCACCCCAACTCAATAAGGACAACTTCATTCTCTATGAATTCATCCAAAAGATGTCTTTCAGGTGGGATTTCCTTCAAAACTCTCAAGCCTGAGAAATTTATGTTCTTAGTGCATCTTGAAAACGTCAGCCTGAACCCCTAAATACAAATAAAGCCTTTGGATGTCACTTCTCCAACAAGTACAAGCCAGTTTAGTTCCGGAGGGTTTAATGTCCCCTCACTGGCAGGTGGTGAAGGGCTCTGAGACAAGGTAACCATTTTCCAACAGTCACGGACACAATGTCACAAACAGTGGAAAAGCTTTATCTGCTACTTTTGTTATCCTGACAGGCTGAAACACATCAACTGCTGTCTTCTAAAACATTGAGTATTTCTGGAGAGAAAAGGTGCTGATTTCCAACTTTCTGGAGAACCCCTTGCAGTATTTACCTGTGTCTTAGAGTCGGGCCTCAGCCAAGGGAGCTCTCCGCTGCGCCTCAGCTCTGCTAACCTGGCGTTCAGTTTATGAGCAAGAATAATTGTCAGAGGCATACATTCCTCTGTCTCGTCTGTTGCATAACCAAACATCAGACCCTACAGGAGGAGAGAGAACATGCTTCAATCACTGTTAAAGGCACCACAACCAAAGGCAATGAGATATCATCTGAAGCAGAGAGTCAGCAGCATCCTCAGGTTCACTTTCTACTATTTTACATCAAGCCAAAACTCAGATCAGGCTCCAACATGTTACAGTCTAATGAGAGGCAGACCATGTTCCTAGAATTTTTTCACTAGCCTGAAGGCTTATATGTTGAGCTAGAAACCTGGACAAAAATGAAGACAATTCTGTGGGGAAAAAAAAAAAAAAAAGGTTGTTTCACAGAAAAAAAAACCAATCTCCTGGAGAAAACATTTCAGGACTATTCCGTCATGGGAAAGATGTTTCCAGTACCCTGGAAATGTTCCAGAGGCTTTTATATATGAATACAGACACACACTTACTGCAGCTCACATCTGAAATTTCAGAGGAATGGGATGTGAGTACTCCATGGAGGACATACCCTTCAACAGTTTAAGGCACCTGCCTCAGATTTTTCAATGCCACATGCTTAGAGTCACAGCTTCTACTGTTATATATTACTTTTATAATTCTCTCATGTTTTTGGCATCAGATTGTCATTTTCTAAATCGAGTTAACAGCATTTCTTCCTCCTCATCCAGTGTATGTTGTGGGAGGGAAAAAAAGGGAAAAAAGACAGGAAGGCACTTCGATCAAATGGAAAGTGAGGCCATCAAAGTGTCAAAGAAAGTCAAATCTCTTTTCATCTTATGTAGTATTATGTCCCCATGACAGCAGAAACCATTTTAATTTAGTCCTCAAGAGATTTTTTTGGACAATATTAGCTTGGCTCCTGGACCCTGATAATTGCACTTAGAGTTCTCAACAGCACTGGTATAAACTAGATATTACCTGTAATGATAACTAGTGAATGTTAAATCAACTCATATAGCATCAGTCACATTATGCAGTGTTTTTGTTAGTATCTTTCTCTTGGGAACACACCATTAATGCCTACATGTGTTCTTTAGCTCAGAGAAATGCAGTTTGGACAGCCTTAATTACATGGAACACCTTTTACAAGAGCTGCCTCTGGGAATAAGTGAGAATTAAAAGTACTCTGGTATTTATTGTACTAATGCTGAAGACAGATGAAACATCACCTAATTTTTTGCTGCACAAAATCTCAACAGCTCTTTGTGCAAAGATCCCTTATTTACTCCATGTTACATGGCAAGTCTGGCTGCAAGATGAATGGTCTGATGAACCTAAAGCTACACAACAAAAACATGAAATACATAGCAAAAAACCTTTGCTGAGTTCTAAAGGGAACCTCCTCAGCCACTACAAACTGCCAGAGCTCTCCTGATTTGCCTGGAGTGCCAAAACAGCAGCAGACAAAAGTCTGCCCTCAAGGAATCTACAACTGTTTTAGTAAAATTATGGGCTTTATTCTGGGGTAAAGAGAAGTGTGGAAATACTTTGACATGGGTTTTGACATAAAAAATAGGGCCCTAAGATGGAGTAAACTTTTTCCATGAAAACAGCTTTGGTGGTTTAGATGTGATGCTATGCCTACCTGATCTCCAGCACCAACATCCTCTTCATTCCTGTGTAGATGAACACCTTGGGCAATATCGGGTGACTGCTGTTCCAGTGCCACTAAAACATTACAAGTCTTGTAGTCAAAGCCTATTTGGAATAAAGAATAGCAGTGAATTAGCTTTTTCTGTCACAATTAAGGAAAGTAATATGGAACCAGAGGACTACATTTTTATTCTGAAGGATACCACATTCAGAACTCAAAACCAAACTTCTGGGTTTTAGTAAAATTTTTGTGAACACCACACTTGAAACCTTTTTTAGGATGGGGTGGGATATATAGGGCTGCCGTTCTTGCTTGTTTCTGGTTATTTTTTCTTGCACTGACTCCCTGTGCCAAGTCAATTCAGATTATGAATTGTCAGCTGCAGAAAAGTAGTCAAAAAGGTAAATAATAAGCCTCTCCCAAATGAATACTAATAAAATCCTCTACATGAATTCCCAGAAGCTGAGTTTTTCAGTAACTGAAGACTCTGCTCTCTGCCATGTTATTCGTAATACATTCAAAGCTGTGTCCATACTTAAATCTCTCATGGGACTCTGCATGAACCACAAACAAACACAGATTCAGGTCTCACAAGAAATCTGGAAATGGGAATTTACATGACTTTCCAAGACCAAAAGTAAGGTTTTAAAGGGAAATTGAAAGACTTACCCAAGATTGTGGCAAAATTTCCCACCTGTTCCTAGGTATATTAATAGTAACTTACTTCTCTCCAAATCCAACCTTTCCTAGAACTGTAGCTACTGACAGCTGCTGACCAAACTCATGTTCAGTCAGTACAACATATATACACGTCCATATGCATATGATCCACTTGAATGCTCTTCACTCTCTTTTCAGTAGGCTACGTAGAGAAGAAAATCATATTTCTGTACATAATTGTTTGGTTTAGGGTTGTTGTTTTTTTTTTTACTTCTAGAAATTGTCTTTTACTGGGTCACTGAATCTCCCCTCATCCTTGTTGGCAGTTTGGATAAAAAGGAGATTTATGACCTCCCAGATTTGCTTGTGTTTTCTGTTGCACTGCTGTTGTGTGATGGTGGAGGCAATCTGCAGCTGAGCTGCTGTAATATGCTCCCACCACAAGCTCCTGCAAATTCGACTGCAATCAAAGTACTGCAGTAAACAACTTGTAAACCAAAAGCTCTTAAAAGACACACTTCACTGTAACAGAATACTTGGAATATTTCTACTGTACAAACAGACACATCCAAATCAGAAAGTGAAACATGTCTGGTGCACAGAGCATTTTGTCTTTTTTATCATTTGCACATCTCACAACCTAGGTCTGGACCACACACTGCTCCGTGTAAAAGGAGATATCCAGAGCTAACAAAGCACCCTGCAGTGACAACCACCTTTATACCTGGGAGATGTAAAAGCAGCACAAAAATACAAAGGTACAATGAAAGGAACCAGGTTTCTTCTCTCTCTTTTGCACCAAGATGCAACAATCAGTTTGCCAAATGAAAACCAGGAGTCAAGTTCTTGCAAGTTTGGAGGAGTGGCAGGTTCTATGGTTCAAGTTGCAGTTAACTTTTGTGGCCAAATACCACAGTTCAAAGTATAGTCTGCCTACTCCTAATTCAGTTTTAACTAATAAAATGTTTTTACTTACTGGGGTAAAGCCAAAAAGTGTATCATGTGGCACCATGTAAGCAGCTTCCACACAGCACATTCAGTTTGAATCAGGCTTGCTAAAGCCCCTGTTTTGCAGTTGCCTATTGCTTGCTCTTCCACAATTTCATGAGTTTTTCCACCAACCTTTAGCTGAATCATCATAGCCAATATGTCTGATTGCATCTCGGACAACTCGCTGATAATCCACAATGGCACGGGAAGTGATCTCCCCACAGAGCAACACCATTCCTGTCTTACATACTGTCTCTGAAAGGAGAGATGAAAACAGCATTACAGTAGCAGAATCAGCCAGCCACTCAGGCAAACAACTCTGTTTGTGAAGATGCCGATTTTGAGAGATCTACTGGATGTATACAGTATAAATCCTTTCTATCCATACTTTTAGCATTATAACTCCAACTATAAAAAATTATTTTTGTATTCATTATCTGTCTGAAAGCAAGAAAAAACTAGTATGTCCAATTTACGAATGGGAAAGTCAAAACACTGAGCATGATTCAGTGATATGCAAACCTGTTTCTTCCAGGACAATTCAGTCCACACAAAATCAATGGCTCTACTCTTCTACAGCCTGCTTTCTTCTCATCTCTCCTCTTGAAAACTGAAATTCTTACATCATTTTTTGAGAGTGAAATGAGCTAGGTCTTTGCAACCATCCTAAAAAAAGAATGTGACTGTGTGATGACTTAAAGCAAAGCAGCAAACAACTTACCACAAGCAACCTTGGCGTTCGGGTCCTGTTTGAGATGGGCGTCTAGTACTGCATCGCTGATTTGATCACAGATTTTATCTGCAAGACATCAAAGCTGTGATTCAAAACCACAGCACTCAATACAGAACATGGACTGCTTGCATCACTTTCAGTAGGATTCTTCAGAAAGGAATTCTTTTATTGCTTATTACTGGCATATTTAAGGTAACTAAACAGAAAGACTTAATAAACATCCTTCCAGCAAACTCAGCAGACACTGTGGGGAATCTACCTCCTGGTGCAAACTAACTAACTAGAACTTTGTCTGTAGTTTTCTGCAGTTAGATGTGAAACAAGTGTGTAATGCACAGAGCAACCTGAGAGGCTAAGAGCTTTCACTTGCAGCTTTCTCCTTCTCTAGCACCACCAGCTCTGCAAATTGTGGTGTTCTAAGGCAGCTGTGATGTTCCACCACCAACTCCCATTGCCCCAACAGAAAGTTTCAATGTACCTGACCAGCACTGGTGGTAAAGCCTGAGAAAGTGCTTAGATTAATAGAGATAATGCACAGCTCAGTTGGGTTTGGGTTGGATTTTGTTACTGCTTCCTACCACCTGACAATGTCACCTCCTAATAATCCCTGCAATCCCCCTAAGGCAGTGCAGGGAATACACACACAGAAACAAAGAAGGGGCTTCCAGCTGAATTTTGCCTGAGGTAAACCTCTAGTTACATGCCAAATACAAAGGTTTCAGCTCAACTTTGTCATCATAATATTTTTATCTTTTTTTTCTTTTCTAATCTTTGTAACACACATTGAATCTTAATCAAATAATCTAGCTAACCTAATGGACACAAAAGGGCAGCTCTCATAGCAATATCTTCCACATGAAAATGGTTAATTGTCTTATATAACTTATTTTATTGTTCTTTGAAAAAAGGTTGAGTACTGCTTTTAGATTTTGACATAACAAGCTGTGGGGCAAGATAAATTAATCTCCTGCCTTGCCATGTGCAACACAATCTGTTGGAAAGCAATGTTTTGTAATAGTCTGTCATTAGAGGCTTTTAATACACTTAAGCTCAAGTCAAAATAAATTCTCACTTATTTTCATTTAAAAGGTGTACATTTAGCTAAGAGAGACAAATCAGAATCAAATAATGTGATTCTGACACTCCTATCTCCCATATTCACTCCTGTCTCACCACTTCAACACAAAAAGGATGAACACAAAAGACAATTAGCAATTGTAGACTGCGTTGGAACTTTCAGCCTTGCAAGAACTGTACACGGATTACTAAATTTGGGACAATTATTACCAAACAGGAATCAGACACCAGTCTTGCAATTTTAATTAGATGTCCAACTGAACCTTGTTTAGCAAACCTGAGTACAAAGGTGGCAGGAGTGATTAAAATGTATCTTTGCTTGCTCTCTTCAAAGTTTTCAATTTTATAAGGAAATATATCCACATTTTCAAGCATAAAACCAAGAATATTGACAAAAATTGCAAATTATTACGTGGGTGAGACAACAGAGCAACTGAGGTTGGGATGGCTTTCTTAGTGCAGCAAACTCTAGTGACTGGGACTGCTTTGTAGGCTATTCTTCACCTCCCAGAGTTTCAAAGAACAACCTTTACTGCTCTCCTTGCTGCACACGAAGCATGAGATGCCACTGTCCCACATGTCTAAGTTCCCTGTATGGCACACATGGGGATAGTATTGGCACTCTTGCCAAAACCCTCAGGAGGGACGTTAAGAAGCTGTGGGAAGGCTGAGGACAGAATGAGAAGAATGCCCTAAACCAGAAAAGTCTACTTTAAAGGATGAAATCAATCAAACTCAATCTAGTTCTGAAAGGCTGAATGAAAGGCAGCCTACCAGAGAAACCATTATAGGCATTGAGATCCTGGTCCCTAAGAACCTGAAAATACTGTGCTGAGAGAAAAGGGTTTGGTTTTTTTTCTGATGGGAAATAATGTAACTACAGCTGATAAATGAAAGTTAAAAAGAGACAGATAAACATTCAAAAAGGAAAATCTGGGAAGAGCGAGAGCCATGGAAACCATCCATCTACAGGCATGCAGGATTCCTTGTCCTTCAAAGGTTTACATGAAAATTGGATATCTTTTTAAAAGGTATGAATGAAATTCAACTGCCATTTACTAGCTTGTTTGAAGAACTCTTGCATGAAGTATTATTATCTATGTATGAAGGTCAGATGAGATTATATTTTAGAGATCCCTTCTGATCTTTAACATCTATGTGAGACCCTAATAAATTAAAATAATAGATTAGAATAATTTCATCTACTATACTTGGAGCATACCTTTACATTAAAGTAGTCTGAGGTAAATCAGTTTGATAATACATGTTGTATCTGATTGTTGGTGCAACAATCAGCAGTTCTAGTGAAACTAGATCCAAATCCAGATACAGATATGTCTGTCAAGACTGGAAAGAGAAATCCAGCTGGATGATTGGCTGATTAATGCATTAAATTAAAGACATGTCTATTAATAAAGGTCTCTGGTGTAAAATAAAACCAGGCATTCTATTTTTAGCAAAGCTTAGCAGGCTTTGTGCACCCTTCATTATGTTATTTAAATTTCTCATCTCAACTGGCCCATTTCTCTTATTATCTGCCAAATGTGAGAAGTTAAGTTTGTCCATTTTTTTTCATTTTTTTTTCTTTTTTAGAAACAAAGAAAACATAACAGAACACCTCTGGTGAGACACTATAATCTTACAAAAGAATTTAATTAAAAATATAATAGAATTCAGTTCATGCATACCTTCATATCACAAATTTCTATGCAATAGAATGAATCCTGCAAAAGGGGTATCTAAAATGACTGAGCAGGAAAGTATTAGACAAGCATGACTCTCTTCATGAAATCCAGTCATCAGCCCTGTGGCAGAGATGCCATGAAACAGCTTTTACTAACCATAAAATGAGTCTAGGGAAGCTGATGCTAAACCCTACTCAAAATCCCAGTTATAATACTAGGAAGTAAAGGAGGTGTTCAACAACAAAGGTGATCTTTGATAATTAGAAGGAACTTCACATCTTTCCAGATGGTTAGACATAAGTTTGTTACATGAATTTAGAGTATGTAAGAGCCTAACAAGAGTTTGCAAAGCCTTCACAGGAATTCAGTTTCACAGAATCACCACACAGAGGAAAAAAACTATGAACAGAAGTAAAAACTGAAATTTTTATTCAAAAAAGCTCCACAAAGCACAACAAAGATGAACAGCCACACTTCTGGCTTTGATGGCATAGTAAATATATTAAGCATTGAACATTTGAAATGGCAAGGTTTGTTTTCTTCAAAACCTGTAATCATCAACATTAAATTCAGTATTTTTAATGATATGTTAGTTTTATCCACAGAAAAAAATTAAAGTAGAATGTGAATTTTTATATTCAAAATACAGCAAACTGAGTAATTCTCAGTTTTCTGGTAAAAAAAATAAACAGGGAAGACATGCAGATACTTATAATAAGCATTTCATCAAAAAATCAGCTTTCCAACAAAAGACTTTCACTAGAAAGGCTTCAAATACCTGCATTGTGCTGTACGTTTCCTATTTAAAAGAACCCTTGAGTGCTAGCTGATAACTACAATGGTGCTGCAATATTAGCAGTGTTCAAATGTCTTGTACATCTGTTCTCACTGTGCAATGCACAGTTTACTGAACTATCACGCATATCATTATGTATATATAATCTTAGATATGAGACATGCTGGACAGATCTGCATTTTCTGGGTTTTTTCCTTCCTATTTTTTTTTCCTGTGAATATCTACAAGATAAACATATGCTTTTAATATGGCTGAAAACCTGAGGGTGCTTTTAGAAGATGTTTTGTCTTATATTTTTAAAGAGATTGGTTGATACTTTCTGGAAAACTGAATGGCAGTCAGTTTGCAGCCAATTCCACCTGAAGCCACACCAGACAGGGGAAGGAATTAGTCCTTGGTGGTTTGACTTCTGTAGGACACTGTGGGGCACAGAAACACGTGAGGCTTTTCAAAGCACCCCAAAACCTGTGCAGCATGACAGACACTGCTGGACTACGGAAAATGGAGCAGTGACAAAATACAGCTACCAAAAAAAAGTTCTCTTTTTCATGCTTCTGTCTGTGTGCTTTTCTTATTATACTGAAAGGAAGAAGTCCTGTGTAAGTCTTCAGAGAGTTTGGAATTTACACCACTAAATGATGGCGTTAATGACTAGTAGTCATGACGGTAGTTTAAACTACTAAATGATTAAGGATCTGAAAGGAATTCCCAAATGCTCTGCCCAAGGGATTTTGAAGAATCTGGAGTGAGAAAATGGCATAAACAGTTTTCGATAATGTCTTTGGGGAGCACAGGTGATGCCTGCAGGTTAATTATTGACAGCTATTACTTGCTTCTATGGAATCTGGACTTCTCCATGACACCCAGCTCTAGGCATTGCACAGATGCAAGGCAGTGCTCTGTACACTCAAATAAATAAGCATGTAATTTCTCCTGCTTTGTGCATTAAGAAGGTCTCCATTAAACCATTTGATACTCAACTAATATAATCAAAACAATTCAAATTTCCACCAGACAAAGATCTGGTTCAGGATCTTTACTTCCCACAATGCCCTCTAGCAAAATTTTACTATCACATACGGAAGAGAAATAATCAAGAACACGCAAATTACCCATTTTGTATAAACAGAGGAAATCAAAACTCCCAATAAAATTCTATTGCTACAGATAACATCAGAAGCCCAACTACAGCCTCAGGCACTGGGCCTCATTTTAAGAAACAGCCAAGATTTTCCTGGGTGATAAAATCCTAACTGCATGTCTACACCTCTTGTGCAAAACCACAGAGGGGAAAAGAGGGGCTTGGCCGGGATGTAGAGGTGATCAATTTGCTGTCAGAAGCCAGAGCTATCACTGAGATGATGAAGATCCATTGCTGATGCTCAGGAAAAAGAATTTGGAGGACAACCCAGAGTTCCTTACTGCCAGCCTGTCCTCCTTTGATCTGGAGGATCAATCTCTATCCTCCCTTTGCCATTTGGGGTTTGCAGTACCCTGTGTGAAGATCTAGGCTAAGAAAGTATAAGCATCACAGCCTTGAAAACACCCAGGTAAAGTTCAGTTTTGCATTCTAAAATAAACCTTCCAGGTTGGTACTTTGTATCTCATAGTACCTAGAGACCCAGCCAGTTCTGCCAGGCAAGAGAAGCTGCCCAGATGTCAAAGTGGAAACTGTTTCTCGAGGACCTGCCTGGTGTTTCAGCACAGGAGAAAAATAATATTCATGGGGCTCAAAAGAAAGCTACTGAGGGCCAAGAGGGTTTGGAAATAAAGGAGGGAATGTGAATAAGAACAAAAAAATTGGCCAAATTCTAAAACAAGAAACAAGATAAAGAGAGGACTGGTGAAAGAAAACAAGAGGCAAAGCTATATTTGGGGACTCAGTTGAACCCTCTCTGCTCCGAAACTTCCCTATTATTGCCCCAAGATGATTAAAAAATAATGATTAGAGCAGCATAAATGATGACCAGTTTTGGATATCTTTGGAAATAACATCATCCATGTAAAAGTACCACACTGTATTATGTTATTTTTCCCATGAAACTACATAGCACTACAGACACTGGATGTAATTACATATAAATTCGACATGAGACATATGTTCCAAAGACAAAATGTGGCTGTCATTTTCTGACTGTGTTACATCAGAAAGAACTCCGACTGGTTTAACCTGATGTAGTTGCCCTCACTTTGATGGAGATGTACTCAATTGCATCAGCCATGGATTTGGTCTGCAGTAATAAGTTAACATAGAAGAGTATCAAAATATAGACAAAGTTCTCATTGCTGACTTTTTTATCCTCTGCTCTACAATCATTCCACCCATTTATGATTTACTGACATAGCATGAATACAGACCTGAAAAGCCTTATTACAGCAAAAAATACAGGCACCAAATTTGCTTCTAAAACAAATACACTTTTCAGGACATCAAACAGCCCATTGTCCCCTGGCCTCACTAGAGAGAACAGTTGCTGTTGACATAAGGTGTATGTTTATGGTGGATGAATATTTGTTTTCAATAAAATTGAACTAATCTCTGCTGACCATACATAAAGTTTAGCAAATAACTGTCCACTATTTGCTCAAGCAATTCCATATATTGCATCAGATGATGGAAAGGGGTGGGAGGCGGGGGACAAATTGGTGACTTTGCCATGTACAGCTGCTGGGGCCACTAAAAAAGGCTCCAGGATAGGCTACTTGGGGATATTCCTGTCGTGGGTGACAGTCTTAGAGCACTCCATATGTGCAGGACAGTTTCACAGGGCCCATAATGATGTGGAACTCGAGAAGCAAGCTATGCATTCTCATCCATATGTGAAACTTGAGCCTGTCAGAGATACAGGAGTGTCTCCACAGGAATACTGAAAGAAACTTAGATGAAAAGGAAGGAGCAGCAACCATAAACCTCACTGCCTTCCTCAGCTGAACACACTCTGCAAAATCACATAAACTCCTATTGGAAGCACTCCAGTTACAGCAGTTCTACAGTCTGTATGGACAAAGTCCGGTAGAAATAAAGTAGAAAAAGCACCCTGTTATGAATAAGTTCTCTAGTAAGGTTAACACCAGATGAACTCTTCTTTAGGCGTTTAAAACACCTCAAATGACAATATTACACTTCTTAGACTTTTAGCAGAGCTGGCTTCTTACCTGGATGTCCTTCTCCCACGGACTCCGATGTGAACATGAAAGCTCCTTCATCATCAAGCGTGTAATCACATAAACCATCCACTGGCCCATTCATGGCTGTGATGCTTCTCCTGATGGATTTTTATAAACAGTGGTTGAGAGCTCTACTGTCAGTGCCTCCTGTTTAAGGCTCTTTATCAGCAGGACTATTGCTGTCTTCACTTATTACCCTTGGGGCTAGCTTCAGGTTCAGTGTGTGAAAGCAGCATGTGCTTGCATCCGTGCCTGCATGCAAGGAGTGTGCATGTGCCTGAGCTCTGTATCCCTACCTAGCCTGATCTGTCAGTCCCGGAGCTGCTCCTATATATGGAAAAGTGTAAGTGCCCAGATAATCATGTGAGGAAAATGGAAGAGCCCATTTCTTGGCAGGGGAGTTAGTTAACTTTAGGATACTTCACTAATTAACTCAGTTCTTGGAAACACTCTGGATTCAACCTGTGCAGGACTGGTTATCTAAGCAGCTCCACTGAGCACGCAGTAATGCAGGAGTGCCAGTGACAGTTCAGGTCAGCTGCTGTTCTCTTTGGCTCTCCCCTCATTCTGGGATCTATGGTGTACTTCTAACTCTGTGTTGTGGTTTTGCAGGGATACATACAAATTGTGTAAACACATCTTTCCTAATGAAAGACTAGGAGAAGTTTGCTCTGCATCCTATAACTGTATTTTCCTTTTACTTTTTCATCTCTAGAAAACTAGAATTCCCTCGTGAATTGTTTTTTTCATTTTCATTCATATTTTGTGCACGTTTGAGAGACAAAACATCTGATAAGATCTAGCACCACGGCTGCTTCACAGTCTGCTACACAGAGCTCGCCCTTCAGCCTTTGCTTTTCTTTTCCTTTGTCCTTTCTTCTATTAATTCAGGTCCATTTTTATTACATTTTTGTATCATATTCCCATATTATATTCCATAATCCCTAGAAATACAATGACTACCACATCTCAGAACTCAGTGATCAGTTCTGCTGCAGAGAATTCTTCCAGTCAGGTGGCTCATGTCTGGAATATGCTGATGGTATGTCAGGTATGAAGGCAGAGGGCATTCAGTGGGTATTTGTGTCTTTAAGTAAGTATATAAAAACCAAGTAAACATACCCAGAGGACAGATTCACAAAATGCCCACCACTGCTGCACCATTATAAACAGGTGCAATTTTCCTTATTCCTTTACAGAAACCATTACAGTCTCAATCTGTGACCAAAGTACTAGTCTACAACAAGAATTCCTTATCACTTTTCAGTTTAAAAACTTTACTTCAAACCCTTAGCTCTTCTTCTTATTATTATTATTATTATCTTTATTATTATTATTATTCAAAAATCCCCAAGACAGTTCCTTGGATTCAAATTTCTGCACTGCTACATATTTATGTAAGAATTCATTAGATTTTTCACTTTCTGCCTACATTCCTGAAAACAATAACCAATGCCTGTGAATGTTCACCAGTAATCTGCTGCAGCACTGGCCTCTCTCTAATTATCATTGACATGGAATTGTTCATTTCAAATACTCCTTCTTGGTTTTCCATTGTACAGAATTCATGTCATGGAGTGAGGAGCACTGGGTGCACTTTAAAAATTCCACAAATTCACACATCAGATATACATTATGAGGCACAGATTTCTCTGGAGTAAACTGTGTTTACCCCACTGACATGAAGATAGTATCCCAGCATGAAGAAACTACACATTAACACCATCCAGAAAAATAGAATTTGTAAAAAACAAAAGAAAGACCAAAGAGTAACTAACCATATTAAGCCTAGTTAATCTGTAACATTCAAAAATTATATTAACTTTTAAAGTAAAATAACACGAGTGATAAGCGCTCATTCTTAAATGCAAATGTTTTCTTCTTCCTTATGGAGCCACCAAAAGACATGATGGGAATGGATGAAACAAAAACCACTTTCTGTACATATTAAGAGTTTTCTTTCTGATTCTACAAACAACTGTCCAACAGGACCTGATTATTTAACAAAATCAGACAAGACTGATTATCATCAGCCTGTGAGTTCCACTCTCTCTGGCTTCTGGCTTTGCTTTATCTTGGTTTTCAATGCCACTTAAGGAGAGAAGTTGTAGTTTGGGAATCAGCATTCATGGTTTTAAGGTAACACTTCAGGAGAATACAGACCTCTCATATAATCCTCTTATCATATATAACAATAAAAAACCACAAGCTCTCAAATGCTGAAGAGCACAAGTACATGACATACATGAGGAATGAGTCTACAGGCTCATTGTTTATTTTGCTTTCACAGTTCTTTTTGGACTTGCTTCTGTCTAGTTAAATGCCTTGGTCCCTGTGACCTTTGGAGGGCCACCCTTTATTAAAAAGCCTCTCTGGTACTCGTACTCCAGAAATGTTGCCCAGCTGCATTTCCCATTAACCTCCAACTGGAACTTCCAGCTGTGCTTTTACTATCAAGAGCAATCCATATGCTTTATGGCCATAAAGCACCTCAGCATGTTCTCTTCCAGGACATCTGTGACCAATGCTAAAGCATTGTAGGGTTATGTAATATTTAATTTGGCTTCTCTTCCCAGACAATTCGACTTTTTAAATATTTGTAAAAAGGTAAGATAGTGCTTTACCATCATGTCTTTTTGGCATAGCACTTCTGTTTATGAAAAAATAAAAGATGATACTAAGAGAATGATTGGTATCAGCATTTTTCCTTATTCCATTTTATTGATAAGGACTCATCGCTCTGTGTAACAGGATTCCAAATTTTCTGCTAACCTTATTGCCACATTCACTTGGACTTAGCCCTAATAAAGTTTCTCTTATATCTCATTATAATTCATGTATTGCCCATCATTGTATTATCTTTTGATCATATTCTATGATCTTTACTCAGAAGACACCTACTGACAAAATTCTCCAAATCAGTATGACTCTTTGATTTGAAATGAGGCTAAAGATAAGAAAAAACTTGATGTAAAAACAACACTGCCCCTCTGTATTTCTCTGTATTGTCAATAATGTCAACTGAAACCACTGTTTCAATTGGAATAGCAATGTGACTCTTTTGATTGATTATGTAAGAGTCTACATATTTGGCACTATCCTATAGTTTTGCTGCTTTTACTCACAGCAGTTCTGCAGGACCACCCCTCTTCTAGTTCATATAACAAAGCCTGACCAGAAGGCAGAAAAAGCCCAGGAAATCAGTGATAGAGACTTAACTGACAAAAACTTTTATGAATGATTGCTTTTGATGGTGCTGATTCTCTAGAAAGATGACGATAAATTGTCTTGACCCTAGACCTCTCATTCTCATCAGATTGTTTTACTTGCTCATTTTCTCAATTTCTATATTTATTTGCCTTTCTCCCCTTCCCTCATATAATTCCTTATATCCATTTAGTTAAAACACATTTCCCTTTCTTTTTTTTTTCCCTCCTTTTACTTTTGCATTGCCATCTCCCTTCACGTCACTGTTGATATCCCATTCAGGTTATAAACCACTGAACATGGAGCCTACATGGGTGAATGATATCTGTAAAAGTGAGAAAACAAGTCTGAGTGAATAAATTACAGACGAAACACTAGGACAGTAGAAGGGGAAAGAAGAAAGAGGGTGTCTCTAAGACTTGGGCATCCTCACTTCAGCTGCAGAAGAATCAGGTTTTCCTGGCAAGCAGTACAGGCTCCTTCACTTATAGGGTTTCACCACCAGGGTAACTTTTTGGTGACTTCTTTTGAGTGAGGTTTGTATCAAGAACTTGGAAAAACTTGTGCATTACTGGAATCAGTTACAGGAAGAACATTTCTTAAGCTGTGCAATTTCTCTCTCTTATCACAGCTTTCAAATGTTAAGGATAATGACTTGATATGTAGAGATCACTTTTACTACAGTAACCTAAAATTACAATTCCACTACATTAAAGAACCAAAACATGCTTAAGTGTGGCAATATACAGAAATACTTCATGGATACAAATAACATGTAGGAAAGTATTTTCCTGAATGTTTCTGTTTTGTTCTCTCACCTTTATCTTCAGATAAGATATGATTTTACCAAGTTAACTGTTTAACAGGCTAATAGTTTAAATTTCTTATTTGGCTATTTTATCCTCACTTCATGCAAGGAATTTACTTCTAATTAATGCCTCTGGAAACAATTTTTCAGGTGTTTACAAAAATAAATACTAGTTTCATTTTTGCTGTTTACTATTAGTAGTTTGTATGATACAAATAATGCGTTTTCAAGAACTTACTGCAGTCCATCTTTTTTTCCTGTTGGAAATGAGCAATAAATCATGTAAGCCTCATGGGAATATTCTCGAGGGCTTTTTGGTTTGTTGGTGAAAAGCCTTGACTTAGCCTGTACATTTTGGTTAGGGGGAGGTAGTTGTTTTGGTTTGTTTTTAGAGTTAACCTAAGGAAGATTTGTTAAGATGTGTTTATTTCCTTTGCATAAAGAATGACAAACCTGATTAAAGCAACAGAGTCTGAACATGGGGAATTCAAAACTTGCTTCCCACCTGCTTCAAAACTCTCACTTCTATCTAGTATTATCTGAAAACGAGAGCAGCTCAAGGCCTCTCAAATGTGCAGGTGTGGATTTCACTGGCCCATGAACACTTGGGGTAAAATATATACTGCAGAGCAGAAAGCAAAAGCTTGTGATTGTAGAAGGAAAGAGGGGAGTGTGTGCCCTGAGATGGGTGCTCATCACCCAGCATTTATTCTTTCACCTCACCTTTCACCTGCTCCGGACTGGACTCTGGGACCTGCTGCACATGACCATGAGCAATTCAGCTCGTTCATTCTGGAGGGCTTTTATGACTTTTTGAGTAAATACCAATTCCAGTCACAGCAATTTCTTGGTGTGCATTCTATGTAACTCATTCCACGGTAACTTCAGCTTCAGAGAGATCCTCTGCTGCATCTCCCATCTGCCATTTCCTATAAAGTTTCTCCAGGTTCTTCCATTACTAATATCAGAGAAAATAATTTTAATAAACTGTCCTTTTAGCATCTGTTTGACCTCAAATTCTCTATTCCAATGCCTCACTGAATCGCAGTGTTCGAACCTGGACAGTCTCTACTCAATTTTCTGCTCAAAGCAGGACCAACTTGAACAGGTTGTTCATGGCCATGTTATAAAGTAATACATGCCAGGCCTTTATACATGAAGTAGCAACATTCAGTTTCTTAGGAAAGAATTAAAGCTACACTGGGGCTAAATCGGGCTTCCATTATCTTGGTGTTAATTATTTCTTTAAAACTGGGAACATTAATTATTTAATGCTTTAATTCTGGGAGCATTATTTCTTTAAAACTAAGCAGAAATTAATATAAATTAATTTTCTATTTATTCACCTAATAAAAGTACTAGCAGTTCATGCCTCAACCCTGAGATAATGATAAGTTAAAAAGTCTTTTTTCTAATCATTCTTCATAAATAAGCCTTGCTGTACCACAAATGGTGCAAAAATAGCTAGATTAGTTACAGTTTAAAGTTTTCCATTTACTGATTGGTTACTATTGCTTCATTTAAACAGCATTAAGCCATACTGGTATATAATTAGTTCTGCCTTTAGTCTTTGGCAGTTTTCCTGTTTAAGTTATAAGCTCTGTAGAGCAACACACAAGCATTTGTCTATGTTGGATGTGAATGTGAAGGCCTATTACAACAGAATCAAAAGTTACAAAAGTTCTTTGTATCCTTCAGCAATGATGAGAGGGTAGAAGGGAAAGAATAGAGCCCTGTTCCATATTCACCTCACACAATTAAAAGTTTCAGTTTGCAAATGTAGCAGTGTACGACATACAGATTTAGCATTTTACTCATTTGCCCCTACAGTAAATTTAGTAAATTAACCCATTTATTGTTAAAATTATGCCTTAGACAGGTATGGAAAAGTCTTCAATTAGAAATGGTCTCCCTGTACCCTTACAAAAAGCCATCTATATATTTTACTGGATGTTTTTTCCAGCCGCTGTGGTCAGTTGTTTGGCTAGGGAAAGGTTGTCATCTGACATGTAACAAAGCACAACCCTTATCTTCGATTGCATGGGGTGTGACCACACTCAGGATCCACATGCAGCCACAGTTCCTTTCTCTGGGGGCACTTAGGGCTCTTTGCTGTGAATGACAGGTCTGATCACCTGCCCAGACTAAACCCCATTACAGACAGATCTGTATCTCAGTTTGGCTAGGGAACTTCAGCTGGCTTCCAGCAGCTTGGGCTCTGTATGATGATTTGCTTTCCCATGTCTTGTGACGTTATTATTATATATATGTAAACCATTAGGATTTCCTCAGTACCTTAGGAAAGAGACTGATGCATTTAAACAGCTATTACCCAAGAGTTTTTGCTGCAGTGTTTCATAGATGTTTACAGTACAGGTGGTCTTTGGACTTTGAAACAAATATTGACTTTAGTACATGAAGTCAGGTTTCAGAAACCTATCTGCAAGAACAGTTGTGGAATTTGTTAATTCTGGCTTCCTGACAAGGAACATTAGGTTAAATTCAGACGTATTTGACTTCTTCGAGATATAATGCCAGATGATACTTCTCCTTCATCTGGTATAAAACTGTAGTTACTTCTCTGGACCACAATCCTTTACAAGTCTTCGCTGTATGTGTAGTGTATGTGAAACAACAACCAATATTTGCAGATGTACCTCTTCTAGGCTTGCAGTGAAAATATTTACATACTTGAACTGCTTGATACAGGCAAACATCTACTCAAACACTCAGTACTAATCTAGTAAATAATGCATAGCATAATTTTACATGCATTTTGCACAACTGAAAATAACTACAAAATCCTGTGAACTCAAGAATTAGGCTTGTATGGCTATCAGGACAAAAAGACACTGCACACATCCAACATCCATTTTAGCCATGATTCCTATCAGTGGTTATTCACAGCCTTTTCAGATATTCTCCCACTGTCACTGATACAGGGCTCAAATGCTCTGCTGGTGCTGTGAAGTCTGCAGGAAACTCTTAGCTAAATCAACTGATTGGTGACATCTTTCAGAAATCCTCTAACCTGACCTTGTTACTACGGTTGATCCAGACTGGGAAGGTTGCCACTTAAGTAGCAATTTCACTTCGACTGGGCAAATATATCAGCATCCAGCAAAGATTATCATCTTTCATCCATGTCTGGAAGATTTTACTGCAGTTAGTCATTTAGCAGTTTCAGATAAGCAGGTCTGAACTAAAACACAGCCAAAAATATTCTTAGATATGTCTCTAAACAGGGGATATTAAGTGGATGAAGGGTATGTAGGATCAACTAATACAAGTATATAAACAGTACTCTACAAAAATTCATATAGTAATCACAACACATCAATATTTTCAGATTCCTGTTAACAGATAGAATATGGAATGGAAAATGGATCTCACCAAAAGATCTTTAGACTTATAGACATAGTAGCCTTCTCAAAGTTCCATTATGATTCTCTTCCTCTTTTTTCTACTTCCAAGTCCTTTACCCTGAAACAAACTAAAAAGCTCAAGACTTGTGATGTGTCACAATCTTGCTTTGACCCTTAGCAACAAAAACACTTTTAGCAATAAGAAACATCAGTACCTGGAATATTACATCTTACCTGTTGTACTAAACCATGAAAAATTATTCAAATTAACTAAAAAAGACCCCCACCCCAAACCTCCTGAATATGATCAGTGTTTGCAATGTGAATTAAGACTATAAACTTCAAAATTTTATTCTTTTTTTTGCAATGGGGAGTATTCAAGTTACGCACAAAGCTCAGTACTCCAGAAAATAAGCCAGCAACACTAGATCATCTCAAGGAAGACAGTTTCAGTCCATTCAGTGGAAACTGAAGCCTGCAGCTCCACTAGGCAGGAAAGAGAAGGACAAACCCATTCTCTTTACCATCTTAAGCCCTGTTCTACATAAGTAGTATATAGGCTCCCTACAGGTAACAGCTCATAGTTAAATATGTAGAAGAGTTGCTCTTAGGTATATCTATCTATATCTTTCTTCTCCTCCCATATTTTCTTACCCCTTGATTCCTCTTTTCCCACCCTCCCAGGTTCTCCTACTAATCAATTTAAGGAGCACCTAAATTTCCTACATTCATACCAATCACTGATTCAATTTCTATGCAGAGGATTCTTTCCTGGTTTTTGACAGGAGGTTGACAGCTCACAGGTTTACTGCTGCTGTTTCTTTTTTATGTCCACAATCTGTGTTGCTTGTAATTAAACACCAGTGTTGCCTTTGGCCTCAACAGTTTGATAAGTCAGTCAGAAAACAGAGCTCAGAGCAGACCTACCACAATCAAAACCTATCAACTACTCCTATTGACTCTGAGAAGAAAAAAACATTTGACTCACACATATTAGCAGGTTTAGCCAGTGAAGTGAAGCATCTCATTTTCTGCTTCTGAAAATTGACATTGAAATAAGCACCTAGCATAAGCCAACTCCTCTCAGGTATCCTCTTTTCTGTGTTTTTTGAAATCTTGGCTAATGAGAAAACTGTGGCAAGTTTATACTGCAGCTTATTGTTAAATTCTTCCCAATTGCTATCAAAGGCTTAGAATCCCAAGAGCAACAGTCACAGATTTTGGGTAATCAGTTCTAGTTGGTTCCTTCTCCACCTCTGTAGTACCATAAAACACGTCACTGGGATTCTGTAACTCTTTAGAGGCAAGGTCAGCAAGGTTATATCAATGTGTAATTATTTTAAAGACACATACAGATACTCCCACACAGTTGGCATGAGTGTTTTACTAGGACTCAAGTGGGATTCCTGCCAGCAAATTCAGTAAGCACAGACTTGATCTCCTTAGAAACCAAAATATGAAGTTCATTTCCAGATTTTGAGTTGACAAATATGTGAACCTATTGAAAGCTGTAGGCTTCATTTTTTATGGTGTTTATAACAATGAAATACTGTAAGCAATAAAATACTATTTTACTTAAAACTTGGAACTAGTTTTAAGTAAACTAGTATCCAAAACTATCCTACCAAACAAAGCAAAATGGAGAGAAGTCAATGGACCTTTTTCTAAACATTAGATGGTCCTTTTATTTAAAGAAGTATGGAGAAGAATACTGGTGTACTGCTGCCAGCTGCATGAGCTTAGGACACACAAAAGTGGTGACTTTCTTGTAGTCACATAATAATGAAAGAATTGTAGCTGCTGGAGAGACTTTTCAAGAAACTGCACCAAAATAAAGAAGTCTGCCTTTACTCTGTCAAGAGACAGGCCAAATGTATAGAAATAGAAATATATAGGTCTGGCTGTATTTCCTGATTTTTTGTGCCATGCAAACCTTGGACAAATTCACAGACAGGTTCACACACTGTAACTATGCTGAGTTTCTAAGTGATAGCTAAAAAGACAATCTAGAAAAGTCACATAAGGAGGGTAAGGAGAAAACATGTTACAGTTAACAGCAACCTACATGTGAGCAGTGGAAAACCATCTACTCTAAAGATACTAAGAGGCAGGTGCCTATAAACACAAACTTTTGAGATAAGAGCATAGTTAGTTTTAAAATACAAGCAAATACAATAACATTTAACCCAAGTTCAAGTGAGAAACAAAATACTGGTGCTTTTCTGTGATAGGCTCCACTTAGATACATGTGCCCACAGAAAAAATGTTGAAGAACAGCTGTCTCAGAACTGCATCACAGTCCCAGCCCCAGAAATTTTCAGCTGTCAGGGCCTAAGGGTAACTTTTCAGTGCAGCCTGGCTTACAATGAAACAAACAGAGCCTGTTTCCAGGGTTACAATTATCAGCTAAATAAATAGAATTTTTTAAACTTATCTACTAAACACATCAGTGGCAAAACCGCAATTGCTTAAGATAATGAACCAAATACAGGTGTGTCTGTGTGCAGCCAGTCATTTCTGCAAGAAAGTACATCCGAGAGGTGGAGCAGAAATTAAGCAGAATGATTGGAGAAGCCTAACACACTCCCAGGAATGTGACTTGAAACAGAGCAAAAGAGAGCTGCAGTGCCCCTCTGCTGAAACGGGAATGATTTATTATCTGAATGTTTCCCCTCCCCAACCCTCCCCACAATGAAGCTCTTTTTATTTCTGTGGTATCTGCCTTGCATACAGTTTGAAGCAATCAATTCTCTCCTGTTTGACTATTAAGTACATTAGAAGTTTAATAACTAGGAGATGGCTTCTCAGAGGTAGAACTCCACGTTAGTGGACAGCTCAATCCTCTCACAGTTTGAACCACAACTTCTTCAGCAACTTCACTGAGACCAAGACTGAGATCCTTGGAATGCATCTTCAGTGCACCAAAAAAGGGTTCGCCTCAACTTTTTTTTGAAACAAAACAACAACAATCATATCTATAATGGAGCTGAAAATATGACTCAGTTCATTAAGAAAAGCAGACTAACCAAAATACTGATCAAGTTCAAACATACATCATCCTCCTCCACTAGGAAAAGCCAATTTCTTTATCTGGCATCTGCTAGACAACATCTAAATTATGGAGGAACTACTGAATAAAATAATTTGCTGGAATCAAACACCAGTCTCTTCTTGCATCAAACTAAAGTCACATTTTTCACAAGTACTTTTCCAAGATTTTTGCAAGAAAAACCACAAATTTTTACGGCACCAACTTCTGTTGAGATCCATGAATGACTACATGAAGAAAATGGCAGAATTCTCTTGGGAATTAAATTCCTAAACCTTCTATATGCCCTTAGAGAAGCTAGGATTATTCAGATAACTTTAGTGTGATATGCCTAAATATAACTTTTTTTTTCTAAATCAAATTCATTGCAATTTTAAATTGTGACAGATGAAAGTAATGGGGGAAAATTTGGAATTTTTATTGAAGCATGTCTTTCTGTAGCAGTACAGAAACGTCAATACAGCCTTTGAAATAGATGACTCAAAAAAGATTAATCAACAAGAACCAAAAGGCAACCTTCTCTGCTCATTACATTACTTGACAGTATGAATGTGCATTTACTTTCAGGTAATAAAACAAACATGCCCAGTATTAATAATAAGATGGTTCGAATTTTTGGGCATTGATTTTGGATGACCTACAAGTAAAGAAAAAATGGAGCACTCAGTATCTCCAGACAGGCTCTAATGAATGTAATTTTTCATGATGTAGTATATTTTAGTTTCTTTAAAAATAAAGAAGTTAAATACTGATTTTGGTTAATGATAATGACTCTATGATGTACAAGTTAACAGGGAAGACCCACAGAATTGAAGTTGCATATACATCGGAGAACTTTCAAACTCTGGGAATGAATGAGTCTTCTGCTTAACTTCTTAAAAATCTACACTATGGCAGCTCAAAAAAAAAGGCTCCTTCCTCTACCCGTCCTTCCTTCCAATACTATTAGCCCAATACCTGTACAAATGCTTGTAATAGTGTAACTCCTTCCATTGTATGAATTATAACGCATACAAAAGTGTAAAACAAGATTGCATGAAGGTCTTATCAGCAAATAACAGGCTTAGACTCTCTTTTCTAGCTGTAGTCAATAGACAACACTGCTCTTATTAAATACAGGCAAATCTTCAAAGTAAAACAATTAATAGCTGACTTCAAATATGAGTAAGCTGTATTAACAAAGTTCAGAGGAATTCAATTTAACATTTAATCCAGACGAACTCATCTGGCTCCCATTAACATTAGCAAATTACTGTATAAAACTTTTGCTTACAAAATGTTAGTTCCTTTAGACTATGAAGGAAAGCTATTCATCATAAAGTGGACTGCAAACTTAATAAAACCTATTCTATTAAAAGCTAATTTGCTGCAACACATATTTCTCCATGCAAGAGAAAGTTCTCACAATGCAGAGCTGTGTTCACCTCTGTGAGCAGACTGATAGTTAATCTGAATCATTTTGTCCTATTCTGGGCTTCATATCTGTTTTCATCCTTGTGCTTCAGTATTGCTGGAATGAGAACAGCTGTGAATGGGCATGTTTCTATCAGCATGTTGTCTGAAGGATCTGGACATGGCCTGGTCACAGCCTAAACTAGGCTCCTCTCACTCTGAAGAAAGAAAAAGTGACAATTTCATAAATCCTCGGTGGTATTTAGCACATTATTTTCAGCTACAGTTTTCACCATCTGTCTATGAATTCAATCTTCTTCATTCCACAAAATTTATTCAAAGGGAGTGTAAGTTGCAGATGAAGTTACATTTTGTAGTTTCTTTTTTTCTGTCCAACATACAATTTTACATTTTATGCAGATGTTAAATTGTGTTAATGTTTCTGAAATCACATCATGTGCAGTAACTAAAATAGTCATCTCTCCTCCTCCAGGCTCTAGCTTGCTATACTCCAAAGAAGGTGAAAGAAAGAGAAGGCAAAAATTATTTTAAGCTCCCTTAATTTCCCTCCAGGTTTAGACACGCAAGGAGAAGTCATCTTTGTTGTGAACTACATTTTCAAGTAACCTACAGGCAGGTTTACACCTCAAGAAAGCACTGAGCCAAGAACTGTAAACCCTTGTTCCATCTTATCCAAGATAAGAACTCCTATAAAGCTGTAGTAGCGGAATAATGCACCAGGTCTGTACACATCAGATCCTGAAAAAAAAGGGAATTCCTATAAATAAGATTTTAACCACAAATGCTTTCTGTTCCTAACAATAAACAGGTAAATTGGAATCTACCACTTTATTTTGACCCTTGCTCAGTAATTTTCTGATAAAAGTTTCCACCCAAAACTTCCTACCTTGAAATAAAGTGAGGAGTATGGACTGCATCACAAAGAAAAGGTCATAGTTAAAAATACACTGAAACAAAATGACAAACAGAAGTTGCAGTTTTCATGTAGTTTTCATAGTTGTAGCTCATTGACAGAGCTCCCAGTGTGTTTATTTAGGATGCACTCTAGTGGACACACACAACAAAATCAAACAAAGATACAAGCAGTATGAACGGATAAGAAAATGAAAGCAACATGCCATTAGAATTAATTTTTAGCATGTTTTAAAATAGTGTCTTACCTTTTGAAGGCTGTATGATGGTTTACATTTTCATGGTCGACATGACTGGACATTAAGTGTAAATGGACATTTTGAGAGTGTTAATCTAAATATTAAGAATCAGTTATACATATTGGTTTAAAAGACAAATTCCAGCTGTTTATCCATTTACTCCATCCCTTAGAGATTTGCACAAAAAGCTGCTGTGCATGCAGTGTTAACAGGTGTATTTAGAACTGTGGTATCAAAGTGTGTCCTTAAATGATTCTATTGTAACAGCTACTAACAAATATAATGGTAAACTATGTCAAAATCTGTTCACTGGCACATCGGCCACAGGGGTGTATTCATGCCATAGGAAAGGTTTTGACTACCATAGAAATTGTAAACCAATCAGAATTATTGTAGATAACAAAACTTATTTTTATAGATAACTATGGATCAAGCTAAACATTCTAAATTTTTAGAAGTGAAGTTTTAAGAAATAATAACAGTATTTAGAAGACAACACAGATTTAATTTCATTTACAAATTCAAGAAAAATGCAGAAAAGTTTTAAAAACGTGACTAATCAAAACTAATATGCAGACACTTGCAGCTTACCGGGTAGCACACAATACCCAAAAAAGTTCAAATAATAAATCTAACAATAAATATATTTATCTAATAATAAAGCCTAGAGCAAACACCTCGTGCTACAAAGTCCACCTCACGACTTCTAGGAGACAAGATCTTCTGGCACATACTGAGTCTGAGCTAAATTTACCTCTTTCAAATATATTTGGGAAATCTGATTGGATTTTTGCACCAAGTTTAATGTCCAGGATACTCTCAGCATCTTTTAATCTGTAGAGCATTCCTGTTTTCTATCAGAAACCATTCAAATTCTCAGAAAATCATTTTCAAAAATATTTTATTCTTTTAATATTGATTCAAACTATCATATTGTAGCATCTATCCTCAAATTATATTGACACATTAGTTATATTTTGTATTTATTATGGTTACCTCAATATGCAAAAGTAAAAAATATATTTGCTCCTTTCATTTCAGCTGCAGTTTTCTTCCTGCAATTAAGCCATGTTAGCTACAATAGTTTAAAAACAAAAAGGAAGAATCAGTGTTGGAATTAACAGACTTCATACAAACACCTTAAAAACAGACACTGGAAAAACAGGTATGTAAATTTGTTCTATTTATAAAACACATAAATCAAGATACTACACTTCAGGGTCAGCAAGTAATGAGTAGAAAATCTATTTACTGCTCTCAGGTCAGCTCTAACTTTCTTCTTCTGATACTGTTTGACTCTGAAAAACAACAACAAAAAAATTCTATCACTTTACCAGCATTCACTGAATTTTGCAAAAATGAAAATAGTAAAAATCTGTCCATGACAGACAAGCTGGTACTTATCAGTATACTCATGTATTCTTCCATTCAATACCATGAATACAATGAATGTCATCACCAGACCTCTTTTATAAACTCCAGCAAATTTGGAAGAAGAATTGTGATTCTGAGGGCAGAATCAATAGTACAAGTCTACATCTCTTATTTTAGCAATCTGTTCTTAATTTGTAGTGAACATATCACCATAAAACCTAAAATAACATCCCTAAAAGCCAAACATAATCTAATGCCTTTAGGTATGAAAACTTGGCACATGAAGGAAGCAGCAAGTACTACTTACAACTCATTTTCACTTCTGCTTTTGCAATTTCCTTATTAAAGAACCCATAAAATTTGCCCAAAGCCTCAATAATATTTTTAAACATGTAATGATCAGAAAATCATAAAAATTTAAGCTATATGAGATCTTCCATAAACATCTGATTTATCTCAGTGGAAAAAACACCTTGAAAAGCTCACCCTAAAAACAATCATAAGTATTTTCATAAATCCATTGAGAGCACACTTCTGAAACATGCTGCTATTAAGGCAACCTTAAGTATAAATCATATTAATATAACAACATAAGTTCTGAGCTAGAATTACACTACTGATACTAGAAATGATTTAGTACACATTGTACATAAGTGTTAACACAGCACAGAAAGGCTGCCTCCTCTTTAAGTATATTCATCCTTCAGTCAGTAACATATCTGACTAAAAAGGGTGTTTTAAATCTTGAGGATTTAGTCAGCTAACACCACAGAGTCTTCCAGAATGGCTTCACTCCTGCCAGAATGCAGCTAGGGGCAGTTTGGAAGTTGTGGCCAAAATACCATCCCTTAAAAAGTTTTAACCTTTTGATAGGTCAACACAGAAAAGCAAATCTGTAAGAATCAATCATTTACAATCTCTTTCTAAATCCTTACCGGTTCACTCTCATTTGGCTCCTCAGCTTGGGATGAAGTAGGTGTTCCAGGTCTATCTGTATCTTCAGCTATTGTCTCTTCATTTTCCTGTGGTAATGAAAACCAGTTTTCTTTTAAAATGTCCCATGTCATGAAATCACATTTCAGGTGTGTTAAAATGACATTATGTATAAAGAGAATACTTTAGGTAAGTGCTATACAAACTTAGTAGTATGGGAGTATGGTCTTTGTATGCTTAACCCTACTTTCTATCTTTTTTTTCATTAACAGCAATTTGAAATTCTTATATATTCATTTTTTATCACTTTCATACTCTCATCTTCCCGCAGTTATGTTTTCTCAGCATTTTAACAGAGTTTTCCAAAAATGTAGGTATTTCTAAAATACTCTGTGCTCCAGAGTTTTAAAAGCTTTAGGGAGATACACACACCAATTATCCTTGTATGTTTTTACATGAAGCAGCATTAAAAGACCATAAACACACATATCTGTATACACAGATTCTGTTAGTACAAATTCCCATACACCACTAAGATATCAGAATCCAGACACATTGCAATTCCAAACCACACCTCTTTTTCCAGGTACAGTACATGGATTTTGTGCTAACACCCTGTAAAACATTACTGTCCTGATACTTAAATTAGACATGCTTATTTTATAAAACTTTAAAAATAGTTTTATAAACTTTATAAAACTTTATAAATACCATCAAGGAATGTGGAAGCATCAGCTAAGTTGACTTTATGCTGGATTTTTGCAATAAATTTATGTTTTCTTCTGACCAAAATTCAAGTATAAAACCCAAACTGCAGAAGCCACATGTTAGACATTTCCCCCATCTACACTCCAGTTTCTTTAGTTATGTGTTAGTTCAACACCCATGGGCTTCTGCCTTGTGTTTTGTAATTAATGTCTGCATCTGGAAAAAATGGCTGATAAATGGTATTTTCAAACCACCAACTAAGCATGGCTTAAACCTCTTGATCTTCCTGCTGCAACTGCATTTCAGCCTCTTTAATCTGTGCTTCCAACTCTGCACGTTCTTTCTCCAACTGAGCCTGCAATCAGTTTAAGAAAGAACAAATTAGAAAGAAAAAACCCCCACATTTATCTTTTTCACCATATTGTTTACAATGTATTTATTACTGAAATAATAAATAAAAAGTAAGCATAAAACATAACTGCTATGTTATGTTAATAACAAAGTCCTTTCAGCATCATGTGGTTTAACATTTTCAAAGGTTTGAGACTCCTATGGACAAAAAAAAAAGCTTTATTACCAGGAGGAAGAAAAACCAGTTAACTGAAGTTAGTGTACACCCTTCAGATAGTGTCACATTACACATGCTCTTTATCAGTATTTGTTACCTCCTATCCATTGGATTAAGCTCTTTGATACTCTGTGTAGTACCTAGCACTGATGGATGAATCAATATAGAATCAAATCTATAGAAAAATTTGGCAAGCATTGTCATTAACGTTAATCACGTCCATCAGCAACCTTTCATATTTACAACTGGAAATACCTAACAGCAAGTGTTTATTAACTGTGAACAAATGTCCTATTACATCAAAATTTCAGAAACTGCATAATTTAAGTATTGATATCCCACAACCCTAGAGAATGCTGTTTGCTCTTGCATTTTGTGAGCAGTTACAACTATGGTCATAGTTTTCTATTCTTTGGGTACATAAGAGCAAAACCTACCTCAGTATTTGACTACAGCCAAAACTGAGTTTGGTTAAAAAAAAATTCATCTAATGTGAGGATTGTTCAACATCTTTCCCAAAGCTTAAATGAAATGATTTATTTAATTCTCTGTGAATTATCTCTAGACACAATCTCTTTATTGTCATTTACTATTTTACATCACTCATTAAACCCTTCAGCACATTACTTTCGGTAAATTTCTAAACTCCAGTTTTAAAACTGGAAGTGAAATAAAATGAATGCCTCATACTAGAGCTGGGCTTAATATGATCAGCATAAATTTAAAATTAAGCTTTTGATTTTAACATTATGAAAGTCATCCACACCAAAAAATCCAGTCAGGTCACATCAACATCACCATGACAACACTGAGTTCACATGACTCCTTTATAAAGAATGACTAGAAACACAGATATTGTATTTATTTTTCATATTATAAGCCCAAAAGGTATTTTCAGTTACTACTCACGTAAGTCCTAAAGTGGCTGCTTTTTACCTTAACAGCCATCATTTTTAATTAACATTTTGGTAATAATAGGTAAGTTTTCCTACCCATGGGCTGACTAATAATCTCAGTTACTCAGAAAAGTGAGATTAAAGTACTTGCTTTATGTCACCTTCAAAATCATTATACAGCTCCTGGAAGTATACAAAGAGCTCCAAGATGCCACAGCACCACATGCTGCTTAGAATTATCTATTATTAATAACCTGACGTTGTTCCTCAAGTTTCCGCTGTTCTTCTTCCTGGATTTTTAATCTTTCAAGTTCTGCTCGGGCTGCCTCCCGTTCTTGTTCCAGCGCAGCTCTCTCCAGCACTCTCTATTTTGGAGGTAGCACAGAATCAATTAAAAAAGATATATTAAATAGCATCAACTATATTGCAGCAATCTTGCCTAAGTTGGATCTACCTTTTCTCCTTCATCTAAGCTTCTTCTGTAGTTGTAAATCCAGTGTGCAAGGTACTCTATTGGATCTGCTGGCCGACGCTCTACAACCTCTGCCAGCCCCTTCTTCAAGCAACTTCCCAGGCATTGCTTCAGATACTGAGACTCCATCCCAACCTACTGACAGTAAGCAGACAGATATTAGACATCAGTGTCAGAATTAAGTTCGGGGGCTTAAGGCCTCTTGCTTCAGGCACCCAACACCGACTATGACATTACTTTGTACTAAGCTTGCAATTTATACAGGAGAGTTACTTAATAGTCATTTAGTTCTTAAAAGCTCCAGTGACAGGTCAGTTGTATCAATCACAGCAGAAAAAAATGCTCAAACCCCACCTTACGGGTTGGACATGTGTAATTAACAAACTCCTTGGAAACATGCTGCTAATTCTAGGTCTGCATAATAACAAAAAAACCCAAACAACAACAACAACAACAACAACAACAAAAAAAAAAAAAAAAAAAAAAAAAGAAAAAAATCAAAAAAAACCACAAACAACTAACCAAACAACAACAACAACAAAACCCAAAGCAAAAAAAAACCAAAAAAACCAACCCAAAAACTTGAAAAGCACAACAGGACAATAGAAAACTTTTACACAGATACTCGAAGAACAGGTAAGTTATTCTGAGGACGATTGAGGGATAATATTGATTTGACCTGCCAAAGCTATCTTTAAGACACAAGGCGAGGGCCTGAAGCACTCACTCCGCAGTTACGAAAGGCACACATCTCTGTGCGCACACTTCACTAGCCCAGTTTCAGTAAACGCGAGCCTTCCTTTGCTGTCAAGGGGCTGAATCCGTGTGCGGCAGCCGTAGCCCAGCGGGGCACAGAGCCCGGGCACTTGGCACAGCAGTGAGTCCTGTCCCATCCTCCGCGTTCACAGCGGCTCCAGGTGACCTTAACAGTGCCCACCCTCTCAACCCGGAGCCGCCACCCACGGCCTCTTGCCCGGGCTCCATTTAAGCACGGGCTGTGCCTCTCCCCTTCCCCTGCGCTCCAGGCGGGGCGGGCCCGCTCCTCATCCTCACGCCTGGTGTTCGGAATCCTGGCACGGCCTGGCTCGTTACCCCGCCTCGGCCCAGGCTCCCGACAGTCACTGGCACCCGGCGCTGTCGCTGCCGTGCTCCTGGCGCCGCGGGGCTCCCCTCGGAGAGCAGCCCCGCTGCGGCTCCTCCCCGGCAGCAGCTCCCAGAGCCCCGGGCCGGCAGCGCCCGGCCCGCCCCGAACGCGCGGGGCTGCTCCGCAATAGCGCCGCGAGCGCAGCGGCTGGCGGAGGGCTGAGGGGCCTGCTGGAACCGCCACCCACGGCACAAGGAGCTCTGTGGCCCTTGAGAGAAACCTCGACAGGCTGGAGGGATGGGCGGAGAAGAGCCTGAAATTCAGCAATGGCCAATGGAGGGTCCTGCACCTAGGGAGAAGCTGGGCGCTCAGCTGCTGGAGAGCAGCTCTGTAGAGGAGCTGGGGGTCCTGATGGATCTAAGATCTCTGTGAGCCAGCAGTGCCCGTGTGGCTGAGGCCGCCGATGGCACCCTGGGGTGCACTGGGAGCAGCATTGCCAGCAGGTCACGGGAAGCGATCCTGCTCCTCTGCTCAGCCCTGCTGAGGCTCTGCCTGGGGTGCTGTGTCAGTGCTGGGCTCCCCAGAGAGAGACATGGAGATCCTGGAGCGGGTCCAGCAGAGGGCTATGAAGATGATTGAAGGACTAGGGCATCTCTCTTACAAGGAAAGGCTGAGAGGGCTGAGCCCTGAGGTGATTGATAGGGGACCTCATTAATATGTATAAATATCGATAGGGGCGGTGCCAACAACTAGGACACCAGGCAGTGGGCAGAAACTGATGCACAGGAAGTTCTGCCTAAACAGGAGGCAGAACTTGTTTACTTTGTGCAGGTAACCACACACTGGAACACATTGCTAAGGAAGATTGTGGAATCTCTCTATCTAGACACATTGAAAACTGTCTGGATGCAGTTCTGTGCAATGTGCTCTAGGAGGACCCTGCTTAAGCAGGGAGGATGGACCAGATGACCCACTGTGATCCTTTCTAGCTGTTTTAATGCCATCTCTCTGTGATCTGGCGTGATCTTTTCTCCTCCCTGCCAAACTCATGGGTTTACGTCCACCTCAGATCAGACCAGCTGTTTGTTTTACTGTCAACTTCTAATCGGGCACTAAAGAACCCTGCAAACAACTGCAGCTGGCAGAATTAACTCCGTGTGTTTATTAATTCCGACGCCTAAGTGCACTAACATTAATGCTTAGCCGCTCCCTGGCAGAAGCGGAAGCCGGGCTGCTGCCCTGAGGGGAAGGCGCCTGTGGGCGGGGGCTGTGGGCGGGGGCTGTGAGCGGTGCCTGTGGGCGGGGCCAGTGGGCGGGGGCTGTGGGCGGGGCCAGTGGGCGGGCCCGTGGGCGGGCCCAGTGGGCGGGGCCTGTGGGCCGGACCGTAGGCGGGCCTGTGGGCGGGCAGGCCCGTTGCGGCCGGGGGGCGGCGCTGGCGCCCCGCGGACGCTCGGCGCGGGCCGCAGGGCGCAGCCGCAGCCCCAGCCGGAGGGGCTCTGCGCCGGCGCGGTGATGGCGGCGGAGCACGGCACGGCGGCCGAGGCGCTGGTGGGGCAGGTGGTGCTGCCCGGGGACCTGCTGCTGCTCCCCGCGCACTACAACGAGGACGCGGAGGGCGAGCGGCTGCGGCTGAACGCGGGCGCGGCGCCGCAGGGGCGACTGCTGTGCGGGCCGGGGCTGAGGCGCAGCGGGGCCGGGCTGCTGGTGACCACGTGCGGGCTGCTGCGGCACCGGCCCGGCGGCGGCGGCGCCTACTGGGTGGACTCGCAGCAGAAGCGGGTACGGGCGCGGCGGGACGCGGGTGTCCGTGTGTACATGGGTGTGTGTTAGCCCCGTCCCGCCCGCGCTCCCCTGACCCTCTGTCCCCCTCCTCCGCTGCAGTACGTGCCGGTGAAGGGCGACCACGTCATAGGGATCGTGACGGCCAAAGCAGGGGACGTGTTCAGGCTGGACGTGGGCGGCAGCGAGCCCGCGTCCCTGTCGTACCTGGCCTTCGAAGGCGCCACGAAGAGGAACAGGCCAAACGTGCAGGTTAGCTGGCGGTAGCGCTTCGGCCGCATCCCACGGTGGCGCTCCTGTTGACGATTCAGTGGCTGTGCTTAGGGGAAGTGTTTCCATAAGCCCACATTAGAGGAGGTGTGCAGGTCTGCTTGTAGTGGTTTCGCCTTGCTCCTCCTCGGAGGGTTTTGCACTGTCAGGCCGCGGCCTTTCTGGGCTTTCTTAGCGGGACTGCAGCGTGGTTTGCTCTCGGCCGGCCGGCTGGGTGCTTCACTCGTGTTTTCGTTCGCTCATAGTGCTGCCAGGAGTACGTGCAGTTCATGGGTAAGGTGCATCCGAAAGGGCACTCCGATGTTGAGGGTTTAAAACATGCGATGCTGGTAGGAAATGTTAGTTGTGTGGGGGTTTTTAACAGCACTGTTATAAATAGTTGTGTTGCACATGCATGCCACAGTTCCTGCACTTGGATGAAATGCAATTGCCACAATGTAAAAGGAGGTGTAAAGAAAAACAAAATAGGCTGGTGTGATATTTTTTATTGTTGCCCCGCTAAATGATTATAAGAGATTATACTTCTGTTCTTTGACGCTGTTTTGTTTAGGTGGGAGATCTTATTTATGGTCAGTTCGTTGTAGCAAATAAAGACATGGAACCAGAGATGGTCTGTATAGACAGCAGTGGAAAATCGAGTGGAATGGGAATAATTGGACAAGACGGCTTCCTCTTTAAAGTTTCCTTAGGTCTAATAAGAAAGTAAGTACTAAAAAGTGTAAGTAGTCACTCTCACGTGTAAGAGTCCCACAGCTGTTTTGATGACCTCTGAGCAGTGCGGGCAGTTTGGTTAATCAGACTGCATAATTCTTGTAGTGCATTTGAACCAGATTTACTGAATAGAGAATGGATTGATCTCGAAGAAAAGTTTATTTTTCCTCTTAAGAGGCTTAGAAGCTGTTTTCTATGGTGTGCATGACCTGTTTTAAAAAAGTGATGTGGCTGCCAAGGCAGTGTGGAAAATAAAAGTTGTGACCTGGGGGAAGTCAAACATTCAGGATAGTGTTTCAGGTATCTACATATTACCTTGGAGTTTAGAACTTGGCAATGCTTATTGTCCTTTTTCTGTTTCATGGGGCAGTGGAGGGTGTATGTTTGGCTGACAGCTGTTAAAGGGATCTTTGCACATCAGTACACATTTTCTGACTTCCAGAAGAAAAATAAATAGTATTGAAACAGAAATACAGCTAAAAATGTAGGATTTTAGTTTAATACTGACACATTAATCAAAGAACTTTTTCATAAGCTTTTAAATGTATTGTGAACTTTAGAGTTGCTTATACTGATGTAAATACAGGATTTTTTTGTGACTGTCAAAGAATACCAGTTGACATGGATAAACAGTAGTCAAACTTTGTTGTTGCTTTTGAGGTGGAGTTTGTTGTTTGTTTTTATCATTCGTTGGATAAACAACTTGGCAGTGCAGAGCAGCTTTTTCATACCTGTAATTGTCTGATTTATATGTCCTATCAGAAATCTGTGAACTGATACAAAAACTTTTTACAGCCATTCTGTTTTCCAGATTTTGTCTGTATGCAAGTTAAAAAATGACATAGCATATTACAAGTGAACTGGTAAATCCTGATACGCTTTTAGTTTTTGTGAATACTTGTTCAAGCTTGTTTTAATCCTAGGCATGTTACAGTATTTGGTATGCTGTCATCTAATAAAAATGAAGTAGTCTGTTCATTGCTGTTAATACTGTTCCCTGAAGTACAAGGGAAGTGCTGTTTTGAAAGATGCCTCTGGGGTGTCAAATTTATAAATAGCTCTTCAAAAACGGCTTTTTGTCAGTGCACTTCTAGAATTTATTAGATCATAGTCTTGTAAAAGTATTAATCCACTTTAAACTTGTCAGGAATTGCTTCTGAATCTAGTGAAAAAAACCCAAAATTTAGAATGATTTTGTATTTTAGGTGCATGTATTTTATATGACAGAAGCCTTGAAAATCTGATACTGTATTGCTATTTTGGATGTATATGCAACTTAATCATCTTTCAGCGTTTCTTTAACAGCTCTCATAATAGCAATACTGCTGGAGTTGCTGGTCAATAATAATGTGGTGTCTGTAAGTGTGAGCACTTCTTCCTCTGACTTCTTTTTGGTCTTGTTCACAGGCTCTTGGCTCCCAAATGTGAAATAATTCAAGAGTTGTCACAATTGTACCCATTTGAGCTGGTGATAGGAATGAATGGAAGAATATGGGTAAAAGCAAAAACAGTTCAACAGACTTTAATTATAGTAAATATTTTGGAAGCCTGTGAGTATATGACTGCAGAACAGAGAAAACAGGCGCTTGCCAAACTGTCAGGGAACTGATAAGAGAAAACCTTGAAGACTTCACCTTGTTTGTGATGACTGTAGGGTGTTTTGGTTATTTTTGTATTCAGATTTATATTAAAAGCTTTTATTTAAATGAAATACTAGGCTTTGGTTTTTCTTCATTTCCCTTCTTTATCCCCTCAGCTTGTTTTTATGTTGTTTAAGGAGTTTGTTTTGACTCACCCTTGTGGTTATGAAGCCCTGTTTATGTTCATGAATTTTCTGACTAATGGGAAGATGCTCTGTAGAAGCTTTCATTAGCTCTGAATTTTGAAGCATAACTACTTAGGTCTTCTTTAAAAAACTGGTAATTTGTGAGCTGCATGTATTTGTTCTTATAGTTACTAAAATTTCAAACAACCCACATTTACTTGGGGTAGCAAATTGTATCCCATGGGTCATTAATTTTGGTCGGGTGCTGTATTTATACAGTGACATGAAGTAATTATTTAATATATTATGAAATTTGGGAATAGAAATGGAGGTAGAGACTACCAAAAAATAATTGCAGGGCGTAGCATAAAAGAATAACCACAGGGTGGTTAAGGCAAATGATCAGATAAGACCAAAAATACCTTCACAGGGACATCTAGCACTCTCCCCAAGAGATGACCTGCCTAGTAGTATTAAGGACAGTGATTAGGATGTCACAACAACAGCCAAACACAACAATGTGTTTCTTGATTCAAAACACTGAATTCCTTTAGTAATAGCATAAAGATGCCCTAGAGCTTTGCTGATATTTAACAAAATCAGCATTTCTGAACAGAGGTGATGGTGTCCTAGGAAGAGTAAGCTCTCAGTGAATTTTAGTATGTGAGTAATTTGCTACTGCTCTGAGAGAGAAGGAGAACCCTGGATTGATTGAAGAGTAGTTACTGGTGCCTTCTGTGGGATAAAAGCTTGATTGTAGGTACCTAATGAACTGCTTGGGGCTGTTAGGCAGTCATTTAGATCTGTGATGTTCTGTGGTTCTTAATAAGCTGGATGGTTTAATAGCAATAGTTAAAGGAAATTACTAAAAATGAACTAATTAGGGTAAGCCTAAATACCATTTTAATTAAAGTGGAAACATAATTTTTCCTGTTTATTCTGTATTTCATCCAAAGCTCAACCTATGGCATTTTGATGATAGGGTTGTCTTTGGCATCTCTGTGTAGAAATTGCTTCAGTTCAGAGCCAGCTCCTCTGAGTCATCTGTAATGTGCCTACCTTGGGCTTCCTCTGGTTCAACAGGAGCACAATTCTAATGGTTTCTGTGTGAGTCAAATGGCTACAATTCAGAATTCTTTGTGAATTTCACGGGTCTCCCTATTTAGCAACTAGGGCATTGCTCATCTGGCTTGGTAGGTCTTTAGTCATCTTTTTTCACCTGTCCTCCCCCAGGTGAAGTGACTTTCATTTATACCCCATCAACCTTTTGGGTCTGTAGTCTATCTCTTACTACACATGAGAAGCTGTAAACTAATCAGGTTTTCAATAACTGTTCTCTAGAGTTTTTTCAGTTTCAGCTAACCAGAGCCTCTGCAGGTTGTCTGTTATTGCAACAATAGCTGGCATAGGCAGAAAAGCATTTGCCAGATTATCTCAGGGTGCTAACTTTTTTTTTTTTTGTGGATTGTTCTTGGATCATAATAGTAAAACCACAGAAATGGGCAATGACATGGATCATTATCTGGATAGTTTTGGCTTGAAATTAGCCTTACCACTGCCCTTTACGTAAGCAAACTCCTTTCCCTTCCAAAAGCCTACATTCCAGGCTTAACCTGCAGGATACAAATGAGCAATCCCTGTTAAAATGCTGGCTTGGTAGTGCAGCACAGCAAATGGCAACCTTGAAAGTTCTCAATATAATCAGCACACTATTTCATACCACACATCATGCTGTCCCACTGTCACCCACTTTTCACTCAAATACAAATTTAGTTAAATCAAGAACAGGATACAAAATGCATTCCAATTACACTTGTTATTAATTTAGCAAAATTAAATAACCAAAAAGCTCTTGGGTTTACCCCCAAGCAATCATTTTAAGTATGTGCTAAGCTTAAGTTTGTTTGACAGTTTATACAGTGGAAAAAAATTACATGATGTGAACAAAATGGGTGTGGGGAAAAATGCTTGAAAGAAAGTACACTTAAACATATTACTAACACAAGACAATATTCACATTTTGTTGTGTTTTTTTAATTGGGCATAAAAAAGCTTATCATCTTTCTTCAAACCAATTACAGTTTGACAGACTTTATCTAACAAACCAAACATTCAGGCAAAATCTAAACAATATCTTTGCAAACTTTTAGTTCTATGTTGGTGACTAAGCCAGTCACAAGGAAGGGTTATGGAGCATAATTTGGTTCTAGGAAGAAAGGCTGATCATGATTTAGTTATGTATTCTGCTGGAAGTCTTCCACATTCCCATGAAAGGCACATAAGCCCATATATTTTTGGAAATAGGGCTTGCAGAAGGGATGGTGTGGACTTGAAATGTACCTTGCTAAGTAAGTAGAACATATTTTCTGTTGCATTTCTCCATGATGTTCACCCTTATCAGGTTGTCATTATTTAGAGTTGGTAATTTCAGATACTCTATGATCGTTCATTGGATACTTTGTTATATTGTTTTTCTTTCAAGCTGTTGTGATCAAGTTATGTAAATGTGGTGGATTAAAATTGTTCATATGTCCATGAGAGATGAGCATAACCTCTCAAAAAATAAAAAGTTCACCAAGAATTAAACAGAAACCATGCATTGAAATTATGAAATACATAGTTTGTGGCCCTTCCTAGGTTGGTATATAAAGACTAAGAACAAATAGTATTACAAAATACAGAAATGCAGTGATGAAATTCAGTTTGATAGTAACACCTCCGTGTTTTGCTCTAGCAGAAGAAAGTTACACAGACAAATAGCTCAGTGTAATAAGAGGATTAAGAGCTCAATTCTAAGGCTGTGGTTAGAGAGTGGCTGTAGCTCTGTTGGATTAGACATTTACTGTGTCTAGCTGCTCATTACAACCATGCCACCAGGAGTTGGAACTGAGGGTTGCTGCTATGGGTATTTGACTCCTAGCCAAGTTCTGTCAAAATGATCCACATTGGCATCAACACTTCTAATACCAGGGTTATTTTGGTTTTATCACATGGATGTTCTTTAGCAAAAGAGGTCATGGAACTTTTCTCCCAGATTTTAAATATTAAGAGCTGCTCATCTACTGGAGAAGATCAGATTTGTTGGAGAAAGCCCAGTTTTCTGCCTTAGGGCTTGGACAAATACTTGTGAGTAACATCCAAATCAACAGGTTCTTTTAAACCTTAAAAATTGATCACCTCCAATGCTTACATGAAAAGTACATCAGATTTTCTAGCTACATACAACCACCTTAGTGAGATAAAGTATTTGACTGAGTAGAGAAACTCCTCTTAAAGACAATGTAGGGCACTTCAGTTGTATTAATAACACAAGCAATCTTGTCCTTACTCATAACTTTTGTAGATTGTACAATGCATAGCTACATTTGAAGTCCATGAGAAAGTAAGAAACATGCTAGCTTTATCACAGCTTCTGAGAGAAATAGCCTAGAAATGTGTTGAGTGTCTGGATTTAAATAGGACTGATGCAGTTGTTGCAGGTGAATAACCAGGATCCCTGCAGAACGACTGTTTTCCTCTATGTCCTGATTTTACAAAAGTGTACTTACTGCCTTTTCAGTGCTTTGTGGGTAATTCAGGATTTTTAAGAGCCTGGTTTTGCTTGTAGAGCCTGAGGCTCGATCACTATTCTAGTGGCTTGAACAGTCATGAAAAATAACTTTTTTTTAACTAGTCTTCAGTGTCCTACCTAATATGAGAAGTAAAAAAAAAATCAGAGTAATTTTATTTGTAGCACTGCAGTAAACAGGAGACACAAATTATAGACTCCATATTCTGTTTTGCTTACACTTAGTAATTACAGTTACCTGGCACAGGAATATTTAAAGACTGAAGGACAGTGGGAGGACTAATGACCTCATCTGCACTTTCCAAGTGCCTTGGTTATCTTTTGTCCTGTAAATGGTAGGCTTTTCTGTGATTCAGTGTTTATTAGGCTATTGCAAAAGAGATTTGTTGTAAGAATCTGTATACCCGCTGAAAAGACTTACTAATTCTTTCTTCCTGTTCTTGTCCAGATGGAGGGTATTGCACCAATCTCTTGGTGTCCCACGGTGAACTGCTTATGTGAATGAACTCATTTCAAAAGACCTGTATTTCCTTTTGTTTCTTCTCTGACTACTGCACCCTGATCTTAGCTAAGATAAACCAAAGATGCTGTCTAGGCTTACTGGTGTGTTTATTTTCTGAGAATCAGGATGAGATGGATGACACCCCTACACGGGTACGTGTCACTGCACGGCCTCCAAACAATAGGCTTCTGCCTGGCCTGGTGGAGATCTGTGTCAGTCTGTGTCTGCGTGGCTTTGCTTGGAGTGGCATCTAGGTGAAAATTTCAAACTGTATTTTTTATAGATATATCTACATCTAATCTTGGCTTGGTATCGAAAGTCTCAATTATTCTGGAAGTCCTTTTAGAGACCTAGGCCCTAGATCCCACCACTGCCTTGTTGCCTTAGAGATCTCCTGTTTCCTCATGGAAAAGACAGTTTCTTTAATATAAGCCATTTGTCTAACAATGCCCTTGATTTAAGGCTGATCTATAGAAGCATGATCCAACAAGAAAAAGAAAAAAACTCCTGAAATAATGCACAGCTTTGTCATTCTGTACATTAATTGAAAGTTTCGTAATAGCAGATCATGTTTTAGCATAGCTACTGATACAGTGCATTCTGACTTACAGGCATGCCAAGGAAATTTAATTAACTGATGTACAAGCCATTTACTGACTGATTCTCCTCATTCACTGCTATAAAACTGAATTATGAAGGCAGGAAGAGAACGGCTGAATGTGTATTTTAAGAACGCTGTTCAAAACCTGGGAACTTGGAGATTAAATATAGATGTCTATTGCTTTGTGAAGTGTGTGTGTGTGTGTTAGAGAGTTTATTAGACTTTTTTTTAAGAGGGAAAATATATACCATATGAATAGGTGCATGAAAAAACTCAACTGTAATAGATCAATCTTAATATGATTTTATCACAAGGGAAAACCAGAAAACTAAAGAAGTCAAATTCCCATTTTCCTGCCAAAATTTCACTACTTTTCTCAAGCAATGAAGGCAAAGATATTCTAATAAAGACAAAGTAATTGTTGCTGCAATTCCACTTCATGCAATACAGTAGCTTTACAAGGAAAGCATACTTTTCTGGAGGTGTGGGTAGGGAAGGTTAGATTCCAGTATTTTCATGACGCTGTATTTCTTTGAATTCTGTGTCTTTACTTTGTAAAGTAGGAGGGTATTCCTGGATGGAATCCAGATGTGTGGGCTCAGATTTTGCTGCATTTTTTGCAACATTTTTACAATGGGGACAAATGAAATCAGAGTCACTTCTGAGATGAACTGCTTTTTAATCTCGCCTGGTGCCTTGTCATGGACTCCTGCCCAGGGCCAAGAATAGATACTTTCATTTTGTGATAGGTGGGGGTTTTTTCCTTCTCAGCAATATTGGCTACCTTGGAATTGTGACCAGCTGCCAGGCTGTTAGAGGCATAATGTGAAGAAGTATCATTAAGAAAAAAGTTCATTTTGTGTGCTTACCATGGAAACAAAAATAATGGAGCTGCCATTCTACCATTGCCAAATGTTGTCAAGTCAGTCCATGACCATGGTAAAATTCAGAAGAAAGGAATCTTGACAGCCGAGAGAAATTAGGGTTTTAATTATCCAGTGATGGCTGACAAAATTTGCCAATCAGGTTTTTTTCTCAAAATGTTTTTCTAAAGATTGCTGTGTCAGCATGGCAGATACATATATTCTAATGCTGACTGATTTTTTAAAGAATGACAAAATCACTTCAGCACGTTATGTTTAGTTTGACAGAGAATCGACCCACACTGATTAAGGAGAAAAAACAGAGGTATTGTTTCATGTACTTCCCAGGAAAAAAGCAGCCAAAAATTCTGAATCCTTCCAAATTTGCCATTTCTTTCAGATGGTCTGGTAATGCTGTTTCTGCCATGAGGTTTGCTTAGGTAATTTTTTTATTGCTGCTAAGACTTTAGTGCTTTTTAATAATCCATTTGATTTCTAAAAGAATGTGTGTAGATAAAAGTATAACTACCCCACTACCACAATTTTGGGCAAAATGACCCAAAATCTTTTCCTTGCAACTGCCTGAGCCCATGCCATTCTGATATGTGGATTGTAACGTGGTGCAATGGGCTCTGTGTTGCAGAACTGACTGTTCCATGTGACTGTGGCAGCACACGGCTGCTGCTGTGCTCTGCTGTGGGAGCAGTGATAACAAAAGGCCATTTTGTCTAGTTAAGTTTGGAACGTGGTGAAAAACAGTGGTTGATGGAACATAGACACGCCAGTACCATCTAAAGGGTTATTTGTGTTCATTCTCCTGAGCTGCTGTTGTGTTACAGACCAGACTGTTCTGTCATTGCTACTATTTTTTTTTTTCTCTTTTTGGGATTTTAGGTGCCAGGTTAACAGGAGACCTCAGGAAATAGTCCCAAGGCAGTGAAGACGAGTCCTCTGAGTTTGTGGTTGGAGTGGTGCCTAATGACCACAAGCATCTGAAGAGTGTGTTTGTTAAGCGATGTTGTGACATGTTATTGGCTGGCTTATCTGAGCAAGTATATTCTTGAATGCAATATATATGCAAACATTTTAAGTGCCCCATTAATCAGATTAGCTGAATGATAAGATCACTACATTCTTGGACTCAGGTCCTTATGGGTTGGGTGCTTTTTTTGCCTTGCATATTTAAGCACTGTATCCCATAATGTGTTTCTGTCTCTGCTTAGTCAGAAGCTGCAGTAGCAGACTATGGGTTCCGAGAGGGAGCAGGCGGCTTTCATCCGTTCCAGCCGCTAGCGGCGGGGCTGACCGCGCTGGCCGCACCGGCGCACAGCCGCGGGGCCGCAGCGCACCGAGCGCGGCCGCCCGCCGTGCCTGCGCCGAGAGCGCCGGGGGCGGTGCCGGCGGCGGCGGCCCGGGAGCGGCGGCGTCGTGAGTGCGGGGCTGCGGTGTGAGAGGGGCTGCGGGGCCGAGGGGCTGCGGTGCGAGTGTGGGGCACCGGTGCGAGTGCGGGGCCGAGGGGCCGCGGTGCGAGTGTGGGGCAGCGGTGCGAGTGCGGGCCGCGTGTGCGTGCGGCGCGTCGGGGGCGGGCGGGCCGGCGGCGCTGTGAGTGCGGGGCCGCGGCGGTGCGAGGGCCACGGGACCGCGCTGTGCCGCCCGGGCCGGGCTGTCCCTCCGTGGGCTGTCCCCCCGCCCCGCTGGTGCCGTCTCCCGCCCCGCTGGTCCTGTCGCAGCCGCAGCGGCGGCGGCGGCCATCGCCGGCTGCTGAGCGCCGAGGGGCGGCCGGGGATCCCCGCGGCTCTCGTCATCGGACCTCTGCTGCCCGTCCCGAGCTGCCGAGGTTTGAGATCCTGCTCATGCCTGCCCTCGTGGTTTAGCGTTTTGAGAGATCCCTTCTTCCAGGCAAACTTACCCCGTGTGTAAGTAGGCACAGCAGGATCCGTGAAGGACGAAGAGACTCCGTGCTTTGTTTCTCATTACGTTCGTGATGCGCTGGGTGCCATCGCTTAGCTCAGGAAATCCACCTTTGAGCTGCTCGAAGGAGCAGCTTGGAGCTCCCGCAGCCTTTTATAACCACAGGGGCAGTGTTCCGTCAGACCTGGTTCATAGCAGGCGATGAAAGGGGACACAAGGTTGTGGGGAGGTTCTCTGCACTGGGTGGGTGTATGGAGATGTGCTACAGGCTCCTTTATGCATAGAGCCCCTCTTTCCTGTGGGGTGGAGTTGAAATGTGTCCATTTTCTTCCGTCTTTGCTTTTATCAGCAATTTTGTTGTTATGAATTGTATAGTGTAAGAAATGAGAAAGTTAAAATATAAGCAAGGGCTAAGAACCCAAAAAGGTGGGAAAACATTAATATAAGCTTAAGTCTGGGACTTAGAATCCTTGGATCTGCTGGGTGGGAACAGGAGGGATCACTTGCTGCCTAGCACCTGCTGTGCTTTCAGTAAATGCTGGCTTGTATTATCAGTGGGTCTGTTGGTATTCCCTTTGCTCCGCACCTCAGCAGACTGACAGAGGATGCACCTTTCCTGCTCTGGACCACCAGCAGACCAAGCATTGAGTTCATCCTGTATTATCTTCAGATGGGTACTTTTTGCAGTTCTGTGCTCTATGAAATATCTCACACCTCCTTGGTATCCATTCACTGACTGATCAGAGATCTGAATTTTTCCATACACAGTGTCTAGCTGCCTGTTCCCTCTCAATATACCAAGAGAGCTGGAAGACCTCCAAAGTGGTGTGCCAGAGCTCTTTGCTCTCCCTTGCTCAAAAGAAAAGGCTTGTTGACATGTTGGATTTCTTTAGAACAGTCTGAGAATGGGGGTAACAGCTAACTTCCTTTCAAAGGAAGGAGTATGGTTTGTTTGCTTGACACAGCAACTTTTCCCACAGCTGCAGCCAAGAGCACAGAATTCAGTCGAGAACCATGCACGGATTGGGGAGAAACCTAAAAAGATGATTGTTATTCTTGACACAGTGTTTGGTTTGACAGGTCTTTACAATGGTGAAAAGAAAGGAATCTCTTGTGTTGTGAAAATTTATGCCACAAGAAATGCTAGGAGGCTTCTCTGTGCGTTGATTTTGGTGTTTACAGGCCAATTTAAGTTGGAAAAGTCCTCCTAGGTTTGTCCAGTCAGATCCTTGCTTAAAGCAGGGCTATGTTTGAAGGTCTGTCAAGATGCTGTATTTTGTAATCCTTAATGGTATTTAAACACTCATGAAATCGTGATGAGCGTGTTACCAGGTTATTGTGAATTGTAAATTTCCTTTATAGGACTTAGCTTACAAAAGTATTTGTAATCATGACTCATTTTTGGGGAGGGGGAATGTCTCATAAAACATCAGCTCAGCTTGTTTGGGATACGCAAGTTCTGACAAAGCTCTGAAACATTTTTAGTCTTGATATGGAATGTCTTGGGGAAGCTGGAGTGGGAGACAAAGGAAGAACAAGCAATGGTCAAAGCTTCTTCAGACTAGAGAATATTTGTTAGTGCAGTCCAACTTGCAAGACAGTTTTCTTTTTAGGAAAAGTATGTAAGGAAATCTGCTTGCTCCTCTGAGTCTTACTGGCATCTTGAAAACAGTGGCTTTCTTCTATTTTTTGGTTTCTTTTTTGGACATAGCTGCAATGGGTCCTGTTTACACTGATAAAATAAATGTTTAAGGATAGCTGTGCTCTGAATGACAATTTTTTTCTTTGGTTGTGGGTGGGAAGGAAATGAGACATCTAGAAAACAAAGTTTTAACTGGTCTCGACAAAAGCGAAGACCATCCACGGGCACTTAAAACAGGATTAAGATTAAGCTTGTTTAAATTCTGGTTAACTGAGTACTGACAGGCTATAAAATAATTCACTGATATTTTGTAGATCTCTTGTGGTCAGCACAAAAACATACACACACAAAAAGATGTTTTTCCTTTTTTTCTTTGGCCTGTACTGTTTAAAGAGGAGTTTTCATTCTTTTCGGGAAATTTTAACAGAGTTGAGAGATGGAAGATCTGATAGTCCCAGAGAAAATGATGCTTTATAGCAAATGAAAGTTGTCACTAAAGCAGGTAACTGATCATAGAAACACTGGGTTAATTCTCTAGTACAGCCTCTATACTAATATTTTTTTCCTAATATTGTGCATTTTTTAATTTTTCCAGGGCTGTTTGTATTGTTTTTGCATACGGTGTGCATGTGTGGATGTAGAATAGGCTGAAACGCAGCCTGAAAACGTTTCTTGTAAAGATGCCCAGTTCTGCAGAAGAGCATGGCTTAGCATGCAGATCTAAGAGTTTTGTGCTGTGTTCCCAGCTTCGGAAAAGCTTTCTGTAATTCCTGTTCCCTCTGCTCAACTCTCCCTCCCTCTCAGGGCTGGCGGAGCGCTGTCGGTGCGGGGCAGGGCAGCGCTGTCGGTGCGGGGCAGGGCTAGCGGGGCAGGGCAGGGCTGTCGGTGCGGGGCGGGGCAGAGCAGGGCTGGCGGTGCGGGGCAGGGCTGCCGGGTGGCTGGGGCAGGGCAGGCGGAGCTCTCTCGGTGCAGGGCACAGCCCCCGGGGCCGGTCTCCTCCTGGCCCTGCCCTCGCCCCGTGCAGCGCTGGGCTCCCGTGCGGAGCCGCTGCCGCCCCGCGCTCCGCAGCCCGCACGGCTCCGGTGAGTGCTGCTCCCCGCCAAAGCGATGCTCTCCTCTCTCTTCTCATGGCTTATGCTCTCTTGTGTCTTCTTATTGCTGCTCTGTGCTTGAAAACTTGATCGCAATGCAGTTGTGTTTGTGTTTTAAGGTGGGGGGGGGAGGGTTGTGAAGTCCTTTTGAGCTTTGGATTTCCTTAATAAACAGCAGCTAACCAGAAATGAAGCTGCTGGTTGCAAATGCTCAGCTGTTTTCCAGTCAGTCTCGCCACTGGGGGTTCAATGACAGGGCTCAGCCTGTCTCGTTAGCAAATGTTTTAATAATCCTGCCTGCTGCTTCCCATGCATATTTTTCAAAGTGGCTCATTATGGTGTTTGCTTAGCAGGGGAGGAATTTAAGTACCACGCTGCAGAGCTGCATTTTCCTTTTTCCTATTTATATGAATAGCTAAAAGTTCCCATATTTGAATAAGATTGGGATTTTTGTCACTGTGTGGAGACCAAAGAGTCCAAATAAACTGAAAGGGTGTGTTTACTACACTTAAGGATCTCCTGGATCAATAACTACTGATTGGAAGCTGACTTTTAGAGATGCTGTTTATGCTAATAAAAATGAAAAGCTATGTGAGAACTGCTCATTAATCACTTGCCACAAATTTTGTAACATTTTTGTACAGAAATGATGTGCACAAGGAATTAAGACTTGGGTCCCCCTCCAGTGCCCAGAACTATAAATTAATAAAACCCCAACCACTTCTTGACCTGATGGAATGAAATCCAAATAGTTGAGTAATCAGACTCTTGGAGGGAGCAGGGCTTTAGCCTTTGGGGTATGCCACTGAGATTTTAAGTCTTAACACAAGGATATTGCTGCATTACATACATTTGGAGTTACATTTGCACCATTCCAAAGGCTGGGGTCAGGATGGTCTCCGATAGGTGCCAGAGGCAGATATAAAAATTGTTATACAACATGACTTCATGTTTGAAAGAAGTATGTAAAGAAAGCAGATACGGTCAAGGAAGTTTTGCCTTGGTTAAGAGTAAGTGGTGAAATAGAGTAGGATCTGTTCTCTTATCTGCATGATGCTTGTGTAAACTGGCCTTGTTTCTTGCTCAGGACCATGGATTACTTACATTTTTAGATACCATGATACTGCCTCCCTTGAAACCAAGTATGCTGTTAAAAAGAACGTGCTTTTTTTGTTGTTTGTTCGTTTCCCAATGATGCATTTGTTTATCAGTAGTATTCTGGAGCAGGGTTTAAGGATAGAAAGAGGCTTTCTCACAGAAAATTCTGGGCACAAAAGTGAGAAGCTGCTCCTAATTGTTTGTGAATTCTGGCAATAGTTAGCTGTGGGGATAATGTGTATGTCTGGTTTATTGCCAGTCACAGTTCAAAAGAGTAATATTTTCTTATATTTATTGAGGTGGGAACCTCACCTATAAAAAAAGTATATACAGACAGCAATATTTACCAAAATATTCTATTAGGGAATAGGATTTTTGTGAAAAAAAAAAATACAGATTCTCCATAATATGTAATGCTACAGTTGTGTGAGTGCTCTTGTGATGTAAGTGTACAGTGACTTCTTACACTGCCAAAACTCCAGTGACTCTTGTGCCAGTTATTACTCAGAGCTGGATCTTGAACTTTGTCATGAGGCAGGGCTGTTGCGATTTCCAGCATACTCATGAACTGATACTGCCTCCCTGGAAGCTCTTTCCAGGCTTGTGAAACACTTGCAAGGGTCAGCATTTGGCTGTGGGGGTTTGTGGATGGAAGGTGGTTAAACAAAATTGCCTCCTGACTTGAGCCACCAGCTGAGCTGATGTAAAGTACGAGCAGGGTTTGTACTTTAACCCTGGGATATTTGTATGCAGTGGTTCCCATTGCAGTGCTGTCAGTCCCAGCTGGTGGGTGTGAGTTTAGGCTGTTTGTTCCTGCTGTCCTTTCTGCCCTTGCAAGAGTGGCAGTGAGTTAGTGTAGAGGAAGAAGGTGCTGTCCCGGGCATGTTTGTAATGTTGGATCGCTGGGTAATAAATAATAAAATGGTTGCAAGTCTACATTTTTCTGTCTGCAGGCACGAGCTCTAAGTTTGGCTTTGTGCCTGCTTTGGTTCTCAGTGGGGAACTGTGAGGAATGTGAAGGTTACCAGTTATGATGAACCAGATATAGAAGGTTTAGATTTTTTTTTCCAGTCTTCTATAGTATATTTCTAAAGTTCACTGTTCAATATAGATTAGTGTATGTAAAACATTTAATCTACAAATACTTATTTTTTTGAAAAACTGCTGTCTTACTGTAATAATTTAGGTTACAGGTCATATTGTTAGAGGTTCTTTATTACACACATATACTTTGATCATCTTTCTTCTCATTGCATCTGAGCACTTAATTATTAATGTTTTTGCTGGTGGCAGGGAAGAATAAGAACATCTTGTTAATATCTAGTTTTGATGTGGGTCAGACACAGAACTGGAATGTAATCTCTATCTTTTACAACCCATTTCAGTACATTAATAAATATGCAGATCATCTCCATGAAACCAAAAATACCTGCATGAGCTTTTAGTTGTTTTAATCCAATTCCCCCTCCTCTGCCATCACTGATATCCAGTGTCAGAGCTGTTCTTTCTTTCTCTTTCCAGAAATGTTCTTCCTGCCTGACTTGGGGACCTTCACCATGGGCATGTGGTCTGTTGGCCTTGGAGCCATTGGTGCGGCTGTGACAGGCATCGTCCTTGCTAACACTGACTTGTTTTTGTCCAAGCCAGAAAAGGCTACACTGGAGTTTTTAGAGGAGATAGAGCTAAAAACCTTGGGACCAGGTAAGATTCTGGATATTTCAGACCACATTCTTCAAGAATTGGACATTTATAAGAACCTTTCTAAGGCCAGGGTTGGAAGCAGTTTTCTTAGTCTTTCCTAATTATGACATGTAGTGGAGTGTCCTTGGTATCTACTACTTGTGGTGAAGGAAAAGCAACCAAAACTCTTATTTCTGGATGAAACAGGACACACTTCTAAAAATCAATAATGCAGTAATCTCCTCTTATAGAGACAGATTTTTTTTTTCTGTTAGAACTGTATTTGAATGTGGAATTCTCTGCAGTGCTTTGTGTTGGTCCATAAAGTATTAATCATCATAAACAAGAATGGCTGATATTATTGTTGATGTTGTTTCTCCTGTACAAACAGAACAAAGGACATTCAAAGCAGGTGAACTATGGAAGGAGAATGGTGCAGTGATCATGGCTGTACGAAGACCTGGATGATTTTTGTGCAGAGAGGTACTTGCTGGGCTTGGGGATTAATTAAGAAGGGTTGAGGTCTGCTTGCATAGATACTTTGTAAATAAAGGGAGGGAATGGATAGGACAGTCATCAAATACATCTGAAATATCTGAAAGGTTTTGTTTCATGGTTTAAACTGGTCACCAGCTACCAGCGTACTTATTTTCCTTTGCAGCTGGTTTGTATGGTCCAGGTCCTGAGCTTTTTCCTCCTGAAGGTGATGGTTACATGATTTTTACATCTGCCAGGAACCTAGCCCATGGTAATTAGAAAGGGAGATTTGCACAAGATTCAGTTGGTAATAAGTCTTATGAGCTATTTATATATTTTTAGTCCAAAATAAGTCTCTGTGAGCCACGTAGTCTCTGGTCAAATACAGCCCAAGAATGGATGGGCAAAAAGCCATCAGTTAAAGCTCATCTGCAAAAAAGGAATTGTGCATAGAGAGAGTACCTCTCTGTTCTGGGTGCTAAATGTGAGGCAGGAAGGTGCAGACTCTGAAGATAAGGAGTTTCTGTTCCATAACAAGCTGGGTTGGAAAACAAATTTTGATCCTTAGGCTGACATTAGGCTTCTTGGGTGGAGCTCCTAAAATACAATTTGAATGTACAGAGTGCCTGGGAACAGCCGTAGCTTGCACCCTGGACATTATGTTTCTCATATCTAAAGGGAAAAATAGTTATTATGTTGTTACTCACTCCTCTGTAACATGAAGTAATTGGTATTGTCACCTCTTCATTAAGGCATCTGCTCCCATCAGTAGTGACTGCTTAAATTTGTGTAGAATTTATGGAAGGTTAAAGTGCTTTGCTCTCTGAACAGGTGGAGCGTAGGCGGGAGGAGAATGCACTTACGTGCCTGACTGTGACTTTCATGCACAGTCAGGAATCCAAGAGTGCTTTCTTGGTAGTAGTAGTATTACTGAAAGTTTCAAATTTTCTTCTCTATTCATCCCTATCTGTTTGCTCCTTGGTACTCAGTGAATTCTAGATGTCCTGCAAGCCTTTCGTTTAGGTGACTGAGACTGATCATGTAACCCGTGTCCATGTTTTTAAAGTGTGGAATTGAGGGTTTTTGTGGGAATTCTGTCTGGTAAAAATGACCTTTCTGCAAGGGAGATGGGAAACATTTTCAGTGCACACTCTGATCTGTTCAAAACCTCAGGGATCTTTGTACAAGCTGTGGGAATAGGGATTCCTTTAGGAGAACAAAAAACCCAGCAGATAACTGGTGATACCTTGCACTCTTACACACCAGAAAAAGCTGTTTTGCTTCTGGGATACTGAAGGTCTATGAAGAAATTCCCTGATTTTTTTTTACTGGGGGATTTAGGAAGGAGAGGATATCTTAATTACTTACTTCAAACTTGTATAGCCTGCTCCTGCACAGAGCCCTTAAAATACATTGCAGAAGGACGGATAAGGATGGATGTCAGCTTGGAAAAACGGACTGAAAATTCTGAAAAAGTTAACTGATGTGCAGGCATTATATTTTTACCATTCTCAAATACTTCAAAAGATAATTGGAGCCCTATTACAGGCAAGGTATATCTACAGCTTTAAGTTAAAAGTATGTTTTATCCAGTAAATGCTCAGAAGACTCTGCTTCCTCCATGTTTAACAAAGAAAATGGTAGTAAATCTGATGAAGAGCTGCCTAGGAGTACAACAAGCTTAAGTGTTACAGGTCTGCTTCTGGTTTGTGCCTCAAGCTAGAATTTCTGTGTTTCTGATGGCCTTGAAATTCAAGGTGAAGCTTTCCAGCCTCGATTTATTGACTGAAATGTTTGGGTTTTCTTCCTTTGCTTAGGAGGCTTCTGAGCTCTCCTCTCTGAAACCCCAGCTGTCCAAGCTGGGTGTCCCTCTCTATGCAGTTGTGAAAGAGAAGATAGGGACTGAAGTGGAGGATTTTCAGCATTATTTCAAAGGAGAAATCTTTCTGGATGAAAAGGTATAGTGAAGTTGGTGTTCTCCTTTTGTTCAAAAACAAATCTATGAATGCTCTCTTTGAGGAGCTTGTATAAGTAGAATGTAGTGTGAATGAAAAGGGATTTAGTAGCACTGTAGTTTAAGAAGTTAATTGGCTTTGTTTTTCTATATTTATACATCCTGCTGAGCTTACAAATTGCAGCATAGCTACGCACGATAACGTGCTGTTGCAGGATTATTCCTCCCCTTTAACAGGTAAACAGTGTAGGCTGTTAATATTTATTCCTTTCTTTCACTGGCTGTGTGACTTGCTGATGTTTATGAAGTGTGAATCAAGGTTTGAAGGTGACACATATAATTAATTCATGATGTACAGGCCAGATTGCAGTGATACAGCTTGTCCCGGTACACTGGCACATGCTGGCTTTCTCCCTAAACCAGGAAACACACTGAAAAATCAGCTGGGTTCTGAAGAAAAAAGAATATGTAATACCCAAAATCTACTAGATGATCCTTTTATCTTCTCTCTCCCCCCTGCCTGTGTGAAAGAATCAGGCTGAATTTAAAAAAAACCCAACAACCAACCTACCAAAAATGTTTGTCACAAAGTACTGCTGTTGTCAGCAATAGGCATGTAGGTGTACATGGGGCTTAAATACTTGTGCATGAGCTTAAAATGAAGGAAAAGTCCTTTTCCCTTTGATTGCTGACATATTTTCTGTTCCCCTGCAGAAAGGCTTTTATGGTCCACGCAGACGAAAAATGATGTTGTCGGGCTTTTTCCGCTTGGGAGTTTGGCAAAATTTCTTCCGTGCATGGAGAAATGGATATAGTGGAAACCTGGAAGGAGAAGGATTCACGCTGGGAGGTGTATATGTGATTGGGGCAGGAAGACAGGTACTGCAGGCCATCTAGGAGGCTGTTATCTCTTTTATAAAATCAGAAGTTTGTTTCCTGGAATTGTTCAGTTGGCAGTGGATTTCTTGTAGGGAAAAGTGTCTGAATTTCTCTCTTGTGTCTTCAACTAGGGTGTTTTACTGGAGCATCGTGAGAAGGAATTTGGAGACAAAGTCAGCCTTCCATCTGTCCTTGAAGCTGCTGAGAAGATAAAACCACAAGCTTCATAAGTGGAAAAACAGTTGCACATGTTTCTGATTAGAGCTTGAAGTGTAGAATGTACCCATGTCTTGAATGTGTGGTGTAATTGCTTAACTGTTTAGGGACAATGCACAGAAAAAGTTCTCTAGTCAAACACAGAAACTGCTGAAAATCCTCTTGGATTGTTTTTGGTTCCTTTGCAGCCTTCCAGGTGGTCAGGGTTTCGACTGGTCCTTTGTATCTGACTGTATTAATGAAGGGCTGGGTCTAAAATCTGACCAAGCCTCGATGTTTTCAGTCAGAGACAGCTGTTTGAAAACCTGTCTACCTAGGGAAACAAAACTCTGCTAAGGCTGTGGTAATGGAGTACCAGCTGAGGGGAAAAGATAATAAAACTTTATGTGAATGAAATGGCTTTGGTTTTTGCTTTTTCATTAACATGTAAATACATCTGTGTTTCTAGAAGACTACACCCTGTCAGTCTAACTCTGAGATTTTGCATTCAAGACATGCCACTGTGTCTGCACAGTGAATTTCTTGTTAGTTCACTACTGGCTCTAGATCTTCTAAGTCCATGTGATTCCCTGCAAGGAAGATGATTGTGGCTCGAGAGCAGGTTCCTTTTTCTATTTAAGATTCTTAAAAAAAAAATTGCATCCTTATGGATAAAATGCTGACCTTTTTGTCTTAGTATTTATGTCCAGATAAAACTGATTTTAACAAAAAATATTTATATGCTCTTCAGAGTCTGTTCTTCACAGTTCCCAGAAACAACACTAGCAGGGAGGATTTAGAGTGATTCATATGTTTCATTTGGAAACTAAATAGAAATTGGACTCAAGTATGCTACTATCAGCTGAAATTTGTGTTTGACTGTTTTGGGGAATGGAGGAAGGAACAGGATTTGGAGAGTACAGAACAACTTGTCTCTGTGATACAGACTTCCTCTATAAAGGCTCTCCTCAGAGCCATGGACAGCTGCAGAGAACCATGAAATAAAGAATTGTGCCTGAGGGATTCTTTTCCTGGGTTTACCACTGAAAGGCAGTACTGGTATCGTGGGCTGACACAAGGCCCCTAAAAAGTTCAAAGCAGTGTGTAAGTGCCCACTTGTCTGCAGTCAGCATATGCATACTTGGGAGTGCAAGTGGCAGGAAAACCACAAGAGATGCTAAAAGCAATGGATGTGAGCTAGGTTTCCAACAGTTGCAAGAGGCTACGAATAACAAAGATCTTGCTGCAGGAGTATTCTGGATCATAACAAAGATCTTGCTGCTGGAGTATTCTGGATCATAACAAAGATCTTGCTGCAGTATTCTGGATCGTGGCTTCTGGAGCGTTCTGAGTTTTCTTTCTCATGGGGAATAGAAAGCTTTGCCATTTGCAGAGAACAGATCTTGCACAAAGACCAGCAAAGGAGGTACTGATCTTAGACCTTCATTTCAGCCTTGTCCCAAGGGCTTTGTGCATTTCACATAAACATGAAATGGGAAAGGCATAAACAGTCCTTGGAGAGTGGGATGGAAGCCAGATAAATTCCAAGAAATTGAAGGCAAAGTGGAGTGCCTGTAAAATCTGCTGGATCTGAAAAGCACCTCCTTACAATTTTCCCCCTGAATTCCACCCAGTGTCAGAGCTGGCTGCCCGCTCAGAGTGCAGGGAGCCTTGGGTGAGGGCAAGGGTGCTGTGGGGCTGCACCCTGCGCTCAGCCAACCCACAGGGAGTGGAAGCAGAAGCAGGAAGCGATGCTGTCCAGCATTTGGAATGTTCATGGGAAGTATAATGGCTGTCAAACATAAATCACTAACGCTGCAACATGCCGAAGTGTTCCTGTAGTGTTAAAACATTTTTAGAAAGACCCATGAAGTCAATTTTTAAGTTTACTGAAGTACTCATGGAAACTGAAAGTTCTCTGCTCTGGGAGGTTCCCCAGAGAAACCACATCAGACCAAGGTTTTTTCCTGCTCTAAGCATTATTTCCCATAAATAGTTAGTGCACTTCTTGATTTGAAGGTTATATAAGCTTACCTGCATTTCGAAGTTTTCTAACCCTGTCTTTCAGAAATAAAGTCAAAATTTGGAGCCCTAGAAAGTCAAAATGACATTTGAAATAGTTCTGAAAAATTGTTATAGAGAAATCTGATTATTATTTTTTCAAGCAAACCCTGGGATTATTTGGAGTTGACCCATCCTTTCTGATCCCCATACTGACAAAATAAAAATGGGAAGATGATAGGTGGTACATAGGAGCTAGGAATAGATAATTACCATTGGAAACAGGCTAACCTAAATAACTAAAATTAGAGCAAAATAGTAAAGTAGTAACAAATTAAATTCAAGTGAATTTCTAATACTGCAGGCTGAATTTAGAATGTTCACTGGAAAAAAAATATGAGTTGATTCTGTTGTGCTAACAGCTACCTCTGCTGGACCAGTTCCTTGTATGCATTTAATGTTTTGATTTTTTTTCTTTTAACACATGTACCCAAAAGCTAAATCACTTCTCAGCACATCAAATACCACATCCTACTTTAACACTCAGCTGGTTACTGGAGACTAATAATGAAAAGTTTGTTATTCTGAGATGTGCATTTTGTACCCATGCAGTGTGATATTCTATTTACTTTCACCTTTAAGGCTGAAGATGGATCAGGTCAGTAGGAAAGTGCACAAAGTGCAAGGGTTGGGCTTGAGAAACAAAACTCTGCTGTAGTAATTTCTTTTCAGTCAACTTTTCTTTGTTTGTCAGCCCATTTATCTTTTTTTCCAGCACGTAACCGGGGTTAATAAAAATATTTTAAGAATGAAAGTGCTGTGAAGTCATGACGTAGGTATAATATAGGAAAGTGTGTTTTATTTCAGCTTGAGGGATCACCCGTTGCCTTTTCTATTTGCAGTGTCCTTGTAGGGCCATTAGAAAGGCGGTCTGTCCCGGGGGGTGATTTTGGTTCTGCATTTTATTTTTCCCCATGCGGGTTATCTGTTCCCACGGCTGTCAAATTGTCTGTCTTTGGTGCCATTCGCGAACACCCACAACGAGGCGGGAATGCCAAGGGATCTCTGCCATTTTCTGATGCGTTTCCTGGGATGCACCGTGGTGGTAAAAAAAAAAAAAAAAAAAAAAAAAAAAAAAAAAAAAAAAAGCAAGTTTCTCTCCGCACCGCTGGATGTCACTGCTACCCAGCCAAAATGCACAAAGTGCAGGTGAGCGCTGAACCCGAGGGGTTTTCTGCAGTGGAAGATCTCAACAGGTTCCAGGAGCAGACCGCGACCGCTGTAGGGTCCGATTCGGCTGGAAGAAAGCTGCTGGAAAAGACATCCATTCCTGCGATCTTTTCACGTGTATAGACGTTTTCCTTTTACGAATGAGAAACCTGGAGGAAGGATATATACTGCATTGACTGACACAGTGTGTGGTACATAGATCTTTGTAAGTGGAGGGAACAAATTAACAGATTCACTGCAATACTTACAATATTTGACCTGTTCTGGCTGTCCCGGGCCGATGGAGGGGACAGCAGCAGAGCTGCGACAGCCGCTGGGAGCAGCAGGGGCAGGCAGGGGGACGCCCTGGGGCTGAGGATGAACTAAAACCACTGATTCAGCCTGACCCCCTCGAATGTGTTGGGAATCTGACCAGTTCCATACTGATTTACTATTCTTCTAATCGGTCTTGAACGTGTTATAAAGGCTTCCCCTAAAATATCTCTGCTTTCTCTTTTAAATCCAGCTACTGATTTCTTTGTATTTGACATTGCTGAAAGTCCCTCAGTAGCTTCTGTGGGCTTTGTTTCCTTGCACACCCCTCTCCCTTGCCCCATAATTATCAAAACCATATGACAATTCCAACTGTAACTCTGACTTCTGGATGCCTCTCTCCATAAATAGACTTTTTTTACACTGAAAAATGGTATTTGGTGATAATGTTGAACATATACAGTGGTGAACAGCTCTGGTCAGGCCATTTTCCAGCAGCTACTCCTCATGATGATTTCATTAATTTTACAAAATGGTTTGCAGTAGTCAGAGGAAAACAGCATTGACAATCCATACATGAAAATCAGCCAGTACAAGTTCACTTCAAAAAATCAGATTTCCTATTTTCATTCCTGCAGGATTATTACGCCTCTTACTGCTGAAGTGACTCTTTTAAAAGTGTTGCAATTTGCCCTAGCACTTAGTTAATGGTTTCTGTGATGGATGAGATTTTTACTCCAATTTTCTTGGCAACACAGTGAAGCACTGTGCAGAGATAATGTCAAAGGCAAATAAATGGGGCACAGAGAGGCTGTTGGAAGCAGCTCCATGCTAACAGTGAACACAGTCAATTCAACTATGCTGTGAACTGCTAACACTAACCATTTTACAAATGGTAAATTGCAAGAGAACCTTTTTTTATCGACAAATGCCCTCCCTAATTCCATAGTCCTTACATCCTAAAACTGCTGAATTTCTTTGAAATTTCCCATTTTCCCTGTTGAATCTTAGCAGTTACTATTGCACCATCTTCCTCTCTGTTACAGAATCAGCATACTAGAGCTTTCTGCCTTGGCCCTGGACTTTCTGAAGATGTGACTCAGTGCTCTGTGAGATTACTTCAGTACTTCTGAGATGGAGAAAGGATCTCTTCTAGTTCTTCTTACCATCTGATAATCCAGTGACCTTTCTGAGCTCCCCTTTCCCTCTTAGATTCCGCTCAAAATTCAGGTAGTTCTTCTAGCATCTTCTGTCAGCTTTAACACTCAGTTCAATTTTGGTTTCTAAGAAGTCTTGAACAAGCTTGGGGGAAGCGAGCAAATACTCCCCCTCCCTTTAAAAAAAATCAACAACACACAAAACCCCAACCCAAACCCAACTTCCCATTTATTTAAATAACTACATGTGGAAAATGAGAAGGAATCTTGATCGTGTGCCTGGCGAGTGGGTGACACACTGGTGTGTATCTGCTTTGTCAGACAGGAGGAGGGCATGGGTGAGGGGAACTGTGCATTTACTATTAATTCGAGCACTTTTGATTGTCAGCTTTGATGAGTGGAGAGTTAGCACACAGGAGAAGTGCTAAGATCACACCCTTTGATTGCCCAACAGCTCCTTTCACTTCAGTGCGATTTCTGCTGTCTTTGTGAGCGGGCTTGTTCCTGGATCCAGGGGGAATAAGGAATTCCTCAATGCCCAAGGGCTGCAGCAGGTGAAGGTGTAGACATGAACAGCCTGTAAGAACACGTGTGGAGCTGCACCACCTCCCTTGGCCTTGCCTTCCTGCACACAAATGTATTTTCATAGTTAGCGAGGCACCCAAGACATTAGTTTTGCTCTGTGTATGAGGAAGGGAGTGAAGGTGGCAGAAATGCTTCCCTGTGTCACGGGAGATCACAAGGTGTGGGAAGGGAACAGAGGGCTGGGGGCAGGCAGGGGAGCCTTTCCCACCTGCCTCAGGTGGGAGCTATCACTCGCTAACTACGCGGGTTTAAACACCTCAGCCCTCCCTTCGCCTCTCTTCTCAGGGTCTCTCTCGGGAGGTGTAAGAGCCCTGAACGCCTGAAGACTCAAAATACTCTTCGGGCTCGTTTTATTTTATGTCTTTCCTTCGCCTTCCGGCTCTCCAGGTAGGCTCTACCGCGCCTTCCCTGTCGCTCGGGATGTGCTGTCCCTGACATGCTGGTTCACGTTCCGAAGCCCTGCGGGGTAAGAGGCGCGGCTGAGGGCTGAGCCCCTTCCGCAGGGCCGGGGCCGCAGCTCCCCGGCCACGGCACGGGTCCAAGATAGCAAAGCCGCAGCCTCGGCGCGGGGCCGCGCTCCCAGCGCTGAGGGGAGGCACCGTGAGGGCGGGGGCCGCTGGCGCCGCAGCCTCCGCCCGGCCCGGCCCCGCTCGGGGAACGCCTCCCGGGGGTCACGGCGGGCGGGAGCCGCGGGGCCCCGAGGCAGGGCTGGGCTTCCTGCACGGCCCCTTTGTGCGAGCACGGCTGCGTGCGAGCGGGCGTGGCCGGGGCGCTCATTTCCGCGCTGCCTCGGCCCGGCGGGAGAGCGGCGGGCGGCCCCGCACTAGGGCACGCCTGGCGGGCACGCCTGCCGCACCGGCCCAGCAGACGCGGGGAGGAGGCTCCGGAGCGCCGCCGTGTCCATGGACTAGCCGAGGCAGCGGAGGGACCCCCGCCGACCGCCGCCTCGCCCTCCGCCAGCTCGGCGAAACTTAGCGAGCAGGCTGCTGCCCGGTGAGTCCCGGCCCGGGCGTCCGCCCGCCCTCTGCCCCGCGGGTCGCGCCGAGCAGGGTGCTCCTTTCTCTCCCCGTCTCGAAGCGCCGGCATTTCTGCCCCCTCTCCCCGGGGCAGTGTGCTCCCTGCAGCGTCCCCGGGGGTCTGGCGGCGAGCAGCCTTCCGCTGCCTGAGTTCGGCGAGAGCGCGGGGCCATGGCGAGCCCCTGCCATTGTCCTTGTCCATTAAAGGAAGCCGGAGAGGCCGGGTGAGGCTTCCTTTGGGAGTTCATGCTAGCGTGTCTCGTTGAGGTGCCACGAGGGAGGGAAAAAATGATAATATAAACAAATTTAAATAATAGAAAAAGGCCTTTCGGAGTGCTGCAGCCAGACTTTGCCCGCTCCGTTTTCCGCCGTCGCCCCGACTGCTGCCAGACACTGCCCTGAGCCCAGGCTGTTCAGAGGGCGCAGTGGGTGTAAGGATTGAGGCCCGTAACTTAATTTTTAAAATATTTTAGCTTTGATTACTTGTGGACTGTGGTAGTAAGCGACCTCTCTGACCCCCTTTCAGTGTCCTGCCGTAACAGGCCCGGCCGTGGAGTGCGGGGGTACCAGAGGTGATGCTCCGTGGTCACTTCTGTTTTGACTCATGCTTTACCTTCCGTACTCTGTGTTGACTTAGTGGTTTCATTTTGAGACATTCTGAATAAAAAAAGAAATAAATAAAACCCCACAAAGAAACCTAACCCATGCTGTAAAAGAAGCTACTTTTTTTGGGTGTTTTTTTCCTTTCTTTATGAGTCTTCCAAGGAGGTGGTGGTGCAGGCATGAAGGATATTTAAAAACAACTGGCAGGACAAAATTATTCCAGCACTGCCTTTTAGTTTGGTTTGGTGCTTGTTGGTTTGTTACAGTGGTGTAAGGCTTCTTGTGACCTAGAACTGTGGATAAAATGGAAGGCAAGCAGTTCCTAGAGAATGGAAGCGCAGGGTGTGTCTTGTTCGCAAGTGCTCTCTGGTGAGATGATCCATCTCTTTCCTGGCTGTCTCCAGCAGGGAGGAAGGCATCAGTGCTGAGACACTGTGTACTCACAATAAACGTCTGAAACTTGAAGTGCTTTGGTATGGAAGGTTGAGCTGCTAGCACTATCTGCTTGACAGAAGAATTGTGTGCAGAGGGTGGGTTTTTTAAGAGGAATTCACTTGTGTAGGTAGAATGGTGTTCTTTATCCTTTGGTTAATGACACTGGAAGAAAGTACTTTTAGGGTGTAATCTATATACTTTTAGCTATGTTCTTGGAGGATGGAATATAATGTTGTGTTCAAAAGCATAATGCCACTGAAACAGAACTTTTTAGAAATAGCTTTCCAAAAGTTTGGAAATGCATTAATACTGAAAAAAACCACTGCAAGTAAGTTACACAGCTGGCATTTTGTTTTGTGTTTGTTGATGTTGTTCTAGGTGGACTGCTGAAGGTGCAGTCGTGGTCTAAATCACAGTCATGGAAAGTGACTTTCTGGGTGGTGTGTGCTCTGTGTGATTTTTTTTTAAAGTGTAAGTTGATCCAGTTAGCTTCCTTTGTATTGTGGCATTATCTCCAGTCGCCAAATCAGGAGAAAACTGACTTAAGTCTTGTTTCTGGGCACAGTCTTTTCCTAACATTTAGTGTATTGTAGACAAACTAGTCTTACTGTTTCCTGTTTAAAGCCTCTTTCCTGTCCTTCCCGCCTCCTGTGGGGAGCGGGAGGTGGCAGAAAAGGGGGAAAAAGTGTGATCTTTTGCCAGGAGTAGTGTCCGTGCAGAACCTTCACATAGGTAACATACCTGACAGGACTGCAAGGGGGTGTGTTCTGGGCTGCCTTTTACTGCTGTTAGGCCTTGTAGTACTTAATGAAAGGACCATGAAAAGCCCTTGCTCTGAGCCCTAAGATGCTGTTTAATTGGGATGCTTTCCTTGCTATTGAAGGCATAACTTTTTGCTCTTGAGTGTAGCAAGAAAATTGTTGACATGGTGTCTTATGAATTTGGTTATAGCTGGATGATGAATGAGTTTATTGTATGCTTCTAATGAATAACTGAGGAATATTGGATTGCTTTGTTTTGAGGCTGACCTCTGATTTTCTTAGAGGATATTTTTATTTATTTTATGAAGCTTTAGTGGGTGGCTTCTAATGTGCCATTACCTGTAAATGGGTGTTTGGAAAAAAAGAGGAATTTTTCTGCTGACAAACTGCTACAATTGATTCTCATAGTCTATTAAAGTTTCTCATAGTGGGTTAGGTGTGGCACACTTTGAGCACGGGTAAGTGTGGATAAACTGAAGTCTTGTTTTGATTTCCCTGTGTTAGTTCAGAATTTTCATTGGCGTGTATGTGAGGGGAAGTAGAGGTCACAGAGCGATTGTCAAAACTATCCACAGATCCTCCCTTTATTTTTTTGCCTTTACTAAAAGTTTCACCTGGGTGGGGTATGGAAAAATCTGTGGATTTCAGACACTTTATTTGTGAGCTCTCTGTGCCATGTTGCTTTGCACTGTGGTTTCCTGTGCCCAAACTTCCTGTTTTTTGGTAGAGCAGACTTTCGTACTTGGCCACCTGTGGTGCGTTTCTAAGGCTAAGAGGGCTGCAGTTCACAAAATCCATGAACGTGCTGTGGTTCTTGTTTTGCTTCAAGCTGAAGCAGCTCAGATAAAGTAAATTAGACCCTCAAACAGTGAATGGTGAAGGCTGTTACTAGAGGGGTATTAATTAAGCAGAAGTTATTTCTAAATCCAAAGGATGGTTGTGTGTCTTCCTCTCTGGTATTGCCCAGTCCTAAAGTCTCAGGCTCTTCCAAAGCTCTGCTGCTGCTGGCTTGGGTGGAGCTACTGATGCTGCCTTCAGCCCCTGGCACAGTTTTGGCAGGAACAGGATCCTTCTCCTTGATCCTTTGGCTCATGCTCAGACAAAAGTATCTCGTAAAGGTTAAGAACTGTGTCAGAGATAGTCAGACTAAAGCTTAGCAAGGTTAGATATATGTAGGTTTTAAAAAGTAATAGTTTGGATCTTCCCAAGAATACAGGTGATGCCTTAAGGTTTAGCCTTCATGTTTTTCAGATTCTGTGCTGCCTAGGTGTCTATTTCTGAGCCTCATATTAAGTGCTAGTAAGCTCTCAGAGTAGGGAGACAAAACAAATCCTTTTCCTGCTGGAGACCAAGGACAGTGGTTGCAAGTTTTCAGGCCCAAAAGCACAAACAGTGATGGGCTGAAGAGAGAAAACAAGAAGGCTGGGACTTGATAATCTGAAGCTGTAATTAGACAATTATACACCAATAGGCAAATAGACCAGAACTTACAAAAGTGTAAGACCCTTGTGACTGTTCATCCATTTTGTGACCATTTTAAGTCCACCTTGGGTGTAGCCCTGGTCGGACTCTTGTCCTGCCCAAGGTGTACCCTTAAAGGCCTTCCAATAAATATCTGCTTTATTCTCCAGCTCTGTCCAGTCTCTGTTCCAGGTCAGCCTTCCCAAGGCATCACAGGAATCTGAATTTTGATTTAGCAATCTAAAAAGAAGAAGAGGGGCTGAAATGTCTAAGCTCTGATGACATAATTTTAAATGCACAATTTAACTACTTAACTATAGCTGAATGTCATGTTTGTGTAGTAAAACAGCTTTATTCTGCATAAAGCTTTATTCTACCTTCAGATGGTCAATCAGTTGAAAAATCATTGTTGGGCGAATTCTTCTGTTTTGGGAATGTCACAGGTGAGGATAATAGCAAAATGCAGGCATTGAGGATCACCTGCAAAAGTGATAATCATTAAAAATTGACTGTGTAAGATTGTGGTGTTAGCAGTTGAAACCACTGCCTTGAATGACCAGGCTTTTGCTAAACTTTTTGACTAATCTGACATAAGTCTTGAAATGAAGCCCTCAGAGAGAAGAACTGCTCTGCTTGATTATTCATATGTGAATTCTGTCATCACTTGTGCAGAAAACCTTTAACAAATGAAAATAAAATATGCTGGCCACAATAGGAACTATATCCAAACCCAAGGCTCTTAACTGGGTTTAAAAATAAGTTTATTTTCTTTTCTGATTCAAAGTGTGCCTCAGCCCATTTGGCGAGGGGGAAGGATCAGCACTTGTTTTGCTTCAGTGTTTCCTGTCTTTCTTCAACTCTTTGGGAGCTAAGCAACAGTGTTTTGTCCTTTTCATTGTAGCACAGCTTATGTATGATACATGTGAGTGGAAGGATTTCTGCTCTTATCTAGGCTTATCTGTGTTTTTTCTGAGAGCTCTTTCTGTGCCATTGTCTTTAGAAGCTGTGCAAAAACTGAAAATCTTAGGCCTGTCTTCATCCTTAATCTGAACCTGAGTGGGAAAGGCAAGGGTGTAATAAACACAGGACTCTGCTTCCCCTTGAACTTTGTAGTAAGCACTTAAATTTTTGTCTTGGTATTGTAAAAGCGCTTCTGTGGTATTCTCTCTGCTTTGTGCTCCTGAGCTAGAGACCAGGCATTTATACCCAGCTGATAGAGATCTTTCATGGGAAGACCTGTCCTGGAACTCCCTGGTGTAATTGAGGCTCTTTGGCTGCAGTTGGCTCAGGTACTGGATGAGCCTGTGTGTGCACACGTGAGCTTTTGGCTTTAGGGGTTGTTCTGTTTTGGCGTTCTTGTTTCAGGCAGGTTGCCAGTGTACAACCCCAAATAAGTTCATGTGGCCCAACATCTCTTTCTGAAATCTCTTTTCCTCTTTTAACAGTGCTTGTTTCCTTCTCAAAGACTAAATAATGGATAATTGAGTCTGTCTGGAAAGGAGCTTTCTCTAAATGATTGGTGGACTTGAAGGTAACAAAGTCAGGTGTTTTGAGTTCCTGCACTTGCAGCTAAAGGATGAAGCAGAGTGTTTGGAGGCAGCTGAATGCTGTGAAATTTAACATTTTAAAAAACCTAATTTGTTGAGCTTGGCAAGTTGTGTCCTTTTGCTTTAGGGTGTAAAATAGATGCTGAAATATATTCATTGACATCTAGAAACTTCTGGAATAGGAAACAAAGGGAATAGTCTCAAGTAACTTGGATCTGAAGGGAGACACCTGAGAGGTTGGACTTGATGTGACAGCAGCCTTCTGACTGCCAGGGTATGGAGCTGATTGTTTTGATGCATATTGCTTTTCCCTCAACATTTGGTAATTAGATAGTGCTCAGAGAAGCTTCATGGGGGGGAAATATGTCTGCAGTGGTGTAGCTGTATCTAATAAAGGGTAAAAGCAGCAAAGCTTTCTACCCTGCCCTGACTACTAAGTCACTTCAGTTCAGCTGCATGGCAAGCCTGTGGAGCGGAAGGTTCATTGAAAAAGTTGTCTGACTTGAAACTAATGGAAGGCAATTAGTGAGATGACTCTTGGAAAGCAATTGGTGAGATGACTCTTGGAAGACAACAAGGCAGCTTTCTTTGCTAAGTGTCCACTGTGCTGAGCTTGCAAAGGTTATTTTGACAGAGTGCTCATAGCAGTGGTCTGCTCCTGCAAAACAGGAGTGTTCAACTGAAAGAGCCTGTCCAGCTGGGAAGTGAGAGGGGAAGGTGCAGTTCAGCACTGTGTTGTTGTTTTATCTGACCTGTGCTGTCTGTGTAGCCAGTCACACTGTACTCTCAGCCCATTCAGATGGCAGTGTCTTGTGTTGTCACATTTTTTCCATCAGGAGGTATGTTCTCGTTTTACTGAAGGCACAGGTTAGGAAGTATTTGCGTCTAAGCACCTTCTAATTCTGCTGGCGTGTTTGTAATTAGAGACTGAGGTCTGTGTTGGAAGGAGCACTGACTGTGTCCCTTCACAGCCTTTGTTGATCTCTCAGTGGCACAGTGTTATTCTTGGCATCATCTTGAGAGGTGGAAAGCCTGTTTTTCCTCCTTCCCAGGGGTGGATACAGAGACTTTGGGCGAGACGGTCAAGGCTTTCTCACGACCTGCCAGGGCACTGGCTTTTGGGGGAAGGGCTGGAGCTGTTCAAGCATGGGCTTGTCCTGAAGCAGCATTGGTTTTTGTCTTTTTAATCTTTTCCCTGTGGTGTGGTGGCATGTGCAGGGTGCCCTGCCAGCCTACTTGCTATAACTCCTGAAGCATTAACTTGTTCCTGTGTATTTGGGCTGAGGCATTTATTCTGCTGAAGGGCTGGCTGTGGCTAAGATTGTGAGACATTGGTGAAGGCTGTTTTGTCACATCTTTTGTATTTTGCAGTGCTGCCTTAGAGGTTTATCATCTTGTTAGGGTTTTGCAAGTTTCAAGAGTGTGCTTCTTTACATAAAGAAATGAATTACATGGTGGCTGAGCTGTCTACGTGGCCAGAAAGAGCCATTTTCTCTTGTGGTTTGTGAGCTGGTGATTGTCGTCCTTGGCAAGTAAACTGAGGCTGTCCTGGTTGTGTTTACGAATGCAGTTGCTGGAGGTGGAGAGCAGAAAAAGAAAGCCTTGAGAGCATTGTCCCCACACCCTCCATGCCTTTCCCCAGAAAGTAGCATTCCTTGGTGCCTGGTTTAAAATGAGTGGTCCTCTGGTGTTGCAAGCCTAGGCCCTGGTGATTGGGGTGAGAGGGGAGAAAATAAAAAAAAAAAGGTTTTAGGGGTTGAACTTCACATCTTGTTTCCATGACATGGAGAAAAAGCAAACCACAAAACCCAAAGTAAATTACATTCTCATCGCTTCTTTGTTGTATACTGCTATGATCAGTGTCCTGTTTTTTTTTTTTTTTTTTTCCTTTTCCTTATGGAAAGAGAAAATGAAGGTATATTCTTTTAGACTGAAATACAGCTGGAGACAACAAGTGGCCTTCCTGGAAGTGGAGAAAAGTCACAATATGTACAAAAATTTAGGATGTTCTCCAGAGAAAGAGTGTATTTGCCAGCAAAGAAAGCTGGTGGCTTCCTGTGTTTTTTTAGGATATGAAGTGGTATAGCAAATGGAGGGGCCCATCCTGTGCTTGAGACCTTTTGGTCTGTGTGGAGGTATGGGAGGAAGCAGACAAAGTGTATAAAATAGGTTCTGTTGCTGTTGGATTACTAAAAAGAAGTAAAAATATTCCCCAAACTGGAAGTTCTGGCTCCTCAGATAAAATGTTTGCTTTGTAAGGTTTCCAAAACCCTCTCTTAGAAGAGGGGAAAAAATCAAATTACGTGCTTCTTTTAAATTAAGACTGAGTTTTGCCTTGCAACTGATGATGTTACAGAGAGTGAGTGTGTATCTGCTCTCATGAGAGGTAGTAAAAAGCAACTGAGAGGTTTGGGTCAGCTAAGATTATTCTGGTTACTTGTTCTGATGGGTTTTGCACCCTGGGGTGGATAAATTCCTGCTCAGAATGACTGACTGGCTTTGATGTGTTTCCCAAGACCTGAGCTTGCTGTGAAGTAAAAGGAAAGCAGGACTTGTTGAGTATAGTGAATAAATTGCAGCACAGGCAAGGTCCAATTCAGATGAAACTGGTCAATAGCTTCATTAAAGAGAGTTTTCATAGACACAAAATAGTTTTCTAAACTTTTCTAAGATGTTAATGAGGCATCTACTGAACTGTAGTGATAGTATCCAATGTTGTTTTCACTTACTTTGGTGTAATCCAACTGAACTTTAATTCCAGAGATTTATTCAATAGTGCTTTTGAGGATATGTTCAACGAAGGCCCTACATCCTGTGCTCTTACTCTTCCCTGTATTTCTTAAATATTAGTAAGGAGATGGATAATTTACAAAAGGATCGATCTCTCTTCTGCTGTGTTCTTGGAAGATTGCTGACTTTTAGATGAGGTTTACATGTAACATTTAATTTTCTCTGTTTCCTGTGCTGTGTCTTGCTTTAAGTCAGAATGTGGAGTATATGCTTCATTTGCAGTCAGCTACTTTGAGCAGATTTTCTTTGAACTAGATAAGAGATCCTTGCCTTTTAGTTGACACCTTTGTTGAGCACCTCTGTATATTGAAGCAAAATCTGTTGAGTTACTTCAATGAACCTGAGCTCAGTGGGACAGAACTAGCATAAATGTAACAAAATTGTGTGGATAATTGAATTGTGCCTCTCCTTAGTGTTAATAACTAAAAAATATTTGTAATTCGAATTTACTTTGTCAAGACTTCCATTGTACAGTGTCATTGACTGTATTGGCATTACTACCACTCAGAATACAATGTCACTGTAGTGACATTGGCATTCAGACTGGTTTGTATAAATGAAAATATGACATCTTTTGAATTTCTTTTGTTTTGCAGATTTTTTTTTTTAATATTAGTTGTTGGTTTGTTTTTTTTTTTGCTGAGTAGGAATAAATACTACTTCACATGGAAGCAAGGCCAGCCAACTGTATCTTTCATAGTTTCTGTATGAAGAACAGTGAAAAGTAATTGATAGAACTTCTGTTGTCCTCTGTTACAGCTTTTGAATTGCTGTGGGAGCAGTACTGAATTCTGCTTGCCTTTTTACAAGTCTTTAGTGTTGTGTTAGTTTAAGAAATCAGATGGGGCTGAAAATAGTCCATGAATCATAGCTTGAATTGCTCCTTGAATTACAGTTGTGCAGTGTAGAGCCTTTATGCCCAAGGATTGGTGATGTTAGTCAAGTGGGGAATTCAGAAGAGGGTCTTGGTGACCATGTAGCTTATTCCCAAAAATGTGGAGTGTCCACTTTGTGGATGTTACTCTGAGTTCTGAGCACTTGCTTTGGTGGTGCTTTGGGTGCAACTCATCCACAGAAGTAGCGGCTTGACCAAAGTGCAGCGTAATGAGTGTGAGGTATAGAGACCTGGAGTGGAGCTCTTTTAAGTTACTGCTGCCTTGTTTGGGGTTTGGGAACACTGGTGGATGTTGCTGAGAAGTTTTCCTAAGTTGTAGTTTGTGATGCAGTAATAGAATCAACCTTGGTCACTGAAACATGAAACCCTTCCCAATAGGCTGGGCATTTGTTCTTCTCTGAGGGATTGTTTTTTAGTGCTTACAGTGAAGCGACTTCTGCTTGAAATATTCTTTGAGTCTTCAGCACAGTACAAAATAAGAGTCCCAAAGATGATGTGTTAAGAATTCTGTGGCTTTGGGCATGTTTCCATTGAGTTCTGAGGTTTGTTACTTGACTTTATTTTTCTGATGAAAGAGGGATAACCTATTAAAAATATTTGTCTTTCATCATTAGTCTTTCAGATTAAAAAAATATCCTTTTATTGAGTAATCCTCAGGTTTCCTCTAAGAATGAGGAAACATTTCTCCACTCATCTGAACTGCAGCAGAACTAAATAAACTGTACTTGTATTCCTTAAGAGATTCCTGTTCTTTTTGAGGCCCTAGTCTGAGTTCTTTGGAGACAAAACTGCAAAATGACACATTTGCTTGGAGTTCCTGAGTCATCAGCAGGACTACTGTCTATTTCCAGGAGCAGATTAGCCTGTAAGAGCATCAGATAATCCTGTTCATCTTGCTTTTTTACTGTACCAGCTCAGCCCCTTCACGTGAAGCTTTGATGGCCGGCACCCAGATACTGTTCTGAACATTGGGACCCCTGTGGTGGTCAGCATCTCTCTAAGATGTGGAAAGAGCAGTCTGTATGTGCCTCTTAGGTGTTCCATTTTTAGAAGGTCCTAAGAATATCTCTGAATTTTACCTGGTCAGGGATTAGGCTGCCTTTTACATAGAAAACCCCCTAATGACTGAGCAACTTCAAAGAAGGACAGTTGTTTTGAATGGCACCGTGTCTTGAATGAACTGGTGCTTTTTGCTATAGATTTGATCTTGATGGAATGGAATCAAGTCATACCAAAACAGGTCATAGACCAAAGTACAGTATTTTAAAAATTGCTCCTCAGCATTTTCTTTGTCCATTTGCTTCACCAGCTTCATGTAGATCTAATATTTTGTACTGATGAGCAGTGGTGGAGAAGCCAGCAGCTTGGCAAATGACTTTTTTTTCCCTCTTGCCTCAGTTGTGCCCCTGTTCCCCCAGTCAGTGTATTGGCTTTGCGTGTGCTGCTGGTATAGGCTGGCACTAGAGGGGTGCTGTGTTTCCAGGGGCACACTCAAGCTACCACTGCTTTTACTGTCCTGTCCTTGTTCTCCTGCCACCTCCTGAGTGCCCCACACTGGTATTTGTTCATGCTCTGGAGAGGTAGATGGGAAGGCTTAAAACTGTTTACTTCTTGCTGTGTGGTACAAGATTACAGGATTGATCTGAAGATTTGCTGTGTGGCTGTTGGCTCCACTGAGTAGGTTGATTGATGGTTGTGGATTTTAGGAGGAGCAGGGAGGGGCTCAGGACTCTCTATATGGTGGCAGTATTGGCTGAACTTGGAACTTCAGTGTGACTTAAGTCTGCCTTGTAAAGTGAATGTCTCTGGAGGATTAAAAGGATTTTTGGATGTAAATCTGGAAACTTACTTTGTTTCAGTTGTTATAGACTTAACATCTCATTCGTGAGGATTTCTCTGCGTATCTACATTAGAATAGTTAATAGATCACATCATCTGTTTTATGAGAATTAGGAATATACATTAGGAATATCACTGCTGTAGCATTTTGAAGGTAAGAGTGGAATTGTGGATGTTGAAAAGCTTTGGAAATGGCAGTAGCCTCTGGATGAATGACTACATTTTCCCCTCTCACTAGAGCTGTAAACACAAAGACAAAATTATATTCTACCAAAGCAGCAGTGCTCTGTATTTAATTTTTAGAAATTCCTTTTGCTGTGAGTGGGTGATAACTGTCAGCTGACACAATGTGACTTGCTTTGTCTGAAACACAGTGGAGAACTTTATTAGTCTGTGCTGCCCACATACTGCTTTATTCTTCCAAGTGTTTTTAGCATTGCCCAACCATAGCTCTGCAGCCTGTGCTGTGAGCGAAGTGAATTACTGACATGGCAGATTTCTAGACTGGTAACAGATGCCTTCTGTGTTAGGAAACATGACTGCCTTTAGTATAAACACAGGGAAGCTGGCTATGTAGTCTTGAGTGCACTGCTTTGTTTGTTGTAGTGTTAGGGGGGAAAAAAATCACAAACCTGCACTTCATATTTGTTATGCTACTCCATACCAGCCATACAGTGTTCAGTGGTCTGTCAAGAGCCACCAGAATAATTCTGATGAAGGTAAACACATAACAAGTCAAATCAGCTCTTAAGATGGACAGGTGTTTTGGAAGGTAATGTCTGTCTGAGGAGCAGTGTGCTGTTACAGGACAGCTTCTTGCTAGTACTGGTAATACATCCCCCCATCACTTCTGTGCATGTTGGAAAAAGTATTTTGCTTTTTCATTCTGCTAAAGTACTGTGATTGGTATTGACAGGGGCATCTTAGCAGTTGTTTGAAGTGTGGAGAAATGTCTTGCAAGCTGATAGTCAAAACAGTGAGGCACGTGGGGGGTAGTGCTTATCAATAAGGATATTTTTAATGCTCTTATTCCTGTGAGTAGTTTCAGTGAAGATGGGGGTGAACAGCTGAATTTAAGTCCAATGCCGAGGAGGGTAACCTAACAAAAAGTAAGTCTTCATATGATGTTTGTACTTCAGGTCCTGGAATGATGTGCTTGCCTTTTTGCCTCAGGTTATATCTTAAGCCTGTTTGTCTAGCAGAACCTCATTTTTGTGAAATTTAGGGATGTGCTAGCTAAATGCAGCCTGCTGCTCTTTTGTAGATGTAGCAGCACCAGAAGCAGTGCTCCTTATGTGCATTTTGCAGTTGCTGCTCCTCTTTTTACCAGGTTCCTGATTTTCACAGGGAGGAGGCAGAACAGTGATGGAGGCCTCAGAACTGGAGAATATATTTGCACTGGCAGCCAGTGTATTACTGTAAAATGGGATTACACTCATACAGATGGAGTCTTGGACTCAGCTGAGATTAGTGGGATTCTGTTCTTGTACCCTCTCTTTCATCTCTTACCAGGCACATCAGACTAACTAACTTGGACAAGTGTATGCATGTTGATTGTTGAAATAATTTGCCATTTGGAGCTAGAAACCGAAATGAAGTTGGGAAAACCAAACTTTGTTCCTTCTCTTATATTCACTCAGTTGTGGATTTAGAGAAGCAAGAGAATGGTGCTTAAGCAAGAGTTCTTTGCTATGATTCATAGCAGTTGTAAAGGTTCCTAAATTTTGTCTGTAATATTTGATGGGTTGCAAAGGTAACTAAATTACAAAACTCACTTTATGTGGTACAACTGGGCCACATGTAGGAAGATCCTTTCCAGTCACTGGTTATACTGCATAAAGTACAATTCCCTTTGCTTTAACAAAAGTTAATTTTTATTGCTATAAATGGACTGTGCTCATTAGAATTTATAAGATGAAAGAAGAAAACTTATCTTCAGTGCTTGGTTAAAATTACATGAAAATCAACATCTGAACTCTAGAAATACCAAACTCAAGTATGAATTCACACTCTAGTCTGTATTGGATGAGATTCTCAAAGCTAAATTCTGTTTCTTCTGTAGGTGGAAGTGTTTTTCATACCAAGGTGCAGATTCTTTTCTGGGAAAAAAAAAACCAAAGACAAAAAACCCCAAAAAACCTAGTTTACCTTCTCATAGCTGTGGATATGGTGCATTTCACTTGTCCATTCCATGGTCTGGATTTCAGACTTAACAGGGTAGGCTTGATTTTTACGTGCTGTCTGTGAATAACCAGAGTGGCACAGTACATTTTCCTAGTTAGGAGGTGTTGGGAAATTCTGCATTCTTGTTTCCTTGCCTTTGCAAACTTTTCAGTGACATTTACCTCAAGGAAGTGGAGGACTGGAGTGCTGCTCATCTGTCTTAGGCAGGGCTGTGCAAGTGCTCACTGCTCTCTGAATTTACAGCTTGTTCTGGTTTTCCTCTGCATGGCATTTCTGCAGAAGTGGGAGTTATGGTTGAACCTTATCTGGCTGGTGTGTGTGTAATGAAGCAAACCAAACTCCACAGAGCAGATGGGCTTTAAATCGTGGGGCTTTGGTTCTTGACAATAAAACCTCTTACAGGAGATGATCTGGTAAAGGAGCATGCAAGTGTGGAAGAGCTGGATACAAGTACTTTCTGTATTTAGCAATCTATAGACACTGAGAGATTTCAGGTAACCACTCTGGATATCTTGCTAGCTGGATTGCTGGATGTGCAATCCACAGGGTTTGTGGATAAGTCCCAGAAGCCATCTGCAGAAGTAAAACAGTTTTGGAAGAGTGAGAAGGCAGATGAGTGTTAACTTGCTGATGTAGATCTTCCAAAGCTAACTGTATAATGATTTTCCTTTGTGGGTGTGCCAGCCCTGTTACAGCATTGGGGTGCTTAAAGGTAAGATTATAAAGCAACAGGTACTGAAGGAAGTGTAGGGTCAATGGAAGTTTGAGCTGACTTTGAAAATACCTCTGGATGGCATATGGTACAGATTACTGGACTCCCTTTCTCAACAGAGCAAGGGAGACTTGGGAAAAAACCTTTATTCATGAAATCTTTATCTAATTCTGTCATTTTTTTCTCTTCTGTGCAGACGCTGTGCTGTAGAAGATGCACTATTACCGATATTCTAATGCAGAAGTCAGCTGCTGGTACAAGTACTTGCTCTTCAGCTACAACATTGTCTTTTGGGTGAGTACAAAGTTTAGAGGCTGAAATAGTTTAGGCATAGCTAACTTTTATTGACTTCATTAATCTGTTCAAGAGAACAAGCTGAAATAGTTGCCTGAAGGCAGGAAACTGATGAATCATATGCTCCAGGTGTTTTGTAATTGAAGAAGCTTATCCCATAGGAGAAATTAATTATTATTGAAAATGTGAGGACTCAGTATCCATGTTATCCATATTACTGCTTCCTTGTTAAAAGAATCCTTCTATAATGCTTCCTTTCAGATCATCTTTGATCTTTGTTGGTGGCGTAGCTGTAAATACAGCAAAGAAGAAAGGAGCTTCTTCAGACATGTGTCAACAGCTGGCAGCACATGTCATGCTCTGTGGGCAGCTGAATTGTCTGATACAGTCTTGAAATACTTAGCTATGGACTAACCTGCCTATAATGTTTGTTTAGAATTGTGAGTGTGAGAAGGTACAATAATAGATGAGTGATTTTAGATTTGTATGATGGTTAATGAAGCACCTGCCTTGGAAAAGAAGGCCCTTTAAAGGTTAATGCATAGTGTTGCACTAGAAAGAATTAAGATGTCTGTGAGGGGAAGCAATTCAGATAAACTCAGTAATTCCTTTTGGAACTTTCGGGTCAAATGTTCAGTTTTTGTTCCTGAAGTCCTAGGAACTGCAGTCATGGGAGGGCATGAGTAGTCCTGGAAAAGTGCAGATACAGTGACTTGTCCAGTGCTAGCAGTAAAGTTGCTGAAAACCACAGAACTTTTTGCTGCTGTCACCACCTTTTGTTTACTAGTGCAATGCCCTAACATGATACTGTAGCATAAAGCCACAGGGGAGTTATCCTTGTGTGGTTATCAGGGCAGAACAGATGTGTAGAAACTTTTGTTCCTTCCATTAAGGGTTAATGTGCTACAATCCTGCGTAGTGCAAGTGTTCATTAGGGATGTTGTTTTCTGTGTTGCAACTGAAGATGCCTTCAACAGGTCGAAAATGCTGCTTACAAGCCATGAGCTCTGCAGTTCCTTTTCTTCTGCATTGTACAATTCCCACGTAGTGGAGTGTGGCAGTGTGAGAAGTGATACTTGCCAGACTGTTCTGGATTTCAGAGAAATCACTTCATAACTGTGTGGGTGCTTTTCAGCAGCTCATGGTGGGATAGGTGAGAAATCGACACTCTTGTTCATGAACGTATTAGGATTCATCTAGCCCTCTGCTTTTTTTCTAGTGTCTCATGAAGTGGGGTCTATGACTGACTGTTTCTGACAATCTTTTAAAAACTGAACTTTTTGTCTTCACCGTGAAGAGACTATGAAGAATTTGCTCATTTTTGTCACAGGAATCAATTTTGTATCTTTTTTCTTCTCTGCATTCATTACATTTTTTTCTACTTGTTTTTAAAAACTATATTCTCTTGAGATGAATGATGATCTAAAGATTTTACTGTTCTTTAAAGAAACTTCTAAAGAGATGCCAAAACATGGATGAGAATTCATAATATATGTGTATTTCAGCTGATCTGGGGGCTGGAGGAATTAGCTTTCTGAAGAGGTACTTGTAGTCTTGGAAGCTCCCTCAACAAAAGGGTCTGATGCTTCTGTTGATGTTATCAGGCCGACCTAGTAAATGATGTGCAGCTACAGCTCTTTTGATAAGATTTTTGGCACCTTTAGTTGTAGAACAAGCTATGTAAATGTTGAAGGTCTAGACACCCTTATAGGCAATCCATGAATCATTTAGCTGACAAAGAATTCGGGATCCTGTGAAATCCTGCTGGCTGGGACGACTGCAAATTCATCATTTGTTAAAGAGTAAATTTTCTGTGTGCCTTAAAAGAACTGAAGGACTACAGAACCAGAAGGGGAAATGTAATCATAACTCACAAGCAGCATTTGAGGAGGGAGTGTTAGTTTTGATTTACTTTCCTTGGTGTTTCTGGGAACTTGTTTGTGAGCGTTTGTTAGGTGGATGAGGGATGGATTTAGTTAGATGTCAGAGGACTTTTTGCCTGTATAAGCTGTTAGAGCTCTCCTGTGTTTCAGCCCAGGACAGTTTATTCACAAACCAGGTAATATGCATGTAAATAGTTGTGTTTGTTCTCCTGTCATACTTATTAAAGGTAAATGTTGACTTTCCCAGTGTAGCTCTAAAGGTATCATTGACTATATAAACTTTAAAGCATGTGGCGATGCAGTAATTCCCAGAATTTTTAAACTTTTCACTGAGTGGTTACTGCAGTTTGTGTCATGCTTCAAATACAGTTCACATAGATTGGGATGAAACAAAATATTAAACTCAAAGAGGGCAAATATGACTAATAATGGCAAGTTCAGTGTAATCACCCTTTAGAAATCTGTAAACTTCTATTCATTGGAAGTCTTTTTTTTCCAGGTGAATGACTTGAGAATAGAAAGTTCTGACCTGTAGTTGTGCACTGCTGGCTTGTACTATCACTTCCTGATTCTTTCAAGAAAGGGAATGGAGGCCACAGGAAGGCTCTACCTGGGCATGACTTTGTGTGATTGCTTTGTTTCCATCTTGCTTTTTAAGCATGCTCACAGGATTCAGCTCGTCCGAGTACACTGGTGTTAATGAGTGGTGATAAGGCAGTACAGCCATTAAGATAGCCCTGCAGAGAGCAAGATAAGGCTGGACCTTTTTGTGCTTGAAAGCTTTTGTGGTGCAGTTTAAAGACTGCAACAATGCCAAGTGAAGAGCTTGGTTTTGGCACCTGTCTGTTCTGAGTCATCCTGCATTTGAGCTCATCTGTGAAAGCTCTGGTGCTTGCTTGCTTTGCCTACAGTTGAAAGGGTTTTTTTTGGAGTAGACTGAGAATTGTACCTCAGCTGGGCCATGGCTGTTTCAGTGAAGGATGGCATGTGTGTTCTACCAAAGCCCTTTAGGTTGCCTATGAACTCTCTCACATGAATTGAGAGGGTAAAACAGCTCTTAGCCACTGTCACCTGGATTTATCTTCTAAAGATCTGTAGCTGTGTGTGACTATTAATAGTTACTGGAACAAAACCACAACTTGTCATTCATCTGATAGGAGATGTGGCTTTTTGCTCTGAACATGGTGATGAAGGGCAAAAATTCTCTTCACTTCTGGAAAAGAATTCTGAGTTCCTCTCTTTGAAAATAACAGAAAACCCAGGTTTAGCATAAGATATTCTTGGTTTTGCTACATATGTTGTTTTCCAGGAACTCCTGGAACAGTAGTGCTGTGCCAGGAAAAGGAGAGAATGCACCAGCAGGTGGTTTCCTGAGCCTGAGAGGAAGAGTCTCTGCAGAGACAAGGATGGGAAGGAAGGGCTGCAGGTGGCTGATTGCTCTAGCATGGGTGGAGCTGCAGTGTAAAATGGGATTATCCAGGAAGTGGGAAGTGTGTTCTCTGTAAGAGTATACAAAAACTGCTTGCAATTCCTATTACTGCTGATCAGACCTGGGGACACAATGACCCGCAGTCAGTTTGTGTGCAAGAGTTGTCTTGCAAGAGTCACTTAGCTGCTGCCTACATTTGCAAAACAAATTAGCCCTGTTTTTGCAGTCAATAGTGTGATTCTGATAGCACAGTCACAGGAATCATAAGAATTCAAAGTGTGATTGGGAATGGATAAATGGGTAATGCATAAAAGTGGTAATTTAGTCACAGTGTCAGTGAGTTGGCATCAGTATTGAACATCTGAGCAGAGCTCAGAGTTTGGTGAAATATATTAAAGTTGATTTATCGGTTCTAAAGCAGGAAATAAGCAAATGCTGGTAAATAGTGTTTCAGCTTCCTGTTTGAAGAGTCACAATTGAGCTGCTTGGAATATGTTTCCATCTAACCTTTCATGCAGTATACGGCTTAAAGGACTGTCCAGCACAGCAGTGAATTGGGAAGTCCAGTCTGTTCTTGTTGATGTGTCATTCAGATTCTGATGAAAGGCAAATTTCAAAATGCTGGGCTTTTTTGAAATAGCTGACTAGCATTCTCACCCTGGGAACACTTCTGGTTGTCCTTGCTTCTCCTTAGCTGCCTGTTGTCCCATTCACTCAGCCACTTAGTTCAGTGAGCTGAAGAAGGTTAAAACTTGCCCTTTCGTTTAGGCAGGATCAGTTCCTGGTCTGCCTCCTAGCCATCACTTGGGTGCCTCTGTGCAAGTGTGTGTGAGAGAGGGAATTTTCCTGGGCTAATTCTCTGTAGAGCTCTGGGCATGCTCAGTCACACCAACTTCTGAGCTGGTTTGATCACCACTGTGTGTTTTACAATAACTATTTTACTTTGTTGCAAATTGGTTGTTTTGGTTATTGTACCTGTCAGTGTAGTGGCTGATGACTTTACTGGATTTTTGTTAAAGAAACTTAATGTATCTGGTTTGGTTGCTTCTAGTGAAAATTATGAATTGCTTGTCTTAGCTGAATTAAGTTCTAGATTTATCCACATTAGTTTAATAAGAAGTTTTTTTTTCTTCTGATAAACTATTTTACTTGTAGATAGTTTGTATAGATGCTTACAGAAATAACTTTGCAAAAATAGTATAGTTTCTTGAAACTGAACATTTTATAAAACATGAGAGCAGAGTTCGTGTTCAAAGGTGAGAAAAATGCATGCTAGTGAAAAATCTACTTCAAAAATCCATTACAATTTAATTAAGAAAGTAATTATAATGAAAGGCAGAGAGTCTGATGAGGTCACCCTATTTACAAATTCAATAGCGCAATATTAGTATTCTAATACCCTTAATTTGAATACAGAGAATGGAATATGTCTTCCCAATTATTTTTTCCACCTTGTTTTCTGTAGAAAGTTTCCAAAGATTCAGCTGTCTGTAATTTACCTTGATTTACTGCAAATTATACCAACTGTCTTCATCTGTCTCCCAGCATTCCTGGAGCATTTCAAGTGAAAAGGATGAAGGATGCATCAATTACTTGTGTTTTTTTGATCTGAAAGTCATAGGGTTAATATCTGGGTCAATATCCTGTTTGTACTGATGTGGTTTTTAACAGTATTTTTCAAGTTATGTTTTGAAACTGATAATGATTTTAGATGTTCTTAGCTGATTCAGAATCTGAGGTGAGTAGTCATTGTGCTTATTAAGCACCATCTGGGAATTTATTTAGCACTGCTTTGTCCATGTATCAGTGGTGGTTTTGGTTGCTTAAAGACCGAGAATATGGCATATAATAATTCCTGCCTCAACAGAAGTGTAACAATCTGACTCATCTTTACAGAATAACATGGATGTTGCTTGCAGCCCTTTTTGGCTTTGCTTTCCCCCACTCTGCTCAGCAGGAAAACCCAGAACAACTTCACTTGGCCTGAGTGATCTTAGGGCAAGCAGCCATGAGCCCAGCAGTATTTTACACTCACACATCTGTTTTCCTGTGTGACTCAGAGAGGGTTCCAGTCTTGCTTCTTGCCCATGCTGTACAAAATTGCCTGCAATGCCCATTCAGTTCATGGGAGGTGCTGCATTTCCTAGAGAAAAGGATTCCTTTTTCAAAGTGTTTTTTCAGGTGTTGGGATTTACTCTTCAGTGTGTGTAAGGCTTGGCACTGGGAAGGCAAAGTCAGGCCTTTCTACAGGATTATCGAATCATTTAGGCTGGAAAAGATTTCTTAAGATTGAATTCAGCCATTGACAAAACTGCCAAGTAGTCCATGTATTTAAGTGCCATGTCTGTGCATCCTTTCAATATGTCTAGGAATGGTGATTAAGCCACTTGCTCCAGTGCTTGATAACCTATTCAGGAAATAAGTATTTCCTAATATGCAATTTAAACTTCTCCTAGTGCAAGTTGAGGCCATTTCCTCTTGTGCTATTACTTGTTATATGTGGGAGAAAAGCCTGATCTCCACCTCACTACAGCCTCCTTTCAGGTAGTTGTAGAGAGCCAAAAGGCCCCTTACAGGGTTGAATGCTTTTTAAGTAGTGAGGAAGAGCTGCCCTTGAGTAGTCATGGAGAGTCAAATTAAAATACTTTTTAAAATTGTAATTTATGAAATGGATAGGTGTTGTGGAAGAAATGCCCTTCAAATAATTTTTGTAAGAGGTGGACTTATGTGGAGGAAGGTCCCATTACTGTAGTCTCAAATTACAGGCAATATTTGTTGTATTTGAGCAATAGTGATACTAGCTAAGTTTTTTGAGAATGTGGTTGATTAGTACATCTAATTAATTTTTTTTTTAAATTTTAGCTAGCTGGAGTGGCCTTCCTTGCAGCTGGTCTGTGGGCATGGAGTGAAAAGGTAAGGATAGAAATGACTGGTCTTACTTCAAGTGGCTGCCCCCTCCTGCTCCAGCAAAACAACTTCCTCAGAAAGAAGCAAAAGTTAAATGCAGCATCTGAGCTCAGGAACATGTTCAGATAATCTAACCTGAGTTTAGTGGGAATTATCTTCTTGTCCCTGATCAGGAGCTAAGCTGTGACCCTGGATATTCAGAGCTTTTTTATGAACTTGTAAGAACACAGAGAATTTAGCCTTTATGAACAGGTTCTCTTTTAAAAGCATGTTTTCTAAAACCTCTATTTCTCTACCCACCTCCTTTTATTACAAGCAAATACTTGTGAGTCGTATGAGCTGCCTTTATATTTAAAAAAGCACCAGTAAATCTAAATGTGCATTTTTGGAGTACTTCAGAAAGATGCTCTTGATCTGTTGGCCTTCTGTTGTCCACTTCATTCCCCACGGAGGGCTTAAGTGGTTGTTTCCATGTAGAGGAACAAAACTGGAGAACATGATGTAGCTGAATAACTCTTATTTTTAGCAAAGGTTTCTTGTAGCTAAAAAACTTCCTCTGCTGAAGATATGTATGCACATGTACTCAGAGTTCTCCTGTTAAAGAGAACAGAATAATACAGGTATGGAAATGAACAGTTCCCCCATTGAATGGCTGCAAAGGTTTAATGAATTCAAGCAGTAGGATGAAGTGACCATGACAGATTGACTGATCTGCATCTCAATCAGGAGTGGGGGGCAGGTGCCCTTGCTGTTCAGTTTTGCCACTAAGTAGTAAGACTTCAATTACCATCATATGTTCGCTTTTCCTTAATTGAAATGGTTACACACAGCAGCTGTCCACATTCAGAGAGGTTCTGAGATTCCTCTGCTTTTTGGAAGTGAGTTTTATGGTGATTTTAATTCTGAGGTATTTATCTCCTCCTCCTTGCTCCGTGTGTGTTTGTGCACATTCTCATAACTGGATTAGTGCTGTCATGGCTATACAGTAAGCAACCTATTTTGACACACAAATGCATTTGCCTCCTATTTTGGTGTTACAAAAGAATTTTCTTTCCAACCCTTTAAGGAGGAATTCAACTTGCCTTGAATTCATGTTCTCTGATGTAGACAAGCACAAGAGCATCTGTGTGGTTGGAGCCATTTGCCATTGGCTTTATGGTACACTGAAGTTATTAAAAGGCAAAGGCAGCCTCTTTCTTTTTTTTCCCAGCTTTGACTGAACTCTTTCTGGTCTCTGTGCTATTTTGCTTCAAAGCCTTTCCTGTGGTTTTGAGCTTCTGAATAGCTCGTGGAACCCGTTCATTATTTTTTATGTCAGTTGTTCTGTGCTGTTTCATTCTTCCAGAGTAGTGCCAGTCTTCAGCCAATGGTGCCTGTATTGTACAGATAAACATCTTGGTGAACAATAGATGGGAAGTGAGAGAAAAACATTGCAGGAACTGTGCTGCAGTGGTAAACCCAGAGATAAAAAGGTGGTGGTGGAAGAGTTGTGAACATCCTGTCTCTTACCAGAACATGAAGTACATTAGCTCTATTTCATCTCTCTGATTTTGTCTCTGTGCATTAGGACTACACTTCAGACTAATTCCTCAGCAGTCCTTTTCTCTGGCTAGAAATCCTGCACTTCTCTTTTGGCTGGTAATATATTGAAAGGAGACTGCTGGTTTGTGAGAAGTCCTGAAAATACTACATGGAAAAATGGTACCATCCTGACTCCTGTTATTTGATTAACATCCAATCTCTCTAACTGGTGTATCTAATTGGCCTATCCTTATGATTTTGTAACTGGCTTTAGTTATTCTGAACAGTCATGTAAAAGTGAACTTGCATAAAACTTTAGGAGTCAATATTTGTCAAACAAAAGATACTGCAGAAGTCACCAAGAGTGAATTATTGTAAAGGGTTGTTAGAACCAAGGTGAATAACACTGAGCCCTCTTATCAGGAAAACAGATTTTGTTGTTTGAAAGGTTTCAAGGAGGACACAAAGGAAGATCTGGGAAACTAGAGGCTAGTCAGCCTGATTTCATTCCAGCAAGTTGATGGCTAGTAACAAATGGAGAGGGAACAGTCAGTTTTCAAATCAAGACTGTTGCTTAGAGGGACTTCAGGAGCATGGAGAAATAAGTCACTGTTCTGTGTGACTGAAAGAAAGACTTAGTGTGAGTTTTGTTACAGAATGTCTGACACTGACTGCAGGTATCAGGCTGCACTCCTATGCACCTGAGGAAATGTGTTGTGAAGGGCAGCCTGTTTGTACCAGGTGCAGATGGCACAGGCAGGAGTGTCTTTAGCAAAATGGGTGGGATGAGAGTTCTCTGAATTAATTCCCTTTGTTTCCTCCCTTCAGGATTTTTGATTTAACATCTTTTCTTAGGCAAAATCCCCTAACCTTCTTTTTAAAAGAGCACGTTGTAAGCATCAAGCGTGAACGTGAATAAAGTGTTGTGAACCAGTGACATCTGAGGTTGAATAATAAAGCCCAGTTCCTGCCAACTTCTATTTGTAACATGCTTTGATCAGAGGAAATTGTCTTCCAAAAAATGTTGCTTGTGCAAGTGAGATTGTCTGAAAACAAAAAGCTTGACTTTGGGTGTGGGAAGGAGAGGGCTGGCAATACTTCTGGATGTTTCAGCATCCTGGTCACACAGTGTTTGGTTTCACAGCATGTTGATTGTACAAGGATGCTGCATTGGCCCATCTGATCAAGATGTGTTTCTTGATTTTGGGGTCTGAGCCAAAGTTTGATTAGGTGAGACTCTCACAATTAAACAGGTAGACCAAGTTTGTTAGCTGTGAGGTGTAACAGTTTTTAAGAATGCAAATGTGTGACTAGTAACACATTATCAACAAACTAGGACCATTATCTAATAGCTTCTTTCAGCTGTTAGCTACCAGCTGTTGCAAGGCAATTCTGAGTTCTACAGTTCAATTATTTTTTTTCTTTTCATCCTGTCAACCAGTTTTGATAAAAACAGCTCTTTCTTGCTGTTGCCAAATTAACAGCTCTGACACAATCTGTTATGGAACATGCTATGAAGGAAGATGGAGTCCTGTGGATCACTGTAGTACTGTTAATGTCTTCAGCTGGTGGAGTTTCTCCAAGGGCATGTTTTCTTCTAATGCTGTATTTTGAAGATTTTATTTTTGTTAATTAAGCAGTTGAATAAGAAGTGATAGGGATTTTCCAAGCTCTTGTCCTTTGCACTTAACTGTAGAAACAGGTACCTGGGTAGACAGATGGGAATTTGCATTTTATTGAAAGAATTAGGCAGCTTATTACAAGTCTCTCTAATATTGTTCTTTTACACTGAACATGGTTAGCTTGAGAATATACTTTATAAGGAAAAAAGTAGTGAACATGTGATGATGGGATATTGTGCTATGTTGATTTTTGTAATTTCTTTGTTTCAAAAGTGAAAATATTTCCTTATTAAAATGTGCTGTGTATTGTTGATGGTTGTATGATGAACATTCAGACTACCGCAGGGCTGCCTGGGTGTCCCTAGAAGTCATTCTCGTGAAGTTTCCATTGTTTGTCCCTTGTGTCTTCTGCATGTTCCATCTTGTTCTTGCACATCGCATGAGAATCCTGTTATGTGTATTTGAGGGAATTGTAATGGTAGCTGGTGTAATCACTTTTTAAAACCCAATCTAGAAAGTGTAAGGGAGGTTTTCACTGTTAGCATTGCATTTACATAGATTTGGCAATCTAGGCAGACAGGCTTCATAGCAAAGATTATTGTCAAGGTTAGTGGTTTCCAGATAGTTAACAAGAAAATATTACTTCTGTGTTGGGCAAATTGCAAATATGGAGAATAGGTAACTCCTTTTGGTGTAAGAATTATCAGGTGTGAAAGGGGAGTGTTTAGACTACACTTTTATATTTCTGGAAGAGTTTGGAGGAGCACTACTAAGACTCTTTGGCACTAGAAGGGTTGTAACTAAATGAAAGGAAAAATCTGCTCCCTTGAAAACCAAACCAAAGTTGTTGCCCTCTTTAAAATGTCATCCATAAGGTGCTTTGTCCTTAGAATGTCTTTCCCTTTCCCTCACTTAAACATTAGGATTGGAAAAATTTTCTTAATTGTTTTTTAGACCATGATATTGGGGTGCCCTTCTGAGTGATGCATTTCAAGTTAATATAAAACATTGATTCTTTTGCCTTGAAACTAAATGAACATTCAGTGATAGAATTGAGCTTTTGGCACCATCTTGTGGAATTCTGTTTGGCAAATAGACCTAGGAGGATGTCATCTGAGAAACGGACTTATTAAAAGAATTGCTAGCTATAACTTCAATACTTCCTCTGCGGGGGTGAAGAAAACTGGTATTGTCATTGACCATTTTACAGCAGGACTTTTTTTGTTGGTGTCACTGTTGGCAAGTTCAAGGGTTTGCAATCAGTTCATTTGGAATCATGTGGAAATCATCCCGAAGGAATGCTGAATGAATAACATGCTTACAGTGGTCACATTCTGTTCTGGATTTGTCTTTCAGGGTGTATTGTCTGATCTGACAAAGGTGACTGGTCTTCACGGGCTGGACCCAGTGGTGCTTGTCTTAGTGGTGGGAATAGTGATGTTCACTTTGGGATTTGCTGGTTGTGTGGGAGCACTGAGAGAAAACATCTGCCTGCTCAAGTTCGTAAGTAACATCATTATATGAAGGAATTATTACATGTGTGAGAGCTGCAAATGATGAGGAACTGGGAGCAAACCCAGATAATTAATGATTGAATTTGGTTTGTGACAAATTATATGGTAAACTTGCTGCCTTGAGTAATGGTATTGAAAGCAGGGGTGCTTCCAGCTTATCTATTTTCCTCTTTGTGGAACACGTTCTTCCCTGCCTTTTTAAATTTGTTCTTCTCTGCAATGGTGTTAGAGTAGGTACATAGTAGAATCTAACATTGTGATGTTATGGAACATGCTTAGTCAGCCCAGAATTATTGAGAGAATATAGTAGAGTGGAACAAAATCACTTAAAAACTTAAAAGTTTCTTGTAGATGTTTGCAAAACTGTAGGACTTCAATGGCTGATGTAAAATTTCTTAAATGGTTGTTTTTATACTAAGGCTTCTTCTTTGCTTTGGATCTGAAAACAGCTAAGCTGGACAAAAAATTTTTAAAAAGTAATTATAAAATTAGAAGCAATCCAAGAGGATTGCTAAATATACAAGAGGATGTTGCTATCAAGACTTCTTTATCTCTGTGTTTTACAAATTCTCATTTACTGTTTTCACTGCTGTGCTTGATGACTGTGTCTGATGCTCTTTTTACTGTCAAGTTCAGGTGACAAAAACAAAAGGATAATTCTGTTCCTTTACCTTATATTTTCATTGTGCGCAGTGTCTGTACTGAACCAAAATTTGAACCCAGTTCTGTATCTGTTGCTGGTGGTATAGGGATGCATTCAAAATGAATTCATATTTTTTAATGTAAGACTTTTGTTTTTTTACAGTTCTGTGGAACAATTGTGTTTATATTCCTGTTGGAGCTGGCAGTAGCAGTTATGGCTTTCCTGTTCCAAGACTGGGTGAGGGACAGGGTGAAGGAATTCTTTGAGAATAACATTAAATCCTACCGAGATGACATTGACCTCCAGAACATCATTGATTCACTACAGAGAATTGTAAGTTTGTATCCTGTCACTTCTTTGATGGCTTCTAGAATATAGATTTAAAAGTTTTCATTTTTTTATAGAATTAAAATATTTTGTAGCTAATACTACTGTGTTACAGATGGGCTGGTTTTCTTCCTTCTGTTATTGAAAGCAGCAGGGAGGGAAGGTATCCTGAGAGCCAGACTTGTTCTGATGTCCATTGTGGAAGCTCTCTCTGGTATACATCTGCCTTTGACCTTTCTCATTTGCTCCCCTTTCCCTTACTCCCTAAGAAAAAGCTTTCTCTTAAAAAAAGTTTGCAATGGAACTGCTTGTATCTGCCAATTACATCTAAAGTGGTAATGTTTATGATTTTTCTTGACATGCTGACACCTGTTTCCAGGAGCAATATTCCAGATGTATTGCTTTGATTTCACAGAGCCCTCTTAGTGTCTACTCATTTTTTTGCTCTTTTGTTATCATTGATTCTGCACTGACTTAGGGATGGTGAAGAGTTATAAGCAAACACTTACTGTTTGGTGGTATTTTAGAGATAGTTTATCCACTGAACAAACTTCTGGAATGAATTTATCTGTTGCAGAACCATTGCTGTGGTGCCCAAGGTCCAGAAGACTGGGACTTTAACATATACTTTGACTGCAAGAGTGAAAGCAAAAGTCGTGAGAAGTGTGGGGTTCCTTTTTCCTGTTGTATACCTGATCCTGCTGTAAGTTGTTTCCTGGCTTTGTTTTTTGCTCTCAGGTTGGCAGGAAGTACTTCCTGAATAAGGTGTTGAAGGGCTCTGAGGTGTCCTAAATGACCAAAAATTACTCTTGTGCAGACAAGCTTTTTTCTGTGTTTGTTACATTCTTTTGGAGTCTAAAATGTGGCAGCCTGTCAGCTGAAAATGTATTGTCACCAGGAATTGGAGCTATTTTAGTATGGTTTGGATCTGAGGCACTGGTGGCTGGCATTTTTTTATTCCCTGTATGTTGTTTCCTTGGGTCTCTGGCCTTTGTTCCTGGCTGGTAAGGAGCAGAGAGCTTTGTCTAAGCAGTGTTTACCTCAGCTGGAATTAATGTTTCACCACCCCTCTGCCAGACGGGCAGGGGTAACTCCATTTGCTGCTTGTTTGTCAGTAAAGTACTCAGGTATGAAGTTTAAAGCTTCTGAGTCAGTCCTTGGTTTTGGCAAGGTTTAGGTGCTTATTGGTTAATTTGTTTGACTAAACTTTATGGAACACTGAGCCTTACAGCAGATGCCAAAATGTGGGGGTAGGAGCTAACATATAGTGCTTTATGGCATTAGTGGGAGTACTTACAGCTCAAAATTCATCCAGCAATCTTTGTGCTGAGAGAGAGCCGTTGGTAAGTTATATTTAATACCTGGTAGGCTTCTGATTGTATCAGAAATCAGCCAAGGAAAGCCTTTGTCAGGGACATATTCCATGTTCAAATTCCCCAGTAATTCCCCAGTTACTGTTTAACTGCACATTTTTCTGGTGCTGTATTCAAGGAGGCAGAAGGATGCGTAAATCTGTTTAATGAGAGATTGTGTTATTAATATTTCAGGTTAACTTACTATGCATTTTGTAAATGCAGATGTCTTCCTTGTGTGCTGCCAGTGCAGTTTTCATGTTAAAAAGTTGAATTCCAGGTGACAGAAGCAGCTGAGATTTCTGGTGCAGGATATCATCTTGCTAGTAGACGCTTTCCTTTTGTCATGAATTTTCTTGTATTCTGCTAGGACTTTGCTTGGTTTTGCTAAAAATGCTTTTTAGAATGGTTGGCTCTGACAATTCTGATATGTTTATGATATGAAAGATAGAAAAACTTGCTGTGAACAGAAGTGAGCAGAAGTCAATTGATTTGTTTATTTAAAATCTCTTTTGCTTTGCAGCAAAAAGTTGTGAATACACAGTGTGGCTATGATATCAGGAAGAAGGTAAGGTGCTGTCTGTCACGTTCTGTGCCTGCATAGACAAAACTGTAGAAGTGGTGGATTGCTGTGAGATGTCAGCTCAAATTCTAGGAACTAATGACTGTGCTACAGCACAGTACAGATAGAGCAAGGTAGACATTGTCCTTTGTTTGAAGTAAGCTTCTACTGTGGGAGGGTAGAGAAAACAGGTGGGAACAGGCGAGGGGAAAGGGGTGTTTCAAAAAGGGGTAGGACTTGCATTTCAAGTGTGCATTTCAGTTACCCATTGTAATAGTCTAACTCTGATCTATTATCTAATAACAGGATAACAGGAAGATCCAAATATCAATGTCTGATATTCCCCAATTCAGATGTGTATTTTTGAAGTGTGGTTGAAAACTTTACTGCAAAAGTGACAAAACATTAGCTTAGCTAGATCATGTGATTGATCTTATAATAAACTTAAGCAGAAAAGTAATATTCTTATTCTTCCTTTCTACATTCAGAGCAAAAGTCAATGGGATGATCAGATTTTTGTCAAAGGATGTATTCATGCACTTGAAGCTTGGTTACCCCGAAATATCTACATTGTTGCAGGTGTCTTCATAGCTATATCACTGCTCCAGGTTAGTTTTTATTGTTATGATTCTTTGAAAAAAATTTCATGTTTGCAGATAAAAAACCTGCTGATTGTAAAAGTAGTTATGGACAGAGGTAAAATAAAAATTTTGAATTTTTTTAGGTATGATAAGCGGATGGCAGAAACAGCAATTATGGTAAAGATGAGTTATGAAAATACCTGTTGCACAAAGCACTGAAAGTCATTCTAAAAATACAGTGCAGTAATAAGTGTGTCAAAATTGGGATATATATTGTAACATTAATTTAGTCATATATAATATATGATTGTTATATAAAATATTCCTTGTTTCAATGTCATTAAGGACAATCTGCTATCTGCTCCAGCAGATCTGAGCTCCAGCCTTGTATCACAAACCTGAAATGACTAAGATACAACCTTGTCCTTCATGCTAAGGTTACCTCAGCCAACTCTAAGTGGGTGTACCATGCTGCTCAAAAAGCTTGGGAATGTAAGAGCAGGGAAATAGGTGAACAGGCTGCAAATATGATGTTAGCAGAAGCAGATGAGAGTTGCTGTGATTTCTTTTACCTCATCAGTGCTTGGACCATCAAAGAGAGCTGAAATTCTCAACGATTGCTGCTTTCAGGGTGGATCCTGCTTTCATTGTGGCAGTTGTTTGCATTGTGTTGAATTCTATGCTATGAAATTCCTTTACTTCAGTGTGAAATAGTAAACTTGTAAATCTGCTACAGAAAGTATTTCCCATGTAATTGACAATAGTTGAGTATTGAGTGCTAGCAGAAGACCTTCTCCAGCCCTGGTAATGCTGCCCTTTATAGCTTAGGGTTTGATGTATTTTTATCACCATCTGGCTGATAGTATCAGAGGGAATAGTTTGATAAACTTCCATGGGTTTGAGAAACAGCACCTCTTGCTAGGAAGATGTACAACAAAGTTTCATCTTTTGGCAGTGTGTTGATTGACAGTAACTTGACAATGTTATTCTTTATTCATGTCCCAAGGCTCTGTGAAATCACTTCCAGTTATTTGTGTTTGCCAGTTGGATCTTTCTTGTGCATTAAGCTGTTTGACAGTGAGACTGAGAGTTAGACATAACCTGACTACATTTAAATGAAATCTTTTAGCTTTCCAAAACTTCACCCTAGTTCTATATTATTTCTAAGAACGTTGCAGGAAATTTGCTATATTACCAATTTATCCTCAATCTGTAAAGGAAGATTTCCCTGACAACTGTCGTGAATGTTAAAATTTCAAGTTTGAAATGTCTCTGAGTAATCTGGGACTACTCTTAACTACTCTGTTGTCTATGACAAGAATTTCATTTTAGTACAGGTAATTGTACATTCTGTCAGTGTTTAAAAAAATTGATCTGAAAACTGGGTTGTTATTCAAAGTTGTGGAATGAATGGAAGTGTCTGGTTTGCAGCTTTAGCAGTAGGTAAACATGAGTGTTTGACACTCAAACTTGGCTAAGTGGATTTCCTCTGACTCTTAAGGCATCTGGAAGCTTATTATTTTGAATGCTGCTGAAGTTTTACATGAAAGCATCTTTCTCGTGGATTTTATTACCTGCAGGATTCTGTTGTCTTTATTAGATTTTAGTAAAAGCTGTGCTTTGATGGATGATCTTGGCTCTGAAATGATATCTGAACCTGAATTATTTGCCAACAAACATCTTGCAGACTGGTACATTACAAGTGTTTTATCTCACAAATGGTCTTTTTTTATCTCTTTAGATTTTTGGGATTTTCCTAGCCAGGACATTGATTTCTGATATTGAAGCTGTAAAGGCAAGCAATGCCTTCTGAATATGAAAGCAGACACATGTTGCAAGACAATATATGTTGAAATTATTGATTGGACACCAAGGTGGGAGAAGTGCATGGACTGTGAAATACTCCCGTTGTTAAAAGCCTTATGTGGATTTTTTTTGCCCTGCTCATGCTTTTTCGTAGAAGCTGTTACAAAACAAAATCACGGAACACATGCTGTCTACCTTTTTTCTAACAAGACAACTCAGTGCACCAGCGTCGATCTCTGAGGAAGAAATGGGATTTCCCAAGACATCAGCAGAACATTTTTTAAAGACTGTAGCAGGGAGACATGAAACTGCTGTAAACCCTTTCCTTGAAGGATTGCTATGAAGATTGTTCTGTCTTCACTCCCGTCATCTCTTAAAATGCAATCTTTTCGAATGTCGCACGCTGATTTCTTCAGAACCTTGCAATCATATTAATCTCTACAGTAGACATATCCAGTCATTTTTGGCAACATATCCAGCAACCATAATTGGAAATTCAAAAGTAAAAATCGCAGACTGTATGGATCTTGAATTGATTTTGTTATGCAAAAAAACCAGGTTTTGCAAACCCCACGCTGTTTTGAAAAATGCAAGCCAGTTCCTAGAATGGGAAAAACCTGACTATCTGTAGCATTAAGTCTTACAAATCTCTATTTCAGGCAAGAGGGTGTAAAGCCCTGATGCTGTTTCCTGTCTGGGGAAAATGTAAATATTCTTTATTTATAGAAGAAAAACCTCTTTAAAAATGCTTATCCTTTCAATGATCAATAATATCTTTAAAAAGTACTGTCTGCATACACTTCAGAATTGAGCTTGTTTCAGTAGGTAGCAAGCATGCTGTGCTAGCTGTTGATGGCTTTTGTTATTCCTCTAGTTTCTCTCAACTGCTATGTTGATCTTCACAAGTCTTAGCAGCCACTACCAGGACTGATGAAAGGCTTACAAATTCAGTGTTAATATTTACTGAAGCGGGAAACATGTTTTTAAATAAGGAAGTACAGACTTAGCAAAAGATTGAACTTGCTGAATTTTTAAGTCTTGTATAAAGCTATTGAGCCATCAGTTCTACCTGGTTCATGGTTCAAATATGAATCAAAACACCGTGAATTATTTCTTCAGTCATTTTCTACATGAAGCTGAACTAGTCCTTCTTCTGTCAGAGTTATTTTAATCAAGAGAAAAGTAAACTCTTCTTCCAATCATCCCTTTGGGAGGATTAGTAGATGGATCTGTAGTTTGGTAGGAGTTCCAGTCTCTTCTGTAAGACTTTGGTGTTGTATCCTTCGCTTTAGGGTAAAAGTATGTGGCTGAAAAGTTCTTGGAAGTAGCTGTAGCTGTCAGTTTTACTGTGGGCCATATAACTAACATCCTTTACTGCTTCCAGTGACACCAGGTTTTTCAGGGAGAGCAGGTTCATTTACAGTGCCTAACACAGTGTAAATTTTAGAGAAGTATCTATTTTTATAATGATATTTTACTATATGTAGTGTGCCTGAAGAATTTAATACTTGTATTTCTAAAGTATACGGCTTTCTTTGGAAGCCAAACTTTTAAATATATTATGTCATTTTTTTCTATTATGCATGTATCAACAAACATTTCACTGGAAAAAGTTGATCAACAGTAAGAATCTTTGTGTCTGGTTGATTGCCAGACATCCTTCTAGCTTGTGCTTGTCACTTCAGACAGTGCTGATGTGTACTTCAGCTTTCACAGTTCTTTTTCTGGCCAGTGATTGAGACACAACAGGAAAAGGAAGCTTGTCTAAGGATGGCTGATTTCCTTACAGCAGCAGAGAATAGTCTGCTATTAACTCATCTGAAAACCTGAAAGGAAAATGGCTAGAGGTACACTGTGACTTTTTAAACTTTGGAATACAACAAGAAAACAATAGAGGTAGATCACTGAGGGGAGAGCAAGAGGCATTTCTTCTGTAAACCTGTGAATTTGAGGTCTGTATTACTTATTTCTTGAATCTGAACCACGAGAAGCAGCCAGAAATGTGTGATTGTACTACGACTTGGCAAGCAGCAGAGCAGTGGCCAACAAACTTTGCTTTAAATTCTGGTGCTTGAAACTTTGCAACACCTCATCAACCAACTTAGTTGGTTAGGTTGGTTAGGTTAAGGTTGTGTGAGATAATCTGATAGATGTAAAATTAGAGAAGGATGTTTCCTATTTGGAACTACTTAGTTGTAAAACATTGCATTGAAGGTACCAGCTAGGGGGAGTGTATTTCCTTTTGCCAGTTTTTGACATAGCTGGCTCCTAATGCTAGGAAGGAATTCCAGCAGTTTGGTAAAAATCATTCTGGTGACAAAGAGGGCTGTGGAATTCATGCACTGAAATTAACTGCTGACAAGAAGCCAGCATTACACAGCAGGATTCCAGGGTCTGCAAATCTTGCCAAGTTACCTGGAGATAAATGAATACTTTGTGGTTTTTTTTGAAGTACTGTTTGTACAAACCAGAATTCAACTGAAGTATTATCTTTCCACAGTTTGTTCTTAATGGCTTTGGCCATATTAACACCAGCCTTTGTATCAGTGTTTCAGTTATTTGGAACTGAATTTGAGAGAAGTTCAACTTATTTGAGGACCTTTAAATTCATGGAGTGATTTTTCTTTTTTTTTTTTCTGCTGTGGATAAACTTCTATACTAAACTGCCTATTCAGTATAGTTTTTAAAATCCTGGGGCTCTAGGTTGTTTTGCCCCTGTATGTTCTGAAGTATGCCCATACCTGGCTAGTGTAATTCCAGATTTTTAATGGGAATACTTTCTGCTTAGTTTTATTTAGCACCTTCTCTGTGGACCTGCAGTGATTTCATGGCTAAAGATTTAGGTTATGTTCTAAAAAAAGTCTTGTCAGCCAAAGCAGCTGGGTGTGAGCCTGCCTCTGAAGCCTCGAAGGAGAAGTAATTCAGTGGTCTCATGGAGAGGTTTGATACATTGTTGATGTCGAGATTTCAGCGATTGCATTTGGAACAACTTCGCAAACAGTGCAGTGGAACCAGGGTTTTTCATGAAGATGTCAAATGAGGTCAGACTTAAAGAACTGGACTGAGAGAAGCAAACTTCAATGTGATCTTTTATTTCTCACAAATGAGCACAATTTATTTCCGTTTAGCAATGTATGTATCAGTCTGTTTGACAGTGCAACTGCCTCTGTTTTTATTGCTGTAACTGCATTTGGACACAGTTTCCCTGTACACGAAGAGGAGAATGAGTATAAGCACAGAAAAAGTGCAGTGACCAAAGGACCTTGGGCTGCCTCGTGAAAACCTGAATGTTTCTTCCCAAGAGGTCTTTGGCTTTGGTGACCTCATGCAGTGCCATGTGGACAGACTTGTGCTTCCAGTCCATGGAGCTTGATGTGGCCATTGATTTATGTGTAGAACTGCCTTGGATTTTGTCTCCCCATTCCATCCTTCCCTCTTTCTTTCCCTGACTGCCTGTGTATTGTCATGCAGCTTGAACGTTGTTCAGCCACTGGAAGGGCAGCTCCTGTCCTCCTCTTCTGAGATGGCTTTTCTGAGTGACTTCCAGTATATTTTTTTCTCAAGCCTTAAATTTGATTAAATAAAATTTAATATTTTCTACTCCTGGAGTTTGATTCCTGAGATTTGTTGCTTCCAGTCACTAATATTTCAGTCTTGAAGGTTTAGACTGGCTATTGAGACTGCAGTTTGTGGATAACTTAGAAATGGTCAAGGTCCAGGGGTGCTTGTTTTTGTATTTTGCTGAAACTAATTCTTGATATTTTTTTCTTTTCAGTTTGGGCTTTTGAATAATAGGTAAGACTGATGCTTTTCTCTTTTTGTTAATGGAAAGCCATGAACAAGTAAAGAGCTGCAGAATGGTGAAACATCAAAAAAAGTTGAAGTGGTGGTTTTTTTCTCCTGTTATGTGGTCAAAACTTGTTGGTGTGGTACTCAACAAGTGACACTTCTCTGGTGTGGTTTTATAAAATTCTCATTCTCAAGACTACTCCTGAGAGTGATATTTGATGATGAGTGTTGTGGGCTAAGTAGTATTAATAGGTTTTGCAAGTGGGAAAGCTTTAGCAGAAAAAAGTTGTCGCGTTTGTTTGTTGGCAGACAAGCCAGTTGTTCTCAAAGGGAGAACATGAGGCCTTGTTGACTACTAAATGCAGTCTGCTTTAAAATAGGCTTCTGAAGATCAGATTTTTTTTTTCTCAATAGTTTTTCTGCTGGCTAAAAAAAAAGGTAATTGTTCCCAAGCTTTTCCATCTCCACCACTTCATGGTTTTGAATTTGATCTCCTAGGTCCGCACAACATGACGCTGCAAGTGCCTTCAACTGCTTCAAAAAGTTCCCATAAGAACAAGTTGTGGAATAGAATCTGTTACCTTCTCATCTTTTTCAATACAAAAGGATTCCACAGAAATGTTCAGAGACGTTTGTTTTACTACCTTTTTTTTTTCCATTATCTAAGTTAAACCTGGGTTCTCTTATGGGGTGGTAATGGAATGCTGGCTGCCTCCCCATCCTCACCCCTGCCCACTTGTAATTTCTGACTGGCTTTATTTCTGTGTCTTGTCCAAGCAGTGTGTGTTCACTGACTGCACTTTCTTGTAAACTTAAATTCTGCAGAGTAGGTTCTAGTAGGTGCAACTCTGAAATCAGGACAAGACTGTAGCCTCAAATATTTAGGAATATAACGTGACAGAAGAAGTTGTTTCAGAGACAAGCTTTAAAGATGGACATTGAAGGGGGAGTAAAGATAGTTTTGATTTTAACGTGTTCATCTAACAGTTGGGGTCACGGTGTGATTCACAATGTGCAGATGTTGAATTGGTGACAGCCCTTTGCATTGTTTAAGCTACAGCTTTAATCTAACTCATGTTTCAGGTTGCATGATAAAAGCTTAAGACTTTTATATAATTATATAAAAGAAGACTTTTATATAATTATATAAAAGTCACATCAATACAAGAAAAATTGCAAGTGTGTATCCTAATCTCACAAAACCAAGCAGCTGAAAAATGTACAATGAATGCCATCAGGTAGTTGCCTGATGTTTCTCATCACCACTTGCTTGACAGGATTCTTGCCTGCTGCTGTGTGTTAGTGGCTCAGTGAAGAGCAGCAGAGGTGCAGGTATCAGGGCAGAGATGTGCTAATGAGGCATTTTTATACACAGCTTGCAGGGCAGCACCTGCACCTGGACTTCAGCAGTGCTGGTTGTGCAGCAGCATGACAAATGCAGGGATGCAAAGCTGGTGTGTGCCTCAGCAGCAGGGCTGCCTTGCCCTGTGGGAGAAGGGAGGTTAGAGGGGCGTCTCTCCTCTCAAAACTTGTAATGTTGTCATGGCTTCCTTGACCACATTTGCATTGCTGTGACTGCAGAGTCGCTCAAGGGTGTCTTTGATCTTGTCCTCTTCTATTTCTTGTCTCAAGTCACCTGAATGGGAGATGAAATGATGACTTGTAGTTATCTGCCGTTGCGTAGTAGCTCCCAACAATTATTGTAAGATAAAAGTTTGGAGTACTTGCTATTTGTAATAAGCTACTTCAATGAAAACGTTTTTTTTTCAATAGATAACCTTTCAGCCATTGGACATATTGAACAGATTTTTTTTCCTTCTGCCTGACTTCCAAGAACTTAATGACAGAAAAAAAGCAAATTTTGAAATTCTAATACAGGACAATTTCTAGCACTTTTTTGCCTGTATTCTTTTTGCTACCGTTCCATATTAGTAAGACTCAACTCTTAGCCTTACAGCTAGTCTATAAAATGCTAAGCATCTACATCTCTGGAAAAAAAGTCTTACAGGTTATATCTGTTATGTCAATGCTTCATAGTAGCACTGAAAGCTGCAAGGTTTTTCTCCCTATTCAAATATCTGTGTGGCTACAGGGATAGAGTATACTGCAAAATCCAGCTTGACTATCAGTACAGGGTGGCTCCAGGATTTGAAAGGCAGCTCACCTTGTGATCTATCCTTGCCTAAATACAATCATTGTTTTCAATTTATGTAACTTTTGTGTTAAGATGCGACAAACTGCCACGAGATCTTTGGGCTCCTGGTTTCAAGGTTCTCCTTTTCATTTAATGCTGCACATCCAGGATAGTCCCATCCTGCTTTGAGGCATTTTAAGTCTTCCCTGACCATGGAGGAAACTGAAATTGTGCCCTTCACATGATTTACTGAAAGTCACTGTGTGAAGGCAGCATTGCTAAAATGGCTGCTCTGTCTCAGCTTCTGCTCTGCTCACAGCACAGGCAGAACAGATCTGTGCCTGCCTGTGAGCATGGTACAGATTGTTTGTTTGAGCACAGAAATGCTCTGCGACTGCCAGGTGTTTGTGCATGGTGAAGTTGGACAAAGATGCCCTTACTCCAAGACTCTTAATTTTGCTATTTTGGGACTTGGTTATGCCACTGACTCACTGGAATAAAGCCTTCCTCTCTATTTTATTTAATTGATGGTTTAGTCAGCTTTGCATAGAGAAGGAAACTACTTGACTGTGATTTTTGGTGATCAATACAGAATGAACCTCTAATATCCTTTACTCATTCACTGGAGCATTGCAGGCAGCATATTTTGGTAACAGAAACCACTTGTCTTCATCACAAATATTCATCTTCCTTCACAGACAACTTAAGTTACCTGAATTAAGAAGTCTGCACAAAAGGTCCATTGAATTGTATTTCACCTCAGGACTTGTATTATCATCTCGTAGAAGTTTGTGTAAGCTTTGAACTAGCTGTGATTCTTTAAAAGATTCTTCAAGAGTTTCTGAAAAATAAGCAAACAAGTAATCCTGAGCTCTTATCTAAAAAGAAATTACAAAGTGAATATGCTTGCTTTTAAAAACATAATTTTGGACTGGCTTCACTTCAAACTGGCTATACAGAGATGTCTTGAGCATCTCTCTTCTGCACCAAAGAATTTCTGTGCTCTTTTCTGTACAGAATTTCTTTACTGGCCTTATTCTTGAAGACAGGACCAGTCTACTGTTGACTTTATATAGTTAACCTCAGTAAATTAAAACCGTCAACATTCAGTGCTTGAAATGTTGATTCCTGTTAGTTGCCCAAATGAGTTTGGGAGTTTTAATGGTAGACAAGCAGAAAATGGACACTTCAGTCTTACCTGATGGTATGGGAAATTACAAATTTCAAGTTTATTTGTCTTTTCAATCTATGTTTTGATGTGTGCAAATTTCTGTGGTGTCTCTTTACATAATAAATTGAGATTTATTTTCACGCTATACAGGAAAGATCTGAAAAAATTGTACGTAACTGCAAATTAGCTCAGGAAAAGTAGTTTGAATCTTTAGCTTTCTCACTTGTTTTGTTTGCAGCTTCTATAATGCTTTTTTATTTGTGCTTCTGCTTTCTTTCCTCATATCTGTCAGCAGATTATTTCTGCTGCTTGTAGTCCTCAATGACCATTTGAGTATATAATTTGTCCTTCATTTAGCCTTCATCTTTATCTCTATCACCTTTACTTTCCCTCTTTTTTTGTGTAGGTTTCTAGCATCATATTATGCTACTCAAATAGTGCCTGTCCACACAGCATGATCTGACTCTATCCTAAATAAAAAAAATGTCAGGCCATTCCCAAAGCCTATTGATTTTATGATCTGAGTGGTGATGGCCTTTTATTCATGCTAAAGAGCTAAATCTAGACAAGAGACGTGCTTTTTTGTACATGTTACCTAGAATTAACAGCATGACAATGTTTCTTAGTCATTGAGGATCTGGTGCAGATAAATGCTTTTAGGAGGAAAATACCTAAATCAATGGCAGATGCTATTGCCAAGGCCTTCAGAGCCTCATTCTGCATGGCAGCATGGCCACTTGTTGTCATGGAAACCAGATGCTTCACTCCTTGTGCTGCCTGGATGGCTTTGACCACTTCCTGTGAAAGCAAAGGTAAAACAGATGGAGCTCTGATGCAGGAATACAGCAGAATGAAGAGGGAAATGAGATTGCACTCTGCAGCTTCTGAATGGAGGGAAATGATTTGTCTGCTGCAGTGCAGACCAACAATATTCAAAGATAAGAGATAACATGTTTTTTGGCACTGATCATACATGTCTGCTTGGGTCTGTCTAATATACCTGGAATATCAATACTTAGAATTAACATAGATGCATTATCTGTAAGGTAAATATACATTTCGTCTGGTTTCAATTTGTTATTATTCCGCTCTTTCATTTTAAGCCATCAAATTAGCGAGGATTAGTTTGGCTTTATCAAAGCCTGTACAGAGAGTATCACTTTAGTCACTACCTCACAGTAAAGCTTGGCTGGGATGACTGTATGTAATAGCATAATTAACACAAAACAGAAGCCTGTTCCAAAAATGCCAGCACTTAAAGATCATGCCAGATTCATCCATCATGGGTTAGTGGGCTCTTTGGAGCTTCCACAGGACTGGCATTTAGCACAGTTCTGGGTTATTTTTACCACTTTAATTTGAAATTTGAAGCATATTTATTGCCATAGAAAAGCTTTACCTGCTTACCATTTGTCAAGCCTTACTCAAGCAGGGTCAGTGTTGACAAGTGATAGTAAGTGACCATGGTGCTGGTTTCTGTGGGGTGTTTGTGCTTATGGAATGGACACGTTTCCCCTTACAGGTATTGAGAGAGGTTTCATTATAAAACTGTATGTACTGTTTAATGCCTAGCTCTGTCTACAGGCTTTAAAGATATTTGACAAGGGTGAAGTGGGAATGTCTCAGAGCAGCAGCAGTCGTACCTGGGATCTGTTGTGGTGCAGGATGGATGCCAGCAGCCGGTTTGCCTCTCCGCAGATGCCGCTGGGCTCGCTCACGCGGCACCACTGCACCAGCCTGTTGAGCAGCAGGGGGTCTTGGCCCAGGATTTCAGCTGCATCAGCTGAAGAGAAAAGCATCACCAGGAGGCACTCAAAATCAGACCCCTCAGTCTGTCTGCCACAGGGATGTGAAGTAACTGGAGCCATGGACCTGCGCTCAGCAACCTTCAAGAACTCAAATTGAAGCACTGAGCTTCTTTTAAAAGATCTTGGACATATTTACCAAAAGAAACTTTACCAAAGGACTAATGCAGGGGTGGGACAAAATAAGCTGCTTCAGTAGACCTAGTCTTTCTTTTAAAGGGGTTGCTGAAGTAGGCCTTAAATTAAGCAGCTTTCTGTCTTGGAAAACAAATACTCTGTTGCAATACTCCAGGAGGCCAGTCCCTTTCCCACTTTCCCATCTGCACTTTGAGCCCTGCACAAATGTGATTCTGGGCTCTTGGGAGCCTGTTTGTGCTCTTTCAGTGATAATTCATTACTGTTGGTGATGTGGGCAGCCAAGTCTTAGTACAGAGTGGTAGCATGTCAGTAATTGGGTGACCTGATTTTTAAGAATGTGTGTTGAACCATGGATAAGGCATTATCAGAAATTCCCCTTAGTGTGGAGGTGCCTTTTAATTTGCATTCCCCTGTGTTTCAGGAACCCTATCTTAAGACTTGCTAAAACTATTAGTGTCTACGGTTGCCATTTGAATAAATCTCACTAGATAACTTTTCCTAGGAAGTGATTGTGTGAACATCTCTAACAGAAAGGATAGGTTTGATAGAGGCATCACCCATCCTTTACCTGTCCCTTCTTCTGTGTATTGCATTTCTTTTGAGATGAGCTGGAAGAATCAGATGGAGCATACACCAGAAGATGGGTGCCAATAAACCACATGACCGCTCGGGATATTTTCCAGAAGCTGTAAGTCAGCTTATACTCTGTCTGTTTTGGGGGAGGGGGATGGGGAAGTACACACACTTGCTTTTTAATTTGTCCAGTATGCTAAGGAAAAATCCACAAGTGGAAATCCTGCAAGGAATCTGGGAGCTTATGGCCCAGCTGACATTCTCTGTTTTGAGATAAGAGTTAGTGGGCATTGCACAACTACCTGTGTGTTATCTCCTATTACACAAGAGTCTTGTTTCTAGATATTCCTCGTTAGCCTGCCGACATCACAGTAATCCAGTTTAATACAGAAAGTTGAACTAAGAGGCTGGAGGATGGAACCGTTTAAGAGATTTGTGGCAAAGGCAGGTTCTTTACTCAGTTTGACAGGCAGTAGAGCTCTTTCAGATAAAACCTAGTTAGTTCTTCTTGACAGGAAGACCTTTTAACTTACTATTATTCAAATCTCTAATTTTATAAGATTGAACTTTCAGTTGTACAGGAAGTCCTTTGGCTGCTGAAGTGCACAAATTATTCTGCTTTGAAACCAAATGGTGGAAGAACCAGGAGTTAACATCTCTTTAGAGTAATGAAGCTGACAGATCTGCCTGCAGTTTTCTGTGCTTAGGAAGAAACTTCTAGTCTGTAAGCCTCAGCTTGACTGCTGATAGTCAAAGTAATGAATTCATACTAGATAAGGCAATTAACTAATTTAGTGTGGACTTCTTAGTAGATGTGTGTTCATAAGAGTTTCAGGCTGAGTTAATGAAGGGCAATGTTAGCTCGTGGGTAAACAGAATAGAAAGTAATTAAAAGTGGGAGAATTTTTTGTTCATAGGTGGGAATGGATAAATGTGGAGTCTTCTACACATTTTATTCTACTTTGCATTTTGATAATTATGTTGCTTCAGATTCAGAAGTTGTACCTTGTGCCAAATTCCACCTTTTATTAGGGCTGGTAAATAGAAAAAGATAATTTAGTGTTTGATAACTTAGATCTATGTTACTGTGATGTCTCAATTTTAAATATTAAATGCCCTGTCACAATTGAGATACAACTTTGGAGAAATGACCTTACAATAACCTCTTCAAAGCCTCAGAACAAGAAGATGCTAGGTTTCTATGTATCTTGCAATGTTTATTTCCTATCACAGTGAAATGTAAGTGAAAGCAGTTTTTCACTGGACTGGAAGTAGTGTAAATTAATATAAGGACTAAATCTAAATTATCTACCATGCATGTTAATTTTATAAAATATGCAAATAGTTCTCATATTAAGTGATGTCTGCAATAGTGCAATGGAGTGCAGCAGGAAATGTAGCAGAGTGAGGTTTTATCCTCTTCCATATAACTAATGAAGTGATGTCTGTAATTGTCCTATGTCAGTTATCACTTCCCATCACAAAATGGTCACAACTATTCTGGTTTTAACTTAAGTTACTCCTGCATAACAAGGAATCACTGCTGATTAGTTCTCTGGAGCCGCTGCTCTGCAATGTGAAAGACAGTACCAAACCACACAAGGCTTGTTTTTGTGTCACGTTCTGGTAAGAGCTAAGTAAGCCCAAGGACAAATTAAGACATTGAGGTATATCTTAATATAATTCCAACATTGTGCATGTTTCTCAAAATGCAGTGATGTGCACAGAAAGATTATTGTTGCTTTTGTGTACCTCCCTCTGTGTTAAACTGAATGAAGTGCAAGTAGATAATCCAATACATTAACATGCAAAGTAAATTCAACATTTGAGCCACATGAACAAGATAAATATGGTGACATGTAAAGAAAGACAAGTAGAAATGAATTCTTCCTGCCTTACTCCACCCTAGCTCCCTTTATTCCTTTTCTGTTCTCTAGTTCTTTATTGATTTGCTGTCCTGTGATTTGATACTAAAACCTGTCTCTTTTTAATCATCCTCATGCCTTGCTGCTGTATCTCTGGTCAAAAACATTGTCTTTTTAGGCCTTTGCCCACTCTCACAGACTGCTGCAGATTTGTTCTGTGTGGTTTGTTTCTCAGCTACGTCTGAGGCTGAGTGGGGCAGGCTGCAAAGCGTGCAGCCTCTGGCAGTAATCTCTGCTGGAAGCTGTCCAGCAGAGTGGAATTGGGTTAGCAGGACAGGCAGCCCTGGCTCTTGCCTGGCGTGGTTTTGCAGGGGGAGGGGAGCGCGCGGCCGGTCTCGGTGGCGCTGGCAGGAGCCTACCTTGGCCATCTGCTAAGGTCCGTAGTGTCCCGAGGAGTTTGGACTGCACAGGAGGGCTCTGTGACCTCAGGAGCGCCTCGATGCGCTCTGCCACTCCTCCCTCCAGCAGAGGAACCTTGCTGACAACTAGGAAGGGGAAAAGAGATCCTCATGTGAGCCTCAGTAATGGCACAAGCATCTGAAAACGTACCTATGACCTAACTGTGTTAAGCTTCCGGTGAAAACTCCAACCTGTTAAAGAGCTCAGAAATTAAGTCAGGACTACCTGATTGTTTAGACTTTTTGGCTAAAACTTTCATAGGAACTGCTCTTGGGTAATTTTGGTTACTTCTGATCTCAGCCATGCCCAGAACAAAGTTAATGGAACACAGCATTGTTAATTCTCTTCCTTTTCTAGTTGTAATAGATTATCCGTCCACTTGCCCAGTCACTTGAGGAGGCCTGTTCTGTGCTAGCTCATCTTAACTGAACTAGGGAACAGAAGTGATTTACTCAGCCATATTTCTTGAAAATGGATTTTCTTTTTGTATTTGAGCTCACTGATCCCCTGTTGTTCATGCCTTTGTTTCTGTGCTTTCGTCTCCTCATTTTTGTGTCTGCTCCAGTGGTTGGTGCTGTAAATCCCTTGTAATAATCAGTAGCTTGTCTGGAAGGGCTCTTAATTCTGCTTAACTGTGCTATCAAAAGCTGCTTCCTCCAGAGCAATTTTTTTTTTCTTGTCTTCTGCATATATTTTTGGGGGAGTGGTGAGGAAGACTGGAGAATGAAATGAGGGCGACAATTTACACCCCTTCATCCTTTTATTGGGCAAATTGAGAAGCATACGCCCTTAAGTAACTTGCTCTTAATGTCCTTGTTTTTCAGTGGCACAGACTGACTTCTTTTACTAGATTAGAATGACTTTTTCAATTTTTTTCTAAGCATCTGTTCTCTTTTAAGATCAGTTCTTGAATGGAAGAGTTCTTCTGCGTCTCTTTCCAAGTTTTGACCCATATTTAGTTCATGGTTATGGATTTCCACTCAGTGTCTTTTATTTTTTTTTTCAGGTAGCAGATTATACTTTGTTGAAAGTGATAGAATTTGTGTTTCTAGAAGTGTTGTATTTCTATTAGAGAATAGCTAACAGATATTACAGATAAATTGCAGATATTTTTATGAATTGATGAGGAAAAGGATATTTAGGAATAGGGTTTTAAGTGCCCACACATTTGGAAATATCTAAAACGGTTTGTAATGGATTTGAACAGAACAGATAATGATAGTGCTCTCTATTGATATTTTATAATTGAGTTGAGCTTTTTAAAATGCAGCTTTAAATAACATTAAGATTTACTGGTTCTGTGTAATATGAATGAAATATAAGCTTTATGGAAGAGAAAGTTTGACATCCCTACCTGGTGTCTCCATCCCATACTCTGTATTTTAAGCTATGAACCCTGTTACGATTCTTTTGTCTTGAGCTGCTGTGTGCTATTAATATGAAACTTTCAGCAGCTGGTAATGAGATTACACTTTATTATATTTAAGCTCTTTATGTAGATGAGGAAGTCATGATGAATTATTCAAATATATGCTCCTGCAGGGGAGAGGCAAATGTCAAATGCCCCTCAAAACACAAGGGGCTGGTACTGGTGACTTGGATGGGGCTGCAGGGATGGCCCGTCTGGACAGAGGTGTACAGAGATGTACAGAACTCAGTGCACAGCTGTTCTGTGCTCAGCCTGTACCTGGGACAGCGAGGCTCTGCAGTGCACTGAGAGCAGCCTGCTGCACTGAGGTGTCCCCACTCCGCACGTGCTTCTCCAGGAGATCCAGGAGCTGGTGGACCACTCCCAGCTGGAACATGCGCAGGCAGTTGCCATCTGAAAGGAGAGGCAGAACAAGCAGGTGGGAGAGGTGAGAAATACAATGATGGAAATGAGTGATACACATTCAGAATTCAGGGGCTCTTTCTTTGACTATTTTCATGTCTTGCTAAGATGGAGACTATAGATTTTGCATTGTTTTTTGCAGCCTTCAGCTCTTTAGAGAGAAGTGAGCATCAGCTACCTGTAAACTGATGCTGAGACAGACTCCAATGCAGCTTAGCTCGAGAGAGCTTTCAAGGGACAATCACTGTCAAATTCAAAACCATAGGTTCTCCAGTTCCTTTTTTCCCCCCTCACTGCTGCTGTTTTTCCACTATACATGTAGTAGAATACTAGTGCCATTTTTCATTTCTCACCAGGATAGCTTTAAAACTCCTTTAATTTTGTTATTCTACTGATTAAAGACACTATTGGGAAACCAGAGATACTACCCACCAGTGGTAAAATCTGGTTACTAGTTCTACTGCAGTTATTCTTTGTTTTCTGTGACATAAATTGTCATTAACTACTCCCTGAAAGAATCAGAGCTAGGGTTTCCTTACCTCTTTTGAGAAATCTACTTTCTGAAATGAGAAGTCTATTTGTGTTGCACTCACAAAAATATGGGTTGACCTGGAGAGATCTGGTTTATTAAATTGCAGTGAAAGAGCAGATTTATACATTCTAAAAAACTACCACTTTGCCTAGCAATGATCTGCAGTATTGTATCAGTGCATGTCTGGATCTCTCCTCCTGTCTTTGAGAATTTGCTCTGTACCGGTGGCAGCTTTGTTTTCAGAAGCTGCTTAGCTCACCTTGTTAGGAAATGAGAAAGTTCTGCTAAAGAGCAAAAGGAAACCCTCTATACTATAGATGGCATCCTTTCTGAAGGAACTGTTTTGAAGATGCTATTTGGAAAAAAAAAATCTGTATTTTGTTTTATGCAGTTTATTATACCTCAAGAGAAGGATATGCCTTACACACATGAACATCTCCTTATTTCTGTGCTCTTACTTGTGAAAGCTGTTTGCTAAAAGTGGCAGAAGAGTGTGAACACTAAATAGAAAGACATATTCACCTGGAAGAAAGAGTTATCCATGGAACTATACACACCTAATGCAAATACATGGCCAAAAGTAACTTTAGTACTTCTCATGGTTCTAACAGAATTTACAGACTGAGGTGTACAGACTTCTAATTTTTGTATGTATAGCATGTGAAAAGGGCCTTTGAAATTTTAACCTTTCCTAGTTTGGATGTTATTTCCACCTCAAAGTCATAGACACTCCTGTTGTCTTTTGAACGTGTTGTCTGAACAAGTGCCTATTATTCTTTTCATCACTTAACATTTCACGTAGTATTCTGTTTTTCCCTTGTAGTATTACATATGTTAGATAAGAATTTGTCAAATACTTGTAAAATGTAATTGGATATTTTCATGAGAGAGCTGTCAGTCTGTGAAGTAGTTGGAATTCTACTTCACAAAAATCTTGTGATACCATAAAAAGGTACCATATACTTTTATGCATACATTCTCTAAAGCTGATGGCTTTGCTTGTCATTCTTCAAGTGTTCTCTTGCCAAGTCTGAATCTCTGGAGATCAGAGTCTATGAGGAAAATGTCCCAGTCCTCCTTAGGAACAGGTTCCATAGAAATAGGTCACCTCTTTTGTTCTAATAAAATTCTACAGGGAAAACATTTTGATCTTCATATAGACCAACCTTAATTGAACTTAATTTCTCTCCTCCCCCCACCTCTCAAACTGAAGTATGTCAGCATTTTTTTCCTCATGTAGTAAAGTGCAAATTGGCAGAGCCCATTAGTGGTTGCCTTGCTTTGATTGCCACAGAGCTCAAAACTGCTTTTCTTTCCTATGGAGTTTTTGCTTGGATAGCAGCAGAACATTCCATTTAATGGCTCATAGTTGAAGTCTGATAGGAACAGCCACTTTTCATAGCTACAAAAGCTGTCTGTCATCTTTTCACTGCCTAGAAGTCATTTGATGCTGAGAACAAATTTCCATAGGATTTTTTTTCTCTCAGATTAGAAGCTGTGCCTACATCAGGGGCACATACTGAGGCATGAGAGGGATTAGTCACTTCTTGCACATGAAACATCCAGTGCTGTTGTGGGGAAGATGTGGGGAGACCAGTGAGTGACAGAGCAAGCCATTCAGCTGAGTAAGTTGAAATAGCCAGTTAAAGGCGCCGGGGGCACTTCTGTGCCCTTTGTAGAGCCGTGATGACAATGGCTGACTCAGAACAAGGTGTAAGGCAAGGAAGGGAGTCGAGAAAGGTTGTGAGGTGGAGGTGAAGAGATGTGTGGGTGATAGCTTGCTTTAAAAAAAATACCAACCTAACATTCAGACAGATGAAGGAATATTTTCTAATAATTAAGCATCTATTAATGCAGAAAGTTGAGCAGTTTTGTTAATTGAGTTTGAAGCCAGCTCAGTAGCTATCAGTGAGAAAGGACAGGCAGTGTGGCAGGGATCTTTTGCTGACTGATTGAGTGCAGCATGCTTTCCAGGAGTCTGCTCATAAGAGTATAAAGGCTCATTGCTTTCTATAATAGGAATTGAAATATAAAATGGTTTATCTTGAGATTTCTTCCCCTCCCACCCCTATGTCTGAGTTACCCTCCCTTCCTAAAAGTGATTAAAAAACCTAAACCAGCACTAACTCTGTGGGATTTTTTGTTTGTGTTTTGTTTGTTTGGGGGGTTTTCTGTCTGTTTTTTGGGTTTTTTTGTTTGATGATAAAAGTTTGTGGATGAGTCCCTGTTAAGTAAAAGAAACAAACAGAGATGGCAACTTCTGGGTGTTCATTCTTTATATTCCTGGCCTGTAATATTCCCTTTTTTACCTCCAAGAAGCAGAGAGACGATGAGATCCGATGCAGCCTTCACAATGCACGCATCTTCAGCTTGTGAGCTGCCGTGGAGCCTCAGCAGGATCTCAGACAGCACCTCTGGCACACCTGCATCCACCAACTGCACTTTCAGAGCATCTGTAGCAATCACAGCAAAAGCACATTAAAAGCTTCCAGGCTCTTTGCAAAAGCGTTTCAAACTAGAAAGCTAAGTCCTTGAACTTCAGCCAGTCATTTTTCAGGTGCAGTCACTGTTTTGGTTTTGTTTGTAACAGCTTTCTGGAGCTACAATGACACCAAGGCAGAATGAGCAAAGCTTTCTGCACTGGTCTTTGACATTTCTTGTGTTGCCAGTCCTGAGCTTTCATGTCTTTAAAAGCTGTGTCAGATATCTAGATATTTTTAGTGGAGTAGTGTCAGTGCTTGTTGCACTGCTGCTTAGAGTATGCATCTTCACAGATTCACAGAATATTCTGAGCTGGAAGGGTTCCACAAGGAGCAATGAGTCCAATTCTTAAGTAAATGGCCCAAACAGGGATTGAACTGGTACCCTGTTTAATTTAAATCAAAAAAAAAAAAAAAATCTGTGTTGCTGCTTTCCTCTTACCCACCATGAATTTGAATCTGCTGTCTTTTGGATCTGACATGCAGTGGAATAGTACTCTCTCCGTCCTTTCTTTGTTGTCTCACCTGTTCAAGTGTTGTTTGGGCCAGGATCTTGCATGTTCTTGGGACTTATTTCTCCTGAAAGGGTTGCTGGTTCTGTCAGCAGGATCCCATGGCAGACTTAGAACCCAGAGCTTAAACCAGTTCAGTACCCAGTCTCCCCTTGTTCCACCCAGACCAAAAGGAGCCTTACCATTTTCTGCAAGTGCCTGCAGGACCTCAAAGACAATTTCTAACCTCTCATGGCTCTCTGCTCTCCTCAGTTGTTTCACCAGCTGTTCAGCAACTTTTGTCATGCTTAGAGCTTCCTTGGCTGAATCTGTGTATGTGATAAAGTCAGGATTTTCAATTTTTAAATTTTGATTAAATGTTTAAAGATACCTCCCTATGCTCTGAGGTGATCAGACACTGTTTTTGAAAGCTTTCCCTACAAGAACAAAGTCCTTGTAGACTGTTTCTTTGGGCAGCACTGAGACAGCAGTACTCTATCCCTTCTCCCACCAAGTTCTTTAACTGTTTGTCTATAATTTCTGTCCATCTGTAGTATGATTATTTAATATAACAATTGGGATGTGCCAATTTGCTGCAGGTAGTGTATTTTTTTGCCTTGATTAGGTACTTTGAGTCTTGCTGGGATCTTAAACATCTGCAAGATGTATGTTGGCAAATCTTGCCACTGTTGGACATAGAATACATTTCAATTGAAATAGCATTTAATAATATAAGAGATAAGGACAGACCTCTTAGAGAATAATGTGGCAGTGTGATATCATGTCCCCTTCCCTGCATCTCCCCCTAAATGCAGGAAGCAGTAGATCAAATTTTAGCCAGACCATATACAGAGAGTAGTAATAATTTTGTACTTGGTCTTTTTCTTCCATTACTACTCACAGCTTGTGTGAAGTATGGCAAATTTATTTTAAATTAGTGGAGATGCTTCTGCTTTGACAATTGTGCAAATGAAAATGGAAGCTGTTTTGGTAAGGTATAGAAACTTAATTATTAAATAGAAATTAATTTTTAATAAGCAAGCTTAAAATGTACCAAAAATGGAGTAGTTGAAACTGTCAATTTATCATGTGAAGTTATGCCATCTCTTCATTTGGAGTCAAAAGCTGACTGTTAAAACTTATTTGTTTTAATGTAGTGTAAATAATTGCTGGTACTCCATAAAAGACTATTTCTCCAATCCACATACTGTGACCAGTTCCTAAATAAGTATCAGTAGTGTTTGAAAAACAAAGCCCAAACACCACCCCGCCCCAAAAACAAAGGAGAAGACAAGCAAAGCCCACAAACCTATGGGAATGGAAATGCAGTGACAGTGTGGAGATGACATTTTGCTCTAAAATGCAAAAACCTTGAAAAATATGAAAAAAGACCTTACTTACCCAGGTCTGCCAGGTTGTACAAGGCCAATAGAGCGACGTGCACAAGTGGTTCACTCTCTGCATAGTCAGTTAATATTCGGACCAGTGATGGGATGACTCCGACCTTCACCAGCTCTTCCTGAAGGCTGCCTGGTCAGTAGAGCAGAGTTGTTAAAGGTGACTGGATCAGGAACTGATGACATCAATGGAAAGGGTCCAGCTTGCCCAGCAGCAAGGCAGTCTGGTTCTTTCTCACCGCTGGAATTTGTAAAGCTTTTGTGTGGTGGCTTTAGGCTAATACATGTGTAGAGGAAATGCAGGTTTGGAACAGATTTTTGCTAAACCAACTCGTTTGACTTTGACCTAAGGTATTAAGCCACTGTCTCCATCCAGGCGTGCTTGCTGAGGAAAACCCTGATAACTGTTTCCTTCCTTTTTGTAGTTTATTTTGTAATGAATGAAAGCTTATGGAATGATTTTGAGGATGCCAAGAACTATAAGATACAAAGCTGGACAGTGATGGCTGCTTAAGTGGCACTGCTTTTGCAGCAGTGTCTTGCTGAGAGCTGGGCTGCTGCTTGGGTGACAGTGCATGGAAGGCTCTGGTGCTATTGTAGCATAGGCAATTGGAATTCAGACAGGGAATTGGGGAAGTTAATTCTTCTCTTTGATGCATTTATTGCTGTGTTAGTGATATGATTTATTAAGGCATGTCACAGTCATCTCAGCAGATCTGTGCTGGGCCTGTGCTCTGCCATGAGGGAAGCAGATGTGCAGGATGGCCGTATGCAGCAGCAATGCTGTGTACAGGAATTGCATGGGTCAGGAATGCAATTGCAGGGAAAAGCTTTTTTAAACCATTGTGTCAGTCCCTGGTGAACACACAAAACTTCCAGGGAGCTAAGTGGAATCTATAGCAGGTATCTGTTGTGCTGGGATTTCGTAAGAACAGTGAAGGAGGCAAACCCACAACTTGGTAAGTAAAGTTGTGCAGAGCCACACTAGAAGGATTAGACAAGGTAGGTTGAAGGCTGAGGGTAATGGATAGGAGATACCTGGTGAAAATTTCCATACTACTTTCAGTATACAGTAAATATTTTGGTTAGTCTGGGAGTTAAAGATAAAAAAAACCCTTAAACTGTTTTGGGCAAGTAAATGAAAATTGTTTAAGTTGGGAGACCAGCAAGCAAGGTGGTGTCCAGGCAATTTGGAGCTCACAAATCTCCTGCATGCAAGCAGTGGTCCTCAGAGAAGACTGTTCCTTGCATAGATAAAAATCTCTTTTTTTTTAATATATTTTTTCTAACACACACTTTAAACAAGTGCATTGCTTTATAGATGTTCTTATTACTTTGGAAGAAGTCCAAGCCATTCAGGATTTGTCTGCAGGCAAGTCTGCAGAATTGGTTAAGATACGTGTGAGGCTCTGCTCTTGTAATTTCCAAGCAGTTCTGACAGAGATGTGCCACTCTGAAGTCACAAATGTAGGGAGGAGCCCAGAGTTCAGGCAGTGCTTGGGGTGCATTCAGCCAGCTCTGAGCTCTGTGAATTGCATACCTAACTGGTCTCATAAAGTTGTGATGAGGTACAGGTTACAATGCCTTTTAAAGTAATGCCTTAGGGCCAGGGAAAAGCAGGTTCTCTTCAGTGGATACTTACGATTATCGTAACAGATACGGCCAATGGCCCTCCCAGCATGAAGCAGCATTTCTTGGTCTGTGCTCTCCAGCAAGGGTATCAGTGTTGGAACTAAATCTGCTTCAATACACGGTTTCTTCATTTCCTCTGTGTGGATAAGAGAGAGGGAATGCTAGGAATAAAACAATTGCAATAGCAATAGCTGCTAGCTGTGAAACAAAATTCAAGAGTGAAAACATGAAGCTAATGTGTTGTAAAATGCCTTGTAGTAATATTTGAGCACAACTTACCACTTTTGGCTATCTCTGAAAGCACGTGGGCTGCTTTCACTGCACATCGTGGATTGCCCCTGAGGATTTTTGCCAAAGTTGGGAAGATCCCACTCGCTCTGAGCAGGCGGAAGGATCTCTGCTCTGCAATGATAAGAGTGTTAGCAATACCTGCAGTGGGTTTGCAGCTCTTTTATTCACAGGCTCCTTTGTTTCCTAGAGTTCTGAGTGGGCATCTGTGGGATCCAAGCTTCTGATAGAACAAGGTTCTTAAATGCTGTCAGTGTGAATATATGGGCACAATCATCTGCTTGAATTGCAGCAAGTGTGGTTCCAGCTGATTGCTCTGCTTTGTGCTGAATTGAAGCAGGGGAGGCAAAGCAAAGAGGAAAACAGTTCCATCTTCTCTGACTATAAAAGGATGCCTGCGTAAGGCATGGGAAGTCAGGGATTAAGATGCTATTCCTGAGGTATGGCCTGGCAATTAATTCTGTAGGTAGGGGCAGCATCTTTTATTAGACTAGCAATTAGAGCAGACAATTCCCTTTGCCTTTTTTTATCAAAAATATGGCCAGCTGTCCTGAAGGTAGTAAATCACCATCTGCCAGGAGACTCAAATAAATGCAGGTTTATGTGATTTTAGGAGAATGTGCAAAGGCTTTAGGGACTTCTGTATAAGTAGACTAGAAACTACTTATAAAATGCCTGACCTGCTAGGGTCACCCTAAATTAATCCTAGCATTTTGTAGTAAATAGAATATTGAACTTGGAATTTCTCTGGAGCTTTTGGTATTTTAGTGACCAGTTACTTTATCTGGTCACAGGTAATTTTGTGAGTTTTTTACAGAGAGAAAAGAAAGCAACACAGCCTGAGGACAGCTATAGTTCCAGCAGCAATCACTTCTTGAAATACAGATTATCACAGTAAACAAAACCTGCCATGAATTGTTTTGAATTGTGCAGATGGTTAATTGGTGATCCAGAGTGATACTTAACTATCTTCAGTAATTGCCAGGAGAATCCCATTCAAACTTTCAAGGATCTGCTCTTCAGCTTCTGTGTCATCTCCACAAAGCCCAAGGTATTCCAGGTGCTTACTCAGGGATTCTAAACAAAATGGGATAGAAAACTTTGGTGAGCTAGCATGGAAAATATTGAGTTCCTTGTGAGTTCTTTTCAGTGCTAATGTCTCTATTTTATAATAATTTCCTGAAGGGGCAAGATCTAAACATACTCATTTATTCCAAGAGCACAAGATCAAAGGCTTGATCACTTCTCAGACAGCACATAGCTCTTGTGCAGGTATAAACATGCAGGGATAAATTCTATCTGGAAACAGAAATTAACATATAATAACTGTGGCAGGGTTTGAGGTGGGGAGGAGAGAGGAATAATTACAGGACAGAGCAAGCCTGTCATTTCTAAATAGGTTTATCATAAAGAGAGTCCTTGCAGCTCAACTGGGTATCTAATGTGGCAGTGGCCAGTAGCAGGCCCTGAAAAATGTAAGAAACAGATGAGATAAAATACTTCTCCCTCTGTTTCTGGCAACTTTGCCCTTTAGAAACATACCTAGTATTACATCAGTATATATCTGTGTTGATCAACTTTTATTTGATTTTTTTTTTAACCTGTATAAGTTAATTCAAAATTTTTATCTCCACATCACACTGTGACATTAAGTTCCACATTTTTACTATTGTAAGAGGAAGATACTTCCCTTTGTTTTAAAGTATTTACCAAAAAGGTCAAAGTTGATGGCCTTTGACTTGCTGTAGGAAGAGAAAGGAATTATCCTTCATTATTTGCTCTTACATGTCTGTCATAATCAGATGGATTTTATTCTAGTCCTTCTTTGTAATTCATCTGCCAAATTGCTTAATATACAGAATAATTTTCCAGCTCACTTTTATTCTTTGTGAGGATCTAGAATTTGAAAATGTTCTCAAGATTCAGGTGGACTGGGACTCAGATTGTCATGTTTTGTATATTGTGCTCTGTAAATTGTTTGTCTATTTGGGAATGGCTTTTGTGCAGTTAATCAAAATGATCTCTTATCTTCCAGGCAGTGGGAGTTAACTCCCACCACCATTTATAATTTGGCCATCTTTTCCCTATGTAGGTTGTTTTGCATTTGCAGACACTGAGCTTGATGTGCCTCTTTATCCCAGTCACACAGAGTGATACAATTTTCCTGCAATTCTCTACAGTCAATTTTGGATACTCCAAATAATAAAGAACCTCCTTACCATTCTGCTATTTCTAGGTCATTTATGAATATATTGAATTACACAGGTTCCAGCAAAGGTAACCTCTAATAATTTCAGCTTTCTATTGTAAAAGCAGTCTTTATTTAGCTCTTCAGGCTTCATCAGATAATGATCTCTCATCTCCCCAGATAACTTAGATAAAGGTTATTGAAAGGTTTGTAGAAATTGGAATGCATTAACAGTATCTCCTTCATTGACCTTCTTACCAGCTCCTTAAAAATATGTTTAGAGACAGGTTGAGCATGACTTACCTACACAAAAGTCATTTTTCACCATACCTGTGTTTAGTATTTCTGTGCTTTACTATAATCCTGGCTTACCTGTACAGAGATCAGACTTCTGCACTTTAATTTCCCACATCCCTTGCAGCTGTTTTTGTAAACTCATTCCACTCTTACTGCTTCCAACTTCATTAATGCTGTTGTTGATCTCAGTGATGTTCTGGATGTCACAGTTAGTTTTGAATTAAATAATATTTTGAAATAAAAGAATCGTCTTTTAATCTCTTATAAACTCTTTAGTATAGCATCCAGTTCTGACAGTTGATTACCACTTATTTTATTGATTTGTTCAACATCTTCTGTCCTTTCAACGTGATGATTCCTCCATCTACTTTCTGAAAACAGAAAGACCTAAGATGGCTGCAATGAATGTAAGAAATACTGCTGGAAAACTGTCTGAAGTAGCTAATGTTTAGTAGGATATAGTGTAGGATGTTACCAAAACTTCAGTAAAATAGCATTTCTGCTTTATAAATGGTTTCATTGAAAATGCTGGTTCATGAGTTGTGCCTCAGAAATTATTTGATGAGGATTAATAAATGACCACTTATTTTTGTTTGGTGAACTGACTATATTCTCTGTCCCTAATGTATCAATTAATTAATATGAGGGGGTTTTTTTATGAAAACACATGAATTTAGTGCATAAAGGAATTTATCTCTGAGGAACAGAAGTGTCCTGAGCTGTTTTGAAAAGAGGATGAAGTAAAGGGAGTTGAAGTAGAACATAATTAAAAGCTGTTACTGCCTATTCAGAAGAAAAATCATTTGGCTTAAAAAATTTAAAGCAGTTATTTAAAAGCAGTTTTGCTTTTGTGCTTTAAAGAAGCTGCTGTCTCTAGAAAAATGGCTGGATTCGTCAGGTCCAGTTGTCCTGTCAAAATTTGCTGAATAAATCATTTTGTGTAAGTGAAGCACAGTAGAATGCTGCTTTTTTACACAGAAACCAGAAAATAAACAAACCACCTGAGCAACCTGACAGCTGAATCAGGTTTGATCTTAAACAAAGATCTAGTGGGAGTGGGCAGAAGGCTACACCTGCTGATTGAGCAACATGAAATAAATTAGGAGCCTGTGAGATAGAATTATCTGCTGAACTCTGCTTTCATCTTATCAAGACCCAAAATGTGTTGGCATTTGACTTCTAGTGCTGTGTTCTCTAATTAGAGCAATAGTGATGTTTGCAAATACATTTCTAATATATTTCTAATTAGGATCTATAAAGCTGAAAGACAGCTGCATTTCTTAAGCTGGAGGAGGTGGTTTTACAAATAACAGGGGACAGTCTGTGCTGGTCACTCGTTGGGTCAGTGCAGTGGTAACTAGAAATCCAGATGCTTTGGCATTTCTCCAGGGAGTAGATCAGTGGAATAATACCAGATGCATGATGACAAAGTCCTTGTAAAACACCTCTCTGGTTTCAGTCTGTAGTATTTTGAAATGAGTAGCACGAGCAGTAGCTGACTAAAGAGTTACTTATAAAAGCCTCACAGAAAGCAGCATTTAACTAATAACAGTGTTCAAATATGAACCCTTTTCTCAGGGACTCATAATTTTATCATGCTTGTTACTTTTAAAAACTTGATTAACTTAACCGGTTTGGGACTGATTCCTCAATACTCCTCGTGTTTAAGTCCATGCTTCTGCAGGACAGTGAAGCAGACACTGGTAAGACAGTTATTTATATGAAAAAGCAGTAGAACGTATACAGATTGTGACTAAAACTGAGCAGAAAAGGGCATTTATAAAGGGCTTTTATTTCACTTTTGTGGAAAAGCCTGGGGTGTTGTTTCATCCCGTGCTGGAGTAGATTGTTGACACTGGGGCACCAGAGGTAGAGCAGAACGATTTGTTCCAGGCTTTGTGCAGAGGTGGTTCTTTGCCAGCCAGGGGCTGCGGGAGCCGGGCTGGAAAGGGCCCAGCCGGGCCAGCCAGCTGCTCAGACAGCAGGGAGTGCCTGCCTGCCCTCTGAGGAGGCTTTTAGCAGAATAAACATGTTCCAAAGGAATACTGCTTGTTCTCTTGAATCAGCACTTCTGCTAGACTGTTGCTCATCAGCTTTAGTATTCACTGTAGAAGAGAGGGAAACGGGCACTCACTGCCTCTGCAGGGCCTGAGTTTAGAAATCTCTTGAGACTGGGGTACAAAAGGTTTTTTCCTGAGCTGAAGGCATAGATTATTAATTCACACATAAATCTGTACATAAAATACTGATTAAGAGGCAGAAGGACCAGACTTGGGAGTGGGAGTTGGTTTTTGATCATCCTAATGAGAGCAGAGACAATAGGGCAGAAAAAGTGCTGTGGCACAGCAATTTCATCTGGCTTCTGTGCTGGGGAACGAGCCATGAGGAGTGAGCTCTTTGGATCCCTTGAACACAGCTGTGTCAATTCTCAGTGCTAGTTTTGACCTATAAAGTCCTCAGGGAGTGAGAGAATCCCATATATTTCCCTCTTTCAGGAACTGATTTTGCCCCTTTGCAAACAGCAATGGCTTCTGATTTTTTTTCCCTTTTTATAACTGCTCATATGAGTAGAAATTTTCTCTTTTTTTCTAGAGGAAGTATAGACTGTATCCTTCAATATAAATGCAACTCTTGGCATTGCTTATTGTTGTTTGGGTCCTGAGCAGTATGAGGTCTGTATGAACCAATTTGAGGGCTTGAAATAACTTAATCCAGTCAAATGCCTTGTGTTTTGCTGCCTCTTCATTCAATAATTTCACACACTGAACTTATTCTTCTGTCACTTAACTTGAATATGCTTTAGAAGGTTCTTTCATGGGTTATTATCATCATCATTATTCAAAGCAGAAAAACAAGGTAATGTGTTTTACCAGAGTATAAAAATGTGGTAGTTATTCACAATAGAGGTCTGCTTAGCTTTGTCTAATGTCTCTGGTAATAGATGATTAAAGAACAATAAAAGAAGACACTGTATATCCTTTCCCAGGTATGCTTTCTTAACTCCTAGCAATCAACTGCACATGGATTTTCTTTGTTGGAACTTTCATCTTGTTTAATTGCACTTAAATTCATTCAAGTATTTATGTTGAATTTGTTTGTAATTTAGCTTGCAGAATGTGGACTAGAGATAAATGCCACAAAGTAACTTTGGATTGAGAGAGAAAACTCATTCTTGGTTTTTTTCTTGTTGAAGTTGTCATCTGGCCTTCTCTTGACTGTAGTTTTCTCTAAAAGTATTGTATCACCAGGGCAGGAAACACAAGTCTCTATTTTGATATATCCTGTGTAACAGCTGAGGGATGAGGGTTAGGGTTGAGAAACTCCTAGAGTTCTGCAGGACAGGAGTAGCTGAAAAGCATAAGATGTAGCCTGAAGAAACTAACATTTCAACTCATAATACTGCAAAATAGCTGCTGGGTCTGTCTAGCAATGTAACCAAAAACAAGGCAAAAAGAAAAGGTGACCTGCATTCATGTAAGTGTGTCAGCCTGCAAAATCATGTAGCTGTAAGTCTCCATGTTATCACAGTATTCTTTTAATGCTCTTCCCTAAAAGAGATAAAGTAATTCCTGTTTCGTTGGGGCATGTCCTAAATAAACCTATGGTAATAAATGTACCTGTATGCTGAGTTGATTACTGCATGGTAGTTGAAATAAAGCTCCAGGTCTTGTTGTCTGAGAACGCGATATTAAACTTGTTTCATATGAAACATAAAGGTGTAAATTGGAGATGGAGAAGTCCAGGAGGGCTGGCAAGTGTGTGTATGTTAAGAGCAAATAAAGCCTGTAAGGTCAAACACATTCCTGCTGGCTGTGAGTGGTGCAGCTACACAATTATAGCATTCTGCTGTAACCAAGGGTAGCAAAAGCTGCTGCTTTTGATTCTGTTACCAGGGAAGGGAGGAGAAAGGCGCTGTTCAGTTCAAGGAAAGGTTTTTTTTTTTAAAATTTCTCCAGTGGTGAATTATTGTATTTCATCTCTAGAAAGTCGTGCAACTGTTTTGGGACTGGGCTGACATATTCTTTCCAATAGAACTATCTTATCTTGGTGCATGAAGTAAAGTATTGGAGGAACAGATCCTCCATCTCTTCAGACTTTCAAACCCAGAGCAAGAAAATTGTCCCGTAAATCAGATAAGCTATTATCTGTGTCTCCATGGAAAGCCACTTAGGGCCATGTTAAAAGATACATTTTGTGTCTTTTTCACTGCACTCAAGGGTGATGAGATGTAGGAGAAAAATAATGAGATTAAAAAGGACCCAGGGAGAGAATTTAAAACTAATATCCTGAGGATGAAAGGGATCTAATTATGAACAACTCCTGCCCTGTCTAGTTTTTAACTCTTGTTCCTCTGCATTCTTCAGCAACTCTCTTCAAGGAGGAAAGGAGAAGGAATGTATGAGCACAGTTTTTCCTAGAAGGTTGGAGCCCTGTCATTATCTGGGAATTGAAATATCTCCTTCCACTCACTTTCAGAATCTGAAAAGGGCCATATTTTCTCCCATATTCTTTTTTCCTGGTCTACACTATGAGTAATTATTCTCAATGTTAATGACCAAATACATAAGTGTGCTCCAAAAATACCTCTTGCCTAGAACTGGAACACAGGAAAGCCCACTGTGTTGTCCCCACAATCTAGCCTTTGCTCATTGCTTTTGCAGACTTTTTGGGCTGTATTGGCCCATCCTGGCTCCTTAAAGTATTCAAAGCCTATGGTCCTGTGGGCTGGACCTTTGGACATTTTACTGTTCAAAGAACATGAGAAAGCAGCAGGTTTTAAAGAAGATTTTCACTGTTTAGCCTGAGCCACAGGTGGAAGGGCTGATGAAGACTGGGATTTAAGCCTGCCTGGCTGATACTGACATTGGTGTTATCTATTAATCACAAGGATTTAAAAAAACTTTCTATAATCCATATCTAAAATTCTCTTAATTGTCACAGATAGGACAGCTACAAATACTCTCTTTGATTTGCTGTCATGCATGGCATTATTTTTTTTGGGTTTTTTTTTTGAAAATGAGGTAAAGAAATCACTTAGTAGTAAAGTAGAAAAAGAAACTGAGATTGACAGAAATTTTCAGAAACGTATTAGAGAAATGTAGGCTCAGAAGAGGCCCTGGTGAAAGGAGGTACTGATATTCTTGTGGTGACCCAAATTGAAGCATTGTTATGGTGAGAAAAAAATGGCAATTTATAGTGAAATGGAAATTGTTTGGGAGGGGAAAAGCAGCTCTATGTTTTTATAACTTTTGGCTCTATTCTTGGGTAATTGAATCCACCAAGGAGAGAGTACAGGAAGAAGTGTGAGTGAGAAAGCAGATCTTGTTGGCTTGTGCCTGATCTTATGTCCTGTGGAGTCAATGAGAAAAATGGCTGCAGAACCCTGACTGAAAACAGATAAGAGGAAAAATATGATAACCTAAAACAGGTCAGTGAGATAAGTCAAAATAAAGCCAGCCAAGTGCCATCAGGGAGAACATATGTGCTGGAGAGCATGAAAAGCTGCTTAATTGTGTTCTGTTAAACTTACTCCTTTTTTTCAGGGATAGGGAATAGGGATAAAATTCACTTTAGTGTAAAGGTATTAAAATGTTGTAAATTTGTGTACCAGAAAGTGCCTTTTTACATGCCTGATAGTTTAACTGCCTTAGTGCTTAGGGAATGGGTCTGTTGGACATACACCAGCTTCAAAGGCTAATGCTGAACCTGAGCTCCCAGATACTCCAATTCATTATGCAAGGTCATGGAATTCTGGATCCAAAGGCTGGAAGTCAAGCTTGCAGAAATAGCCACAAATGTGCTGTGCTCAAAAGCAATGAGTAAAGCACCATCAGCACAATTTGTGTTTGGGTAGTATTTCCAGGTAGGTTTTTCTTTATAAACAAGGGGTCAGGAAACTTGATGGTTTAGATCAAAGTTCAACTTCTTTCACAGTTGTCTGGTTCCAGGAGGTGTTGATTTCATCATGCATTGTGAAAGAGGAGTTAATTTTCAGTGCAGCAAAGCTATATGTGAGCAGATAAACAATCAGACAAATTGTGGCAGCTGGGGATAAATTTGCTTTATTTATGGAAATGAATGAAATTTCTCACTCACTGGAGATCTAGTTTTCTGCATTTGTTCAGTGATATTGGTCTCTAAAGATACCTTTGATCATGCAGTTAATATACATCTTAAGTTCTGCAGCATAAAATGAATTAAAGGAAACCTTCCCTATGATTGTCTTGGGTGTATGGGAGGTAGGCCATAGTCTCAGCCAAATAGCATTCAGCCTAATTTTCCTGGCTCCCTAAATTTAGCTTGAAGAGCTGTCAGTGGAGAGAAAAACCACTTAGGCTCCATAGCAGAGAAAACACTGATTTCTTTGGCTGACAGCTCCTACAAGGGGTTTTTAGCCAAGCCCAAGAAGGGCTGTGAGAAGAAGCAGCCTGAACAATCTGTTGGGAGCGTGGGTGGATGCTGGGCACGGCTGGCACAGCGAGGAGGCCCCACCACGGAGCCCAGGGCCAGGAGAGCCACATGGAGAGATGACAAATAACAGAGCAAATGCAGTTATTGCCCTTGTGTGCCTTGACTCCACCTAAACAGGCACAGCACAAAGATCTCACTGTCCAGATTAAAATTCCTGAACTTCTAGTTTAATTAATGGTTGCTTCTATGCAAGTAAACTCAGAGGCCTGTGCATTTGTCTGTTCTGCTTGTGTGTGACAAATGTCTGAGGGCTATAGTACAAAGATACATTGTCAGCCTTGAAAGGGCTTTCATTTCTCTTTTGCTTCTCTGACACAATGCCAAAAAAGTATAGTTTTTGTATATATACAAGCATATATATATTTGTCCTCCACCTGTACTTGTCCTTCCTAATTGCTGGTCTGACTCCACTCAAGATCTGGAAAAAGCCATGGAGAGAGGATTTTGTTCCTGCACTGTTGAAGGTAAGGGTGCTGCATGACCTCTGCAGTGAGGTTGATGCTGTAAAGTTTAGCTTTCATGTTTTTTAGATTCTGCCTAGGTGTCTATTTCTGAGCCTCATATTAAGTGCTAGCAAGCTCTCAGAGCAGGGAGACAAAACAAATCTTTTTCCTGCTGAAGACCAAGGACAGTGGTTGCAAGTTTTCAGGCCCAAAAGCACAAACAAGAAGGTTGGGACTTGATAATCTGAAGCTGCAATTAGACAATTATACCCTGATAGGCAAATAGACCAGAACTTACAAAAGTGTGAGACCTTGTGACTGTTCATCCATTTTGTGACAATTTTAAGTCCACCTTGGGTGTAGCCCTGGTCGGACTCTTGTCCTGCCCAAGGTGTACCCTTAAAGGCCTTTTAATAAACATCCGCTTTATTCTCTAGCTCTGTCCAGTCTCTGTTCCAGGTCAGCCTTCCCAAGCCACCAAGGTACCTTATTAATTTCAGAGATCTCCAGAATAAAGTGGACAGTAGTGGGAATTTGCCTAAATCCTGTTAAATGTAAATTTTTCTGTGCCACTGTCAGAAATCTTGTAATGCTGAGTATTATGGTTTTGATCGTGACATGTGTGTTTGCCTGTTTTATAATGAGAGAGATGTGAAGAAGATCCTTGGAAGACAGTTTTGAAGTTGGTTGCATAATGGACATGCCAGAAATATTTTTTCTTGCTTAGTGGCTGTGTGTGTTTGGCTGTTTTTATGCAATATAAGAGACTTTGTACTGTAAAAATTCTCAATTCTAATACACATTTTAAAAGCTGTGGCCATATAAGCTCTGTCAATGCTTAATGCAAGTAACACGCTGCTCTGAGGTGTGACCTACAATTCACAGCTCTGCTCCAAACCTGAGTTGCTCAGCAGAATCTGCTCACTGGTGCAGCACTTTATCAATGTCCATGAAGTGTTACTTTTATGCTTGTTCCCAGCAGAACAAGAAGGATCACATTTTAAATGTATGCAGATGGACACAGGTGTCTGAACAATTTTGAAAATACAATAATTTTTTGCTGGGTAATTTCTTGTTTTAACTTAATTATGTTGGCCTGGTTACCTGTGCTGTGTGAACAGGTTTGAGCTCTGCTGCATGAGAGTGGATTGGTGTTGCCTGTGTACTGAAGGTTGCAATTAGATTTTCCTGGACAAATTTGTGTTTACATAATGCTTTGCAAGCTTTTTTGACATCACCTAGAACTATCAGGTTCAAAAATCCTGGCTGGTTTCTCTCACTTTTATTTGTCTGGAAGAAATGCTTGCAATTGTTAGAAATTATCTTAATTTTATTAATATCAAAATTATCGAAGTGTGTATGAAGAATTTTCAGAAAAAGAAACATTTAACAAAAGGAGGAAGGGACTGTCTCTGAGCAAGTCATAAGATTCTTTTGCTGTGCTGAGCTTGTCTTGGCTGAATTACTTTTTGACTAGATTTCTTCCCATTCTACTTTTTTGCACAAATAAGTTAAAGAATGATAAAATTGTTTGGATAAAATAGTTTTGGAATGCTAGATATTTCAACATCTGCATTGAACAGTTCTGATTCCAAATACTTCTGATATTTCTTATGGTCTGAAAATTTCTCTAATTTTAACATGGGCTAATTTCTTTTAAATGGGTATTTGTTTTTCCTGTCTGGGATTGGTGTTTTTGAGGGAGTTTCTACTGATCCTTCAGTAAAGCTAAGCTGTTTTTATTCCCAAATGTTTTTAGACTGGACAGGACATAGTTTTGTACTCTTAACTACAAAGGACCATAGCAAAGTCCCCATTCCTGTTGATAAATAACAATATACTATCACTGTCCGTCCCTGGACTGGGCCCTGGATGAAGTACTTTTTCTGTGTAGATTTAATTTAAATTGTGTCTCCATTAGAAAATGACTCCCCCTGGAAACTGGATTTTGATATTAGGATAGTGAAAAGATAATTTAGGTCTTTCCCAGCAGCACTGTATTTTATTAATTTAGATGTTTTAATGCATGTGGAGGGATCTCAAAGCACAAGAATTATAGATTTAGGCAAGTGGATATTAAAAGTTACTTGGATTGCAACAGAGCAAGAAGAGGGGGATTGTTTTATCCTTTTGGTTTCTTTTTCAGATTGTTGGTGACCCCATGATACAAACAAACAAGTCCTTAGAAACAAAGATGGAAACATGTACAGGGTATGAGCCTTCAGACACAAACTCATCCTTTCTCAACTGCAAGAGCTTTGTTTCACAAAGCACCTCAGAAATGAGGCTGAGAGCCTTTGAGGAGCTGGTTCAAAGTTGCTTTTGGGACCCTGCCTCCCCTCCTGCGCCTGTGCAGGTCAGGATGGATTTATTGACCTTGGTGCAGTCTATTTCTAGTTCTCCAGAATAAGAGTGGCTGAATTTTCATTAGGTTCTAGACAGCAATAAGCTTTGTTGACTCTGATTTATTTAAGTGCATCTGATACAGTGCTTTAAAATCTAGAAGGAAAAGCAACTTGAATTAAAAGCAGCAGCTGTGGGATTTCCCTATGGTGTTGATGGGTTTATAATGCTGTTGAAGCAAATGGCAAGGTGCTGGGGAATGCTGAAAACTGCACACACAGGGAATTTGTAATACTGTTCAGACTGGCTGTTGTATTTTTAGTTGTAAGGAAGGTAACTCAACCTACATCTAAATGTTGCCTGAATTGTTATATGATTTTACATGGATGAATGGTTTTGTTTTGTTGGGTTTTTTTTAAGAAAAGTTTGACAAGCCTGTAATTAGAAGTGTGTGGGTTTCTGTTTTCTGTTTCTTATTATCCTGCCCAGAGCTTTGTACTTGGGCAGCAGAAACAGTGCTGTGTGAGCAAATGCAGGCTGGAAAGAGCAGGAACAAAAGTGGGAATAAAAACTTTGAGCCACGGCCAGCAAATATATCAAAAGGATAAGCTTTGTGAGCAGAACATTCAGAAAGTAGGACAGGTACCCATAAATGATGCAGGAGTAGAAGAAACAATCCACCAAGTTCAGCTGCCTCCACCTGAATTGCAATAGAAAGTCAGTTCTAGAGAAATGACCTGTATAAATAGAGGTAGTTTAGCCAGAAGCAATACCTGTCTAATACTGGTTTAGTCCACTTATGTTTTGTGCCCATTTCTGACTGTTTAAAGTGCTTTTAAATTAAATTTTGACCTGCTTTTTTGTCAGTGTCCCCAAACTACTGAGATGTTTAACCTCACTTGAATAATCATTTAATTGACTAGGAAGGTAATTACTCTAAATGGCAGCTCAGTTGTCATACTGCTCTTAAAGGGAGATTATTTCACCCTTAAACATGTTGAGTATTGCTAAGATTAGTTCTGCTTATGTCACGAGGTCCAGCTGTGACGTGAGTCGCCATCATGTGAGTGAAGGTGGAAGGCTGAGCCCTTTGATCCAGTTAACCAAAACCTTGGAATGATCTGGAGACTAATGGAAATTAAAGTCTCAAAGGTGTATTTTAAATCCAGTGTGAAAGGCACTCCTTTCACCTGGAAAGGTCATAGCTAAGGGCTTGTACCCAGCCCTGCCTGTGCTGAGGGCTGGCATGTGGAAAGGCTGCACCACCTGAATGCAGCTGCAGCCCTCGCAGCAGTGCTGGGCAAAGTGCAGTGTGTGTGCAGAGGCACATGTGAGCATATCTGCTTTGATGGATGTTGGACTGTCAATAGAGAGGAACGAATTTCAGTTCTCTTCAAATACTTAAAATTCATAAGAACTCATCATTTTCCGGTGTTTTCAGTTCCCTTTCCACTGCCATTCTCATAATTTGCTAGTTTTCTTCAAACCAGCCTTAATTTTCATGTGACTGTAAGTGTTAAGTATTGTTTGAAATAGAAGACACAAGAATTTTAGGTCACCTACAGTATTGCATTTATCATAGAACTACACTTGCATATTTAAATGATCCTAAATTAGTTTTCCATTTCTGTCACATACATCTGCAAATTCTAGATGAGAGGAAATTAATCACAGACTAGAGATTGTATCTATCTATAGTTAACAAGAGTTTTACTTACCCATAAAAGCTGTAGCTCTCCAGAATGGGGACAATAAAGAACAGCTGATCTGTGCTGTGAGTCTGTGTCCTTTACAGCTACCACGCTGTGAATAAGGGGGAATATTTTATAGCTTTCAAGCTGATGAGCAGCCCACAGCATGCTCACTCTTTCCTCCTCCTGCCTTTTTCTGTGACCCTGCTCTTCAAATGCATCTAATACTCCATAATTACTTAATCCTCCACCACTACTTTTGTTTCCAGTTCTTAGATGTCATTAACAGAAATGGAAACATAGTAATTGTCACACTGGGAGAGAGCCTTTCAGATCTTCAAAACAGTTTTTAGTAAATTTCCCTCTGCTGTCATTCAGAGGAGTGATTATTGAATCTAATAAGGGACAGAGTTCCAAGAGTGACTAGATTACAATCGACATCTACTTACAGACAGATTTAAGAGTGCTCCTAGAAGCTGATTCTAAAGTTTAGCCAAATTTTATCCCTACCTGGACCTCACCTGGCAGGTGCTAAGTTCTTGAGGAATGGTCCAAGCCCTTCAAATTCATCTTTCAAGTCTGTGCCTAAAATATAGAAGAGGATAATTTTTCTTTCTGTAAAGGAAACTTTAGAGCCTGAAAGTGCCATCTCTGTCTTACTGTCTTTGATCAAGTAGAATGTTTTCTGAAATATTCTCAATTATTATTTTGTAATGGTTATAAAAAAGAGCATGAGTTTAAAAAAATGGCTATCAAAAATTTCTGGTTTTGAGGCAATAGGTTGAAAATAATGTACAGGGTTTTGTGTGGGTGTGGTTTTTTTTTTTTTCCTGTTGCCTTTCTAAGCCCACTTTATGTGAGAGTTGAATCTCTGATAAATAAGAGCCAGTTATAGGACAGCTTACGAAGCATGTGCTGTGTTCTATTCAGGATGCATTACAACCCCCTGGTGCTGCTGCAGCCTGAGCTAGAGGAAATGCTGTCTGCCAGTTAATACTATTTAAAGATTGTTCCAGTAAGCAGATTGAGCTTCCCAGTGTGGTGCTGCTTGGTGGGGGCTGTGTGTTGCAGTCTGTGGTTGTAACAGTGGCTCCAAGTCCGCAGCATCCTGAAACTTCACTGCACCATGGAATTATAATCACTGTGGTGATTATAACGCTGGAGGGAGTTTAATTTGCTGACTCTTAAAAAGCAATCTGATAATGAGTTTGGAGCCTGAGGATCCTGTAAAGGAGGTGGAGATGTTTTACTGACTCTCTTGCTCGATAATTAAAAAGCTGATCCCTTTGGCTGGGCTTATGGAGAGGGAGGATGAGCTGAATTCTTTCTGGCATTATTTGTTTTTTCCAGTAAATATGACATGTCCTGCAAAATTGCATATGAATTGGAAAATAGAAGTCCTAAGGTAAAGATTGCTACCTTACATCCTGTAATGGGGAATTCTTGTGTGTGCTGGATTATGTTTGCATTGTCACATCCAGAAAAAAAAACACTTTTTACAGATGATGGAGAAGTAGAGCACGTATGCTTGATTGCTCGAAAGAGACCAAGATCAGTCATGGATTAAGCTGTGTGTCACAAAATGATGAGACCTTCCTGCTGGTTCAGAGGCTGACAAGATGAGCTGGTTCTTTTGGCTTTTGGGTATCAAAGGTAGGGCTGTTTATTGAGGTCAGAGAGCAGACTGAGGCTTAGGCAGGATTGCCACACGCTCTCAGCGTGGCCAGAGGTTGGGATATTTCTGAAATGCAAGTGAGGGGGTAAATTGTATTGGCAGAGCTGGTAGAGTGTGAAGCCCCAAAAGAGACAAGAACCTGAGAGGACGAGTAGCTGGTGGTACTGCAGCATTGGGCATGCCAGGCACATCCACCCTCCACAGGGCCAGTTCCAGTGTGCTCTGAAGTCAACAGGAATTTCTTCAAAGAAGCTGGATCAGGCTCATGGATATGTAGGAAATGGTAATCATGAAAAGAAAATTAACAGTTTTCCTTGGTAAATGACTGAAGATAACAAAGGAAACAAAAAGTGGTGTATAGTAAATGGGTGAAGACAAGTAAGAAATCACATCAGATAAACACATCTTCAGTGCCATTCATCATCTTGCTGCAGTGAATACTAATGAGGGAACAGAGGTTCATAACACTGCACAAAGCACTGACAAGCAGCCAGGTATTGAAATCCTGTGCCAAATGAACTGTGGTTTTATATGCAAACTAATCCGTTTCAAAGATTATGACAAAATAAGATGGTTTGGGAATCCAAATTTATCGACAGCAGCACTGGCAAGCTAAAATGCTCATTCTGTTTGCACATGATCCTGCAAATCTGTTACAATAGACACTGCACAGGGTTCTCACCAGCATCAGGTGCTGATTCTGCTGGGTGCTGTATAAATGCACAGGGAGCAATTTTTGCACTGGACAAGTTTACACCAAACTGGAAAATCAAAAGATATCTCATGAGTAACCTGGTAGAGGGTCAGTGCAGAGGCAGTGAGAGGAGCCAGCAGCGTCCCTGCCCCTCGGGTGAGGAACAAGCTCAGCTCTGGTGCAGCATGAACTGGCCAGCACTGCTGAGAGGGACAATGTGCTGGGGTCTCAGGCAGGCCCTGTGCCTCTGCAGCTTCTGGGGTACAGCTGGGCCTCCACCTGGGAGACCTGAGCTGTGTTTATGCCCCCTCCTCTGGGCACATCCCAGGATGGCAGGGAGAAAGTATTTGCTCTGCAGATACCAATGAAAAAACTTCCCTCCAGCAAAAGAAATTATCTAGAATAAATGGATGAGTCTTTCTTCCTTTCGTAGTTGATGGATTGCTTTAAGTTAAGTTAATCTAATATTCTGCACTATGATGTATCTCTCATCTGAGGGTTAATTTGCTGCTTTAATTTTTTACAAGGTGGAAATGTGATTCATTTGATTGTGACTTCAAGTAAACTGTCTTCTTCCCAGGAGAAAAAAAAAGTAGACAGTATGTGTCTGTGTTGATCTGAGCAGTAAAATACCAGAAAAAGATTAATTAGAAAGGACTTTCTGCACTGGGGAACACACTCTGATTTCATATATAGCACTGTTTATCTCCTCTGCCTTTGAATACTAGTGAAAAAGGGTATTTTGGTCTGGTTCACAGGTCTGGTAGATGCAGTTATTTTGGGAAACATCAAAAGATTTTTAGAAAAGGAACTATCATTTCACTTGCTCAGCATGAAACTTGTGTAACTGTGATGAAAATAAACCTAACAGAACAGAAGGGAGCGTGGAGGAGTTGGAGCAGAGGGTGAGCATATCTGAGAGGAGAAGCAAGCTGGAGCCTGTGGTCGTGCTTCAGCAAACTGCTTTGGGGAGAGAATTGGGAATGGGCTGATCTACAGCAGCACGTTAGGATGCTGATGGCACAGGGAGTGCCATCCTTTTCCTGGGGACACACACAGGGAGCAGTGCCCAACACCACAGTGCTCTGAGAGACGTGGCTGCGCCTCCCTGCTGCAGGGCTGCTCCAGCTGTGTGCAGGGCATCAGAGGTTTATTCTCTCTGCAGTTCAGATTATTATTCTGGTACTTCGGTGGGGAATCCATTTTAGCAAATAGCATTACTGAGTTTAGAGGGACACTTCTGGTTTATTATGAAAATTGTTATATATTCTTATAGATAAAAACATATAATTACAGCTATCAGAGTTCTGCCCAAGATTTCCTGAAGAGGGGCACACACATCTATTGTGCTCTGGATTTTACTCTAAATGTTCTTGTGCGTGTTGGGTGTGATCTGAGCATGCTGTTAGTCCTGTATTTCTTGGTGTTTTATAATGTTCTTGTAACTCCAAGCTTGAGCAGGCTGCAGATATCACCCAATCCAGGACAAATGGCCCCTATGGATGTGGAGCACTCTGGTCCCTGTGTACTCGCTAGAGACAGAATTGGTGCATATCCAGGGACTATGTTTGGAGCTCTGGCAGTCTGGTCAGGATTTTTGTAATGGGATATACCTAATGGTCATATTCCCAAACTGAACTTTTCCTGATGGTGAAAAAGACTTGTTCCATAAGTGTAGGAGTTGCTACTGTCACCCTTCTTTCACTTTCAGACTGGCTTAGTTGGTGTTCCTGATTGATTAATAGCAGCAACACCTACAGTGACAGTCAGTAGTACTTCAGGTGTCCTATACCATACATCCATAAATAGTCTAGATCCTGCAAATCTATGTATTTTTCAATAGTTATGTCTGTCTCTGCTCTCCCCTACTACCATTTTTATGCTCCACTCCTTGCTTTCTGTTTTGTGTAATGCTATATACAGATATACACCCACAGATTTTTATGCTTTTTAGTACAGAATAAAAATACTAAATGGAAAGCATCAGATGCCTGTCAGCCTGAGGATCTTCAGCTGAGGAAAAAAACACCACCATATTCTGCCTTTCCTGTGGCTCACATTCCAAAGCAGCTTATCTGGAGATCCCTGTGATGGACAGAGACTTGGGGGAATTGAAGTCTGTGATTTTAGGAACCAGAAAGAAACTACCCTTTCTCAGAAAAGGTAAAGGTGCAAAATATTCAGTCATTTCAGTTCTTATTACTAAGAGATGCTTCTAGAAAGAAAAGAAATGACTGACAGGAATAGATGTGATAGTTTATGATCCTGGCAGAATTTAACTTCAGTCTGGAAGCTTGCATGTGAAGATGCAAGTTGTTGGTAGCACTGCAATGCTCTGGTTTCTACTTTGTGTGAGTCACTTTGATGAGTCTCACATGCTAATGTTTCTCAGGGTTTTCAAAACACTATTCTTACTCTTGTTTGGTGCTGGAACAGTGTCATGGAAGAAGTTCAGGTTGGCCCCAAGGCATAAACAGCGTTAATCTCAGGAGGATGACCAAACCACTTCATGCTGAGGAGCAAGAGCTCTGTGCACAATGCGTTTGGATTTACTGTCCTTCACTTCTGCAGCATCTTAAGGGGTGCTCTTGGGACAAATGGTTTCTGGGAGCTCAGCCCAGAAGGTCACTCACACTCTGGAGCTCACCTTCTACTTTGCCAGCCTTGCACTTCGGTCCTGGTGGCCAACACCCCCCTTTGTGGTGCAGGCTGCAGGTGCTCTGTGTCTGTGGCAGTCTGGCAGGTCTGTTCAGGTGCTGCTGCCCATGGCAGTCCTCAGGCTGCTCCCAAGGCCGTGGCACAGACTTGCACAGATGCAGCTGTGTCTGAACTGCTGTGTGGGAAGATTTATTTCTTTGCAGGTTTTCATCAAAGGGGTTAAAGCAGGGTTAATGCATCTCTTTCTCCCTGGAGTTCTGGGGCCTTAGTAATTAGGGAGTGAGTCCTTGGAGTGAATTAGAAATGTGTGAATGCATTAAGGCAGTAAAGCCTAAACAATCTCAGTGCATGTTCCTGAGCACTGCTCTGTGGGGCAGGAGCTGGGGATCTGTGTGACCAGAGGACAGTGTTCATTACAACCCAGTGCAACCCTCTTTTGCCTGGGAACCCTTTACTATCATGAATACAGGCCAGATTTCCATTCCTTGTTTCTCTTGCTGTAATATTTAGCATAATGGAAATGCTAGGCTGTCAGAGGTTAACTCTAAGTGTTTATTCATGTGAAAAAAGAAAGGGGAAACAAAGGAGAAGGGATAGTAACTTTTCTATGGGTTCTCTAGTTTTGTTGAGGCTGGGAGAGGTCATGTCCTTTCATGTAACTTACTTTCAAATCCTTTTTTTTCCCCTCAGGACCTCGGTAAGAAACTTTCTGAATGAAATTTAATGAACTTCTTTAGAGACTAAGCAATGGTTAAGGGAATATCAATGATGATCTGGAGGGCAACTGAGCAAATCCTCTATTTAGGAGAAGTGTTCTGCCACTATGCATTTGGAAAATATTTTAGATATTGTGTGTAGCAGGCAGATTTTAAATTAGCTATAGATTTTTCATTCTTCCTGTCTGGTTCAGTAAAAAGATAATTTGCTTCATAATGTGTCACAATAGAGGCTGGCTACACAACAGAAGTTTGGTTTCAGAAAAGTTTTTTGAGGTTTTGACGTTTCATTTTCTTCTACATTGGAAGATTTCAACTTCATTTTTATGCTTCCACAACCAGAGCTGTACTGGGGTGCCATCTCTGGAATTGAAACCTTGTTATTTCAATCGAAGGCTGCAGAGATACCTAGCTAGGCTCAAAAAGCTGGTTTGGGAATGGGCTACAATGCACAACACCTCTGTTCTGCCTACTGTTTGCTGAGAGCAGGTTTAGATGGGAATTCATTCAGGTACGTCCAAGATTTTAGGATTAGGGCCAGAGCAATGGGACTGTCTCAGTGGCATAGATAGACCTAGCCCCAGTCAGCCTTTTGTAATGAAATGTTTATTGATATGTCTCCAAAATACTCAGGCTTTCACTGAACTTTTTTGAGCCAAGCCCCTTCTGATAAATGCCAATTATTTCCATCTGTGTGTGACAACATGAAGAGTACAAAAGGAAAGCTAGCTCCTGCTTTCTGCAATTAGTACATTTATTGCTCAGGGAAAAGGCTTAGAAGCAGGTATTAGATTCGCTTATTTGTGCTTTATCTCTGTCAGGCTCAGAGAACTCATGTATTCGACTGCAGAATTCAAACAACATTGTAAGAACTAACATTAGTGAAAAATTTAGTATCTTCCATGCCACTTTTTTAATTGCCTATTGTTATATAAAACCTGCTGCTCTTTTTCAGTTTATAATGGAGATCAGAGGAACTTCTTCACTGCTGAGGATAATTCTTGGTGTCAATTTTTTCTAAGGCCCTCTGAGTGTTTGAGGGTTTGCTTCCAATAGTTTTCATTAATAGCTGGAGGGTTTTTTTGGGCTGGTTCTCCTGTAGTTGCACATGCTGAGGCTCAAGAGACAGATTCAAAGCCCAGTGAACGAATTCTGACTTGCAGTGCCCTATTTCCAGTGCTCTCCTGAGGCAGTGAAAATTGCAATATCAGGAGAGGAGCAGGTGGGTCCTACAGCTCAGCTGTATAAAAAATGAACCGGGGTCCTCGGTTAGGGGTATTAGAAGATCATTCCAGCTGACCTTTGAGGGGATTCTAGAAGAGACAGGGAACCCAACCATGCTTGCTCCTTGTGACAGATTCCTGAAATGAAATACTCTCCTCCATCACTTGAATGGAGAATTGCCTGTTCTGAAGAGCAGCAAAGCAATCCAGCACCTTCTTTGTTCAGAGAAAAGGGCTTGTGCATTTTTGCTTATGGGGTTATAAAATTGCTTGGAAGGTAAAAAAAATTGCCTTTTATTTATTTTTTTTTGTTTCCAAGAAAAACAGAAACTATTGAAACTACCTGAACTTCTGACTTTATAGGACATAGAATAGCCTGTAAAATCCACAAAAAAGACTTGTAGCTGATACACATGAACTTGAAAAAAGTAATGGCAAGGGAAGGATATGTGCAAGTATTTATGATGCTCAGAACTGAGTGTGTTGTTCTGAGGTTGTTGTGGATTTTCTTCATCTCATTTCACTTTGGTGATGACAGTACATAATTAGATATAAAAAATTACGAAATTAGGGTTGTTCTTTTGAGTGGAGTTGCATATATGATTTTTTACAATCCTTATGTGATAAAGGAGTGTATAAATACAGAAACATATCCTTGCATATGATTTTTTTGTTGTTGACTATTTAGAAAAAAATCATAAAATAACTTTGCTCACTAGATCATCACATATCATTAATGGTACAAACGATTCTGTTGATACATAAGAGCTGCAAGATACAGTAATATACCAGTAGCAGAGAACCACCTTTGTGTTCAGCCTACTGCTGAATTTAAAAAAAGGTATTTGTTCATAATGAAAAATAGATCATAGTAAGTCCAGAAGCTCATGAATTTCTGGGAGGCAAAGATCATGGAAATCTGGACTTGGTTGAAATTCCATAATTTCCACATGTCCAACATAGTTTCTGATTGAAGATCTAGCTTACAATGAAATATTAGTGGTAAAAATATGGGCTCTTGCTTTATTGAAACAGTATAGTCTGTTTATTTTTAGTTCATAACAGTTTTCCTTTCTCCTTTTTTCAAATTCAGCTCTGACCTTAAATTCAGCTGTGACCTTAAACTGACTTCCTGTATCAATCATCTGCATCCTCCTGCAGCTTGTTCTTTTTTTCTAGGCATTTATTCCCTGTCCTACATACTGAATGCCTGCAGTATCCCTCCTAAAGAATGCAAATATTGACCATCTTTCTCTACAATGGCTTTTATTTGACTAAAATATAAATAAGTTTTAATGCAGCATTTTTGTAATGGGACAACAACAACTAAAGAAATATGGTATTTCTGTAGAATCAGAGGAGGAGAGGCTAAATAGAAAGGGAGGAAATGCAGTAAAATACAAACTCCAGGACCAGAGTTCTGTTTAGCTCAGCCAAACTCATTGCCCAGCTTTGGGGTCTGTGGGAAGGGCCTGGAGTGGAGTTGGGGCAGTTCCAGCTCCTGTGCAGCCTTGAGAAGGCTCCAGGTTGTCACAGTGCTCTCCCTGCCTTTTCTTGGCCCAAAGGGACCTGCCTGGGTTCACATTTCTCCAAACAATCCCCCTGCTCTAGAGGGTCTTTGCAGATTTTTGGGCTTTCAGCTGAATGTTTGCTTGCTTTTGTGAGCTTTCCTGTGGCTTCCAAAGGGTTATTTCTGGCATAAGAATTCAGCCTGTATTACCCTGTTCCCACACATATCACATAATAGTCCCTGGTAGTTACTGTGCTTTTTCAGGGAAAATGCATTGCCTGATCCCATTTCTTCAGTGACCTACAAAGCTCTTTAATATTGCCCAGTCTAGCTAATCCCATTGATTTTACTGAAGTTGACTGTACAGCATAAAGTGAAATGCTTGCTTCAGTCTATATTTTCTTTAATAGCTGGGCCAACAAAGTAGGGTCTCTGCTGGTGATATATCTACAGACAATTCCAATAAAATTTAGAGAGGGATAGAAAACTGGCTTGTTTTCTTTTCCATAATAATTATGCTTCTAAGGATTATGACTTTAAAAGAATGAATTAAAGACTAAAAATAAAATTTTAGGTACAAGTCCAGCATGGCTCCAGTGCATTCTGGCATTTATACTTTTGAAGCACTGACTTCTTTGATCTGCTTGATGACAGCTCCATTAGGAGCAGTCTGTCTCACTCTTGTGTGAGTTTATAGATTCACAGTAAATAAGCCAGCAGGGACTATTGGATCATTCTGATCATCACAAGCCATTATCCCTTCACCCAGTTATCCCTGCAGCATTTGTTCTAAAGGCTGAACATAACAGATCTGTGACCTTTCTGGATTTCATGGGAGAAAATGGGGTGGCTTCATGGGGTTCACTGGAGCTCTCTAGGGCTCGGAATTGGTGGTTAATTTAGTTTGCAAAGAACTGTTTGTGGGGCCTGTAGTTAAAATTAAGAAGTTCTCACTGACTTGTTTCATGTCAGTGTATGATTCATCTCATTGGGAGACTGAGGATTATCAATATAATTTAGTCAAAGGAGCTGCTTGTATCCATAAGATGCAACCTACTGATTAGTGAGTGGAAACTCCGGAGAGTATTAATGTAAAAACTCCCACCTCTACTAAATAAATCACATTTTACCAATCAAATCAGAGGGACCAAGGGACCATTGCTCACACTTGGAATCACAGTCTATGGTGACTGAGACGAATTCCCTGAGCCTCACTTTTCCTTTCAGAAGCTGACCAGCTTGCTTGCTCTCATGAGGGATAAATGACCTTTTCCACCTGCAGGCGTAGCAGGGAGGTAGCAGCACACTCCGGGGCACCCTCAGCCCAGCTCCTCTGGAAGATCTGTGACCAGCACAGAGAGCTGGGCTGCACAGACAGGGGCCGTGGGATCGTGTGCCAGCCTGGCCTGGGCTTTGGGGGTGTGAGGAGGGGACTGAGGATGGAGAACACTGAGCTGCTCAGGAGTTTGGAGCAGAGCAGGACTGAAGGCTCCTGCAGTGTGTGCTGGTGTGAGTGGAGCAGAGCTCAGAGCTCAGAGCTGCCGGGTTGTGCAGCCAGGGTAAGTGCTCTGTGGAAGAGGAGACAGGGCCTGTCAGCAAGGCAGCTGCTGGTGTGAACTCTGCTAAGTAAATCCTGGTGTGAGGCATCAGAACTCTGAAAATACGACAGGAGCTGAATCAGTGAGGTGCTAACAAACCTCAGGGTTATTCCAGCTGTGATAGAAAGGGACCTATGGGCAGCTGCAGCCACTTGTGAGTGGCTTTTAGCTGGAGACTCTGACCATTACAGGTACACCTGTGCCTGTGGCCGGCCATGCTTTGGGGGCTGAATCTGAACCCTGCTCCAGATTCCTGAGGGCAGCTGACAGCAGTTTCTGCCTTCCAATGCTTTGCAGGGAATGGAGGAGATCCCCACTGTTTACAATCCCTGTGGTTGGCAGTGAGAGAGTAGAAAAACACAGAACAGTGGTGGCATCACCTGCCCCCAGGGCACCTCACTCATTCCACTGTGGTAAAATAAGGAGTGCTTGTATGAACACATGAAAATGGTGCTTGTTTGGCAATTAGAAATAATATTTTTTGAACTGAGGGCATGGAGGTGGCTTCAGATGACTTACTAAAAGGATAGAAGGACCTGGAGCAGGGGCCATAACCTGCTCCAAGTTGTCATTCAGGAGTGGCTGGAATGTTTGCCGAATTCATATCATGTCTCTGTATGAACCAGCCTGCATCCAGTGTCAGCTGCACCAAAACAAGAGTTTCTGTATGAAGAAATTCCTCAATCAGCTCTGAGTATTTAGTCATTTTGTGGTCATACTGTATAATATACTTAATATAATAGAGACTATTGCTTCTGCATATTTGGGTCGTGGGGATTGTAGAGTGGCTCACCTTCCTCTTGAGATGCCACAAAAACACTGCAGTCCTCTGTTGCAGTGAGAGGAGCAGGGATGAAATTGCTTGAGCAGGTCATCCTCAGGCAGGAGCTGCTGACAGTGGGCAGAGGCTTAGTGAGGGAAGCAACAGCAGAAATGTAAAAAGAGGAAACTTAGGAGAAAATCCAAGCCTGGAGAAGTGCAGTGTGTGGCACTGTTGGAAAAGAATGAGGAAGGGACTCTCATGACTGAGGATATGACAAGGGCAGAGAGAATGAAATAGAGCTGCTCTTACTTCATAAGTCTGCTGTGAGGGATTGATAGGGACACATCCTATTGTGAAACTTGGATCTGTCATAATTTTGCCAATAGCTTTGAAGAGGGTATTTTCTGTCAGGTGAATGGAGCACAGACACGAATGCCAAAGCTACTCAGGCTTGGATTGTGAAAATGAGCCAGTGGGCTTAATCCAGGTTTTGTGGTTTGAAACTGTGAAGATGATTAGAGTAGAAAAAACCAAAAAACACAAAAACAAGTAAGTTTCAGGAATGTCTTGAGCTGCTCTTTGTTCCATGGTATGTGACAGCAGTGGAAAAGGTCTTAATAACACTTCGAGTAAAAGAGAAGGATTTTCAAAATCCTTTAAGTTTTGCTTTTTAGAATTTGAGCAACACCTCAGTGTCAAGACATGGAAACCACTGAATATGATCTGCAGCAGCAAGTTAGGCTTTTTTTTGCACAGAGGTTTTGCTACCTTAGGAGGTAGGCAGCAAGTGAAGCTGAAAATGAAAGAACAATATGATACCAAAAGTTTGTGGATTTTTTCTGTCTGACCCTGAAAACAAAGAAAAGGCTGGCTTCTTATGGTGAGTGAAATATTAAAATTAAAAAAAAAAGGGAAAAACAGAACGAAAATAGACACACAAAAACTCCCACTAGAAACAAAACTGCTTTTGTCTAGCTGGATTCTGATTAGGCCTTGCAAACAGGGGTTTGATAGTCAAAAGAAATCCTTTATAGTCAATATTCAGTTTATGATCTGCCTTTTGGAAATCTGTAGGATTTTGCTGACAGCAAAGATAACAAGAATAAGAAGTGACTTAAGTGGGCAAAAATGCTATGGCCTGAAAGTAAGTCACTTGCATGGTGCCACTAAAGCAAGACATTTTGTACATAAAGCTGATGAGTCACTTAAATGATTAAAACTTTTCCTATCAGTGCCCTTCAATTACACAAGTAATCAATTCAGCTGCCATAATGCAGTGTCTGATATGATGTGAAGTTGATATGCTATGACTGCTGCATTATGAATGGTACCAGGGAGTATATTAAAGAAAATTAGCTCTTACATGATATGTTCTGATGCACTTATAGTGAGATGGAAAAAAGTGAACTTACTGAGCATTTTAATAAGTTAATCTATATCTGAGAGAAGAAATTTGTGCAATGTAGAGCATGAGATCTCTTGGGCAGCTTATTGTAATGAACTTTGCTGAAAACATACCAAATGCTGGAATAATTTCATGTAGCAATTAGGTCACAGAATTCATAGGTCTCTTTGGGCTTTGCTGATACACAAAGCAAGTAATTCATGTGAAGGAGAATACAGAATTCTTGCTTTGAGATAAGTGTCCTGTTGTTATGCAGACAGCTGGGTCTGGGAAGGTGTGTGCTGAGGGGCAGGGAAAGAGGAGCAGACCACAGCAATATTCTCCAGGCAGCTGTCTGCACTTGGAGCTTCCTCCTTTGCTAACAGATCATTATAAAGATCAGATAGAGGTAAATCAATAAAAAGAAAAGGTGTATAGACCCTTAAGAAAAGCCTATCTCTTCAGAGTTGAAAGGCAACCATTTCTGCTTTGAAGGGTCATGGATGGCCTCCTTCAGTCTCCACTGGACATTTCTGCTGAGGAACAGATGGGCTGATGCATTTTGTACTTACCCAGCACAAAGCTGGCCTGCAGTGCAAGCACAGGCTGTGTTCTGTACAGTGCAATGGGAGATCCTGATGGGAGCAGGGAAGTGTAAATAGGCGAGCAGGAGGCAGAGTATTCCGTGTGTCTTTTTGAACGAAGAAAGGCTTTGGAGGCTGTTACCAGTGTGCCTTTTAATCTGATAATGTTAGAGCCCTACAGACATTTAGTGAGCTGTAATTGCTTTCTCAGTAGAGCCTGCTGCCTGCCACCCCAGTACATCCCATTTATAGCTGAGGGCTCAGCCTGAAGTGCTTGATTATTGTTTTGCAAATGAGATATACACCAAGTGAATTAGCACCATGCCAGTGAGAGGCTGCTGAAGCACCAAGAACTCTGTTCTAGTTACCTGCGGTGTAGGGGAGTGTTCTGTCATCATCTTTTGCCCTTCCTCTGCAAAGTCTCTCTCTTCAGTGCCTGGCTTAGGGAACACCAGTTGTAGCCTTTTAACCATATTTTCTCAGATGAAGTCTGTCAAGGAACTTGGGCCTTTTTTTCTGTTTGGTTCACTTTACTCGCTTTCACTCTGAATTATTTTAAGAGTGGATTCTTTATTTGAAAAATTATCATGGGACTTGCCAGCTCTTTGTTGTGTCTTGCTATTTTTAGTGTGTTAGTAACAGTAAACATCAAGTATATCTTGTTCTACATACAGACCTTTGTAATGCAGAATTTGGAATGTGTATTATCAACCTGAAGAAAAATCTAAGGGCTGCCCTCTCCACTTAGCTCCCCAAATCTCTAATAAATTGTGCTGGGCCTTGAAGGCATCACAGGCTCCAGTGTAATTGTGTGTATGACAGCAGTGGCACGGAGCACAAAGGGAGAGCCCTGAAGTAATCTTGCTGGGTAGGATTGCCACAGTGCCAGGCAAAAATAATCACTGATGGGACTTCTTCTGAAGGGCAGGTGGTGTTGCAGAGTACAGAACTAACCTTGGGAGACTGGAGAAATGACAGATGGCTCTACTCTCTGCAGCCCTGGACTGCAAACACTGCTGGCTCTGGGTTAGTGCCCATCCCTTTGCTTTCCCTACTGTCAGGGCTCTCTGTATTTGTGATTGTCTGATTTCTGTGTGGGACTGAGGAATAAAAGATTTGAATTAAAATAAAACCAAGCAAAACCCATCTATCTGATGAGACTCCTGCCACTGTAAATCTTCATTGCGCCATTAAAATCCCCAGTTAGCCTCATTTCACTTGCATCTGTAAGACTGATGGTATAAGACATATTTTCTCATGGATTGGTTTGTAGCTCTCCTGCTGCATTTCATTTCATTAAGAGGAGGTTTTAATCTATCTATTTAATTCTTATTTTACTATACATATCTCCAATTTTTAAATTTTCCTTTTCATTATAGTTAACACAGTGCCTGGTAGAAATAGCAATCTTGAACGAGTGCAGAGAAGATGATGAGCATGCAAAGCCTGCCCGTGTTCCAAAACGTGCTGCAGTCTGATTTACTGATGCTAGAGCTCTATGGAACAGGAAGGTCTGGGAAAACACACCTTCATTTTTGCTTTATGTGGTGCTTTGTAATGGAATAGCAGCTTCAGGGAAACAATCACTCTGACCCAGCTGCAGATTGTGCTGCTGAGAAATCCATTTCAGCCCTTAGAGGGAGCCACAGGCTTGGCCATGGAAATGGAGTAAAACCAGGCAGGTTTTGTTGAACCGTGAAAGAGGAGGTGGGGAAGGGATGGCTCTCAATTGGTTTTGATTTTTTTCTAGCTTTTAATTAACAGTAACTTGCAAATCAGACATAAGGCTAGTTCATGGGGAGTGCCAAAGCACATTTGCTTTTGTAGTGACAGATTTGCAGGGTTTCAGAGACCTCAACCAAATGTTAATTTTACCTTTCCCTTTTTACGTGGTCAGCTCCCTCCTGCACCATTCAGTTCCAGGTTCTGCTGTTCTCCATTTGATGCTGACACAGCAGGACTTGAAAAATTAAGATACTGCATGCTGCTTTCTCTTAAAAAATGAAAAATATAGACACAAACTACAAGAAATTGATTAGGTCCGTGGAGTTCACTGTCTGGAAAACATGATTGCCACATTTTTTTACTGTGTTTTTTTCTTAATCCCTTTCTTGAAGGAGAGAGATGCATTACAGCCCTCTCTTCCCCTGTAATGTGTAGGTTATAGCACAAGATTTTTATGTAAATTGCATGGCTAAAGTAGATTTTATGGCTGTGTCATAAAATGCAAATGCTGTTCTCCTGGCTCAGCAATAATCAGCATTGCCAGTGAGATGTTCAGTTCAGGGAATGGAAGACGCACATGCTCAGAGGAAAATGGATGAAGAGATTTGCAGCCCTCAGCCAATAAAGGACTTCCCCTTTCTTAAAAAAATGGAAATTGTTTTTCTGTACCTGTTCTTCTCCTTCCTCCCCTTCCCCAGCAGATGGATTCCAGTGGCAGCGTTGAGGGTGCTTAGGCAGAAAGATGCTACACCAGAGGTGGGACAGGGTGTGTCCAGCCCCAGAGGATGCCATTTAAGATTAAAGGAAACACCAAGCTTAAATTTTAAACAACTCTGGGCTTCTTGCAGAGACTGCTACTAATCTGAGCATCAAGTTGTGTGGCAATTATTGTAAGGTAATGACTGCCAACAAAGAACTCCCTCTCTTCTCTGACTCTGTTGGTTGGAGCTGCAAAGCTCATCACTTTACAAAATACAAGCTGCTCCCAGAAATAGCAAGAGTTGTTAGAGTAGGTTTGGTGTTTCTTCAAGGTTGTTTTGGAACTCATAGATTTGCTTAATTTTCTGAGCAATCAGGAAAGATCATGATAATTCCTTTGTGATAATTCCATCTATGTATTTGGAATATTTGTGAAACATGAACTGCAATGACAATCCTTGTCTAATAGGTTAAAAATTAATGGCAAAATTTATGCTATTTGTTTCTACTTCTGTTGGATATTGGCTTACATGAGATGGGATGTTTGTTTATCTTCCTTACTTCTCTATTGCATTTCCAGTTTTTTTTTATTTTGGGATTGCTGCAACCCCAAAAAAGTCTATGACAAGGAAGTTGATCAGATTTTCTGCTGTGATTAGATGATAACACTTCCACATGTGAATTTTTATCTTGTTAAAGAAAAAGATATTTCTGACACAGATTCATTCCATTTAGTTACCGTCCTCAAATATTTTTGGTGAATAATCTTCAGGCAATGGGCTGTTTGTGAAGTGTCATTTCATCTTTTTGCTCTTGCTGCTTTTCTTGTGTGGTTGCTCATTGAACATCACAGCATTTTCCTGAATATTTGTTTGTGTTCTGTCTGGTGTCTTGTATCTCCATCCCGAGCTACTTCTGCAGCTGAATGCTGTTCAGAAATGGTGCTACTCATCATGCTCAAATCCACATCATCCATGATGAAGGGTTTGTTCTTTGCACTGTGGTAGCTTCTGATCAGGATTTAATTTCTGGTCTGTGAAGTCAGGCAAAATAACGTAAGAATGATGACATATGAGTAAAACAGTGAAACTGCCTGCCCCGAAGCCTTTGCAAAGGTGAGTCTTTTTCAATTAGTGCCAAAATGTGGAGCCACAGCTCTAATATAATTTAATAGAAGTGGAGAAACAAAAGCCAACCCCCTCAGGGTCTCCCCTTTCTACACCTGATTAAGTAAAATAGAGAAACATAACAAAATCTTACTTACTCTAGGTTTTTTCTTGCCAAATTCTATTTCTTCAAAACTAACAGTAATAATAAAGGCATTTTGTTTTAGGAGACAAAATCTGTACATGAGTGATCCTGAATTGCTGAGTAGCATATGGACTACACTCATAACAGATGATGGGTTCTGAAATCCTATTTCAGCTGAAGGCATCCTTCCAGCATCTTTGGCATCAGGTTTCCACGTGAGAATGTTTTCACTGGAATTTTGGTTTATATCAGTTTGATTTTCCACCTAAATTAGGGCAATAGCATTTTGTGTTCCTCAAAAGAAGGACATATGAATATGTGCATTAGCAGGATGTATTTCAATATGAGGCCATGGAAGTCATATAAGACTTTGATAGCTCCTTATCTATAAAGCAGGTTTCTCATGAGGAAACATAGGCCTGCTCTTTGTCTTCCTTCTTGTGTAAAAATCAAGCAGTGGGACGTGGCTCAGCCTGCAGATGTGATCTGTGTTTTGTTGTGCCTCTGAGTGGCCACACTTGGCTTTGTCTCACAAAGTGGCCCCGTCCCACAGTGTGCCCTCCTCAGAGGAGCTGAGCCCCTGCCCAGTGAAAACAGGGTCCCAAACCCAGAGGGTTTGCTTTTTGGTGTGTTGGGCTTTGGTTTGGGTTGGAATGTTACATAATTCAGTGGCTTTTGGCCCTAGTGCTGAAATATTATTTTTGCTGATTTTGATAAAACTGTTACATAGTAAAGAGCTACAATCTCCTGGAAGAGCAGCATTGTCACTTTCTCCAGTCATCAAATGGAAAATGAATTAACATCAGGGCTTGCATAGTCTGCATGAATTGCAGAGAACTTAGTCTTGTTTAATTCATATTAATTTAGTTATAAAGTGATAACAAGCTTCTTGTGGCTTTTGTAATATCCGCTTCTAATTTTAGAAGCATTTTAGTCAATTTGCTGCATGATAGTATTTGTCAACACCAGGTAACTATGACCCCTGACATGCCTTACTCTGTTGAGACTGGTTAGCAGGCTAGACTGAGAAATAATATGCAAACTCCTCTCTTATCAGGAGAGATCAGTTCCCAAAGTGACATGGATATTGTTGGTGTAGGTGATACCTTTAACCATGACATCACTTTAAACCCCTGGGCAACGCTCACGCCCTTGGGAGTGGATTGCTGCTGAAAGGAGCTGCTTGACCTGAAACTCTGAGCCTCTCTATGTTGAATTTGCTTCTGCTCAAGGGAGCAAAGCTGCTGGGTTCAGTCAAGAATCCCTTATTTTTACTGCCTTGCAGTCAGGAGCACTCAAGTGACTCTTACTTTTTTTCTCCCAGCCTTTTCATTTTATGGGGTTTTTTTTGTTTTGTGGTTTTTTTTCCCTAGCCTGTTCTGTTCATTTTTCTTACATTCACTTGACACCTGTCCCTACCTTTGCAGGATGAGATAAGCAAAGAACTCTGTCCCTGTCAAGACAAGGAGCAGAATATGCCTGCACAAAAAGGACCAGAGCAGGAATCAAACCTCTCCTGGGCAGGCAGGCGTGGGAGAGCTCCTTTGCTGCAGTTTGCTTTCTGAAGTGCCATCAGTGGGGTTTTGTCACTGTAGTGGGTATAACTGGAAGCAGGTTTCTCTCTCTCTCTTTTGTTTTTCCTTATTTTTATTTTTTTGGAGTCATCATGCTGCAGCAAATTTTGCGTGACATGTATATTGACCCTGAGCTCCTGGCAGAGCTGAACGAAGAGCAAAAGCAGATCCTGTTCTACAAGATGAGAGAAGAGCAGCTGAGGCGCTGGAGGGAGAGGGAAGAAAGGGCCCGGATGGAGGAGGCTGTGCTGAGAAGGACAGCAAGGCGCAACCAGAGTAAGATGTGTGACCTCCTTCTGTACTTCAGAGCTGGGATGGGGGCTGGCAACCGGCTGGGGTACAGCAGGCATCTGGAAGAGATTGCAGGGATGAGTGCCAGCTGTCCCCATGGGCAAAATGACCTCCTGGGACAACAAAAGCACCATGTCCCTGCTCCTTGTGTCTCCAGGCTGGTCCTTTCCTTTGGGAGTGTGTCAGTGGTGGAGTAGGGAATTGTTTTGAGGTGCCTGTTTCAGTCAGGAGTCACTGCTGATGTTTTCTCAGTGGTAACTGACCCATCATGACCAAGTTTCTCCTCTACCCCTAAGGCTTTTTTTTTTTCACCTGCCATCCTCATCCCTCAGTGTAGGACTGTAGGTCAGGCAAAAGCCTGTGCTGCTGCAGTTTCTTGACTTAGCAGTAATATTTCCATCTGGCTGGAGGAGGAAATATTTTGTGAATTTGAGCTTGTTATGAAAGGCTCTTTGTGAATAAATGTAATACCAAAACAGCCGTACCATACAAGACTAAATTTCCAACTGTGTTAGAAATAGTCTCCAAGAGATTATGTTTAGGCAATAGGATAATAGTGTGGCAAGCCAACAACCAAACCAAAGAGAAGAAACCAGAAATGTGTTTGCATGCAGTGTGTAGTTAAAATATGGAGCTCCTCCCAGAGGCTGCCATGAATGCTGAGTGTGTGTTGACTTGAAAAGTGAATAGGAGACTGATGGAAGAAACATCAGAAAATAACTTCTCCAAATGTCTTTTCCAAATGACTGGCCTTGGGTCCAAGTGGTTTCCAATAAACAGGAATACTTTATTCCTTGCTCTTTTCTCTGAGTAAGTGGCTTTCCAGCTCTTCCCCCCATTCATAGGCTGAAGCTGTAAGGCTGGTGTAAGATAGAAAACATTTTCATCTTGAAAAGTTTAACTACAGTGATTCCTCACTCAACAAGGAGATGTCACAGAGATGTGTCTAACACTCATTTCCCTGCCAAAGATCTTATCCTATCTTCAAATCTATTAAAGCTTGACTATTCAAAATCTCTAAAAACTTGGTAGCTGACTTTGAGAAAGCTCTTTAATGGTTTTGGGACTGCAATCAGCATTTCAAGTGTTGCTTATTTGAACCTATGGTAGGTACACCTCAATACAGGGACATTGTTGGATTCAGTTGTCAGAATTGAAATATCTAGAGCTTCTGAACCTTACAAAGTGCCCTTTAGACAGTTATCAATTCAAAGACTATTATTAGAAATGTGCTTCAAAGCAAAACTATTTTCCAAGACTCACTTCAAGCACAGACCTATATGAAGTGATTGGACTAAGTTACAATGGTAGCCTTAAAAGGAGGGGGGAATGTCCAGAACACCCTAGTCAGCCATAGCAGGAGTTTAAAATGTCCCCTCACAGATGGCAAAGTGGATGTTGGAAAACCTCATCCTGTTTATTTTTTTTTTATGTTAGTGCTCTCACTGTGAATGGCCCTCTGAGAGGGATGGCATCAGAACAGCTTCTCTCATACAGCACAAAAGCCTTGTTCATTTTGATTGATTTGTAGCTGAGAAAAAAATTAAAAATGCAGTTCAGCTCCACATACCAAAACATCATCATATCATTGAGATAAACTGTATCATGCTCATTCTTTGAGGAAGACAGATACAGAAAACTCTAACTGCAAAAATATTTATCTGATGAATTGTCACAGTGTTGACACCTGCATTTCCATATATAAATTATACATTAAACCTGTTCAGCTCCCTACTACAGGAGATCATTTTCTGGGTAATTAATTTTGATTTATAAGGAATAGGAGAAAGGAGAGCAGCAGAGTACCCTATAGATTATATTCACTCTGACAAAGGTAGTCACAAACACACATCGAGTTAAATTTCACAAAAAACCATTCCCATTTTGCCTTCTTAAATTGCCAATTAAAGGCATTGCTTAGGTTTGACTTTTGCCCACTGTTAAGAGATTTCTACTTTCTTCAGAACTGTAGTTAAGAACTATTGGAAACAGATTTGCAAGTCAGGTGTCTGGTTCTGCTGGAAATACTTTTTTACTTTCATGAACTGGTGTGCACCAGTTACAAAATATAACAGAAAATACAACTTCTTTCAGGTGTGCTGGTCATTAACTGTACAGACACTTGTAACTGATTTCTATTGCACAGTTCTACAATGTGATGATAAATGGTCTCAGTGAAGATGGTTTCTTGTTTAAAACAGAAAAGATAAAAGAGCCAACTGCAAATTGTGGGTATAAAATAGTAATTACTGTGCAATAGTCTTGCCTATAGACTCAAGGGGTCAGAGTAGACAACAATAATATTTTTCTATCTTAAAATATTTTTTTCCTAGAAGACAATTGACATCATCATTTTTTGTGATGCTTGATTTTGAAGCTGCTTAATTTTTAGTTGTCCTCTATATAAAAGTGAACTTCCAGATTTTCCTCCCCTGCTACACAATGTAGAAAAGAGAGTGGTTTTATTTCTGTTTTAAATTAGTGGCTACCAAGAAATGCAAAGCTACCACAATTACACATTCTTTATTCCCTTGAAACTGGGGGATTTGAGGTTTTTCATCTGTGGGTTTTGTTTTTGACTCTGCTGCATGACACTTTTTATGTTCATGCTGTTTTCTTTAGGCCAGGAGTTACTCTAAGTTTATGGAGATCTTTATAGCCTGAAAGAGTAGAATAGATGTGAGAGTTCAATATCTCTAATGCTGAGTTTCTGAAAGTTTGTAGTTGACAGGCAAACGTGGATGTTGTTTGTGAATGCAACATAGTGTTTTTATAAAATAATTTTATACTGCTTTAACTGGAATTATCTTTATAGCACTGTCTTTCCAGTTCTTCTCTTTTCCTCAAAGTTTGAGTAGCCACATATGAAACCTTTCTCCCCACCTCTTTGGTATGGGATACAGTGAGACCGAACAAAAGCTGTTAATGTCAATGGACACGTCTCTAAATAAAAGTGCTCTGAAAATGCCTCCTGCCTGCTCTGGAGTTCTGTGCCCCAGCTGCTGCAACTCCCCATGGATTCAAGAGCTTAGCTACGGTGAGGTGTGTGCACCCAGCAGCACAGCAAAAGGCTTGGAGGTTTCAAAACAAAGCAGGGATTGTGAGTGTTGGTTTCCTATGGTGACCTGAAGATGAAGTGTTCTTGTGTTTTAAGTGTGCTGTCCTATGGAAACCACAAGTGCAGAGCTGGGGGCAAAAAGATTGGCAGATGCAGGTCAGAAAGGCTTTGTGCCACAGTTAAAATTGTCAACAAGCTTAGGGAATGCTCATTAACATGATCATTGCTTAATTGTTTAGAAACTAACTACCAAAGGCCCCAAATCTGCACTGATTTTTAAAGCAGTGCCACTGAGTGCAGGTTGTCCATAAATGTCCTGTTCAGTACTACGAAATTTGCTGTTCAGAAAACAAACAAGTCCAAACCATGAAATAAGATATAAGTTGTTGAGAGTTTTCAGCAAGCCTAAGAGTGTACCCATCTGTCTAGTCTTCTTAATTTCTAAAGAAAATAATATTAGTCACCTGCAGGAAATGCTAAATGGTGCCTGCTTCTGTATTTGGATTGTTTGGTTCCATGTGTCTTGAGAAAAGGTTAAAATTGAAATTAGTATCAGAATGAGTCAATATTGAAGGAATTCTTTCACTTTGAGGGTGAATGAAATGTGTTCAGATTATTCAACAGTTTTAATTTCTTTGCCATTTAAAAACACAGATTGATGTCTAAAGGGAAGCAATGTATAATATCACTTCAGAATGAAGTATTTCTTTTAGGAGATACTGAATAAATTGACCTCAATTTTTTTGCTATTTGTACCTTGCCTAAAATTATTAGTAGAATTTGAACATCATGTGGGTCCTCCCAAAAAGACAGTGTTTAGGGAGCTTATTCAAGGTAAAGGAAATCTTTTGTAACTTTAATTAAATAACGACTGCTGGCCAGTGCTGGAATAGCATCACAGGTGAGCTGATTTCTTGGAGGTCTATCTTCAGTTCACTGACAAATTGCTCCTAGGCAGATGTTTCTGGAACATACCATCTTCATTGTAATAAAACAGTTTGTTTGTTCTTACTGTGCTAAAATCACTGAGAGAAGTATCCTCAAAATTTCAAGGTCCTTGTGGGATTTTCTGAGAATTGACTGACAGGCAGCTTTTCAATTTGCAAAGAAACATATTTGTGTGATTAGGCAGGAGCCCTTTAGCCACTGCAGCTGAGCTGGGAGGAAGCAGAAGACCCTGCCAATTTGGGTTTCGACACTGATGCAGTATCCAGAACTGTCAGCATTCCCAAAATGAGATCTCAAAAACTATTGAGCATTAGGTAGCTGAAGGACAGTCATGTGGGAGGGGAGATAATGCTGCTCTGCTGCTGTTACTTCAATAGCATTTCTGCTGTTATTTATATTTATTCATTGTGAACTGCAGCTCTCGGTGCTTAGACAGGAGCTATTTGTAAACTCTCTTATTTACCTGTCCTTAACAAGAGTAGCTGGGAGAAAATTGGGTAAGCTAATCACAGCATGGCTAGGAAATAATTTATCTATCTAAATGACATTTGTGTTAGAAAATCATTAGAGAATAGATGATGCTGTTTGGAAGCAAGTATTTCAAATATCCCAAGTGGATGGCTGGAGAATACATCAATGTCAGAGGAAGGCCAGTGAGTGGGCAGGTGTTCCAGTGGGTGGACATGCAGTGACATTTTTTCTGACTTTGAACTTGGAAATGTATTCCTTATTTATGCTCAGGCCTCTGCAGGCCCTGGTAATACTTAGCTAAGATTTTATCTCCTGTGGAGACAAGCTCCTGTCACTGTTCAGTGTCTCTTTGTCTGTATCACTGGATATGGGTCTAAGCAGAGACATCAGACCTCAGTATTCCTGAAATTTCTGGCATTACGTGGCGTTGAATCCTGTAGAGTCCTGTCCTTTGTTTCCAGTTCAGATACGGATGGAAAAGTGACAAGAGAGCATGAGCCAGAACATTAAAACAAGCTTTGTTAGGGGCCTGAGCCACCTAATTTGAAGTCATTGGCTAAGTTTTAATGTAACACACACCATGTGGAGAAGCTGGAGACATGCTGCAGCTTTGTTAGAGCTCTGTACCTTGGGCCAGAGCTGAGCTGCTCAGGGCCCGTGCCTGGAGTGTCTGAGTGCTGAGGCAGGGTCAGAGAGCAGCTTCTGAACTCAGTTCTCTGCACTTGGGGCTAAGAGACCTCCAGCTGCTGGGTGACCTAGGTATGCACCAGAGGGAACAAATCCAGAGGGGCTCCTCTCACTCCTGTGATCAGCCATAAGTCTGCTTTTTGATTTTACCTCTTGTCCTGCAGCTGACTCCTCTGCTTTGCAGAAAAGTGACAGCAGGACATTGCTGCCTACCTGGGCCCCTCTCCTGCACATGTGCAGCCCTCAGTGCTCCTGTCCCTGGTTCACCTGGCATCAGGCACTCTTTGAGAGGCTGCTGGGCCAGTGGAGCTGGGCACGGAGGGCACTGCTGTGCTCCTCTGCCTGTCTGCACACAGCAGTGCTGTGCCCTGGTGGTGGTGTGAGGCTGTGACTGTCTGCAGGCTCATGAATACTTGAGATGGAAAGAGGGCAGGACTGTGGCCAAGGAGAGAATGGATTTGCCCAAGCTAATCCAATATTTTCTTGCTGATTTTGCCATTTTTTAACATAAATGATTAAACCATTCAAGGACAAAGGAAGCAGGTTTTGAGAGCAGGATTTGGAAGGTACAGGAAAACTCAGTATGTTCAAGTCAGCGGTGGATTTAACCAGACTCTGATGGCAATTCAATAACCTTTAGTCCACTCCTTTGCTGTGGTGCTAAAAAGCCTCACTACAAGGTGTAATTCTCCCTGCTTGTGTGTGTGCCTGACAAAAGGAGTCAGTGCAAACCTGCCACACTGCATTAATCAGGAGAGCCTGGTGCACAAAATGAGCCACATTTCCCTGTTCATTCTGTCACCCAGAACCCTCAGCCTCCTGCTTTGGGTTTCCAGCAGACCCTGAAGCAGCCATGCAGACTTCGTTTTATTTTATTCTATTCTCAAAGGGAAAACCTGGAAGCTTTGTGGTAGGCCTGTGTGAGAAACCAAGCCCTATATATAGCTTTTTACACTTTGCAAGATTCAGTTTGGATAAGAATCAGAAAAGATGGTGCTATGTTCTTGATGTTTTTTAATGAAGAAAATATCTCAAATGAGTGATACTGATGGGAATGATTTTAAAACCTTCCATTTCCTCTGATGTTTACCTATGTTTTTATGCTGTTTACAGTGAAAGGGTCAGCCATTAAAGTGGACAGAGAAGAGGCTGCCTCTAGATTATACAAAGAGTTAGAATAATGTCTTTATGAATGAGTTTTGAAATGTTATCACCTGGTTGAAATTGGGCCAAATACTAAATTGTTACATGTAGCAGTGTGCCTTGGCCAGGGAGCCACAAAATTATTTGGCACATACTGGATAGATGCCACTTAAATAGCCATTTTATTTCTGTGTTTCTTTTTTCTTCTTCTTTTTGCTTTCTAACATGCAAACCTCTGTGTATACGTTGCATACATACATACCATGTCCTAATGCAAACCCACTTACCTTTGAGTGTTGTGTGCAGTTATCCCTGCTACATTTGTTAATTACCAGAGTCTTATCTGAGTAACTGCTTCCTCCCTTAATATTTGCTCTCTTCAGTCACTCTTCCTTTATTTGATCCTGCAGGGGTTTATTGCAGCATAATTATTTCCATGGAAACAGGCTGTAATTCCATAAACAGAAGATTGAGTTTGTTATATGATCAGGAAGCAGCTGGAGAGCCATAAAAGGCTGATTTTTCAGCAATGCTGAAATCCTGCAACCCTTATTGATATATTAATGCAATCAGCTGAATTTCTTTCTCCCTTTGCAAATCCTCCCCTAAACAGAAAGGCACATAACATAGTGTTGAAATTCTAAGGTGTGTAAATTGAAATGTTAGGGGCAGAATTTTTCCCATTCTTCTTAAGAATTGAAATGAAAGGGGTTTTTGAATGTGTTTTGGGAAAAAAGGGAATCTATGCTCTCATGACTATTAGCAGGGCAGAGTACAAATTAATTGCAGATCTTCAGTTTATTGTGGGATGATGTTATTTTCATTACTTTCCTCATTACCATCTAGTTATTCTCTGTGTATCTTAATGGATTTACAGCAGTTAATGTTTTGAGAAGTGCATTCTGTCCTTTCAATAGTCTCTCCAAAACATTTACAGTAATTTCCTAGGTTTTCTCCTTAGAAAGAAGTGAAAATCTGTGTGTTTGTAAAAAAAAAAAAAAAGATAATTCAATGCTTATATTGGCTAAGCTCAAGGAATTGAGAACAGCCTCAAGCTCACATCCTCATTTTCATCCTAATCAATGCGCTTCTAACACATGTCCTCTAGCTAATGAAACTCTGAATGGAACCTCATCTACCCTGCAGACTAACAAAGTTCAAGCCTCTACTTTAAAGAAGCCATAAAAATAATTTGCTTGGAAAGTCAAGAAATCTCAAGTAAAGGGCACTGTGTTTGGACCAGAGTACACCAGATACTTGAATTGCAGAAGAACAGAAAACCACAGTCCTACAAACACAGCAAACTCCACGAGCTATGGTTCAGTTCTCCATGGCAAAAGTAGATCAGGCTGATCGGCTTTTAATGCACATGCAGCCTACTTCAAATGCAGAATAAATTTCATGAGGATTTTTTTTTTCTAGCCCAGAGAGAGAAAAGAATAGAGATGTTTTCTGTAGAGAATCAAAAGATACTTGTGTGACTACACAGCTTCCCAGCGGGTGATGGAGGACAGTCAATTGCTGTTGTAGAGATCTGTGGCTTCCATGCAGGGGAATTATGGTGGGAAGCCCAGAGAAACAAGGCTGTTCATGGAAATAGCAGATTCTTTAGTACAACATTCAGCAGAATTTGAATGCTGTCCCGTGGTTCTGAGATTATAAATCAGAGATCATATAATTTTCTGAGTTTACAGCCTGTGGAATTCCCTACGATGGAAAGGCAGGAGCGTGCTTGGTGCTCTCTGTTATTTTGCTGGACTAAGGCAGACTGGGTGCTGGCACAGCTGGGAATCCTGACACCATCCCAGGCCTCTAGCTCCTTGGAATAGCTCCATGTAAACACTGGGGATGGATCACAAATGGGAATTGCTGGGGATGCTCTGCCTGTTGAAGCAATGGTGGCCAAGCTTTGAGAAAGGAAGCTGACTCAGCAGTATTCTGTTTGCTCTAATGCCCATTATTTCCAAAGCACTTTCATTTGTAGATGTAAAAAAGGAGCCCAAGAGCCCTAAACCCAGCGAGTGGCTCAGCCCCTGTGTTCCAGCTGGCAGAGGCAGTGTGAGGCCCAGCTCTCCTTGCCATGGCTGTGTTTGTTCCAAGCCTCAGACACAACGTGGAGGGCTGAGCTGATGGGGCTGGAAGGCAGTGCAGCCCGAGCTCTGCACACAGCTGGGTTCCTCCTGTCCCCAGCAGCTGTGGGGCTTCTCTCTGTCCCCAGGTATGCAGGCAGGGCTGGTGGCAGTGCTTGGCCATGGCAGGGATGAGGTGACAATGCCCTGGTGGCCCTGGGGCAGCACAGAGAGCAGCCTGTGGTGCCCCATGGCTCAGCTCCTGGTGGCACTGCAGCACTCTGTGATGGGATCACGAGTGCTGCTGGCACAGCCTCGTAATAATCCTTGTAGTGAGAGCTTGAGTCTCCTATTGCTCTCTAGGGCCTTGTTTTACACTTTTGTTGCTGTTATAGAATTGACTGTGCAAACAACAGACAAAAAGAAAACATGATTTGGTCTTATTTTTGATTGTGTGTGTTTATATGTATAAACTTGAGTTGCTGTTGGTTCTGGCTTTAGGTCTCCAAGAAAGTTTTCACTGTGATCCCTTTGTGCTGCGAATTTTAGAGACCTGATTTTGCATTTTGTGACCTGGCTTTTGTCTGCAGTAAGGAGCCAGAAGCCACTTTTCTGGTCTCCAAGCAGTATGGGTGTAGGTTGAGCTCCAGGTGAGATACTGATTCATGCACGACCTTCAGGTAAAAAGAACTTCAAAAGTTTGTTGTCTTCTTCTGGTGCTGCAAAGTTATTTTAGGTGAAAAATGGCAGAATATTAAAGCTGATATATCATTGATCTGAAGGGCAGGGATGGGGAAGACCTAGTAAATTATTCAGTAAGTTTTCCTGATAAAGCAGTGCTTGTTCCTAAAATATTTCCATTTCTACTCTCCAGTCCAGACTAACTCTGATGTCCACTGCTTCCTAAGGGTTATAATTTGCAGCCTGCCACAGTCTCTCCAAGAAGAAAAAAATACTTTTTTGTGGTCAAGGCACAAGACCAGGGCTCAAGGGATTTAATTTTTGTTTCCTGGCTCTGCATTAGGCTTTGTGACTGGGCTCAGAAGTCTGCTGCTGAGCAGGAAACATGAGGTTCTCTTGCCTCCCTCTCATCTATATTTCAAATTTGTTTAGTCAGGACCTGTCTTTTCCTTTTACAGTTAGTTGAATTTTTCTTTTTTTGTGTATTTCTCTTTCATTTGGAAATAAAGTGTATTAAAAAAACCTTATTTTGAAAGACTTATAATTTAAAAATTATAAATTATAAAAAAATGTAATACTTGAGAGGCACTTTAAAGCAGGAATTATTTTGTTATAATCACCCCTCAGTAGTGGTAATTCTCTGCTTGCAAAGCAGACAACACTAGTTTCCTACAAGTGTTAGGGAAAACAATTTTCTGGGCTTTTTTGATCTTGCCATAGGTTCTGTAGTTTAAAATATCGTTAGCCTAGAAGAACTGACCCTCTCACTGTGAATGTGGTTCTGAAGGCTGCAGATGCGTTTTGTATGGCAGAAATTGTTTTCACAGTGCCAGATTTTCTTCCTGAGGTGCTTTTTTTTTTCTGCACACTCCTTTTTGGTGTTATTTTGTGCTGAGAAACTACTGAGTTTTATGATCAGATTGTGAAGCCCAGCTGCAGCTTTGTGGGAGCAGAGGTTTAAGGGAAGGTTTGCATCGGAGTGATTTCTTGAAGTAAATTCAATGGTTTGATGTGAAAAAGCCTTCTTTTCTTGTAGAGAAAACAATCTGAATTAAGGCAGGTGTTCAAGTTGAATTGTTTTAAAATTGTTTATATGGGTGTCTATTTCTTTAATGCTGAAGGTTAAAATTGCCAGATTTTTTTAATACACAAATCTTTCAGCCTGAATTTTATTTGAATATATACTTTATGCATACACAGTAGAGTTCTGTACTGTGTGTAGTGCTGAACCAACAATATATTATACTGATGATTTCAAAGGAGTTTATACATCTACTGCCTAGAGCTTTATTAAAAAGATCCATTGTTTTAAAAGAAGAGAACAATTTCTCAAGACAGGTCTACAAGTCAGCTATTTGTTTTATCAGGCTGGGTTGCAATGGTAAGTTGTGCCTTTGAGAAACATATTAATAAACTTTTAGCACAGAAAACCTTGAGAAAAGCAAAGATAAAATTTGTCTGCTTACTTGAAAAGTTTTTTTTTTTTCCTGGTTCCCTCTGATAAGCTCATAAATGAACAGAAATAGGAAATTGTCTCAGAACTGGAGTAGTATTTTTTATCCACCAGTTCTGGTACAGGTCAATTAATACAAGGTGTGTTGTTTGCAATGTTTTCTTTGAAGTACTAAATAAAGGAGAGCAACTAGAATATTCAAATTCCTCACAAGAAAGAAGAACATGCTGTGCTTTTAAAACAAAAACTGCCTTTGGTCCTCCTGGGAAATTCCATACTTCTCAAGATACTTTACCATGAAATGCAGTAGGTGAAAACCTTGCAGGCAAGTAGTGAGATGGCCAGTTAGGTCTCAGCAGATGGGGATTCTAATGCTGCATCCAAAATACACAACATAAATGTTGTGTTGACAGGAACACAGAAATGTACAGAATAAGAACCACAATGAAACACATTCACATTTATAACCTGAGACATAATCTGATAGACTGTGAAAGAGCAAATGCTTTTGAGAGTTATTGAAGGAAAACACTATTAGCTTAAATTTCCACCTCTCTTTGATGTTAGTACCGTTAAGGCCAATGCTGGGGATTCGTATAAATTACATTTTCCAATTTGACACAGAATATTAGCTTTCATGGCGAGATCCGATCCCCTCGCTGCCTTCAGTCTGGATTGTCAACACTTGTGAGTGTGGGCTGGCACTGACACTGCTGCTGTCAACAGCCCCACTCCACTTCCTCCTGCAGATTTCTGCCTTCAGCCTGGCATGTCAGAAACACTTTATTGATTGTGCATTGGGAAACTTAATCCGGTTAAATGGATATGTCCTCACACAGAACAAGTGGTGGCTGAAGGTGAGAGTAGCTAAGCTGATGCTTGTAGAGAGAGATGGAGGAAAAGTGGAGGCAAAGCCTGCCTGTTCAAATAGGACAGGTTTATCTTAAATCTTATGGGAACACTGGAGAAAAACTACTTAGGAAAATGGGGCCCTGTCCATTTCTTTCTGTTTTCAAATGAGACAAGGATCTTTTTAGAAGATATGTTGTGATGCAGAATTTTCTCATATCAATGTTTGGGTGAGAGGATGCAATCTAGGGGACTGAAATATACAGGGGATGATGCAAACTGCTGACTCTTTCTGGTCTTGTAGTCAGAACTCTTTAAAATAGATCCACTGTCCATCTTGGCAGTCATCTTTGTGGCAGAATCTCCTTTTGTGGAGGACAGTTTCACCAAATTTGCAAGAAATAAAACATAAAAATTGATGCATAAGAGGTGTTTCTACAAATTCCTTATTATTATTCCTTATTATTCTAAACTGCTTACAGTATTTGACAGTTGTATCTATAAATGCAGAAGGAAGAGACCAAACCACACTAAGTCAGGTGGTGTAAATAACTATTAAAATGTGTTCAGGTAGGATCTAATCTAGTGCCCTTTGTAGTCCTGTAGCTGGTTCTTGTACTTGATGGTTCACCAAATGCAGTCTGTTTTGTCAAGAGCTCTCAGGCATTCTTTGGTGTTGTTAAAATCACTCTGTCAACACAGTAACCATAGATTTTTGTGTGGTTTGTGTCACGGAAACTGAACCAGAAATTTAATCCCTTTCAATTGCCTATGTGAACAGAATAGGCTCTGCAGCACTGAGTGGTGTGCTCTGAGTATGCAAAGTCCCTGAAACTCCTGCCTCACCAGTGGGAGCAGGAAATTCCTGGATTCTTTGAAGGTGTTCCCATGAAGTCTCTCTACCTGTTCAACACTCAACGTTCTCTGTGCACAGAGCATTTTTAGTCACGTAATGTACCAATGTGACACAATGTTAGTGGTTTTGCCCCATCTCTTCTTTCACTCTCTTCATTCATTCCTTGCTGAGTGAAGCAAGGAAATATAGCCATTAAAAAGGGATTATAATACTGGAATTCTGGGAAATGCATGCCTGAATTAATAGTTTTTATTTTTGTGGGACAGTGAGTCTTTAAAGATTGGGTAATCCGCAGGATAAAAACCTTTTTATTTTTTTTGCCCCAGCATTTGACCAGATTTGGTCAAATCTGAAGATTTCATCGGACCTCCCAGCAACGTTTTCTTCCGAGCAGTAAATTGCAAGCCTAACGTTTTCTAAGTTGAAGGTTTCCCATCCTTTCTCGTTGGTTTGTGCGGGGCTGGAGGCAGTGCTGAGGTTTTGGTCTGCTCTTGGCTGTTGCAGGTAACGGCAAGCGCGTGCAGTGGCTGCGGGGCCAGGACGGCGAGGTGTGGGTCTGGGTGATGGGAGAAGCCCCGGGGGACAAACCCTACGAGCAGATCTCAGAGGAGCTGATAGCAGAGCGGGCCAGGCTGCAGGCACAGAAGGAGGCAGAAGAGCTATGGTGAGGATTTAAGAGTTCAGGGTCCACTTGGCATAACGGCAGGCATGACCTTGTATAGGGGAGGCAGGTAATGGTGGGTAAAACTGGTGAGTATGCTCTGTGAACCTTTGCTTTCGCTTGTTTTGTCAGGTTCTCAGCGTGTTAAAAATGTAGTTTTGTTTTTATTGGATATTGAAAGCCAAAAACCCTTGTTTGCAAAAAAAGCGATGCCAACTTTTCTCTCTTGGGAATTTAGCTAAGCCGTTTACCGGCCTGTAAATAAAGAAAAATGAAGCAGTCTGGTTTTGAGATGATTAAATTAGATATGTTCGTTATATCGCAGTTCTGAGCCCACAATGGGGGTTTGGTATACAAAATGCTTTTTGAAATTGGTTTTATTTGCATTTTGCTTGTATTAATTCTTGTTCCAGCAGTTCAAAAACTCATTATACAAAGTGCCATGCAGGGTCCTTCCAGCTTTGGGGGAGATAGAAAAGTGTTTTGATGCTTGATACTGTTAGGAATTAGGTCACCTGCCTCACACACTTCCCTTTCTAGTGCAGCACTGAAAAGTGACTGCTTAAATATCAGGTTATTCTATGTTATCGTTTTCTATATGAGATTATTCTTGCTTTGAATGCTTGCATATTTAAGCAGAGATTGAAACCTTCAACCTGTGCTCTGAATTCCTTTTACATTGTCAGTGCTAATAAACACTCTAGCATAAGAATTTGAGATACATTTGTACTAGTATTTGAAAGGCAATAAATTCCCAACCATGCTTCTATAGACTAATAGAAAAATATAAGGTATGACTTAAAGACATCCAAGAAGTCCTTGTCTAACTTAGAAGTGCTATTTAAATTAGTAATTTCTCAAAATTTTTAAATTGTCTGCTTTCTGGATGGTTTCTTCAAATATGGTTTGTGGTAGGTCTCTTGTTAAATACATTTTAATTCTTTACTTGCATCTTTCCATGAAGTTTTATGCTAATTATTTATTGCAACCAGTGAGTAAGTATTGATCATCGATTGAATAAAATTAGTGCATTAAATTTTTATTCTCACATCCTTTTCTGAAGGAGACAAAAGGAAGCTGAAATAACAAAGAAATTCCGTGATGCTATGGCTCAAGAAAAAGCCAGAATAGTGGCAGAAAAATGGAAAATAGAAATGGAGGATCGGAAAGCAGCCAAACTGGAGGAAGAAAAAATTCAGGAGGAGCTGAAGGTTTGCATAGAGCAATTTAGGTTTTCTTAATTGTGTTTTGGTATTGATTCACAGTTCTTGTCACCTTCAGTGCATGCTTATTAATAAGCTTTAAAATCCAGAGTTGTAATTTTTCCTTCTGGAATATACAGATAGCTCCATGGTGTTCAGCAGAACAGCTGGGTGAGCGATGAGAAAAAATTACAGGTCTCATTCAGAAGTGCCAGAACAATCAAACTGGTTATTCAGCTCACACATTAACAGAATTGTTCAGTCAGCTGTGCTGGGTGAATCATCCTGGGGAAAATAATGTACAATTGGGGAAGATCTCATTTTAAGTTAGTTTGCTTGAATGTATTCTGTGTATTTTGGATGAGTTTGTTCACATAATGAACTTCAAAATTGTGTCACTACTTCCTTCAAAATAATAAGGGGTGGATCCTTCCCCTACTCAACATACGGAAAAAGTCCAGTTGGCTTTGCTGGGAGTTCATTTGCCTGATTTTTATTGACTTCATGATGAACTTTCTATGAGCTCAGTTGCAGTATTTTAATGCTTGTTGGAAATAATTTTTTTTCACATTTTCTAGTTGATAATAGCAATTTCAAAACTAAATAGGAAATGGCTCTGTTCACCCCTTTATATTACTTGATAAAAATAAAAACTTGTTTAAAAATGAGAAAGTAAAATACAATGGGTTCAGCGTACAGAGAAGTCATGAGAGCCCCCTGAGGCTGGGAGTGCACACGATTGCTGAGACTGAGTTTCCATGGAGAAAGCCTGTGGAAAATCTGACTCCGAGGATGCAGTCACTTCCATCCACACTCCTCTCCCCTGCTGACAGCTGGCTCTGTCCCTCCTTTTTTCCTGGTACTTAAGGTGATTTCCTGGTGATTTAAGGTGTGGAAAGCTGAGATAGACTTTTCCCATGTCCCTCTGTGATGGGAGGAATGCTGAAAACTCAGTGTTAAGTGTCTGTGGTTTGATTGCAAACAGCAAATTTCTTGTCACTCTGCAGACTGTGGGCCTGGGATTTGAGGTGGTTGGGGAGCACAAAGCCAGGGTGGTTCCTGCAGAGGAGGCTGCACAGAGTTGCTGATTTACCTCTGCACAATTAATTTGAATTCACAGGAGAAAATGGGGCCTTTGAAATTTGATGTCAATGAGTAATGAAAGTATACCTTTCAAGTGCTTTATTAATGTATGAATAATGAGCAGAGCAACTAATTAAACACTTTCCTCTGCTCTCTGGGAAGTAAAGCCCTCTTGAACAAAGGCTGACAGAGTGTTCACTTATACCTCTGTGGCTGATTTACAGGACACTTGATGGGAAAATGTCCACAAGCTCACTGTTACTGTTCTGTTTCAAAGAGAATTTTCAAAGTGCAGAGTGAGCAACTTCTGAGACTTTCCATGGCCAGTATTCATAGCTTTAAGGAAAGCTAGTTGTTCATACAATTAAAAGGAATGGCACCAGATTCTGCTCATTTCCAAGCTGATGGAAAGGTAATGTCACAGTGATCTCTGTTTCCAGTGTTTCCCAGGACAAGAGCAGGTGTCCTCCATCCAGCTGTGTGCCTGGTAGGAGCAAGGAACATTGCTGGAAGTGGGATGAGATTATGGTTCAGTTTCTGCTTTGAGTTTCAAATACTTAACTTCGGCCAGGATTTCTTTATCTCTCTTCCTAAAGTTGCCAACATATTTATTCTATGAAGCAAGTGGCAATCCTTTCTTTCTCCATGGTTTCTCTTAAATCAAGCATCTGAAGACAGAATTTGCAAAAATTTAGATAAATGGACCAAAGTTTTCAAAAGAAGGCCCAGCAGAAAAGAAATCTTTGATTCAAAGAATTAGTTTGGGAACATGATATGATGCAAGTGATTGTTTTTTAAAATGCCCTTTATCGAGTTCTCCCAACATTTCCTGTATTAATCCAACAACAGAGTCTAATTCCACTTCCAGCATTGGCTCTTCAATTAGGTCTATAATTTGAGATCTGTCTGGAGAGACTTGTACTGACAGGGTTCCACCAGCAGAGATCCAAATGCAGGATTCATTCCTGGTACTTGCACACCACTCCTTTGCTACTCAGAAAAGCAGCTTGTCTGTTACTTGCTCTTGAAAGATCAGATCTTGTACCTTGTGCATGGTATCTAGACAGGAAAAGAAAATTGTTTCTGGCATCCACATCCAATTGCAAGAAGGGAATACAGCTAAGGTACAGGGAAAAAGATGAATGAATGAATCTACTGATGTATCACAGGAGTAATAAAATGAAGAGTGTGGAATTTTGTGCAGATGTGTTCTAGGCAAGCTCACTTCAACAACTTTAAAATATTTAATGCACTGCTAATCGTCCTTCTGTGATGATGACCAGACCATGTTTAAAGAGGTCTCCAGACTGAGGTAGGGAAAGTTCAGGCTCTGCTGATGCTTCATCCTCTTGAAGCAGTTTGTCTTGGGAAATTGAAACTGTCTCCTTTCTGCTGGCATGTTTAATTTCTAACCATACGTGTCACTAACACTCCTTTTTAAGATGCTTTTATTCCTCTTGACCTATCACAGGACATTAGGGCTGTCTGCACTAGATAAATGATATCTTACATATCAAAGTGAGTGATGATCCCTATTTCCTTTTCCAACACTATTTGAAAAGTATTGCTTTCCTTGGTGTTTCTTAAGCAGAATTGTCTTTAATTTATGATGCTAGAATATAAATGTTGACTACTCTATTTTTGCAGTTTAAGGACAGCTATTCTTTTATGCACCTATTGCAAAGGACAAATAAGAAAGCTAATTACTATCATTAATCTTTTTGCTAATTCACAAAGGTTATGAGATCATAGGCATAATTTTCTATGGTTATCAGTAGCTGTCATTAAGATTCTGAGCAATGTGCAGAGCTAAGGCAAATTAAAGATACGAGTGTCATCCAGCCAGGGGTGGGTATCCTTCAACTACATTTAGAAATAAAAGAGATCTTCTCTCAATTCAGTCTTCATGTGGTCTACATAATGCAAGAGAATATTAATAGTAAAGTACTGTCCTTATGACAACATCAGATACCTGCCAAATTTAATAATATAAGCACAGTTGACAGCAGAGCTAAATTGCTTCTTAAAAATTCCCTGGGAGATGAAATGTGTCTCATCAAAGAAGACGGGTTGAGAATCAACCTTCAGAGAACAGAACAATTAGTGCTTCTGTTCAGGAAATATCTAATTAACCTTATGCTCAATAGAAAGAATACATTTTCTATTGAGCTTGGATGAGTTTTCAACACATGTCTGAATGCTTTACTGTGCCCCCAAGTGCTGTGGACCTGCTTCTTCAGAAAATTGCTGCCAGATGTAGAGTTTAGGAATACAGTGAACTGTCACCATTGCCATTTGGAGTACTGTGGGCTTCTTATGATAGAGCAGTGAGCATTCTGTCTAGATCTGAAAAAAATCTCTTGTCTCCAAGTAAACGTCAAGCACTTGAGTGGGACTGTTATCTCCAAGTGCAAATAAGCTGTAAGTTCAGCTCTGTGCTTTGCTGTGCCAAGAAAACATTGAACCCTTTCCCAAGGACAGCATATTTACAATCCAGGAATATGACAACGGCTTCTTGCTGGGGTTCAGCACCCAATTCATTCTGAAAGTGCCTTAGTTGGGTTATTTCAATAATTCAATAATACTTCATTTTGTTTCCTTTTGGGTGACCACAGATCAGTAATTCTTTTTTTTCCTATGCTGTTGTCTCTTGAACAATGTTGGAAATGAGGCAGCTGTTAGTTCTGGTTGAGACCTGGGTCTTCAGGTTTTCTCTATCCTACTTGTAACTGATATTAATTTGAATGAGAAATCTCTTCCTCAGTGACATCAGTAATGATTATGCTTCCAAAGCCACTGTCTTCAATCTGGATTGCTGGTAAAAACTAGCAAAGCTCAGGTGTTTTCCATGGGTAAATGGGAAAACCTGAGCTACTAATGAGGGTAGCTTACACCTTAGGAATTCAAGCTGTGAAGAATCTCTAAGGTCCAGAGACAAACTTTAAGTAGATGGTCACTGGATCTATGGCAAATGACTCGAGCAGAGCCTGTTCCAGCAGGTGCAGTAAAAGTCAGATCTCTCCCAGCCAGGAAGGGTCCTTGGCTTTGTTTTCCAGCTCATGGAACGCAGGGTTTTTGTGAATTGAAGTTGGTACCTCCTTGAATGAGATGTGTGAATAGCACGTCCTGGGACACATCCACGGCAGAAATCTTGTAGCTTCTGCATAAAGCATGAGTGTGTTTCTTACATTTGTCTCTGTGCAAATACATGCACAGTGAAGTGCTGCAAAGTCTGTGTTCCTTTGGAGACAGTGGAAGTAGAGAAGAAAATAATGCTTCTGCAAACACTTGCTTTTCTGATGCAAGTGAGAGAATTTTCTCAGAAAAAGGCTGAGGAGGAGTTGGACATATTTCTGCTGTTATTCAGAGCTCTGCTGGCACCTGTCAGGTGGGTCTGGAGAGAAGCCTGATCTCTGAACTGGGCTGGCTGTGTCAGCCTTGCTGAGAGCAGCCTGCCCTGCAGCCGGGGGCCCTGGGCTTTCCAGATTTCCCTCCTCAGAGCAGGGAGTCCCCGAGGGCTCAGCTGTGTTCTGGGTGCCCTGAGGGTCTGCCCTGGCCCAGGAGTTCACTGCAGCTGCAGTGCAGCTGGCTGGCTGCAGCTTTCAGGCTGCCAAGGACACCTCCTGCCAGCCTGAAGCACTGAGAGAATCCCGGCAGTATTTGCTTCAGAGAGGGCTGTTGGAACAAGTACACCTTGTGGGTTTTGTCCTGAGCAGGTGGTGGTCATTCAGCTGCCCTGCATCCCATAAGGCTCCCCAGAAAAGAACCCAAGAGCTGTGGCAGTCAGAAGGCCAGTTTTCCTCTGTAAAAAAACCTCACTGCTCTATTTTGCCTTTTCCTCGGTGTATTTTTTAACTCTTTCTACAGCAAAAACTAAATGATGACCTCATCTCCTTTTGTCTGCCTTGGACTGAAACATTAGAACTTAACTATGGCTAATATTAAATATTATTTAGAGCTAGTAAAGCTATCAAACACAATGAGACACATATAGACAGAAACAAGCTTGTGGTAAATTCGCAACTGCCAGAGGATAGATAATATCATTTATCAGGTTCAAATTCTCCAGAGGGGTAAAGGCTGGAGAGGATTACTGCTGCCTGTTGAATTACCAGTGAGATTTGTTTCAGCAGCTTGGTATTTCTCAAAAATTTGTCACTCTGTACTGAATTGTCACTTTGCTAATTATTTTGGCAGAGCTGAAAGGGTCAGGCACAGAGTACAATCTCTGTCAGCTGTCAGGCAGAAGATGGTGTTTGCAGGTATTACAGCTCTTCACTCCCAGCTCTGATGTGCAGGATTGGATTCCTGGGGAGAAGCAGAAATATTGTTTGCTGTATTCTTCCAGTGGAGTAAATGTAGAAAGTTCCATTGTTCATTTTAAATACAAACAAACACTGTTTAGCCATACTTGACAAAAGGATGACTGTTCTTTCCTGTGTCATACCAGCAAGGATTGTTTCTTCTCACACACACCTCAAAAGAGTTGGGCTACATACCTGCACATCTATGCACTAATTTAATAAATAGAAGTTAAATCTCCTCTTTCTGTAAAAAGGAAAATTATATGAAATTTTGGTGAATTCAGAATCATGTGCTTTGTTAAGTTTTTGTTGTTGTCTCTTAAATCTCCTTCTCAGTTTAAAAGGTGGGATTTTCTTAGTTGGCATTGTTGCCTTCCATTAAGAACTCAAACTCTACCTGAATTCTAGGGGTTTTTTTGGGGGGGGTGGGCTTCTTGTTTGTTTTTCTTAGACTCTTTCATCTTTTTACTAGAAATGTTTCAACAACAGTTACATTTAAAAACAAGCCCAAACTTAGATCAAAAGTCTTGTGTGATTCAGAAAACAGCAGGGAGATTGATTTTTTTTTTTATCCCCTTCTCTATTTTAGGTTTACCTTGTGGTTTAAGATGTTGAAGAGAAAAATATTCTGATAACCCAGGATTGCTTCTATGTCTGTCCATCTTCCTGAAGGATAGACTGGATGTATTGAATTTTTTTAGGTAGTGAAGCTAAGTGAATAAATATTCTCCTCTTAAGAATAAAGAACAGTTGATCTCATATTTTTTCAAGAAGAGAATAGAGCCATTTACTCACAGCTAAAATATGCAATCCCTAATTCTACAAAGATATTAAAAAAGACAATTTTTTTCCTGAGGAAGCTGCTTGGCTTTGAAATGAGCATTGTCTAAAAGAATTGACTTTTCAAAAATCATGAACTGTCCACCCAGCTCATGTTTTTAGGAGCCAGGAAATAACAGTGGTAGGAGATGTTAGAAATAATCCAAGAGAGCAGCATTAGAATTGACTGAAGAACACACTAGGCTTTTCTTTCTCAGAAATAATGAGAGCAGCCTAATGTATTGTTCATATATCATATAACATAGATATATAGATAGAATATCTATAACATATGTATCTATATATTATATGTATCATATAACATATAGATATAGATAGACTCATATAACATTAAGGACTGGACCCTTAACCTTCACCCTAGAAATTTGATAAGATTAACATTTTCCAACAACCTACTTTGGGTTTCCCTTATAGTTTATGTCAGGTAACTAAGACAGTAATTCAGAGTGATTCTACTCAGGGATTTACAAATAAATCTTGCCTGTAAGTTTGTTACCCATACGGGTATGGGTTTGGTTCCATTATAAAATTAAATAAAAACTGTTTTTATTTGTGATTCAAGTTATTTCAATAATATCAATAACACTTAATGAAGTTCACTTTTGAGGTTTTTGTGGGCTTCAATTAAATTATATGATTTAAATCTGCTTCTTTACCACCTAAGGGATTTGGGAAAATTGATTGGAAAACAGATGCAGATTCCTAGTTCTGCATTAATTGGGCTCCTGTGTTATCGGTAATATTTTTTCTGCCACGTGCAGAAGAAATCTTTCTCAGATTTCCATCTCTTTTAAGACTTTCTTGGAATGGAACTTTTTTGGCATGTTGCTCTTAGCTATATTTTGCAAAGTGACTGTTGTGTGCTGAAGGATCTGCCTTTTCCTCCAGAATGCAGTGATCTTAATTTTTGGAAAATATTATTCCCTGTGTTGGCTATGATGACACATTGGGACAGTTACTAAAGCAAGCACAGCAGTAAATCAGTTTCTGACTCCTAAGGCTCTGAGGATGATGTGTGTAGTGCTCGAAGGCAGCAGTATCTTCAATGGGGGTACATGGATTTAAAGCAAGCTTTGCTTATGGGCTGGAGGATGGCACAGGCTTTGATGCCCCCTGATGAAATGGTTTCTGTATAGTTTTCAGATCCTAGAGGCTTACATATTGCTCACTCCTGTGGTACCTGTGGTCCCAAAATGTACCCTCCTCAGGAATTCCTAGAGGTGGGAAAATTCAGTGATGCCTGTTGTGAGAGGTGAGAGGCCCAAAGTTAGGAGAGACTGTGATTTGTCCAAGGTAATGCAGCTTCCCTGTGATAGGAAGCCACCAAAGCAGTGTCTCAACTTTTGGCACACTATTCCTCTTTAGTCACTTCTGGCTCACTTCATTCTCTCTAGAAAAGAGAAGAAGAGGAAAGGCAGAAAGGTGAGGAGCTGATCAGGCAGCAGGAGGAGATCCGGGCCAAGGAGCTGTACCTGAGCCTGAAGCAAGCTCAGCAGCACAGTCAGCACAGCGACGACGACCAGGAGTGGGAGGAACAGTGTGAGTAAAGCACCTTCACTCAGTGCACTCGTGTGTTTCTGGAAGCAGATAAAGGGACACTTGCAGAATGGAGAAGGTGTGGCCAAAAAAATCTCTTCTACCTAGAGCAGTACAAGGGGCTGTATTATTTTGGTGGAAATTGCCAGTTTAAAATTACAAACAGAAGTTTCAGATTTCTTTCTGAATCTGTGTCAATGGCTTATATAAAATTTTTTTGTGTACAATGACTGAGATCATTAAATTCTGTCTAATGTACTTAATTAACAATTTTGGCTTAGTAATAGTAACTCAGGGCACAGTTATTTTGACAGCTTGTCCTCAGCTATCTCTGAAGAGAGAAAATCTGTCTTCATCAGTATTTTAATTGCTTCCATATGGTAGTGGGGTGAAGCTATGATACCAATGCTGAAACTCACTTCATTCCAAAAGATTACAGTAAATCATCCTTAGATTGTTGTTCTAAAAAAAAAAACACCTGATGATGATCTCACTCTGTGGAAGTACTGCTCCTTTTTAGATAGCCTGAAGTTCTTTATGAATATCATAATTGTGATTAATATATTTTTTTTTTTGTGATTTTTAAAAGCTTATAAGGAACAAAACAACTATATTATTGTATAGATGTATACATTAATACTGTAGATAAGTAAAGGTCCACATTATGAGTATATCACAAAATATACAATTAGTTTATTTTATGGCTTTAGTCATCGCTTCATTAATTCCTGAGGACTAATTACTGCATTGCTATTACCTGGAATTGATCTGATAATGAATGATTCTGTACAAGATGAATTAAATCTATATGATGCACTGGTGCCATTTTCCAAGCTCATAACAGGGTATGTTAGTTTTGATCAATAAAACCTCGGTATATGACATTGTCAATAAAGTATTTTCTGGAGAATTATCTAAATCCAGGTGTACATGCTTATATGGAAAGAAAAACTAAGTTTCTGTATTTTGGGTCTGTGAGGTTAAAGCGAATTGGGGAAAAGTAGCCCTTCAGTTCTGCAGAAAAGCAGCATCAGCTGGCAGCCCAGCATAGAGCATAATGTTATGTACTTTAGGATTTCTTTGACACTACATAGGGAAAGAAAACATATTTCAACCATGTTGGTAAAAGAACACAATGAACCCAAGTTACCTTTACACTGAAATAAAATAAAATACTACAAACACTACTAAAGCCGGATATCGTTTTTGTACTACTGCATTAATGAGGTAATGACTGCATTAATGATATTTTAAACTGTTGCCTCTGCTTACTTGAGGAATGCTGTTTATGCAGGGAAAGACATCAAAAATGCAATAGAAGGGAGGGAGAACAGAAATAAGCTATGAAAGGTATTGACCATGAGTTCTGCAGTGTCATTTTTGGTCTGTTAAAGCACTTGTGACTGCATCACATGCTGGTGGGGATAGTCTGCCACCAGCACTTTTTCTTGTGGAAGCTTTGGGGTATTCTGTATGCCCTGGAGGAATTCTGTCACCTCCAGTCTGTGTGCTCAGTACCTGCAGGCCTGTCCCCTCACCCAGAGGTGGCCTGGGGCTGCTGAGCAGCAGCAGCACTGCCGGGGCAGAGCAAAAGCTCAGCACCTCCTCTCTCGCTGCTGGGTTTGCAGCCTGCTGTAAATTCCATGCTGCCAGAGTTATGCTGTTAGCAGTAATTGATTTAGCATTAAGCTAACTGCAGACTAATGACTAGAGTGTACCATAGCCTTGTTTATCCTCTTACGCTTATCTCAGCGTGTCGATTCATCCCCGTTGCTTTGAGGGCTCAGAACCGTGCTCCATTAGCAAATGGGTGTGACAGCTGAAGATAGGGAGATGCAGTGTTTAGTGCCTTATCTGAGACCAGTGGCTGGCTGCTTTAGACTATGCTATCAAACTTTGCACTGCATTTCCTCAGGCATATTAACATTTTCCATTTCCTCAACTTTACTGCAGGAGGCAAAATGTGCAGCAGATAGTCAGTAACAAATATTTGGAAGTGGGAACATCTGAAATTGCTATGAAATTAATTAGTACCTCAGGTTCACCAAATTTTTCATTTTTTATTTCTGTTCCAGATATTTTTTTCTTTTTATGGTAATCCTTCCATTTTGTCTGCAAGTGTTTCTGTGGGGCACTGAGAGGAAATTTAGTGAAGTTAGGCAGAGCTGTCCACGAGTCAGCTTTTCTAGGTAATAAATAAATGCATGAGTGCATAAGAGCATTACAAGCAGATGTAATATTTACATTTGTGCCACTACAACCTGCAGTGGAGACCATACTGCCTATTAAGAAGGAGGGCAGGCTCCTTTGGGTGTTACCTCCTTGAAGTGAGCCCTGCCCTGTTCCACAGAGCTGGGGCTCAGTGCTGCAGGGGAACTGCAGTGCTGGAGCAGGAACTGGGGACAGAAATGCAGCAACGATAATGATGGCACTATTAATTTGTTTAGTAGATGGAATTCAGAATGTGATGGGATTCATCTCTCCTCATCACATTATCCCTCAGCTGTTTATTGCCAAGGCAATAAGCAAAGTGGTGCTAATATTAGTTTCTGTTGTTCAGTTCAGTTTGCTTCTGCTGTTTGCCAAAGAACAATAATGGCCCATAGAACTACAGTGTTAATTGAAATACATGATTTTAGGGCTTTTTAGTATACTAAATCACAAATGTAGAATAGCTTGAGAAATCGGTGCTAAAAAGGAAAAATGATGTTGTAAGAGCAATTACACACTTGGATTTCAAATAAAAGATATATACTGGGGTATTTTAGAGGGCAGTGTAAGTTAATAAGCTGAGCAGGGATGGTGGTTAGCAAGGGAAAAGATGAATGGTGGAAGACTTATTCAGAGAGTCTACTGTTCAAAACTCTTATTTTTGAAACTGAGAAGCTAAACTAAGCTTGCATAGCAGAGAGTACATATTCTCATTAGTTTTGGACATTTCTGTGTGCTGTCCCCATTATTTGGTTTCTAGTTTATTTAAGTGTGATCTCTCTTTGTGAAGGCAAAAAAAGAATCTGTGAAACATGATAGGAAAAGCTGTAGCATGAATATTTATCTGATTGAATATTGTAAAAAGCATTCTGTTAATAAACTTACAAAGCCCTGCAAACTGCATCAGACAGGAAAGTGCTCAGATACTCTCTGATCAGCTTTATTCATCTCCAGAAAAAAGTTGTTCCAGTAGAAAATGTAGACAGAGATGAGTGAGTCAATCTATTCTTTTGCCTTTCCCCAAGCACTTACTTTTGGTCTCTCTTGGAAGAAGGATACCAGGCTGACTCATTATAGCTTCTTTTATATTGTTATATATTTTTATGTTCTTCTACACATATGTCTATGAATTTATTTTTGCCTGAATTTTAAAGGAATTCATTGGGAATTTATATTCCCCAAAAACTCAAGTGAGTTTACTGGCAGAAGCATCGATAAAATGCAGAATTTTAAAGTGAGTAGTCTCCAGTTTAGCTGTGCATTAACTAAGCAAGTGCTCAACCTTACATATATGTGCCCTCTGACCTCCAGCAGTCTCACAGTGCATTGCTGAATAGGAATGGGATTATTCATGTGCCCTCAGATAACATTGCTGAACTGAAGCCATACTGCAGAGTATTTGGGGAACTTATATTTTCCACTTAGGAAAGGGAAAAGCACTGTGTGATTTGTATGTGCAGTCAGAAAATCTGAAGATTGAATTTTATCTATTAGTTAGTCATTTTGAATAGCTCATAAACAAGCTTCCAATTTTTAACGAGGGGAAAGCTAAAACAAAATATTTTTTAAATTCCAATGCATATTCAAAGCATATGTTTGGGTTTTTTCAGCTTTCACATATCTGACTGTAAATCAAAGCTCTTCAAAAGCACAAAATAGATTGTAGAAAATGGGGAGGTCTTAGTCTTGCACAAATTATTTGATCAATTTCAGCTGCAGCGCAGTGTGAATTAATCCTCATCTATATCAGAATATTTGGTATTAGAGCTTTGCCAGGACTGCTAATAGGGATTTCCCACTCCTAAGAAAATATAGAAGGCAAAAGGCACCTTAGGTTAGCATAGAGAAAGGATAGATTCTCATAAAGTGTTCATGGAAAACAAGTGAACCCCAGCCAACCCCTGTAGGAGCCAAGGAGCCCCTGCACACCCACATTTGTGGTTTGTGCTTTGTAGTTAAGAGGATGTTCACACTGCGTGTCACAGAGACACGTCTGAGCTGGCTTTAAACTGTTCACTTCTAGCAATGACAATCAGATATTGATGGCAGTACGGATGCCATCCATGCACATCCTGTCTTGGATGTATTTACCAGTTTTCCAGGAGGGTTTGCTCGCCCATTTTTGGCCTGCTGTGCTGAGGCTGCAGTCACAGTGGTACACACTTCTCTGAGCAGCCCACGCATTCCTACACAAGCTCCAGTTCCATGAGGGCAAAAATGTCTTCATTTTATGAGCACTGGAAGATGTACCTGTTGTTGGTATCACCACCACCAGAAGAGAAAACCAGTGTTGGAGCTGGTTTTATGGGCCCTGGCTGAGCTGTAGATCTCCCATGGGCTTGACAAATTCCTTATTTCTCCATCTTGTCAGTCCTTACACTATTCCATGAAATTAAAGAAAGATGTAAGAGTATGTAAATTATTATTTGTAGTAATTCTTTATGCTAGACATATGGATCTGTTATGGTGATTCAGAGCTTTTTAGGTTTTTTTTCCAGATATCTAATCTCCCCACTGAGAATATTGACTGACTACACTACTAGTGTTTTTCACAGGGGTCATGCCAGAAGTAAATTTACTGTAAAAGGACAGCCAACTAAGAAAAATAATCTGTTTCTACTGAAGTCAATACTAGAAGTCCTGACTACTTTTGCTTTCTTGTTACTGGAAAGGTTACGATGTGTCTTGAAATACAAGTAATGTAGAAATTTGGCTTCTTCTATCTTAAAATATTTGTGCTAGACTTGATCCAGACATAAAGTTCTCCCTCCTAGTGAGATGGTTCAAAGCCGTAGAGAGAAATATGAATAGTCATGAAAGTCTATTGTAAGAAAAACCTTCTACAAAAATACATCCAGATTTACCTTCAGACTCTGAGTGACTTTCTCAAGACAGACAAATTGTGGGAAGTGTCAGTATGGGAGGATGGTTCATGTGGTATATGTCATTTTGTCTGGGGTATAGTCAAAAACCTTTCTGTAGCCTCCTGACTGCAATGGCTTTATCCCCAGTACTATTTCCAGTCACCAAACATGGTTATTGATACCAGTGACTTTGATTATTTGCTCAAAAAACTATTTGACCAATCAGAGATTAAAAGAAACTTAGGATAACCTAGGAACCCAGGTCCACAGTTGAAGCTGTACTAGACAACTTCTAAAGGCAGAAGAAAGAGAAGGATGTTTTTGAGAGTAACTACAAGGAAAGGGATAGAGAGAAAATCACGAGTGCAATAATGAGAAAAAAATGGGTTAAGAGACCCTATGCATCCCTGTGGTCAATAATACAATCCAGATACCTCCACTGGAAAATTTCAGTAAAAATTCTTCATAATGTCAAAGAGCTGATTCTGTATATGAAATCTCACTATCTCTATGCAGCCTTCCCTGTCCTTATGTGTACACAGACACATATAGACACGTATGGGTGTGTACATAAATGTAAACACACATACATGTATGTGTATCTATACATACATACACGTCTATGTATGCACAGGGAGGGCTGAATGTCATACTTTCAAAAGGTTTTCTAAATATTGATATTTAACAGTTACAATCTGTGCTACCTCACCTCATAGTTTCGTGATAAGAAGTACTGAAGTTTGATAGCTTGGGACAATGTATTGTGGGTCACTGATTTCTGATGGTACAGATTTGTTGGAAAATAAAATAGGAAAATCTATTGAAAAGACATTCATATTATTGAGGAAAGTGGGGCATGAAGAAACCTTGCCATTCTCATTGCCAGGAAGCCTGTACATCAGTAGAAAAGAGTCCCAGAAAGCCCCAGGCAGTCTGCCCTCAATCTGAATATTGTGATGGTGACAAACAGTTGAGGCTTTCTAGACATCTCAAAATTGCATCACATTCATCTTCCTTGCAGTCTCTCCTTGTGCTGCAAGCACAAAGTTCATGTTTAAAGTGACCATTACTGAGTGGCTTTGTAAGGGATAAATCACAGAAATACTGGAGCCACTGAAGCAGTATATGTAAATGATATCTACTTTTAAAAACAACAATCTGTAAGATAAATGGTGAAGTCTGTTACTTGTGTTTCCTGTGCTGTGCATTTTTTGTTTCTGTGTTTAGCCAAAACTGCCGGGTATGTAGTGAAGTGAAGCTGAAATCCTGCCAGTTGCATACATATGAGGCATCTATGACTCGTTTATTATGCTATCTTGATGAGCTTTTAGTCCTGCATATCTTTCTGCTTATGATAATATTATATAAGTCTAAGCTGAAATTCCCTCATTTGCCCACAAGGTTTTATTTCGTTTCATTTGGCTTTGAGTGCTTTTATTTCTTGATTCCATTAAATCTTCCTGGAATTTGGAAGTTAAATCGAGTTACACTTTTGCTTGCTGTAAATGGGGAGTGTAAACCAGAGGGATGCAAGCAGGCCAGTGAAATGCAGCAGTCTGGTATTATATCATGCATTCCTAGTCACAGGTACAGCCACAGGGGAGTAGGAAATGGAGAGTTCACTTTATGAACTGGATATGATCTAAGCCAGGATAGTCATGGCAGGATTGATAATTGCTACTGGAGGCCATAGCTAGCTTCTTTAATGTTTGCTTCACTGCATGTTAAAGGTTTGTTTTGCACTGGAATAATTTTCCTGCCTGCAGTTATTTGTGACTGAAAAACATCATCCAAATGGGGCTTGAGGCACCAGAAAAGAGCCAATAGATGACGAATATTTGCAGTAGAATTCTCGGTGCATTTAAGTTAGACCATGTCAAAGACAGGATTGTTGGAACATTAATTTTAAAATGAAGAAGCTTTAGTGAAAGATGCCTGAGCTGCAGTAGCCAGAGCAGCAGTCTCATTTCAGGTTACAGAAATGGGTAACTCCCTGGTCAGTGCCATTGTTAGCTGTGTATTAAATCATCCAGTACAAATTCTGGTTCTCTGTATCCAATTTCAGAGACTGAAGTGTGAATCCCATCCATAGCATCAACATGCCCTTTCCAGTGGCTATTAATGTATCCATTGTCACTGAAACCATTTTCAGACTGCGAATTTCAGGTTGATGATGTCTGTGTCTCTAAGTACCACGACAAAGATAGTATATGCCTTTCAGAAAGCAAATGGCACTGACAAAGTGCAACCTACATGTCAGTTTTTATAATGATAAAATTTTGGGAGTTGACCCTTCAATTCTAGTTATGTTCATAGTGGCAAAGAACACTTTTAGACACAGACTTAATTTTTAGCAGTAATTAACATCCTTTCTTGAAACAGAGAACTTGGTGCACTTCCAGGGGAAAAGATGTCCGCAAGCAGAATTTCTTGTATTACAGCCAAAAGAAGTGTCAGATTTAATCCCAATATGTAGAGGCTCAGTTATTGCCAGTAGTGGTCAGATCATTGATAATTTGAGGCTTCTAGAGGTGGGCATCTTTCCTTTGATAATCCTCCTTCGGTAACGTGTTGCAATTTATACATTCTCAGAACCAGCTCCTGTAGGAGTAAAGGCACTAAGCTGCTCTGTGAGCAGGGGGGTCACGGCTGTTTGTGTTTCTGAACCTCTCGTCCCGTTCGTTCCGCCCAGTGCGCCGCTCCAAGGCCGCTGACGAGGAGAGGAGCCACAAGGCGCGGCGGGCGCGGGACGAGTACCGACGGCAGTCCCTGCGTGCCATCCAGAAGGGAAGAGTGGCCGGCCTCAGCCACTTGTTCCAGGGGACAAACCTCAGCAATGACCAGGAGACCAAACTGAACAACAACACTGCGAGCCCTTTGCTGTCTCCCGCAGCGTCCAGGTTGGTTTGTGCTGAGTGGTTTTGAAGCAGTTTTCTCTTGGCTTGCTCCAATTGCCACCATTTCAACACGCTAGTCTTGAGGTTTTGGGAGTCCTCAGTCTTGCTGCTTCCTGATGGTCAGAAAAACAATGTTTAAAGGAAAAGAAAAACAGATTTAATGCGAACTAAATGTCATTTACCTTCAGGCAGATTTCTTAGAACTCACGCAGAGATGACTCCTTGAAAAGACAGTATGAGATCAGTGTGAGAGACTGTAATATAGGGAAGTCAAATGGACAAATTCTTAGGCAAGTCTTGGGCCTCAAGCTGAAAACTGCCTGCTGCTTAACTTAGCTTTTGTTGGTTTGGTTGGTTGGTTGGTTTTTTTTGTTTTTGTTTTTCAGAGAGCAGTCCTAAGTTTCAGAGGCTTTTAGTTTTTTGTGGCTTTTTTTCAGGCAAAACCAAGTGTCTTTGGTATTTATTTATCTTTCATTTGACTATTTAGGGAGCACAGTTAATTTTAGTGGAGGAGAAGAATCCAAACTGGAGGATGATTCCTAATAGCTAAAACACATAGAAAGTAGCAGAAAGGGTAAGGCAGGCTGTCAAGTGGAGAATGCAAAGGAAACATAAAAGTTTAAACAGAACATTCCCTCTATTGTGCTTAGTGGTTTCTGTTTGGAGACACAGTGTATTATACCTGATACTGATTTAGAGGTTTTTGCCAGTAAAAAGGAATAGACTCAAAAAGAAAAAATTGCTTGTCAATATTTACATTGGAATAAAAATGAGGTGGAAAAGGAAAGCTGACTGAAATGTCCATTGTGGTAAATTGTTTTTTCAATTTAAGTTCTGTAAGAAAATGTTTAAGGTGCCATCGCAAATGTAAAAATCACACCACTGTGGTTTCCATAAATACACAAAGTAATTTTAGCAAATTTTGAAAAGTTGGATGTTCAGCGAGTTGTACTGAACAGAAGTTAAGCTGACCGTTTTGCAGCTGTATGTTTTACAAACAAAAGAAAATGAACGTTTGTGTTGTCCCTTGTTTTGCACGCTGCTGATGCTCCGTCTCCCTGCGCAGTAACCCCTGGGAGCGCCCCTCTCGGCCCTTCTCCCGAGACGTCATCATCCGCTGGTTCAAGGAGGAGCAGATCCCTCGGCGGGCTGGCTTTGAGAGGAGCACCAACAGGATTGCCCAGTGGTTCCATGGTAATTCCCTGATCCCTCATTTCTCTATAACAGAGCTCGGGAAATGACTCTTGCCAGCCTCCATCCCAAAGAACCAAACCCTACTGACATGGTGAATCCGAGCACCTGTTAAAACCTGACTTTTGCATCTTCCCTTCTATTAGCATGTGATTTTCCCATTTTATTTTTAGCAATTATTCAGACTAATTTGGGACTCGTCTCACAAAAGTTTTTTCAGGAATATTTTGTCCCAAATTTACTTGCTGTGCAATAGCAAGCCAAGCAAGAGTATGAGACCGAGATAGGGTGAGAAGTACTCCAAAAACTGGAAAATCCTACAATGACGTGGTATGTGGATGACTGATGTACAAGTTTTTGATTTACCTGACTTGCAAGAATGACTTGAACTCACATATTTTTAATCCTTGTTATACTTTATAAACTGGGGTAGCATTTTTTATTTCTTGCTTTCTTTTTCAAACAAGAACTATTAATTTTTTTTCCTCAAAAAAAATTGAGAGTGTATATTTTAGGCAGTTTTCCTGAAATGGGAAGTGTGTAGATCCAAAACTTGCTGTCTGATCTGCTGGAGTTGCTAGAATCTCTGAGACTTTTGCTTTGCAATGCAAACTGAATCTTTGATATCAAATTCACAGGTAAGACATCTTATTTTTGTAAGTATTAGCAATGATCTTTATATTCAGTGTTCTTAGACATAAAAAAAAAAAAGAGGAGAGTTCTGGCTTAAAAGCTGACATAATTGAGGGACTATAAAGGCTTTAAAGTTAAATTTCAATTTTTTTCCATTGCTGCTTTTGATGAGTCTATTGCTTTGTTCCAAGCACTAAGCTGACCCTCATCTGATTCATGAGTCTCTGAGCCTAAAATGAAGATGTGTGGGCGTTCTGAAGTGAACCAGTGATTCTGAATAAGTTTAATGTTTCATATATTTCAGATTTCTGTTTATGATACACAAATTCTTATGAGTTAAAAGACATCAACAAGCTGCTATTTTCATTGGCTTAATTAGTCAAAGACACTGAAGTCAGTCATGTATAGCTTGTAAATGCTAAATACTTTCATTTCTTATGAACAATGATGCAGACAGTGTTGTTTGTTTTCTTAGAGAAGACATTTGGTGTGGTTGCTTTCTGAGAGACAAACTGATTAAAACTTCATTTGTGGACATTTGCCAAAAGTGCTTCCAACCAGGAGATTTCTGTATGATCCAATGATAAATGTTTGCCCTGCATGTGGGAAGGTCACATCCATATAAATTGCTGTGAGGAGTTATGAACATAATTTATGCTTAAAGTTAAGGAGGTATCTAGGCTTGAGCCAATGCTTGTGCAATCGTTCTACTAATTTTGGTGGCTTTTGGATTAATCTGTTAATCACAGCAAGAATTGAGACATATATGATAATTCTCTAATTTCTCAGGTTCTCCTCTTCATAGCTTGAGAAGCTGAATGCAAAGACTTATAAAAGTGAGCAAAGTACCCAATTTTTCTTTCTCTCACTCAAAGAGCCTGACAAAGATAATCAAGATACACTCCCAGCCTAAAGCTCAGTGGTTTTCTTTGCAGGGACCTATGTGAGTGCTGCTTTGGTACCTCTTTCCTGCACGAGTTGTTTGGCTTCTGCAGCTTTGGTCAGATTAATTGTTACAAATGTAAATTGTGAACACTGCCTTGTACCTATTCTGCAGTGGTGGAATCTAAAGAGGTTATTATAGAGTTTGGTAGGGTTGTGTGGTGTCTCTGTTGCTGTTTGTGATGGACACAAACTGAGGAAAATCAAACAAACAAAATCACAGAGTATGAGGATTTCGAAGGGACCCACAGGGATTATCGAGTCCAACTCCTGGCCCTCCTGTTATTTTGTATTGCATTCAGGGATCCAGGACATTATGTATGATTTTTAATTATTTTTGTCTGCGAATAAGAATACAGCAGAATATATTTGATTTGTATAAGAAATTTGCAGTAAAATGAAAGTACATTCTGCAAAGCCCAGAACTGCAGCTGACAGCTTGAGCCACTGGGGCACCTCAAGCATCTTTCTCAGCAGGTATAATCAGGTCCTTCACATCCGTGAGCAACTTCTGTATTTTCTTATATCTCAGTTTTGGACACAAAATGGGAATTTAATATTCTGCCTCATGCCAAGGGCTTTTTGAATGCAAAGCACTAAGAGAGCTATTTCAGCACCACTGAAAAAGTAGATACCAGTTTATTACAGAATTACATGTTTATTCCAGGGCTAGTAGAGCTTGGCTTGCCTGCTTTGACTGTCAGGCTGTTCAGGTTTTTAACTGAAGTTCAGCATTAGCTGATTCACTGTCCTCAAATTGTACTGTGGGTACATAACTAATTCTAGTTAAACAGAAATGAAGCCTTGAAACAGATGTGTGTAGCTAAGTAGCAAAGTACAAATAATAATGCAAATGTCTTTATCATCATATATTTGGCTTATTTTCCACTTTAAGTCATCAAACCAATCTGGATCCCCTTTAAAAATACACATTGTCTGGGGCATTTTCATGGTACATGAAACAGGGTAACATATGGCATGCTTAATGTACCTGAAGTTTTCCTTTTGTCTTCATTTGAAGAATCACTCCAAAATGTTTCCTTTGAAGCAAGGCAGTAAAATCTGTAGTAACAAAAAGTCTTTCAAATCAGATCATTTCTTTCTTTATTCACAAAAAGTTATTTCTTAATTGAATATCATCTTCAACTTCATCCATCTCTGTTTGTCTCTTGAAATTATCATCAGTTACCTAAATTCAAGCAGATGTTTTTAGCTCATTTGAAATAGGCTTTATTGTTTTCTTAATTTAAAAAATGACATATTAAAGACACAAACCGTAATGTACAACCGAATTTTTGGTGTAAAAATAATTACTTTTTTGGTCTGCCAAAACCCAGTTCATTTGCCCTTCCACTCTAGAAAGATATTTAAGCTTAAGCAAAGGGAAAAAGATCTATTTTCACATGCTTTTTATGAATTAAACCTAACTTTAATCCTGTCCTAAATAAAATTATGATATGGTCTTTACTTCATTTGGGTTGTGCAGCAATGAACCTTTTTTTAAAGTAGCTTATGCCCACTTTGTAGCCACAGTGCAATTATGTTCCATTCTCAAACTGTTAAAGCAAAGAGGAATCAGAGCCAGTGATTAGGATGTCACCAGGACTATCTTGGAATTTAATGTAATCAGTGTCTATTTCTTTTGTATTGTCTACTAGTAGCCTTAGGTTTGAGTGAAAAGAAATATTGTTTAATGTTTTTGATGATGAAAACTAAGAAATTGGTCTAAATGTATTTAAAGGTAAATTCTGTACAGTGTAATAACCAGCAAGTTGATAATTGTATTGTGATTTCCTACCTGCTAAGTGATGAGTGCAAGCATATGAATCAAACTTATGTGGGCATCCTGATGCTGTGTCATGTATGGAAGGTTTTTGTTAATTTGAATTAAGAGCATTCTTTGCCAAGATCCCAGCTGCTGACATGCTTTGAAAGCAGGGAAGTAGATTGGTGTTTAGGATGGAAGAGCTGTCTCTCAAACAGGCTGGGAAGGGGGACACATTCCTTGTTTGCATAGCAAGTTTAATTTTGAGCTGGATTTCTCTCTTCAAACCCCTGTGGGACCCATGCTGAGTAAAGGGAAAGTTATCAGTCTTCCCCATAGGTTGAAGAGTTTTGTCCAACTATCTCAGACATTCGCAAACTGTAGTTTTCAGTTTATTGCAGGCATAAGACACTTGTGTAGAATTCCATATGGCAGCAAAACTAAAGACCTTTCCTCCCCTAAGTATTTAACAAAATGTTGCTGGTGGCTGAAATGTGTATTATTTCCACGTTTGCTCTGTCATTTGTCCTTTAACCTTTCTCTTGTGCTTGCAATCTGTTTCAGCACTTCTTTTTTCATTCTAATTTCTTTGTCAGCTGTTACTTTCGATGGTTTTGATATTTTTAACTTCAGTTGTTAGACTGTTCACCCTCACATACTTTGTTCTGCATTTGGTTATTTTCCATTCAGAATAGAGGAGAGCTCCTCCTTTGCAGAGGATGTTGATCTCGAAATATTTCCCCAGCTTTAGCTGAGAGCAATGCTTTCTGATTGCTGCTGTTTACACACACTAAAACAGGATCTCTCAGGTGTGTAGTGAGCACAATACAGAATTCATTCATTGCCTGTCTGTGGGTGGCTGTGTGCTTGTTTGCCAAGCAGCTGCTGCAGCACTATCAGATCTCCACTTGCCTCGGGTTGAAAGGAAAGTTCAGAGGCTGGTATCACAGGTCTGGAAACATGAGGTAGCTGCCCTAAAGGCTTTACCTTTACCATGTAATTGCAGCAGCGTGGTGCTATTGTGGAGACCCATTGCACCGGGGGAGTCAGAGTGGGGTGCAGTTAAGGGAGTGGGGAGCTGGGGATGGACTGAAAGAATGCTGACAGATGAATAATCACAAATAATACTCAGGAGCTGAATAATCTCTGAGGTCAGGGGAGCCAGAGAAGAAAACTTTCAATTTAACAGCAATGTGTTGCAAATGCTTACAGATCGAGGTTTAACCTCAGATGGCTAATGCTGCTTTCAGGAAGAAACTTGTTTTCAAGAGGAAAATCTGGCACACTGAAAGTGATAATGGTTCTGCAAATAAGATGTTCTCAGTAAAGGAGATATTTCTGAAAGTCTATTAATTATGAGTCCTTGAGCAGCAACAAGGGCACTGGGCATATTCATATAGCTGAACTGTGGGAAATATAACATATAGCTTGTATTGTAATATTTTTTAAAGGATACAGAAGTGGCAGTGGTCTGTTGGAAGAACATCTAACAGGGAATAAAGTTTGCTGCTTTGAGCACACAAACATGCTTTTTCTTCTGCTCTTGAAAAGGAACTTTCCAGTTTTTCAATAAATTCTTGTTAGGAAGATGTAAAGCAAGTGTTGTAAACCCAACTGAAGTACAGCCTTCTTGATATTAATGATCTATTTTCTAATTCACTGCTTTATCATTATCTAAGTTTTACATCTATTTGAGAAAGTGTACATGTAGATTATCTGCTTAAGTAAACTGAGCCCTAACGGTCTGGGTTTTGTTTTCTTCTAGAATTGTAGCTGATGATAAAAAGATACAAGGCTTGTTAAAAATTCTCCTGAATTCACTGAGAGCTTTTCACTGTCTTCAACAGGACATACAGGATGCAAAAAATAACTATGTGCAAGGCTTGGTATCTATAATGTTCTGTGGCTCTACTTCTGACTCAAATTAGAATTGTGAATATCAATGTACCTGCTGCACACCTTGTACCTGTTTGCAGGACAGGTCCAGCTCTCTAATTTATGCAAGTAATGAAGAAGGGGAAGTGAGAATAAAAAAAAGGGTTACAGAATATCAAAATTTATTTTGAATTGTTGTCTGGGAAAGATTAATAAAAGGATACTTTCAAGATGATAGATTTTGAAGAGATTATGTCTAACTTCCTTTATTTAAAAGGTAGAGTTCCCTGTTCTTTGCCAGTCAGTTCTCAGAGAGGATGGACACAGTTGCGATCAGCAGTTCAAACATCTGCAGCCTCTGTGGCTTGTGGCTGCTGCAGGGATACACCCGGGTCCACACAGGCTGCCAGGTATTGCCACCTGCTTGATTTTGTGCAAAACAATTAATGCCACAGCCAATTAGTATCAGCCACCACCCCCAGTCTGTGTGGTTTTCTCAGAAACTTTGGTAGGAATGGGCATTAGCTTTGTTGGGAATCTTGGCAGGAAGAGCAGCTATGAGGTAAATTTGCACACCATATTACACTCAGCACAAAAGCCTGCATTACAAAAACGGTGGGGAAGCACAGTCAGGCCTGAGTGGGAGGCAGCTGTCCCCATCCTGTGGTTACACAGCGCACAAGAGGTTCTGTTTAGTGCTGTGCTTTCCCTCACTGCTGAATTGAGGCACAGAATGCTGATATTCCTGTCCCTGTGGTGCTGCAGGAGGACTGAGATCCCTCTGGTGTGGTACACAGAGGGGTTGCTAAACCCTCCCTGAGGCTGCAGAGTCTGTCTTGCATTTGAATGGCTGAGGATAGGCTCACACTGGGTTTGTACCATTGCCTTTAAATAGTAACACCATTGTAATTTTACTTTAAAATTATTACAAAGCAGTAATTTTTATAACCTGCACATAGAGGTTTTAATGCAGCACCAAACATGAACCAGCTTGTCCTTGCAGTTTTATACATGTTCTTTATATGGGTGGACATGAGAATGAGAGCTCTTATTAGAGTCATGATAAGCTCTTCACTTCCTGGGAGATGGAACATTATTTTTCTGTATTTCCTGAATATATTCTTATCAAACATTTACTGGATGTTCTGATAGTATTTCTCGAAGATCACACAGTATTTGGAGTTAAGTATTGAGGTCCTGTGGTGGAATCTGGTAATTGATTATTTTTGTCTGAAGCCAGACCCTTAACATAACAGAACCCAAATGATTCCTCAGCTTCAATTCAGCTCTCAGCTTCTTTTTTAAGAAATGAGAGGTGTTTTGCTGTTTTCTGAGAAATAAGATGGTCCTTCACACACTAATTCATTCCACTTAGGTCATAATGATTGTTTCAGTCTGTCAGTTCTTTTGAAGGCTTTGGAATTGTTTTTCTTATGCCATTAGGGTTCCAAAGTGTCTACGCAGACAGGTTATTAGCAAACAAAATAAATGTTTTAGACTCACGGCTCCTCTTGGAAGGGAGCAAAGTATCAAAGTGAGGTAATGTGAGCTGTAACACGCTACAAGGTGAAAGGAAGCACAAAAGAACAGCAGGGAAATTGTAGAATGAGGCAGTTGAATAATTAATGTAAATAGGCTAATTGCTAATGTGAAATGAGCTTTCTTATTCTTTTACAATACATTGTCCTTCTTGACTGCTTTTTAACTGGAAGCTATATTCTAAAGATTTGGCACGTTCTGAAGATAGAAGGCAGCAATTTTTCTTAGCAGGTGTGGTAGAGATACCAAAATGAGAGATAATAAAGGATAGGTGAGCACAAAGGGGAAATAAGGGTGGTGTGTAAAGGATTTCATGGGCACAAACAGGTCAGGTACAGAGCCCAGACAGTGCATGGTTCGTTAAAAATAGTAATTTTTTTAAAAGAGGCTTTTCAAGTTTGTGTCAGACAGTTCTTTCCATGAGTGAAGACTATTCAGCAACTTTTTCAGAGAGTTTACTCCCAGGTGAATTTACTGAAAAAATATTGAAAATTCCTTTACTTTTTGAAGACCTCTTCCCCTTTCAGTTAAAACACTTTTAAGAGTTCCTTCTCCATCTGCTACTCTTAGAGCATGCCATTGTGAGCAATTATGATTTTGCTTAGTAAGCCATCATGGTAGCTTACACTATTTACCTGTAATTTTTCACTACAGTCCTGAATCCATTTTGAACTGCTTTGTGAGTACATTTCTCTGTTTCTGCAACTCCTTCAGGCTTTGTCACATTGCATAAGACAAAAAGGAGAGGTGTGACTGGACAGGAAGCTCTGCTGCTAGTGCTTACATATGAGGAATCATTTATAAAAAACATGTGATATAAGAGCAAGAATTATTTGGAAGAAATCATATGTACAAACATAAAAGTCACATTTTACACAAAATAAGGAGTGTTACACACATGTAAAAAGCTCAGACACCTACAAATGTTGCTTACAGTGAAACTGTAAGAAGTTATGGTGATCTGATGGTGACAAAAGCAAATGCAGAAGGCCTTATTCATCTGTCCAGCAGCCTGAATCTGAGCAGTGGCACCCTTTGACATGTACTGCAGTCTGGTCCTTACCTGCTGGACCATGCTTTCTCCTCCCACTGGCATTGTGGAAGTGTCAGCTGGAGTTTATCCATGCACAAGGCACTTTTAGGTATCAGCCACTACCACCATGAGACATTCAGCTCATACTGTGCACCTTTAAATGCTGTGTCTGTCTGTTTGCTGATCACTCCCTCAGGCAAACCACAGGTATCCTGTGCAGAACCTTGTTAGTCCTGGATGAATTGCTCATATCCTGCTTATTGTTGGTCTATATCTAAGTGTTTATCAGCCATGCCTGCAGCTCTTGTTCCTTTGCCTGCACACTTACAAGAATGTGCTTTCTCTTTCACAGGCTTCTGTATATATTTTCACCAGCTTACAATAGACTGAGTTATATTTATTATTTTATCTATTTAAAGCCCAGCAAACAGTTGCAGACCCAAGGTCAGTAAATTTCCCTGATCTCCCAGCAGCTGGACACCTTATTGGTCCTTCTTCTTGCTCTGCTAAGTATTGAATCTGCAGTCTTATTGATCCAGCCTCAAGGGAAAAGCTTACAAGTTATTAGTTTGACAGCTCCTCTGAAGTAATACTATTTTCCTGCTAAGCAAAGACAACTCTCTCAGACAGGGTACCAGCATGTATTGTGTGTAGTCATGCAGGGGGGTAAAGCGTGGGGCTGGGTGAAAATATGTTGCTGGTTTAGCTTAATTCCAGTTCACCCAGTTAGAATCAGATCATGACACTTCAACTGCTTTCCCCACAGGAGGTAAACAGTAGGAGATGGTAGAGAATCAAAGAGAAGAGATTTCTGTGACTGCAGGCAGCTAACCTGTGTGTGTCACTGCACCCTGTGCTGCTGGCATGGGGGCAGAATGGGGTGGAGTGAGGGAGACAGAAATTTGCCTTTCCCTTGCAAACATTAGGGGAATGACAGCTTCCTTCCCTTTCCAATTTCAGAAAGGTCAGTTCTTGTTTCTTCTCCTGGCCTTTCAGTGAATGGAATTGTCAAATCACAAACTCCTGACCCTTTTGAAGAGGTAAAGCTCTATGCAGGTTGGCACATTGATTGGCATTGGCTCTGAATGCTTCAAACCCTGAGTCTCTATCTGAGATTAACATCCATAATAAAATACACAAGAGTTCTTAATCCACAGGGGAGAGGACTGAGATCTAAATTATATGTAATTCCATGGACCATTCAGCCACTGCTGTTACCACAGCTTCTCACAATCAAACACAGCATGGACCTTCCATGAGTGCATGTGGCTATCGTAAATTCCTTCCAATATGCTTTATAAAAGAAATATTTTTGATCTGAAGTGTGCTAAAAACATTTATAGATATTCAATCCAAAGTGCAAGAAAGCAGCAGTTCATTAGTCATGGGACACAGCTCCCTCTTCTATTTTCTCTCTTATCCACACTACTCTTTACAGGGTGGGGACAGAAGCTTTAAGAACTAAGATGATGGTAGGAACAAATAATTCTGCATTATTGCTGTATGTGTTCAGTTCCTTGTATCATGTTTCATTCATGAAATTTAGCATAAATGAAAGACTCTTAATTCCAGACTTTGTTTTCAAAAATTAAGTAAAAATTTGTGCCTGCTTCTGTTTATAACTTTTTTGGAACTCGTGAGATGAAGTTGATTGGAGTAATTTCTGTTTCTGAGTAGTGGCTTCATTCAGATTACCCTGCTGTGAGTTGAGCCTAGCTGCCAGCTCACTCACCTTGGTTCCCCTGCTGGTAGGAAATGAGGCAATTTAGTGCCTGGTTTTGGGTGCCTTAACTGAGAACTGTGTCAGACCCCAGGGGATGCCCAGAACTGGGTCACTGGCAGAGCTGCACATGGTTCCTACACTGCCACTCGTGAGGTGTGAAGCTTTTACTACCCCAGTGTTGTTCTCATTTGACTTTGAACAGTGTCTGGTTCACTTTATGGAGTGATTAAAGGTAACTTTTTCCCCTGAGGAGCAGTACACGAAATCAATGTGCAAGAATGCTGCAAGCAGCTAGAACACACTGTAATTAACAAAGCTGGCCTGACGTTCCCAAATCTAGCCAAGTGTGTGAGAAGAAAAATTAGTTATCAATAGTATCCCTAGATTTACTTTTCTTTGCACTAGATAAAGAAGTACAGTTTCTTAATTAGATACGGAAAGTGCTTTGTAGAAATCTATCTGGAACTGCTGTTATAATTTGAATATGGGAAATCACTCCAGATAGATCATGATTTAAATGTTTACCCCTTTTAGCAATAAAAATTCTAATAATTAATCTATTAAAAATATAGAAAGAATTTCATATGAGCTCAGTGATGTCATCTGGAAGCTTCTCACAAATAAAAATAGATTTCAGATTGCTAAAGTGCCTAAAAAATAAATGCATTCTTAAACTTTACACAAAGGGAATGTATTCAAAGAAAACACATTTTCCTTCACCTGAGAGCAAAGCATGAAAAGCAAAGAACACAGTATATTTTTTGCCTAGTTATCTGTTGAAACATTCAGCTGTAAAATTTGAATTTTCCAGGGCTCCATATCAACTGTGGCTTTTGTTTTTCTCCTCCTTTTGAGTGAGCTCTGCTGACACTGTGATTTACTAGGACAGTTGTCATTTAGGTTTATGGAAAATGTGTTTTGACAGCTTCTTCAACACCCATGAGATCACAATGTTCTAGGTGAGCTGTAAGAAATATGTGCTTCTAATGACCATTGTGAGCATGTGTTTATACAGTCAGGTTTTTGTACTTTTTGGATCTGTTCATTAATTATGGAAAGGAGAAAGGTTCATCAGTAATTTTTGACTGTGGGCTGTATTTTTTGTTAAAAACTGAGGGTTTCCTTATTAGGTAAAAGCAAACTGAGAATGCATTCCACTGCTTTTCTTCTAATTCATGGCCAATAAGTCCATCAGTAAAGCCTCCTGGGGAGCTTCCTTGCCTTGTCCTCACACACTGCTGTGGTGATTGCAGAGCCAGCTGCACCCTGAGACTGCCTTTATCAGCTGGTATCTACTCAGGGTATTCATGAGAGGCTATAAACTGTGGGCCAAATCTGTGCCACTAGTCCAGGTTCTCCCTGAAATTAAGAGTTTCACTGGTGAGGATGCAGCAACCCTCAGCAGTGTCATAAAGCACATGGAAGCACAACTGGTGGGGAAAGGGCCCCAGGATCTAAAAGCCAAACCTTGCTGCTGGAAGTGCAACTGGAGGTTTAAAGAATCTTCTTGGATGCAATGAAGAATCAAAACCTAACTCCCATGTAGTGAGATAAAAAGCAAGATACAGCAGTGCAAATCAGTATCAATATGTAAAGGCCAGTGGAAAACATTAGCAACTCTAGCAAATTTGTAGCTTGTCAGAGGCTCTAGTGTAATATTCTGTTTACTACCATGTAACTCAATTATCTTCTAGACATTTCAGTGTCTGTTCATTGACAAATGCTTTTACAGTGAGACCACTAAATTAATGAAGTTTTATTCGTAATGCATTCCCCGTGTGCTGAATAACAAATCAATATTAGCATAAATAAAGCCATTTAAACTAGCAATGTAGCAGGAAGGATCTCAAAGAGGGCTCTGAACATTCATAACGCTCAAAACATGATCAGCCAGGCCATCACTTCTCTGTTGGTAACCAGCAGAACAAAAAAGCCTTTCTTACCCACATGTGTATTTTGTGTTACACTATTCAAGACATTTGTTCACAGCAATTTGACATTTGAATAAACCTTACTAAGCATGGGTGTCTGTGGAGAGCTCTGAGTTTCAGTTGACACACAAGCAGATTTTGAATATCTAAGAGTCATCACTCATGTCAACATTTTACTTCGTTTTTTCATTGAAATCATTGTGAAGCTTGTTTGTTTTAGGTATAACTGCAGATTAATTGCCTTTATGGAAAGTAATTTAAGTATTCATTCAGAGATGCATCATACAGAAAATTATTTGAATCCATCTGCTAGTCTAAAGCCAAGGCAGTTGTCTTCCTTTTTATAAACACTAACATGATGATTGTTTTTCGATGTTCTAAAATGTGCTTTTATTCAGTACATCTCATTTTTTTAAAAGATTTTTCTTAAATAGGACTAGGATATATTTCCTGTTTGCCAGAAGCTATAGTTTATATTTTGGTTATGTTATATCCAAGTAAAACATGTGAAACCTCTAATAAAGGCAGCGAGATCAGTTTCTAAGTCCAAATTTGAAGTGTTGGGATTTATCTTAATTCAACAAAATCATGAAAAACTGGAATATGTACTGAAAATATTCTTAAACAGTCTTTCTTTTATAATGAAAACATTCTGTTGCTTTTATACAAGACATATTGAAAAGCTTTATAACAATGTGAAGAAGGAAAGAATGCCTCAGAATCACCTTTTTCTAAATTTTTCTAGAGGTGATCATGAGAAAGTAGCACTCTTGTTTTTCTCTGAGTTTTAACCACTAAGAATTCCAGTTTTTTAAAAATTCGACTCATGAACTCATGATTGAATGCACTGTTTTTCCCTCCAGATTTTAGTTGTTTTTTCCTTTTGTGTATGTTTGGGTGGCTGGGTTTTTGTTTTATTTTGGTGGGTTTTTTTAATGTTTTGTGGAGATGATCTGATAAAGGCAAGGATACCCATAAAATATAGTGTTATAGACACATCTGCTTTGCTTTTGTTTGCCTTTTTATAGTTTGTGCCATGCAGCCACCATGGTTTCAGAATATTCTTGTCCGTTTTGCTGCTTTTCACTTGGCTTGATTAAATTTGCCATTCTTATTACCTAAGCAATTAATTCCTTTTCTGCATTCAGTAAATACAGTTACTCTCTTTTCCAGCCATTTACAGTTTATGGCAGTAGTGGCACAGGGAATTGCACTAGGGCTTAATGTTGCTGTCTTACTAATTTTGATAGAAAATCAGAGCATGTTACAATTCTAAATAATTTACTGCCGTTACTATTAGAAAGCTTTTTGGCAGCTGATTGTCTCAGTCCAGTCTGTGTGGACATGGGCCTGATTTTTTAATTCCTCTGTATTTTCTGTACTTAATTACATGATGGAAAAATGGGTATAATGGGTAAAAAACTGCCTCAGAATAAATGGCTGTGCAATATACAAGGCAAAATTTAATCATGCCCTGTTTTGCCAGAGTTTATGCTGATTTATTATATAATTTATTCAGTATAATATCAATCACATTGTAGGTATTATGAAATCCATGGGCACTGAATTAAATCCTGTTTTCCTCTACAAGTGGTACATTCATGATAGAGCATGCAAATGGTGGAGTGATGTCCTGATTTTTGCTGGGATGGAGTTCATTCTTTCTTAGCCCACAGCAGGTTTTTTAAATGAATGTTCATTATTTACTGTCTTCTCTATACATCCGTAAATGTCGCCATATTTTTAGAACAGGTTACACAAAAGGGCCAGTCTGCGTTGCAAACTTAAATATTTGTGTGCCTAAGCAGCCAGGTATTCACAAATCAGAAGCATCATAACTAATTTATGGATCAATGTTGAAAGACTGTGAGTGAAAATATATATACTTGGGTTTATATATCATATTCTTCTTATGTCAAAATTATTTGAAGACAAAAAGAAGCAACTTACTTATTAGGAAACATCAATACATTAAATGTGTAGTGCAGAAGCAGAACCTAGGGTTACAATAAGTAAATATATATGTATATATGTATATTACCATTTAATTTTTTAAATAGTGATTATGGATTTACATGTCCTGTAAAGTATTCCACACTTCAGTCTTTTAAAACAGCTACATATTTTACTGTCTCTGAATTAATGCTTATTTCAGAGAGAGTAAAATATGTAGCTGTTTAAAAGCCTGCACAGTTGAAGTTTTGTGCTCGACTTCAGATTAAACACCTATAGATTTGCAGGCACAAGAATTTCTTCTGACACTGTTTTTAAAAGAAAATCCTGGTGGTTAAATGTGCATTCTTCCTTCTCTCGAGAGAAGGAAGAAGCTGCATGTAAATAAAAATCTAAGGAGACTTGTTTTTTTCCAAAACAATCCTTGAGACTGACAGTAGCTTTAACACTTGCAGTTTTTCACCCTTGTCTTCCACTTGCAGGAAGTGGGAAATGGTAACATTTCCACTCACTGAGTGAGCAGTGAGTTCCAAACGCAGCTTGCACAGCAAGTCAGGGAACTGGCACTCAGTTCTGATTCTGATGCCTTCAGCGAGTGAAGTGTTCAGGGACTGCTGATTTTGAATTGGAAATAATTTCTGCTTTTATATATTTCTTTGAATTCTGTTTTAAAGGAGCCTTTGATTCCGGAAAGAATTAGCCCCAGCTTCACAAACTTTCCCCAATTTCTGTGTGTTCAGAGCACCCCTCCAGCAAGTGCCCATCAGCCAGTGATGGGCTCTGTGAGATCTCTGCAGGAAGGTCATCCCAGCCCAGGCTAATTAGCAGCAGAGCTATTCCATGCACTGTTCCTGCCTTTGGTCCATGTGCTCCCCCTGGAGTGTCACCTGGCACTGTTGCCTTGGAATGAGTTGTGCAAAGCCAGGGAGGTTCCACTAAGAGACTGCTTTTATTCTTCTACTTTGCCTTTTTGCAGACATCCAAAGTAAACAAGCATCTCACTGTGGGCTTTGTTTTCTTTTGTGCAATTGGTTTGATAAAAGCTCAGTCTTCCATGTTCATGCCTGTGTTTCCCTCAGAAGTATTTAGGAGAAGCAAGAGCCTAATGATGGCTGGAGTTATGAAAACATAAATAGATCCCAGGAGGGTTTTTCCTCTCTCCTCTTCTCCTTGCACATATCAGCTTTCTCATCTTTTTCCTTGATTTAGATCTAATTTGCATACTAGAAGGTTTTTCTCTCTCATTTTCAAATTCACTAAAATTTAAGAATTTAGATGAGTGGTAACAAGGTGAGTAAAGTAAACAAGTGAAATGCTTACCAAAGGTGCCCACAAACTAGAATTCGCCATTTCTTGCTTGCAAGACTAAGACTTAATGAGTGCAAACATTTTGTCTGTCTGGAGAAAGGGTGATGAATACTGCCCACTAACCTTTTAAAAAACCTGTCACACTTTTCAATTTGCACACAAAGCACAGTATCAGTGACTATTGTACCGGGACAGAGGGGTTTCAGTTTGCTGAGCCAGGATCAGAGCATACATCTGTTTCTTTGCTCTGTGTTTATTACTCCAGTGTACAATTTCTAGCCCTGTCAGGCTTTAGTGAGATATTTCTGTGTGCTTTACTGATTAAGCAAATTTTCATATTTCAGTAGGTACAACAAGGTCTTAATATCTGCTGCATGTGTCACATCACACACCCATCACAGAAGTTTATTGATGGCCTGTATAGCTTGATATCTTTTTCATACATAATAGAAATAAAAATTCAATCTCATCTGTATTGTAAGGAGGTGAATGCATCTGACAGGAAAAATATTTGTAACAAAATTCCCTACTTCTATTAGTGTACTGATATTTTCTCAAGTTTGAAGATATCCTCATGCATTTGTTTATTTTCCATGCTACTTGCAGGAAATGTCAGGTATCTATAACAGAGTCTAGGACGTTTCTATAGGCCTGGAAGTATTTACTGATTTAAAAATCCAACCAAATAAAAGTAAAACCAAAATTCCAAGCTTCCTGTTGTTGATCTTCCATTGAGTTCACTAGAACCATGTAGGCTTTTGACTTTGAAATACAACAGTGTACCAACAGTGAAAACAGTACAAAATTAAATATTCTTGACCCATAATTTCTGACAATTTACAGATCATAAATACTAAACTACACACAAGAATTTAGTTTGAGAAGCCACTGAAAATGGAATGGTTAACTGTTCCATCTTTTAGCATAAGCTTTTTTCAGAAGCTATTTAGACAAGAAGAGAAAACTCACAAAAAATTAGAGGGTAGTAGCAGAGATTTAATGCAGGGATTTTAGGTCAGAATAGCCTCTATTGAAAGAAAAAAATAATATATATATGAGATAAAAGGTTACAGATATTTTGTGCTATATTTTTCTTCTGATACATGACAATAATGTACAAAGAGAAGAGAGAGGTTAAATTGTTTTCATCCCATTCTATAGGCTGTTCTGAAAAGAAGGAAGAAAAGAAACCAACACTAGGCTTTGAGGAGACATTAACAGAAAAATTTACAGCTGTATTATACAGTGGTATATTCAGACAAGTAATGCCAACACCTATCTTTTATGTGCTGCACTGCTTGCTGGTGAATAAGGTGTAAATGTTTTGACAGTGGGTATAAAGTGTTTTTACAGTATTTGATAGTTGGATGTAGAATGAACTCTGAAGGAGACAATTAAGAGGTATATTTTCTGCAGAGTGCATAGGGAATTAACTGAGCTGCTCTGGCAACAATGGATGTAACACACCTGATTTTCTATAAATCTGAAGAAAAATAGCTGCTATTACTGCATTATTCATTTAGATGGGATTTTTTAAGATTCCCTCGGGAGTAAGGCACCCATTCCTTTCAGAATTCCAGTAGGTTTTTAATTGCTTTAGAGAATCTTATTCTTAGGGAATTAAGAAGTCTTCTGAGGACTGAGTTTTCTTTATTCTAAGAACTGTTGTACCCTGACAAAACAGAGAGCTGAATCCACATTAGGAAAAAAATCTTAAACCAAAACCAACCAATCGAACAAAAACCCTACAAAAAACCCCTTCAAAACCCCACCCAAACAAAGCGAGGCCTATATAGTTTATAGTTTTACCTGTGATAATTTTCCTTGAATTTTTCTTGTGTAGAGAGACTCAAGATAGTCCTATGCACCAAGTAAGTCTTCAAGGAGAGCTCATTTAGGGCATGGTGGATTATCAGTGTGCCTCATCCTTGCCAGAAGGGATCTCTTGCCATCAGAAGCACATTATTCCTCTGGGCCTTGCTTTCCTACGTGTGTCTGTGCATGGCCCAGGGCAGAGTTCTACCCTGAGCAAGACACACTGGGGAGGTGGTGAGGCTCACTGAGGTGTTGCTTCCCAGCTCTGCGTATGCCTGAAATGTGCCAGGATGGTTACAAGAGAGAGGAATGGTGAGGAATGGCTAATGGGCTGCTGCTCACCTTTCCCAGCACGGATTTATCTCCATCTGGGCTATGTTACTGCTCAAGTCCTGAAATTGTGCAGGAGGAGAGGTGAGCGTGGAGCATAGAAAACGTTCTCCAGAGGCTTCCTGAGCAGTCTCACTTTGCTTTGCCAGTGTAGCTCAGAGAAGGCTGGGCCCATACTGGCCCCTGAGTACTGACATAACTCATCTGTGAGTGTATTTCAAATGTGTGCTTTACCTGTTGATTTCTAAATACAACCCAGCTTTGCCTCCCAGTGCAGTTCTATGGAGGCAGGAAGGTTTTATTTACACATAGTTTAGGTTTTGCTTTATGTGACCTATTGCATATATTTTCTTTATTATCAGTATCCAAAAATATTACTAGTTACTAGGACTTAGATTACCAACCTGCAGCACAGCATGAAATACCTGCATTCTTACTACCTGTAAATAGCAAAAGCATTGCATAGGAATTCAGGACCCCTTGGCCCTTGGGCTCTTGCCATGACACTTCTGACCAGAGTTCGGAAAACAAACAAAACAACAAAAAAACACAACTCCCCCCAAACCCCACCAAACTTACCAGTCATTGTGCTGGTTTTTTGTTTGGGTTTTATTGAATTTTTGTTGTTTTGTTATTTGTTGTGGTTTTTCTCTAAGCCTGGCCATTTATTTCAATGTCTAAATGGAAACAGAACTCTTTTGAAGATCTAGTCCCACGTGAGTTTGTTCTGCCTTAACAGCAGATGGTGAATAGCTTTAACAGCTTTGTTTCTATTACCAGATGTCTTTGATTTACTCCCTTGCTTTGCTTTTTAGCCTTTATTGCTTCTATTCTGAAATAGCAGAGGCAGAGCTATTGTTACCTCTCAGCTGTAACTTTTCTCACACAATATATTGATCTCTTCTTTGTTTTGTGGCATTATTCAAAAAGGTATTGTGACTAAAAGGAAGGAGCGGGTGAAACCTCTTTAATAGCAGTGCACTACAAGATCCTGCAAATATTTGCATGTGTATTTAATTGTGCCTGCTATTCCTGCTGGAAACACCAGAGAAATGACAATGTATGACTTTCATTTATATATATTTATAATTAAGGGTTAAATTATCTTTTTATATAGACATGACTATTATTTGTGGTACTTTAGACCCTTGGTTATTTTTTGCCTATTTCAGTGGCAGCACAGTCCATAAACCACCATACTGATAACAGCGTTCTTTAAATTCTGTGTGACACTGGCAGTCTCAAGGATGACATAAAGTATTCAGTCTTGACATCACCCTGCTGTAGATTAATTATGTCCTTCCCAATGAACAACCAGAACTATATTCAGTCAGTTTGTGTCCACATATAGGCTTGCACCTGTGGGAGAAAACTGGAAAAGCTGACCTGAGAAAATTTGCTTTGAGTGATGCTTTTCCTTGAGAGTATAAACCATAGCTGCTCTGGTTGTTCCACTGCAGGGAAGCCATTACTTCATCTTCCCTGCTTTTATGCTTTTGGTCTTTCTGAGAGGAGCTGGGTTTCTCACCTTCTCCCAGGCCAGAGATGGTTGCTAGTGTTATGAATTTGAGTGTTTGTTTCAAGCCTTTACTATCCCACCTTACTGTGGGATCTCAAAAAAGTTAGATCTATTGTAAATTTTAGTTCCCCAGCTTCAGTTTTCATCTTAGCTTGTACTGGCTCCTCATAAGCATCTTCATCTTCTGTGGGCTCTGTCCCCCTCCATGAGGTTAATAGATATAAACTGATAATCCCTGAACTATGTTTATTATTACACTAAAACAGTGTGGCTTTTCATTACTTGGACTCCATGGAGCTCTCACTAGGACATGTGTAGGATTCTACGATGACAAGCCGTTCCATTAAATATTACATGTATTGTTTGGAGAAAGTTATTCCCACAGAGAGTAACTTTGGAACATGTACATACATTATTTACTGACGTATGTGCCATGTTCACATTCAGAATGTCCTAGTTCAACATCTGCTCCTGATGAGAGTGAGCATCTGGTGTTTCACAGATAATTGAGACATGAGCTGACTGTCCTCTAGGCCAACCAGACAGACTGGAGCCAGGCTCTCAGGGTGCACGGTAAGACCTGGGTCAGTGCCAGGTGCAATTCTGATCACACCTTTGTTGTGGGTTGGGATCAGAACAGGTTTTATCTGTTATAACCTCTATGCAAGCAGAACTACCAGCACCTTCAGTGTTGTGCCCCAGAATCAGAAGGAACAAGACATGAAGATTGTTCCAACACATAAAAAAAATAAAATGGGAAAGTTCTTGAAACTCTACTCCTGTTAAACCTTTTCCTCCAATTTACCTATATGCATCTGTGGATGTGTATGTGTTTGGGTGTACAAAAGCAGAGAAATGTTTTTTCTCCTGGAACTTAGTTTACTTTCCTTCTGTATGACTTATAAAGCAGTTATAAGGCCACAGAGTATAAGGCCACAGAGTCTGCAGAACTGCAATACAATTGCAAATATCAGCAAATTCAAACTGCAGTGCCAAGCCATGCTAGTCTGCTTAAATGGTGACTTGTCCAGAATTCGCTGGTTTGATTGGCCAGTTGCATTTATGCGCTTCCATTGAAAAAGAAGTAAGGGTGGGAAAAGGCAAGTCTTAATCATCAAATTAAAAAGTGTATCCCACCAGACTCCATCAAAGCTCTTACAGCTGTCCTTCAGAAGCAAACAGCATAAACATTATGTCCATCTCCTCCTGGTCTCCTCGAAACATTCCAGTCTTCAAAAATTATCCCACTGTGATTTCATTTCTGTTCAGTATTTGCTGCATTTGATTGCCTCTGACAGACCTGCTACCTGCATAACCACGGGGTTTTTTCTTGGCAGGCATCATCAGCCGCCAGGAAGCAGAGGAGCTGCTGATGAATAAATCCGAAGGCGCGTTCCTGGTGCGGGTCAGTGAGAAGATCTGGGGCTACGCGTTGTCCTATCGCCAGCAAAACGGCTTCAAGCACTTCCTGGTTGATGCCTCGGGGGATTTCTACAGCTTCCTGGGGGTAGATCCAAACCGACACCCAACGCTCACAGATCTGATTGATTTTCACAAGGTAACACTTGCTAGGGGGAGATCAATAGCTGAGTGGAATGGATTAATAATTTAATGAGGAGCCATGTAGTTTGAAACCGCACTGGAAAACAGGAATGATCATGGTGTGAAAGAATATTGCACGCTAAGCCCAGCTGTAACACTCATACTTGTGTTGTAGTGAATCAGAAGGCTTTTCCCCTTCTTTCAAATGCTCCAGTATGTGCTTGGGTCCCCTTATGCAGTGTGTACTCTCCTTGCTACAAATGGCCTAATAAGGGCTGACAGATGTAACGCTTTCTGCGCCTTTTTGCTGTGGAAATTGGATTGGAACTACCATAGAAAGGTCTTTCAATGAGATTTCAGCATTTTTCTACCTTTGATGTGAGGGCTGTTATGTTCAAAAGCAAGAGAATGTGGCCCTGCACTAAAGAAGGGAAAATGGAGGGGTTCTCTTTTAGGGATGTATGAAGGGTCATTCCTTATTACCCAAAACAATCTTGCAAGAGGACTTTACTATTCGACTTCAGATGGATTTGAATTACTTCACCTCTAGTTCTGTTTCTTGTCAGACTGTAACTAAACAGTAACACTGTTTCTGAAAGCATAAATTGTTTTTGTCTTGCATCTCTCCCTACCTTTATCAGTTTTATTTCTGCTTTTTTCTTAGCCACCCTTAGAATTCCTCTTCATCCTCTCTTTTCTAGTTCCCTTTCCTATTCTATCCTTTTCTCACTCTTGTCTCAGAGTAATTCTATAAATTTTTTGCTCTTCCTTTTCTTCACAGCCTTTAATTTTTTAAGTATTCAGTTTCAGGTTATTTTTCTTCTAAATTCTCTATCTTTTAAATCTTGCTTTTTCTTACTGTTTTCCAGCATCTGTTTAGTGTTGCCTTAGTGTCCTCTCAGAGATCATTATGACATTAAATGTCCACAAATTGTATTTCCACATGGGGAGATGGCAGGTGTCACATTTGACTAAAATATATGTTCTCCCCTAATTTAAATAAATCCTTTCTCAATGACCAGCCAGGAAGCTCAAATCCCTGACACCCTTCTTGTACAGAATGTCTTTTTGGCCAGTTTGGGTTAACCAACAGAGCTGTGTCCCCTCCTAGTTCCCCCTTATTCCCAGGCTACTCTGCCAGCAGGGCCTGAGTGGGAAAAGGAGAAAGCCTTCGTGCTGTGCAAGCACTGATCAGCAATAGCCAAAACAGTAGTGAGCTATCAGCACTGTTTTAGCCACAAATTCAAAACACAACATCACAGTGGAGCAAAGGCAGCTGTGAAGCTCCATCCCAGCAGCCCCAGTGTGCCTGGAGAGTCTAACCAGAGCCTTGTCAGGGAAAGAAAAGCAGACCTGGAACACCTCAAATACAGATTATCAGATGTTGGACGTAGAACCTCTGACTAATGTAGTTTCCCCTCTGCTCCTGGTGATGGTGACAACCAATTCCAGCCATCTCTGTTCCAGCAATGTTCCTGTGTTTTCATCACAGTTCATGTTGGGCAATCACTGTATTAGGAGCACATCTATTTATAGACAGCAGTGGAGCCCCTGTCAGAAAATAAGGAAAAAAGCTTGCTTGGGTGTCCCTTGATAAGAGTTAATAACTGCCCTTGTAGTAGGCCTGTCAGGGAAACTGGTTCAGCTTTAAAGCCAGCACACCATTCTATTTTCCCCATCTAGCTTATGGCTGTATTAAAACTGGTACCTTTGGCAATCATTTCAAGAGGCATTTTACCCTGTCTGCCACATGGTTTCCTTAGAGGCTGTTCTGCCTGCCCTCTCTCATGAAGTACACTGTCAATTGTCCCAAAGCCTGCTGGTAACCCCAAGCAATCTGTATGTGACTGGTTGCGCTGTGGGCACACCTTCCCTTGCAGCTATTGCTGTGTTTTTTGGACAAGGTGCTGATTTCCTCATGACTATTTTTGGCAAGAGTATACTTCCCCAACCCAAAGGTTGCATAGATTTTTTTTTTTTGAGGGCCTGAGGAGGCCTGGCATAACTAATTTTTTACTTGCTTATACCTATTGACTTCATTTTGTTTCATTTTGATTAAAAAACTGAGAGGTCACTCAAGCAACTCAGCTTGCAGACACAAGAGGGTGGTAACTAATGAAGAACAAACCTTACAGAATATGGTGTGAATGTGCATCTTCTTTTTTCGTTATCTGCATTTACTGTGTGGAAAGCATAAACGACATATCTGAGATCATTGCTAAATATTTGCATTTACTTCCTTACAACCCTCTTGCCTAATTGACAAGGTGGTGATTGGCCAAAGGTTGAACTCAATGATCTTAGACATCTCTTCCAACCTAAATGATTCTGTGATTCTTTGATTCTGAAAATCTTTTCTTTTGGGTAGGAACTTTCTGAAATGATTCTCAGTCTGGTGTAGTGATTGGGAAGTAACAACAACTAGGAGCCTGCATGTTCTGAGGAAATCAAGCACCCAATTTGCATTGAATTTCAATAGAAACTGGATAGGTTTTGAAAATATTAGGTCCATATATAGATCCGTATCTTGGATCTAAACTTTCAGATGAAAGATTGCTATTTTAGTCAACATAATTGTGGATTCCAGCTCATTTTGGTGCATCTATCAGCCTTAAACTTCTACAAAAACAAAAAAGAACTATCATTACTGTAGGAATAAGTCCAAAGACCAAGTTCTCCACTTTTCCAATCGATCTTTTGGTAGTCAGTCACTGGAAGGACATGCTTGGCACACCAATATTTAATTAATGAGAATAAGTGCTGTGGGTACAGACTGCCTTTACCTAGCATGAGCAATGTCTGTCACCTTCCTGTCACCAGTCAGAAAGCTGTTACTGGTGTGTTTGAGCACTCAACAATGAGCTCTTGCTCAGTTTGCCTGGGGTAGCAGCATGGTAAGACTGGCATCTCTTCAATTCACCCATTGGAACACCCTTTATAAGCATCTGTAGCTGCCTTCCTAAGTAGTGCAGCAACTCACAAGTAGTACAAATCAGAGACTGTTGTGTGCACTGATTTCACTCTTTGATAGTAGCACAGGTTGCTACCAGCATAAATAAGAGATAAACAACACGTGAAAAAAATGATTAATCAGTAAGATCCTTTTGCTAGTCCATAATTATTTTATCAAGAGTTTATTCATATTTGCTTGCCGGGTACAGTGGAGTGGTGGCCTTTATTGCTATTCTTAGAAGGTAGGTGTGGCTTAGATTTTTAATATTTTAATTGGTTTTATCATTCCAGGAAGAAATCATCACATCCTCAGGTGGGGAGCTACTCCTGGAGCCATGTGGACAGCAGAAGAATCCACCAGACTACAGCCCTTTATTTGAATAACCGATCCAGGACCAACAGGAATGCATTCTGGATAGCTGTAGTAATAGATAGTTACAAAAATAAACAATGGAAGTAGTTAACTCACTTTTAAAGCCACTGGTCTTGTGGCCAAAACGTATCCTCATTAGGAGGCCTAAAATATTTCTGGTTTGCATCTGAATTATCATCATCCTTATTGATATTGCTAGCACTTGAAAGGTGAATTGAAAATTCAGCAAATGGCAAAAGGAGACTACTTCCAAAATTTTTTCAAGGGGTTGTAGCCAATTGCACTGAGTGCTGAGTTTCTGTCTTAATTTTTTCATGTTTTATACTGCAAGAAGCATGGGCAGGGGCTATTCATAGAGTACTGTATGAAGAATCAGTGTTGGTGAACAGATTCTGTGTTCCAAAGCAAGGTTTGACAGTTTCTGTTGACAACTTCATTGCCCAGTGGTGCACTTTGATAACCAGAGAAGCAGTCTTCAAACATCCCTGAGAGGTTTGTGATGGCGTATATAATTAGGTGTAGCTTGAAACTTGCCACTTTTGAATTCAGGCCTACAAAGTTTTCTACAGCAGAGATAGAATAAGGTCATGCACATTTTATTTACATTTTCATCAAGCCCAACAGCCTTGGAAGGAACTTTACTCCTGTATAGTAAGTGGTGAGTTTATTCTAAAGAAAATTGTTTGATTTGCTGCAATTCTCTCACTGGCCTTGTCATGCTTTCCACTTTTAGATGTGCAAGAGACACAATGGATGTTGCTAGCTTTACTTTTCATAGGACTGGTTTATTTATGCATAGAAAAGATACAGCTAATTACATTATCATCATTCTGTTTTGTGTGCAAAAACAAGATGCACACAATGTGTTCCTGATCCATTTGCTATAAATTTTAACCCCATGAAAATAGACCAGAAGCCTAGATTTGTGGAGCAGTTGCTTAGTGTTTGGACTAGAAAAATAATAAAATCTCATCACAGTACTCATAGGAAAGGCACACTGAGCATATTCTATAAACTACTGCTTTGGGCAGGCTTTGAGCCCTGTGGGGTTCTCTTCCAAATCCTGGTGTAGACCCCTCCTGAACCTCCTGTAAATCCGTTTCTCCTCACACAGTCATTTGACTTTTGACTCACTGGTACCTTCTGTATTCTGACTGATCTAGTTGGCAAAATCAACCAGGAAAAGAGACTTGTCTTGTCCAAGCCAATAAAGCACACTGAACATTGAAGGTGCTACAATAATAAATACTTGTGGTAGTAATAACAACATTTTTTATAATTAATTTTATGGCTAGCTCATATTAAAGTACAGATTTTTACAGACTAGCTTTATTCTTGGTCAGGAACTTTTTCTTCTGTGAACATTGGGTTCTGTGTGATTTAATCCATCAATGTTTGTGACCCATGAAAAGCAAATTCTATTGAACTTCCCGCAGAGACAGCTGGGCAGTTTCTGTACTAATCACTTGGCACACTGGCTCAGGAGGTTTTAAATAGTTACTGGAAGCACCTGGGAAGAAAGCAAGTCAGGACACAGCAAATAAGCAAAAAGCAAGAAAGATCTGCTTTTTCTGGGAAACCAGCTCTGCACTTTCTGCCTCCTTCAGAGGCATCTCAAGAACCTCCTCAGCCTCAGGTTATTCACAGCTGCACAGTTTTTTCATTAAACAACTGGACCTCTACTTAAAGGAGAATGGAAAGGGACCTTTAAAATTATAAAAAAATGTAAGTATCCACAGATTTATCTTGAGGTCAGAAAGTGGTAGGTGACTGAATAGGATTAGACACCTAGGCATCTTTACAGGCCAGTTTTTGCCTTTATGCACTTAAGAAAACCCCCCAAAAAACCAAGAACAACAACAAAAGCCCCATGAAATGCTACCTTTTTTCTGGAAGAGGTGCTAGGCATGCTGGAAGACATGCAAACTCCAGTTTTTGGAAGATTACTCAACACAGTGCTGTGAATGTTTATAGACAGAATATTGAAGAACTTATTCCACATGCAATTCACATGCATGTGCTGATAAAAATACAGCTATTTATTTTTAGTGACATAGTTCCCAGCAACTGCTTGTTGTTTTGTTTAGCCATTAAGAAGGCGTGGAAATACTAGCTCTTTAGTTTATGTTGTCTCTTGTGATGTCATTAACATTACTTTCACTTCAGAGCACATTGCCTAATTCTAATTTTCTAATTTTTTGTCTGAATTCCATCCATTTCTAACTCTAAGTTTTACCTAGCTTTAAAATAAAACACTAGTTTCTCTGCAAATGATATTACTTTGAAAACTACAATTTCTGCTGGGAGTTTTACTATCCTAATTAATGCCAGAATTCTCAAGTAAAGGAATTGCTTGTTTTTTCTCCCCATGGCCCCACAGAAATAATGAAAAATAGCCAGCCAATTCACAGATTACCAAAAAAGAAATCCAAACAATATATAACCAGAAGCAGCAGCAATGAAATACAGTCTACTTGGCTGAAGATAAGTTCTAAAGGAAAGAAAAGGAGATCATAGCTAGCACAGACTAAAAACAGAAGCTTTCCTTGGTAGGGATGTGCAGCTGTTGCCAATACAGTTGAGTGAAGTACAAGCCTGGAGATATTTTCTAATTTAACAGGTGCTTCTTGTTGCCTAGGGGGAAACAAGACAGTAAGGGGACTATGAAAAGGTAGCCCAGTTAGAAGGAAGAATAGAAGATAAAGCTGTGAAGGAGTAAATATGGAAAATTAAGAAAATAAGAAAGGGTAAAATGTGTTCATCCTGTTGTCTTGAAAGGATTTTTGCTGCTTTGGGGGAAGACCTCTTTTCCTCTCTAGAAGATTTCAGCTTTGAGCTAAATCTACCTTGGAGGTAGATGTAAAATTCTTGAATCTGTTAAGAGCTGGGCTGTGCTGCAGCCTTGAATGCTTCCCTCCGTCTGCCTCTCCAAGCAGTGCTGGTCGTGGTGCTGCCATTTCCTTGGCTGCCAGGGTGGCTTTAGCTCATCCCCCTGGGACCTTCCAGTCCTGCTTCCTGACCTGTTTTTCTATGGGTAACTATTGGTGACGGGCGTGTTATGGAATTTCCTTATAAGATTCCCTGTCAATATTATTTGCTGATGAGACCACCAGGAATTCACTGAGAGGCCTGCTATGGTAACTGTGTTTCATGAAGAAAAATGCCACAACAGTAAGGTAAACTTTCAAACTTTAAAATTAATGGAACTTTTCTCATATGTTTCACACCTATAAAATATGGCACACAAGGTCTCCAGCTTGTTTGTAGGTATCTTTGAAAAAAGCATCTCGAGGATTTATTCTTGCTTTCTTTTCTGTGTTATTGTGGCTTTGCTTTAAGATTCCTTTTCCTCTTCCCAAGAGGATGGGGTAAGTGACCTCTGTGAAGTGTGTCCCTGGCCAGGCTATCAATTGCAGAATGAGGTGTTTGCACTTGACCAGATGCTTGCTTTGTGTTTCCTGAGATGAATCTCCTGGACACATGCTGTCAGATGATAATGATGCATAATTGATTTTTATAGCTAATTTCTTGCCAGGCAAGTGCTGTATGAAAGCTTCTCTTCAAATATTTGTTTACTGCTAGTGATTAAACCTATAACTTGTATATTTACATGATGGCCTGTAGCTAATGCAAATTTTCTACTAGGCTGGAGCCTTCAATGGGTTTGGTTTCTTCTCTATTGGAATTTCTTCCAGTAGTTTTAAATGAAGGTAACATTTTAGGGTATCTTTATACCCTAATAATTTATCTTTAGACTGGATGTTTAGTTTGGTCCTATTTGTGTCCTCATTAAGTATGTACAAGGAAAACACTTGGCATATTAATTTCTCCTTTAAAGTTCAGCTGCCATTTCTCCTCCATTCTCACTTTTAATGAGAACTTGGGTGGGAGGTCATAAGCTCACAAGCCATGGAGAGAAAAGAGAGGAGGCAGGACTGGTTTATTCCAGATAAATTTCCATATAACAGCAGTCAAAGCATGGATTAAGTACTTTTTGAGATGCATTGGTTTTTCTGCTTAGCATTCAAAGTAGTGTGGTCACTACTTTTCCCTCACACGACAGCAACAGGAAGAAATTCCTACTGGGTGAGAAAAAACCCAAAAGTTGTTCAGTAAGTAAAATTACAGTGCCTCAGGAATGATAGAGGAGTGTGGATCATGAATATAGTAAAGACATATTTTGCCTTTTGTGTGTGGGTGTGTAGACTGGGGTGATTGCAAATTCTTGTTTGGTAGGAGTTAATTTGTTTAATTGCATGATTGTTGTCATTAATGGTCAATGCATGTGAAGACTTGGCCAACTGTAATGCCTCTTCTATTCCACAAACTGGTAGGGCATGGATTGCCTGAAAGGAAAATCAGACATAGTTGTCTCAGACAAAAGTTACTAAGTATTCTTGTAGGTTATTTGGGGCAGAAAATTGTAAAATGTGAATGCATATCAGGATTTACAAATGTAGAAATTATGCACTGCTTATCACATAAAGTATGGTGAGTTTGTCCATGTAATTTCTACAGCACTTAAAAACTCAGTGAAGAATAAAGGTATCCCTGGTTATTCTGCTCTCCTATAGGAAATGTCAGCATTGTAAACAAGAAAATATCTTCTCATCCAGGAGCTTCATCTTAATAATGGACTACAGCAAGTCGTTTTTGAGAGCTGTACAGTGAACACTGCACTGCAATAATTAAAAGAGCCAGCCTGTTGCACTTATGTCTGTTCTTGATTCTCAAAGTTTTTTGCTAGTGATAGCCCGATGCTAATGTGAAATACATTTTTAGGAAGTCATTCAAATCCAGTGTAATGAAGAAGTGTTAAGGTATATGCTTCATTATCGTTTTTACTGTAGACATTTTCTCTCAAGGAATCCCAGAAAAAAATAAAATTCTAACAGCAATGCATAAGTTCTGGTCTGCCTTCTAGACAATATTTTGTTACATATCATGCTACTTCATTTATTTTGAATTTCAGTGGTCTATATGCTATATGGGAATCTGATTTTTTGAATAAGAAAAGAGCAGAGACAGACATGCAAGCTAACTGTTCTGTGGGACAAAAAATGTGCACTGAATTCAAGTGCTGAGCTCCCACATTTGCTGGAGCTCATGTGGCAGTCTTTAGTTGATAAATATGGAAATTTTTTATTAGGGCTGCTTGTTAAAATCACTTTTCACTTTCCCCAGAGCTACTCCAAAATCTTTCATTGACACTATTTAATGGAGAATGTTCTGTTTTCAAAATGCCAAGCTTCATGAAATTGTTTCAATTCCTTAGAGTAAAAAATAAGAAAGAATAAAATTATCTACAGACATTTTTAATTGCAGAAAATATAAAAGATGTGCTCAAATCTAACACATAAAAATATTTTTATTAATCGCTAAAAGAAAATGTGCTACATTATGCTCCAAATTCAATGCAGATATTCAATGTTTCTGACATTTCATTAGGTATCCATTCTCTCCCTTAATGCTAGTTTCCTTTTAAGGGAGAATGAAAATACCCAGGGAGCAGTTACTCAAAATGTCAAGTCCATTAAATATCTGATTTGATGACTGAAATAAATTTGTGAAGGTTTAAATAAGACCCTAGATAATTTTCTCCAGGAAAAGATCAAGCTAGGAAAGTGAGTTCAGAAAAAAAAAAGGGATACATCTTGTCCACAATTTTGAATATATTGTGTTACATGCTTGAAACCTTAGAGTATGACTTACATTTACACACTACAAGAAAGTCTAAGGATTAGAAAGTAATAGATTTAAATGGAATAATAAATAACATAAAGGAAATTGGACCTACTGTTCCATTTTCTCTGAAAAAGGCTAATTCTATAAATGGCTATGTAAAAGACCAAGCCTGTTCATGAACTGTGGTAGAAAAAAAAGGATCTAATTTTCCAAGTTGTCATTGTGATCAATCACAATAGAAATCACTTCCTGGATGAAGGTTTGTGATTAAGAAACACAGAGTTCAGACTACACATTCAAATACCAAATGGAAACATTTGCACTGTACCAGCTCCTTGCAAAGGTGAAACATGCCACAGAACAGCTGTTGTAGTGTGGCAAAAATGAGTAGCTTGGATTCCAGGTGTTCTCCTTGGGCTGGACTAGAAACAGGCACTTCAGAGTTCCAGGTCAGTGTTGTATCAGTTCCTCTGCCAAAGACCACTGATTATTTGAGGAGGCAGGATCAGCAGAGAGTGGGAAAACTTGTGAAACTTTGAAATATTACTACGAAAGGAAAAAAAACAACCCGCGTCCCCTTCCCCACCCTAGATAAGAATAGGTTTGTAATGGGGAAACAAGGAGGCATTGTGAAACTGGCAGACATTGTTTTCCTGTTGGTGAGGAGACACGAACACAATTTGTTGAAGTCAATGAGATGGAAATGGGGAATAAGGATTTCACAGCCGGATCATTTCTTATTCATTCTGCTCTACAGTGGTGCACATACAGTCATGAAGTGCTTGGAGTGCTAACCCATCTGTTCTCGGAGCAGCTCACATCCAGTGGGCTAAAAATACTTGGTCTGCCAAGGAGACACGCAAGGTACTTTGAAAAGGCTTGGATGCTTTTACTTTGGGCCACAGATAAAGGTGATAAATTAAGAGGCATTGGGGCTCTTTTTTTTTTTAATCTCTCTTCCTCCCCCAGACGTATTAATAATGAAGCAAACTCAAAACAACGAAGGAGAAAACTGCCTGCTGGCTAATGCTCTGTAATCTTGGGTCTGCACCTGCCCACAGTGCTAAAGTTCAATTCAAGTTACACTTCAGTAATTGATGATCACTTGCCATATGACTTTATAAAGCTTTTTAATCAATGTCTCTTGTGCTTCATTTTCTATCAGCAGCAAATCAATGAAATTTTAATGGAATAGAGCACCTACTTGAGGCTGAATTATGCTGCTTTACCTCTTTCAATATCAAGTAAAGTTCTCAAAGGCTTGACAGATAATAGTTTTTCAGATTTTTTTCTTTGATAACTTTGTTTCTGCAGAATGGTGACATCTTTTTAATCAGCTGCAATAAAGATTGAAGGCATTAATGAACTTGGTTTTACTGTGCTGTTAGAGACAATGGGAAAACGTGGGGTTTGAAGCTGATAGCTGGATCCTTATAAACACTGCAGCGGTGTAGTAGGGAATGCATTAACTCCTGGATCTGGTGTTTGAGGGAGAATCTAAAAGGATTTAAAAGTCTCCAGGGTAATGCAGTAATTAACTAGGCACAGGGAAGTACAAGGTCACGGACTGAGTTCCCTTTGAAGCTGGCAGTGGGAGCTGTATTGTTGCCGGAGCAGTGCCACCCATCACCTAAGGGCAGGGCTCCCCCAGCCGCGGCTGTGGGCAGGGATGGGCAGCGCCGGGGCCGCCCCTCAGAGAACAGTCAAGTCTCAGTCCCACGGCACATCTCGCTTTTCCTGGGGTACAATACACTGAAGGGATTTGAACCCGCTCGAACTGAGCCGGTTTCGTTGCCTGGCTTTGCTTTATGTCCCCGGCGAGCCTTGTGCCCGCTCTTGCCGGGCGCTGTGGGCACCCGCAGGGAGGAGCCGTGAGGGGCTGCGGAGCGTCCCTCAGGCGGGACGGTCTGGAACCTTCTGGATGCCCTCGTGCGCACCGCGCCCCTTCCCGCCCTGCCCGCGCGGGCTCTGAGGGCTCGGCTCTGTGGCCGTGCCGCAGTGCCTGTGCCGCGGGCAAGGAGGGTGCGGGACGGGCGGTCCCTCTGAGGGCTCCGCTCTGTGGCCGTGCCGCAGTGCCCGTGCCGCGGGCAAGGAGGGTGCGGGACGGGCGGTCCCACACAGCTCGCACTGCCGTGAGGGCTCGGTCCCGCAGTCTCGCACTTTTGCTAGAGAAAGCTTTCCGAGCAGTTTTCCTCAGCCCAAAGCCTCCTGTTTACCCAGCCGTACCCAAACCGGCTCCCGAAATACAGCCCTGATAAAATCGTGCCCCGTGGGTCGATTCAGGTTGAACAGAGCAGGTAATTTACAAAGGGACAGGATGAAACTGGCAGGACATGCCAAACTGTCCTGGTTTTTGTCCTGATTTAAAGACTCTTCACCTGCTGAAAAGGACTTAGTGCTCCTTGTGGCTGGACAACAGAAGAGGGAAGGCTTCAGGGAAGGAAGCTGTGCTTTTGTTCCCAAAGACAAGAGAAGGAACCCTCTTCTGCAGTAAAATTTACACAATGGAGGCAGACCAGTAAGCAAGATGCATTTTTTTTGTTCTATTTTGGCACAGCTTCACTGGATTGCCGGTGTACCAGCGGTGGAATGAAGGAAAGGTACGAGCTGATTGTTGAAACGGGGGAATCACCCACAGCAATTGCTAAGGGGGTCACATTCACTGCCCTGATTTGTTAACCAAGTCCAGTTTGAGTCTGATGTAGAATGAATCTAAAGGAAAAAATTTCCAATACGTTTGTATCTCCATGAGCTGCTGACCACAAATCACATATTAGTTAAGTATCAAGGATGTTTACAAAAATGTGAATGTTTTCCAGTTATTCCAATTGGTCTTGGGTCAAGCCTTGAATGCAAAGAAAATAAATCTGCCTTCTCCCCTTCACAGGCACAGCTGGGGCACACATTATCAGGGTAGTTTGTGTTTCCCTTAATGGAAAAGTTTCTATGTGATGAGGTAAAGCGTATCAGTGCCTGAAACTGTAAATTTAAATATTACCGCTACCACCTTGCTGCAGACAGCACTAAACACAATTTCAGATACAGAAGAGAGGAAAATGTCAAAAGGCTTAGAAATATCAAAACAAGAAATGCACAAAAGAGGATTGTGCTAGAGAGTAGAGTGACAAACAGCTATGTTCTGGTTGATTTGATGTGGTTTGATACAGTCTATAAACTTTCAAAAACTATTCAACACATACTGAAATACTGCTCAGAAATGTAATGCAATAAAAAGGAGTGTTTTGCATAAAAAGGAGTGCAAATGGCTATCAAGAATGCAGTTGTTGCCTGGTTTTCACAATGAAATTATTCTGTTTTGATTTCTTTGTCTAAAGTAATCTCTATGAATCCTTTTACTACAGAACAAGCTAGAGAACATCTACCCAATGTTAATGCTTTCTCAAATAGTTCAACTGAAATGTTTGTGCTTATTTAATACTTTGTGAGTATTTTTCGTGCTAGTTTAATTTTTAACAAGCCAAGGAGTCCAACAGAGAAAATAAAATGTGGACTTACGGCACAGTAATTGTGGTTGATGAGAAGCAGCAAATAAAAGGTGAAGACTCTCCTGTCCCCTTTCTACACAGCACAAAATTCAGGTAAAGAACTGCTTTGTGATGTGAATGAAAAGAAGATGCTATTGACTCAGCGTGGATGAATTCTAGAATCTTAGAATAATTTGGGGCTTTAAGGGGCCTTTGGAAGTCAAGTTTAAAATGTACTAAAAATTTTAAGATGGTGTCTCCTAGATCTGTGTGGAATTTACTCAATTTTCTTTAATCTTTCAGCATCCAAAATTTAATTTTTTTCCTTGTCACTGCACCCTCTGGAGGACCATAGCTGACCAATTTATTGGTCCAACTATCAGATCTGCCCTTTTATTTTTATGAATGTTTTTCAGGCTGTCATTTCTGGAGCTCATTGTTCAGTAGAGCTTTTATTGTACTTTTTTTGTTTTGTTTTGTTTTTTTTTAACTTCTACTTTTAAACTACAGTTTAGATGCCGGACTTTTTTGTGTGTGAATATGGGCAAAAGTTCTACTGAAAAGGCTGAAAAATATTTTACATAAACCAACTGGAAATTCTCGCCCCTGTTTTATTTTTTGCACTATCAAAATTCTTTATGTGTAGTCATAGAACACTAGGGGAGTTGTTGGTTTTGTTGTTTTGTAGAGTTTGTTATCATTGTTTTTGCTTTTGTTTTGTTTAAAAAACTATGTGATGAGACATGAGAGGATTTGTTGAAGGCTTCATGAAGTTTCTTCTTTAAGCTTGATATTTTAGATTGATTGTTGTTGCTGCATGTCTAATAAAATGCTGTTGCTCTGAGTTCTGTGACAGCTATGGGTATGACTGAGGTGTTGGGAGGTATATAAGAAAAAGAAAAAGCAGCCCATTTCTAACTAAAGAATGCAAGGAAACAATTTGTCACTACTGACAGCAGGAAAATGAATAAATATTGCAATAGATACATGTATAGTCAATGATTTTGTACCAGCATCTGAACAATGTCCTGTCAGGAAGGCAGGCAGACCAGGGTTATTAACTTCCTTTATGGAGAGCTCTCCTTCCAGGCAGGGAATTTGTGGTGGGAATCAACAACTTGGTTATTGGTTTTCCTGTATTCTTTCTCTTTCGAAAGTACTATGCACATTATTACACAATATTATGTTTAAGAAAAAACCCAAAACTCAAAACCAAAGGGCTTGGTTGCCTGTCCAGAGCTAGGCTCCAAAATTCACATTTTGGCACCACAATAGAAATGGACAAACTGAGAAGTCTCAAATATTCTACATAACTTTATATGTACGATGGATGTTTAACGTATTGGAAAAATTGAGATTCAATATAGATGTAAAAAAAAAATTTGAATCTGTGTTGAGGCACAGAAAGTTCTGTCAGCTCCTGTCAATGTATTTAGACACAGGTTATGAGTTCCTTATCAATATTAATCATAAGGCTGTAAGAGGTCATGTTTTCCAGGACAATAAACAGCTGACAATTGTAGCACAGCTCAGCCTGGGAGCTCCCTCACTATTTCTTCATTATTTTTACTTCATTTTTTCTTGTTGATCAGTTTTACAAGTCCAGGATCTTCTGCCACTGTGCTTGTTTCACATATTGACATCTTTCTCTTCTTGATTCCCACCTCCTGCCTTTTTTTTGCTCCTATTTTTTGTTTGTTTGTTTGTTACAATCTAGTGTTTGCCAGTAAGCTGTCACTTCAGTGCACCATTAAACTGTGCTTAACAGGTTCCTTTGGCACAGGTGCCAGAACAGAAACTTTTATTGTAGAAAAGTTATTGTGCAAATAGAAGAGAAGAAAACCTTGGATAAACAATTTAGTTAAAGAAAACAAAACTATTTCAGGCAAACAGAATTCATTCTGGTTTCATGGGTAACCATAACAGAACTCTCTTAAGTTTAAGAATAGTTCAGTGCCTCCACTTCCAGTGTCCCTTTAGGGCCTCATAGAATAGGTTCTTACCAGTTTTGATCTGAGTGCTAAAATGATGCTCTGTGAGTGCCTGCCTGATGGAAAAGTCCTAAAACTCCATGCAAGTTTGCCTTTATCTTCCTTTTACAACTCATTAAACGTCTGTTAGAAGAAGCTATATAAAGAATGGGAAGTCTCAAAAGACCACCTTGGTGGTCATTCCACGGAACACTTTCAGATGAGTGTCTGAGCTCCTGTGCTTCTTATTCAAACATCTGAACCTTTTGAGAAGGCTAATCTCTAATGATAAAAATGTCTTTCTGTATTTTTTAATCTATCCTGCTGTTTTGGATGGTAAATCCTTCAAAAACTCTTCAGAATACATCAAAATGTCACATTGTGCCGAACATCTACTTTTTTCCCTCTGGATCTTAGCTTAAAAATGAATGCTGTAGAATATGAGATCATTTTGGATTACAGAACAGCTTCTCAAAATGTCACTTGTAAATAGTCAGCAAATCCCTCATTATCAATAAAATGGCACTGATATGCAGTTAAAAAGTAATTTGTAATACTTCAAATCCATATCCTCACAAGCCTTTTCTCCTGTGGCAGTCCCACCAGCACCAAGCAAAATACAGTTTAATGCAAGAGGTATCTTTGGGGGTTTTGCATGCCTAATGAACTAGAAGAAAGTTTTAGAAACTCCTGCTGGACAAAGGACTTTGATTTTAATAGTGTTTTAAATGAAACCACTTAAAGTTGCTTTTAAGTCATCATCTTTCATCACTGTAATAGATATAAAATCCTCTAGTATGTGTTCAGATACCATTCATTTTCTGGATAAGAGTCACTATTGCATTGTTCACAGTACAAGCTTGGATATTCATCAATCTTTTTGAGGTTTTTAATCTCTGACTTGTGTTTAGTTACATTATCTATTCACTCATATTCCTTAAAAACTCTTCATCATGTGTGAAGTGAAAAAAAGCACCTCTCTAGGTGATGCTTGTGTGGAAATTGTAACTCAATAGGCCCAAAGCCAGTATTTCTTCAATGTAGGTCAACTGTAAAAATCCCATTGACTTAACTGGCAGAACACTTAGACCTGTATAAGAAGCAGAGAAAAAAAACAAGTCAATGGAAAAATAGTACGAAAATTTTATACCATCAGAGAAAATGTGGTGATGTTGAAGGCAAAGAGTGTGAACACAGTGGTAGATATTGGTGTTGGACTGCAGAGTGCAGGCTCATTTATCCACAGTGCTGGGCATTCAGCACCATGTTACTGCAAATTTGTCTTGTTTCTGTAGATTTTATGGCTGGAATTTTACTCTGTAGTTTTGACTTACCCGCTGAGGTTTTCTGACTGCTAATTAGGTGGCTGTTTACCCATTAATGTAACACAGCTCATCTTACATTAACATCGGTAAGTGAGCAGCCTGAACTGAGTTGTCCTTGAATAAATGACTCCCAAGGACAGTCCAGGTATCTGGTTGCAAGCTGCTGGCCAGTCAAACACGTGTGAAGTATTTAGGAAGCTTGTAAAATATAACTCATTAAGAAAAAAAATGTTTTCCAGTAGATAAATGGATCCCTAAAATTTTTGCTAAAAGAATAGCAGGGAAAATAATCTTGTAAAATGCATCTGTTACATGTGGTCGCTTACCAACAAATATGCTTTCAGTGATATGCAGTACAAGGTCTCCAAATATAGATATTTTTGAAAGGAAAAAAAAATCTTAACTATTTGAATAAAAACTGGCTAGATTTGACTTCCTGAAATAATCCAGTCTGAGTAAAGTAGTGCTACAAATGTGTGTGAGAAAAAGTTTTAATCATAATACCAAACCAATTTAGAATCAAATTCATGAAAGCTAAGTTTCAAACACATACATTTATTTTTAAAGCATATTACTCACATGCTCATTAGAAAAGTTTGTAGATCTCAGGTTGACTTCACTAAAGCCGAAACTGCCTGCACAGCTTTTCTTGTGGTTCCTGAAAGTATTTTATGATTTTTTCTCCAGTTTTTTTCTTCTCGTCTCTCAATGATGGTTCACAATTGAGCAGTCAGCAGTGCTGACTATGGATTGTACACCTTAATCTCAAAATGCTTTCTGCCAGGAGTCCAGACTAGATTATTGCAGTGGTGTCCCTCATCTAACACTTGAGCTGGAAACAACCAGGGCTGAACTTACTTGATTATCTCCATCCAAAAGGATGGAGCATGCAGACTCCAGAGGATAATCTAGACACTCTTCAAGATGCAGAAGGTAGAGATTTTAGATGTAAAAAGGGACTTTAAGGCTTAGTGATCATCAAAACAGGTCCTCTGAGGTAAAAGTATGTAAATGCAAGCCTCTTCCATAGTCTAGTCTATACCTTGGGTGTTTTGATTCTAAAGAATATAATCCTCAGCTTCAATTCATTCCCCACATGGGGTTTTAGGTGATTTAGGTTTTTCTCCCCATCACATTGTCTAGTCCTCTTGTCCTACCAGAGTAAATCCAGTCCCATTCAGAACACCAGCACACAGCCAGTGCACATCTGAAGTGCTGTTTTGAAGCTTCCACTCTGCTGTGTAGGGCTACTTGGTATCCAGGGAAAACTGTAGTGGTGTCTTGCCATGACACAGTGTTTCCACAACCTGTGCAGGGTGGTTGGATGTGGGCTGGAGACGTAATTGGAAAGATTGCTTGCTACATGATGGGCTGAATTCCAGTGACAGACCACCATAGCAATAAGGTAATGATGCAAGAACTTCAAGTCAAACACTAAGTATTTTAATGCAAAATGTTAGGTACCAAATGTTTGCTTGCTGGGAGGGTATATTTAATGCTACACAAACAGTTTGTGAAAAGGTATGTGCTGCCTAAGGAAGAAAAGTGCAATTAAAACCTCATTAAAACTGTTCTAAAGGGAAGAGCTTTGAAAAGCTGACTCTCTCAGAGGTTCAGAATAACGAATTTCTTTCCTTTTGAATCTAGAGTACAGAATCTGAGAACGAGAATATTGTCTAAATACTGTTATTCACACAGATGTGAGTGAAATCTTTTGCTTTGCATATGCCTGCTGCAAGCAGGCGTGGAAGTGTTCCTCTTGTGCTTGGAGATCTGAAGTCAGTGAGCACAGTGTTGAGGCAAGCTGCAAACCCTGAAGCAAGTGAGTGTATATTAACTCAGCTCTGACAGTTGTTAAGCCCAGCTCATAAGTTTGGGTGCTCCACTGGATGATCATCTGTAACTCCCAGTGCTGGAGTCAGGAAACTCCTGATGGGCCAAAGTTAAAGGAGGAAAGACAGATCAATTTCTTTCCTATTTATTATCTCTATCTCTATCTCTATCTCTATCTCTATCTCTATCTCTATCTCTATCTCTATCTCTATCTCTATCTCTATCTCTATCTCTATCTCTATCTCTATCTCTATCTCTATCTCTATCTCTATCTCTATCTCTATATCTCATCTCTATCTCTATCTCTATCTCTATCTCTATCTCTATCTCTATCTCTGTCTATGTCTATATCTATATCTATATCTATATCTATATCTATATCTATATCTATATCTATATCTATATCTATATCTATATCTATATCTATATCTATATCTATATCTATATCTATATCTATCTATATATCTATATCTATATATCTATATCTATATATCTATATCTATATCTATATCTATATCTATATCTATATCTATATCTATATCTATATCTATATCTATATCTATATCTATATCTATATCTATATCTATATCTATATCTATATCTATATGTATCCTAGGCTAGAACCTTTCTTCATATAAGATAGGGAACCTCCTGCTGCAATATTCTGCCAGGAACTGACAAGGGTTTGTAACTCATCTCATATGTATAATGAGGGTGGTTTTGACAGGCATGGAGTCAAGTAAGTTGCATTCCAGTTTTGTCTGGACATTCACCATTAAACCTTTCTCAGGGTTTGGCAGACACAGCCAATTTAAAACATTTCAGATCACAGTAAAATTGGAACAGACATAAATTCCTCCTTAACTAGTGTGTCCCTGTCACTGCAAAGGCCTGAGTTCTGAAACGTCAGTGAATTCACTTTCTCATCACTCTTCTGCTTAGGAGACAAGCAGACAGCACCTTCTGTAAAAATAAATATTTTAATAGCATTTGGTTCTTTGGCTTGCATGTGGAGCTATGGTTTGAAAATTAAAGCCAGAGAGCAAGACAAAAATTGACTTGTTTTGTAGAAACAGTAGCCATTTAAGGACCAGGATCACTGTCTGCTCTTCCAAGAAATACAGCAGGCAGGGTTGAGCATTTTGGCAGCACTCTGCAGTTCATATATTTGTATCTCAGTTTCAAGCACAATCTTGATTGGGAATATACTACAGCCCAACTTTTCAAACATGATGAATAATTTTGCATTGTCTTCTTGTGTTAGAGACATTTTATAAGGTTTTATATTTGTTAGTGCTCTGCAGAACAATTCCTTCCGAATGAACTTGGGCAAAAAATTGAGGCATCCAAAATCAGTCATTTTTGAACAATCTTTCTTTCAATGTTCTTTGATAAAATTCTTCTCAACAGTTCTTGATTAGAAAGAAAATTTCCTTCTAAGAAAATTAAGGCTCTGTAATATGGTTATCAACAAGAATGCTCAATTGGTGAATATTTTTTATGTGTTACATATAGTACACAGATCCAATGCTGTAACCCAGCCTAATTAAGAGAGTGTTTAATTCCTATCTGTCCCACCATCATCTTTTTGAGAAGATAAACACAAAATGCTGCTCCTGATCCAGGGATGTGTAGAGGAGTTTGTTTGGCAGGAGCAGAAATGCCTTTGATACTAAGAAATAGTTCAGCCCTTTTGGCTCAGTCTCAGGTGGATGTGGAGCAGCTGGAGGCCAGCAGCTGCCCTGGCACTCAGGTGAGAGTGGTGAGGAGTGAGGGCTCTTTCGCCCAACCAGTCCATTGGGATCTTTATTTTGGAGTCCACAAAACCTTAGGTCATCTCCTCATTCTCTTTTCACTTTTATGGGAATGCACGGGAAATCAGTGCAAGGTAAAAATCCCTCACAGACTGAAATGAAATGAAAGGAAAATCCATCCCTGCTAGCAAGTACCTGGACAGTAGTTCATCCAGGAGTCGGGCTGTCCCTTCCTCATGATTTGTTGCTGGTGCTTCTTCTCTTCTACATTATCATGTTCCAACTGTGTGAGCTCTCAAGATCTCCAGGTAAGTGCTATTAGGAAACTTACTGTGGTTTTTTTTAATGAATAACATGATGGACTAAAGCTGTGATTTTTGATATCTCAAATTAAATTTGGTATGTTAAAATTTTACTGAAAGTGTGAAAGAAGTTTACCCAGAGTTTCACAGCTGTGATGACTATTATCAATATTTAAATCCATGGACACCACTGAGAGCCAGTTTAAAACAAGAACTTGAATGTCAGTCTCTTGTCTCTGTTTCTCCCTTCCTTTTCTTTACTTTTGTACTCAGAGAAACTGAATTCATGTAACCAACTTATCTTCTTACTGTACCTTGCAGCCTCCTGGCTGTGCCACCAACACTGGATGAAGACATCAGGAATAGATTTGTTGTTTGAAGGGGAGGAGAGAATGTGTGTGGGGGGAAGTTTCTCAGGTCTTGGTGTGTTCTCCTGAGTTTTTTTCTCCCACAACTTGAGAAGAGGTTCCTAACTGAGACAAACTTTAGGTCATGAGGTTGATCCTGGTAGTAAGTGGAGGATAATGGGCAATGGAGGGTGATGGAAGTGACTCAGCAAGAAGTCAGGAGAAGGCAGGTGTATATGGCTGTGTATATGGCTGCCTATATGGCTGCCCGCTTCTTTGCACGGCCTAAGCAAATACTTGCAGAGACAGCAAGATTGTTAAGGAGTCCTAAATTTTGGGAATATGCTCGTAATGCACCACAGCACTGCCAAGGCTAAATTACAGACATAATGGCTTGAACACAGCATTATTAGTCGCATTTACTAATTAAAAAAATTATACTGTTCCCCCCAAATATCATTAGAGAGAAATTATACAGTATTGACATTTCCCTGAGAAATTAGTATTAAAAACAACGTTGTTGTCCTCATAATGCAAATAATTAAATAAGGGAAAAACCAGCACCAGCACATATTCCATGGGCTTCAGTCATGATAGCAATGGATGTTGTGAACTGAAATTTAAAAAAGAATGTGTCTACTCTGAATACTTCATGCCTCTTTTGCACAATTTATCTACAAAACACTAGGCAGGTTTAAAATATTTGCTTTGAATAGCTGAAAATAACTTGGCTGTTACTCAAACTCTTTCAATGACTTAAAATAAGCTTAAAAACTGAAGCTACTAATGGTAAAATTTTCTATTCAGGGATTGCATACACATAAACCTGGGAAAAGTTACTATTACCTATCATTCTTGCCGTAAAGCTGCATGAATGTGTACAGTGCTCACAGCTTGAATGTGCAAAAGAATGTACTATGCAGAAGAGGTGATGATCAATGCAATTTAAGCACTTCAGGGACCATCTGGGCTTTCAGTTATTTTAAGATGGAGAAAAAACAGCTTGACATGTTGACTGTGAAACTGCAAATACCAGCCATGTACAATATTTTTCAGTATTTTGTTTTGTGTCTTTTAGCAAAAGAATGCTTACAAATGTTAGAAGTATAGCACTAGAAAGGGACCTTTTTTTGCAGCTTGTCTCCTTTCAGTGAGATAGCATTAATGACAGATGTTTTGTCCCTTACTGTCTAAGCAGTGACACAACTTCCCTGGCCATTAATGATAGACAGAAACACTGTGAATTAGGAATTTATTTTCCAGACTCCATCTAAAATCTCTTCAGTAGCCAAAGTTTGTTTCTCTTTTTCCTCCTTCCCATGAGACTGGAGAACAATTTATTGTTATAGCGCTTTTACCATCTTTCATATAGAACTGTTGTCATGTTACCTGTAAGATCCCTCTTCTCTAGACTAACCCTGCTGAATTTGAGCAGCCTTTCCTTTTAGTTCATATTTTTAAACCTTTGACTCTTAATGTTCTCTTCAAGATTTGATAATTTGCTTTTGTCTGCCTTAGGCAGACAGGCCAAACTACAGTCAGGATTTTAGCTGGGCTCTCACCAGGATGGTGAAAAGCAGAGCAGTTTTCCCCAATTCAGATTTACAGTATTCCTGTTAATACAGTTCAGAATAAGCTGACGCTTTTTCAGGTCTTATTCAACCAGAATTTTCCCTGGTATAATCCGATGGTTTGTTTCCCTTCTTTGTATTTACACTCTTTATTTCTCTTTACTATGGGCAGTGCTTTGCTCTGGTCGTAATTGAATTTATCTTACTGTTTTTAAACCATTTTTTTGGCTTACCAGGGTTATTCTAAATCTTAGTGTTTTCCTTCCATATGCTTTTAAATTATCCCAGTACAATATGATGTGTGAATTTCCTGTATTATTTAATTACTCAAGTAATTTATGGGTATTATGGCTTGAATAGTTAAAAAGCCCCATAATCACAGGGCAAGCTTCTGAAAGATCTCACAGTGTCCTAGTCTGATAAGTCATAAGCTGCTAATTTTTGAGATTATTTCATTGGCCATCCCCAATTATTTCCAGTTTATTGTGATTTCGGTGTCAAATGCCTCACTAAATCTGAGGGTGGCCCATCTATTGCTTAACCTTCTTCACTAAGCCAGCTAGAAGGAAATTCACTTGCTCTAGTGAGATCTTTTATTTACATCATGGAGCAGATTATTTTATTTACTTATCACTATACTCAGAATGCTGCAAGTCTTTCAGAATCTTCCCAAATATCTCAGCTGGGTGATCTGTAATTCTCAGGTAGTTCTTACACTTTTAAAAATAGGTTTGCTTTTCTCCCTCTGCTTTTGCAATCTCAGTCATACTTTTCCTATCAGGACCAGTTTCTGGTCTCAAAGCACAAATATAGGTACTGTGTTTCTGGGGGAGCTCCTTCCAGCTGTGATTAGATTCATCTTGCAGGCTCACTGCATTTCATTGCTGTCACTCTCTGCATGCGTGCATGTATGCAGGCACTCCCAGAAATCTTTGTACGAAGTTCAGAAAAAGCAGGCTAGAGCCCACAGAACAATAGAGTTTTTTCAAAACCTATCTCACAATATCACTATTAGGATTAAAATATACATAAAGGAATGTTTGCGAAGATGGAAATTAACATGTACACTGTAACATGGGTGTGGTACTTGCCAAGGTTCAACATTGTACATAGATGTACTGAACATTGGGTAATTATTTTCTTTATTTCCACATCCTAAACTTATGAAGGAAATTAACAGAATTTTCTCAGAAGAATTTGAGTTATGGCTGTGAATACCAGATACGCAGTGTTCCTTCTCTGGAAAAAAATATTGAAAGCTGTTAGTGCAGGAAAACCATAGTCCCAGCCTGAATTATAGGGTTTTTTTACTATTAAGCAAAACTAAGCCAGTTTGTATAAATGAATTTGGAATGGCAAACATACCCCACAATACCCACAACAATTAAATAATTATCCAATTCCATAATGGAGGGGTAGGGAGAGGGCAAGGGCACAGGCGGGCCTGTATTTTTAGTAGTTATCCCACATTGTACATGCATGTACTTTGTTTGTAAGTTACAAGGCAGTGGGTAAATTAAGATATTTTTAGTGAAATATATGTTATGGGAAATCTCCAGTTGAATGAGATGGTGGAAAATGGTACAAAATAATAAAGTATGGATTATACAAGTTGCAAAAACTATCTTTGCTCCATAATTTTCAGTTTAACAATGGATCAACACTGTTTCATGGGTGGTTATTTACTTGAATTTATTTAAGATTTGAAACAATAGTGCCTGCACTGTTAGAGCCTGGATATTGTCACTGGATATGTGGAAGCAAATAAAGTGGAAGCAAAGGCATTAGAAAACCAATCAGTATATGATCACCTGCTGCAATTGTCTGGAGAACTTGATTAGAGCATAAGAAGTCCTCAGGGTTTGTCAGGGCAAAGCTGATAAGTGCATGGCACTGGTACATAAAGCACATCCTGAATTCCATGTAAGGACACTTCAGAATAGAGGTCCTGTGTAGGAACTCAGGGAAGCACTGCACTGGATGGAGATGGCAACCCTGGCTGAATAGTGGCCAAATGCTGTTCCTGAGGTTACATTAGAATGGTGAGAATGTGTACCCTTGATGAGCTCTGGTGATAACCCTGTGGCTTAAATTTTGCAGGTGAAACATGTTGGTTTATAAGGGAATGGAGCAGACCTTTGTCCATGTGGGGTTTTTTCTGAGGTACTTCTGGGAATTGCCTCATTTTCAGTGAGAATTGTTGTTTGAGGCTGAGACTGTTACGAGGTTAGGGAAAATACTGTTCAAGGAAGATTTATTTTGAGGTAAATCTAAATGACTAATTAGTCAGCGATTAACAGCTTAGAGGAAGGCAGCTAGAAGTAGTCGATACTCTCCTCTGAACTGGACTCTGTATCTCACAACAGAGCGGAGTTTTGCCAGTTCTCATAATCACATATCAAACCCTCAGTGCAGGTTGCCCAGCTTCCATAGGATCAGCTGAAGTGTAGCCATGTACACCAGCTGAGATTTTCACCCCTGGAGCTGTAACAATGGAAGCATCAAGATAAAATTGGCACGCCAGGTTTCCTTTTGGGAGCTACAGTTTATCTGGGAATTAAGTTCTTGCATTGTAGGGGAGAAAAAGACTTTCAAACATGAAAATAATTAATGAACATTAAGCAGCAGCTAAAGCAAACTTAAAAGTGGATAATCATGCCTTTCACTCGCAGTTCAGATACACTGTGTTGTTATTTTTCTTTCAGAACAAAGTCAAAAGGATTGAATTAGGGAAAGTAAGATAATTATTTTAATTGTAAATACTGATTTCTGCATCAAAGACTCCATTTCTGCTTTTAGTAGTGAGTTGAGAATGTTTTGGGGATTTATTATCTTTTTCCTAGGCCTGTTTTTTTTTCAACTCTAGCACCAAAACTGATTCCACTCGCTCAATATGTGGTCTTTCATCACATTATTAACTTTGAGAAAAGTCTTTCCAACATTTCAGAAATTCTTTAATAGAATAAATGCCTACAGTTGCAATAACTGTTTCTTCTGACCCATGGGGGTTTGTGTGTCTGATAGCTGAGGAGCAAACATCTTTTTATGAGTTGAAAGGGAAGTATCACACATTCCAGCTGTGATACATTTTATTGCCTGAGACTTCACCATGTGCATTAGGCCTTGAAATTAAAGTTTCTTGTTAACTGAATGTGCTCCTATTAAGATTTGCCTCAATAAAAGCAAGAGTTGTAGTGAAGACAAAAAGCCTTTGTTTGTTTGCTTTTTTGTAGTAACATTGAGAGTTACAAGTCACATATGTTTACTTTTTCAGTTAAGTCAAAAGCTGCTGTTTAATAAAACATTGACATGGCTTTAGTTATAGTAGATCAACATGATAATTAATTTCCCCATGTTCTCTAAAGAGCCTCCTTCACGTTGGAGATGTGGGATGGAAAACCTTGTATATACATCCTTTATGGCTTTTGCTGGCTTCTAAATTCCTGCTGGAACTTCGTGACTTGAACTTTACAGCAGGACTTGTTTCTTCCTTGTAAGAAGATGGAGAGTGAGAGACAAAAAGTTCTGGTGCTGGTGTTTTACAATATGTGTGTCTGAATCAGCCAAATTCTCAAGAGTCCTTTCATTAATTTCAATGACACCCTATCAGTGTGTCTTAAGGCCTGATTTGATGGCCTGGGACTACAAAAGGGCTTCAAAAATTCTTAATGATATCATTGTAAGTGCTGTTATTTTTATGAACATTTGAGTTATTCATTCATTTTTCGCGACTATGAATATATCTATACCTAAATGAGTATTAGTGCCACGTGTTCTCAGAGGTATTTGATGCATTCAACAAAAGCCTTGTGAGGTATACTTTTTTTAAATTAAAAATTGCTTTTGATTTTTATAAGTACCTGAGATGAAGAAGATAAAAAAGGAGAGAGAAATTTTAAAAAAGTGATATAAAATTTTCCATGTTGTAGCAAATTGTCTACAAATTTTCCACTAAAGCAAAGTAATTTTTTCCTCTTGCTGTAGTTTTGAGTTGCTTTAAACTGCAAGTAGTAGCTTAAAAAGGAATAACATTATGGCAGAGAGGATCATATTGAATACATTTAGCTAAATAAATAAACTATCCCTAGTGATTTGATGGAACACCAAGATTTCCTGTTACCACTCTTTCTTTTTTTATTGTTTCTAGACTTATGCACCCAGATGCTTGCACAACATGTAAGTAATATATATATATAATCATCAGTGACAACTGTGGCATGTGTTTGAGACACACATGTGGATTATTAATCATGTTTATTCTCAATCTGAAGTCTCTAATATTCTATAAGAGGAAAGTACATTATTTAAGTCTCAAAGGGAAACTAGTGTCTCTTAATCAAAAAATCAAATAGGGGTGAATGTCCAAAAAAGATGTTGGTAGCTAATACAGGAAGGAAATTGTTTATGTGCAACAGTCCTCATAGTAATAAAATAGAAGTTCCCTGCTTTAAATTAGTCTAACAAGACTGGATCATTTCCTTACTTAGACCTTGGTAAACATCTGTTCAGAATGAGACAAACAAGTAATCATTCAGAATGATACCTATAGACTAATAACATTCAAGAACTCTTGTTAATTTTTTGGTTGACAAATTGGGAAGTTGTAGAGATGTACCACAAAACTACTGAAAATAAATAAATTACACTGACTCAGTTGACATTAAAACCTGGAATGAAACTGTGCATGACTTAGAAAGATACCTTAAGGAATCACCCTATTTATTGTTAGATACTAAAGTCATTATGAGTTGTATCTTCCCAGGAAGTTCCTAGTGCCGTGCCACTGTTGATATCTGAAACAGTTGTTGTGAAACCTGGGTGTTTCCATTTCCCTGCTTTTGGAGCACAGGCTTACAAGTGACTATTACAAAGTTCATAGTACAGTGTCAAAATTGTCATGTAGAAGAGCTTCATGCTGCTTCTCCTGTGACTAGAGCTTGAGTGGAGCAATAAAGCTGTTTTTCTCTGTTTCATCTGGCTCTGATACCCTATGGTTAAGGGTCAAGACCCTTAATCAATTCTCTTTGAGTCCTGTGTATCTGATTTCACACTGCCCTGAGCCCTTCCACAGAGGATTCTTGCAATCTCTTGCCTACTTCTATTACCATCACAAATTTCTGTTGGCACCCTGCAAAACGAGGTCAGGAGAACTGAAAGCAAATCGGGTAAATTTTGGTGCATTTTAGGTAATCAGTGATGTTCTTCAGTAGACATTTTGTAGGCGCACAGAAAATCCAGTCTGAAGAGCAGTACGACAATGATGTTTATTTTAGCAACTCAACAGGAACAAAATTACCATCTTTAAAAAAGATATGGCAAAAATTAAAATATACCTATTACCCATACATGGGGGAAAAGCCTAAACCTTCATGATAGTTTGACTCCAAATTTAGAAAAAAAAATCTCTTCAAAGAAGTTTGGAAGACTGATGATTACACAGGTGGAATTCGTAGGAGTAGTGTTGATGGGGAATCAGATTATAGCAGAAGTGTTTGACTGGGAAGTGCTGTGGGGAATATTGTGTATCGAATGCATGTGAAATTCCTAGTGGGTGCATACTCCTGGTCAGGTTCTTTTAAGATCTTGGTCTAGAAAGACATGAACTTTATTACTGTTTGTCCCCTTGTGTAAATGCAGAACTGAAAGCACTGAGTCATTCTGGCTACATCATGGTGCTCTTATCCTGGCTCACTCATTCTCCACGTCTTTACTACCATTCATGCCAATTTCCTACACACAGTGTATAGGGTCCTATCCTTAATGTGCTCTTCTGAGAGCATTCTGGCTTTTTCCAATCAAATATTAATTACATTTATCCAACATGGTTTTAAAAGTTATTTTCTAGTCTAATATTATTCAGGAAATTTTCCTGTGACACAGTCTTACAACACTGATTGTGATGTAACAAACACAGCAGTAAGGCTAGTGCCTGAGGTCTTAGAGAAAAATTATTAAGGTTCATATAGAATTTTACAACAAGAATAAATGTTTCAGATAAAATCCCAAGGACAAGGCAAAGGGCATTTTAATAGAAAAACTAGTTTCTATTTAAGTTCTACAGGGAAACTTCACATTTGAAAGTTCTTATTACCAAACAAAATGGGTATTCTTACTATGCAGTCATATGTTACAGGTCTGCCTTTCTTTGCACAGGCATTGTGTGAGAACCGAAGTGATGAAATCTATCTGGAATCTAATTTAGCAAGGTCAGCCTTATCAAAGGTTGGGTACCTCTGTCAGATTACCTGGCTCCTGTGGCTTGGCTCTGTTTGTAGAGTGGGAATAACGCTAGCAGGTGGCAGCACTGAAAGGCTGAGGGAGCTGATTCAGAGTGTGCTGTGGATGCCCTCCCCTGCACACTCCTCCTGGCTGCTGCCGTGGCTGGGAGTGCTGTTCTGCATTAGAACATTATCAGCTTTTCATTGTAGCCTTGTTCTGTGAATAGCCCTGGCATCCCTTGACTGCTCACATGCCTCACCAAGACAGAGCACTGAAATTCCATAGAGAGAAGCTTTTCATTCCCTCTGCCAGCACCATCCAGAGGCAGAAAAAGTTATCTTGAAAAATGAGTGAGGCTTTTCTTTGCAAAATTTTGCATAAATTCCCCTCAGCAGAAACATCTTTCCAAAATCAAGAGATTTAAAACATTCACTCTGATATTGTTTTGGCAGTTAATGAGATCTGAAGTTTTAATGAATTTGAACTCAAACAAATTGATATTGTTCTCTTTAGAAGTATAAAGAAAAACAAGGTCATGAATAAAAGAGAATTATTAAGGAATTATTTTATATGATTATCTGTTTAAGGTTGTTCTGACTATCTTCATTGTTTTGGATATGAGTCCCTTTTCCCTCTCCTTCATTTCTGGCTAAATAATACTATGCAAGTCTGAAGGTATTATAAAGCGAATAAAAAGCCAAATTTAGCTAAATTGATGATGCCACAGTTCCACTGTCTCAGGTATACAGCTGCCTTACAGCCTGAAGAAAAAGAACACTGACTTGAAGTATAGGCTAGAATTTGAGGGGTTTTGTTTGTTTGTTTGGTGGTTTTGGTTTTTTTTAGGTAGGATGTGTGTCAGGAAACTTTAACACATTCCAGCCTGCTTATATGTATTAAATACCAAGGAAATGACTTCTACCTTTACCTTCCCACCACACAATTTATGCAGGATAGAATTCACTAGTTTGTTCTAGTTGCCTCTATGTGAAACTGAATAGATATATCAATTTATTATTTAAGATAACATCTTATAAAAATTCTCCACTGACACTAGTGGTTACCTGCCCAGCTGGTCACTTCAATACATATATTCCATATGTACTTGTACATTCACTTTTACACAAGCAAAATAAAGTCAGCTAACACTGTCATCCTGCTTATAACTATAAAAAATTTCCTCATCATTTGAAACTAAAGGGAAAATTATATTTTGACAGAATAATCATCAGGGTAGAATTAATGCAGATTGAAACACCTCTAGGAAAGTTAAGTAAATCCACCTGACAAATACATTCATCTTTCTCCAAAACAACATTGCATTTGTTAGTGTGTGGTGAAATAAATCAGGAAACCCATGGTAAAGCAGGACTTTTTTATCCTTTGGAAGAATTTGCTTGTAGAACAGGATGTCTTGTATGGCCTTCTAGAGACAATAAAATTCAAAATACTTATGAAAATAGTTCTGCATGTCTCATGTGCAAGCTTTCACATACCATGTGCTCCTGTGTGTACCCTGAAAGTTCATGTCACAGTTACACAAAGGAATAAAAATGGAAGGAAGACTGGGATAATACTGTGATGCTCAATGGTAGTTGGCCTGTGAGTTGGTATAAATAGTTTTCACACTGTTGTTATTTGCTATTCAGACTGTAATTCATTCTTCATCATAGCAAAAAAAGAGAACTCCTTCTCTTCCCCCCTTGGAATATTTTAAGAAATTAGGAGATGGCAAATTTTAGAGCATCCTCCAATGGCTAAGTCATGCAGGAACTTGTAATCCCATGAATCACCAATGGATATCACTGCCACTACAGAAATGAATATTTAAGTGAAAGAACTACTTTGAATGGGGGAATAAGCTGTGTCCATTTAAAAGTGCCATGGTGGGCAAGGGGACCAAGCACTTTTGGTGATATAATTTCTTGGAACACAGCATTTGAAAGAAAAAAAACACCATACCTACACAGAAATGCCTTTATGAGAAAGCTTGTTGGAGTGCTCAGTTTTCATTTACTCATAGATCATGAGGATTAGAAGAGAAAATTCAGATAAAATACAGTGGATCAAAACACTTAATTTTGTAGTTTTATGATTATTTAAAATTATTACAGATTTCTTTCATGGGATCCAATTAATACCCATTGTAATGAAATATGAGTGACAAGTCTGAATCATCAGAATTTTCTCTCTCTCTTCCTGCCCTTCATTTTTTTTTTCCCTCAAGTGCCTACAAAGACCTCAAGGAGAATTCTTAGATCTGATATACTGGCTTCAGTGCAGAGGAAACCAGGCGCTTTCTGTGGGTCTGGTTACAAGATAGATCTTGGCAGTTGACTGAGTTTACCAGTTTCACTTTAAAATGTGTGGGTCAAGATATCCTTCCTTGCTGTACCTCTGGAGGCTGTGCACTACAAACTCAGAGCTGCACTTGATTTTTCTCTTCAGAACACTCCCTGAATTAGACTTGCTAACAGGTTATTCATGTAGGCTTCATTTCAGCACTAGGGAACACAGTTTACAAACCATAGAACAGATCACTCTGCAGCCTTTTCCTTCTTGATGCTTCCAATGCTTTGGAAGATGATATGTGGTTTGTGGTTTTTCCCCGCATTTTACTCTGCCATGAGATGTTGCAGGGAAGAAAAAGCAAACTCACGTACTTCAGTTTCCTGAATTTTCCCCCTGTTTCAGGACTTGTACGTGAATGCATAGAGGGATAGCAGGCTATGCCTTACCATAGTCCAAGCCTCAGTTTCTGATGTGCAGTTTCTGTTGCTTGGACTCCTTTCAGGTGCTTGAGGCCATCCCATGCCCCCTCTCCTCCCCTGTTTCTGAGTGCCTATGCCACTATGGCGAAATAAATCCAGTCCCGAAGAGGATTTAGATCTTCATCTCAATATTTGCTCTTTGTCAGTACTTGACCCTGTTTGTAGGAGTTTTGTTTTGAGGTGTAATAGGAAGGTTGTGTTACCTGATGTAGAAGCTGAGCAGTGTTGATAAAGACTGAGATTTCTTGATGTGAAAATACAAGTGTTCACTTACAGAAGACCTGTAGTTTCTTCAGTTTTATGGGCTTTACAGTAGAAGCTATGTCTTGTCTTCTTCCTTTCCTTCCTTCATACACACTGTGGTGTTATCTCTGAAATAGCTTCTCTCAGCTGTAACAAAGGAGAAGAGCTCCCATTGCATAAACTACTAGCATTTATTAATACAGGATGGCAAAAGTCTGATTAAGCTAAGGAAAAAGACCATATTATGAATAAATATGGAAAGATTTAAAGGTGCACCCTTTAAAAACCCACTGTTGTAGTGTGAGGAAGAGACAGATGGGTACTATTCACCTAAATCCACAGTTCATTTGCACTTGGGCGGAGTCTGGTTTCTAGACAGCTGCCAGCCAGATGCCGTCCCTGGCTGTGTTTGTCCATCTGTAAAGGAGAATGAAACGCGGCCAGGGGAAGGGAGCCTTGCTGGGGAGTGTGGGACGAGCAGGCCCGTGGAAGGTTCCACCCTGAGCAGGTAAAGGAGCTGTTCTGTGCCAGAGAGCCACCGGCCGGACCTGGTTCTCAGCAGGTGGCACTCTTGAGCTGATCAGCTTGGCACAGCTGCTTCCGCACGGCATTTCTCCCTCCCCCTCGTTTTTTAATGAATTATATTCTTTTAATATCATGGTGATGTCTTCCGCATGTGTCTCAAACTGCAAGTCATGATAGGGTGGTGTTGTACCACTTTAAATGCAGAGAGCAGCAAAAACCGTGCTCAGGAAGAAGGTTTTGCACTTTGTTCCTGCTGAAAGTCCATTTGTTTCTGCAAACACGATAAAACCTGCTCTGATTATGAGTAGTGTCTACTTGTACCACGTTTTAAAAGACTAATTTTTTTCTTTAGTTGCAAGAAATTTCATGCATATTGACAAGATATATAATAGCACATCAAACAGCTATGGACAGAACTTAGGATGGTTCAGTCATCCCCGCATCCTGGCCTGTGCACCAGATGCAGGAAAATTAATCCTGTGGGGGAACCTTTATGAAAGCTGGCCCCAGCCTTGTAGGGAATTGCCTACCAAGTATCCTATTGCTAATACTGCCAGTGTCATCCTGCAGAAATATTAATGTGCGAAATACTTTTAAGAATAGGAATATTGTGGTTACTGTAGTTGTATTTTTTAACTTCCCTGCACCTGTCAAACCAGTTTCCAATGGCTGAATGCTCACATTTCACCCCTGCTGCTTCCCAAGGTATGAGATCTTAGGATTGTCATTGATATAAAACTGAACATTATGAAGGTCTAATCTGCTGAAGTTGATTTGTATTGCAGCAAGGTTTGGGTTTAAAGGAGATAACAATTCCTGCTTCATTCTTGTATAGCTGCTGTCTGAATTACATTCTTCCATTTAAATGTATGCTAATTCAGAGCTGTGTACTTTTTTTTTTTTTATTTCAAAAGAGCAGCTCCAATGACACAAGATGAATAAGAACAATCAGGAATAACAGCTAAGAATAAATACCCCTGCAAACCCTTCCTCTGTGTAGTTTGTAGGAGATATTCTACATTGACTCAAGAGGAAAAAGAAAGAAGACAGACTGTGACTTAAAAATGCTTACAATTGGAATGTTAGTATTTTTAGCAGGTAAATAATAGCATCCTTCTTACTTCCTCATTTATGTCACAGCTGACAAGTAAAAAATAGATTCAACAACACAACTAAATGTGTCTGTGTAACACACCAAGGGGTTATTTCAACTCTTTTTCTTCTGTTGATCACATCCAGTCTGGGATAAACTCTCCCATAACACAACACAGATGTGTTCAAGTTATTCCTGTGTATAATGCGTTCTTTGCCTCAGTCTTCAAGAGCACCAGCATTTTTTCTTTGGATACCCTGCCCCCTGAGCTGGAGGGCAGGAGTGGAGAGCAGGGTGAAGCCCATGATGCATGGGAAATAGTCGGTGTCCTGCTGAACCACTTTGACACACAACAAGTCTATGGGAGCAGGTGAGATCTATCCGAGAGTACCAAGAGAGCTGCTGGAAGTGCTCAATGAGACATTTTCTGCCTTTTAACAGCAGTCCTGGCTAACCAGGGGAGCCCCAATTGGCTGGAAGTCAGGAAATGTGATGCTCATCTACAAAAAGGGTTGGAAGGAGAATTGAGAGAATTACAGACCTGATCTCATCCTGACCACAGCCTGACCTCAGTGCCAAGAAATATGGTGGAGTAGATTCACTTGAGTGCCATCATGTGGCATGTGCAGGACACGCAGGGGACCACACCCAGCTAACTTGGTTTTAAGAAAGGCAGGTCCTGATTGACCAACCTTATCTGTGACAAGGTGACATGTTTAGTGAATGAGAGAATGGCTGTGGATGTTGTCTGCCTGGGCTTCAGTAAGGTTTTTGACACTGTTTCCCACAGCATTTTCCTGGACAAACTGGCTACTTGTGGCTTGGATGTATTCTAATAACCAATCTAAACCGTCTGTTGTGCAACTTGAGGTAATTTCCTCTCATCCTGTCACTTAGATTGTGCCAAAAGAGTGACCAAGTACTAGAACTGGCTGCCCAAGGAGTGATTGTGTCACCAACCCTTGAGGTATTTAAAAGTCATGTCGATGCAGTACTTAAGGACACGGTTTAGTGCCGGTGCTGCGTTAATGGTTGGACTCAGGAGCTTCAAGGTCTTTTTCAATGTAAACAATTCCATGGTTCTCTATATTGGGATGTCTTAGTCATTATTTTTAATACCTTAAAAAAAATCAGCTGTATTCCTATACACAATTATATAGAACAAGAATATATTGTATGCTATGTGTTCAGTTTTCTCAACTTTATAGAGGCAAGTAAGAAGTGAAAAGTGACTGAAGCATGATCCATATAATTCTGACTGTTGTCTGTCCTTAGCTGCTCAAAAACTTGGGTGTGGCCAAGTTAAAAATGTGTTATGGACAGCTAGACTAACTGGCTGCTTTCAGCAAGGATCTTGATATTTTCTTCAAAAACCATCTAGAAAGCGGTTTCTGTCCAGGTTTTACACTTCATGAAAAAGAGTGTGTTTCTTTACTCATCACTTCTGAAACCTAGCAGCTTTCCAGGCAGGTATTCCATCTAACTGGAGAGTTAAAAGGCATTTTAGAGCAGATGTTTCTGCAGCATCTGATATGACTCATCATGGGTGAGATGCTACTAGAGCACCAGAATTTATCCTCTCTTAAGACCAATAAGAAATAATCAAACTGCAGAGACAGTGCCCAGAGGTACGAAACATGAGATATTTCAGGGATGTGTCTCCAAACCTTTGTTGCTCAAAGGACATATGATGCCTCTAGACAAAATTGTTTCCCAGCACAGCATAGAACAACATCAGCACTCTCATAATGCACAGCTGTGTATCTTGTACCCTGTGGAGCTTAGTCTCTGCTCTGGAGAATTGCTTACATGACATTGCCATCTGGATGCATGCAAATTATTTTGTTCTTAGTTTTATAAAAACATTAGCCCTGCTGCTGAGGGGAGGTCATTCAGGGTGTCTTTATCTACGTGTACGTAAACACATCTTCCCTGCCCAGACAAGCTTACTGTGTATAGTTGCAAAGACACAAGAATTTTGTGCTGCTATAGGCATGCAAAGAAAATAGTGGTTTGCTTACTTCATTCTACTAGGGGAGATTATCATTACAGCAAGCCTCTTCTAGTTGTCTTTCATTTGTTGCAAACTACATCTGATCTGTGGCAAGCCCAGCTTGCTGGATGTGGGATGAAAATATCTCAAACTGTATATTTTGATCATCCTGTGCTCTTACTTGCCTCCTGCTGACCTTGCAATTGCTGGACATCCTCCTTGCAAGCATAGTGCTTGATTAATCTCAGTTCCCCTTCAGCCAGGCTTCCAGCAGAGTAGCTGCCCTGCTTACACTTCTTCAGGGCTCGAGGCTGTATTTGCTCTCTGGTTTTGAGGAGTCCTGAGCAGATAACATTGCTCAGGTCTCCTCAAAATTTTATTTTGGCTGCATGTGAATTAGCAAACGCACTGTAAAAAGTATAAATAAAGTGCAATTCAAACTAAATGGTATCAGTTTGTTTTGTTAGCTGCTTTCTTTTTTGAGAAAGGGTGACTTATTTAATCTTCTTTTAAAAAATGTCTTTAATAAAATAATATGCTAAGACACGTTTGTATGTGCGACGCTTCAGGAATTTGGCAGGTTGTGTGTGCATGCTGAGATGTTTGCCAGCCTCAGAAAAGGAATTGTGTTTTCTTAGAGCTGTTCCTAGAGTAAGTGCTCTTAGAAAAAGAGAGGATGAGGAAGAATATTTCTCAGGTTGCTGTCACGCTTCAGTCATTTTAACCTCTATATTTCACACATTGTGCATAAAGTCTATTCCCCTGCTGGTTCATGTAACCTAGCTAGTGAGTTCTGCTTAAACATGAAGTGATTTCACCCTGGACTCAAATTAAGGTTTAAATTCTTGAAACTCTGACACTAACATGTGACACGTTATGAAATGGAGTCAAGCTATCCTTCTTTATTTAAAAGACATTAAGTAAGAGAGGTGCTGGATGTTGGGCACCCATGTGACCTTTCAGAGGCTGGAACACTGAAACTTTCTTACTATTTTAGTTTTTAAAATACAGAACAAAAGAAATATGTACAAAAAGATAGCTATGTTGCTTTTTCATCTTGCATAATTTTCTGGATTATTTCAATAGACCAAGAAATGATGGTGTTAATATATGATAATTTTTCTCCTTATTCTGCAGGAAATAAATAAGCCATCCAAGTGGTTTGCTTCACCCATGTGAGTTCTCTTTAGTAGTACAACATTTCTTCTCAATACAACCCCGTTCTTACTTCTTTTTGTTGAAACCTACTAAGTTCTGTTTTGGCCAGAAACTATGACAAAGGAGATCACATAAGCAGAGGTTTAAGTAGGAAAGATTTCTTTGGCAGCCTAATGACAAAGCATTTCCTTCATTTCTCCCTGTCCCTGACATATTAACATGTTGACTTTTGTAAAACATGACTGCCAAGAGTATTTTATGATGCTGAGGAGAAATTATTGGAGATTATTTAGAGCTTTCAACTTCTGCCCTTTCTATCAGTAATCACCTAAATTACTGTCTCTGACCAGAACAATTATTTTTATCAGTTTATTAGGTGTGGATGGTTAGTATTAAAACTCCATGAGAGTCTTTGTATTTTCTCTAAAGTGGTGTGTTGTACAAGAAACACAGATGTCAGGGTGGATAAACAAAAATGAGCTTTCAAGAAAAAGCTGTGGGAAGAAGTTTAAGGGAGTCCTTGGCTGTTTACAGTTGGAGATGGGTGAGAAGGGAAGGACTTTCATCTCTCTTCACCACACGTAAGAGTGATACTGAAATTCTGTGTGAAGTTGCAGTACTCATGCTCTTCAAAAGAAGGTTGAAAATCTGACAGTACAAAAAAGAAAAAAATCACTGTGTAGATGAATTGGAGTCTATTATTTCTAGAGAGACAAAAGAGGTCAACCTGATTAGTTGACCACCAGGCAAGATGTTTCTATCAGTTAACTCTTTTTTTGTATAATTGAGAAAATTATATATTTCCATCTGACCCTAATGATCAGTGACTTTATATAGCCTACACTCATTTCAGCCTGCACTGTAATTCAGTCAAGTTAAAATATCAATGGGTTGAGATTTGGAGGGAATGATTGCTGCCTTCCTGGTTTGTTTGTGCATGGAAACTGAAGCAAGGTTTCTGTGTCTCAGTCAGAGGACAGCGACAGACACTGTTTATTAGTCTGAAGAAAATACAGGGTCATCAGACTCTGCCATGCCAGCAGATATGAAAATATGAAAAACAAGAATGCACACTTATTTAGCATTTTAACATGATTAAATATTTCTTTTTACATGACTGTCTTCTCCAGTGACTACCAACACTGAATAATAAATCACCTCAATTATATCTAGGGAGCCACGCTGTTCTATAACTGCTACAATAAAGGTGTTTTGTATGCTCTGATTGCTTTCCTCTATGCTCCTATCACTTGGAAGACACCAAACCTCTTCCACAAATTTCTATCTTGAAACCGTGTTTCATAGCCTGCAAAGTAGATAATACCTTTAAATGAGTGGGGTCAAAAGAGGGAAACTGAGTGAAAAAGTCAATATGGAGAAGCATCTAAATATTTTGTCTTACCAAGAGTAAAGCAGTTACAGTCTGAACAACAGCTGGGGCTTCTTATGATGATTTCTTTCCTTCCTTTCTTTGAATTCTAGACCAGCATGCAAGGTGAAAGCTTAACTACAGTGCTTTACTTCAGAGATGCTCATAGGCAGTGGAGCGTGCCAGACTTTGCTGGAATTTGAAACTGCAGTCAATGGCATTTTCTGCTGTTCTGATGCTCGTCCTATTCAAACAGTAAATTTACTGTCTAATCACAAGTTGCATTGTCAGTCTAAGCAGAGTAATGCAAGGCTTCGAGGCATAAGGTAATCCAACAAGAATGACAGCCAGTGGAATTACTCTTGTGTTTGCTTTTTCATTATGGAGGAAGCCTTTGAACTTTCAAAATTAGTGGCATTATAGTCTTTGGGGCTTCCCAGGTGTGTGAGTCCAGGTCACACAGGGTAATCGGACAGCTGCTCAATTACTGCTTTCTAAACCTAAATACTGCAATTGGATACTGATGGAAACAAAATGAAATATTGTGAGCACCCTGTAATTGCTTCATCAGAGGCAATAGAGCTTTCACTTTGGACACTTGCACGCAAAGACTCTGTAATTCACCCAGGAAAAGAGTTCATGATCCATGACCCAGAGAGTATTCCTTACTCGCTGATGCCCATTGTAACATTTTGTATCCTCTTGGCTCAAATTAAGGCTAGCATAGAAACTTAACAGCCCTGGAGAATCAGGCCGATGGTTGCTGGGAAATCATTACTGACCTTTCAATTTTGTGCATTATGCACCCTCAGGGACACCCTCAGGTTAATGGCATTTTAGAATAACATCAATATTTTGACATGACAGCCTTGCAAGGACTATCATACAGACCTGAGTCAGGTTTTACAAACAATTCATGTACAGCCAGATGCAGAAGGGGTATACTTAGTCTTGGAGCCCACATACCATTATGCATATTATTCCTTTTGCATCATTGGTCTCAAATTTAATGTTACTGAAGTAACTTATGAAGTGCAATTCTAATGATTCCTGCAAATATTTAGAGGGAACAGTAAACATGATAGGTAAGACCCAATTTTACTGGAAAATGTAACTTTGTACTTATCCATTCCTCCCTCATACCTGTGATCAGATATAATCTGATACTGTACTTCTTACCCTTTCCTCAGGGTAAGAAGTGCTTATCTAGATGTTGAGTAAGGTGATCTAACATACTAGACACCTGAAATTATAGTAATCTAGAAGTTTATTCACTTAACTGGAGTTAGGAATTTGACATTGTTTTCCTATTTCTGACACAGCCTTACCTGGTAACTTCACTTAAATCACTTAATCTTGTATGGTATCTTTGTATTAGAGATATAGTAATTTCAGCAGGAAGAAATGGACTAGAAATTATTTTTTTTCACGTCTTGATGGGGGTTTTTTATGTATACCCCAAAAATGCACGTTTTAGAGGATCAGTGGTCTCCCTTCCTGAGGGGACAGGTTTCCCTAGTAGAATGCCATGCAGAAGTAACTGTCTGAACCACTGCAAAAACAACCATGTCTGAGTATCCAACATTGTGCAAGAACAAGACACAATTGGTCCACTAATTAGACTTACAGGACTAAGCTTCTGCGTGGTTCCATTTCAAGCCCAACACATTCAGGGAGATTAGATTTCCACTGTTTATGTTGCACCTGCCCTGAAATGTCTGAAGAATTCTGCTTCTAGAGCAGTTCATCTGGCAGTTCTCACCCAGAAACAGAGTCCTGGAAACCAAAACCAGTGGTCCCACCATAAGGTTTGCCTGCCTCCAGTCCCCTGAGAAGTGGGCCTTGCTTCTGCTGCTGTTAAGCTGAACTAAATGAAGTTTTAGACTGATTACAACTGCTGCATGCTGCAGTCACCAGCAAGCTGGGCTCTTGAGAGGTTTTTCTGCTGCCACCTAGAGCTCAGAGAAACCCAGCCTTTTTTCTCCATTTCTTAGTCCCTCATCCATGGGGTAGCTTCATTCTGTGTCACCTTCAAGTTTCCTTGCAACCTTTTTTTTCTTAATCTGAACTCTTTGAAACAATGCAGAAAAAACTATAAATTATTGGAGAATATAATTATATCTACTTAAGTTGTTAATGCAATACAGACCTAGGGTTGTTTGGGCTCTTGCTGCCCTGAATTTTAGAAAATTTCATAGAAATCTAAAGCGATTTTTTAAAGAGTACATCAGCTTTTAATACAATGACAGGTTTATTTCTCTTATGTGAAATAAATCAAGGTTTTAACAAAGGCTGACACATCCTACAAGACTCATATTTGCATGACAAGGATCAGGAACAATGACAAAAATAAACATCACTGGAAAACTGATTTATGAGGCTTGTTTTTAATCTACCCAAACTGTAATAGTCGACCTTTTACTTAAAAGCTATTATCTCAGTGTTAGCCTAAAGAAAACTGGAGAGAAGGACAAATATTTTAGTACCAGGCTATAACCATTTATATTGATGTGCTTAAGTACAGGAACAAAGTTTTGATTTATTTGATAGAGAAATAAACTCTTTATCTAGAAAGAGGGGTCTAGTGGTTAAAACCAAAGATGTGTTTTTATCCTCTTCGTAATTAGTTAGGTGGCACTTCAAAGAAATAACCCATCCAGTAAATGATATGAAAGATCTAAATTTGAAGAAAAAACCCAAGCAATCTACATATTTGTCATGTAGAAGAATAACATCTAACAGTATAAATCACTTCATACTTTTTTTTTCTGAATTTCTCTTAATTTGAAAAATTAAATGAAATTTGAAATTATTGTCCTTTGTGCCATAAATGCTTAAATCCCCAAAATTTCAAGAAAAATAGGACTACGATTTATCTAGTTTACTGTTACAATGTTTTGAAAAACTTTTATTCAAGATTCTTGAAGAGTTTGTGCTGACAAAACCAATTTGTTTTCTATCCCTTGGGAGCAAAGTTCATCTAGATAATTTTTTTAAGTGAATTTTATTGATGATTAAAACTACAAAATGTAAGCTATTATGTAAATTATATAAATATATATAAAACTTTTAACCTTTTTTTCCACTGAAAATGTGAAAAAAATTGTTTTTAACATATTTTTTACAAGATGGTATAAAGTTTATTGTATGCAATATTATTGCATTGTAAGAACTGTATTTGGGAGAACAGACACCTTCCTAGAGTCTGCTGTTCTCCATGGCCCGTGTCTCTGGTAATCAACCTCAGCTTCTCCTTAGACTAAAGAGAAGGATATTTCACAAAAATCATAGATTCGTCTCAAGTTTGTGATTTCTTGACTTAACTTTTACATGTGACAAAATAGTAGCTTTATTTAAGCATCAATTGAAGTGGCGTTTTAAATGATTACCCAAAGATGCCCTAGTGCTAGTCATCTATCAGTACAGGTGTGAAAGGCAGAATTTGTTTTCATATCAGATAATGCTGAGTGACAGCTGAACTAACTTATGAGCTCCCTCATTAGAGCACTGTGACAGGAGCCAGACAGTAACTTTCCTTTTTGTTGTTGTTATTGCTGTTGTTGTGGTTTGTATTCATCTAATAATACCATCAATTACATGGGTAAAAAACTGCCTTGAGTGTGTGTGGGAAAAAAGTTGTCTCCTCAAAAGTTGCTGCTTTGGTGTCACTGATTCAGTTTTATGGGATGTCTGATACAGGAGAAGCAAAGAAAGCAGGCAGTTTTTCCTAGCCTAGAACAAGTGATGTTCAAGGCTGGCTTCTGCCTGTTAGGCACTGCTCAGGTTTGCTGTCACTGGGTCAGATTCCTACAGATTGATACAGCGAGATTCTCTTCCTATACTCCAGCGGCTTAAGGGTCAAAATAACTCCTTTGACTGGTCACAGAATATTCAACTTTCTCACTGTACTATCCTGCCCTAGGCCATTTAAGCAACCAAACCTCTAATGTGTGACAAACTGACCACCTGCCAGATTCTCTTTGCTCTGTAGTGGAGCACATAATGTTTAATATTGTCAGGTTTTAATGCCTCTCTCCAAATGCTTTTGCCCTTTTTACAGTACCAAGAAGGGACAGCTTTGAACGCTTATCCTTCTCTCAGTGTATTCTGTAGGAATGGAAGTTTAGCAATGCAGGCCTCTAAATAGGGTGATGACTCATGTTAATTATTTCTAGATTAATTGCATGGAAAAGAAGATGATATCACTGGTAAAAAGCTGTATTTCACAACCTCACATCCTATTCAGACTAAGTGGCAGTGACATCTGCAAAGTAGAGTCATTGGACTATATGGTATAACAGGTCTCTCTTCATAATTAGTACCTTTTACTTTTAGTCAAGGATGGAGAAAACTAAAGGAGTGACAGCTAGACTGCAATCAAAAGCTCAAGAAATGTAAGAATATGACAGCTGGGAAAATTTCAAGATTTAGGAATATGTTTTCACCTGTCCAGGTGCTCTCTGCTTCTCCTTCTCCTTACTGATGCAAATCAGCTTGAGATACTTAAGTAATAGAAGACCAGACCAAATGTTTTCTATGGAATCACTGTGATAATTTCAACACTGTCAAACTCTTCAGATATTCAAGTAAACACAATGCAGAATTCCACTGCAATTATGTGATAATCTATCAGAAATCATAGATGTCCACCTTTATATCATTCAAAAGTGTTATAAAGGGATTTTTTTATCTTCAAGTGTCACAAGATTCTTGCAGGACAGTAGCTCTAGAAGACTATTAACATTAGTATTTAACTTGTGTGGGATAAATTGAAGAAAATATTTATTTATTTATACTGCATAGCTACAAAATCATTTGAATATTTGCTGCTAACACCTGAACAATTATTGCTATCCTGTAGCATTAGTGAAAGCAATGTTTCTCAATAAGAAAAGAAAAACAGCCATGGAGGAACCTCTCACAGCTTTGTATTTTTCGGTTGCAAGACAAAAATGTACTATATTGACTTCCATGAAGCCATAGTGTGTAGTCTGTGTCATGTGTCTTTTTTAAGGGATTGAGGAGCAGTCACTCACCTCCTTATTTCTGTGTGATGGCTGGCAATATTTATGGTACATCTGCAGAGCTGCTGCTGTTCCCCTAGATAAATCATAGTAGGCACAAACACTTGAAATATTTTTAAACAAAAAAATAAATCCACATTTCTATTAATTTTGTTCATATTTTAAAATCCTTTAGTATTTTAGAGAGTTCTCCATCACCCTGCAACCTAATTTTATCTTTTTTAATTGACATTATCACATGCTTCAAAGATCAAGTACTTTCAAGGCAAACAAACCATTTCAGGGTCTAGATTAGAGTTTGACACAAAGCCACACAGGAATGCAGGAGGGACTGGACAAAACCAGGCACTCCTCTCTGACATCGAGCAAAGCAGGCACTAGGGAAAGTCATGTTGCATTAGGTGTGTACAGTATCACCCTTCAAGGGCAAGGAGGCAGGCCCTGACTGTCACTGCTCATTTCTCAGTTTCTTCTCAAAATGCTGAGTCCACGCAGAGGGTGTGCAGAAAATGAAGCAGCAGCTCAGTCTGTTCCATCATAACTTCAGAGAGTTATGAAAATAATCTTACCTGAAAAGTAACCATTTTGTCGAGGAAGGAGAGAAAGAGGTGGCACACTTGCTTGTGTGAGAAAAAACTACATTTTGGAGGACTCTCTTAAATTTCTCATTGAAGACTGAAAGATTTCCAGTGCTCTGTGGCACTGCTGTGCATGTTTGTCAGACAAGAAATGTCAGAAACTTACAGAACTGGCACAGATTTGATTATTTGCCTTTTTAATGTATGGGTGTTTATATGAGCACTTCTTTTGTTGGGAAGGAACTGCGGAAACTGCATGTTTCCTTTAACCTGTCAGTACTTGTTTTGAGAAAGGTGTTCTGAGCAACTATTTTTTCTCCCCAGGACTGACATGAAGCGGGTTTCTAGGGCTCAGATTCTGCTGGTTTTTTTCTGTCGCTGTTTCTTTGGAGATATGCTAATTTCTCTAGGCCAGGATATTTCCATGGGAAACCCTAGATTCAGGTTTTTCAAATTATCCAGGACTTAATTTTCTTTATATTATAGATAAAAAAAATATTATTGATCTGTTTTTTTTTTTTTCCCCAGTATTCTTTTTCCAGGTATTCAGATTTTAAGCTCACTGTCAGCCTCCTGAGAATAACTTTCTGAATTAATTCAGCGGAAAAAAAAAAAACCCAAACCAAATCACTTTTGCTTCTGTGGAGTGGCTTGCAGCAAGCTATGACATATTAATTTCAGGTTACTTGCCAGGATAGTCTTACTTGTGAGTGGATTCAATCTCCCGATAATTGTCTCCTCTGTGTACGTCTCCCAGAAGTTGGTTCTCTGAGTTGTTTATTTCTTCTGTTACTTCCCGCTGCATGTGAAGCATCTCAGTCTGGATCAGGCTTTCTCCCGGGGGTGTTTGGGCTGCCCTTCTGCAGAGCCCTGCAGAGGCCTTGGTTTGCCATGGAGGGGGCTGAAGTGGGTGAGAGTGCCCAGGACCCCTGAGAGCTGTGGATGTGGAGGTGGGAAGAATGCAGTCAGGGCCTTTGAATTGCTTTGAACCCCTTGCCTAACAACCTGCTCAATTTATGAGGTTGATAAGTGTGCTCCTACCTTCCATCAGACTCTTAGGAGTGAATAGAAACCATTTCAGTCCTGTGAGGGAGAGAGGTTTATATTGTCCTCAGTATATTTGGAGACCTTGTGCTGCTAACTTACGTTTATAGTGTAAATTTAAACACATACATTTATGAACTTATATAGTTGGATGTATAGAACTTCAATGTTTGCCCATAATAAATTAAATCCTTTTCTAAGAATACTGTGAAATATGGAGTCACATTAAAGGACTTCCTGCTTCTGAAGATGAAGCTACTGACAATATTCTAAACTAAATTCTCTAATTTCCCAAAGCATTCTAAATTACATTTTCTTAGCTCCCTTTCAGTTGGCACAGTTTTTCCCATGCTTAAAGGTAAGTACCTTAATGTTAGGACAGAAGGCTCATGCAGTATAGAATAATTGACCATGAGATAAAAATGAATCTTTTTTACATGAGATGAATAAATTTCCCAAGTCTGATTTGAGCTTTAGCATTGCTGACACACCTGCTGTTAAGCCCATGTCATAAAGCTCCATGTGTGGCTGTAACTTTAACTTACAAAACCACTGTGGAATGAGCATCTAACATATAATTAGACACTTTGTCTGCTAGTAATAGCAGCATAGAGAGGAGCAGGACATAAGAAGCATATATTGTAACAAAGGACTAAAGGTAACAAGTATAGCTTTCCTGTGATTTAAAGTACTGAGCACTTTGGAAATGAGTTTGTGAAATGTTCAAAGGGTGGACTTGACATACATAAACATGGAGAGACAAAGGAATTCCCATTGTGCCCTCAGCCTCAGCAGTTTCATCTCACACTTCAATCTTTCTTTCATAAATGAAAATTAAAAATTACTTTTATTTAACCAGACAAAATCTTGGACTAACATGATTTAACATATTTTTACTTGGAAAGGTGAAATCAATGATTGTGTCACATGCTGGGAGACTAGTGAGTAGTCTGCATTCTTCTGTGCCACAGTTTGCTTGGAGATACCTTTCCTATTTTGAAACCATTATTGTCACCGTAGAGAAATCAGATAATACCTTGTGGTGTCTTATCTCACCCCTCACTAGTGGGAAAATGCAGAGCAATACAAAAGTATTAGTATTCCTTTTTGTATTAATTTTTAAACATGAAGGCATGAGAGGAGGAAGAAGTGCTTCAAATCCTTAACTAGAATCAAGTCTTTCTTCACTTAGTTATGGATGATTAAGAGGGCCAAGATTTAATTTGTAATGATGATGTATTTACACTACTTTAGATAAAATCTTACTGCATTCAGGGAAATGTTTGATTGTTTGATGTCTCCTGAGAGTTGGTTGAAAGAGATATTAGTGGATTAGCTAAGAATTTATTTGCCTTCAACTCAATACTACCATTACTACAATGAGTTTAGTACATTTATGAAGTCCTGACTCAATGCTTAGGAGTCAAACAGGATGGAATGAATTTTAGAATTTTTCAGAAAATTCAATGAAGGAAACAGTGCACTTAATTATGCCTGCTTTTACACCCATGGGCCATTTATATTATCAACACTATATTCATCCATAGCTCAGAGTAGACAGAAAGATCTCTGCATAGACAAGCAAGAGGATATGAGAGAGGTCTATGAAGTCTCAATGGCTTCCTACTTTCAGAGAGTATCACCAGCAAGAGGACTGTCATGGGCAAAAGGACTGTAAACAAGAGGTTACTGTAGAAAAGGATTATCATCATTCAGAAGTAGCACAGAATTAACATTATTACTGTTTCATGGTAATAGTATTGCATCGTCAGTCATTGTTTTTTGTCATTGTCTGTTCTTATTGTACAACTAAGTTCATGTCTCACTTCTCATCTACTTTCAGGTACTTGGACACAGAGGAATGCCAATCAAAATTTTCCATGTGTTTGGGCCATAAAAGATACCACAAAACTTGAAATTTTATTACATTCTGTAATTTCATTACTTGTTCTTTTCTTACTGTACAAAATTCTAACATAACACTTGTGAAAAATTCGTAGAGGAGGCATTCGGTAAAATGATGTATTTGTTTTAAAAGAAAAATTCTTGTTTCTGACTTAATTCTTTGATATAGAAATTGGATTTCAGAGAATGAAAAACTGGTAAAAGCAGCTAATAACACACTCTACATATCTATGGGAAAAGCTACTCTTTTTTAACTCCATTTTTACATTAGATTCCATATTTTGCTCCCACCACTTCCTCATGTCAGGATCTTTTTATCCTTTCTTACATCTCAATTTTGAGGTTTTGGAAACATCAGAGAACCCAGAGCATTAAAAGATCCAAGATGCAGTCTGAAATGGGCTTCAGAAACACTGCATTGTGTTTGCATGTCTTCTACTTCACTCTTTTTTGCATCACTCAACCTCTGCTTATTTCCAAGCATCTTTCCCACTTTGAGTGTCCTAGCCTGTGCTGTAATCTATTTCACTCTTTGACGGTTGCCACACACTTTCATTTCACGTGGTACAAATGACTTTCCCTCAGATCCACAAAAATATGTTGAACTTCTTTTAGGTGGTGACATCATTGAATTTAACTCAAGGCTCAAGAGGGTAAAAGGTTTCCTAATTATTTACTGTGCCTCTTGCTGAAACACTGACTAGAAAATGTCTGCTTATCAATCTGTTAAATGCTGGGGAAATTGCATTTTTATGTGCTGTTAGTATGTAACCTTTTCACTGCTTGCCTGTGCCTTACATTCCTGATGACTATTTCAGATGTCTTTCTGAAAATGTCATAGATCAAACCTTTGAGTAAAGATGTAATACAGAACAAACCTGACTTGTTATGACCTTAAGACTTGATTTAGTTTGGCTGCATTATTTGTGTTTACAGAATATGGCTTCCTAATCGGCATATGGCAATATTTTTTGTTTTAGTTTTGTTTTTATTTTGCTTCCATGTGTTTGAACTTAGTATAAAAATGCTTCTGCCCAGTAGAAAGAGCACTTCTTGCATAAAAATCAGCATTCTTAAATAAGGAATGAATGGCAAGTATGGGCTCACCTTACGCTTTCAGGGAAATACATTCCTCTACTCCCTCTAGTTACATTTGCACTAAGAAAGCTTTACTAAGAAAGGAAGGAAAGAAGTTTGTAATTGTTTTGTGTTTTCATATTTAACCAACTACTCTGGCAGGCCACTGAAAATGCTTCCTCTTAGAATCCTGTTTTCAAATCAGCCAAATTGAATTTCAAACAAGCTCCCTTACCAACTGCATCAATAACAGATTGAGGAGAGCAGATTTTAGCAAACAGGATAGTTCCTGTCAGTGGTATGAACAGCACCGCTGTCACTTGTTTTGGATTGATACTCAAATACCACAGCCTTGACTGTAGATTCTAGGAGGAAAGCTTGGATACAGAGGGAAAGCTATGTTTGGACTGGGGCACTGCAGTTAATGTAGTTTAATTGGTTTCATTGATTTTTTCCTCTTTTTTACCATTGTAGCACAATAATTGCAAAGCACATTCTAGATATTGTCCTCAGTTGTCATAACTGTCACTTACCCAGAGAGAAGTGCCATTGTAAACATAAACATCCACATTGCAGAATGAAAAAATAAATACTGTGTGTTATACTGTGCAGTATGTGTGAGAGGCAATAATTGTTTTTACATTATTCATTTATTTAGAAAATGCAGCTGGCCTGCTTCTACTTCTAAATCCTCTAACGTGCCTTAAGAATGTCAGACTTATATTCCATTGTAAGAACCGTTATTGCAAAATTAATTCTTAATGCTTACCTATGCAGACACTTGCAAAGAAGGTGACAAAAATGTCTCTTACCAAGCACAAATTACAAGGGGAGACTTTGGAGTCCTTTTCCAGAACCCGTCTACCTAAAGTTTTTGTAATACTCTCTGGTGAGTAGAGGATGTATTTTGTAGAAGGAAGTAAAAGAAATTGTTTAATCACAAGGTTTTGCTTTGGAAAACTTGAAAGTACCATGGTGATTGTCTTCCAGCTGGAAGCCAGAGTGTACACCTTAATCTTCCTCCTGGTCATGGTTTCAGGAAAGGACTTGGTTTTGCTGATGGAAGTTTCTGACAATTAAAATGCCCCCTGTGAATTTGTGGTAGCCACTAATCCAGACTAATTCTTTCCTTAGAAACCAGGAAGATCTTTGCAACATGTGATATATGTGCAGAAGCAAAAGCAACCCATGGCTGCTCTCCAGCTCCCCTGTGACATTATCAGTTCAGGAGGGTGTTGTGGCACAATCTTGGGAGCGATCCCTGCCTCAGGAGAAAAGGAATTGGAGTCCCTAATGCTTCTCTCTGGCTGAAGCTGTGCCCTCAGGGCTTTCCCTGCCATCTGACCTTTATGTAGTTAGAGACAGGTGCCCACTGGACATTCATGGATCACATGCTACAGAGGTTTACTTTGAAATGTCCCTTAGCTCATGGTCTAGAGATTGCCAAATTTCCAGATTCACCTATCATATATAATTCAAAATTCTGATTAAGCCATGAAGAAATCTGTTTGTTCAATTCTTTGCATTGCAGTCTGCTTTTAAAAATCCCTTTCTCTGGGAGGGGTTATGCATTTTCTGTTTGAGACAGCTGAGGGAATATAAAGCATTTTTTTTTCCCTCAAGCAAATTCTACTCTACTAGTATTTGGGTGGAAGTAATTAATTTGGATTTAATCACAGTAAATTTTGCCTATACAGCTATAAGCATTGTGGCAGTCAATTACAAAATCACTCAAGTAGTTGTTACTGAAGGAACTTAGGATGGGGGAAAAGTATTAATCTAGTAACCCAAAATTAAATTAGCCAGCAAGAAGAAAAATAACCCAAAAACCCTCCTGAAAAAAAACTCTTTCATTTTTTCAAGAATTTATTCTTTTCACTCTTCCCCAAGTACCATCAAAAAGTTTTCTAGACAACTCTTTTTCTCCAGAAATGTAATTGAAAAGGGCATCTCATTTGCAGATGAGCTATGTCTCTGAATACATTAGTGAAAATATACAGCAGCCAAGTCACCAAAGGAGCATGTATAATGAAGAGATTGTCATCAGGTTCTAGAGTGATATCTGTTTGTAAATTCATGTGTTGCAAGCTTTCAACAATGAAAAAACCTCCATGTCAGTCAAGCCCGTGGTACCTGTTTGATTTCAGATGTATATTTGAGGTCCACTGAGACCATAAAAGAACTTCCCACGTTGGAATTAATTTCCCAGCCAGGTCAAAAAAGGCAGAGTTCACCAGGGTGACAAGGGATTGAATGTGTTGACATAACTTTTCATTCTACAAAATTTATAAATCAAAGGCCTTTACTTTTTTCAATAAATACCAATACCAGCCTTCATTTTATTCTTATCTGATCAGTGAAACTTGTAAGCAATAATAGAGTTTAGTTTTTATACTATTCTATGACACATCCACTTTTACATGGATACTGAAAATAGGAATTGATGTGTTTTAAGATGACAGATTGAGCTGTGTGTAACGATCAAGCTTAATGCAATTTTTGCCTATACAAATCTAGCAGTTTTGTGATTTATTTTTATTTTAGCAATTCTACAACTTTGTCATTTACATGGAGTAAAAACAACTCTTAAAAGGTTTCGTAGCTAAACATATTTCTGCTTTTTAGCAGAAAACAGTAAAAAGTATGCAACAAAAATAGAATATTCTTTCTTCTGGCTTTCCCATCCAAGTGGGGTTTTTTGACAGTGCACATGAGATATACCTCTTAGTTTTCCATGATCTGAGGATACAATTTAATTTCACTGCTGATTAGCAAAAATGCTTAATTAGAATAACAATGGACCTCCAACTTACTGCCTTTCTTGTCTGATACTAACCCTATTAAAAACACATCAGATGTCCTGTACTGCAGGGCCACAGCTTGCCCAGTTTGCAAGCTGAGGTACGACACAGACAGATTTTTGTCATACTTCTATACACCTCTTTTGAAATTCTCTTTCACAGGGCTGTTGTGAGAGAGGTGGGTGTCGGACTCTGCTGCTATATGTAGCCTTTCACTTAGCTATTTGTGATTTAGACTAGGTGGAATTCTGTAAGAACAAGCCCAAATGTTTTTAGTCCTTGTAATACTCTCTGGTGAGTAGAGGATGTATTGTGTAGAAGGAAGTAAAAGAAATTGTTTAATCACCTGTTGAAGCATTAATTCAATTGAGCTCTTGGGGAAGAGTTATATCAGATAAATGATAGCTCTTTGGCTTGAATCTGCCTAGAAATGTGGGCCTAGAATTACATTTATCCTTTTCCCTGCTTGTTGGTGTACATGTGAAATTCAGTCACATTACAAATTAAAGGTCTCAACCGCAGGATCCAAGAAGAAATGGAACTCCAGATGAGACAACACCTGGCATCAGAAAAGGGATTCCAGGAGAGCAGAAGGGACCTATGAAATGGCATGTTCTCCAAGTGAGTTTGTAAGAGGATTGGTTCTCCTGTGTAGCTGTTTCACTTTCAGGTGACAGCCCCGGGCCTCAGGGTGCTGGTGACAATTCAGCACCATCAGCAAAAGGCAATTCTATTAGCTGTATGCAACATATTGGTTTTCCTTCCTCAAGGGAATGTTTCCAACAGATCCTAAAACATGAGGGCAGACTTTATGGCATCTCTAAATTTTTAAGAATACCCACTGTACTTATTAGTGTCATCTTGGTTCAAATACAAAGCTAATTGAAATCGAGAACCACTTTGTTATTTGCCATTGATGGCCATGTTCAGTAGAAGCAGCTTGAGCCATGACTTAATTTGAGTATTTCATTAAAATAACTGCATTAATTGCACTGCTTTATTGAAATAACTGTATGAAATATTTTTAACTGGCCAGCATACTTCAATGATTCCTTGGAATGATCTGAGTTCTTTCTTCTATGAACATTTTGATTCAAATCTCTACTTGTTTTATGATGTGTTATGTCTGTCTTGGGTTACATTATGAGCAGATGGAAGTGTTTCTTTTAACAACATATTAAAATAATTTTTCAGAATCATATCTTATCAAAATGCACTCTTTCCTCTGGGTTTACATGTTAAAATATGTTATGTACATTATTTCATAGTCAAGGGGTCATTTGTCTCATCAGTGAGTCAATGACTCAAAAGACTCAATGCTCTTTTAAGAAGACTGGGAAGAGGCAGGAGAGGTTGTTTCTGTACCAACTTCTGAGCCTGCTCAGGGGAGAGGAGGACCAGACCTACATGTGAGAATGTGGAGTTACAGCAGGGAGCGGAAAGCCTGCAGCTCCAGCAGAGAGCGCCAGACTTAGTGAGAAGGAGAGGTGAGACAACCTGGCCCAGCTGGCAACAGAAGGTGCAGGGGACTTGGAAAGGGGAGATGGTGAGTTCACTATTTATTTCAGTAAGACTGCAACTTCATATCATGTTTTGTTCCCTCAGAGCATCCTAAAGTGTGGATGTGTGACTATACCAACCTTTCCTGGTCCTTCTAACTCTGATCTCTCAGATGCTTTTTTTTTGTCCAAAAGGAAATGGAAAATTGCACACTCAGAACTGCATGAAGAAACAGGGCATAGACACCAGTGAAAGGGTGAAATTAAGTTCATTTCCTTTTAAATAATCAGATTTCATTGCTGAGAAGGAGGAAAATAAACGTTGCTGGGATAAGTGTTAACTAAGAGAAGGTGGCAAGCGGCATAAACGGAAATGGTATTTTTCTTTGTGTCCATTTAAAAAGAAGCCACTGATTCTAATTTATCACACTGTTTAAGAAGGGACATTCATTAGTTCAAAGTTTGTAATTTTTTTATCCTAGAAAGGCAACGTGTGCCTACTTGTGGGGAAATAACTTCTGCTCCCTTCTCAAAGTTCAAGTGCTGACACAGGGCTCACTGCCACAGCTGCCCTGCCAAACTCCTTTGTGTCTGCAGCAGCAGCCAAGGCCAAGCACAGACAAAGCTCTGGTGCCTTCAGGTCAGTGTGGCTACACATTGTCACAGGCTACTGGGTACTCTCCTCTAACATGTTTCTGTCCAATCTGGAGATTAATAAAGAGCTTTGATCTTTGGGTTGGGAAGCCTCAAATGACAACAGTCAAGTTTCAGAGTGTGTGACACATCCTAAACTGTGCTTTGTGTACAAAATTCAAGGTTGAATAAGAATTTAGGTCTATCAGTGTATGTGTGGTCTAATAAGGAGGTGATTGCTTCCTTGTGTCAACTTAGTGCTTGCTTACCACATCTACAATGTGTGGTTTTCAGTGGTAAAGGTGTTGATATGAAAAGCCTTCTGTTTCAAATTAACTATGAATGATACATAGAAAAAAGGCAAAAGTGTCACACTTCTTAATACTGTACGAAGATTTAAGAAGTTTATTGTTTATTTTCCTAGACTAAACCAGATTATTTCTCAAATCAGATATTTATATATGCAACACAATTTGTGAGAAGGAAACATTTATGTAGAAGAGGAAAGCCATTAAAATAATTCCTGGCAGAATATTTGTAGCTGCAGCCAGACTGATGTACAGTGGAAATTCTCAGGGAGGTGTGATTTTGATTTACAGACCACAATGAACTTCTGGCGAGGTTTTAAAAAGTCTGTGGTGTTTGGCAATCCTTTCAGTGGTAATCCTATGGAAAAAATGTGGAAGCAAATACAGGGGTTTTACAAATGGAATTTATGTTCACAGAATCAATGTATTACCTATGTGTGAAAAAATCTTATTCCTTCCTTTCCTTTTACCTTGATGTGTATTGATAGAGCCCCAAGGCAGCAGAAGTATATTTCAAATTTGGGTAGCTGTGGCAGATAATGCAGTGAGCTGGTGCAAGGTGTCAGGATGATGAAGCAGCAATTCACAGTGCTTCATTTGCAGAGTAGGAAGAGAGGAGGAATGCTGGAATGAGCTATAAGTGGAGGCAAAGGTTCCCTGTAGTCATAGATCATCAGCAGAGTGCAATGTCATGGGATGAATACCACCCTCAGTCCTCAGCAGTATCACTTATGTGCTTATATCCATCCTTTGTGACCTGTGGGAACATTCCACTACCTTCAGTAACCTTGCAAAAATCCCATTTAAACAGAAATTTCAGAAGGGACCACCAGGACACTAAGTTAATATATATCTGAAAATCCATATGTTATAGTATCTATGATGCTATTGTCAGGTGGCAATCTTTGTATGGTTTAGGATGCTCCTTGAGAACATAATGCCTTCCACTGCCATAATTATTACATACAAAACAGGAAGGAAGAAAGGTTTAATTTTTATTTGCTTTCTCTGCCCATAAGGACAAGTACAGGTCTTAACAGATTAGGTGTAAATCAGTTATTGTCCATTTTCTGGTGAAGACACTGAGTGAGTCAGTAGTTGATAATTTGAAGTGATCAAGTAGCAACTATTTCTTCTCTGAGATATTGCTGAAGAGCTGAACACTGAATTGCAAATAGACTTACCTCTGTCTCTGTTGTTTTTGTTCTTTTTCAAAATCTGTTTTTATTGAGCAGCTTTGATATTATCTTTAGGAAAGAAATATGACGAGATATTAATTTCCTTCCTTCCAATTTTCCATTGCAGATTATTTTGCTTTGCAAAGCTAATCACACTCAGTACACTGTAAGAGCTTTTTAATTCAAACTTATTTTTTACATTACTTTATAATATTTTAACATAGTACATTTTTGTGCCTGGATCATGCTTTTCTTCGGTAAAGATGATAGGTTTTGAAAAAAGGTTGATTTTTCCAATGTGTAATGTGCATTGCTTTCACTTTTGATTTGAATGGTGAAGCAGCATCTGTAGATGAAACTTCTGGGATACATCACAAACTGCAAAACATAGAATGGATTACAACTAAGAGCAATGGTGTTTCAAATTTGGTGTGCCTACTTTTAACTATCATATAATTTAGACCTAAAATAATGCTCTGCCTGAATACTAAATACTCAGAGCAGTGGGATCTACAAAGTGTGGCTAAAATCCTCTAAAAAGTTTCAGTTGCTTCCTCTGCCAAAAAAAAAACCACAACAAAACAAACAAACCAAAAAACAAACCCACAAAAAAAACAACAAAAAAAGCCCAGAAACAAATAAACAACTCACTCAAACAATAAAAAACCAAACCAACCAAACAAACAAACCCAAACCCAACAAAAAACACTCCCCCTCCACCCCTCCCCACTCCTCCCCATTACTTTGAACTCTGCATTTTTTTCCAGAAGTGAGTAGTGTAAAATTCAGTTCCTAACAATACTATGCTTGCTCTCTCTACTGTAGTGTTGGTCAACTCAGTTTTAGGTCACAGAATTTAGACTGAAAATTGTATTGAAGATCACACTAGAATGTGGTAGATTCAAGAAAAAAAATTCTAGTCTTTATTTTCAAAACTTGTTTGGGTGAGTTTGACTGTGAATACTTCACGCTGTTTAAGCCTGTTGATACACATTAATGGTGCTCCCAGACTAAGGGAATCACCAGGCTTCCTTCCCACAGCACTGCATTGCAGAGCTGTGAGAGTAAATACTTGTGGATGGTGATTTGCAGGTGCTATTAAATAGATCTATTCTACACTACAGCTGCCATGCACTTCTAAACTACCTTGGATTCACAATACCTGTTCTATTAATTTTATATTCATCTTGGAAACACTGTCTTCTGGAAGCTCTCCTGTAAGGACGGGACCAGCATAGACAGGACTGTACTGATAGCTGAGACTGAGCAATTGCACACAGAGGCCCCTCCCTCTGCTATGTCTAAGGAAGATACATGGGAGACATCTGTGTGATCTGTCTTGGCCTTCACCCCTGACAATTGTGTGAAAATTTTGTCAGTGTGAGAGATAATTCATGAAGAGCACACTGGATTTATCAAACCTGGTATAATTAAGCTTGTCCTGTCTTCAGTGATGATTAAATGTGATATTTTGTGTTCTAATTGTCGGATTAAGAAGTAAGCAACTAAATATGTGGGAAAATTCTAGTAGTAAATCCCATTTTGATTTCATGAGAATTATGTGAAAAGATGTAGTGTGATTGTAACTGATAATTCCCCATAGATAGAACAATTTTCAGCTTTGAAAATGCACTTGTTTTAGTGGTTGTATTTATTAGTAGTCTATAACTGCAATTAAAATAATCATCTGACTTGGGAAATGCAAGATATGTAGTATAAAAACCAAAGGATCAGCATATGACAAATCTGGGGAGTGGTGAAAAAATAACCTGAAGTAAAGTAAAAATAAATTCTATTAATTTGAAATTAATTAATTAGTTTAAAAAAGTAGCTTAGTTATTTATTAATAACTAATAAAATAATTAGTTAAAATAATAATAATTAATTATTAATTAATTAATTAGTTAAAATATATTTGAATTTTTTATGTGCTTAAGTTGTTATTGCAATAACAGTTGCAAAAAGTGCGAGTCACATAATAGAAGATCGATGTAGCAGCTCCTACCCCTCTGTGGCAGAAGCAGAAGGCACTGAGCTGTTTGGGTATTTCTACAACAAGCAAAAGTTGAAATATCACAGTCTTAGAGCCCAGGGTATTGAGGTAAACCGAGACTACCCTCTGGGTTTCTGTAATACATCAGGCTGTAATTTGTGGTTATTCAGCAGCTGCCACAAAAATGGTTTCACTTTCCCTATAGTCAGCTGGAGCAGGACTGCAGGATTGCCACCTCAGTGCAAACTGTCCTTAGTCATGAATCAGAGCCCTGGATATTTCAAAAGCTGGGATTTAGCCAATTATCCCCATTCCTTTTCTCTCTTGACTAGTTTTAACAAGTTCTGTGAACTGAGTAATCTACTCAGTCATTAAATGAGGGAACCAGCAGACTCATGGTCTGTCCTGGATTGAAGAAGACAGCTGAAGGGTACTACCTTTGGAGCTGAAGGTAAACAAGTGTTATTCCATTTTCCTCAGTGTGGGAAAACTGAAATCATGGCAGTTAAAATAGTTCACAGAAGTCCCTAAAATTGAACTGGAATGGACTTTTCTTAGAAACATTACATAATGTACCTCCAGAACTAGTTCCCATTCAAGAACCTGGAATGTTCTTCACCTAAATGCTCTGAGTTGTCCATTGCAAATAGAGTTTCTGCCTTGAGGAATACATTAGGGGCAGGCAACTCAGGGTGCAGCTGCAATGGGAGCTACAGGTTGAGCTCTGGGTGGTGGGAGCCCGAGACAGGAGTCCATGAACTGCTGGTCCTTTGCATGACAAAGGATTGGGGACCTGGTGAGGGACATGGCAGGAGCTGAGGACCCCAGACTTTCGCACACTTAGGCTGTGGATAAAAGCTTAGGGGTTCCTTTTCCGGGGTCCCTCCTTGGAGACATCAGCTCGGGCTGTTGTTTTGTTATTTAGTTATTGAACCAAGTTTAAACCGTTTGAAAGTATCTGGATGTCTCAGACTCTGCTATGGGAAACCTGGAGTAAGGAAACCTGGTCTGACTGTGTGACCATGGAGGTGCAGCTGCACAGGAGCTTTGGTCCCAGCTCAGGTTGTGGGAGTGGGACTGCAAGAGTAGCTCCTGGATGGGAGAGGGAGAGTTTCCTTAACACTATTGATATTTAACTTTCCCTGGAAATGTTTTGAGCAATAGCTAAATATCTTTTATGGAATTTTAAAAAGTTGTAAAGTTAGTTATACGATTGTTAACACTTAAAAAATGCTAACAAATGCCCACAAATTTTGAAACACCCGTTGTAACTAATCCTACCCTCAGTTACGGGCTCAGACCCCCTTCCCCCACGAGCTTCCCACCCTCCCTGAATGATGTGTAGCCCCTCCAGGTTTGGCTGCCTGCTTGGTGCACCCCAAGGTCTCACTCTCCTGGTTGGACTGTGACTGTACACCAAGTCTGATGACAAAGATGCCCTCTGAGGCCTCGGCAGAGGCTGTGCTGCTGGTGAGACAACTTACAGCACCATCAAAACATGTTTTGGCCACCTCTGTGTCAACCTCCAGGTCTCTGCTCTCTTACAAATGTTCATGCTTCAATAGTTCTTTTCAGGCTGGCTTCTTTGTTTCAGAAGTCTCTGTAATTTCTCAGTTATTTAATCCAGCTGATGGTTCTCTTTCACTTTAACATAAACTATGTGGGGCAAATGTCCTGCCAGATAGCTTTGTGTTGAAATATGAGTCACTCATGTTGTTTACTCTTGCACTTCTGTCATTGCAAGTGTTATTCAGGACATTTGTCAAAGGTGGACCGTGGGAGCACTCACATATTATGCAGTTGAAAAGAGATATTTACAGTAAGTGTTTTGAGAGCTTTGGTTAGTTTTCAGCTGTGAGTGGATGGAAATACTGGTGTTGAAAATATCTATTCAGATGTTAAAAGACAAATATGAATGCTTTGGAAATTTCCACCCTGTCATAGTTTTCCATACACTTGCCCATGCTTGTCTGTCTGTTGGCACAGTTCATCTTTTTGCCCTTAATAGAACAGAACAATATTGAAAAACCAAGGATAGATCTAAGTGGTTTTGTGTGTCCTTAATAATAAATACATGTATATGACTCCCCTCATAATTATTGTGCTAACGCTTATGTAACATATATTAATTTATATTTTACAGTGTGTTAGGGCACTTCAAGCCTTGCATTATGCTCACATAGTAAGGTGTTGATAAAGGGAATTATGCTGCATTCTTTAGCTTATATGGATTAATGAACATTGTGTTTTCTGTTGGAAAGGACATTTGCTCTCTGTTCTATCTTTGCTGGGTCTGCTTTGTAGTGATATTATGTAAAAGCTTTAAAACTGAACCTTACCCAAGTGTTCAGACATATGTGTTATGGTGATGTCAAAGGGGTTTTTTTGTTTTACCTCTAAGCGGAATTCCTCTTTTATCACCTTTGGTTTAGCAAAAGCAGACAAGGGTATTTAAACGCTTGGTCAAGTTAACTTTCCACTTTTGTTTTACAAGTTTGTTTATATGTGAAAGTCACATGGTAAATAGGAAAGAGCAAGTAGAAATAATGAGAACATTGCTTTCTTCCTAGCTTACCTGCAGTGAACATTTTAAAGGATATATACAGATGAACAGAGATTCCATTTCTGTGGTTTTTTATCTCCAAGCCTTTACTGCACTACCTAGAGTAGAATTTAGGTGTTATTGGCAGTGTCAGTAGTCTGTAGGAGTGAACAAACTTCTCATGTTTAGCACAGGGCTAAGTACATTCAACACTCATGACAATGTTATAGCTGAAAGTATTACAGGACTTGATGAAAGTAATTTGCAGTGTTTTGGTTGAAGACTGAAAAATTGTACCTGCAAAGACATAGGCTCCAAATCTTGTGGAGAACAAACCATAGTAATTGCCTCTACAATCCAGGACAGCAATCCTTTCTTTTCTCTGCAGTCAAAGAAGCAGAAAATAAGAGGAATGTATTTGTGCTGCAAGAGTAATTGAAGTACCTTGGTATTAAAGAAAACTGCTCTCTCCAGTCCTGTCAGAAGAGGGAATAATGAACCTTGCTACAACAAGGTAAGTACTTTTCCCTTTTCCTTCATGGCTGACATTTTGCAGCAGTGTGTATATCCTTGACAGAGACTTGATTACGGTACCAAAGAAGATTCACACATTCTAGCAGGAATGATATCTTTCTGGCTTCTGGAGGCCAGTCACTATTACTGCTGTGTATTTCTTGTTTTACTTTAGTTAAAGCCACTGATATCTTTCTACCTTTTCTTACTCTGTAAAATGGATTTTACACTATGTCCTTTGTCTTTTTCTGTTATAAACTGGTACACATGTATATGTTGAGTGTTGGGTTTGGCTTCTGATCTTTATTTTAGTATAAATTACATTAAAAATCCAGGGAAAAGAACAATCTTTATTACTTTGATTTAGATTTTTTTTATGCAGCAAATCTGTGGGAACCAAAGGCTGTCTTCATCTACTTCCAGAAAATTTAGTGCAGTGGGTCTCTAGGCATCACTGCCCAGCACTGGGCTCATTATAAAGCCTTTTTTATACAAAGTAGCTTATCTTTAACAAGTAAATCCACTAGATTTCACAAAGTATATACATGATTGCAGCTGGAGTTACAGTAGGCATTAAAAAGCCGAGGTAGATAATACATCCAAACATGGGAATGCAAGAGACATAGCTCAAAACGCTATTGAAACCTTCATACTGCAATTGCAGTTAATATAGGAAAAACTTGCCCTTTGTCACAACAACAAATCCCAGAAAAGATATGATTGCCAAGTTTTTTTCTTTTATAAAAATGTGATCAATGACAGCTAACTATCACAGCTGCAAAAGTTTCCATGAGCTACATATCCTTGGATATTATGGAGAAGAGTAAATATAGCAAATAGTAGGACATAGATAACTGAGAAAAGCATCTTTGGAGAGTTGTGTGGGCCAAGGAGATGTTACTTAGTTTTCACTATTGTATGTACATCTGCAATCAAGTACTGCATTCTGTATATCCATAATCCTCGTTCAGAATCTCCATAATCATGGATTAATAGAATAGTTTGGGTTGGAAGGGACCTTTTGGGTTGGAAGGGACCTTTTGGGGTGATTAGCTTCTACCACACATATGGTAATTGATTGACTTACAGGTGTTCCATTTGCTAAAAGCCATGAAAAGAGAATAGCATGTGACAAAATAATTTCATTTAGTTTTAGAATAACACTTCTAGCCCTGCAGCCGAACTATGAGGTGAGTCTTGGTGAGTATTCCATCACCAATCCAAAAAAGACCTGAACTGAAACCCAAAGATGATTTTATTAAACTTCTGCTTGGGATGAATGCTTGAATGTTCAATCATCAAAATTCTCTATTTTAATGTTTTTAAATCTATTTTTATGTTCTTTATTTTTGGTATTAGATATTAACAATCCCTGTAAACATAGGGGTTTTTTATTGCTTCAAGAATTCTGAAGACTTCAGTCTTCACTTACAGTTTAAATGAATATGTATTTTCAAACCTCACTTTTTAAATGAAACTGCCATTTTCCCTCTGTACATTTCTAGTTATGCTCCTCTGGAGGCTATAAAGTGCAGAGTGATTCTTGATTATACTGTTTGAAACAGTGCTTAATTTGCATACAGAGATTTGTAAATGTAGCAGTTTCAGCCCCAGTAACTATATGGAACAACTCCTTTCTTCTTGTTAGTGAACCTCCTTTTCTTTGATCATTACTTTTTTCCATGACCATGTGTTAGTTTTCTCTGATCCATTTTTTGCTCCATGCTTTTTCTGTACTTCCTGATTGTACTATAACCATGGCATTTTAATACAGAGTAAACAGAACATGTACAAGCAATTTGTATTTTGTAGGCACTGAAATTCAAGGCCAGTCCAAAGACAATGTTAGATGTGAGCAATGTATTCAAGACAAAACCATGAATCATTGCAGCTGGAGGAATGGCCCATTTTCAGAGCTCACCACTCTTTTCTTCCCTGCTCTTATTGCTCTGGAGATGTGGGACATATTTTGGATGATGGTGTTTATTCAGAAGCCTCATCTCCCTGTTCAGGATGGAGTCTGAATTTTAATTCTGATACACTGCTGACACTAGAAACAGATGGCTGTGAAGCCACTGGAGCAAAATAGCTGCTGAGAGAGGTTAGCTGAGTTTGTGTCTTGTGTTTTGAAAACAGAAATGTCAAGAGCCAAGGAGATTTATATCTGTTTCCCAAAGTGAAAGGATCTGGTATCTTGCATTGCTTATTTTGATCACAATCTACATTTTAAACTCGTTTAGACAATTCCTTCTAGTGGTATTTCTCTAAGTAATAGTCTGGAAGAGGTGAAAAACTGATGCCTTGTGTCTTATGACAACAGATATATCCTCAGGCTTTTCAGAATGGTTTGAAGCTAGAAGCTCTGACTTAGATCTAATTTGTATCAGAAAAAGGAATGTGGTGTCATTACAATATAGATAGTGATAAACATTGGGAATTCAGCAATATAAATAATACAGCAACTAAACCAGAGATCAGGGACTCAAAAACCTTAATTTATATCATAAATCTTTGTAAACTCTTGCTGGGAAATTTTTCTGTCCTCAGTATTTATTTATTTAATCATTTGTTGTTAAAGGGAACAAGGATGCATTTGAAACACAGATTGCAAACTCATTTCCTGGGACTGAATGGTACTGGGAATTTATACCAGGGCAATAATTATTTTTCGGAACTATCTGTAGGTCTCACTATAAGGATCCCAGAACCTATGGAAAAAATATAATAAGAAGGAGCCTCTCCCTCAAGAAATGCATGTCCAACAGAAACACAGAGACCAGTTAGGATACTCCAATCTCAGCCTTGGTCTCCCACGGAATCAAAGCAGTTAACATCCCATAGGAGACCTTGCTAGATCAGAAGTTTGCAGCTAATGGTCTTGCCAGTCCGCACAATTTAATTAACAGAGTGGATTACCTAAAGAGAGAGGATTCTTTGTAAATGGATATGCTGTCTGGAGGTTTTCAATTACTCATGTTAATTATCATATTCAGCTTATCTGGCTGAATTTTGGTGAAGGAGTTAAATAATCTAGAGATATATAAATTCTGAAATTGCCCCATTTTGGCAGAGTTCTGTCACTCTGTTGTTGCCCAGTGTTTTCTCCTATAGCTATAGTTATAAGCTGCTTGTTTTCTGACCTGATCTTAATTGTAGCTCTGGTTATTTTTTCATGACACCACTATCAATAAAAAAGTTACACTGTACCTCAGTGGAAATTCGTTGAGGTTCTTCCTGTTTTGTTATTTGTCTCTGTTGAAATGATTATGAAAACTGGACTTAAATGAAGTTCCAAAAATGTCTTGGATGTGCTCCCAAGTACCTGCAGATCTCCATTGTTCACTGGTGTCCATTGGCCACAAAGCCCCAGTGAGCCCTTACAGCCAGAGTTCAAATAATACACCTTGGTTATTTCCTTCTTGCTGGCTTATTGAACTTATGTTGCCATATATTAAATAAAGCCCTCCAAAACAGTGAAATGGAAATAAAAATGGTTAAAACCAAAATGAACCATGGTTAAGTATAAAAGAATTCAGCAGCCACTGTATTAATTCCCAAGAAACATACTGGTTTTTACATGTCATAATTACAGTCAAATAGCGGTAAATGCATAACCTTGTTTTATACAGTCATGCTTTTAACAAGGTTATTCCTCTCCTTTATCTTTATTTAACAGAGCCTATTGTGTTCTCATGTATGGTTTGATGCAAAGCCAATGTACTCTTTAATAGTTTTTGAAAGAAATTTCTTTAACAGGTATCCACAGAAACACCTGTGGAATCAACATATTTGGATTTCAGTACAACTCTGTTTAAGTGGCTCAAAATGAGGTTCACTGTCCTACAACTTGTACCTCTGTAGAAAAGCTATTTTTAATTACTTCCTTGGGCAATTCTTTCTACTTTGCAGTGCATGAATGCTCCTACACTCTGACCCATGGTTGTGTATACATTATATTATTGATTTTATGAGGTAAGTGGACATTAGTGAGCAGCAGAGGATGACAAAAACAGTAGTGTATGGCTCTGAAAAGATTTTATTCTTTTTAAAGACAGTTTTGATTCAGAAAAGCTTAAAAGCTGTAATTTTCATAAAGGCATTAGAATGCTTTATTATTTCTTCTCACACATGTGCACACCACACACACATTGCACAGAGTAATATCAGTAGCAGCAGCTGCCTCACATCACTAGTACCTGCTTTAGTGTTGGCAGAAGGAGAAAAAACTGTGGGGCTTGTGGGAGAAAGGAATGATGATACCAGAATATCTTGTCAGCCTTAGGCAACTGCTTATTTCTCTTAGAATTAGACACAGCAAAAACCAGAAAATGCTGCAATGCTGCTTAATGGATATTTACCTCCTCCGATAATTTTTTAGATGGTAACATAACTTTGTCTACATTTGCTTTATTAGATAGGCAGGCAGTCTTCCCACCAGTGTTGAGTGGTTTGGGTTTTTGCTGAAGTTTTTTGGGAGAGTGTTTTTGGTTGTTGTTGTTGTTTGCTTGTTTTTTCAATCTATGTCTACTGTTGAGTTTAAAAATTCAGAAAATATTCCCTTTCCCTTCCAGATTTTTTTTAGTTGTGAAAGCACTACAAGTCTAGTATAAGAAATCATTGAAACATTGCTTTACTTTAGTCACACATGGGAACAACAATGGGGATTTGAAACCCTAATGGTAGAAACAATGAAATAATTCTTGCAGAAGTATAAATTACTCAAGATAGCTTTGTACTACATTTAGAAGCACTCCAACCTCTTAGGCCTTGTAGTAATGGAACATTTGATTCAAAGTTACTGAACTTCAACTTTTGTTTTATGGAAAGCTTATAGTCTAGGCATGGCTTAAATGATGAAAGGTAGATAAAGAGACACCTTTGTTCATGTGCTTACATAAAAAATACACCTAAAAAGGAATGTGAGCTGACAAATCAAAGCTAAAGAAAAAAATTAGCATCAGATTGGCATTGAATGGAAAGAAAAACACAAGCTATAAATTTAATGGGGTAGAGATACGTATGTGTTTGAGACTTGAACAACTGGTTGTAGCAGATTAAAGAAAAAGATCAAAAGGAATTAAGAGAAAAAGTAGGCAACTTGAACAGAATGTTGAGTGCTTCATCTATTTATAGTTTGCAGTGCTGTAGAGATCATTGCAATTGCCCAGTCTAACTACCTGTGTAACTTCTAGTTTGAAACCTTGTAAGAAGGAATGTTCCAGACCTGGCTAACTGTAAATTGCCCCTTCCTGGGACTCGCAGTGCTCTCATTCGCTTGCTGTTCCAGTGAACACCTCAGGGTGTACGGGGTGTACCCTCTCCATTCCAGTACATCAGCATTGCCCATATTCCCTGTTGTGACAGGCAGCTGAGTTCATGTTTGCTGGTTTCACGAACATTATTTAATCAAAAAAACTTTTACCAGATTTAAAAAGAGCTGTCCAGAGATACCAGAAACATTTGAAAGAGTTTCTTTTTGTTTATAACAGTCTTTGATTTACAGGCAAATATAAGTGTATGCATACACATGGACACAAATGAGAAGAATTAACTCAGCTGGTCAGAGCAGGGTACTAATAAAACCAATAATACTCTAAATAACTTTACTTTTGATCTCAGCCTGAAATTGTATGAATGCATGGTTTAACCCACTTCAAGTTTTATGGAATTTTAAAGGAAAAAACTTTTCCTTGGATATTTAAAAACAGTTTTCTCTTTTTAGCTCCTTCCTTACTATTTAATTTGCATAGCATCTAGGCATCCAAATGTACACCATTCCCCCTTTTCTTTCCTTGAGCTTCACACTTCTGATGATGTAGTCCAGATTTTCTAGCAGTTCTTACCCTGGGAAATCACATTATTTTATAGTCCCTTTGTTGATCATTCCTCTGTCTTGCTCTGAGCATACCTTTTCTCTCATTCTTACCACTAAAGGAGCGGACAAAGCAGAGCTTCACCCCGAGCTCCTAGCACATAAGAGATCAAATATCAGAATCACAGAAGAGAACAGTACCTGTTTTCTGTGGCAAAGGGTTTTCAGGCCAAAGTCCATGTGTTGTCCTTTTTTAATTTCAGAGTGTTTAGAAAGAATATCCAGCAGTTTGTGCCCGCAGGCCCTGCCCTTGTAGTTGGCCCTGCTACAAATAGCAAATGAGGGAGAGAAGTGTCTGTGGTCATCCTCTCTGAGCCTTGTTCTGCTTCACAGTTCATCCAGCACTGGGCAGCCTGTTTGGCTGGCTCTGGTGCAGGTATCATAACCTGGCACTCTTCAAAGGAGCAAGACCTTGCCATGCTGTGAAGGCAAGGAATTTTCTTCTCATGCCTCATTTATGCACCGCGTAACCGAGCCTATGGAGCAGAAGCCGATACTTAGAAAACGAAACAAAGTTAATGAGCAGAAGAACATTTATCTATTTATTTTGGATTCTCAGTACAAGGAAATACACAAGGAATTATGTTCACTTTTGCATAGTTTTTGAGCCTGTTCCTGAAGAGAACAGAAGCATAAAGGTCACAGGCTGTAATCTATGATGATGATGACTGAATTTCTCAAAATATGAAAAATCAAATTTTTCAAATCAGTGTATGATCAATGTGCACTTTAGGACTTGTCTAATGAAGTGTAGCTTGTATCACTGGGTTTCTTACTATATTCTTAGCTGAGCTGAAGATTGGCACTGCTACCATCACTGGGAATTCTGCTGATGGCCTTACTGGGAATAAGACTTTTCTTTCCCTCCTTGCATCTTGTGATGTGATGCAGACAGATCACATCCTGTGTGCAGACAGCAGGACATTTTTCCTGACTGCAGAGATTGCCTCTATTCTGCTCCAGGGCTACAACAATTTGCAAATTAAAATGCCCAAAATTGCACTTGTATCTTATCTAGTGATAGGAAGATTAGCATACCCAACCTAAAACCAGTAAAATTTTTGTGCTCTTTGGTGAATTATTGTGATATGTGGCACAACACAGACCAGAAGGTTTGTGATGTCCTACAGCCTCTAATTATGGCCCTATTTAAATGGCCACTTTCAGAAAACAATTGACTCAAGGTTTCCCTCCTAGAAAGTGCTCCCTAACCCCTACCCTGGCTTCATTAACTCTCCTGGTCTCCTTCATGCAGGCCTCATATTCTGTCTAGTAGAGAGAGAAATTTACTTTCAGAATAGGGTTCTACACTCTGATTCTGTGTTGGAAGAAGTGTCTTTCAGCCCCGATTTAGGCTTTATCTATGGCTTCACTGGAGAATTTGCAGCAAGTAAGAAAAAGGTCAAACTGGTTTATGATCATTATGTGTATAGATCTTTACCTTTCTGAGGCAAAGACCCATTCAGTTGTTCCTTTTTAAAACACGAGGCTGTGGTATGCTTTCCATGGAAGTGCAGTGTGCTTTGGTGATAATGCAGGAAGAAATCCCTTCTGAAATATCATACCTCTACCCATAATAAACTGCAAGTCTGCTGTTCAGTTTTAGCTGAGTAAACCAGTAGAAAAATTTACATATAGGAGGCAAGAGAAGGCAAGAAAAAACTGTTTAACTTTAAAAGTTTCCCCTTTAAATTAAGGTCTAGTTTTCTAAAAAAAAAAATAAAAATAAAAATACTGCACCGGGGATGTATTTTTAAAAGTCTTCTATCTGCAGTTATTGTAATCTGTATTTTCCTTCAGTAGTGTGTGTATGAGGGAAAATACAACTGAGTATCTTTCAGATACCCATTAGAAGCAGCAATCACTTTTTTAACCTTTGACAGTTAAAGCTCTGGGATTTCATCTCAGATGTAGGCTTTAGAACAATAAAAGTTAATAAAACCTTATTGTCAAGGCTGTATTATTTTCTGTGGTGAAATCATTGGAACTTGAAAATTGAGTTCTACAACAGAAAGAAAGTAAGGGAGGGAGAAAAACATTACATCCAGATGAAACAAAATTCAAAGGCAAGAGAAATTTATAAAGTCATACCCAGTTGAGCTGTCCTAGTCTATTTATTGATTAATTAAGCTGAATAGTTAACTGGGAAATGGTTATGGAAGATGTAATTTTTACAGATATTCTCAGTCATGGAAAAGAAATTTGCTATATTCATCTCTCAAAAGCCAAATCTGTAATACAGTACAAAGATTTTGAGGAAGAGGAATGTATTAGTATTTAATATATTTAGCACAGAGTTCAGAGCTTTTATACTTTGTGTGTGTATATGTAAATATACAAACCGATATTAACACTTTGTAATTTATACATGTAATTTATACAATTTATGTCTTGTGTAATACAAAACTTGTTTGGTCACAAAGTCACTAATTTTGGGTAAAGCTGAAAACCTAAGAGGTGAATGAGATGATATGAATGAGACACTTGTAATAGCTCAACCAATTGCTATGAGAAAGATGGCTCCACCCTTAAATCTGCAGTAAGATAACACAGTGTTCCTTGTGTATTAAGGTCAGAGCTGTGCTGTGACACTGATTCCTGTAAAACTCTACAGAGGCTAAGCAAACATGAAAGTCTGAACCATCAGATTAGACACGTGTCTATTTCCACAGAGAAATGAAATACATATATTTACACAAACTAGAGCTCTTGGGATGGTCTGTTACAAAATCATAATTCACTGCATGTATTTATGCTCTGTTCCATGTATCTGTATATGTCTTTTTGGTGATAGCCTGAGACTGCAATGCCAGGGGTTTGACTAATGAGATAACCTTTGCTGTCAGTAGCAGCAGTGATATCTTTTTACATAAATGCAGGATGGTATTTTTATAAATATATTTCCAAATACAGAACAAATGTATGCAGTTGTGGTCAAGGCCTTTGTGCAAGGAGTACTGCAATTTTACCTACCCTGTTTTCTTAACCATTCTTTGGAAGATTTTCTGTTTGCTTCTTTTACTCCCTGCATTCATTCAAGGACTGTTTTAATGTTTTGACCTTATTTCATGCCTGCTAATCATGAAGAATATTTAAATGAGACACAATTAATATTCAGGCACACTCTCTGAGCTAAATTAACCTATTTTGTTTGGAAGATGAAATTGATTATCTTTTAGCAATGGTTAAAATCAAGGTTAGGTAATTAAGAATTTCCTGTAGGCTCAGGAAATGATTTTAGCAAAACCCTCCTGGAAAAGTCCCCTGAGTGAAGAAAGCTGGATTTAAAAACAGAGACAACCTGAAGATGATTACTGCATTACTAATACTGCAGCTTGTTTTTCAAGTCTTCATTAAAATATTTACTGTGAGGGTTCAACTACACACCACAGTCAGCCATGCACTACAGCTGATATTTATTTCCTCATTTTAAGTCCATTTTAAAAGGTGGAAAGAGCTATACCTTGGTTAAAACAAACAATTGACAGTTGTAGCAAATCTGGTCTTTTTGACACTGTATAGCAATAATGAATAAAATGAGGTTACTGCTGATAGCTCATAATTGGAAATTGTTTCCTGCAAGAAGAGAATAATTGGCCTTCTATTTTTTCTTCCCTAAGAAAACCACTCTTTTTTAAAAAAGTAGTTTTGTCCCCTGCCTCATCCCCCTTTTCATAATTTTCTATTTTTCTTTATAGTTTTTTTTTTTTCTGAAAAACATGATCTATTTTCAGTATAGGGTTTATATCCCTTTTTATGGTGATAATCACAATTTTAACAAACATGTGATTCGTGTTTCTGAAATCAAGTGTCTTTGAAAGCATGAGAAAAGTCTTCATTCTCAGAAGCCTTCAGAAGATCCTAGTGCAGCTAGTTGGTGCACTTGAAAAATGGAAATTCCTTTCTAATAATGAAAGGCAATCCACCAGTTTTCCCAGAGTAAGATACTCAATTTTGGTTTTGTTAAAATGAAGGGTAAAAGAAGCATTCCATGACAATTTTTTGTATGTGTGATAGAGATTATACACTGTTTCTTTCTTAAAATAAATATCATGTCTTAAGATGGCAAAAATGTGGGCAGCTGCTGCAGGTAATACAGGTGAAAATAATGTTAAATTCTATACCTCCCAAGAGTGCTCAAGTGCCATGGGATCATTTAATATCACTTCCTATGAGTTAATTAGACCTCCAGTTAGAGAAATATTCTGCAGTTCTGTGTTCATTAGCCTGACAGTTGCAAATGAAGTGCTTACAGTTTATGCACTGTTTAATCCCAGAGCTATAGAAATGTAGGAGAAAATGGAGGATGGCCCTCCTGCCTTTATGTGTTTAGAACTTCGATAGAAAAGCAGTGTTGAAGGAATATTGATACAGCAGTAACAAAAGTTGCCAAATCTTCTTTTTCCTGCAGTGAATGAGGTTACTTGCTTTATGGACACTTAATGGAAATTTTATTTATTTAGTACAAGATAAATCTATACCAGGAAGATTGTGAATTCTCTCACTTCCAAACTATTTTCCTGATAAATGATGTAGCTTTTTTCCTTTCAGGAATGAACCTACAGTTTGGATCCTAACAGAGCAAAAATGTAAGTTTTGAAAAATTGGTCTGGGGAAGCGTCTTGGGATTTGAAGTGTCCAAATGCCCCTTCTGAATTCAGTCACACCTGATCACACATTGTAATCTTGGGAAAAGACATTTCAGTGTCCTGCAGTTGAAAATGTAGGAATATTTTAGTTTCAATACTTAGATGAGTCAAGCCATTATTTTTTCAGCTGAATTTCTCACTGACTAAATAAGGAATGCAATAGTTCCTGTCTCATGTACAGGGTGGTCAGTTCTGTAATGGTTATTGGATTCTATTAAGTCATCTTGTCCAAGATAAACTAAAGTTAGTTTGTACTGGAGCTGTGAAAAAAAGAGATATTGTTCAAGGGCATTGACACAATGAAGGTCAGCACATTGCAGGCTGTCAGACACACCAAGTGTAATATTTTGACAGAGCAGTTGACATTGACAGCATCTCTGAATGGGTTTTTGCCTGGGAGTTCATAAAAGATAATGGTGGTGAGCAGATGTCAGAAGCATATAGGCTTTTCTGAGAAAGGGAGAAGAAACACTAGGAGAAATGAGGAATACATGAGAACAGGTGATCACAAAATTAGAATGTCTGCAGGCTGACTGCCACAGGAACAGATGGGAACCTTGTTCAGACTGAAGCTGAAAGGAAATACAGAAAAAGCACAGATTGCCTTAGAGTATAGTGCACATATGATCTGCTGTACTATACATGTGTAGGTGTGAATGCAAAAATAAAAGGCAAACCCATGCCCTGTACATGCGAATAAACCTCTGAATTTAAATGTTGCACAGCTGTACAATGCTAAAGTAAATCGGCCCAATACATACCTGTTTCTCACTTTTCAAAGTGGAGCTAAAACATTACTATACTACTTCTGTCCATAAAAAAAAAAATACTTCTGAAAGGGCAAACAATAGAATAAAACATTAAATAGAATAAAACAATTAAAAATTCAACAAAATGTCAACATGAGTGAGATTTGCATAATTAGAATTTTGTTCAGTATCTAGCTCTATGAGGAAAGTTCTCCCAAGCTGAAGTTACATTTCAGGGATTTTAAATGATGTGACTAAGAAGAATAAGGAAGGGAGAGGTTCACCATCCACCTTATAGGAATGGTCCTGTGGCTGTGAAACACTGATGGAGCTGCTGTGTTAGTGGGACTCGGCTGTGGAAGAGAGCTGAAGGATGCAGGCTACTAGAAATGTTTCCCTGCCACAACATTGTGATTCTCCACAAGAAAGCCTCCCAGCCCATCTAACTTTGTGATATCAGTGAGCCAGGTGCTCAGCTGCCTCTGGATCAGCAGGATGAGAACAGCAGGCTCTTCTGGTATGGCAAAGGCACAGGGGGGTTATGCTCATTACAGCCTGCAAGGTGTGGGGGTAGTGGGAGATGGGAGTGCTTTTCTTACAAAAGCTGTTACCACCTGGAAGTTAAGAGAGAAAATCATGATTGTCTGATTTCTCAAGGCCTATTTGGGTGAGTTTCCAGTTAAAATACAAGTGCATACTATTGAAAACACCTTGTAATAATTAGTGAGAGGCCTCCCTGAAGACTCAAGAGAAAGGTAAGGATTCCTGGTTTTCACTTTAAAAAAGTCTATTTTTTTCCTCTGCTAGAATTTTTCTAACATAGAATCCTGTGAGCAAATTTACTTTCATTAATCCAATATGAAAATGTCTCTGTGTTAGCTGATTTTTTGTGTGTCTCCAAAACTGTCCCTCTCCATCATTCCCCTCTCCCCCTGAATCTTTGAGTCTCTGTTAGCACAATAGGAGTAATCCTATGTAGGTCAACGATGTTTCAGCCAGTTGTTCTCAGCACAAGCACATGGATATTTTATATTGTTACAGAAAATGGGCTTTGCTATCCCCTTCAACACAGGCACAGGAAAATGGGGAGGACACATCTTTGGATATGTCTGCAATATTCAGGTTAATAAGCTATTAATAAAAGCCATTCAGGCTGGTGTGGTGCCTCTGAGACAGCAGAGTGTGATATGCAATAGCAGTTACTCTTAGTGACAGATCTGATCAAATTGCAGGATGTTCTTTTGTTAGTGACTGCCTCCTTCACACAGCCCCTTTCCTGATCTACTGCATCTGCTCACTAAAAGCAGCTATTTACAACTTTGCATTTCAAGGTTAAAACAATTCACAAAGGTCCATGTATTTTCCACATAAAGCAAGACTGAAGACAGGTACATCATGAATATCCTTTTTTTCTTGTACTTAATATTACAGTGTAGTGTGACAAGTACACTATTGTGGCAAGAATGTTATGTGGATAGAGCTAACTACAAACATGGAGAATGAGAGAGGTTTTAAGTACCTTGGAAGGTAGCTATCTTTTGTGTTTTGTGATTTGTGTTTGTGAAGCAGTATTTCATTATATTGTTGTTACAAGGATCACCTGAAAGTTCAGGGAAACTTCTATGGTAACAGATATATCATGCTTATTTGAAATTACAGTTAAATGTATCCATTATTATTTTGTTGTCAGTTGAAAATGGAGGAGCGTTTTTTTACAATTATTCAGCACTTTCCTACCTAAAGAGCAGCAGTACCAGCTGCTTCTGTGAATGAAATGAGGGTTCACATCGTATCAGTTATAGCAAATACTTACAAAGAGAGGGAGTCAATAACTCTTTTTGTCTCTAATAAACTACATTGAATACATCATGTGAATTCATCAACTTCCTGCAGTTCCATGCTTTAGTGTGAGTGTGGTAAGAGGTAGAAGTTGCAGAGCCAGGCTGTTCAACATTGTAGTCCAAGATTACATTAAATACAGAGAGATATAATATATATCTAATGCCTTCCAGGATAACCTTGGCAAATGTAATTTTCACACCTAGGGAATGGTGAGTTCAGAAAACAACTTTTAAGGTATATAACAGAACATATATATTTTTGCTACTTGACAGTAGCACTGTTTTGCTGTATGAGTTCTCTTATATCATGAGTCCGTTGCAGTATTTTTCATTATTTCAGAATCTTATCAGATGAGGAAAGAGACACCTTATTTTAGCATGTGTCTTTTGGGGACAAGGGTAGTGACAGAACTAACTTCCTGCGCAGGGAGTAGAATAGCCTTCCTTGGCCTTCTTGGCCTTTCTCAGAATTTACAGTCCATTTTCTAAAGGTATCTTTAAAGTAGCTAGAGAATAAAAAGAAGGGTTTTTCAGGGACACTTTGAAGGGTGTACATGCTTATATTCTGTATTGTATAGTTCAGTGCTACTGCTCCAATTTCTAGTATCTGCAACTGAATTGACTTCTACCCAAACTCCTTTTCAACAAAAAGAATGCTTACAGTCATACCCACCAATATAAAATGCTGCTTGCTAATGGCCCAACCCACTAAAAACCCTTCTCCACCTGGTTGCTGATCATCCAGATCAGAAAAGCTCTACCTTCAGCTTTTCACAAGCTATGGTGTCAGCCTACTGTCCCTACCCCTACCTTTGTGTTTTCTCCCTGTATTTTTCTGATTGCTCTCCACCCTAGTTCTGTAAAATTGGTTGGTAAAAAAAGCTCTTAGATGCTAACTTTCCTTTTACTTGTTAAGTACAATCTCTATTAGACTATGGAATTGTATTAGGGAGAAATCAGGTGAGCAGAGGTGTGTGGGCAGCAGCCTTCAGGAGATGCAAAGGCTCCTACGATGAAGACATTGGTAACCAGATTAATCACACGTGAAATGAATTTCTTGGCTGTGTCATATCTGTTTGTAAGATTTAGCTACCCTCTGCAGTTTGTAGTGATTCCAGGCCCCCTCTGGCTGTTCTTGTGGCACATGCAGCTCTGCTGTCTGGATAGACAAGTAGCAGATGATGATTTGAATGGAAGGGAAAGGTAAAAAAAAGTGAGGGAATGAGCAGGAGGAGAGAGAATATTGGGAAAGGGAAGGTGTCCCAGTGGTTCAAGTGAAGATGCAGTGAGGGCTGATGAAAGAGGAGGAAACAGCAGGGAGAAAATCTTCCCAGAATGAGTCAGCCACTCCACACCATGGCAATTCCTGGAATGTCACTGCATTGCTGCGCCGGTCAGACACTCCTCTCCGGTACTCCGAGGGGATTGGGTGGGTGGGGCAGCCACGGCCCACAGTGATCCAAGAGTCAGGAGATTCCATGCAACTACATCTGTGTCATCTTACCTTAGACTAAATGCCTCTGAAGCTACTGGGGAAAACCACTGAAAGAAGTTACAATCAGTTTTGTTTTTTTTTTTTTTTTTAAAGACTAGAACAGGAATACATTTTAAAAACTAACTGTACCTGAGGAATAAACGTTTTAGCTGCCTAGCATGCTGTCATTTTATATGTTATTTTATATGCTGTCATACAGGCAGTTTAATTAGGCCTATATAATATGGTTTGGGGTTCCTGGCTGGGTAATAGGTACTGCATGAAAAATCACTGTTCTTTACATCCTGTTTAGGTGTCCCAACTCCAATTGCCATTGGAGTTCTTTATAAAAATAATGCAAATTAACCAGAAATAAAAAAGAAAATGTAATCTATGAAGGAATGGTTAACAATTGAAAGAAATAACCATTGGAAAATTTTTTCAGTATTCATTTGCTTATTTAGATTATCCAATTTCTTGAAAGTATTTTCCAAGATATTTTTCATAAAATAAGAGGGAAATGAGCAGATTAAAAGAATCCCTGCATATCAGTGAAGAGATGTGTAATATACCCTATGTAATGGCCATAATTGTCATGAACACAATAGCCTATGTAATAGGTATAGTTATATATAATAATATGTATATATAAATGCCATTCAATTTAAAATATTGAACAGCTGTTTTTGAGTCTGGGTGATGCAGGGAGGAAGTTTAGAGAGTTGTCCCAAGAAGGAAATGTGCCTCTTTTATGTGTTGAGATGGTTTAAAGGATGTGGTTTTTTACTAAAGCGACGTTGTCTACAGTGCTGTAGTACTCCTGAAAGTGCACAGACCTCTCCACACCAAAATTAATTCTACAGTTATAACAAAAAATGGGGTAGTAGCAAAGTTGCCAAATAATATTGAATTAGTCTGATAAAACATGGATATAGATTTTCAGGGACTAAAAAGTACCACTTTTAATAGAGTTGTATGTGTGGTTTCTGTTTTTTGTTTGTTTTGGTTTTTCCTCCTAATTGGTACTAGTAAAAGATCCACAGTATTGTTAAGAGGCAAGGCATGGATGATATGCTGAATTACCCTTGGTAAAGATCATGTAAAATGTATCTAATTTTTAATCAGCTTTATTCAGGGAAAGAGCTGTGCTAGCCTACAGAAATGACATAGAACATTGTCTAGATACTGATATCCTGTTTTCCAGTATCTCTGCACTCATTAAGAGCTAAAATGCAATAAAACCCCATATACAACCACCTTCACTGTAAATTCATAAAAAAAACTTTCAAGAAAACCTTTCCACTGCTGACAGTCTCACCCTGCAGCTTTTCCTGGAAAAAAAAAACCCTTAATTTTGAAGTGGTCTCATTCTTTCTGTGATACTTCTGGAATTTGTGTGGAATATGGTCCAGAAGATGGCTGGATAAATGATAGCAGTTGTGGTCTTTTGCTGATAATTGGTTGTCCACTGTTTTTCCTCAGTGGAAAATTGGGAAAAAATGGGAAAAGAAGGATCATTTCTATAACAAATACTACAAAATAATCAGTAATTTATCTTTTTTGGCCTGATTTTTGGAAAAAGACATTTTTGATGACTGGAAATAATAGAAGACTCACCCAAAACTTCCATGGGAATTTGAATACATTATAAGATCAAGTTCTCATCCCACATTTTCCTACGGATTTTCAAAGAAATGAAACTAATCTATATTCTGACAGTTACTTTAGAGATAAGCTAATTCTCTCAGGTTAGGAGCATTTGGGTTGTCTTTTCTTGTATTTACTGGGCCTGCCATGCAACTCACCTAATGTTTCAATCCACATTGAATACATATTTTGTTTGTCACTTACAAAATGCATTCTGTTGCCTAGTGAGAACTGAGTTAATACTGTTCTACAGTCCATAACCACTTTTTGAGAATAAAATATCTTGACTAGGTATAAACAAGGGTTATAGCCTGTTGGAGTGTTCTCAGTCACATTGTGAGTAAAATACTGGAATGCAATTCCTGTCTGTTCTAGGGATCGCTTTCACAAGGCAGTCTTGGCTTGTGTGGGAATGTGCATAGTTAAACAGTAGGGCAAAACACTAAAAAGTGGGTTTGTGGTCTTTAAGGTTTTTGGATTACCATCTCTCTCTGTTCTGAAATTTAAGGACACATTTCTGCAGCTGTTTAGTTTTGAAGGATGCAAATCCATCTCTTGTTGCATTCTCCAGAGCTTATTTGCATCTAACTGTGTTTGACTTCTCACTGAGCACTGAGGATGTTTTTGTTCTACTTACCAGTTCTGAAAACTATCAAGCATGCAGAGTTTAGATTAAATAGCCTGAATATTTTTCAGGGAGAGATATTAATTGAAATTTAGAGAAAATAATTAATGAAAAAATGAGCGCCTGTGCTGGAAAATATATGCAATATGAATTTCAGGGGTGTGAAGCATACACAGATTTGTTTGGTATCAGTGGTAGCTAAGGTTCCTAAGCATCTCTAAAAATGAAGCAAAAGAACAGTTACCATGGAAATGTTATTTTTGTAAGTGCTAACATAGGTGGAAGACAGGTCAAGATAAAATGTTTTGGGGAAAAAAAAAGCAAGGTAAGTTTTGCTTTATAGAATATTTTAAAGTCAATTTTGGCTCTAAATTAAACCCTTTGTGTGATTTGAGTTGAAAAAAACCCACTTTTGCATTAATCACAATAATTCTATGTGTTGTTCAAGTAGTTTTCGGACTGATCTGGAGGTACACCTATTTTAAAAGGAAATGGTACATAGTAGTTTCTTAATTAAAGAGAAGATATTACAAAATGAACTAGAAATGAAAAATGGAAGTAATTTTAATTTCAAATATATCTACCATAAAGGGTGACCTTGAGCTGTGTTTCTAATTATTTGTTTTTTATATATGCACATAGCAGATGTTAATATAAATCATGTAAAGCATTCTATTTACATGAACTTTAGTGAATGCTTTTTACAGATGTGTAAATTGCTTAAAGTGTAAATGGAGGAAAAACCCCCAGTAATTAATTAACAAAGAATACTTCTGTGACTCTTATTTTGTTGATTTGTATATATTTACACATTCTGTATTCTTTAGGGGGAAAAAAGTCAGAGTAACAATATAAAAGAATTATTTGGTAGGTACCTCCCTAAGGAATTGTCTTTATCAGCAAATAAAAACAGACTACAGAATTTAGGGAGAAATGCATAGGAGGCCCCTGGAATCTCATTTGCTTCCTTTAACTGGCTTGAGTGGGGAGCATCACATGAGCATTTCAGATTAATTTATTGCCAGCCAGTGTTAAATTACAGCCTGTGACAAGACTGGAGCTGCTTTGTCAGAGAGGCCTTGTAAATTACAAAGCTGCTGTCACTAACAGTGGGAACATTTCTAGGATGGCAAACCTAGTATAAAGTCCCATTTCTCTTTGTATATTTAGAAGTTCAGTTACCATTTTCATTTTTTGGGGAAACTGGAAAGCTTTATTTTGAGTAAGTTTATTATAGCATCACAAAGGATGTGCCTAGAGTTTCTCCAGTAACTGGCTTTGAGTTTAGAGGGCAAATACCTCAAGCTGGCTGAGTTGATGCTCTTGCTTGAGTGTGGCTTATGGCAGAGTTTGTGAGTGAGCCACACCTTCACTGCTGATGAATTTTAGTGAGAGTCAAACTGGGCAGCAGGAACCATTAGAGGTTTGGGGTTGAACAGAAAGCAACTCTCATGGTGAACATGAAACCATGAAGGTACCAACGTCACATCTGTCCTGCAGGAAGGGAGAACAGGCTGCAGTTTACCTTCTCCCCCATTTTGTGATCGATTTTTCTTCCTAAGGTTACTTGCTAGTTTGTGACAGCTTGCAAGGGAACCAGCACACTATGGATGGCAGGAGTGTGGAAAGTGATAGGAACTACAAAACTGTCAATAGAGATTAATATGCAAAACAACAGCGGGACCCAGGAGAATTGCGCAGTACAGAAGATTCATCACTTTCATGAATTCAGTTCTTTGCTCTTTGAGCAACCTGCTTCTGCTACCAGACAAGTTTCTAGAGCTTGGCAGCTCAGAGTGCATCAGACAGGCACTGGCTTCTCTCAGTACTTACTTATGCCAGGAGATAAATCCCACATGTTGCAAGGAGGAGGAAGACAAAGAAGCATCTTGTTCTATAGGCATTGTGGGGTGTTCTTCATCCACAATGAAGAGCTAAAATGTTATCCTCTATTTGCTTACACTATCGACTTGGCAATGCATGCACAGGTATAATCAGATGAAGAAAGAGTATGATTGCAACAAGAGAGCCTATCTGGGCAGACAGTCAGGAAACCACTGGAAACTTGTAGTCCCGTTAATGAAGTTCCCTTCCTCAAACATTCCTCCTGCAGACTTACACTTGTAAAAGGAATCCACACCTCCTCTCCAGCTGACCTACAAATCTGCTACTTCTTTTTTTTTCCTCTTCTCTTCTCTTTTCATTAGGCTTTTTTTTTTGTTTTTGTTTCACTGTTGCTTTGTCACACATAGAAAAAGACATTTGAATGATATTTTACAGTGCATCTATCCATCAACTCCCCTTTTGCTCATAAAGGGAAGTAAATATGACACAAAAGGGATTCTGGTTGCATTTTAAAGAGCTAAGGCTTTGTGGGATTCTGCTACTCAGATGCAGCCTACATAACGTGTTGGGGAGGTTGCAGAAATAAATGTTCTCTCTCATTAAACATGTAACTTGTTGGGGAGATTCTTTTCTTTTCCTAAGCAAAAGCCTCATATCCAAGAAATATATATAGAGAGAACTTTTCTGAAATCTTTTAACCTGGCAAATCAAATGAATTAGCTGTCATTATATAGCAACAAAAGAGGTTTCCCTGTAATAAAGACCATTTGCATGACAGGAAATATTTAAGAGATGCTTCAGTAAAGTAGGTGAGGATATCGTTCCAGACCTGAGTATTTTACTTGCTTTGAAAGACAGAGGAAATAAACTGGTAGAAAGCCCAGGGGTAGCAGCAGTTAGAAGGCAGGAGTGTGTGCTCCTGGCTAGTCCTGACACCCTGCTCTGGGGAGCAGTAATTCCTGGGCAGGCAGGTGCACACTTGCTCTGTGCTGCTGGAACTCAGGATCTGCTGCTGCTGTTCTGGCCACTCCACCCTTCCTAGATTCTTCCGTATAGATTTTAAATAAGGGTTTGGTGGAGAGCATAGTTAGAACAAGGCACTGCCTGGGATACAGGGGACAGCCTTATAGGAGCAGTCCATTTCAGGAGGAGTAGGAGAAGAGCTGATGAACCTGTTTAAGAAAAACAGGACTTTTATTTTGAGATGTAAATGTCTTAAATATAGATTTAGAAGGAAAGGATTCGTTTGGAGGAATGAATTATAAGATTTGGACAGCCTGAAGCAGAGGCAAAGGGGAGTTTAGAGAAATCAGTCTGTTGAAAAATAATTACATGCAAACTCACCAGGAAAATATTTTTTCTTTATCACATTTATCGTTTTCTATTTCAACTATACCTGTAAGATACATGCTATTTAAGGCTCCAAAGGTGCATGTATTCTCCCAAAACTGAAGCAGGAAGCTGCCTCTGGAATGTGACTGGTTCCTTGAAACAATGCTTCCTTTTCCACTGTTAGTCATTCTGTCATGTCTAAAATTAGTTCTGGCAGAGTCTCAGTTTGTATTCTGTTATGGAGATGAGGGCATGGTAAGCTCAGTCTCATGTACTGTTGAATAAATAAGAATACATCGAATGATAAACAACACAAAACAAGAATTCTAATATTATTTTACAGAGTATTCTGTTTAATTACAGCTGCAGGGAAAGACTGTTTCGCAGCCATAAATTTTAGGGGTCCCCGGGTTGTCCTGGTACTCCAAGATGTTAAAAAAATGTTCTTTTGGCTGTAAAAATATTGCCAGAGTATTTATGTGGGACTTCATACTGTAAATAGGGGTATTTAAAATCTAAACAGAGCAAAAAAAGAAATCAAAATTCATTTTAAAACGGCTTAAGTCGGGCTGCAGTTAGTTTTGCCATTTTTATTTCTAGTTAATTACAATATATATAGACTTCTGCAAATCACTGTGTAACACCTTCTCTTGAAATGTTTCCCTTTTTCAGGAAACTTAGCAGCTCCTGCCCTGAGTCTGTAAGTTTCCACCATTCTTGCATGTCATGGCCACTAAAAGCAAAGATTGTCAATTAATAGAGAATCCTTATTTAAATTATTTACTTTTTGTACAATACACTGAAACTTCCATGTAAATAATTTTAGAGGAGTTTTACCTACCTAATTCTTTAATATGTTAAATTATTTATTCAGTGATCATCTAAATAAAAACTATCACAACAAACCAAACCACGAACTTAAACACAAACTCAGCCACGTAGAAACAATGGAAGCAATATCTGCAAAAGCCTGGCACCACTCTGAAGGGTGTAATTTTTAGAAATCCCTACTGATTTCAGAAGCACAAATTTCCATGGAAGACTGAAGCAAATGCAAGGGTAATAGCTTTAAAATTAAAGTCTTTAAAAATAAAATTCAGTCTTACTGAAATATAACAAAAAGAACACTTTTGATATGAGACCTGTTGCATTCATGAGACTTTACATAATCTTTTGGAAACTTGACTTTCACTGTTTCTGTGTGATTTTCATGTAGGTCTGGAGTCAACAAGTTGTGAGAGGAAAATTAGATTCAGGGCACTATATCCTTCTTTCCTGTGTATCTCCTACAACCTCTTACATAAGTGCAAAGTATTCATAAAGTAAATCAGGATGGGAATGAGAAAACAATTTTATGCAGAGTCATTTACAATATTTCTGAGAAGACACCAACATCTAATACATAAAATAATATTTAATGTTGACTCAAGAGATAGACTCTAAGGTAGAAATTTACTCCACGTTCAGACTCTGGGATTCAAATTACATGAAAAATCAAATTTTGTAGATGGGGGAATCACCAGTAAGTCCAATAAAATAAAGGGTTTTCCTCTATGATTTCCAGTGTATTACTACAGTGTTTCAATATTTTTTATTACTTCATTATTTTTCAGAGGATTCCAAAAAGCTGCACTGCATTTTCCTTTGGAGTATTATGATGCAGCACTTCTGAAATAGCTAGAGATAGATTAAGCTTGGGATATTTAAGAAGGAAATTCTGTGACATTAGAAGAAATTACACAACTGTTTTTTCTCTGGCATCTAATTTTCCCAGTGTGTGGTACTTACTTGGCCTAGGAAATAGTAGGAACCATATAATTTAGGATATTCCTTCCAGTATATCAGTCACGGGCATATCAGGACCTTGAATGAGGAGGACCAAAAGCAATTTTCAAATGACTGCAGGATAAAATGCTGATACAGAGCAGCTACACCAGACATCCTGTTGCCTCAAGTGGAGATTTTTCTCATTGTGTTTTATTCCTGCAAGATCTGTAAAAATGGTGCTGGCAAATCTGCAAACAAAGAATTACTGTAATCCAATCTGAACACAACAAAAAGCCCCAATCTGACTGTAAGAAAGCATTTCCTAAATCCTCTGGGGTTGAGCAAGATGTAATCCTTGTTATTTTTGTCAGATGACAAGCTGTTTTAAAATGCAATTGCAATGAGATAGCGCTGGCAAGGTTGGAATGGGAATTTGTTTTTGAATCTTTGCATAACAGAGCAAGGCACTGCTTTTAGTCAATGATAACTACAAGCACTGAGAATCTTCAGGTTTCTCTGGATTGGCGTTTCCTTCCATGTCTTTTCCAGCAAAAGAGTACATGTATGCCTTGATTTGTGTGAAGTGCTTTTTTTCCGTGGAACTCCTCTCCTTTTACCAGCCCAAAATATAAAATAGAATTACCTGATATAAAAGCAAAACCACAATGTCTGGCTGTCATTGGCATCTGCAAAGATGGAGAAATTTATATATGAGTTATTATGAATGGGTTCAAGGGAAAGCATGTACATGTATAGAGAGGGGCATAAGCAATGAGGTTGGAGCCTTGTGGCATATTCTTGATTTGCAAAGGTGCTTTTAGCAAAGGTCATCAAAATTAAAATGATTCCATTCATACTCAGACTACAACAGCAAGTTCAGGTCCTTCAATATTCAGTAAGCAACCATTGCAAGGCAGTCTATTGTTATTACTTTCAGAGCTGGGATGATTAACACCCTTATCTAAAGTGACCAGGAAGGCACTTTCTGCAATAGGCTTGGTACCTGGTCTTGAATAGAGTACAAAGAGGAGACTGAACCTCATCTATTCATTTCTATATGAAAAATTCAAGCCCAGAACATTTGTGGAGGAAGTGCATAGCCTTAGTTTTCACATAATCACAATTTTTTTATGACTGTGAGTTTTTGTGTTTGGTTTTGATGTTGTTGGTTGGGGTATGGTTTTTTTGGTTGTTGAGTTTTGATATGGGTTTTTGGGAATTGGTTTTTGTTTGGGTCTTTGTTTGGTGGAGGGGAGTTTTGTGGATTTTTGTGGGTTTTTTGTTTATTAGCTGTTTTTTTATTGTTTGGAGTTTTAATTTAGAGAAGCAGTCTTGGAGGACTTTTTGCAAGTTTGTCTTTTCACAATTAGATTGTTTACAATGCCTTTTTGCTCTTCCACTCCAATCCCCTCATCTTCTGCCCTTCTCTTAAAATCTAAAAAGAATTTTAATTCCCATTTTAATTTTATAGATTTGTAATTCTCTACCCCTGCCACCATCCTTTTTTAATTTTTTCTCTTAGGGATAAAAAAAAATAAATCAAGACATATTGTTTGGAATGGGTACTGAGTGTAGTAGTTCTGAAGTTGTGACTGAAATACAGACAAGAAGTTATGTAGTGTGTTATCAGCAGCTTTGTCATCACTGCCTTATGGGTATTACAGCAAGCTAAGAAAGCCATTTATAGCTTCATGGAAGGAGACTGCAACACATTTGGTGTAAATGTGTATGGGTTAATGAAAGCTGAATTATAGTAAACGGAGAGAACATTTGCAGCCTTTGCTTGAGGAAATGAATTAGAAATGACCAGCTCAAGGAGGCTATAAAGAAAAGAATCAATAGTATTAAAGTGGAGAAAATGGCTAATTCTGATTCTTAAAAGAGCAAAAAAGGAAAAAGAGTTATGTTAGTGTTGGAAATTACATACTAGTCAGGTGATAAATTCTATTTTCAAATTTTGTAATGGACAGCAAGATCGAAGAGTCCTCATTTAGTTTCCAATCTTTGACCTAAAGGTTTCAGTTTAGCAGATGTACCAGTGACCCATAGTGATCTAATTTAAGTGTTATTAGAATTACAATACTGTAACGTGGGGTTATAAATAATACAAGAAAAAGAACAATTACAGTGACTAACCATGGCATGCACCACAAAGAAAAAAAAAAAAAAAACAAAAACAGCCTGCAGCAACTTAGAATTCTTTAAAGTAGCAGAGAAATTACTGAGTTCTCAAAACCTGGTAGTGTACTCCTACAGAGGAGAAGAAACCCTGATAGATTTCAATGAAAGAGATCAAAAAGAATCTTTTGTGACCAAAGAGAAAGAGGCATAAAAGAATTAAAGGAAGGCATTGGGCAAGAATAAAGTTAAAATGTGTGGAAAATATAAAAATATTATCTTAGACTCAAGTAATAACATGCAGATTCTGAATTGGAGATCTCTTGATGCAAAGATAAGACTGCATAAGCTAAATGTAATGCAAGATTGTGAATGAGTCTGACATTTCTGGTGACTTATGTTGCAGTGAAAGTAAATACAGTCTGAAAAGAACTCAACCCTATGAGAATAATAATTATACATGAAGGTAGAGAAGCTCCAGCCAAAGTTAGAAATCTCACAGACAACCTGCAGATTGGATTTGGTTTTGTTTCTTGCAAACTCTGTCACAAGAGTTTGTGTCTAGTAAACACCAGAAAGTTTACCACTTTCTAGTAAAGCAGATCTTAAGAACGGTCAGACTGATACCTGCTAATGATGAGGAAAGCTAAACAGAAAATAAAATTTCCTGCATCACTTTGTCTAGAGGCAAACCAGAATTAATTCAAGGGGTACAACCTCCTTCTTTTCTACGGAATCAGGAAACTTCCATATGGATGCCAGATATGATGACCATAAGGGTGTTTCAAAAGGTCTGTCAGGGAGCTCCTCAGTGGATGGTTCTTGTACCTGTTTTAATCAGGTCTTAATAACAGAATGATTAAAAAATTGCTTGTATGCTAGTTGAGGCTGTGTTGCACTTTTCCTCCTGCCCTTTTGATGCCACGCTACAATTTCACTGAGCCAGCATGGGAGAAGTAAGGTTTAGGGAACAGATCAGTGATAGGAGGCTGTGGAAATGAAAGTGTGCTCCAAAGTCATGTCAGGCATTCCAAACACAATGACTGGTCTGGGACCAGGGCAAGGACAAAATAAAAATTAATATGGTAATAAGTGGTTCCAGTGAATTCGCTATGTGTGCTGAATGCAGCTGGTTAATACCCTGTGGAAACACATTAAGTGGTACTTTAGACAGAAAGGAAACCACGATGCAGAATTTATATTATATAAGGAGGGTAGAGATGTACAGACAGATGCTCTCCTGTGTTAGGGATAAGTGGTGGTAAAGACAGGGAACCAGACCTGTGTGTGGCAGGAAGGGCAACGCAGGGAATACTCATTTGACAAGGCTGATGTGTTTTCATTGCTGTTATTCCATTCTTGTAATGCCAGTGCCCAAGGCTAACACACAATTTTTATACTCCCTGCGTGCAAAGTGGGATCTAATCCTTCCACAGGTGTCTGTTTCTCCAGGCCCTTCATTTCCTTACCATCCAAAAAATAAAAGACACACTTGGAGAAGTTTGTAAGTTTTAATGAAAGCAAGCGAGCTAGGCTTTAGTACATAGGAATATCTAAAAAATACAGAGCTGCTACCCAGAAACATTATTTCAGTGGAGTTACTGGAGTGTGCTAGAAGACCTATTTTTATTTAAGTGCTGTTATAGGTTGAGGTGTAAAACCAATAAGCTTTAATGCCTCTTCAAACAATGCTATTAAGGTCAGACTGCTCTAACTTACATAAGATTCTTTCCCTGATGGTTTTTGCTCTTGTTTCCTCTATTACATTTTTAGCATCTCATCTCCCTCTGGGCCTTTTCTTAATTTTTCCCTTACCGAGATCATTTGGGTTGACAGTTCTTTTATTATAAAACTCACAGTTATGGGCTGTTTTTCTTAACTCTTCAGGTCTCAGAGAAATGGGATGACTTGAAAACCTTACTTTCTCTTAAAAAAACACAAACAATTGAAATTTTAGCCTTGATGGTTTCAAAGTGAGGTTTTAAATTGTAAGGTAGAGACTCAATAACTGTACAAATAAATAAACCCACTTTAAAAGGTGTTAAAATTTTTATGCGACTAGTGTGATAATTTTGGGGTTTATGCATGTCAAGATAAGCAATGTTATTTTCTTTAAATGCTTTACATAGGGACGGCCCTCATGGAAAAAATCTGTTCATTTCCTTTGCAACAGGTGTTTGAGCAGGTATGGTCTGCATGGATCCTGTCTAATGTTTTGTGGATGCATCATATACTTGAATCTCTAAGAAATTGTAGATGCAGATTTGATTTTCAAGGGCAGGAGTATGCAAAGAGAAATGGTGCTGTTATTCATATTTGCTTTTATGAGAAGTTGTGTTCCAAATTTTGAATTTCTTTCAGGGTTGAAGTAGTAAAGAACATCTCTTGGCATCTGTTCCTTGCCAAGGAGCACTATTTCACATTTGTGGTACTAATTTTTGTTACAACCTTGTGTAGCGATACCATTCATTCAACACTGGCCTCTAGGTCCTGAAAGGAAAGACTCCTTCTGTCCATGTTGGTCAGAAAAATGTCAGTAACATGCTTATTGAGGGAGTGCATGCTCACATCAGACTTCATTGGATTTACTGACATTGTAGAGAGGTAAATCCCAGTTTGTTAGTGTCACACAAACTTGCCTTGCTGAATAATCAGACACAGTAACTCAGAAATAAAATGTTTCAGGGCTAAGGCTCATCTTGGCAGAAGCTCCAAAAGTGGCTCCCAACTCGTGTAGTTTCCTCTTGCTTGAAATCTGTAAGTCAGTAAAGTGGCATAATTTGGAAACTTTCAAATGATGTAGCAAACACAATTTCCACATTGTTTTCAGTAGCTGGTGTATCAAACTCGAAAAAGCATGTAATTTTTAGGTTACCATTCATAATGCAAATACCGTTGTTTATGATGACTCTGTAAAGTTCTTTTGCAGTTAAATTTAATTTCCCTGTCCTGGTTTGTGCTTTAGTTAATAACTAGTGAATGCTGCTAATAGCTCTGTTTGATCACACTGGGCTTGAAAACTTAAGGATCATTTCATCTTTGACTTTAATGAAATTTCCAATCAGCATCTCTTATGGTGTTTTATACAACACTGCTAAAGTTTTATATGAAATTTTACTCAGCATAACAGCCAATCTCTCTGAAGCTCACCTTTCAAAGTTTGTTGCAGCTTTTAAAGAGATTAGATGTTTTTTGAAGGAGCTCAGCCCAAATATTTGCCTGGTTTTAACTGTATTGATACTTCAACTGTGTGATACTTACATGACCTATTGATGCTCATAGATCACATGCTGTTAAAATAGACAAGGAGAGAAATCTCCTGTATGTCCCTGGGCTGCCTGAGAACACTGAAATAATAATAGGTACAGAACTGTCAACACAAAGTTCTGTGTATGTCAGTATAAATTCCTCTGGAGATGAAATAGTCTTGCTAAGTGCAATTCCACTCGAAAAGGATACCTTCTTTTAATTCCTGAAAAATACATACTGGCAGCTTGTATGCAGTGAACACAATGAGAAAAAATGCCATTCTAAAGAAAAGTTTTGAATTGTAACAAATTCTAAAAATCCTTGCATCTACCTCTTTTTAACGGTTGTTGAGTGATACTTTGTATTGTGATGCTGTTGAGGGTTTGTAGCCACCTGTTTGATTGTAAATTATATTCTCAAATATTCTTTAAAAATTTTAAATTGTTAGATGATTTACTGTTCTATGAAGTTTGTTGTAGCAGTTACAATAGATTTTATATTACTCAGGAGATTTCCTTTAGAGGGAAGATCATATTTCTTTGCTTTCCATTGGCACATATAAAAAATACAACAGAGGAAACTGCCTAGTCATAAAACACCAACTGTTCAAGACTGGCTCAGGGAAGAATCATAATAAATGTTAATTGATAGGGAAAAACCAGAGGAATTAGCAATCTGCAATATTGTCCTAGAGTACAATAAAAAACCAGCCTGTATAACTCAAACTTTGAATATCAGATACCTTAATCTATTAGGAAATGATAGACCACGAATTTATAATCTCTATTATTGCAGAAATTGTTCTGCAAATAACAGGTACTCTCAGAAAGACAAAATTCTGAACTCACAGGAAGAAGTGATTCAAAGGTGGAGGAGACATAGGATTGTCCATTCTAGCAGCCAGCGCTTTGCCTGGAATCGTGTGCCCCCTTTAGCCTGGTTCTGAGCTCACTTATGTCTCTTCTAATCTTGGTTTCGTGAGTTGCAGTTGGCTCCAAGCAGATCAACCTGTCCTGCACCCATGTGTGGAAATTCATATCAACTTTACCTGAGCTGGGCCTTCTCTTAAGAAGAGAACAAAGTATCAGTGGTGTTACAAAAAGCAATGTGTGCATCTGTGTAAATATTTTAAAATAAGCAAAAGGATAAGCATAAATATTTTATACATGGATGAACAGAAAATGCAGAATTTGATTCTGGAATGGGAAAACAAATTTTGGTAATTTAGGGACTAACGAGAGTCTTGAGAATGGTTGAGGCTAAATTATGATGGAACAACAATCTAATAGTTTTAATTTTGTGCCAGGTAGAATGAAAACTGTAAGACATTTTCTCTCTTGTGCTTTATCACTGAAGTGAATCACTAACACAAACTGGCATCACTTAAAGGAGAATGGTATGTGTGCTGCCAGGTGCTGCGAGGGGCTAAAGAGCTCAACAGCCTTGGTTTTGGCAGCAGGGTAAGGTGCTGTTTATTGACTCTTCAAGAATTATAAAGATAGGAGGGAACACTCATGAGATGCAGATTCAAACTGTGTTATGAGTACTCTCTATCCGTAATGCTTATTCCACTGGAGGACTAAATTAATTTTTCTGATGCTCTGTGGATTGCCAGTACCATATTCATACTTCAGTATGTTTCATGTTTTAGATACATTTCCTCATTGTTTCATTGTTTGGTCATGATATTGTTGCTTGTGGAGGTGATAACTGATCACAACAAAAGTAGAGTCTGCTGTATCTTCTTGTGACTGATGGTGTACAAGGAAAAGCAGACAGCACTGTCACTAATTGCAAAAGTAGGAATATAATTCCAAACAATTAACTGGCAACACACAGATAGAAAGCACCTAAGAGAATTGGGGAGTTGTGAAAGAAGGGTGGGTTTTTTTCCCCTCACCAGCAATGTGTGAAAAATACTGTTGTAGAGGTTTCTTTTCCCCAATCAGGAAAACTACTACTGACTTTTAAAATCTGTAGAATGAGCAATGCTAACTTCAGTTTAGTTCTAACTACATTCAAAGGCAATTTATTACAATTTCTAAAACTTTATCATCTTTATGCTTTCAAAGAGCACTTGATTAGATAACTCAAAGCCCCTGAATTACTGAATCAATGAATAATATGCTATTCCACTTAAAAGGGGAATGAAACACTAATTCAGTTCACTATAGGTAAAACAGAAACAGTGCTACAGTAATCTTCATAGCAATAAAGAGCACTTTAGCTGTTAAATTCTGATGGAATAATTATTAGATTTGGATGAATAATGGATTCCACAGCTTATTGGGTGAATTGGATGAAAATGAAGGCAAATCTTGAGTGAACTAGAATACTTTCTCCTTTTTTTAGTTCAGGTCAGTTTTAAAATGGAGCTTATTGTTTCAAATAGCAAAGTCCAAAGGTTTAATTTAAAAAGTGTCAAAATCAAATGTGTCAGTGTTGTACCAAAGAAAGTTTAATCAATCCTGGCTCAGCACTTATTTTTTAAGTCCATGAAAATTATTGGTTATTCACCCAAATTATTTTTCATGCAAACTTAGATTTTCTTACAAATTAAAAAAATCATTATCTCTTGGCTGTTCACTGTCTTTCAACTTCAGTTTCCACTACAATCACATGACACTGTGCAATGCTGCAGTGTGTGCACTTAAATTTGGACTCTGTAAGAACCTTATGTATAGGCTAATCTTTTACTTCTCTGCTGTTTAATTTTTTTCTACCACATTGCAGAAATAATCAAGAATGAACATAATTTTCCTCGCACTTTTCCTTTCTTTCTCAGCACACTCTGGAGCCCCATTTGTTGAAATACAATTAGCAGCTAGCTAATTTTGGCAGATGTTTTTCATTTTGAATTGTAAATGATGGAAACCCAGGATTCAGGGAGATGTTTTGCTTGCAAAACCCCTTAGCACAGGAGATTGTAGAGCAGAATTTTACTGGTGGTTTTTTTTAAGAATAAGGCCAACGGAATATCAAGTGTGTTGAAAGTAGGACTGCCTGAGAATTTTGAGTGCTAAGGATTTATGAATTTTTAACCAAGGGACTGCACGCAGAACAAGATATTCAGGAAATAAAAAGAAAAATTTTGTCCTTTCTCCTGTTCAAAGTTTTCTGTTGCAAGAGTACAACACAATATTCTCTGAGGGCATACTCTGAAGACATAACAAAGGAAGTGTCCCTTTAGGCTTCATTATACTGATACCCTCGTTATAGCTGGCTTCTCAGTTGTCTTCCAAAGTTCTGGTTGCTTCATGTAACAATTCCAGTACCGTATTCTAGGCAGGACTGCGTGCCCAGGGCAGAAGGCAGAGGGGAGATGACTGTCACCTTCCACCAGCTCCCCTGGTGCTTCTGCTGTGGCACCTTTGTGTCTGCCCTGCTACGACTGCAGGAGTGCAGAGGCTGCACTGAATGGTCACCAAACTGCCGAGTACTGCTTCTTTCACAGATCCTGCCACACCCATACAGGGCTCGTTCTGTATTCACAGCTCCATTTTGTCAACTTAACGCTTCATCTTTATACCACTGCAGTTACCTTTAATGTCTTGTATGTATTTGGTTTGATATTTTCTTCAGACTGGATGAATTTTTGAAGATTTTTCTTCAGTTATGCTTAGACTCAGATTGAAATTGGGAAGATTACAGAGTGACCAGAGTTTTAGGAATAGGTATCTACCTGACCTGGCTGTGCTGTGAGGTGCTAGTGAATAATAACAGTTTAATAGGTTTTTTATATTCTTTATGAAGTAATCAGCATGTGCACCCTTCTCTAGCTTTCTTGGTATTTATTGAAATATAATATTACGCTAAACTTTGGGTACAACATTCTCAAGGTACAACCCCATCAACATCCCACTCGTTTGACACTTTGACTGCTATGATGTGATGGAATTACATTTGAGCTCACCAGTGGAGAAAGGATTGCTGATGCTCCTTTGCAAGAGGTTGGTGAGCTGGAAAACAACCCTTAAGAGAAGTGGTTGCCCTTTGCCAGGAAACTGAACCAGTGATGTAAATAAGCTGGTAAAATCTGTGTATCATGTCTGCAAAATCTGGTATTATAAGAACTGCCCATTATGGCAACAAATGATTGCCATATAATAATAATATTCTTGTATGTACGGTAATGCTGTAAAACGTGCTCTGATATTGTTGTGTACTTAGTGTTTCATTACCACAGTAGTGTGGGAAAGCACTAGCAAGTGCAAAGTTAACACGGGCTTAATCTCTTCCATAAATTGCCATGGAGAAGAGACATCTTTTAGTGTAACTCTGAAAAATGTCCCTCTCTAGTGTGAAATGACATGTTTCAAGTGAAATATGGCATTCCAAAGTTCTGACATTCAGATGGCATTAAAAAAGCAGGATTTTGTGATTTGAAAGTAATCCTAGCCAATTCTAGTATGTGAATTCTAACTTGGAAGTTATTTGCATTAGCCATTGTTAGGAACAGTTCTGTATTTCTGGCCTGTCATATTTCTAGATTTGTAATTCTGTTTTGGGGTTTAGGTTGCTGTAGCTGCCGTAGATTTTGTGACAAAAAACATAAGCTATTTCACAGATGAGTAGAAAGAAATTTAATTGTGTGTAGCAGGAGTGTTTACTTATTTAAACAAACAATTGTCCAGGAAAAATAGATGCAAAGAACATTTTATTCACTTAAATGAAGTGCTACAGAAAGGAAGGAGAAAATGTAATTATCAAGATTATTTCCAAATCTCAAATATTTGTTCTTACTGACTGTTATGGTGTTCACCTGTGGCTCCTTTCTGTAGGAGGCATCTGTGCTGTACTAAAAATACAGTGTCAAAAGTATTGCCTACAGGGCAAAATACAGATTATGGACAACAGTATTAGTAAAATGGAAGGGAACAACTCTTGCAGTCACTTCTGGAAATACAGGCTATCCTTTTCCAATTAAATAATTCCCTTTGCTTTTAGTTTTCATTAGGTGTAGATTTTGGGAATGTGATCTAGAATCTTGCTGTACAACACCACAAGGGAACTTCCATCATTATTGATGCTCCCTATCTCTTCCGTGCCCTGTGCCAAATCAGACCTGTCTGGAAAGTGAAGCAAAGAGCAAAGCTGTGGAGAGCTGGGGCGTACCCCGTATTTTATACATAAGGGCTTAGCTGCAGCCTGCTCTGGGACTTCAGCTGTGACATGACCTGATACCCAGCATGGGACAGGAGTGCCTACAGAGGATCTGGTGGGGTAGCTTTCATCAGATTTCAACTGAATACTTTCCTTTACTTTCTATTCCTTTTTGGACCCATGAATTATTACACTAAAGATCTCCCCTTCTCTAGGACATCACTCAATGTTTCCATTCCCCTTTTTCTGTAGGTGAATGGTGGTAGTGCCCAGCTCTAGAAATGTAGACTTCTGCAGAATTTTCCTGCTTTCCACCTGCCATCTTTTCCAAGGAAAAGAGAAAGTGCTCTGAGAAACTGCAGATGCAGGCCTTATATGTCCCAAAGATTGGATTCACATGATGCAGCCCTGAAAACAGACATGAAAGATTGGTGATGTTGAGTACACATGCAAATAAATTCCAGCCCAGTTTTCTTTGTAACTTGGGAAATCTCAAAGAAATTATTACAGATAAGGCAATAAAATATGTGGCCACATAACTCAGACTGAACAGGTTTTATGACTGAAAGCGTCTGCCTCATTTTACCCTTGAGTTAGTCCTGGACTGTGTTGGCCATTGTATTGAGTTTGAACATGGCTGAGAGCTGCTGGGTTAGGTGCAATATTGCTCCACAAGTTAGCACAAAGATTCCTTAACATGTTGAAGCTTTTCTCCAATGTGGTGCTGAACACAGAAAATGAACCTTTATATAACTACAGCTGTAGTACAGCTGTATATGTGTACAGCTTGCTGTTGAGCTCTATGCCAATTCCCAAAAAACCCAGCGTGCAGATATAGCAACAATAGGGACCAGGCCTTCTGCAAATTAAATACTTCTTACCTTTGGGAGATGTTGTAAAATTTAATCATTTGACAATTATGAAGTGCTTTATGTTCTTCAGATGAAATGTGCTATGTAAGTGTGAATTAGTATTATTGATGAGCTTAAGCCACAAGATTGAATGCAAATGAGAACTTCTCAAGATAATAAATACCCATTATTCATCATGAAGGATGATGAAAAAATTAAATACCTTTCACAGGAGATAGCAAAAGTATGAAGTCTAGCTGTGAGCTAAATCAAGCACAGTGGTTGACTAAGCCAAAGATTATTGACACCAGGACATGGGTGTGGACCAAAAACCATAGAAAAATCTCCTGCACACTGAGAGAGAGAGCAGCATAGAAGCCCATGTCAAGGAGCATTCGTGCCTGTGTTGCTCTTTTGTTAGTGGTGGTCTCAGAGTCGAGCAGGAGTGTTGATGGAGAGATGTTAAAGTGGCAGCTTGTAGCAGTGGAACCCACTGCCTTAAGTGGAGGTGGGATTCATCTGAATAAGTATGAATGTATATCCCAAATATGATGTGTGCACATCTAAGAAAGTCACCCCAGGCAGCCCGTGTCATCAGTGGTGCAGTTCAGATGATCAGAAGTTAATGTCTGTTTTAAAATGAGTTAGAATTTAACCCTTGATACCTTTTTGTTGTTTAGATCCCAATCAGTAAAAAGGAGCCTAGGATGACCAGCTTAGATACAGATGTCCACAAAGCAGGCTCAGAAAATGAAATCCATGCACATGATCTGCTAGGAGCCTGCCTTTGGCTGCTCTTTATGAGAAGGCTGGTAGCTGTCTAAGATAATGTGACACAAAAGAACTATTCCCTTCCTCTACTGTCTCAGCATCTCCTCCTCACAACCAAGATAATTGAATATGCAGCAAATCATGGAGTACAATTCCAACTTTTTCTGCAGGAGCCTTATGCCTTTGTGCTGTGACGTTCTCTGGACTCTGGTCTAAGTCAGTGGGGAAATGAAACAAATGCATTATTTTAAATGTGTTAGCAGTAAGGCTACAGTCAGTCTAGTGCTGCTAAATTTGTGCAGTTTTAAACTAGAGCTCAGCATCTTTCTGGAGAGAGGGATAGATGCACTCCAGGCAGCTACTCTATACCTGATCCAAGTGTAGTACAGGAATGATGACCCACTTGCTCATTAATAATCTAACATAATAATCTATGTTTCTAAACATTTATCAGGAGCACTAAATCCCTATTTAAAGGAATAAAACTACTGCAAAAACATCAATATTCGCAAGCCTTGACATAGAAAGTCTGGCAGAATTCTTTCCTCTCATTTATTTAAAAAATAAAAGCCGCCCAATTCAAATACTGTACCTTGTTTTTACTAGAAAATTTCTGTAGTGTGGGTTCGTTGTGTCATGTAGTTACAGTGTTTACAGGAATTCATCTTCTGGCATGAGGCCTACGTTTTGACAGCCTCAGGAGTATTACAAGCAAAACTAAAATGAACCAGGGCTCCTAGAACACCATTTTAAACAGAAAGAAGTCCCTTTAATCTTATAAAATTCTATACAAGTAAGAAACATTTAAAATGGGACTACACTCTTGCTACTGAGTTGGACTCTGTATCGAGGGTTCCAAATAGCAAAAAGTAGTTTGGTGGTATTGCACATAAAAGAATAGAATCATTCTGAACTGAGAAATTTTCTCCCTCAAAGGAAAATAACAAATGCCAAATAAAAACCTCCTTATGAATGGGAACATTATGCTGCTATTCTTTAATAATTGTGTCTGTTAATGCAGGACTGTTTGAAGTGCATGAATCATACTCAAATCAGCTATGGCATCCAGGATGCTTTCCTGTTTGAACCATCTTCTTGAAACTGTGTTGTCTTTCAGCATGGAAATTTTATTCTTTTTCCAAATACTTCCACCCTAAACAAGCAGCTGTTCTAAGCAAATGGCTTTGTGAATTCAGATGGGTGTCTGTTTATGCAGCCCCAATACACAAGACAGATTTTGGCTCTCTATGAGAATGTTTCTAATCACCGGATTTGAGTGAATATACGAGATAATACTGTGGCTCTCAGTCCCAGGTGTTGAACCTGGGAAAAACCAGCACTTTCCTGAACAACCCTGATTTCTCACACTAGCAGTTAACATGTAGTCAATCCTAAACCAAGATGAAAGAAGGAGGACTCACAACATATTCACATATCTCAGTGAGAGGTTACAGTCAGGAACTTCCCATGTGCATTTAGGGGGTGTTTAAGTTACTTGCATGGTATGAAAGGATTTTACCTTTTGAAAAAAATGGCAATCTGTTCTGCTTCCTGCAACATAACAGGACATCTCTTGGCCTTGCTGGAGAAAAACAATCCCTTTTAATGCTTGCAAATCTTAAAAAAGTCTCCACTGAGAGAAAGTAAATGTTTTATCAATTTGTGCTGAAATTGCTCACTTATGTACACAAATTTAGTTGTGGTGAAAGTGAGGAGGGGGAAAAATATATGTTCACACCTAAAACCTTGTAGATTTATAAATTTTCCCAAGGTTTTTATATCTTATATTAATGGCCGTATAAATCACTTTGTGTAAAATCAAAAAGGGTAAGAAGTAAAGAAGTTAAGTAAGTTAAGAAGTAAGTAGTTAAGAAGCTAGCATTGAGAAGGTAGCATGTGAGGGTGATTGTTTTTATGGTTTTGAACTGATCACATGACAGAATTCATGTCATACTCTCCCCTTTGACCAGTAATAACTTTTTTTTCACATCTGAATGTTTATATTTGCTTCAGAAAACTGATCATTTGGAGTATTTTAGGATTATTTTTCATTATAACATTCTTGTTGATGACATTCATATGTCTTATTGCAAAAAGAAAAAGACAGGGATGGGAGAGGTCCACTCATTCTCTTGCTCATGTAGATTTTATTTTGAGGTTAGAACAGTATGGAAATGGTATAATGTGCAAAAAGATAATGTAAATTCTTTCTTTGCTGTTACAGAACTAGAGTTAATCTCTCGTACTTTCCCCATCTGTTTCACTGTTTCAGGCCACCAAATTTCCAAAACCAGGATTCCTCTGGCATAGAGGAGAGATGTTGAGTTTAATATCTTCTTTCATTGTTTAAGCAGCAGATTCTTCCCCAGTACACAGATTTTGAGGTCATGTGCATTTCTCTGTTCCAAGATAAGAAATTCTGTTTCGTACAATAATGATTGAAATGAGTTACTGTTACAACTTTTATAGGGATGTGTATCATACATGCATTTGTATGTGGAATCACAATAATGGGGATAGTTTTACCTGAAATTAATTTTAATTGTGTATATGCTGCAACGATCAGTTTGCTCCTGCATCCCAGATATTTTTTATTTTGTTTCTAACTTCACAGAATGGTGTTCTAATCTAGTTGATATTAATGGGACTCAAACATACTAAAACTTCAGATGAGGGATAAGACATAATCAGTCTCTCACAAAAACAATTTCACCTTATTGGAGTAAATTCTGAGTATTTTCCATATGAGGACTCTTAGCTAATGGTATTGCTAAGAATTTTCATTCCAGAATTTTTCTTTATTTGTCATCAGAAAATTCAACCATCGCTAGGTATATAGACTTCATCTGCTCCTTTCTTACTCTTACATACTACCTACTTTTTCCTTTCAAACAAGTTGGCATTCATCTGAAAAAAGCAATGCATGATGTTCTCCTGTACCCACAACCTTCTCCACTCTCTTTCACTGCTAAATTCATATTCAAGGTCAATTACCTTTAACTACTCTAGGCTTCTGGCTTTGTCCTTCACTCCTCTCTTTGGTCTCTGCAAATTGCAAATGCTTTCAGATACATTAGTGCTTAGTTGGGAAGAACAACTCTTTGTTGCTGCTGTTCTGTTTTTCCCCTTCGGCCTCCATATTACCTTTCATTTTTCCTCACAACCATTTTGTAAGCAGTGTAAATGTTAACAACAGTATTGGAGATGACCTAGCTATGACCCATTTTAGACCGGGGGAAACTGTATGTGTGGGAAATGGATGTGACCCAGCTGCCAAACCACGATGGAGGGATGCTGTGAGGGGGTGCTATCAGATAATAAGCAGCAAAGAGCTTAAGGTGTAATGCCAGAGCTGACAGAGTTGCTGCTTCATGAAAAACACTTCTGAAAGACTGAAGTGTGTTTCTAACATTTGCCCTTTGCCAAAAGGTAGTCCAGCTCTCTCTTAATTATTAAGCAAATGGCTTTATTTGGAAAAGTGCAAAATATTATTTTTTTGATAGACCCTTTACAGACCAGAATAACATCCCTAGATGAATTATGTCAGAACCTCAGTGCAGTAAGTTTGGCTTTTTTTGTCTGTGGTGTGTGACATTCTTGCCTCTTGTCTCTCTCCTAGTTCTTTGTTCCCCTCCTATTTTCTACGTCCATTTCACAAATAAAAGATGGAAAATGTGGTAAAGATTGAGATTTGATTGGAGCCTAATATGTGGCCAGCAGTTTCATTTGCAGGCCACTCAATTATAAATTCAGCAGGTATTCACCATTGCGGGACAAGTGCTAATGAGCTCATTTGGTATTCATGAGAATGTCAATATCTATCTATTGGTACAAGTTTCATTGAAATTCAGATGCATGCCTAAGAACATTCAAGAATTATATTAAATACTGCAAGCAGCCAACTCTTCATAAGTTAATTAATAGTATACTTTTTAAAGACAGGTTCTCATCTGTTGTAAATCATTAAAAGTCAATGAAGTTATATTGAGGAGCTGCCCTATTACTTGTGTTAAGGTCTTGGCACATGTTAGAAAAAAGAGCTTCCAGTACATATAGAATTAATTAGTACTAAAAGGGAAAAAGAACATAAGGTGAAAGGGGAATTGGTGTGGCTGTGGCTTCTGGAGGTTGAAGTTCATTAAGAAACTGAAGCAGAGCTTGAATTACCATTCCATGTCTTTTATTTGTGAGGACAAAGTCCATGGAAGCAGTAACAATGAGAACTTATTTGGTTCTTAGCTTTGCCGTTGCAACACATCATTGTGAGTACTCGAGGCACTGAAAGCAGCTCAGTACAGGCTGGAACTTTGGTTACATACATAAGACTCAATGAACTTTGTGTGAACTAGCAGGAATTTCTTAACATTAAAAATTTTGGGCTGCTGCATAACTTGTGGAAATTAAATTGACAAAGCGGCTTGGAATATTTTCTCAATTGCTTAAGTTATTTGTGTTTATTTTCTAATCATAGTACTCTTGCTTTCAGTTTCTACCTAGAAGTGGGATATTTGATATTATATTTTCACTCACTGTTGTGCTCTGGTTATGTTGTGCTCTGGCTCTCTCCAGCTATAGCCACAGCTATGACCATGTGTTGCCATACCTTCTCTCAGCTGGGTTTTCCAGAATAGTTTTAGCTTAAGAGACAGTACTGATTATCTTAAACGAGCTTTAAAAACAAGCATAGACACTGCTCTAGTTCATGGCAATAGTTTAATGAAAGATCAAAAAACTGTAATCTTTACTGTGATGTACTGACCTTGTGGCTGAACCAAGCCCAATGTCAATTTGGTTAAGCCATTTAAGCATTTTAATTATTCTTCACTTTTATTTACACTGACTTGGTGAGGGTAGATGTGAATTTTTCTGCAATTCTGGAAAGGTAAATTCCTCATAAAATCTTACCCTTTGCACATGGATATATGCCAGGCAAAAACTTAATGCATTTTCTAAACTCAGAAACTTGACAGTGCAGGCAAATATCTGCATAGTTGTCTGTCAGAATAATTCAGATTAAGCAGTGATTGTTGTTAGAATAAACTTGGTCTCTTGGGTCCTGTAGCTCCACTTCATGGATTCCTTCCCTTTAACAGCAGCAGGGTATGGTTTTTCCAAGAGAGAGATTTACTTTGTGATCCAATGTGGATTGTAATCTAGTTTGTCACAGTGTAACGTGGTACTCAGGCTTACATAAACTATGAGTGTGCAAATCTTCATGCAGATGCATTCAGGAACTCTTTCTAAAAGGTACAGAACAATTCCAGATAGAAGGGTCCTCAGAATGTCTCCAGTCTAAATTCTGTCTCCAAGAAAGGCTAGCTGTCAAACCAGACTAGATTGCTCTGGTAATTCAGGTTATTCTGGTCTTGAAATATGCAAATAAAAATAATTTTAACTTTAACTTTCTAAAACCTCATACCATATGTTTTTAGGCCAAGATTTTCAAAACTACTCAAGGAATTTGGATGTCTCAGTGTCCATCTGTGGATTCTCTAATTTTTTTTTATTGCACAATATCCAATTATTGAGTCCTAAGGTTTCTATAGCAACTAAATTAAAGGTGAATCAATCCTTAAAGTGAAAATTATTGGAGTGTTTTACAAATGTCTAGTTTTAAGATGAATGAAATTAGTAATTTATAAACATATATTTTGATTTCTTTTTTATTTTGAATTTTTTTTCAGTTTAAGAATGCAGTCTGGATTAATAAGCCAATAAGCATTCCTGAATGACCCTTTTGTGCATCTTAAAATAGTGTACAGTATGAAAATGTATTAAAAGGTGTAGCAGAAAAAGGACAGTAGGACAAAATGGGAACTGCAGATGCTGCTGGCTTTTTTAAAAGTTTTTGAATGTAACATTTCTAGAATTCTGTTTCCTATATCATATTGAATGCTAATGCATTGTTTAGACCATGAACCAGTTTTACTGTATGAGCTTAGAGATTTTGTACTCTTGAAACCATAACAGGAACACAATCTGTCTGTAAAGGGTACATGTGGAGCTGTGGACATCTGTACAGTGCTGATGAGGAGATGTCAGTTGGATGAACCCATTCTAAATTCATTTTATGGCTGGCTTTGCATCTTCACTTTGGTATATGTGTCACCTTTCTATGTGAGCTGTAAAAGTGAAAAGCCACTGGAGTCTTGGATTCAGCTGGTTGTGCTTTCAGCTCCTTGGAATTCTTCAAACCTGACTTTTCATGTGATCAAAACAGAAGCTTTGAAAGTGAACATAAAATATTGAAGTGTTGTAGATTTCACTATAAATCCTGCAAGTATGAAAATGTTTTCTTCTGGAGTGATGTTTCATTACTGGGGAATGTTGGTTCCCTTATGATGTGATATTTTTGTTACTGTTCCACTAGGAAAGCTGTTCTAAAAAAAAGCTTCAAATAACAAGATAGATAATTTGAAAGAAAAAAAAATAGCTTTTCTGAATTTTCTATATTTTCCACTAAACAAGGATAACACTGTCACACAGCGTTTTGTTAAGAGAATTGGTGAGGAGAAGATGACATTTGTTTAAAAGACACTTACAAAAGACATTCTTCTATATTGAATTCTGTCAAGTTTTGTTTGCTTTTGTTTGGGATATCCTACTTTTTTTCTTGTAATACACAATATAGTTAATGCTCTCAAAGTTTCCCTATATGGTTGAAATTGCTCCAGTTTAGATCTGCAGAGCAAGTAGCTTCCTGTTCTGCAAATGCTTCCAGCACACACATTCACTGCAGAATCCATTGCAGAGTTCAAATCTGCTGAAAGGAAAATCACTGGTGATGTATGGCCAAGTTTAATTTCATTTTCAGCCTTCTGCCCTACTGTAGTTTAATAGTTTACAGTCAGTGAGAGTTGCTGTATAATACCTTACCAGCTCTCATTCCATCAAGCGCACAGTAACTTTTCAGGGTGTTTTTTTCTTTGCATCAGTTGATAGTGCTAACCTGAGTCCATAAACCACTCACCTTTCCTTCCACTGTTTCCTTAATGAGTTGGAAAACCACACTTTGAGGGGGAACTACTGAAGCATGAAATTTAGCTTTTCAGAACTGACTTGCATGGCACTGATGCAATAAAACAAGCACGTATTTGCTTGGCAATTAATTTTCTATATGTAGCAAAGAATGGAGAATTATCCTCTTATCTGCTCTGTTTGAATAGGTCTATATACAGAGCTAGTGTATGCATTTATACAGATAAATTTTTAAATTAATTGTTCCAGACAGTACTTCTGAAGTACAGACAAAATATAACATAAACATTTTAGGGATCAGCGGTTTGCTTGAGAAATTGTCGGTGCTCCTATAAGGTTAATTTTTTAAAAAAATTTCAGATTTCTGAAGCATTTGAGAAATAGGTAGTTTGTGGCTTCTTGGAAATGACAATGGAATAGTCACTGTGACCTTGGGTACATCACCTTTTGCTGCTTTCTGAGAAAAGACCATGGCTCATGAACATGTTCTGCTGGCAAATAGCATTTTTTGCATGAAAGTTATGATTTTACCAAGAGAACATTTGCTTGATTTTGAATCTCACTTCATCTATATTGTAAAGTAAAACAGCAGCCTAAAATACAATTCCTAACATTCATATTTCCTGCAAATAGGTAGAATAAGGATTAGTACTGAAAAATGGGTGTATTCTTTTGACTTAAGAAGGAGGGAGATGAGGAGAGTTTGTCACTGACAAGTAGATTTTTTTATCTCCACAAACTCCTGTGTCTGAACCATGGCTCTGCCTGACCCCAATCTGTCTTTGTAAGAGAGATGCACTTTCCATCAGAGTCCAGGCATTTAAAACTTTGATTTTATGGTGCTAATGGGATAACAGACTATGCATATGCACACTGTCAGGGCAAAGCCTACAGTGAACCAGAAGGGACACAATTGACTGTGTTTAAGATGCAAAGAAGTCTTCTCCACAAATAAGTAGTTAGTCATAGTTATTATAATCACTGCCAGAGTCATTTGATTACACCATGTAATAATCAGAATAAATCCTCTTAAGCAGTTTTATCAACAAAATGTGATGTGTCATAGATTTGCAATTATTATTTCTTCAAAGAAGGACATGTAACCATGTCTGATCGTGGTGGTTAAGGAAAGCTAGCTAGCCTGATACTTTATTGCCTATAAGAACAGGTAATTTCAACACAACTGTTGAATCACTGTGATGTGTCATAAATAGACAAGATATGAAGAAGAATTTTGTTTCAGAGGAGAAAGAATTCTGTGTTTCAATTTCAAAATTTATTATTAAATTAATAATAAAGATATTATTATATCATAGTAATGCTTCACAGATCTTACAGTACCCTCACCAGAAATTTCAGTGTTCATATTATAAAAGTTATTTAAAATAGGTCTGAAACGTGATTGGTAAGTTAAACAGATTTAAACTTCACAATGGCTTCTAACCTTAGAACATTCTTTTTAGTACAGAGGATATGAAGGTGGAATTAAGTTTAATTTAGAGTGCTATTAAAAAGTCCATGATTCTAAGCCAGAGGTATTTCATAAGGAATGGAACACAGCCAGTAAAGTAAGATCAGGCAGATCTAAACAACCTGCAGAATATTTTTCTTATATTTTCAGCATTAAATCTTATATTGGTTCTTGGGTTTCATTGTCTGAATAAAAGATTAGATTTCACACATTCATTTGCCATGACAGATTTAAACCCGTTGCTCTTATACTCTATGAAGTGAGGTACCAATGGACTGCAGAGCTCTTCAGCATATAAAATAAATAAATAATTAAGCACCAGCCTTCAGATACTTACATAGTTAGAAATTGCCAGTGTCTATTCATTTAAATTCAAGTTTTGTTAACCTTTATGGGGCTTTTCTTTATCTTTTAGCTCTGCAAAAAGAGCTAGAGACATGCAGGGTATCATTTAAATTTAGCAGAGATGAATATTTACCAGAATGTTCAATGGGGGTATTTCACATGTATCCAGCTGAAATACTGAAAGAGTTTATTCCTAATGAGTTGACATCTCTTCGAGGGGTTCTGCCTGGGAAACATATACCTAATGACTTAATTGTTAGAAAAATCTGGAAAGCTCATGACATAAAGGAAAATGCCAAATATTTCTCTAGATGTAGGAACTTGCCCCAAAAGAAAATCAAGGCGTGCCATGTAGCTGCAGAGCTTAATGAGCATAGCCCAAATTTCAAATAGCAACTAACTGTCATGAATGAGAAACATAATCATGAATAATGCTGCTGAACAGTTTTGATTAATGTATATATAATAAAATTTGCTCTATTTAAGAATAGATCCTGAACATTAGGGAGGTAAAATTCTGTAATTTGTGATGTACATAGGCATTAATGATAATATAGAACAGTACAATATGTAGCATTAAGTAATTTTGTATTTTATTAAAAGAAGTGCAAATCAGCCAGAGAGTATTAATTTATGATGCAATGAGGCATCTGAAAATTTGTGATTATTATTCTAACTAGGAATGCCAAACTATTTTTGTTAACTATTTCACTGGCTGTATCTGTCTACGATCTCCTTTCCATGTCTTTTCATCTCAGTTGCAAATGTCTGATCTTTCATTGAAGTCCTCGCTAGGGAACGGAGCTGCAATGTGAGTGGAATATGAACCTTAACCAAAGAAAAAACAACCCCAAAACCCCCACCCCCCCAAACCCCCAAAATAAACAAATTATAATTTAAACTCTTTATAAATTGTGACCTTAAGGCCTGGCTGAAAAATTGGTTAACTCTTAAGATGCTAGCCATGAAAACCTTGTTCTCCAAATTATATCAGTAGATATAAGCAACTGCTTCTTCTTTGCTCTTTTCAGACCAACTTTTCCCTAAATCCATGAAGCATTTTAATTTACTGCAGTTGCCTTAGATACTGTAACTGATGTCAGTTCCTATCAGTTCCTACTGTTGTGCCTACAAGTTTGCTGTATTTTTTTTTTAATTCACAGGAGATTTTTTTTTCATTTTGAAGGTTTCATACCTATTGCGTTCAAGTGAAACTGTATCTTTAGGAGGCCAAACTCATGTATGACTCCCAGTTTTAACTACACCAGGGGTTAATGCTGATGCAGGTGGGGACCTCTGTTTCAAGTCAGGCTCTACCATTATGCCTGCCATGGTGTGTACCACAGAAAAACAGCAGCAATTCCTTATGGTAGCTAATTATCTTGGTTAAATTTTGTAACAGCTGGAGATTAGCTACCAGGAGATGTCAATATTTTTATATTCTGTTTTACTTGGATTTTTTAAAATATAACTATTACACATTTCATGTTTGGGTTTCTTTTTTTAATTTTTTTTTTTGTAATTTCATATAAATAACAAAATGTAAATTAAATTTCTCTAATAGTTTCCTGGTGTATGAAAATAGGGAAGAATATGCCTGTATATAATAGCACTTCCTCTCCATTTCCACTGTATGATCAAAAAGATTGTAATTCCACTTTGATTTCAACTAGTATCATGCAGGTTTGGGATTTTCTGTCACAGTTTTCCTTTTTCTGGTGAAAAGACATATGCCCAGGAGACTTGAACAGAGCAGTTTTTCTCGGTTAGAGAATATCACAGCAGAGAATTCTCACGGGATATACATCTGGGGCCTTGAAACTTGGGTTGTCTTGGGAGAGTGCTTGCATTGAAAGTCAAAATAATTTCAAAGTATCTATGGCATGACAAGCTGCAGAAGATAATTTCTGTGATTTTCTTTTGAGTGTCAGAGTGGTGGCTGGGTGCAGGAATACAAAATCTTTCTGAATTAGAATAGCTGAAAGCCTCTGTATCAAGAATACTTTTATCCATACAGAGCCAGGCTGAAGAAAACCAGGCTGAAAGGATCTGGGGCTTCATTGGTAACTAAGTGGTTTTGCAAATACCAATGTGTCTACATGTTTTTTAGACTTTATATGCTATGACAGATAAGTTGTGTGTGTATATAATGCATATTTTATTTACACATTTATTTATTTCATGTCTGTTTTAATAAGCATTCAGATGAATTGCATTTGTAAAGCACAGCATCTTTTTTTTGAGTCTCTTATCTGAGTATCCATCCTGTCTGGCTTCAAGGCAAACCTTACACATATGTGACATCTTTATCTGCAACTCTTTAAGTGTCTTGAAGCCTTTTATAGGACAGAAATCTCTTTAACAGTAATTGAGAAGTGGCAAGTCTGGGACTTTAATCTCTATCAAGGAAAATCTAAGGGAGTCTGAATAGGGGTGATAGACCAAAGAGTAGAGTAAATTCTCAATTTAGAAAGATCATGTAAATAAGAAAGGACCTGTATAATGAATATAAGCTTAACTGAATATTCAGTGGAACTAATATGCATAACTCTCCTCAGTCCTGCTGATTATTCAAGATGAAGAATTGAAATTATCAATTAATTCCATTAATTCTTGCTCTGTCATGCTAGCCTGGAAGAACAGCCACCTGAAGAGAAACAGAAATGATAAAAGACTTGGACTCTAAATTTAAAATAAAAATATTTCCTCTCACGGTTAACAGTGCTGTACAGAAACCACCAAACATAGCGAAGAAAGGATACTGAAACTGATCTGAGAACATTATCTGGGAGGATCATTTTGCAAATGCTGAGTCTTAGGGGAGTTGGTTTTAATTCCTCCAACTATTTTTCTTCTGTCACCTTAATTCTTCCTTTCTGCCACTTGCCTTTTATCAACTTACTTTCCTTCCCTCTGGCTCTTCTTTGCACTACTTTGTCCTTTTCCTTGTATCTCTGTTTTTTATCATCCTTGCCAGTTTCTTTCTCAAACCTGCTCTTCAATCTCCTCTTTATTTCTTTTATTTTTGTTCAGAAACTCTTTCTAACCATTATGTCTTAGTTTTACTTTAGTAATAACAACAGTATTCATTCCTAAATAAAGAGAAAAAGGGGGAAGTTTCAAAAGTAAAAAAAAAAAATAGATATATAATAGCATAAATAAAGATGGAAGCCAAGCAACTATTGTTTGGAAGGAGAGAAAAGTACCTAGTGCTTTTAGTATCTTTACATCCTGTTGCTCCAGAGGATTTGGATAGCTGCATATTCATGAGAATTGCAGCTGTCTGGGAACTAGGTGATCTGTGTGAGGAATCCACGTTCAGAGCTGCAAAGCTTTGTGTTGAGAGTGCACTTACCCCTGCTTGCTGCTCAGAATTCTGTAGCTGAAGAGAGCAGGAAACAGGCACAGCACCACACACGTGGGCCCCGAGACCCAGTGCTGCTCTGTGTGCTTTCAGGTGTTAAAATAGGCCAGGTATGACCCAGATAGCTGCAGGCACACGATGTGTTTTCTGTGGGAGCACCCCAGGACACTGTCAGAGAGCTCAGGCTGCCTGTGCTTTTACTGAGGGAAGACCAACTAACCCACATAGCATGAGAGTGCTGTTGACTAACAGAACTGGGCCTGACTCACCCACTGAGTGTCACAGTAGGCACAAAAATCTCTACAAGCTCTCAAAAATATGCCCTCAAAAGAATAGGGCTTTACAGCAGATGGGCACTTACTATTCTGTGACTGTATCATTCTCATTTTGGTGCTAGGATTCTGCAAGTCACTCTTGCTCTATTGTCAAACCATAGCTCAGATAAATCCCCAGCCAATAGAAGCAGTGATATATCATAAATGAGTCACTCATCAAAGAAATGCTAAAGCTATAACAGATTATGGGCAAATAAATGATTTCACTATGTTTACAGGTTAGTTGTCATGGTTGTCATTCTGCTCCCCCTTGTTTTGACATTCTGCCCACTTTGCTTTTATTCCCTGCAATTTTAGAATTTTGTTTGGAAGAACAACAACCAACCAAACACCATGATTACTTCAACCCCAAAAAGTTTTTTCTGAAAAAGTAAGTATAGCTAGGTAGGAACTGAAATCATCACTAAATGGCAGCTTCTGTTCCCCTGGGAATCTTAGAGCATTGCTTGTAAGAGAGCAGAGGAACTGGGATAATGAGATGAGACTTCTGTCTCTCCGACAGTAAGCATAGTGTCAAAAAGTTCTTCCAGAGCTGATCACTTTCCCTGCTGTTTGTCAATGCAGAAAAAAATCCATTTTGTAGGGTCTGCAAGAAATGCATTTGTCCTGTCATTAAACTGGCATTGAGAATTCCAGCTAAGACTAAATCTGAATATATCTGTGCCCCCATCTATACAAATATGGTCAGTAACCATCTAGGTTTTTCATCCAAGTAAAAATACCTATGCACACAGAGTATATTGGTGCTTTCTAGAATCAGTGATCCCTATGAGCATTGTTGGTTGGTATTTACAAAGTATTCCCAAGTATTCTTCACTAGAAGAGACTGGTAAGGCTTCCAGCCTCTTGCCAACATGGCTTTCCTAAAAATATTTTTTGGAGATAGTGGAATAGGTTTAATTATTTACAGTCATAAAATCCAAGATTTTAAGGCAACATCTCTTCACATAGAATGTACTATATTTTTGTTAGTTTGGAAATGTTGCACACTTACAATGAGGATTAATTGAATTTACTTGATTATCTCTTTTGTTGAAAAGAGGAAGAAAAGGAAAAATGTTCCATGAAAATCCTGCAGTTTCTGGGCTTGAAGAGAGTTATTCTGAAATTTTTTGGGTAATTAGTAAGCCTGATGGAGCAGTTGGCTGGGAATTAGTGAATTTTTGAATTAGGGGATTAGTTCAGGCTTTGCTGGCAACCGTGATCAAGGGTCTCAGGAAGGTTTAGTGTCAGCTCTGAATCAATTCCATGAATGTCTTCTTCAGAGGTGCTTCACTCCTGCTTTGAGCACCTGAGCATCTCAATGCAATGGGATGATCTGTGTTTGCCTAAAACCATCAGCATGATTCCTTAGAAGTGAGACAATTTCCTGATACTCAAACTACACAAAAGAAGCCTGAATATGTCTAAAAATGTATTTGTGTGTCATTTAATGTGAGGAAAACAGTAAAGATCACTTAATTCTACTGAAAATCAGATTCTGATGTCAGTCATATAGCCAGTGGATCATGGAACTTTCAACTTGTTCTTAACATTGTCTTCTGAATGCTGCTAAATTCCTTATTGAATTACTTATTTTTAGTGACTATGTGTCTAAAATGTTGTTAAAATGAGAATAATATTTTTAGTTCAGATCAGTAGAGAACAATTGTTGTTTTACAGCAAAACAATTGAAAGCATAATTCATATTTTCAGATCTCCCACTCAAGACAGAGGAGAAATCTAACATTAAATAAACTATTAATGCAATACAATGTAAATTAAGATCATGTTGAGAGAAAAATGTGAATAATATGCTAACTCCAAACTCCCTTCCATCCCTTTTTATTTAACAACCAGTTTCAAGTGCTGTAACTCAGAATATGCAATTTAGTTGTTCTTGACCAACAAAGAAATAGAAGAAGAAATTACTTTAACAATGAAGTCTTCAATTAATGTTCAAGTCCATTGAGACTCCTCATGAAAATTCTTAGTATGTGCATATTGCATCAATCAACCACCTCGTTGGTTTTGGGGCCCTTTTATACAATAACAAAGCTCTCCAGTCACAAAACTATTTTGCAGTCACAAAAACCACAACAGACATATCAATGAATGAGAAGGGAAGGTATTAAAAAAATCTTATAGCTAGCTGAAATGTTTTGTCACTATTCAGCACTTGGAAAAGAGCAAGAGACTCATACTGATGCTTCAGATAGGATGAGTGCAGGAAAAAAGTGGGATAAGTCAGTAAAATGCAATGTAGGAAATAGGTATTTCTAGAAATTGCTCCCAAAACCTCAGGAAAATGATGGTAAAATTTGGCAAAATATAGGATTCTATGAATAATAAATGGCCTTTTAAAAACACTTCTTAGAAATGTCTAATTGAGGAATTTAAAAAATAATTTTGGCAAAAAACCTGCATATATTTCAGACCCAAATTTACTTGAAAAGTACTGTCTACTGAAGTATTCTTCAACTAAGCAAGAATAGAAATTGCTGTTATGAAGCACCTGGTTGTATGGAAGGAAAAACTCAAAGAAGACACAGCCACAGTAGAGCACTTGTGACTTACTCACAAACTGGTACTCTGAGAGAATAATATCCCTCATTTCTTGTAATTTGTTTCCTTGGTTGAGATCCCAAAAAAATATCCATTAGAAGAGCTGTAGTATGCTTCAGTGTTAGTTTTTTAATGCCCTCTGTTCTAGTTACATACCTCACCAGATGGAAAATTCAAGAACCATTATGAGATTTACAAAATGCATCACTGTGACTCATTTCTGTTCCTTCAAACAGAGCCCTGTATATCAGATTAATGACATTTCTTGAAGGATGCTGAACACAGATTTTTCATTAACAAACTGGTTTAAGAAGAATATAGCCCACTGAACCCTGAAGACATGAAACTACTTTTCTCTCAAACAGTAAAGGTTTACTCTGGTTTTAAACCTTAAAGTACATTTGCCTTTTTGTGCTCTGATCACTTGTCAGTATAAGTCAGTGGAAAAAACACCTCTATTTCTTTCCTCTTTTACAGGAGCACGTCTTTAGCGTGAACAGCTGTTCATTATCTTATGGAAGTCTTTACTTTTGTCACGTCTTGAGACCATCATAGTTCCCAGTGGATTATGTAATCCTCTGCATTTTTTTCTGTCAATGAAAATCCAAATCAAACCATCTGTGATTTTTTTAAAGAAATTTGACAGAATCCATTTGAAAAGCACTTACAGGTGTTTTCCATCAATAAAGCAGTATAGGTTTTTAATTGGTATCAATATATATGAATGTGTGATCATGACACAGAAGCTTAAAGTTTTCAGGTTATAAATGACAGCACAAGATTAATTGGTTTGGAAAGCAACCTTTCACCTGAGTCCCAAATACAAAATAGGACCATTGATGTATAATAAAACAACCCTGACAATTAAGTGAATTTCTATAATACTAACATAATGTTTTATAATTTTGCCATTTTTCTAAAATTGCATAAATGACTTGCTCTAAACCATCTATCAGGTGATATTTGAAATTAAGCAGCTACTTCCTTCCGAGCTGTAATCTGTGAATGTCAGACTCAAGTTGGTGATGTACAGACAAAAACTAAATAATCATCTCTGCCCCAGAGAGTAAAAAAAAAAAAAAAAAAGAGATCAGAAGGACATATTCATGTTCAGGAAACATAGGAAAGTGCATGTAGTGATGTCATGAAGATCCGCTGATTTATTTCTCAAGCAGCCCATTTGTTGTCAACACTTGCAGAAGTATTGTAGAAAGAGAATTCTGAAGTTCAGTTTGAGTGAAAGCCATGAGCTAACTGTGTAATTAGTTATAAAGAGCTTTTTCCTAGCCAGAGGTGCAGCCTGGAAGTAACAGGAATACATTTATTTGAAAACTGAATGAACAGGTGGCGGGTACTGCCCTTACCAGGTTGTTGTGATAAGAGCTGAATCTCCTGACACAGAACTAGAATAGGATGAGGAATGAAGTTCTGAACGCAACGACATATAACTAAAAGCTCTGTATGATGGCAAAAACAATCTGGTAGAAGACTGCTAGCAGTTGTAATCAATTTACTAAGAAAAGGATATTTGCACCAAGATTCAAAATGTCAGCTGATCAAATAAAATAGACTGAGATGAAAGGCAGATACCTTGTAGGCAAAATTCCCACAAATCAACAGGGAGGATTCAAGAAAGCACATAAAAAATTCTTAGAAAGCAATAGGAAAAGACCTGGAAAGCTTTGGGAGAGATTCCTGGATGAAAGTACTGAGAAAATAATTTTAGAAAGTAGTGGGCATAAGAAAGCAATTGAAAAGTTCTTAAAAGGTACAGGAGGTATTTCTGAAAGCCTGTAGTAAAAAAATCCCAAAAAGCAGCAGCAGCATTGCTAGTAATCATTTGAAAAGTTCCTAGGAAGGAACAACATAATTTTCTGGAAAGCAGAGAGAGAATTGTTAGAAAACATAAGCATAAATGAAACTCTTTGAAGGATGTTTCAAAACATTTTTATTCAATATTAAGGCTAAAACCAACCTTTGGGGATGCCAGCTAAGGAAACAGGCACTGGCACTGTGTTTGGTGCTGCTGCAGCTTGTACGATGCCTTGAGTGTGCAAATTCCTACACTGAATGTTTTAAAAGAGGTGTTTGGTTTTCTTGATGTCTGAGTAGTTACTGTTGGCTGTTCCAGGAAAAAGAGATCGATGTTAGTGGGGAGTTCCTTTCAGGATTCAGGTCCAAGCTAATATAATATTTCTCCTCTAGCTGTAGAACATGCTGAGAAGAAAGAATTGCCTTACCTGAGAGTTTGAAGACTCCCTGGTGGTATCACATTAACTCTCAAATTATTGCTGCTTTTCATGAAGTTCAAAAACTGCAGTTCCCAGCAGATTGCCTTGACAGAGATCATTTTCTTTCACTATATCTCGAAGACATGCTCAAACTCCATGTGGGCATTAGTTCTCTGTTAGCAGCACTCACAAAAGCAGTAAACCTTAGTATGTGTGAGATACTGGAAGCGGATACAGTTTATCTGCAATTCTCGCACCAGACTCCTCAGAATAATGTCTAGGATTGGGTTCTGCTTTATGTATGACTTAGAAAGGGTTAAGACAAAAATATTTTTCAGTGGTCTGGAGTAACTTTGCATTGTTAAAATGTGATCTATAAAGGAAGCCTACAACCTCAGAAAATGAGTTCACGTGTGAGTGGTAAGAAATGGATGTTGAGAAAGTATAATAAAGGCTTTGTGCCCCTCTCACCTTAGATTATTCTTAGCTCATTCTAAAACCTCTTCCCGTGTTCTTTTGTACTCTGGTATTGTTAGGGCACTTTGTGTCTCTCATTGCCACAGATGGAGTTTCCACACCTTTTTTGGAGTGATCCTTTTGTCCCTCGTTCCCTGTGCGATTTTCAATGCCTCATTCATCATGAATCCACTGTTTGCCTCTCTTTGCCTGAGCTCACTCTGGCATGGCACATCCCTTCAGGTTTCCCATATGCTTTCTCTCTTTGTGGAGATCAGTGTCTTGCTCTGCCTCTGACTGAACTGAGCTGAAGCTGGAGATGTTGACCATGCCCATGTTTTAACAGGAAAACAAACTTCTATGGACTCATTAATGGTGTAATTTTGTGGATTGTTGCATGCCGTCTCTTACAAACATCCAGTGAAGGAGGGCCATAGGAGTGTACCCTGCTGGCCATTCAGAAATGGCCAAACTCCCAGCAGTGCAGAAACCATTTCAACTTAAACAAAATAAATAATAAAGAAAAGCAGAATGCTGTATTCACACAGAATCCTCACCAGGTTTTATCAGTATATGGAAACTATAGCTGCAAACTGTCAAACCAAATTGGACAAGATAATTGCAGGCAGAAAGATTAAAATGGTCATTCATTTGCTCTAGCATTGCACCTCTGCTGATGAATAGCAGCAGCTCCTTCAGAGATTGAAATTATGTGCTTATCTCTGTCCTCCAATGAGAAATATTTTTTTTTATATCTACCAGGTAGATAACCTTAATGCCTACCTCAATGTTAACAGGTTATATTTTTCAAAGCCTTCTAAAAATACTTCTGTATTTTCTGTATTGTATATTTGAAGAAGTGAAAAATATATGTCTGTAAATAGTCATGGTAATTCTGACTATTAATAACTCTTGTTATTTTTTATGCCTATACGAATATGTTCACTCTTTGACAAGTATAGAATTTCTCATTGGCTTTTTCCACCAAAGGCTTGGTTTTTCAATTTAAATACAAATGACATTGAGTGTAAGAAAACATAAACTGAAAAACTTTCCAAATATCTTTCAGAGAGAGCTGAGGTTTCTCTTTTCTTAACTACTTCTTGAGCTCTTATAAAACTTTGCTTTTGGGATTGTCCAGTGCCTGCATTTTTCTTCTGGATTCCTACTAGCATTGGTATAAATGTGTGGTCTATCAAAGTGGTGATGGCTAGGAAAGAAAATCAATGCAAGAAATAGAAGGATAATGCTGCATTTTTTCCTTCTTCTCCTTTATTGTGGGAGTTTCTGTTTACTTTAACAGTGAAGGTGTAATGGGAGATCTGAGTGGAATCCATTAATGTAATTCAGTCCAAATCAAAAGAATAACAGGATAGATCATGCAGGTATTTCTTAAAAAAATAATATCAGGGATCAGAAAATCCTAAGAAAAGCAGAATTTTCCTTGCACTTACATAGGCCAACAAAGGACCTGTAAAAGAAAAAGATGAAACAGAACTAATTAAGTATAAATAGTGTATTGCATCCAGTTTTCAAAATGCAGTAGCTTCCCATATAACATAACATTTTTTAAAGGATATGGTTCTGCTTTTGAAGGAGAGAGATTTGAGCTCCAGGGAATGGGCTTTTTTCACCCTTTCTTATTGCAGCCCGCCTTTCACTGTGTGTGTTGTTTGTAACCTTAGCTCTGAACTGAATCTCATTTAGTAACACTGGAACACAGGACAAATACAAATGATGGAAAGTTAGCTATATGAAAGTGCATTCCTAAAAGCATTAAAGAAAAAAATTGCATCAGAAAAATAACCTTGAAGCTAGACCAGTAGTTAAAGAACTCATTTCTTAAGCTAGATGTCAGTGCTCCCAGCATGAGTTGGTCTCCAAATTGTAGTGCTTAAATTGCCAAAACTCCTGCTGAAGTCATTCCTAAAACGGTGTGTGCATGAGCAAAAAAAAGTTGTCAGTATTGCGGTCTGTGGTGCTGTGATTGACAAAACCACAAAATGATGGATATAAATTATTCACAGAAAAGCGGCATATCCCTGATGAAAACACGATCTCAGTCTCATGCAGTTTTATTTCCAATGGAAGCAATGATGAAAATTAAAGAGATCAACATAACAAACTGTCAGGTGCCAGTAATTTTTGGTACTGAGTGGTTGAAGTGGAATAGTCTACCCATAAAATGGGTTTTAAACTGACCAACATCAGTTTCCTGCTTAGGCATGCAAAGAATTTCCCAGTTCATGACCCGTAACTAATGTATGGTTATCAATGGTTTTTGTAGTCTGTTTTAAGGGCCTTTTGGAAACACTTTCAAACACTGGAAAAGTTTGTTACATTTCCCTGATTAACTATCAAATGGGCAATTTAACGGTGGTTTTATCTTGTTTGGGTTGTTTGTTTTTAATTGCAAGGTGTCTTGAATCACAGGAAAGAATGAGATCTGAAAATTTGTTCTCTTTCCTTGGGTGTTCTAGCATCTGTTTCAACCTATCCCATTACCTGTTTGAATTTGGATAATTTGCTCTGCATTTCTGCATTTTGTGTTTTTCTCTCCTTTGTGGGCCATGTTCAGACCAGTGAGTTCATGGAAGCTGAGGCTGGCTCTGCAGCTTGGCTTTCTGGGCCAGAAAATTGACACTGCTGAAACATCAGAAAGCAGGCTGGGGGACAGGTCTGTTTTCCATAAAATTATTGGCAGAATTGATCGGATCTAATCAGGAAAGAAGGTCCCTGATACTACAAAAAGAATGCATGTGTACAAGGAAGTGGTATTATATTCCATCATGCTTTTGTAAAGGGTTTTCTTGTTGCTTGTCCACAGTGTTGTAAGGGCTTTTCAGTTGGTTGGTTTTTTTTTTTTTAAATCTTAAATATTTTTAATGAGTCTTTATCAAATATAACTTAGTTTAGACTACCTTTCAAACTATACAGTTTCACTGAAATCATGGATTCACGAGCTCTGGCTGGAGCTCTGGCTCTGTCTGTCAGTTCAGCATCTTTAGTGCTGCAAGAAGATTTCTAAAATATCATCCTTACCTGGGTTTTTTTTCTGGTTTTTTGGTGGGGTTTTTTTGGGGGGTTTTTTGTGGTTTGTTTTTTTGGTTTTGGTTTTTTTTTCTGGCACAGATATATACTGAACGAAAAAGAGCTCATAATCCCTAATGCTTCTATATCTGTTTCCAGAAGTCATCCATTACAGAGCTGACTGCTTCTGAATAGAATCTGAGGGTGTTAATTAATTAGTCTGCACACTGAGAGCCGTCTGTAATTGCAGTTTTCAGGAGCAAGGGTAAACATCAAGGTGGAAACACAGTCCAACTATGAAAAGAAATAGTGAAGAGAGTTTGTATCAATGTTGATCCAAATAAACCAGGATAGTTTAATATGATTTTTCTAAATAAAACCAAAAAAGCCAACAAAAATCCAACCGCAAAACACAAAATTTTGGAATGAAATAACGCTTCACTACTATGCTTTTCCAGGAGAATATTTTGTTGTCATTACCAAAGATGTGAATTAGTTTCAGTGTTGTGTTGCCATGCCAACAGAACACTCGTCAGCCTGTTTGCTCCTGCTGTCAGAATAATACATTTCTGAGTTTAGTCCTCCCAGTAAGCCAGCTGTAGCCTGAGTGAAACACTACAGGCTTCCTTAAGAATTAAAAACACTATCTTCAAACACATGCATGTGGAGTGATCAGAACATAAAGATTAGCACATAAGTAGAATAGGTAATGTTTTGGTTTTATTTAAGAAGTGTCTTCTTAATTATTAACAAAATATATGAATAATCAAATAACTTAAGGAAAATTTTGTTTTTGTTTAATTTGTTATCATAGTCATGGATATTAGTGGACAGATAGATTGGGAATTCTCTGAAGGCTTGGCAACTGGCACTAGACCAAGATGTGATTAATTACTTAATAAAAGTGTTAATAAAGCCAAAATCTGTAGAGTTTCAGAGGATATACAGCAGTTATCTGAGTAGACTGAATGCAGCATCCTTGGCACAGCCTAGCAGGTAATACCCAATGTAAGTTAGCCCATCCAGTGATACTCCCTGCTTCCCTGGTACAAAATTGTACAAGATAGAGACATTAATATTAATGTGGCTCTCGACATTGATATAATACCCCTGGAATCTAGACATCAGCTCTTTTCCAACATTTCTGATGGTAGCCACCAAGGTCTTTTTCTCATTTTTCTCACCATGAAAGACTGATTTTACTGAGTTTTCAGATGGCTCCATTCCACAATTTAGCTTACTCTCTTTACCTGATTAGGCTTTTACTCCTGCTTCCATCAGGGACATTTGAGATGCTGGTTTTGATTGAAAACCATCATATTTCAGTAACCCGTTTACCTAGACAAAAATGTTAGTATGTTTTGTAGCTGCATCCTGCGTATAAATGAAAATGGGATCAAAGGGTAGCTGATGCTGCCACACAAGGAAGGTGAAGGTGTAACAGTCCCTGGATTTTCAGAGGTATCTCTGTTGCAACAGGACAAGGAACAGAATCAGGTCTTGAGGCAACATGGTGAGGATGGTGTGATAAATACATGGCCCTTGCTCACATAAGAGGTAGCTGAAGTCCTTGGTGAATACTGAACCAGAACATTGCTGTGTTACTGCTACCTAGGGATGTAACTGAAGCTTAACCCAACAAGTGTCTACATTGTGAATTAAAGATGGCTAAATTAGGGTAATTACATCTAAATTGGTAATAATGAAAGCATTGCTTTGCTCTAGGTGTGTGTTCTTGCTCTCTCCCAGCCTTTTATGTGGCAAGTCTTGAGAGCACACCAGCTCTTTGCCCTGCATACGCATGATTTTGATTTTAGAGGAAGAAAACCTAGAGCAAGGATCTGAAAAGGAACTGTGGTGGGGCAGCAGAAGACTGGCAGCTTGATGTGCCTTGTGGCACAGACTGGCAGCTCACTGTGAAAGGAATTTGGAAGCCTTCATTGACTTTTGGACCCTAAAGGTCCAAAGGTTCAAAAAGGTCTGTGTTTCTGTGACTGCAGGGAACATTTAGAGTTTTCACAGAAGTGACAATATATCTTAGCGTTGGGCTAAAGCCGGTGTCTTTAGAGATCAGAGTAAATTCTATGTTTACATATTGTGGAGTTTTTTTAAGACTTAGTCCCTTGGTAATTTGCATCTATAGTTACTATGTGATACTACCATTTTCAGAGATGGAATAACATATCCTGATCCAATATGACAATGCCTATATTTCTGTTTAGTATTTGAATTGAGTAGGGATGCTATGATAAGAGCATCCAGAATTAGGCTCCTAATAAATATAAATGATGTATTTTATTTGTTGTATAATTTATTGTTCATTTTTGCGTTCCTCTTTGTATGAGTTAGCCTTTCATGCTAATTTCTCTGACAGCTGGATTCATCAAAAGGATAACCAGGAGATATTTTTCATTTTAACAAATATAAATGGCAACCTGGTTCTTCCTTATCTGTTTTATGAAGCACACAGAATATCTTTTGGAGTAATTAGTTGGTGTTAGTTTAAAAAAGAACAGAGGGGGGTTAAAAAAGAGAAAAGCAGCAATTTCAAAAATACTAGGTCAGAAAATTCAAATTTAGAGAAAGCTTATTAATTAATTGAATATATCTCCTGCACAAAATGGATTTTGAACAAATTGGGGTCCTGTTAAGTACAAAGTGATTATGTATCTGAAATTAGTTTGATAGTATTCAGTTTGAATACAGTATATGCTTAATTTTGCTCAGTAAAGTCACCTATAAAATTTTACGTGGTTGAATCCAAACTATTGCAAATCAAAATGTTAATGTGGTTTCTGTGTGTCATTAGCATTTTGAGGTGGGGGGAGGGTTGGTGTGTGTTAGCCCCTGGATATTGCATGGTAAAGATCAGAACTTACTAGCTTTTACGGTAAAACTGGTAATGGGAAAACTGATGTGTTCTGTTGCTTTTGTAATCAAGAAAGAATATCAATTTTAGCTGAGGTGGGAGAGGAAACTCATGCTAAAACTTCAGGGGAAACAATGCCCTATCTCTCTGAAAGAGAAGCAAGACATTCCCACATGTCTAAGTCCTTGAGAGAAATGGGAGTAAATCAGATGACAGAAAAATCTGACAAAAAAACCCCAACCATAGGGTTTTCCTCAGAAGAGTACATCAGGTTAAATAATCATAATGGTTTAATAATCATACCAGGACTTTATTTTGCATAGATTTTATTTGTCTACAGAAATTTTATCCAGCTCTTAGAAAAGTTCTGTTCTTTGTGATTCTTTGGCACTTCATGGCACATTTACATTTTTACGAGGGGCAAACGTTAGAGGGCCTGGCTCTAAGGCAGTAAACAGAGTTTATTGTTTGGTCAGTCAGCTGGACCTGAAGAAGCAAAAGCAGAGATGCAAAGTCTTCAGGTTCTAGTTATCCCTCCCAGCCATTCACTCAAGCCTTGGATCCAGGTGCTCCCCACTGTGCTTCAGCTACAGTGGCTTAAGGCAGACTTTCAGACTTTCCTTGTGTGCCAGCTGCAAGTGCAGTTTGAGGCTGGTGGAAGGGAAAATCCTGAGTAACACCCAGCCAAGTCCTCACTGGGGGCATGATGGGGCTCCTGTGCCGTGCCCAGCCAGCACCCACGTATTCAGGTACTGCAGAGCCAGGCTATGAGGTACAACACCAGCTCCAGAGGGCTCACACCATGTCTCTCACTGGCCACGTGTTGTTAGATTGCACTTCTCTGCCCCAAGGGTGAGAGCTCAGTGCCAAGAGCCCTCTGCACCAGGTCATGCAGACACGTCTGCCTAGGCTGTGCTTAGCTCAGGTGCCTGCCTGCATTTCTCAGTCCCAGCATCCAAGACTGCAGGGCTGATGGTCTAAGAAGGAAATTCCAGAGGCACAGCAGGTAAAGCTCCCTCCCATGCCCTCTCTGCATCCAAACTCAGTGAATGCCTGATAGGAATAAATATATCATTCACACAGAGAGAAACCACACATGAGAATTGTCCAGGGAATTCTGGGTTTAGCCTCAAAGATGAAGAAAGCTATTTTTAATAGGAGGGATGTATTTTTTGTTAGTAATTCTTTTCCAGTTTTATGCAACTGCTCATCTATATATATTGAACAAAATTTAATTCTATGCACTGAGTAAATTTTTTCTAGGAGTAGAGGAAACTACATGTATCTTTTAAGCTGTATTTAAGTTTGGTCTTGGAAGATCTTGTGCTGCATTTATGCTTTGACCTGTCTCTAGAATTTATGACTTTTATTCATGGAAGGAAAAAATCTACAGTTGGATGAAGAAACAAAAAAATCAAGGCACAAGCAAAGAGGTTAATTTCTGAATAAGTAAATAAATAGACAGGATGACTGTGCTATGTCTTAGTAGTATGAATATGCTAATTTCTTCAAGTTCCGGGGTACCTAGCTGAGCAAAAGTTAAGTACGATTATTTTAAAATTAATGCAATAAATGAATGGGTTGAAACCTTTAAGGAGATTGTATTTCCTGCTCTACATGTTTTAGTTTTAATTTGTTTCCTATTTAAAAATTAAACCCAAGGATTTAATGAATAAAATTGGTATTTGTTAATCAGGCTTAAATTCGGTATCTTAATTATTTCTGCAAGGAATTTAATGTATCAGGTTATTAGAAAACTGACAAAGCAAGCAAAAAATGAATTTTCACTTTTAACTTACTGTTTTAGTTTTCACAGTTGGAGCTTGTTAAAACTGATTATATTGTAAGAAAAAGAGTAGATTTCAAATGTTAAAAGTAGTGCAACTTCGACACCTGTTTCCTGTTTTGAAAGCTTCCCTCCTACATAATTCGTGCATCTCCACTCTACTCAGAATCTCTGATGGAGTGTAGGGGATATACGCACCATATGTGGGATAAGTGACAGGACTGTGCCTCGCAGAGTGTGCTGGCACAGCCAGAATCCTCCACTGCCTCAAGGGGCACAGCACGGGATCATTGGTGCCCAGGCATTCTGCTGGGCAGAGACACACCCTGCTGCAACTCCTCCTCTGAGTTCAGGGTGCCCGGGGAGGGCACTTCTGGAAATGGCCAAGAGTGGCAGTTTGCACCTCTGTCACTTTGGAAATTCATCTCTACGCTTTCGGAAATTTGACCTTTCTTAGACAACAGTCTAAGTGAACACTTTAAAATCCTACAGCGCATAACAAAGATTCAGCTTGTCTGGCCATGAAAAAAACTGATGTGAGTTTGAGAGTGAGGGGGAAGCAGTCAAAGACCTTCTGGGTGTTTTTATAAATACTGAATAAAACTTGTATGAAATCTCCTTATCTAGATACATTTTTGTATATGTGACTTGGAGGTTTCCCATGAATGCCTCACAACTTCAGGAATGAGAGTGTTAAAACCTCTAATCTGTCCCCAAAAACTCAGCCAGACTGAAACCATGAAGTGCCATCAACGGTTCATTATTGGTTTTTTAAATGTTATGCCAAGGTCACTGCTTTTCAGACAGGAGGAGGAAGCTATACATCTCTAAATACAGGTAGCTCTTTCATATGGGTTTCACTGTAACAATCAATCATATGCTTGGAAATTCAGGCTCATGGAATCCTTTCTTTCAAGAGACTGGCCTAAAGCTTTTAGTGCCAAAAAAGCAGCTGTTGAAGGCAGCTTTTTTCCTGAAAGCCTGTTTTGATTTTAGGATGACATATGGGAGAAATGGGAGCGAGATGGTGATCTTGTTTCCCAAGGAAGCAGCTGTGTGCACACTGCTGTACTGGAGGTGCCACTGTGATATATTTCCCCTCCATCAGAGGCTTTACTGGACAAATTGCGAGGGGTGTTGGAAGTGATAAAAGGAATGCATCACTGCGTATTTGCTTTACAAGCAAGATACATAAACAGAACTTTCTCAGCCACTATGCAGAAGTATCCCCAGTGCCTTTATAAAAATTGATCTGCCCTTTGAAGCCCTTTGCAGTCTGAAATGATGGGATTTCAGTCTCCAGAAAGGGGATTAAGGACCTGGCCTCCTGATAATGCAGACAGCCCTCTAACACCATTTTACTTGACTGTCAAAACAAGTACCAAGGCTTTAATGCTGTTGCTAAACAGAGATGTAATAGATTAAATTATCAACAAAGACACAGATTTAAAATGATTTAAAATGTGGATCTGTGTAGGTGTTTTAGAGCTGTATAATTCATAATTAGGTTTAATTTTCTATAGAGTGATAGAGAAAAATTAAGTCCATGGTGACTGATCACCTATTGCACCAGGAGGAAGGAACAAATCCTTTAATGAAGAGTGCCTTAGAGACACTGAACTAACACTGAAGTAGTACAAAGTCTCTGAAAAACTGAGTTACTTACCTAAAACTACACTGTAACTCTATACAGAGCACAGGTTTGCTCTCAGCACTGTCCTATAATCCTGCCCTTTCAAAAAGCTGTAGTCTGGAGCTGTAAATTGTGGGTGTGTTCAGTAGGATAAGACACCAAGCACTGAAAAACCACAATAATAATAAATGCTGGAATCTTTATTTTCTAGCCACTTCTCGTAGCTTCCAGCTTTCACTTAGAGGGTTTTTTTATCTGCTGGAATGAACCAAAAAAAGAGATACATTCATCAAAGATTCTTAGGCAATTTTCATGAAACAGAGTCCAAATATTCTTCCTGTTATTTTGGCAGATATTATTTTAACTTTGGTTAAAGGAAAAAGTAAATCCTACTTCAAAAACCTGCTGGATAAGGATACCTACAGTAAAAAAAGTGCAAATATGAAATATAAATTTCATTAAAATGTGTATTTAAGAAATATTTAAAAATATTCTTCTGAGTATCTTAGATTTAGTTTTTTAATTTGGAAGGAGTATTAGATAGTATTTTGTTACAATAACATCAAATACTGTTTAGTAAGCCTTTACTAAAAATGTGAGAAAAATATAAATACAACAACATTTTAGTAACAGATGGAAAGAACATGAAATAATATGTCAAGCAAACTTCCTGTGCTTTTCTTAAACTAGAATCTTTCAAACATTTAAAGATGCTACATTCCTAAACCCAAAAATTTTCCTCGAGTTAAGTCTAGTTTACTACATTTTGAAAAATCAAGTCCTCCTTTTCTTTGTCCACATCCTTTTTCTACTGTCTACAAAACATGGTGGAAAAATAATTACAGTAGAGATTTGACATATTCAGGTAACATGATTAAAATCTTAAGTAAAACTTGCTTGTTCTTTAGGAACAGAAAAATCAGTAGTAGGTAGATGTACATTTATACATGTGTTTCTTTTCAGAAGCATATTGAGTTCAGAAGAGAAGACATTTTCTTGCTCATAAGTACTGGAGTATTATTAATAAACATTCTGCTGAATAAGCCACAGGAGAAAAGATAGAGATTTTGTAGTTCTCAAATTTAAAAGCTGATCTTAATCAGAAATGTTCCCTGAACGATATTTTATCTCTGAAACTGCTTTATCACATTGGAGAGCAATGGCTCTCTTAGAATTTCTCAAGCAACTTTTTGAAGAGATCTGCAATCTCACTATTTTTCAGTGACAGAAAAAGTGTTAGTTGGAAAAGATAAAGACAAAAAATTGTCCAATTGGCTTTGCAGATGTCAAGTTCAGCATTAAGAAATACCAGGCAGCCCAGCCTACTGTTCTTGAAGAAAGATGGTCCTATTTTCAAGGGTCATCTGCTTTCCATTCTTTGAATAACTAGGTCATTGTGACTTTCTTTAGGAAGTTATCTCACAGTCACAGCAGATCCCATTATCAGCAAGTTTACTGGGTTATTTAACTTATTTCTTCAGCCTTATTTCATTTTTCCTAGTTTCTGTTATCTGTGACAGGATATGTAGGGCTTGCAGCAGACAACAATGCATTGAGAGATAAAATGATCTAAAGTATTGTGACTTTACCTTGTCAGCAAAGCTGCTGCTGTACTTCCTTTAGATTTTTTTTCTTGACAGTGAATGTAGTTTTATGTTTCTTCAGGATCCTGTAGTTTAAGTCCTGATGATGATGCTCAGGATATTAGCAGACTTAGTTCTTAGGATTTTAGCAGAGCTTCCTCCTTCACCTGCCCTTCAGAGTATAATCAGAAATATCAAACTTGTTCTATACTTCTATACTGACAGACATCAGTAAGTGATTAAAAGCACTTTTTTTCTACACACTCTTCTTCTGGATCTTCAGAGAGAAACACACAGAGAGACGGCCTTACAGTTTTGCTGCTTGGAATTCCCTCATTTGTTCACAGCTTTTGGCACAACATATTTTATTTACTGCAATGTATACAAGGTTGGGATCTGCAGGTAACCCCCAAACAGCTTTGCAGCTGACTTGTCAAAGTAAACCAATTGCAGTAATGTTGCAGTGAACGTGTAATCCAGAGTATCAAGCCAAATTAGAACCTAATTGATGACCTAATGACAAAAATACCACTTCTCATTGACTGTTCCCCAAGGCTGGTTGTGTTAGGTGACTGAATTTCCACTGCTGCTTCTGTAAAGGACAAAGAAAAGAGCAACCATTGCATCATAAGCTGAAACAATTGTATAATAAATTCCTACATTTACATTACTTTAGATTTATAAAGATAAGAATTTTGAAGTGAAAGTGAGATGTACTTGATAAGGTAAGTACAGGGGGAAATCTTATCTAGCCCTATGTATGTCACTAGGGAATAGGGGGCACGGAGAAATGGCAACTCTCAAGCTCAGTTCTTTTTTAATCTCTACTCAACCATAATGCTCACAGAAGTCAAGTCAAACCTATGCAAACACACCTATCTTGCGTTTATGTGACTTCGATAAAGAAAATGTATGTGGCGTTTTCCCTTGCTGTATTATAAAATATATGCAAAAATAGGAAGCTGAATATTAACTTTTTCCTATTATCCAGCTGTTTCTTATGGAAATTTACATCACACAAAAAAGAATTAAGTGAAATTTATGAGGAAGCCTTACCCACAAGGCCATCAACATTTTCTTATTTTTTGCCTGTAAAAATGAACACTTTCATTTCAAAAATGAACAATTATGACACACATGCCTGTTTTGACTGTAAGTACGGCCTTCATATCATTTAGTGTTTACTTGTGTTCTCTGTGGAGTCAAAACTTGGGGAAGATTTGGAACTCCTTCAGCACCCAGCTAAAGCAGATCTGTGGAATAGTAGCACAGAATGCTATCATATAGTGTTGAACTACAAATGTTTGTATCAGTTCTGTGAAACTCTGGCCATTAATTCCTTTAGTGACTCTGTTTTACACAACATGGTTTTCATGATTTTGCCAGTCTTATTGCACTTAAAATAATGCTACATGCATAATTACAGTAAATAGTTCATTATTTCAATCAAAAGGCTATTAAATTAGCCCTAAAGATAGATTACACATGTAGATCACACACGAGGATCTGTGCAGATCTTTTGAAGAATGTAAATTTATTCCCCTTTGAAAATGTGAGTAGCCTTCAAAGCTGCTAAGGAATTATGTGACATGGGAAGTTGCTTTGATTGTTTCCCACAGGAGAAGTGGGTGAGTCATTGAATTCAGTGAGGTTACTTGATATTATGCTTAATTTGATTAAGCATGACAGAGTCTCTAAACAAATTAGTTTTCAGCATGACAAAATTGGTGTTCTAGCTGAGACATGCACTAAGATGTCCAGATTATTGTGATAAATCGCTGAAATAGTATTGTGCATATATTTACAATTCTGGAAAAGATCCTAGTTGATAGAGCTGGAATCCTGGAGCAAAATGTTTGACATCAGTGCACATGCACTAAATTGCACTTGGTTCTCTGTGTGTAGGACTCCCACATGAATGTCCCAGAATTTCAGTGATGGTGAGTGGCTGTTTGCTTTGGGAAAGAGAACACTTTAATGAAAAGCACTAGAACAGTGAAAAGGAGCTCCTGGTAAAGATAAAGCTATCAGGAGAGTTATCCAATTGATTCAAGATGGAGCATAAGTTTAAAAATGGTTGGAATAGGGCAACTTGTGGTTTGCATTGAGATTTTATTACAGGTATGGGCACATGTCTCTCTTTAATACTGGTAAGATTTCTGAGGAAGTCAAAAAACTCTGAAATTACTTTGAGAACCCAAGCAGTGTTTAATGGTAAAGGAGGAAAAAAAATCTTCCCTAGAAATCATTTAAAATTCAAAACTATTTTGGTTTAGATGAAATGTGAAATGTATAGAAAGAACTCTCAAACCAAAATTACCACAGAGATTTTCAACCACCTGAAAACAATCATTTTATTCCTAAAATTGTACCTTTTATGAAATTTGGAGCAGGCATCTAGAAAAGAAAAATTGCGTTTAGTGTATAGACTATTTATCTAATAATATTTAATTAAGAAACTAATGAGCCTTACATTGTTTCATTGTAATTTACCTACAAAACTAGCAAGTGGTTCCACTCCTTGGAAGACCTCCATCCATCTATTTCTCATAAATTATTAGACAGATGACCCCATTTGATCCTGATGCAATGCCAGGTGGAGCAGCAGGAGAGCTCCCAGCTGTTCCAGGGTGACTCACATGGTGGGAGCTGGCAAGGAGCAGCATGAGGATTGATTTGCACGTTAAAGTGCGAGAGAAAGTGAATAAGTTATCTTCTGGCTGTGACAGGGTAATCCCTTTCTTTTATTCTTTGTTTCTGCTTGCTTTTGCAAAAGAAGAAAAACACCAATTTCTCACAGCACGTTGAGTTAAATGTATGCTGTGTGAACTTCCAGTGCTCTCTCCCCAGAGTCTGGACACTGTTACTACAGTGCAGGGTAAAAAGAAAGTTGACATTCAGTGATGCTGTGTGCTGTTTTCATTTTAGGATTACATTTTAATGTAAACTGGAGATTTGACAGCACAATGAAATTTTTTTTGCAATCCAGATTTTTGCAATTCATTTTATGTGAATATCTCATCATTTTATCATCTAACTGGTATTCATATGCTAATTTTTTATCAGGACACCGGTACGCTCTCTTAACATATAAGTTAGGGAATTTGTGCCATCTCTGACAGGTCTTTAAAGAGACACAGAGCTGAGTTTGTATGACAAAGCCAAATGCTACTCACACGTATTTGCATTAATATTAGAGAAACTCCTGCTTCTCTGAATTTTTTCCAGTAGGCAATACGAGGGAATAATGAAGAATATTGTCTGTATCCTCACATTTGGCAGCCACACCAAATTCATGCCCTGTGGGACTGGGTAGAACCTCCATGGGTTATACTGGAAGGGACAAGACTGGTGAATAACTAAGACACTCCTCGCCTCTATAAACAAGACCAAGAAAGGGAAGAGAAGAATGAAATTAGTTTAGTGGTATCTCATTGCAAAGGACTCTTCAGCATCCAGGGAAGGGAACTCCAGTGCAACTCTATCTCTCAGAAGTACCCTGAGGTTCCACACTCATATTGTTTTCAGAAAGAACTGGACTGAATGAGGAACAAATATCTTGATTTTTGGAATGCTAATTTGTTTTGTATGTAAGTAAATATGGAACATTGTGCATAACAAGAGCAAGATTCTTTTTTCCTTTTTTCCCCTTTCCATCCTCCAGCTTTGTAGCTGTTTTATTTAAACTTACTTTACCTGTAGGATTCCAGAGTTTGTGCTGGAGGAAGGAAATGGTTGCAGATAGATAACTTTCCAATGTTAGGTTTTTACAGAACTTGAGAGACCTTATTTGATGTTATGACTTTTCTATTTGTTAATACTCTGTCCTGAAAAACGTTTATGGACTGCTTTGTGCTCTGATGGTTTCACTATTGCCATACTTAGACTCTTGCTTTTCCTGTAGGAATTGGAGTGAATGTGTAAGACAGGATGGTGGGAGGTGAGAATTTCACACACATCCCACCCAATCCTCAGCCATGCCTGGGAACTGTGCCATCGCACAGCTCCGAACACCGCGTGTGTCATTCCCTCTTGGATGTGCATCGCATGATTCAGAAATATGTATTTATAGCCAGCTGCAGCCACTTCTAATTTTTGTCTCCAAATATTTACTATGTCCAACACCATTACACAACAGAGCTTCATAAAAGTTGTACATATATGGAAGCATTTCTGCCGTGGCACAATGCGTGAGTGATGTATCTGCTGGGGTGGCTCTGCAGGTCAGGCTTCACACAATTGGCTTTAATCAAAAGCTGTCTTATTCTCCACATGCATCAGAGAAGCAGTCAGAAAAATGAAAATCTGTGCAACCTCTGAAAACAGGAAAAAATGTACGAGAGATTCTGGTGGATCCAACTAGGAAAGGGGAAGCACACTGAATTGTAGGACTAAGAAGAAAGCACTTCTGTAAATTTTCAATGGCATCATAGTTTAGACTTGTGATCAGTGGTTAGTAGGATAAAATGTATATTTCTCTGTTGAGAAGGAGAGGAGAAAAGATATTTTAAACTGTTTATTCTGTTACAATATTTGCAATGATTTTTGAAGTCTTTATCTGCATTTGTTCTGTGGGCTTGCAAAGACAGTTATCATTCTCGAGTCTGGGACCAAGGACTAGTTGTGAGGGGTGATTTTCTTTCCCATGTGACTCTGCTCCAATTTAGAATGCTGGTGAGCTCACTCATTCAATATTACTGATGAGCTAAAGCAATTTATTTACGAAATTATTTTTTAAAAATAATTTTTCCGGCTTTTGTAGCCAGAGAATTGAATTTTAGTCAGTTTTCAGCTGGTAAATCCTTCCTATCAATTCTCAGCCATGCAGACTTGCCTAACCCATTTCTTGGTTATTAAGAGATTTATAGAATCATAACGCTGAGTACACATCTAGCTCAAAGACACACTTTTATGGTCTCTTGCAGATTAGGGAATTCCTTCAGATGATGTCTCACAGCACAGAGATACTGGAGTCCAATAAGGAGTGTGAACACTTGATGGTTTGGGGGAAGTTTTGAAATTATCTCAGGCATGTAGAATAGCAACACAGGACTCAAAGGCAGGAATATTCCTCCAAAAAATTACTGAGACTGTATTGTAGACCTAACCTCTAAATCACAGACTCTTGCTTCACGTAGAGAGACTGAAGTGGTGGAAAAATACTTAAAAAGGCAGGAGTGTGCTTTCATACACAAAGCAATTGCTGTATGGGCATGTATAATAAGCAAGGAAAATGTGGAAAAATACCTGAAAACATCCAAACTTCTTGTAGTATAAATCATAGAGTGCAGTGTTGATTTGCAGCCTTCTCATTCGTTACGGAGGAATATACATTTTAGAGATGTCAGAGTACACCAACGTTATTGCTTTTTAATGTAACAAATTCAAATCTAACTAAATTAACAGAAATTTTCATTAGTGATGGCTATTCCCCAGTGTATATAAAATAAGCCATTTGAGGCCAGTTGTCCACACAATGGTGTTGTCATTTTGCCATAATGCCACCAACTGGCAGCACTGCTGGCAATCACATTAATTAGAGAGGCATGGCAAGTGTACATCTTCTACTACCCGTGCTGTCTCTGTAGTTGTACTGAGTCACATCTGTGTGGGTGGTGTGGGGAATCTTACATTCATCTCTGGCAACGATAAAACTACTCTGTTATGTAAAATAATGGAGACTTCACATAGTAGTGTATGTTTATAAATGTAAAAATGCATTGCAAATAATGCATTTTTAACACCTTTTTTTAGGAAATGTTGAAATGACATTTAATAAGGATATTTACAAAATGTATTTTTGTTCTTCCTGAATACAACAAATTTCTGTAAAACATTCAAGAAAATAGGGAAGAGGGCAATGCAAAGAGTGTGTCAACAACTCAAAATCAGTAGATCCAGTTACTCAAGTATCTGTAAAACAAATCCAAAATTTTTATCAAAAGAAATAATCTAGGAAATCTAGGCAAACCTACAACACAATTTCATCTTGTTAGAAAAATTTACAGGTTAAGAATAGAGCTGGTCAGAAAAAAGGTTTCCCAGAAGATTTCAATATTTCATAAGATTCTGATAAGTCAGGTAAGACATGGAATGTATTTATCCTGTCTTTTGGAAGGATGATGACAAGGTCCTCCTTTAAAAAAATTGTTCATCTGTCCACTTATTTGACTTACAGTACGGTTCATCCATTATCTCTAAATTTATATTACCCTGGGTTTGCATCAGCTAATGTGAAATTGTCAGGAATTTTAAAATGGTCTACAAAATTTTCTTCTATTAAGGGATGTAAATTGGAAGGGAGATAGTAAATCCTTCTATGGGAGTCAGATGTATTTTATTATATTAATTATTTAGTTTATTGGAATGACATGGATTATATGAAATCCCCCTCTGTATTTTTCCTTATCTCATTTTTAGAGATAGTAGTCCATCATGAGGAATCGTGAGTTACTCTCAAGAATTAACTTAATTCTGTTTCCATTGTAACTAAGAAAATGTTAAAGGCCGAAGAATTGGCTGAGATAAAATTAATTCTTGAGAAAATTTTACAGTCAGAAATACTTTATTGCAAATTAGCATGGATTGCTTAGCACGAACCACCGCTAAGCAATTAACCTAATATGGTTTGTGAAATGTGTCCTAGCAGACACATCGAGTTGCTCCTTCCCGTGTTTAGAATGTTGGTGATAGTCTTGTGTTTGGGTTTTCTTTCTGTTGTCTTCCAATGGTGCGTTGTAGCTTGCCTTCCTTGGGGGCAATAATTGCCATAGTATGTTGTTTTATGACCTGTGGGGCCTGAATATACAGAGTGTAAATGTACTGTGAACTCTGCAGGAGCAGAGAGTGTGAATGTTTCATGATTGCTGGGACCTGATCCAGCTGTCAAAGCACTGCTCTCACTGAGCCATGTGTCCCCACAGCCCCTCCAGAGCTGTGCTATTCTGTACCCAGGACCACGTGGAGTGACTGAGCTGTGCACTAAATGCACAGGAAGAGGTGCTGGGCCATTAGGAGCTGCAGGCTTTAGGAAGTCTTTCTGCTACAAAAATGTTCCTTTTCTAACAGCATGGTCAGACTTACTCCCCTCTGCCTTCTGTTTGAGAAATGTTTCCATTTGACTGTTTCTTACTGATGCAATTCTTCCTTGCCCTGCTTTGTAAGGAAGGAGTCTTTTAGTCAGCAGTGTATTTGAATGCTGTATTGTTGGTAACAATTGCTTTTAAGCTCATGAGAGATTGCAGAGGCAATAAAGGTATGAGCCTGCTGTGCCAGAGGTTTCTAGCAGATCTATTAAAGAGAAATACAGCTAATCAGCAGTACTGAGGCAGTCCTTATAAGTAAAAATTTGTGTATTCACAAATGCATAGTTTTAATCCATACACTGAGATTTACTTTAATTTATAGATTTGTATTAATATATAAATAATTTATATTGATATATAAAATATATTTACTAAAAAAAGGTTTACAATTAGTTACTTCTTCCTTTTTTGGTTTATCCTTCCTGTATAGCTCTTAGTGTCTGATGAAATAAAAGGTTTACATTCTGGGAGTCACAGATTGCCATTAACAGTTTGATCCATCCTTTTCTACTTCATCTTATTACTTTACAGAGTAATGGAGAACTGGACTTTCAGAGGTATTTCAGAGGACTGCTGTGGTGGGTGGTCAGGACAGGTATTTCAGAGGATTGCTGTGGTGGGTGGTCAGTATGGTTATCTTAAGGGTGTTCTGAGATGGAAGCTCAAAAACCTGGGCCTGCTTACAGTGAAAGAGTTTATGGCTGGCTTGCTGTGTATTTCCTTTCATTAAATTCCTATTTAAGTACAACAGCTACTGGAAGCATGACAGGAGAAATAAAGGAACATTGGAGATTTAATTTATAATAAAGTACTCCAGGTGAAAATTTGAATAAAAAGACATGTATCAGTAAAACCCATCTGTATGGGTGGAATAGGGATTTAGACCTCTGTGCAGGTAGAACTCGTCAGCTATACTGTGCTGTGCGTTTCCACTAGAGTAATTTCAACATGTGACAACTTGGAAGAAGGACACAAGGCAAAAAAAGGGGTTAAAAAGTTTGGAATTCCATCACTGTTTGGAAGTACCATCTCTGTGAATATCCCTTCATCCTTTTTCTTGATTAAGCCTTACATGCTGTGCATAGCACCATATGATATGGAATATCTCTGAGTCAGCTGCTCCAGCTGTGTCCTCTCCCAATTCCTTGTGTCCCCTCAGCCTCCTCACTGGTGGGGTGAGAAGCAGAAAAGACATTGGCTCTGTGCAAGCCCTGCAATAACAGAAACATCTCTGTATCATCACCACTGTGTTCAGCACAGGTCCAAAGCACAGCCTATAGCTGTTACTGTTAGGAAAATGAACTCTACCCTAGACAAAATCAGCACACTCCAAATGGTGGAAAATACAGTGTAACTGCTTCTCAGCTCTGCATTGTGTTCTGATCAAGTATTCATTCTAAGAAGGAGTTCTAAAAAAATTACCCTGGAGTGCAACTGCAACTCATAGAAATCCCAATCCTTGTTGATTTGGGCATTGCCTGCAAATATTTACCAAAACAGACTACTATGGAAGCTCCATCTATAGTAATGCTTGGCTAATGGCTCCTGATGGAGAGCTGTCAAAGCCAGACAGCTGCGAAGATGCATCAAGAAGGCTTTTTTTGGAAATTTTAGGAGAAAAGAAGAGAAGCATTTTCTGAATTGAAACTAGGTGGGTCCTTTCAGAAGCACATGGGCAAAATTTAGATGCCTAAGGCTCACTTTGAAAGCCTAATTTATTTACTGGATTTAGGGGATGAAATCTCACCTTAAAACTGATAGAAATGGATAACTCTTTCAACTTTTCAGACAATGAGAATAAATTTCCAAATGTTTAGTAACTGAAAGACCTAAAGTTCTTTCTTCTCCCTCAGCAGAAAATGGGGTAATTTTTCTTTTTCACCAGTAAAGTGCAGCAGAGGCAGTTCAGTAACATTATATCCCATTGGGATATTAATGCAGGGAACCCAGCCATTAGGGAAATATAAAAGTGCTTGGCTTTTATACTGAACTACTGCACCCCACAGGATATAAAAAGAAGAAATGAACTGGGAGAGAAATAAAGTTGTCTAGGCTGTCTAAGGAATCAGTGATTCTTTAGGAAGTAGAGGTGTCTTTAGTGGAAATAGGTTCTTTTTATGATGTTTTAGCTTTTGTGGCACAGGTGCGTTATATGAAAGATACCTCTCATTCTCATCAAATTGCCTTGATCTTTGAAGACAGCCTTTATTTCATTTAATTTGAGGCTTTGAGATTCTCCTTTGCTTATTATCTATTAACTCGCTCAAAATCTAGTGCTAAGTTAAATGCCTATTAAAAATTAGGCATGTAACTCATATAGCAGTGTTAAATTCTGATAGCTCTTGTTGAACACAGATTAATTTAAAGTTAAAGGAGCTTGATTATATTTTAAATTAGGAAAAAAAAAGTCTCTCTCCTTATACCTGCAAACATTTAGTGGCATTTTGCTGTGCATTAAAAAATGGATAGTTTTCTTTTGTACAAGATACAGAAATCGTGTAGATAATGATTTTTTAATTGTTTTTAATTTCATTCTGGGAATTTAGCAGTGGTTGAAGATTAGACAGTACTGCAGCAGATGAAATATATTCGTTGAAGTCTCACAGCTCACACTGTGATGCTTTCCCATGTGTTTTTTCTACTCAAAGAATTATCAAATGCAAGGAGTCTTGATGTGCAAGAGGCACAGTTAAAGTGCAGGGCAGAGAGAGGAGACCCTGTGCTCTCATGAGATTGTGTCTTTCCACCAATGTTGGAAGAGATTCTTCAAAAACAGGTTCTTATTATTATTTTCTCCTTCACTCTATAAGAAAGAGTCAGCACCCATGATTTCCCCCTGTCAGGAGTTGTGTTTCTTTTAGAAACACAGCAAAATGCTTCCTCCAGCCCTCTTCCAGTGGGATGGATCAGAATGTCCAATCCCATCTTCTTATGCCTTTCATTAATACTTATGACAAACCTGGCACTGGTTATTCACGATCATTTCTAGTACTGTTTCTGGTATCCCTAACAAAGCATTATAATTTTCATGTAGAGATTAAGTAGCAAGAGCAAACACATTTTTAACTTCTTTTCTTTCACAATGATTTCCAGAAGAAGAGGAAAAAAAGGAGAATGAGCCCAAACCCACGATACCTCTGTTGAAAAAAAGGATATATCAATAGAATTATTTCTAGATGTATTTTCACGAATTTTCAAATGGTTTTTTAATCCCTAGAACTGTTTTCCGAATCAGTGGAACAAACAGGGAAGAAATTAATATTAACCATGAAGAAGTTCAAGTAATATCAGTTTTAAAGACTGGTCTGTACAGGAGTAGCAAATATGACATAAAAATGGAAAGAAACATCCATGACAAAAATGTTTATATTTTTCCCTTCACCAAATCTCTTCCTCCTCCTCAAATCCTTGCTTTTTGCAGCTATTATTTACTTAATGAAAAATGTCTCTCATTTGCATAAAATAAAAGAAACAACATGAATTTAAGGAAGAGATTGTTAAGGTACATAGTCTGAAGAGAGAAATTAATTAGGCCATTATAAAAAAGAGTGAGGTAGTCTAACTAAAGTCTAAATTTATGATGTAGTATTCAGCTCATTTGGAGGATGAAAACTGCAGACAAAGAGGAGGATTTTTTTTGCATAAATAAATATATATATATACACATATATATATATATATATATATATATACACAGCTATAGTTTCTATTTATTTACTAAAGAAGGGACTCTGACTTACAAAAATATTTAAGGCATGGGGATTTTAAAAATTTTCTGCTAGGAAATATTTATCACTGATGTAAATCTGAAGCTTTCAAAGGAGTTAAAGACATTTTGGTGAATTAGATCAAACATTATGAAGAAGCTTTGCAATTTAGAGAGGATAATACATGAATATCTAGCAAAATGGAAGGAAGAACGTATCTATATCTATACATAGTTATAGTAATTGATAATCAGCTGCAATTAAATTAGGTAATTAATTACATTTTAAAAAACATCTGGGATTAGGAATTAGGTTAAGGACCAATAAAAATTTTAAATTATGCCATCAATAGAGAAGTGAATTTTATAAGGAAGCACTGTGGGTAGTTGGTGGCATTGGGGGAAAGGCATGGTCCTCTAAACATCTTTTGTTTCAGCTAAAATGTAAAGCTTTCCTTGAAGCCAATGGCCACAATAACTGACTTTAGAAACCAGGTCTATTGCTGACCACTTTTAAGTTCCTCAGATAATTTTGTTCTGCATATGGAAGAGTAATCCCCACCGCAGCTTTAGGGACAGGCAGGAAGCTTCTAGTGCCTGCTAAGTGAATAACTTAGAGCTGTTTCTTGAAACCTCACGAGTGAGAAGGGTGAAGTTTGAGGTTTGCCCTCACTGTCTGTAAAGTCTTCCACTTCAGTAGGATAGGTACAAAGGTGGGTAAACTGTAGAAAAATTCTCAGTAAAAGCTAACTAAATATTGAAAATTAAAGTTTAATTCCCCATCTAAAAATTGCCATCAGCACGTCCGCTGTATTCATGAGTTTTAAATGAAAGTGGAAAAAAAAAGGCTGAACCCTTTTTGGGGACGGTGGAGTTGGATAAACAAACTTCTATATTACATGTACTTATGGTACATTATTATAATTTGCAATCTACCTGCAGGAAGTTCACTGTTATTGATTTAAACCCTATTCTGGGACTGCCAGTTTGAATTACTCTTAAGCTTTATGTATTGTTTTCCTCCTGAAGATAAAGTTTTATATTTAAAATAAGTGATCAACCCTGTTGCTTAGATTTACTCTCTTATTGATTAGTTATTGGTGTTTTTTAGTTAATTTAGCAAAAATGCCCCTAGCAGTGTATGCTGGATCTCACACCTGTTTTTGAGAAATGTAGCTCTGCTATGTTAAGGTAGAAAAATGCAAAAAGTTTTCATTATAAAAATAGAGCTATTTTTTAATTGTTTGTACATCTTGTGCTGATTTGTAAACATTTATATTAGACTAAGGTGCCAGAATTTGAAATCACTGAATATAAAAGCTCAGCTTTCAGAGGAAAAAGAATAAATATCTGATTATAACTCATAGAAAATTGTACAGTGTTTTACTGTCATAGTTTTTCCATTATCTTCTCTTATTTATTTTTGCTTTTACAATACAGTACTTATAATATTGATATTATGGTATACCAATACTATAATACCAATATTTTAGTGTTAATAGAATAATAACTAACACAAACAAAGGGGGTTTAATGCTCAGTACCTGCTGCAAATTGATGAACAGGCTTTCAGCAAAAGCTTTTGAAGTATTTGTGTGCATGAGTTTTTGCACCTGCTAAACTAAAAGCAGTAACTGAAGTTCATAGCTGTGTGGTAAAAGATACGTATTTTGTACTGAAGGTGCATATTTTTATATTTTTTATACTTTTGTACTTTATGCATATTTTAGTCTCATTCCTACTATAGAAACAAAATCTACAGATAATTTAATCAGATTATTCAAAAGCTAACATTATAATCAGAGTTTCATACTGGGAGATCGTAAAAGGGTGCATGACTCCACTCTGGCCAGTATGAGAGGGATGTGCAGATAGCAATGGGCTGGGCCCTCTTTGGCCCAGCCTTTGTTCCTGACAGATAATTTTTCAACCTTGTTCTCCCACTGGAGTTTTCAAGACCTGCAAATGAAACAAGCCTTCATTGTTAAAAACTTTCTTGCTTACCATCTATTTTGGATCTTCCTTCATGTGTTTTAAACCTAAAGCTTCTTGTCTAATCCTAAATGTAGAACAGGTACTTCCATTCCTCTCTGCATCCCTTTTAGGTTGTGTTTGGTTTTTTTGTTTTTTTTGTTTTGTGTTTTTTTTTTTTTTTTTTTTGTTTTGTTTTGTTTTGTTTTGTTTTGGTTTTGTTTTTGTTTTTGTTTTGTTTGTTTGTTTGTTTTTGGGGTTTTTTTTTGTTTTTGTTTTTGTTTTGTTTTGTTTTTTGTTTTTTTTTTTGGTGTGTGTGTGTGGGTTTTTTTTTTCTTTTTTTTTGGGGGGGGGTTGGTTTTTTTGGTTTTTTTGGTGGGTTTTTTTTGTCAGATATTTTGTCTCCTTTCTTTAGATAGATCAGCATTAATATGTTTGGTCATTCATCATTATCATGGCTTCCCAAGCTGGATGTGTCATTCCAGCTGAGATCTTACCAAAGCTAAATAAATTATGCTCTCACTGAATTGAAATGCAGAACATATTTCTGAATATGTTTCTTTCCTACCAACCATTTGCCCACACTCACTAGGAAGGCAACAGCCTTCGATGTGAGTAGAAATATGAAAGTTGATTTTCAGTGCAAAAAGAGTCTTAAAGCCTGTACTCCTAAAATAAAGAGCTGAGTGGTGCTTCTGTATCAGAACATACTCTGGTACCATGAAAAGGTTGTCTCCTTGGAAATCACAGACACTGAGCTCCGAGTTTAGTAAGCCTTGGGACACCAAACCTTTTATCATGATGTGGTAGGGACTTTTTTAAACTTGATACCCTGTGGTACACTCAGAGCAATTTCTCCCAGACAAAATTGGGATAAATGCAGCAGCAAAATCCATTTTGTAGAAATGTTTATGTTGTAAGAGAAGGAACCCAACAGAATGTATTCAAGCAAAAACTCCAAACTTCCTGCAGTTGAGTTTTTGCCTACCTTTGAAAAAATTCTCCTTTTCTTTCAGAAACCTACCCTGTATGTTGAACTCACACAATGCACCTATATTTAATATTGAGCTTAAAAGTAAAAATATATATATATAAAAACTGCTGAAATAAAATCTGGAAAGTGCTTGGCTTTTAAGATTGAAATAGAATAGGGATCTGGTTTTTAGTGCATAGAAGCTAATGAGGAGACAGGAAACAGAAGCGTGTAATCAGAAGCAGAATCTCAGGACCATTTTTCTATGAAGCAGTCCTTTGGCTGAGGCCCAAATAAGCAAACTTATAGTGGTCTGAGCGTCCCATTAGGGATGGATGAAAAATCTTTCACTACAAATATTTCCCTTGTCTCAAGTGGGATAATTTGTATGTGTTATAATGTTCATTTCCTCTGAATTGCATTTCAAGAAACAAAGCCAAGCAGGATATCTTCCTGGCAAGAAGGTCATCTGTGCCATAACCAAAATTAAGCCCAGGTGTCCTGATACACAGTCCCAAAATCTGTCCTCTAAACTATTCTTCCCACAGAAGGCCCTTGTTACAGACTGCACACATATTTCTTTCCACCCCTCAGCTTCGTCTGCTTTTCAGAAACATTGACTCCACTGAATTCTCACAGAACTGTCTGTCTTCTCCTAGGAAAAGCTGACATCTGTCTTACACTCTCTTGAGTTTTGGAGATCAGTTCCAGAATTAGCTGCATTTTACTTTGTAAAAAGCCTGAAGTATACTAAGTTGCCATGTTCTCAGCTCCATCAACAGCATCGCAGCTTTTTATAAAAAATTCTGTCATCTTAGGTGAATTCTGCAATCAGCTTGCCCAGGATGACATGAAGAAAAGATTTTGGAAAGGAGGATGTTCCCAGCACCCTCCAGCTGGCCCAAGGACTGCTCAATTTGTTACTGGACCATAGTTAAATTACATCTTTCCTCCTACTTCTCCCTGGTCTAATAGAAGCTGTTGCCTTCTTTAATTTTTTCATAGCCATTTGCCTCTAGCAGAAATTTCTATGTTGCCTTTCTGGTATTTGACGCAATGTGATCTAACTTCACAAAATAATTTTCTTTGGAAAACTGTGACCTATTGGTACAATGGATCCTGAATTGGAGAGTAAATTAAACATTATCATCAGTATCTCTGGCCTGCCTGAAGTTCTTGGTGGTACCCCTTTGCTTTCCTGTCTCTTGGTTCAAGCCTGCAGTGTACTGCCTGTTTTACAGCTTGCATTTTAGTTTTTTTGTCCAGAAATTCTGTTCTTAGATCTCTTAATTTACTAAAACATGAAGCCAATTTTATTGAAGCAGAATGTCCAGGATGTCATAGGGCTGTCACAGGGACTGGAGATTTGGAAAAATGTGATTTTAACACTTCAGTGCTTACACGTTTGCATTTTTAAGGTATAAAAACACCATAAAAATGCCAGTCAAAGCTGGTGTTATTTTTCCCTGACTCAATAGTTTATTTTTCAGGATATTGCAATGTTTTTCTTGTTCTGGAGAGGTTGTAACCTTTCATAATTCCATACTGTAACATCTGATTTAGGAGGGGCTGCTCTGTTCTGGCCTCAGTAGTGTGCCATAAGGTGGAATTAACCACGTACCTTACACATGTACAAGTATGAAAATCAGTATCTGCTTAGCTCAAGACATCAGCGTCTGTTAGCAAAATAGCAAAATGTCGTTCCCACCCCTCTCAGCCATGGGCACGTTTACTGAGGCACCATTCAGTGTTTCTCCCTGTGCAGCCCTGTCCCCTGTCTGTGGTTCCACCCAGCGCCCTCCTCTCCCTTCTGCCGCGCCCTTCGTGCCAGGCTCTGCCCGCGGTGCTCGGACCCGGCAGAGTTTGGATGGCGCTTTCCCAGCAGCCGTGGATGGGTCCTGGGCTCACACAGCCCCGACCCCGGGCCAGCAATAAAACTCTTTCATTTCATACGCTGTTATAGCCAGTGCATACGGTAGAGATGAAAAACTGTTACCAGCTGTTGTTGCAATTAGATCCAATACCTAAAGCAAGACTGAAGCTCAGAATTCCAATCTGGTAGAGAAAATGTGTAGTGAACGAGACAAAATGTTACAGTGTTTATTGTTTGCCCACTCGCTGCTTCTTTTCTGAATTCTCTCCTCACTTTCTGTCTTTCTCTAAACCATAAATTGTAATAGTTTAAAGAACTGGAAATCAGATCCTACTTTGTTCTAAATCATATGGGAAAACTACTGCTTTGTGTTTCTGTAGGATACATACTTCAATGGATTGAATGCTGTCACTCATAGTTAAGTTTTTGAGCTTAAAAGCTCTGGATGCACTCATTTTGCCAGAGTTGATCAGGAAAGTGAGTTTACTACGTAATATGCAGATGTGTATTCAGACAGCTTTCATAACTTTAACAAAATTTTGGCTCCCCCTAAATCCCAGATTATTCTGGGAACCTTTAAGAACATTTAGAAGGAGAACAGTGAGTGCCTTTGTTACTGTATGAACTAGTCCCAGTGACAGGTTGTGACCAAATGTAGCAATTTTCAGAAAAAAGATAATCAAAAATGTTAGATGGTGTCTTACATTTTGTGTCATAACAAATGGGCCAGTAATATTTCTGAAAAACAACCAACAGTCATTGTTTTGATGATGGGAAGTGGTGCCTTAGGAAATCTCAGGTTGTTGAAGCTGAAAGTTGGCTTCCTTTATACTTTTTGTAGTATATAGACTGTCAGTTCTATACAGTGGGGAGAGTGGGGAGCTTTGAAAGAGGTTGTTGGTTTTTTGTTGGTTTTTTTTTTTTTTTTTTTTTTTTTTTTTTTTTTTTTTTTTTTTAACAAGTTCCTTCACTATTTTCTTTTTAATGGGAGAGCTTTTGGAAAAGTTTATAAAAAAGATAAAACAACATTTGACCTTGATAACTACCTTAGAAAGTTGGATACTGTTTTTTTCTGATTATTTGGAGGACTAGAGGAGTTAGGTGTTAGAAAAAAAAACCCAACTAAATCAACTTTGTTTTTATCTCCCTGTAGAACATGAAGATACTTTATTATTTCCAAAATGGAAGCAGTATCATGTTCAGGTCAGATTGTTGCAATAGTTTTCAGTGAGCATTTAAACACCCACTCAGATATTTATGGCTCTTATCCATCCATGATTTATTTATGTATTCATCTTGCATTTCTATGACTAACACTATTACTTTGCATGATTTTATGTTCAAAAAATATTGTTATTGATACAGGCAAGGCCTGTCCTTGTGTAGATTTAGCTGTTCATAGCTAAAATTGGCTGCTCTTCCCTGATTCATGACATGGCATCTTCCTGGCTAGATGTGATTAAGTCTGTAGCAAAGATATTCTATGTACAGAGCTTGGTCTTCTTTCATTTGGGGTTCTGGTTTTGGGGTTTTTTTAATGTGGAAAAGTTAGAATATAGGTTTATCTAGAGAAGGTTTCTCCTTGTTAGGTTTTTGTTTGTTTGTTTGTTTGTTTGTTTATTCTCAAAGCTCAGTATCAGTCATATTTTGACTTTTCCAAAATTGCCAAAGCATGACACTTTACAGGCCTTATCAGAGTTTCAGAAAATCCACGTCCACATTTAGAGAAAAGAGAGTTTAGGCCAATGTTCTGACACAGTTTAAAATAGATAATGTGTATAGCTTGGGAATGTCACCCTTACTTTTGGAGTTTTCCAGTAAAGATGACAATATTTGAAAGTCACAAGAGATGATAGATATCTATGTTACAAACTTTCTATACCAAACAGAAGACATTTTCTCTCTTTTTTTCCCCATATTAATCTAAATACTTTATTCTACAAGGAATTTCTTAAACTTAAGAAGATCATAAACAGCATGAGCTTCAAAAAACCCCATTCTTACTAGCTAGATGGAGAATTTTGCTTTGTTTTCAACAGGGAAGCCAACTATGTGACTAAATGTCTCTGTCACATAATGAGACATAGAAAAACCTTAAACTGATTTTCTTCTTACTTGTAACCATGTTAATTTGTGAGTAACTGCACTGACTTCATGTTAATGTGGTTGGATGCAAGAGAGGAGTCAGGGATAGAGAGGGAATATCTCTGCTGGAATGGTTTTAGAATGCACCTGTTAACAAATATTCGTAGTTTTATCCTGAGAATATCCCAAATTGCCTAGTGCCCTTGCAATGAAGCAAAACTTCCTGCTTATCACCTGCTGCTACCAAAAGTCTTAATGCCTGAACATTTCTTCATAGAGATACAGCTGTCAAAAAGCTGATTGAAGGTATTCCTGTTGAGGAGCCCACATTTACAGACAGCTGTGTGTAACCACAGGGACATACATGCTTACGTAAATATTGGTTTCTCCAGTGCACATCATGTTTTATCCTCAGCAGTGCAAGCACAAAAAGACATACCCAAGAATCAGAGTCCTCCTGAGAGGGGAACTGGCGGCACTGAAGACATTTGTCACTTCTTTCTAGGTGGTTGGTGTATTCTGTAACAGCTGTACCTTCCTTGTACTGGGTATGCAACACACAAAGCAACAAGAAAAATGTCTTATGGGCCAGTATGTAGAACTGATAAGCTAAAATACGTAATCCAATTATGGGAAATTAGCTGTTTGTAAACACAGCCTCTAATGTAGCTGTCTTTTTCTCTAGAATTCCTTTTTAATATTTTTCTTTATTGTATGGGATAAGCACCAGTGCTGAACCCTGGGGTGTTCTGGGTTTCTTTTGACAAAAGTTTTTTCTTTCTATTTTAGTCTTTAAGTGACACCACAGCTTTTGGGGGCAATTAACCAAATGGAATAGACAGAACAATTTGGTCTAGTTTTGTGTATCATTGTTTTTTTCTCGCGCTTTAGGAAGGTTTATCAAACTGAGATATTCCAGTTAGAAAGAAGAAATCAATACATGGACACCTTGACTGGAAAATTTCCTGCTGGCAGTATTTCATAAGGTTATTAGTTTGTTATCATGGATTGCCAAACTGCTTCTCATATTCATAACTGAGCCATTTAATTCCAGCTGTAAAACAGTAGCCAGAAATTAAGAAGACTAAATGTTTTGCATGAATCCCGGAGTACATTTACTGCCTATCCTAGTCTTGTTTTCTGTAGGTGACATTTCTGTTCCTGCTGTCCTGGGAGACAACATTAGACCTGTGATAACCTTCAGTGTGGCTGGGAAGGAAAGCAAAATGAGGTTACTTGCCAGCTTTGGTGTTTTTCATTAGCCACTATCTGTGTTCCCCAACAAATCCTCTGTGTCATGAAGATATTTGTCCAGGATATGATTTTCTAAAAGAGTAACTAAGTCTTTGCTCTCTTCAGTAGCTTGTAATTTATCATTGTCAAAAATATGCAAGCGTTTCTTTTTGTTAGATGGATGAGAACAGAATATAAATGCAAGTGTGTGAGTGACACTTTGAGCACTGATGCCTGTGGTGGCAATCAATCACAAAGGGTTCAGCAAAGCAAGGTTACTGAAGTGGTGTTCTGCAAAACAAGCAATATTGCAGTATGTCTGGGTAGCTGGGGCTTGTATTGGTGGTATTGCTGGGATGCTCAATGTATTCCCTGCCTTACAAGCTCCATGATTGGAATGATTCTGGGAATCTGCCTTGTTTTTCACAGGCACATGTACAACACAGGAGCTGAAAGAGATTTATGCACTGATAGTACAAGTTCTGAAATTGATGGAAGTTAAGTAAAAGGAACTGGAAAACATTCCTTGACTGCTTTCAAGGATGACTTTAAGGGAATCACTTTTCCACTAGCCATAAAATGGGAAAAGACTAAGGAAGGATTTTTTTTCCCCTGAAGTATTTTAATTTTTCTTGTTCTGAATGTTTATATGTAAAGGCAAACACTCATCTTCTAAATACTACTGTGTCACTGCAGCTTCATGAAGGAATGTAATTGCAAGAGACAAAAGAGGTATATTTTTTAAGTTGGTCACAGCCTGTCACCTTTCGGTCCAAAATTGTCCTCTGTGTTTCATAACTAGGAGGGAGGTGAGCTGTGTTTTGATTGCAGGGTGGCTGCATTGCTCTAAAGGAATGGAGAGAACCAGCACATGCTTGTAGGAATGTCACTGGAACTAAACCAGTAAATTTCTGTGCAAACAGGAGGGGTTTATCTTTCTATTTATGGATGGTAGGAGATGTGCTGAGGAGTTCAGAGGAGCACAAACCAGGAACCTGAGTGCATAAGAGTCATGCTCTAAAAGGAGCAAAGGATTTGCACACCTTAAGCAGAAGGCTTGTGATGTACACAAAGGTGATAGGGTTGCCGTGCAGACTCTGAGGTGATTACCTACAGATCCCTGGTGTTTAGAGGTAGGTTTACTCTGCTGAAGTGGAAAACATCCTTAAACCTTCATACAAAAAAAGGTGAGGCTAAGTATATCCATACTACTTGTTTTGTGTTCTGAAAAGAATACATGATACGTGTTACACATCAACTAAAAACCCCTCAGAACTTAAAAAGAATGTATCAGCAAGTAAAATAACCTTCATTCCCATATAATGCTCCTAAACTGGAGCACTGCTGCAAGAAATGGCCCTAGTTGACAAGCAAACTGCAGGAAGCAAGAATTATGGTCTAGGAATATGATCTTTTCCAAACAACAGGAGATCTGAGTGTTTTTCACAATATTATGCAAAGGAAACTGAACTAACAGAGACCCCAACACCAACGTCCAGACTGTCCGCTTTAGTTCATAATTAGTTTTTTGCAGCATGCTATGAAATGCTGTTTCTCATTGCTTTTGAGACTGACAAATTCTGTGCATCATGTGATTTTGTTGTTTGATAGTCGCCCTGAGTTTCTTTTCAGCACGTTCTGTTTTCCAGTGAATCAGTTCCTCACTGCTTTTGCCCATGCTCTTCTGTACAGCACCATGGAACCAGAAGCCACACAAGGGTGGTTACCATGACACAGAGGGAGCTCAGACTTGATGCTTTTTCCACACATTCATGAGCTCTCTGGGCTTCTTACTTTTTCTTTACCCACTTCATGATTCAAGGATGAATATTTCTCCTTCAGTAGATGAAGCTCTTTGTATTATCTGCCTTTCTCTCCAGTTCAGGGAGGATAATATCAGGAGGAAAGGCTGCCTCTGAACAGTTCATTTTGTCCTTAATTCTGAAAATGGCTTTGGAATCCTTGCAGTGGTACATATTTGTTTAATATAAGATTATTATTATCATTGAATATGTTTTCAGCAAAGCTTATTCTCCACTTACAACAAAAAAATACCATTTGAGTTTCCAATACAGAGAACAGTTCATTAGACTTCTTATACTAGCCTAGTCTTTTCCTCTGACTATTTTTTTTACTGAATACTTTATTTTGAAAGAATTTTCACCTTCTCATCTGTAAAAGAAATATATCTTGAAACAGGCAGTGTAGAACATAGATGGGCTCATGGTATAGCATGAAACCAGAGCAAGAATGGCAAGGAACAGTAGTAATGTAGATAAATATGTATGTTTAATTGTCATTTGCTATTCACAAAATTTGCAATGCTATTTAATTTGCATGAGAGCTATGAATATCTAGAATTAGTGCATTTGAAATATTTCACTTTATAATGGCTGTCACTGTGATGAGCACTTAGCTTTCAAAGCTAATCTTTGCTTTTGCATAGAGGGCAAAAATATTGTTTATTTCTGTGAAGGACAGAGCAGGTCACTGCAATGAAAGAAGGCTCTGATGAGATCCTGCCTGCCATTCATGCCAAAAATACAGTAGACATAATTGTATTTCTCTGCATAGTAAATTGCAGATGTTATTGGAGGAAGAGGATAGCAGCATTTTTATCTAATGGATAATACAGTGGTCACCGTACATGCATTAAAATTCATGTACATGTGACTTTTCATAATTTTTTGAGAAATAAATGTGAAAATACATGTCTAAATATATATATATGATATAAATAATGTTGGAGTACAGATAAGTGTCAAGGATATAGGTTTTGTTTTCAGTCAAGTGGTATAAACCAAAGTCAGTGGTGAGTAAGGAAACACCTGAACTGTATTTATTTTCATCTTTACTAATTACTTGTAAACATGTTTTGAAAAAACCAATTCATTCACTCTTTTCAAAATATAATACTATAACATTACATTTTCCCTGAGGAGCACTCACCTGTGATTTACATTCACTATTGATGCAGTTCTCTATAAAGACTGTATTATGTTTATTCTGTCCTCTAATAAATAGCAAGTAGAAAAATGAAGGCTAATATTATGGGGGAACACCCACACTACAGCATTAGGAAAATTAACAGGGAGTTTCCCCAGAGCACACAAGTCAGCCATGTGGCAGCAGTGAAAGTAAAACAACAAGCAATGTATTATCTGGGAAAATCCACATTAGCCCATACATTTAATCAACCTTAGGATGGAATTAATGAAGGCGTGAAGCATAATAAAGTACAGAAACTGCCCATGTATCCTGAGCCAGTCTTTCTGTATTTGAGACTCTCCTCTCCAAATGCTGCCAGATGTAATGGAGTATAAATAATTGGTTTAGAGTGCTTGGCCAGGGAAGATGAAGACTGAGACAGCAGCATGTTTGTTAATAAATTTCATCCCTGCCACAGGCATCATGGAGTCTTTCTTGATTATGTTCCAGATATAGACACAGATCTGTGCTTCTTAAATTGTCTGTCCTGGCCAAGGCCTAACTCCTGACTCCTGCTCCGCTCAGTGGTGTGTGAGCACAGATAAAGGGGACAGAGAAGCAAATCAGCAGAAAAGGGAACCATCAAGGACCTGGTGTGTCAGGAGTTCTGGGGGAAGTGTACATTAATCTTTTGTAATTGGGCTGATGGATAGCTGAATTATTGCATTATGAAACTAGTAACAAAAATAATAAATGAGAGGAAATCCACCAGTAGCAACAGCAGCTTTTGGATTCTCTGGAATAGCTGCACCTCCCAGATGAACAGTCTCAGGCTTAGTTCCTGGGGGCAGTTCACAAAATCCCCACACTGATTATCCCTAACACTGGTATAAAACATTCTCTAGTCAGCCTAGGCTTAAGACAAACTCCTCATCTCTAGGAAGTATGATTCCATCTAGTCCTCAATTTTTGTGTAACATTATTGTCATTACCAAAATTAAAGGATACTTCTTTTACACTCTGGATGCTTTCGGATAGCGTATATTTTCTATTAGAGTGAATATCTATTAGCAAAAAACAAAATCAAAATATCAGTGAAAACACTGATATGTGTGTGTACTGTGTCATAGCACAAACATTTCTCACTCTATCCTCTTGTCTGAGTATAAACTGAGTATAGAGCCTGACACCTTATTTCTGCTTTATTTTATTTTCAATATATATTAACTTCTGAAGTTTTCAGAGAAAACCAAAACTGAAAAACACCAGCCCCATGCCTCAAAAAAGATGAAATTATATAAATTACTGATTCTCCAAGTAATGAGGATTTTGTGGCCATTTCTTTGAAGGAGCTGAGGACATGGGTGACTGTCAGTGATGGAAGAGCTCACAGAAACAAACCTTGGTCTCAGTTGAGTGCAATGGGTATAATGCTCCTCAGAATTTCAGCCATCGAACCTTGATAGTATAAAAGATTAGGTACTTACAAAAAAGAGACTACAAAAGGAAAAAAATACACAACAAATGCTAACGCAAAACCTGTTTCTGAATTTTGAGTCTGATCTAGAAAAGGGATTTTTTCCCCACCTGGGCAAGAATTACATCAGGTAAACTAAGGTTGGCTTGTATGATCCAGAATCCAGTGCTGAAATGGAAAATCCAGAGCTAGGGAGGATTTCTGCTCAGTTCACCAGACTCAAAGCAGTCTGAAGGTGAGTTAATTCTTGACCTGAGAGTACATAAGAAAAGAAATTAGCTCTATTAGTCAAAGCTTGCTCTCTAGATAAAAATTCAAATCAAATACAATGACTCAGTAAATGTTTCTGTGGAGTTAGACACTCAATTTACAAAACCTGCATTTTTACCTTAATGTGCAGTATTTTCATCTTTCCCTTTGTAACTCTCCTTTATGACTTATCTGTCTTTCTGGGGGTTTAGAGTTTTGTCTTTCTATTCAGCTTGTAGGTATTTTGCTGTTAAGAAAACTTGAATAGGTTGATTTTGTTCCTGCTTCTAGAGGACCTGTGAGAATATTGCAGTTGGTGATGTGAGGCAGATTTTTTTTTCTTTTTTTTTTTCCCTTTTTTTTTTTTTTACCTCAGAAAGGATTGTCTTCTTTCCAGCCACATTGCAAACACAGAGCTCAGTTCAATCATTCTTGGCAGAGCAGGTTGATCAGTCTGAGAACATTGCACCCTGCTAGATAAATCTCATGCAGAGTATTAATGTTCCCCTTGCTTGATACATCACACCTCTTCAATCTGCCATCTTCTGTTGGATATGGTGAAGAGGTAGAAACTGAAATTCTCAGAATTAGTTCCATTTGGGTTGCTCTGAGAGAGTTATCAGAATTCCCTGTGGGAAAGCTAAGTTCTGTCATCTTGAGAGCTAAAAACATTAGTAAACTCTCTGTCTCCTGAAAACAAGTAAAAAACGTGAGAGTATGGTTCCAAGTGCAAACCCACATGATTACCTAAATACAACAGTGATGTCTATCATGCTGTGCAAAGAAACTCCAGCAGTCCTGGACTTTGGATGTGTGTTCAGCAAATGTTAAGACTCAAAGCTCAGTGAAATATAAAACAAATAACAAATTTTCATAAAATACTCTCTAAGTAAAAATGTAAGGAAATGTTTAACTATCCCTTCTCACTTCAGAAGGCTTGCTGGCTTGTAGAGCAGTGGGAGATTGGCAGCAGTGGTCACATTTTTATAGGAATAATAGGAAGTCAAGGAGCAGTTGTAACCTGCAATCCAAATACCCTTGATGTGTGTGCACCTGTCGTACAGAGTGGAGATGTAGAAAAATGTTACTTAAATCAGTAGTGCCATGTAAGTCATGGAACACTGGGGCTGGATACTGCTGCTACCATCTTCTGACAAGAACAAAAATTAGATCAGTAAGTTGTGCCTTTTCTTATCTAAAGAACTTTATGTAAGTTTAGCCAAGCCATCATACCACAAGTTTAAATAATTAAAAAAAAAAAAAGAAAAAGAAAAAGAAAAAACAGTCTTGAAGTTCTTTTGCAGAAGTGAATTTCAGGATTGTTAAAAGGGTTTTGCTTAGGATTCTTCTAAAACCTAAGTCACTTAATTGAAGTCTCAGAAACTACTTTGTCAATATAGTGTGAATTGGGTAGTTTTGAGTAATTGGACAGACTTTCACTGTGAAAAACTATAAACCCTGATTTAAATTAATCACATATTGAAGTATGAGTCAATGGTGTTATTCTATGCTGTATGGCAATGATTCTGTGACTTGGTTCTGTGTCTGTTCTTATCTCAGTTGAATGAATGATATGCTCTACTTCATGGTGAATTTTGATTCTTTGTGGTATAAAAACAACACAAAAAACCAAAAATTGAGCACATAAAAGAGGTGTTTTACTTCAATCTTTGCTTAAGGAGGGGAAAAGAACAACCACCACCATATGATTGCTTAGATATAATAAGATTTCCCAACAAGGGAAGGGAAACAGTAGGGATACAAATTATAAGATTTTCCCAGTAGATGAACCAGTCAATCAAACCATGATTAGAACACAAAAGAGTCAACTCCTGATATATAAACCACAAAAATAAGGTGAGTTCTCTTCAGGGGGAAGCCTTTTTGGTGGGGGAGATGGAGTATTCATACTGAAGGATGCCAATTTAAGCCACAGGTACTGTTTGAAAAAGAGGATCATATATCACCTCTTCCAGTTTCAACTTCACAAGAAGCCAGTTTTATTTAATTACTGTGGTAATTAGGAGCTAAATTGGCAGGAACTCCAACCCATTCTGCCTCATATGTGGGCACGGCATGGGGGGCTGAGCTCAGGCAAATCTTCAGATTCCTTATGCTTCAGTTTTTCCTCCACAATATAAGTAAAGTGCAGTTTTCCATTTTGAGGAGGGGAGATAAAGCTATTAATCAGATCACTTACTGAGAGTAGATTGAAAATATTTCTTAGTCTGGATTAGACTGTGATGGGAATATTCTTGCCCAGGAGCCAGGCACAGTCACACTGCATATTCAGTAATCTCTGTGGAGAGTTGCTAATGAATTCTTACATGAAATGAAACAAACCAACCAGAATTCTACATGACTTTTATCAGTAGACAATGACTTTCTCTAATAAAAATTATAGGATATCAAATCAATGATATGATATCAATACAATGATATGTATCCTTGTACTTGAACTTGCCTCTATGTGGACACATACACGCGTGCCTATGTTTACACGTATATGTATACTCTGCTACAAAGAGGTATCAAGGTGAATATTTTCCCTCTGATTGTAAGAAATACTTAGGATCCTAATAAATATATAGGTAAGGATATTCTAGCTAATGTCAAAACAGCCTGAAACACCAGACAATACAACGAGTTCACGTGTGTAATTAATGTTGCACTTCAAATTGAATCAAAGTGATAATTTTCATTGGTATTTTGAAGAGCTACAGAACTTTACATTGTGGGAATCATACTCTGGATATCCCAGTAATAAAAATTTTGGCATAAATAAGAGAAAGAAATACCTGTCAACAATCTCCCTTGTCTCATGAGAAATACAGGAAGTTGCTTGTATTTGGAATGGTGATATTAAGAACAGATATTAATCTGTCCCCTGGCATCCTTCCAGGCAATTATCAGCAGAGTCAATGATGGAGAGATACATTAGGCTATGACTGACTGGGCTAAAATATGATAACAGTTTATAGCACTATACCAGGCAAGAAAAACGATGTGAAGCACGATACTCTCAAGTCTGCAGGGCACTGTGCAAGTAGTATGTTTGGATAGCTTGAGAATTTGTATCATTTTTAAAAAGCAGCTTTGTTGAAAGGCTCTAGTCTAGGCATTTCCATATTTGATTGACAGAACATACAGGACCATGTAAGAAATCTCTTTGATTTTTCACTCTGATTGTCACTCTCTCAATCCTGACCATGCAGTTGTGGTGTTTAGATTCCTGTGCCTGTGAGAGCCACAAGCCTGGGATGACAGGTTTTGTAAAGACCTAGAGCCTCATGTGTCATAAATCAGTGTTACCAAAGTGGGTGGGACACTGTGTTCACCTCTGCTGGTGACCTGAATTCCTGCATTCTGCTACAGAGACCTTTTATGTGGAGACTCACTTCATGTCTGCTTTTACCTTGTAGTAGGAAAGGCTGGATAGTGATAGGAGAGTCATTTGTGAGAGGTGTGGGGTGAAAATTTTCATAAATTAAGTGCCAGTCTCCACCAGTCCTGTACAGGCAAAGCCATTTTCTAACTTCCATTTTTCACTTGATGTCAATAAACTGATTTTAGGCTGCAGTATGAATAAGTGAATTTCTAAAGACTCTTTGTTTCAGCCATATGCCAACAGTGGCATAAAGCAATATTAAATGCTTCAAGTACAACAGAGCCTAGCAGACTGCAACCACCTTTGCTTCAGGTTAAAACACTGATGCAGTGGCTAACTCACAGACATCAAATAGATTTATTATGGTGGGCACTCAGAAGAGTAATCTTACAGCTTGAACTGCTAAATAGATGTCCATGCAATGTTGGTTGTCAGCCATGAGGAGCAGTGGCTCTATGTAGTAACTTGCATGACAGATTTTTATGCTTTTATGGAGTTAGTGTCAGAACTCCAGCCTCTTGCCTTCAAGAACAGCAGTTTCTATGTAAAATATTTTTTGTAAAGATAATTCAAACACAATAAGGAGGTACTGCTGCAGCTGCAGCATTTAAATGTAAGGCACAGAATATAGCACCAGAGAATGTCCAACCATTGTGCAAATACAAAGGAGAAGAGGGAGTCAGGGTTGCACAGCATCTTAGCACTGCCTTATGGCCACTTTGATTCTGAAAAATCCAGTTTGCTGGTACCTGCACTTCTCTGACTCCTTTTCCTCTGTACTAAAAGTGACATACTAAAAATTCATAATGTAATCAGCCACTATATAGCAGTATTCCCGTGAATGTCTTGGAGCACTTTACAGTCATTAAAATCAAATTAAAATACTATCACAATAAATGGAAGAATGTGCATAGTAATTCTCATCTGAATATTAACCCACTCTAAGTACTGGTTTCTTTCTGGAAAATTCCAATAAAGAAAACAACTGCTTACCAAAATACTTTCTGAACTATTCTGAATGAGCAGCATTCTCAGACTAGACTCTGCCCTCATAACTGCATAGGATTTTTGCAGTCCATAGAAATACTCATGTACTTTAAGTTATGTTTAAACTTAACCAGTGTCTCAGGTGGATTTTGCTGTTGCTAAGATGCTCTTGAAATAATGTGAGCAAAATCAAAATCACAGCTTTATTAATGGTTGCTTACTCTACATGCATATGCTGAGAAACCATCTCCATACATTCTTTTTCTTCTCTCAGTCCTAAGGCATTTGGTGTATTTGCTGCCTGGCAATATCTAATCACATCACAGCCATGAATCCCCTTACTTCCCTTGCTCTGATTTTCCCCCGTCACACAGAATGTGCAGTAGTACTCACTCTGGGGAACTCAGATGAATCCATCTGGTCTGGCTGGTTGTGGTCTGTGTGGTCATCTCTTTTTTTAGAGCAATATCTCATTCACTGGTATTTTTAACTATTGTTGGCTGTCAGTCTGCTTCTTATTTGTTGGTGACTGCATGTGGAAGCTAGAAAGCAACAGCTAATGGTTTCCAATTTTCATCAGTATAAACAGCAATCATTTTGCAAAATACTTTCTTCCATAGTTGCTCAGCTGTTGTGCAAGAAAGCAGGTGACATTTGACTGCACTTGGCTGCAAGTAGGAAGCCTTCATGTTCTCTGAGCTGTGCCTCTTTATTTACTATTTGCATTATGTATTAAATTATTGGCATGCAGTCATCCATGACCTCTGCTAGACTGACTGAGCTTTTTTCCCCTCCGTTTCTCTGCAACTTTATATTAAAACAGTTTTTGAGCAGAAATCAATCAAATGAGGAATGTGTTTTTTCAGTGGGTCTCTCTTGATACCTGTGAGTGAAAAAACTTGCCAAGAAGTGATTATGTCTGCTCACTTAAATTTTATTTTTTTAAATTCATTCACTAAAGAGAAGATTCACACCACCATTTTTTAAAAATATTTGGGGCTTTTGAGATTTACTATTTTTCGTAGGTTTTCCTTTAAACTCCAGACTCAGCTCCTTTTTTGCAATCTGCCCCCTAGTCACAGTTTTTCATTAAACAAAACGAAAACCAGCAGCTATGAATTAGTTAAAAAAAAAAAAAGAAGAAGAAAAAAAAGAAAGATATTAGAAAAAGCCAAAGTACCATCGGCTGAAATTAAAAAAAGCATTATGAATCCATTCAGCAAAGGAATGAAATTACAGATTCAGCATGAATCAATCATTTGAGTAGAAGCTGATAGCAACCTGAGGATAAATAACATGGCTCTATGGTTGATTGCTGTGTGTTTATTTTCTCTGCAAAACTTCTTGAGGTCTCCTTACAGAAACACCATCTGTGGTTTAACTGGGATTCTTTTCAGCCAGAAAGCAGCATTGGATGAGGTGAGATTCTGCAGCTTTACAATGTTTTGGCTTGGAAATTCCAAGCAGTGGAGGAGCAAAGAATGAACCATTCCTTTAGGGCCTATTAGCAGTGTACAACAATATTCTCACACTACAGGAGATTAGGGCTAATACTTCATAATTAATGAGACGTAATGTGGTTCTCTGGGGTCCTCCTAGCTGTAATTGATACATGGTGCCTGGACTGAGTTTTGTCCCTGTATACCATATTCAGGTTCCAGAAACACATTTGGTATTGAGATATAATCTCCTGTGTAATTCCCTCAGAGTCAACAGCCTGCATGTGCAGAAAAACATGCTCTGCTCCTAACAGACCAATTTTCACGAGTTTTGAATTTTTGTTTTTCTTTTGATTGTACCAGGGAATATTCTAAACTTAGAAAGAAGTGATATTTGGCAGCTTTCAGAACAATTTTTAGAATGCCTGCAATATTTTCAGGGCTCTAAATCAAAGCAGAACTTGAGTGTAAAGAAATTGCTAGTGACAATAGGTAACAATTTGTAATGATGATGAGGAAAGGGGAAATAATCATCTTGCGTCATTCCAGCTGTCTGCATCCGAGGTCAAGAACATACTGACCATCTTCTGAATGTAAATGAAGCCTGGGACTTTTGGTTATTCACACGAGCAAGAAGTGAATCCACCTCCTCTGAATTCTGCCTTAAGATTACAGATTAATGAAAGAGTCCTACCAGGAAATGCTTTATCCATTTTCTGGTAGAGGATCAAGAACTTTTAACACTTCTTGCTGTTGTGAGACAGTGAAAAACTTGTGACAATAATGTTTAAATCCAGAAGGAGTTTTACTTGCTGTAAATGAAATATCGCCATATGTATGTACAGAACTTGTGCAGATGACTCTGCACAAGCACAAACCAACGAAAATATAGGAATAATTTTGAAAACAATGTGTAGATTTTCAAGGAGACAGATGTTTAATAATAATTAAAACTGATTGTATTCCACTATAGAGAGAATCCTTAAATTTTTGGGGGGGATTGATATGAGAACCCTAATCTAGACTGCACATACGCTTAGCTTCAGAAGCAATGATTAATTAATGTGAAGGGAGCTATTTAGATGCTTTCACATACTGATGGATCCAGATTTGCTTTCTATTTCCATACAATATGAAAGAAAGCATGAGAATGAACATGTTCAAAAGAGCACAATGAATTTCTAGTTCACATGCTTAGAACATCAATTTCACTTGCTTTCACAGGGGCTGCAGCCCCCAAGTCACTTTCTAACACCATTAAGTAGAGCAAAACTTATCAAATTTTGTGTGTGTCAAATTCTCTGTATATTAGTATAGTTGAAAATTTCAGTTGATGGATAATTCACTTGAAAATGTTAAAATCAGTCTCTGAGATGTTTTTAAAATCCCATCTATGTCCTTTAAAGACAATGTTTGGTTATTTGAATCTTGATTTTATTTGGAGGTCTGTGGGTACTTGTGATATGATCTGTGACATTTCTCTGATCTTTGCTATGTGCTCTGTAAGCTTGCATCAAGACTGTATTAAAAATAAAATAAGCCTGAGTATTCTTCAGATATATAACAAAGATCCATAGTGAAAATGTTCCGACCAAAGTATCTGTTCTAAACTCCTAGAGAGCCAGAAGGCAAGAGATGTTAAACAATTTGTTAGATCTTATCCATGTGTAGGTAACTTTTTCTCCTAAGTTTATAGAGGCTTATGGTACTAATAATCCTAAATTTTTGTACCATAATTTTCTCAGTGTTGGAACACTTAGAAAACAGAATTAAGGGATACTGAAGGCTCCAATCCACATGCAAGATATTATATCCCAAGTTACTTCCATTTAAAACTTCTGGTATTCAAAAAGCAGGCAGTCCAACATGGAGTTTAACAATTACGCAAAATTTTGCATAGCAGTATCTTTTTTTAATAGATAAATATTCAACCCACTTTAAAAATTAATTCCTTTCTGCAGTGTGACACTAGTGTAAGATGTCTGTAGATCTGTCCTGGGGTTATACAGGTGGTTAGAATATGAAATACCTTGTGTTTACTTACTCTCTTTCTCCTTTCTGACCTAAATCTTATTTTCATAAAGAAGTTAGATTATTAAATGAAAAGTGCATGTTTCCACAGTAATTTATTTTAATATACTCAATAAGAAAACACCTTTCATATAGAGATGTAATAGAGGGTTATTTTGCAGGTGTTATCCAAACTGTTATTTGCCATTTCAGTGTGACAGTGTGAACAACTGAGCTGAAAGCCTGCACATCTTTAAGCCTCACTCATATTCCTTCTCAAGGCTTTATGTATTATAAATACTCTCTGTATTTTAGTAGTTAGATATCTGAGAGGTTTTTGAGCTTGTATTTGAAGTATTTGCTTTAACTGGCACAATTTTGATCTCCTATTTACAATATTGCAGAACTGTGCTATTTTTTAATGCAAACACCCACTGGGACAAAGAGAATGAGTCCTCTACTGTTTTATGTCTACTCACAATGGGTTTTGTTATGCCTGAGTGGCCTCACCTTGCTTAGAACACAGGAAAATCTTATCTGAATAAATTTAAAATTCCTTCCTGACATGATGCATGCCAAGTATAGCTGAGCTAACCAGTTTTTTAGAGTAGGATGCAGCCTTGTATATGAACTAAGTACAGATACTCAATAGAAATATATGCTGGAAAGTGTATCAGTTTATTTTTGCCCAGTTTCATGATGTTTGTGTTTTTTCCTCTTTTGCATTGCTTTCCTCCTGCCTCTGTTTTAGATTTTATTCTTCAGATATTAAAATAATTGAATTGCCAGCTCCTTTCTACCCAAATCAGCATCTTCTGACTGCTTGTTTCATCAGTTGAACTAAGAACGTCCACAACTGTTGGATTTTCTCTATTCCACTTGTCTTGAGACCAGCCCTTGAGACCAACCCTGGCTGCTTCTCAATAGAATGCTTCTTTCTGCTCTTATATCACAGCTTTTAAAATTCTGTTTCAAAGGAGACATCAGCCTTAGAATTCATAGTATCCCTTCCTCCTAAAATAAGCCATTGAGAAAATCAAAGGAGGACATTCATAATCCAGTGAAAAGATCAGAAGGAGAAAAAATGTTTTAACATTTTTTAACCATCTAATTCATTACTTTCTGCAGAGAGAGAGGTATGAAAAATCCCTCATGTTTCTGGCCTAAGTTAGTCTGTCTGCTTGATTCTTTCATGTTTTGGGTCACACTATCAATTAACATGCTGTAGAAGTGACACTAAAAAAAGTTTAAAAAGGAAAATATTCCTACTACCTTTTGAATCCTTTCTTTTAGGCTGGCCTACCAGGCCTTAGGACAAGACATTCGGAGTGCTGTCCCATTAATAGTGACCTGAAAGAAACCTGCAGCAATCCCCACTAGGGGGAAGGAACTGAACAGGACTGAAGGGCATCATTCTGCCCCCATGGACCTTTGAGGTAGTTTGCAATGCTGACACGAGGCTTTGAGAGTTGAACCACAGATCTAGGATAGGAGGGAAATGGTTGAAAGTGGCCTAGAATGATTTATTCCTTATCTCACATCTGTGAATATTAATGTTTTGCTTTTCACCTGTAGGCAATGAGAAGGGGACAATACACCTCTTGTCTCATGATTGCTGTTTCCCCTTTTTTCTTATAAACTTTAAAAGAAGTTGAGTCTCTATTAATGTTTAGAAAAGGAATAAACAAAATATCAATTGATAGTAGTAAAGATGCTTTCAAATCCTAGTTTTATATTTTTAAAAGATGTTGTAGACATTGCAGCTCCCTGCAGATATGCTGGAATAAAGCTGGTATATTTCCATATAATCAAAACCCTTAAGAGATCTAGAGGTAGCTCAAGTAACACAGATTTTAACAAGATTAATTATAGAAAAGCAATTTGGAAACTTTGGCTAATTTTACTTGTTCTTTAAATTTGTACCTCTTAAGGGAATATTAGAGGACAATATTCAGTGTTCTACTGCCATTTCCAAACACTCTCTATCAATGCACTCACTACTCTGAGCACAAGGCAGGTGTCTTGCAGGGAGGACAATAAAAACAATTATTTTTAAAAGAACAGAAACTGTTTGATACAGTTGGTTACTCATTTAGGGAACAGGGCAGGCAGGGGATAGCCATTCTTGAAAAGCACTGTGCATTTTATAAACTTGTGGTTATTACCTTGTGGCATCCATTGTAACTTGTCAGATGTCTCCTTAGATCACATCATTTTACAGTCCAAGGAGCTAGGACAGATGTTACCTGCTATGGCACTTAAAGGCAATGCCAAGCAAATGCATCTGCCCCAGGGTTGGACTTTTACAGTTTCTAGAAAAAAAAAACAACAAAGGAACTTAGAGGAATTCAAGACTTTGGAAAATGAAGTAGAAGCTGAGACTAAAAGAATAAAGAAAAAAACCCCACAAGGTGCTGCTGATTAGAATACAATATACACACTGAAAGATGAAAAGAGGGATAAGATTAGTCAGCAAGGTGCCAAGCATGTTCAGGAGCTCTAAATGAATGCCTGTAGTGCATGATCTCCCCATAACAGAGGAAATGGCAGAATAGCAGATCTTATTACTGTTGTGTCATGCTATAGACACAATTGGATTAGATGAGAGCAATTGTCAATGCAGTCAGGCATCCTGGGTTCCGGCAGTGGGAAATGCATCCCCCAGCAAAAAAAAAAAAAAAAAGAAAAAAAGAAAAGTGAAGCCTTTAGAAAGTCTTAAAGGTCTTGAAGGGGTTATTATATGATATTATATGAGATGAGTAACACTTCCTGACCTGAGGCAGAAGTCATGTCATGACCTAACCCCAGCAGTAAAGGGTTTAATAGTTCTGTGTTCTCTAGGAAATGCTTGACTGCAGAGTCTCAGCTTTCCTTTGACCTCTCCTAAATCATTTGTCTCAATGATATCTTGTGATAACAAGTTTCATAGCACTATTTTATTTTCTCCACCTTTAGTGTGTTTCCTGATCTGTCTACAATGTGTCACACTTGTTTGAAGTATTTTTATAATTACATTTATCATGTAATAGTCAGATTTTGCCTTTCACACCTTCTCCTCAAATTAGGCAATACTGCTCAGTGCAGTCACCACTGACTTTTTTTTTTTATTTATGATGTAGTTTCTCCTTTAGCTGTGCAGAAAACCACTTTTTAAATAATACTGTGGATTGGCTCTGTCCATTACAGATTAAAGTTTAGGACAAAGGCATTAGAGCCACCACTGTAGTTGCAGGCTCCCAGGAAAAATTTCCTTGCCCTGTTTTGGAGACACTTGGTCAAATGTGAGATTTTGAAATTCTCTATAAAATTTTCACAGAGAAAATATAAAAATCATTTAAATATTTGCCAAACTAGACAAAATAAATTATAGCACACCTTTTTCATAAGCAAACTAAGATGGATTAAAAATTGTCTTCAAATCCTTTGATTGTCAAATTGTCCATATACACTACTAGTATATATTTTTATAAATGTCAATGAGAGTTGTATCTCAATAATTTTAAGGTTATGCAGTGATGTTAATTTAAACATAATGACAAAGGAGATAAGAATCTTGTTGTTTACTTTGATTTTTTAGAAGTATTTGGCTTGTCCAGCAATCAGGACTTTTCCTATATAGAGGAGTGAGATGATGCTTTTTGTGGGTTATTAATCCCAGCTATTTTAAATGCCTTCCATAACAGGTGTGAAATCACACCCTGTAAGTACATAATTTATTTCTACAGAAGAAAAAAAGCATTGATTAGTTTTGCCAGATTCTGAAATTTTAGAAGCCAGTGATGAGGGGTGACTTGCACACTTCAATAACAGGAGTTTTGTTACAGACATGATTGTACATCTCTGTACATTTCCCTTTTTAAATAACCCAGACAGACTTTTCTAACAGGTAAAAAGAGCCAAAGTTCTGATGAAATGTTAAATTAATTCTATTGTGATTTGTTTGTCTTGTGACTAATTAGTTTATTGTCCAGAAGATACCTGACTAAATTTCCCCAATTAGGAGCAAGGTAGGCACATCAGGCGTTAAAAGTGAAATGGAAAATCATCCAAGCTACATTAGCACAGCATAATTGTGATAATAAATTTATACTAACCAATACATTCTGGAGATTGAAGAGCTGTTCTTTAAGGGTAATAAGATCAAAAATCTCTAAATAAAGCTTATGAAAGGTCACACATCATAGAACCTCTTATGACTGCAAGAATGCTTGTGCTGTGCAGCATTAAAGGGAAGACCCAGCAGACTGTAAAGTCGTGGTATTACAAATTTTTGGTGATAGCAAAAAACAAACAAACAAAAACAAACCACAAAAACCCACAAACCACCCCATAAAAAGAAGTGTTTTTGCCTTCAATCCATTCTCTCTCCCACACTTACACGACTCTCACCCATAGCCTTATGGCAGTGCAGGCAGTGCAGCTGATCTCCCTACACTCAGAAGGATTAGGTTGTTGCAGTGAGTAAAGATGCAAATTGTAAATTGAGGTTGAGGATTACAACTTTTTTTCCTATCTGTTGGGAAAAGGTGTAAATTCTTACTATTTACATATACATATATATTTATATGGATATATGAGAAATAGATATGTATGTGTAAGGAGAGAGGGAAGGAAAAATGAATCAAAAATTCTTATTCTTGTTATATTTCCAAGACTATATCCTCATGGTCATTTAAGGATTCAGGGCTCACATTTAAGCTGCTCCATACCCCTACCACGTGGTACAAGAAGTGGGTACTCTGCATTTTTAACGTCATTTTTAGATTTAATGGCTAAATTCTTTTCCACAAGTGCTTAATGTATTTCCCCTCCAATGAATGATTGCTAAATGGAATTTTAGAAAAAGTATCTGCCAATTTAGTGAAGTTACGCAAATATTAGGTTCATTCTAAGCACTTGCCATTATTTTTCTTTGACAAGGATTAGGGAAACAGTTTATATTTTCTGTGTTCAAAAGGGCTTTATTGTCAGCACATTTATGCTCTTCTGGATTTTGCAGTAAGATTAAGCTGTTTTCTTAGCTCATCTTGTGATGCTGTAGTAAGAATATGATTATAAAGCTAAAAGAAAGCTGCCTGTCCATAGTCAATAGTGTTAGCCTAAATTTGCCAAGTGCCATTTTGAGTCAGGTTTTTTTGTTTTACTTCAAAATTTAAGGAGCTCTAAGTTATTGTGATCTCATCTTGAATTAATAAAGAATTTAAAGTCAATAAACTTAAACTTTTAAAGGAAAAACACAGCAGAGTATTTTAAGTGTGTGTACTTGTGCACATATATATACACAGATTTTTTTTTTTTTTTTAACCTTCTCTCTCCCCTTACACCTCCCAACAGTTATTTTGGATGTAACCAGATACTTATTAAATTAGTTAACTCTGTTTCAACCAGTGTAAAACTGCAAGTATAGATAAAGAGCAGTATTACATAAAACTGGTTGATATTGTATCACCTGAGGCTGAGACATGAGAATATAGTGCTGTTACATGTGTCTTGATCTTGCCCACCTCTTTAACCATCTTTTTATTTAGAAAGCAGGCTTCAAATAACCCTAGATAAGAAATGTTAAATAGCTGATAATAAAGTACAGTTGGATTTTAAGGCTGCAACATGAGATAGCAAGGAATTATATAATATACACAGAAAGCAATGCTCGATCCTTGGAATCCCCTGAGCAGCATTCAAATGAGAGTTCTTAGTAACATTAACATTGCTGGTACTGCTGTAAAGACTCCCTACTTAGTTGAATCATATATATAACCAGATAAACTGAGAAATTTACATTTTGTTATGCATATAAAATAGCATTAACCTCTCATCTTCCTGAAAAAAATACATCTGTCTTGCCAGCATAGCCAGGCTACATTGAACGTGGTTCACCTACAAAAAAACCTGAAACTAATAACAGGATAAGTTGCCTCTGGAAATGCCCAATACCAGTTTATGCAACAAGATTTAGAGTAGGAACATATTTTGTCTACAGGGCCTTCTAAAAAGAATAGAGAAGTTCAGAACAGACTTTGGAGATGAGGAGATGGTGGTGCTCTTGCATTTTCCTTCAAAAGTTTTGAGAATCCCTTAGCACAAGCCAATTTAATCCTGAAGCAATTAATTTCCATCAGTTCAAATCTCAGTTAACAGTCACTAATGACCTGCATGCATTAATCCATTGACTGAGTCTCTTTGAAGCATTTTTAATCAATTTATGAGCAGATGTACAATATGAGATTCTTTAACTAGAGATGCTTTACACTGAAATGCACGAACTGAGTCACCATGTGGGGGAAGTTTAACCACACTGAGTCAAGTTAGTGGGCTAGTCAGCTACTGGAGGTGGCACCTGATCTGCAAAAATGGCATTTGTGTCTTCAGAGAGGGGAGACACCCTATAATTTAGTGGGAGAAATGTCAAAACTAACTCCTAAATAGCATAGGGTTAGACAAACTTCAGAAGAAGTTGAGTTTGAATGGATACCACGAATCACGCCTAGAAGTGAAATGTACTTCAGCAGGAAAGGCTTGTCTCTGATAAAGCAGCTACTGCTGATGTGTGTATATCTAGACAAAAGAGGATTTTCCTCAAAAAATGATAATACATCAATTAATGCGGTTAAAGCAGCTAACTGAGGAACCAAATAGCACTTTTAAATCCATCAGAAGTCTGAAGAATTTGAAGCCAGATCAGGCTCCATGTTTCTAAGGTAAATCAGCACTTAGAACTGCTAGAATTATTTATACCAAGCAGACCTGTATTGGGTAACAAGCACATTTTCTGCTCACATATATGGCTACAGAGTAGGCTAATTGCCGATATTCTGCACAGCTTTGGCAATATCACCTATGGTGACAAGTGCTATAAATTCTTATCCTCAGAATAAATCTCTTTAAGATTTGACAGAGTTTAACACAGCCATCATGTTCTGTGAGAAGGCTTTGTGTGCAATGCATCACAAGTTCAGAAGTCCTATCCTGCTGCCTCTAGATTTGTGAGCAAGGATGTTGGCTACCCATGAGCTTGACAGTCTTTTTTTCAGTTTCAGTGAATACAAGTTGGCTGGGAATAACTTGCAGCTGGTACAGCTCTATTTTTAAGTAAGAAATTAAAATTAGCCTTTCTGCTTCCCCTCAAAATTCCATCTGCTACAATTAATATTAACACGATTTCTAACTTGTCCTTTTAGCTAATTATATTTTTAGAAAGATTCCATAAAAGGTTAGTGTGAAGAACACACATTCTGCATTTTTTTGACAATCTGCTTGCAGAAAATGTGATCCTCCATAATAACATGTAGGTCAAAAGGAATTTTATTTAAAACTTTCCAGCTAATACACAGTACAGGAAGCACCCTCACGCATGTAGTTGTTTTTGAGATCTTTTTCAAGTCTTCATCCCCATCACACAGTGGATTCCATACTGGTGCTGTTAAGGAGGCTGAAATTCAAAAATAGCTGAAAACCTGAGCTCAGAAAAAATTGCCCACACTTCATCAATAATACATATCTTCATCATCTAGAAATATAAAACAATAATTGGAAGTACAGAGAAGCCTTTCAAAGATATTGTTGCTTTCTGTTCCTGATGCTCTAGTGGGTATTAAAGGTCCTTCCTAAATTAGGTCATGGCCTTTGGTAAATTTTCTTATTTGGAAAATGTTGGCCTTAATTCCATAAGGGATTTAATCTAGAGATTTCTAGTGAGTTGTAGTCGTATATTTGTAGATGAAATTGGCAACATTTTCACCCAGAAGTGATCCCAGGGAGCAGCTGACCATGGAATCGGCTGTATTTGGTCTGTTTTATGACAACTTTGTACAAATAGCTTATAAAATGCTCTTTAATGCAAAAATTACTTTGTATATACAATACTAATTTTAAGGACATGTATATGACTGTAGGATTTCAGTTACAGTGGATGCTGAATAAGCCAGGTTTTTGAAAAAATACCCCTCTATTTGAACAAACAACAAACTCTATTTGGAAACAGAATTCTTCAGATGAAAAATGTAGTGAAAATTGAGCTTAATCATGTAGTCCCACTTAAGTCTCATGGACACCAATTTTGCTGCTCATTTTTAGGAGAGGACTCCTAGGACAAATGCTATGGTTTTTATTCACCCTGTTGCTTAACACACAGATCTCAGTGCTACTGCAACACTAAAAACTCCACTGTGTGTTTTGTGCAGGTGCCTCTGCAGGGACACACATAGAGCAATATCCGTGTACACCCAGTCGCACAATTCTACACTTTGTGGGCCAGTTTCATAAAGACCACTGCTGGTGCTCAGTACACTATCAGCAGTAATATATCCACAATACCTAAAAAAGTGTTGAGTGTTACCTTTTCCATCTTTTTTATTTGAAAAATCTCCCCAAGACTATCACGACTGAGTCAGCAATCTTTTCCTTCTGTTGAATGATGACCTTATTGGTTAGTACCTGACCTCAAGAATGATAATAGAGGCTGGAGGAATTAGTACTCAAGCTGTGTGGATAGCTGGGTATTGCCACTGCTGCTTGGGCAGTAGACAAAGAACACAAACCCGGGTGAGAAGTGTTCACTGTCACAGAATGGCTGAGGACAGAGGTCCTGAGCAGTGTTGTATTTGCATCTGTAAACCAGAATAAATTGAAGAACCCACTGTTCATCTTTGAATTGTTTGGATGTAGTTAGCAAATTAAATTTGTAGGCTCTCCACTGTCCTCTTTGCTGCCATTCAACCCCATTCTGCTGTGTATTGAAGTAATTCCAGTAAGTATCTTAGCTATTGCTGAGTAAATAAGTGAGTAAACACAATTACTGCTATAATGAGTTGAGATCACAGTTTCTAGTTTGACAATATTTTAATAAAGGAGAAATTCATTAGCACTCACTTAATGACTGTTTTCCTTTGTCTATGTTGAAATTACCATTCTTTTTAGTTGATGGGAATTTCCTAAACAAAGGCACCAGTAAAGTTAACCTGCATAATATTATTTTGATGACATCTATTTAATGGTATTTTAAAATAACTTTTTTATTTAAATCATTAAAATTACCTTCTTTTTTGATTATTTATTGGTTTGTATATTTTATATGATTTGACTGGCACAAATGTTGGTCCCAGCTCTGGAATTTATTCATCTACTGCTTAACTTTAAATATACACTTAACTGAAAATTAAATCAATGTTAATTAACAGTAATGTGGGAATCTGAATTAAGTTGTTTTCCAAATAGAAGAATGTGCGGTGGAAAAGACAACTTGGAGGGTTAAAAAAAGAGTGCTGTCTACACTGAAATGAAGTCCAACAGTCTTTTCCAAACAGTGTGTGAATTGAGTTGACCCAGAGTGGTTCTGTCTCTGTTTTATATCAACAAGAGCTGCCAGTTTCCGTTAGAGAAGTAAATATAACCTATCTTTATGCAGGCGTGCAAGCCTTAATAAAGTTTAAAGTAAAAGCTGTCAAGGGCATAGTCTTGTTCTAGCATCACCAGATGACAGCAGAAGCACAAAGCAGTTACTGGGCTCAGAACATGAAGGGAATCCACTACTTGTGTACTGGGAAAATTTTACCAGATTCTAGTTTAATACAAGAGTCTTGGGTGCTGCCAAAGGACTGACTTAGATTTCTGTAAATTCCTGCAGCAACACAGACTTCATATCTCTCTAGAAAGCCCTGGGAATAAAGAAATTAGAGATGTCAGAGACTTTTGGGCAATGGTGATGGCCATCTTCCGTTTTGTCTGAGAGACAGCTTCTTTTAAAGTGGTTTTAGCATTTCAAAAAGTTTCCTTACTAATTAAAAAGAAACACTCTGCAAACCCCTCATTACTCTATCCCTCCTACACTTCTACACTCTGGAGATTTATATGTCTGATTCTTCCACAGTCCCTATTTATAAATCCACATTTCATGGAGCTAGAGTGACATTCTCTAATTTCTTTCTGATGGCCACCACTTTCCTGTGGATTTTTAAAAGAATAATTAAATTTGGTTACAGCAAAAAGTCCAATTATTCTTTATAGATTTGGGCAAGGCCAGTAGTGGTTTCTCCGGAGGTTTGATGACAAGTGCTCTCTGAAGAGGCCTGACAAAATAAATGTTTTAGAGTCCATTGTCTCTGCCTCATGGCACAATAGTAAAGGAAGCCTGGCTGCAGCCTTGCCTCTGTCATACCCAAATGCAGTTATATGGCATTCTTTTTATTATATATATATCCCAGAACACCAAAACTTAGCATAACACAGTACTTATAAAATTTCTAGAATCCCAACACTCTGGTGTCATGATAATCTCAGGAAGAAATAAACTCCTTTAAGGACATTGTTAAATGCCTTTATTTCTGTCAGGTGCTGAGTCCTTACAGCCAATAAATGCCATTGATGTAAACTTGCTTCCTGTAGCCAAGTAGTGTTCAAATATATTTTCATTCAGTGAAATCATACTTTATTGTACTTTGAAATTGTGTGAGAATTTGTTTAATCTAGGGTTTGTTTTCAGCTTTTTACTATGCCTATTATCTCCATTAAGAACTCCTTACTTATTAAGTACTCCTTACTTACTTATTATGTATCATTTGCTCATTTTGGTAATGTAGGATGTTCTGTAAGTCACTTTGAAGTCGGATGTGCAAATGGCATCCTGAAGCGCCCATTTCAGTCTCTCTGAATATCATCGTCCCTCTCGAGCATGCCTTATTTTTAATGTTGTCATTTGTGTAAGTCTTCAAAGTGCCACTGCTGTGTATGAGCATTAGTGTGATCAGTGTATTTCCCCTGGAGAAAAGATGGGGATAAGCACAGAAGGAATTCAAGGTCTCGGGAGGAAATGCTTTTCCCTTGAGCACACCGTGTCGGGGGAGGCAAAGGCACAGCTACAGCACAGTCAGGCCAAGGCACACGGAGCTCCACAGAACTCTCGTGCAGGGGGAGTGAGATGCTTTGCATTACCATAAGAAGGGGAAATAATTGATGTTCATAACTTTGCCTCTTACTGTATATTGTCAAATGTGGGCAAATGGCTGCGTATTGAGAGCTAGACAGTGTTCCTGTGTCTCATACCCACTATCCCAGGCTTCTGATTCCTGGTGACATAAATTTTCCCTATGTGTTTGAGAAACACAAGTATCAAGTTCACATTCATTTTGAAGCCATATTGAGGTTATTTACAAACAATCAAAACCATTAAATGTTATTTTAATGCAGAAGTAAATCACTCCAGGGATAAATTCTCTCCCCGTGAATAAATTAGTATCTGTAGAGCCAGCCCTGAGAGGCAGAACTCGTGCTACATCAGAAGTGTTCTGCCAGGCAGCAAAGCAGAGATGCCTGAAAATACAGATCATTGTGGACAAAAAAGGTCTTACTTCTTATTAAAAACAGCAAACCTCTCTTTGCTGTGTGAAAAGTCTGCTGGAGTTTGAAGTCATATTTCTGAATTTTGTGCTCTTTTGTTTAATCCCAAACTGCTGTTAGGGTAGCACCTTTCAGAGCTCAGTGGTACTGAATCCTGCTCTCTCATCCTGTTGAGAGACTTAACCTTACTCTTTTAATTTACATTATATTTTTACCAGGTTTTTTTTACAATCTTTATATTATTTTTACTCAGGTTATTGCTTGTTACAACAGATTTCTCATGAGCAGCTATGCAGGTGTCTCAGGAAATTACATAAGACTGTGATAGCCGGAAACTTAACTCACCCCAGCAATTTATAAAGCAGTTCTGGAGTTGATGGGAATTAGAAGTGATTTACAGAACACACTGTGCTATGTCATCCCTCTGTCTGCTGCAAGGAAGTCTGTAGTTACTTTGGTAACACATCCGAAGACAAAACAACCTCTTCAGTAAATATTATTTATATTCACAAGTGTGTTTGTTCACGTATCTCTCTTCAGCACAAAAACAAATACCTTTGTAAGAAACAGTCACTGGCATGCAAAACACACTGAGTTTTCTACTGTTTCACTAACCTTGAGAGAGTGAACTGTACACAGCAGCAGTTGGATTTTGGATGTCTAAACCATTTACATGTATCTTCTTGGCTTTACATGAATCACAAGGCTTTGGTCTCCATACAACCCATAATGAATAAATAATATTGATGAACTTAGTTAAAGTAATAGTACAAAGATGCTGAAGAACTGACTTGGAACTGCCTGGGTGTTATGTGTGTGGAAAATTGTTAAATTGCATACCAGCTTAAGGGAAAAATCTGATTCTCCCAAAACTGGAAGGAAAAACTTCCTGTAACGCCAGGGGAAGCAGGTTCATGTCCAAAATTAAAGAGGCCCATGCAAGCACATTATCAATTATGAGAGTGCTGCTGCTTGGGGAAGCCACACAGTGTATCTCACACCCCAGTACTCAGCCTGTACCACACTTTCCCTGAGTGCTCAGTCCCAAACCTCAGGGTCAGCAAGACAGAGCACCCATGTGCTCCTTTTGCAGAGTTCAGATTGTCTTTATCTGCTTCAGAGCTGGTCATGGGTCATTTCCTAAGATTGTCTTTGTGCTATCAATAAATCTCTTGTGTGCTGGTGTGTTAATTGTTCTTGTGTGCAAATACAACCTTATAACAAGCTGTAAAGCCTTGAACAAATGCTTGCACATCATCGGTTTTCATTGTTCACTGAATAAATAAAAGATCATTAAAACATGTTAATAATGTGTAGCAAATAATAATGTTTACTGAGGCAATCTAAAATAAATAATATTAATGAGCATTCTCATACTATGATAGTAGTACAAATATGATCATTAACTTACCCTTTCTATACTTTTTATCGTGTTGTTGTTAACCATCCAATAATGTGTTTTTAATGAACTCTTATTTACTGAGCAATGAAATAGCTTTGTTAATAAATTTAATTAGCCATACCAAAATGTAAATTAGAAAAAAAAAGCCCCACACAAAGAAAGATGACACCTGCCTGGAATAGTGCTGCTGCTGCAGCTCGCAGTCAGAGAGGTTGGCAGGAGCTGCCCATCTGCAGGGGTCACAGACACTCAGGGCAGTGCTGGAGCCCCTCTCTAGGCAGGGATTGGGAACGGGGCAGGGGCCAGAGCCCGAGGCCCAGCCTGGCCCTGAGGCTGCAGCGATTGCTGCTCCCCGCAGTCCTTGGGACAGCTCCACAAGCTGGATCAGACCAGCGCCTCACACACCGCTGCCGGCTTTGTCTTTGATGGAAAAATTCTCAAAGGCTGACCTCGACATCACCTATTTCCAAATTGGCATTGTTTCTGAAGACAATATTTTTTAAAAGTCTGTGAGATTTATTCCGCTGGATTGTCCAAACCTTTTGTGTAAATTACTAGAAGATAGAATTTCTAATGTATCTAAATTATTAGAAGACACAGTTTCTAATGGCATTCACTAGAAAACATAAATTATTCTTCTTTTAAATTAGGATAATTGGATCAGGCAGCTGGATGTGCGAGTGCAATACTAACCATATGTTAATGCATTTTTTCTGAGGCATTTTCTGACTAAAACACTCAATCATTGGATTTAGGAAGGAAAATCCAGTGCTATAGATGGTGGGAAACATTTCTTCTTGTTTGACAAATGCCAGTAGACTCCATGCAAATTTTTCTGCATTATCTGCATGCAGGTAAATGTGATTTGTTTGTTTGTTTGTTTGTTTGCTTGTGTTTGTTTTTTTGTCCTCAGAAATGGAAAATTGGAAAGAGTGATTCCTCCATGAGGAAATCACATAATGAAGTTTCTACTGGATGGATTGAAAGTTTATTAATATTAATTGAAAGATTTCAGGAGTTTAGGTCAGAATAAAGATAAGTCGGTCTGGTGAAATTCCAAAATAAAAAAAAGAAAGATCAATCAAATTATTTAAATAAATACATATCTTGATTATACTAAATTGTACACTCTGTGCAACAGTTTAGTAAATTTTGCAATGTGGAATCCACTTTTTTCACATGGATGAGATCCATGTTCTCATGTTCTTTCACCTCAGGTTATATTTACAATTTTGTCATGGTTTTTCCAGTCTCCACATAAGATATAAACATCTTAATTCAATTCATTGACTTCCAGATGGCAGCAGTGACTCACTTTTTAGAATGGTCCAGCTCAGAATAATCGTACTAGTGCTCAAAGAAATTTAATGTCATTCATATTTGTTACACAATACCTGAGAAATGGAATGTTGTAGTCTAAAAATTCCTATGAGAAAGTGAGTTTCTGTAAATTTTCTTTAGGTGGCTTCTTTGAAAAGCTTTCCTTCCAATTACAGTATCAAGAAGCAACGTGATGGGTTTTGGCTTTTTTAAAAGTGCTTTGATTTCTTATTTGAATTAAGTATGTCAAGTACAATATTTGATCCTGATTTTGCTTTTAATCCTGATTTCACTTTAAGGTTTTTTTGTTGGTGGTTTTTTGGGGGTTGTTGTTATTGGTGTTTTTTGAGGGTTTTTTGTTAAGTTGATCAGGGATGAATTTTTAGAGTTCTCTGCACATTTAATTTCTAAATGCTGATGTGTAGTATACTCCTGCATTTAACGTAATAGCTTGGCTACTAATGTTAATCACCAGCACACTTAGAAATGAGGATAATGTAAATGTACATACAAGTAAATTCACATTATGTGAGACTTGCATAACATTTGTAATTAGGATTCATTTTAAAAGTGCATGAAAACACCAGAAGGAAATTTAAAGTGACATGTATAACTATTATGCAAATCCAGCACTTACTAAACTCTTTATTCTCAGACTAAATTCTGCTATCTAAATAATTGCTTCCCAACTGGAAATTATCACCAGCAGCCAAATTCTCTCCTCCTTTCCAACCCTTCCCTTGATGGTGTTTGTGCAGTAACACAACATTTTTCAGCGGTGTTGATAAAGGCGCTTAGTGTTCATTTGGTTAAGCTCAGTAACACGAGCCTCTGGAATTAGCAATCAGTGGTTACAAGGATACAACACACACTGTAGGATGTTCAGCTGCTCTACCAGAACCTCAGCTGAAAGGGCATGGAGCATTTCAAAGCTCAGCTGACATTTGTTACTTTTTTTCTTGGCAATGTCTGTAGCTTTTGCATCTGCTCATAAATCATGTTTAGCCTAATGTGGTGTTGAGCCTTCTTGTTTTGCAATAATAGCCAGGGTGCTGCCCAGCAGAGGCACCACAAACAGATACCCAGAGCTAATTATTGGGACAGGTAATGGCAACTTCACTTCCTCAGCAAGGGAAACAAAGTCATCCAGATCTGATAATGGAAAAAGATTCATTTAAGAGGCAATTATAGATGGGGAAAGATAAGTAGAGAATAAACTTCCAAGACAAAGTTCAAAAATCTCAGACAAACTTCGAATAAGTAGGCCAAGCAAACTGTGCCTCACTGTAGCCAAAATCAGAGTGCTCCTGTTCTACCTATAGGAAGATTGATCCACTGGGTTATGTACACAACACATACCAGGGGCAGCTGCTGCACTGTGAAACCTCCTGTGGCAGTCACTGGAACTGAGCTACTGTGGCACTCCTGTGCCAGTGCCTGTGGGGTCTGTAGCTGTGAGGACAGAAATCCCATTAGAATATGACTGTGTTGGGGTGAAAAATTTGCATTGTTGCTGTAACTCTGGGGTTTGATATGAAATATGAGGAAAAAAAAAATGAAGAGCTGCTTTAATAGAAAGCACTATTGCTCAGAAAAGTAATATTGAAGACTTTAAGATATGCAATTTTTAATATTTATTTTTTTAACTTCCTTATACATGGGTCTATTAGAGGTTTCTGTAATGATGTCTTGAAGTTTACCATTTAATATTTTCTTCAAAAGTAATCAAGAGCTGAATTCATTTGATATGGAGTTTGGGTTCAATTTGCTTGACTCTCTTGCTGGCATTTTCACAGTTTTCATCTGAATGCATGCAAGATTGAACATTAACGAGATATTTTTATGAAGTACCAGTGGGCATTTCATTGGAACAAGTATTTGTGGCAAAGTAATTAAAGAGCAGATTTTACCACATGAACCCTCCCAACAGCTGCAGGTAAATATTCCCAAAAATGAACTCCCTGTATTATCTTAGCCAGATGAAGTGTCAACAGCAAGACTGATTTTGAGACATATTTACAAAACAAGGGATCATATTTCCAGATGGCTGGGCTGGTACTGATCCCACTGGTACCAATGTTGCTCTTGCCTCTCTGCTGTTCTGCCTCACACGTCTCCTGCTGTTTTGAGTTCACCACATCCACTTTTGTACCTGTATCACCAAAACCGAGAATGTTCTGATGGAACTATGGTTACATATGTGAAAAGGTGTAATTAATTGGGGGAAGCATGCCATCAAGCACAGGAGACTGGGATCCAACCTCAGCTACTGGTTTGGAAAATTTTCTTTCTAATAAAAGACAGAAATTTTTCTATCATTTAAACATTAAAAAAAAGAAGAAAGAAAACATGAATTATATTAAATAATTTAGCAGAGTTATTTAGTTTAATGCTATCACAGAGACAAACACTTTTTATTTAGATATAGTCTATACTCATAATTTCTGGTTATAGGTCTGATGCTGCAGTTGCTGTATCTGTGGAAGTTTAGCACATCTGCTGTATGAATCTGGAATGAAAAAATGTAGCTTTGCAATTCCCAGAAAATACCAGCACTTCTACCACCTCAGTGTGGAAAAATGCCATAGACCTGGATTAAACTCACTTAATGCCAGCTAAATGTAAGAAGACTGTGAAACCAGTCTGCATCAGACATTTATGTTTTGTCTATAGCTGTGGAGATAGGGAGAGAACTCATCCTATTACATCTTGGTGCTCAAGATTTTTTGGCTGCATTACCTGCCTAGGTACTCTTTTCCTTTTAATTGAAGTGGAACTCCAGCTCTCAGATGATGCACTTAAAATGCTGATGGCTACAGCTGGAGGGCCTGACCAAAGAGTGCCATGGATTTCACTTAGCTTTGGAAAGAGGAAGATGTCAATCCCTCTGTGTAAAATACGGCCCAACTTGTGTTTTAAACAGCAGACATGTTAGAGGGAAGATACTTTTCTTGCAGCAGTTTTGTCAAGCTTATTTTTAGATGGATAGCATGCAGCATACTTTGGTTACTAAATTCTTCCCCCTGGAAGCAGAAGACAATTTCATAATTGCTTAAAAAATTAAAAAACCTTTTTGCTGTTTGCTTATTATCTTGTTGAATGTTAGAACTCTACTGGGAGAAGGAACCTAAAGGAAGAGCCACAGCCTTCGTCACCCCTCCTGCTAAGGGTAGCAATAAATGCAAAGTGAAAAACATGACAAAAAGCATGGTCAAAGCTGTATGTTCAGTTCTGAAGAAAAGTACATGCCAATCAAAAGAAAAAAATTAACAAGCTGCAGCTCAGCATTTCTTCTGTTGCAACAAAATTTATCCTCCTTTCCAAACAGTATAAATAGTAAGGATTCACTGACAGAAGGGAATTTCAGAAGCTAACAACTTCAAGACAGTTGATTCCTTAATGGCACCAAATGGAGCTTCAGTACAAGTTGGTCTGCCAGTTCAGAAATGTCACATGATGCAAACCTCTCATTTTCTCACAAGAAATAAAGGATGAATCACTGACTTCTGTTAGGAATCAGATTTGAAAATATCAACACTGCATGTAACCTCTGTAGAAATTCAAATGCTTTTCTACATTTTGGCATTTAATTTCACTCTGCATGATTTACAATCAAATGTTTGTGCTGATGTAATTTAACTTTTAACCCAACTTCTTCCATAATTGCTTGTACTCTCTGTGTGTGTATGTGTGTGTATCCTCCTGTCATTCTTTTTTCCAATCATTTTTAAAGCTGCTATCCAATTGTAGCTCAATTAGACAGGAAGATACAAGTCTGAGATATATTTAGCTCCCACAAGGTATAGAGGAATATCTAGCTGGAAGAAAGTGGAGGCGAAAGGAGAAGAACAGGTCTTTGGGGACATTCACCAGGAGAACACAAAGCAGATGGGGTTTCTGCAGAACTGTGTGTAATCCTGAGCTGGTCAGAGTGGCAATAATAATATTTAACCAGAAAGTAAGACATACTAATAATTAATTATGAACCGGGTCCTTGGAAATGAGAAACAGGGCCTCTTTGTGTTGTAAGAGCATGAATACAATTCTGATTCATATTGGTGGATGTAAGACTCCCTTAAAATTTCCATGGTAAATAAACACAGCAGTCTATGGCATATTGTCATGGGTTAGCACTGGCCAGATGTTAGTGCACCCATGAATATATGTTTTTTTCCTCTAACAACTCCTGTGGGATGAGATCAGGAACAGAGCAGAGCACTAGAGGAATTCACCTCCCCCCCCCAACCACGACACATATGTAACATTTCTTATTTAAAAAGGAAATTGCCAGAAAGAAAATAAGCTCAGAAAATCATAATTGGGACTCTATATTAAAAATTATATTCTCGGTGTATTACTATTAATAGAACATTAATGTTGGAAAAGTTGGAAAGTTGTCTGGTTAGTTGAAGGAGAAAAAGAGTCATAAATATGGTATAGTGGCCTTTTTGAGCTGGAGATTAATTTTAAAGAAAGGACCTCATTGTTACCATCTTACAGAAGTCTGTCAGCAATTTGGCACTTGCAAATTAGAGGCACCCAAGACCCACATGACAGTTCTTAATGTGATGAACATAGGAGGCAGGTGCTTATAGAGATGTGTGCAGAAGGCAGAAGCCTTGCATTTCTAAAGGCATGAAGATTAAAGGTAGACTATTAGCAAGAAAATGGAGCAAATAAAGCTGTGAGGGACTATTCTTTAGCAGATAAATGAGTGTTTAGAAATATGGTAATAAGGTTTGAAAGAGAGTGGCAGTGTTTTGTAGCTGATAAGTGCACAGCATAACAGATCATTATTTCACAACTCAGTGCAATCCTAAGCATGATACTTGTCTAATGAATGTAAAATTATTTTTACTTAATTTTATACCAAATACAACTTGCCTAAACTATGTTATGTTTGCTAGGGGTTTATGCTACCCCAATTATTATGGTAAACTACTTCTTGTCTTTTAATGTATAAACAAATTATTCATATTATGAATCAATTTCAAAAAGTGTACAAAGTTACATAATTTGTATTTTCTTTCTTCACTGAAAACAACCATCAAAGACTATGAAAAATATCAGTTTTATGAACAAATTTATGAGTTCAGGACACAAAAGGAGTCAAATGTAGCTAGGACAATAACATTTCCTAATAGTTAATATATTAATGATTTTCACTTCACACTCAGAAAACCTTAAGGTCCACAGAATAATGACAGCTTATAAAATAGCGAGAAGGGAAGCAGTAGTTCGAGTGAGAGCTCTAATTATTCCCTGTAGCAAGTGGGTTCCCTTAGTTTTGTGAAAAGCTGATGAAGCTACAGTAGGACCTCTGTTTTATTTGAACTCAACAATGCTGAGTCTCTTTCAGACATTTCAGGAGTGAACATGGAAAAGAGGCCAAATCTGCAGTTCTAAACACGGCTGCTGATCTTGGCCAATGCAGTCACCCTACCTGAGGCATCCAAAGGCAGCTCTAAGGAGCTCCGAAGCATCTCTCAGCAATGTTGACAGCTAAAATTCAAGAAACGTAGAAAATTTGAATTGTGTGTTGGAAAATTGCCATGAACTTTAAATGATGCTTGTTTCTGAGCATCCTGCCTAGTCCTCGGGCAGTCTGGGAAAACAACGATCACAGGATCACAGAATCACTGGGTTGGAAGAGACCTTCAATATCATCAAGTCCAACCCAGCCCTAACACCTCAACTAAACCATGGCACTGAGTGCTATATCCAGTCTTTGTTTAAACACATCCAGGGATGGTGACGCCACCACCTCCCTGGGCAGAGCATTCCAGTACTTTATCACTCTTTCAGGAAAAAACTTTTTCCTAATAGCCAGCCTACATTTCTCTTGGCGCACCTTGACACTGTGTCCTGTCGTTCTGTCAGCTGCTGCCTGAAGAAAGAAATCAGCCCTCACCTGACCACAGCCACCTTTCAGGAAGTTGTAGAGGGTGATAAGGTCACCCCTGAGCCTTCTTTTCTCCAGGCTAAACATCCCCAGCTCCCTCAGCCGTTCCTCACAGGGTTTGTGTTCCCCTCTCCAGCCTTGCTGCATCCTCTGGACGTGCTCAAGCCTCTCAAAGTCCTTCTTAAACTGAGGGCCGAGAGCTGGACACAGCCCTCAATGTCCTTCCTAAACTGAGGGGACAGAGCTGGACACAGCACTCAATGTCCTTCCTAAACTGAGGGCCCAGAGCTGGACACAGCACTCAATGTCCTTCCTAAACTGAGGGGACAGAGCTGGACACAGCACTCAATGTCCTTCCTAAACTGAGGGGACACAGCTGGACACAGCACTCAATGTCCTTCCTAAACTGAAGGGACAGAGCTGAACACAGCACTCAATGTCCTTCCTAAACTGAAGGGACAGAGCTGGACACAGCCCTCAATGTCCTTCCTAAACTGAGGGGCCAGAGCTGAACACAGCACTCAAGGTATTTTTCAAGCACCCAAGTAATAAGTTTAGTAGAGTTTCAAATATGAGTTAACATCTTTATCAAATAAACAATTATTCCTGTGAGCTGGTGCTTCTATATCAGTTAAAAGTCTTCATAAATAGAATTTAAAATCAACAAAAATATTGAGAAATTATTGCAGACCGTGTTACTGCCTAAAGATGCAGTTTTATAAGTAGTTAGGAAGACATTTTATTTCTCAGAATCAAAAAGACATGTTTAATATAAATATATTCTTAAAATATATATAAAATTTTATTAACTTGTTGATCTGGAAAGGAATTGTCAAGAAATTATCCTTTACTGTCCCTGCAGCCATGTAAGAGTATAATGGCATAAGAGCTGGCTAAATTTGAGTTTGGTTGTATAACAACATCTCAGGGAAAAAAGATCTAATGGAATGATATTAGTGTATCTGTACATATATTGTGACAACTGTAGCCTCAAGGATGCATTTCTGCCACATTAACTCATTTCAGATTTCATTCACAATGTGGAGAGCCTGCAACTTGTGCTCTGAAAGGAATGTCCTAAAGCTAGAACCTATCAGTCTGGATAGCTCACCTTTTTCTTCTTGAGTTAAACAAGGATAAACAATGAAAATAAAGTGTCTGAAATATGGAAGGAACCTGTAAAACAAACCTGGTTTCTCTCTCTCTCTCTCTCTCTCTCTGGATCTCTTTCTCTCTCTCCCCTATTATTTTGCCTTAGAAAATTACAGAAGCATCATTTAACAATAATAAGTCTATTTAAATAATTGGATGTCAAATACTCGCCTGAAAAGATTCTTCTTCTAAGAAACTTTATATTATGTGCCAGGAAAGCAAAATCTCTATCCTCTAGCACTGTGTGATTACTGTTGTTACAGTTCTGCTGTTAAATTTGTGGTGTAATAGTATCTGGTTCAGAAAAATTAACAGAAAAAAGAAAAACAAGGAGCTGAATCCTGAGCAGTATGATTCAATGGCATCTGATGAAAACAGATTTAACATCATACATGATGTGACCCATAAAATATTTGGAAATCATTTATCCATCTTTGCTTTGGAAAGAAGCAGTATTACTGAGAATTGGCAATGAGGCCTTCTGACAAATATTGACATTTTCTAATAGTAATTACTGTAAACTCTGAAAGCATCTGCAACAAGGATCCAAACATGAAATGCTGCCAGGAGTTGATAATAAAGCTTGTCTTCAGTAGCTGAAAGTTACTGTGGCTGGTGTGGATCTGCATTAGTGGCTCTTGAGTTTAGAATGAGAGGCTGTGCAAAGAGCAGAGCAAAATAGCAAACTTTGAACACCGTAGAGTACCCAGACTGTGGTTTATTCCCACTGAAAAACAATTTCCTGTGACTAAAATTTGCAAATCCTGGCTTCTGTTTGTGCAAATATTTATAGTGACTAAAGAATTTATTTCATTTCCAATGAAGCACCAGGGGAGGTTTAGATCAGACTTTAGGAAAATGTTTTTCACTGAAAGTGGGATCAGGCGTTGGATCTGGCTACTCAGGGAAGGGGTGAGATCATCATCCCTGGATGTGTTGTAAGTTGTGTGAATGTGACTCTTGGGGATGTGGTTTAGTCCACAGTAGTGTGTGCTAACAGCTGGATTCATGATCTTAGATGGCTTTTCCAATGTTAATGACTATGAAGTACTGCAGAATGGCTTTACAGCTGGAAAAAAATCCCTAACAAAGATGCAGCTAACAAAGTGTAATTGATACCGCCAACTGTCTTTTATATGTGTACACAGAAATCACTTAAAATGTTGCTTAAAGCCCAAAACTGACTGAACAGTGGGCCTGGACTGCCCTGTTTCCTTCATAGAGTTGCAGTATCTTATCTGTATAAGCATTTTTCATGGAGCTGCTTCATTTGCAGTTTTTCATGTCTAGCTTCTGCAGCTAAATGCATCTGTGACGTGTGGCAACATACGCAGGTTTGGTACTTGAAAAACTACAAATACATCACAGCAAAAGAATGAGTAACCACTTGAGTACCTCTTTGGGTTTCTATAGCAGTTCAGGGGAAGGAGAGATATCCATATGGCAGTTCTGGTAGGGTTTGTAACAACTTATGTCATAAACTCGATCTTCTGGGGCTGACCAATAACCCCTAAAACTAGAGCAGGCTCAGGGCAGATGGGGCGGGGGCTTGTGCCTGATGCTCAGGGACCCCTGCAGGGGTGTGAGCAGCACTCGGGCTGCCTTTGTTTGAGGTGATGGGTACCAATGGCATCGATCCCTGCTGTCAGTGTCCCTCCTGGAGCCCGGCAAAAGAGTGGATGTGTCCCTGGGGCAGCCAGGCCAGGCGGGCAGCGCTGAGCAGCTGCCTGAGCCCAGTATAAACCCTAAACAACTGCCAAAAGCTTTTTGGAGAGAGCAAGGGCTTGAGCTGACTGTAACCTCCCTGCTCCTTCCCAGTGTAGTGACAGCATAACCCAGGGACTGGCACTGGAAACCGCCTTGGTATTGGTATGAACTATTTATTCCAAATTTTTTGCTAAATGGTGACATACCCTATAGTATATATAGTGACCTGCCAAGTCAGAAATCCTTTGTAATATAGGTTGTTTTTAAATAATTAGATTTTATATTAAATCTAAACCCCTCCAAGCATGGAATAGCCAAAATATTCTGGTCAGAGAGTATTGAACTCTGACACTTTCACATTAAAAAAAAATCAGTTTAGTAATAGCTGGCAGGGCTGGGGAACTGTGTGAATTGATTTGTACAGGATGTCAGTGAGGATAAAAGGTTCAATAGCATCTTTGTATTTCACTGTGCTTTTGAAGTAGCACAATTTTTCACAAAGTTTTAAGATAATATTCTTCTGAGTCACTGACCAAAAGTTCCATTATCTAAATGAGCTAATAAAACAAACCTGGCATCAAAGGTTGCAATTACTGTTTTGGCGAATGAAGAGGAAAGTGAAGTAGATTTAACATTTTAAAATGTACTTTATGGTTAAACACTACACTTTCCAAGTGTGAAATGGAGTAAATTCAGTATTAGGGCTCAAAAAAAATTATCAAATTATTCCTTCCATCTAAAGAGTCAAGTAAATCCAATTTTATTTTATTTCTGAACTATTTTAAGCTTTATATGGTTTTGGATGCATTGGGGTATTAGTTAGAAGGATGGCGCTATCATTCTGTTTCTTATGTAAATGATGACATTTTTATGGTGACCACTGTTGCAATAACATGGCTATTCTGAATTTATATTGAAATTCCTATATATGGACTCTGTGCAAAGACTATTAACTCCGAGTAAAGAAAGAGAAAGCTTTTGAGACAAATATTTTTAAGCTAGCATATTCAAAACCATTATTATGATAAAATTAGCTAGAAAATACAGGATACACTCATATCTAACTATTGAATACATAATGTAAATCACTGTTTACAACATAGTGTGGCAGTATTTTCTTAAGAGATGTAAACATTATGTGTTGCTGTTATTACTGCTTTTGTTTGTTTGAGCTGTTTTATTTTAACTGAAACTAATCACAGTATAACACTAAAATGTTGCCATTGTTGTTTTTTTCAAAGTCAAAAAATTACATGTCATTAGTACCAGGACAGTAGCTTAAAGCCTTCTTGCCAGTCCCTTGAGTTTTGCAGAATTGGCATCACTCTAAAAAGTCAGGTTTGATGACTTTGTGCAATAAGTTGCAGTCTAGAGCTGTGTGCATCTTAGGCTCCCCAAGGCTCAGAACTGTGTGCGCTTACTTCTAGACTCTGTCATCCAAATTTGTATTAATACAAAATCAGGAATTACATATATGTGCCACCATTTATTCACTGTGTTCTGTATTGGAGCTTTGCTTGTAAATACAAATGCACATACAGCACAGCTTACAATTCTGCTGCCCCAAAACAGCTGTACAATTCCTGGCCATTACTGGTGCCAGACTGTAAATACATCAACAGTGTCATTCTCAAATGTCCTGTCTCATGTCCTGGGAAATGGGACACTGCTGGTGTAAAAGCTTAACTGTTTACACTGCTCATATCTGAGTTATCTTTCTTCTGTACGTGGCTGTGTGCCTCTTAAAATGGACTTTACTTTTTTGAGACAAGTACTGTGTGCAAGGCAATGAGGTACCTGTGTCCCCTTACAGGCACTGCCTGTTTCTGCAGGGATAGGATGAATATTAGAACAGAGATTTAAATATTTGGCCATATGTTAATGTCTTTAGATCCTTTTTCAGTTAGGCGAGACTGCCCACAATAAAAAAACACTTTTAGTATATTTGGTCAAATGTTTTACAACAAACAATGTATATAGAATTATGTTTATTTATTTAGCAATATATTTAGCAATAACAATTTTTTTTGGCCTATACTTATCCTGGAGTGTTGATTTTTTTGATCACTCTTCATAAAAGGGCCAGGTTTTAATAAGTCTGTGACTAGGTGTAATTTTGAAACTTTCTTAAGAGTATTATTTCTCTAGTCTGAACTTGAACTGTGTGGTTGGTCCAAATCTGTTGATTTTCTCTGACTGCAAGACAAAGTCATGTTATGGAAGTTGGTATTTCCTGTGCCAGAATTATGTTCAGTTTTGTACTGTTTTTTATTTAATCTCTCTACCTGGCTAGAATTTGAGTCTCACAGGATGGGAGAGCATTGGAAGGGTTATTCACTGCTGGTTTTGGAGAAGCTTTCACAAAACACAATAGGCACGAGTCAGCTCTTACCAGTGTGCATGTGTTATTTAATTTCCTAACTCAACCTGTGCATAAATGTATAAATAAATGTATAGTTATACACTAAATAATCAGAAGTGATCTATTGTATAACTTAGACTTTGAGTATCTACTTTATAGTAGATTGGTGGTCCATCTTCTGGATGTCAGGCAGTTTGTATATTTAAAACCAGAAGCAGTGATCATAGAGGACACTTCCATCCCTTATTTTGTCTTTCTCTAAGTAGAATTGAAGGTCAAAGGGCATCCTGTCAAAAGAATGTCTCTATCTCTAAATGATTCTCTAAATAAATGTACAAAAAGACAGGAATAGGAAATAATTTACAACTTAAAACAAGTAGGAAAATAGCCATGCTCGGTGTTAAAACTTTAATATTTGTAATAGAATATGAACTTTGTACTTAAATTTAGCATTTTAGCATCTCTGCAACTTATAAATAATTTTTCAATGCAATATATTTCCTGCAGACCACTACAGTTAGTCTTTGCTTGATATTACCTTTTAAATTATTGAGGCAGTTTCATACAATGCATCACCTTTATTCATTATTAAGAAGGCAAGCCACAGAACTCCCATATTTTTGCTTGGGTGCTATTAATAACAAAAAGGGAGCTAACCAAGGCAGGACAGGAATAAGGATTGTATAGAGAGAAAACGTTTCAGCTGAATTTTCTTCTTCACTGGAGAAAAAAGGAAAAAATTTAAGTCAACATAACAAAAATACTGGAATGAATTATAATTTCAAATATACATAGGTTTTCTATATTCATTGTATTGTACACAATGTTTGTATAACTTTTATTTATTTATTCAAGATTTTTAATTTATATTATATTCCAAGGTAAATGACAGGAATACACAGAAGATAAATGTTTGCTTATCACCTTACCTTTTTATATACTTTAGCTCTTTTTTTGTGAGGCATTCAGAGTTCTCCAGTGACATTAAAAGTTTAAAACCTGTTTGCAAGGGTTGTTTTGGATTTTCCTAGAAATCTTTCTTTTTTTTTTTTTTCATCTTGTCTACATCCTCAATATTTTTTTACTTGCTTCATCATGAACATTCATGCAGTATTTAATTAATGCAACAGTAATCTTTCATGTGGACAAGAACAATTCCCATGTAGATAGTAGGATTCATTATTCACTTAAGGAGTGTTGCCTCCCTTTGAGTAAACATCACTTTACTCAACCAAGCAGCAGAAGTGCAGTGGAATTCAGATGTTTGAACACGAGAAAATGGAGCAATAAGTTGCTCAAAACATAATGAAAGCCAAATCTTGAAAAAAGCTAAGGCTGAACTATAGCTTAATATTTCATTTGTCATAATGAAGAAATTTATAAAAGTATAAATCTGAATGGGTAATGACTTCAGAGACAAAAGGGGAAATATTAATTAGATCATCTTTCCTATCAATCTCTGCTGAGAAAAACCAGAGAGTGATGGATTTATTTTCAAAATCATCTTATTTCCTACTTCAGGTATGGTGAAAACCAGTAATAATATGTAATATTTTATTAACCAATTCAGATGGTGCATTTTCTGTAAAAAGTCTTTAGGGGAGCTAATACAGGACTTGTTACTTGAGTGAAACTAGAGCATGACTTTGGCTGAAAGGTAAATTGAGCTTGTTGCATGATGGGGAGTCAGCATGAGCTGCCTAGTCTCAGATAAGCTTTCTCATGATTGCTTATGTAACGTGTTGACCTTGGAATAATTTCCTGCCAGCCACAGTGAGATTGTTGATTTGACAGTTTCTACACAGTAAAGTTTTGCATGAAATTATTGAGGTGCATCTGGACTCAGTTTCTTTAATTTTATATTGCTGATAAAATAATGAGCATTGTAGACAATTAATGTCTTTAGTAACTACATGTCTTCTTGGGAGAATTTGATATTAAGAAACTCTGCTTTTCAGCTTTCAGCTAAACTGAAACTGCCAACTCTGTAACTAAAGTGTATTGAAGTTATCAAGGTACAACAGAGACATTTCCTACACATTTTGCTTATGTTGCAAGGATTGGTACAAGAGATAAGAGCAAAATTATGGGATCCTTCTGTCCTGTGTGTCCTTCATGAGTTTTCCAAGTTACTAAGCATTTCTGTGCACATTTTTTGGAACAGAAGAGAAAGAAAGGGAAATCTTTCTTTGCTCCCTCCTCCATTAACTTTTAGATAGATCCTTTGAGAACAATATTTCAATCACTTTCATTTTTTTTCTTCAACTACCATTAAAATTTTACGGTGTTATTTAGTTATCATTTTGTATGTGCGTGTTTGGGTTTGTTGAAGTTTTTTTTTTATTACCCATTAATACATTTAATTGGGTCAGAATTTACATCACCCTCATTTGATTGGGTTTTAGGACTTGGTGCTAAACTGGAAAATCCCAAGATTAGAAGATTAAATACTTGGGAAAAACGAGTCTGCAAATCCTAGATGGATCTATTTGCAAACCGTCAGACAGAATTATTCTGAATTGCTTTGTCAGTTTTACTGACACTTTAGTGAAGGTTGTTTTTCCTGGTAAAGCCCTCAGTCAGATCAGGTGGGGTGAATGTAGAGCAGCAGCAGGATATCCATTTGTCAGGAGACTTGTGGTCACATGTTCCTGGGAATAAGTACAGACGGATTAGCAAGAAGAAAACTGAGTGCATTGCCAAATGATCCCCTGACACTGCTGCTGGGTCTGCTGGGGACTATCACTGCTGATCAGCACAGCAGGCCTCTAATATCTTATTTTCAAATAAAAAGCTGGATAAAATGGTGTTCGATACTAAAGCTGACTACAAAGCCAATGACAGCACAATACTGGAAAAATGTGAATTATCAAATAAGAACACAGCAATGATGATAAAGACTAAAGTACTCTTAGAATTGTTGTGTGTATTCTTTCATAAATGGAGGGAGTTCTGCTAAGTGTTTAAAACTCTTGGCTTCCTCCTCTCCATTAAAACATATAAGTAATAATTAAATAATCTGCACTTTATAATACCACAGAAGTACAGAACAAAAGCTGCTGAGTGAAATAAGAAAAATTTCTGGTGAGCATCAAAACTGAAAGAATATGGAATATGCAGAGACTATAGAGACTTATCATGTTCAATAATGCATGTCAGGAATCGATCAGTGTTTCCACCTAGATCCTTCCATCCTATTCACCATGTCCAAAGGTAAAAAATCTTCTGTTTTGGAGGGTGTTAGAAGATGGATAAATTGGCTGTTGGTGTTTTCACTCAGACTTCACTGCACTCTGGGTGTGGAAAGGATTGAATTGCCTGAGAAAACTTGTGACCTGGAGCAGTTCTTCTGGGGGAAACAATGGTAAATCATTTATTTTTGGGGAAACAAGCAAATAAAAAAACCCCCAAGCACAATACTTCATTTCTACAGAATGTGGTCTTATCTCTGGACTGATGTTTTGGGATCCAATGGATCTCTGATAGGGATGTAACTACGTATGGGTAATGGTGATACAACATCTATGTGTTCTGCTTGGATTATGTCTGCTGAGAAACTTGATTTTAACTATGATGGCCACTTTTATTTTTCTTCTTGATCTAAGACTCTTGAAAGGACAAGGAGAAAAGCAAGTTTTTAGACTTTAGATATCAACCACAGTTCTTAAACTGCAAGTTTAACTGAAGTTTAAGTTGTAACTGAAGGCCATCTGTGGAACATGGGTGGTGCTTTTGGGTTGGTTTGTGCTGTGTGTAGTGGTTTGCACAGATGGCAGTAACAAGAACCAACCTTCTGCTGCCTGTCTGGGAATTGTTTCCCTCTCTCTCTCTCAGCAGCAATGCCGTGCACCACAAAAGGGCTGAGAACAGGGATGCTCAGAAGGTCAGGCCTGCATCTGCACATCAGTATTTACATGGAGTTTCCAAGGGGGTACCAAAAGGGCAGCAAAGTCTGCATCTCTCCATGAGCTGTGCTGGACAGGAGTCCTTAAAAGCAAAATATAGTTTAATCTTAGTTGGTCATGAGACCAACATAACATAAAAATGAAAACCTGCCCTTTGCTTCCTCCTTCCTGGCATGGGGATCACCAGTTTTTTAAACACAGAATAAATGCTATTAAAAAACCAAACAAAATAAATAAGAAAAACTTAGGGTGGGGGGTGGTTGGGGAGGGTTCATCTTCAAGACAGTACATGTAACACAGAATAAGAGTTGTTTGCAGATCTGTTGAGGCAGAAAATGTCATTTACGTAGCCTTTATCAAAGTAAAACCATGGTGTCAGGAGTAGTAGAATTTAAAATTTCAAGTCCATGATTCATCCAGTCATTCTATTTTTCCAATCTGTTCTATGCTCTGCAAGCCTCTATTTCCTATGAAAAGTCCTTCACTTACACACCCATTTGGAACTGTTATTTTTTATTTGCCTGTCTTCCTTCATTGGCATTGAAGCACTTCATCCCCTGAGATCCCACTCAGGATGTGCTGTTAACACCCATTCCTTTAACCACCCGCTAGCACAGCACCCTCCACCTGCATTTCCCCTTCTTATAAGCAAATCTTCCTCTTATTCTTTCTTAGCTATTGTCTGCAACTTCCCTAACGTACCCATCCTCTATTCCCTTTTTCCTCCCACCCTTGGCAGTACCTTAGAACACTTTGTTACCCCGTGTTATACAGCAGTACTCGGTCTGTCTGGGGACCCTTTCACTTCCCAGTTTCAGTGTCAGTCCCTGGAGTGGGCACAGAGTTTGTGGTGGTTGGGGACGGGGCTGCAGCTGTGTGGGGCAGCCTGAGGTGATGGAAGGCGGGTGCTGGGCTGTGCTGCCCAACCACGGAGGGCGGGCAGGGCACACAGGTGTGGCAAATGTGAGGGCAAGGGTATAAAAGGTTGCACTGAGGAACAGTAAAATGCTTGGAGTGTCTCTGCTGTTGGTTGTGCCTCCTCTGTCAACCTGATTCAAATCTGGCCCATCCAAAGATAAGGGAAAACCTCCACCACCTTTCTTTTGTTTTGTTGTTAGCATCAGCCAACAGAGGCTGCTACAGGGCAGGGTATCTATTGAGGAGCCTTAGCTCTGTCTGGTGTGGAGCCTTCTTAGCATTTCATTTTGATTAGCAAGTTAAATCCAGGATGGCTTTTTTCCAACTGTGAGATGTGTAATTTGCTGCTGTAAAAAAAGAATTCCAGTGTGTGAAAATAGAACATAAAAGGGTTTTTTTTTACTGTTTCATTCAGTCAAAAACGTGATTGCCTGCTTAATAAGCTAGCACAGGTTTGAACCTGTTTGTTTTTCCCTTAGTTGAAGTAGATTTTGGAATGTGGCATTGAAAACTCTTAGTGACTTTTGTTATAACAGTCCAGTATATCCAAACCAGAGAACTCAGTATTGTAAAGAGTCAGGACTGAAACAAACCACAAATGCTATTAATAGAGACCTGCTGCCACTGAGAATACAGACTGAGATGCCTGTGGGAAACCCAGGCCTTAATCTAAGGAAACACTTTCTAGGGAGGCAGCCTGTCAAAACAACCTGGACTGCTGGAACACCACCCCGAGAAGATTAATGCCCAAGCACTCTGTTTAATTTAAGCTGAGCTTTCCAGACAAGCTCAAAGGACTCTGAAACATAGCGCCCAGTGAAAGTGAATCCCTGACTTCCCTAAGCCTTATGGAAAATCCTAGCATGAGGTCATTTAAAGCCTGGCTTCTGTCTGTCCTCAGTGTTTGTGCAGATGTTACATGTTCCTCCTCATTGCCTCCACACTGGGCTATGCACGAGAGGTGGCAATGACCAAACTCTGGTCATAGCTACCTTGGGGAAGAACACCTTAAATAAAGTTATAGTTTAATGGCAGTCTAAGGTCTGATTTTAAATTATTCATTTTGGAGAGGGATTTGGATACCACTGCACATGCATTTGCTTTATCTCAGTGGATTATTGTCATGAAGACTGTCGCACTGACTACTTTTGGATGTTTGTGTCCATCCCACGCTGCAGGGATGCCTTTTAAAGAAGAGCAGCTGTCAGAAACATTGTCAATAAGTGCCTATTGAGGGGATGGGGTTTGGTTATGACACCTGTTTAGGAGAAATTTCCTGAAGGGAATTCCCTTTAACAGCTGAAAGGTTGGACTGGTCCTTTCATGTTCTACAGGAGCCTGATTCAAGTCAATGGGGACCAGGGGAGGCCCCAGTGTGCTAATAGGCAATAGGCCTCTGTAATTGAACTGCGTTTTAGTCTTTTTTGGATTAAGCTCTGTTTTTATATTTTGTGCTAACACATACTGGTTCTGGTCTTAGAGCAGAATAAACCAGAAGTCCTTTAAGGCCTTGTGCTTTTATTATTATTAAGTCTGAGGACAGATGCATTATTTATATATGTTTCTAAGGGTCACAATGTTTGATATGTGTCTTTTTAGAGAGAGGTTACATAGCAGTTATTTTAGGGTCAGATAGCTTCCAAATTGAGGACTGATTATTCAAAGATCAGGACTTGTTGCTATAATAACTACAAAAATAGATGGGACTCCTTGTTTTAATGAGGCCAGAAATAACAAATGCACAACTAAGTCTTTTACAGAATGTTGTAGGAACATGTCTTTCTTCACACTATCTGAACAAAAAAAAAAAGAGAACTTTTTAAGAGTGCTTGACAGGCCTCTGATGGATGCCAGATTAGTTTAATGAAGCACAGTGCCACTAATACTAATCCCTTCTCTAAACTCCCATTCAGTCCCTTAAAGCCTCCACCTTTCCCAGTGTAAGAGTAAGAGTAAAAGAGTAAGAGATAAGGAAAAGGAGACAGTGAGGCACTCAAAAAGCTGCAGGAAGCTACTCAGTGCTCAGCTTTCAGGGGTCCAGAGTGCAGGCTTGCCATGGCTGCTCAGTGTCCTTACATGCACTGCGTGTATTTACAGCGTTCCAACTTGTAACTTGAGGAGAGTCTGTGCACTTTTGAAAAGTTTAGAGGTGCAAGTGGAGCTTCTGTCATAATTACACTACGATTCATGAGATGAAAAATTACTTCCTCAGAATTTTTGTATTATCTGGGGTTTTATAGTAATATGACAACTCCATAAATCTTCTCCCAGTTTGCACTCATTCTCTTATTGTTTGAAATCAAGAAAGCAATGAAGATACCGGAATGTTTAAAGCTGTCTGTGTCAAATCATCTCCAGGAAGCTCTGTGTCTTGCAGAATTTAACGCTCTTGTAGCACAAATCTCCTCTCTATAACTGTAGAGAAGTGCCCTGAGCTAATGGTCCATTTTTCATCCATATGTGTGTTCTGTCATGTGTATCTGCATGTTTGTTGTGTGAATTGATTTTTCTCTTTGTGAATATTCATGTTGATGATCTGGAGAAAAAATATAATATATTTTTTCCAAGTGCAGTTGAAAAGACGTTTGTTCAAATTCTGTGGTACTGAGTAAAATCAGTTTTATTCATTGAATGCTCCTGTACACGTTTACACCAAACGAAGATCTGAGAGTGTTAGATTTGAAGATTAAAGAAACAAGTGTATATAAGTTATTTAAAGAAGTGTCTAGCATGCAATGCATGTATATTAGTGTCTTTTTCTCAGTTAAGCTTGTATTGAAAAGGAACTTTATATGACAATGTAGTACACATTGTATGATTATTGACATAGTAATTAGTAGAGGTATTATAGGTGTTTATGCTATAGAGATATGTTCTCTTTTGGAAATGCATGATGAGAAAATGTAAGTTCAAGAGTTCAATGAACTGCATTGTGGGTGTGCTGGTTAGAAACCACTAAATGGTAAAGGCTTTGGTGACGTGTGCTGCTCATAAAGTGAAAAAAATAAGATATGGTATTTTTAGTGAGGTTAAGCGTGCAGCCTATGACTATTTTGGATGAGCAGTCAAGAACGTTACTGCAGTACCTACCGTAGTAAATATATCTAGTAAAATAATAACATTTTAATGAGCTGTGTTGTAAGTGAAATGAAAGTAATTAAAGTAGCTAATAAGAGTAACTCTGGAGTGTTAATCAAAACAGTTAAATTATACACTAGAAAATGTATATATAAAAAGAAAGTATTTGGACACTCTGTGATCTGTTTAATAATGAATACAACATTACTGAGGAGCCCTAGTTAGTACTTTGGCTGTATTTAACCATGCAGTCTACATATAGAATCACACTCCCTGGTGAGTATCATCCAGTTGAACACAAATGATGAGTACTTCACTTCTGTGCCAAGTTAAGTAGACACAATCTCGGTTTTTCACAGTGCTGTGATTTCTCTGAGGGTCTGTGCAGATGGCAGGGGAGATGCCTGGTGGGTCTGCAGCACAGGAGCCTGTCTGCAGCGTGCTGTGCCTCCCCTGCAGCCCTCAAGCCCAGAATAAACAAGGGGCTGATTTCAGGGAGTTTCCACTGTGGTTCCTGCAGTTCAGACACAGTTTAAATGTCTTCATTTGTTCCACTTTGGAAGCCTTTGCATTAGTGTAATCTTGCTTGCAGCTTTGTTCTTTCCCCTCAGCTCACAAGAGAGGAGTGTGTGAAGTGCTGTGGGGCACAAGAGCGTTGAAGCAAATCTAAGAGTAACCTGAAGCCAACACAGCAGGAGCACCTTAATGTCATTCATCTACTTACTACAATTTCCTGTTGAAAGCTTCCAACCAGGATCAAATGCATCTCAGCACATGCTCTTGCTGTCAGCACAGGGAATAGAGAGTTTTGTTTTGTTAGACTTGTTCATTATGATTCAGGCACTAAATTTTCTCAGGAAAAATGCATAAAATGTGTATTAACAATGTAAGGGCCTCTTTCTAGCCTACTGCCACTCATGTATTTTCAAGGCTAACGTGACACAGGCCATCAGCAGATCTCAATAATGTCTCTGTTCTTTAGATATCTAAAAGGTTAAATGAAGGGCAAGGTTTCCCATCCTCACCTCTCGTGTGAGCTGCCTTGTTCATACAGTTACCCACGCACCACTTCAGTGTTGGACTGAGTTCAGTCAGGTGAAGGATAGGCTTGCATTGCTCCTGCTTGAGAGGGTTTATTTATTTGTACTGAGAATTATAGCAGCTTTAATGAGGGAATGGTACGTGTCTGCTGCAGGAGCAGCTCCTTGTTGCTGCTGTTGTAGCAAGCAATTGCTGCAAGTCCAAAACATTCCCAGTCACGCAGTAGGGTATGCTGAACAGCATGGGAAATGAAAAGATACTGATCTAGCAAATGTTATGTGGTAGCAATCTATAAGTCATGGGAAGGAGGTCGATGCTACCTACTTATACATTATATATTTGCAGAGCCTGCCTTTTACTTAATTAAGTCCATATTACTTAATTAGTATTGAGACATGAAGGAGGAATAGATATGTATCTCCTCTGAGATCCAATTTTGCTAAAACAAAAGGAGCCAGAGGAAGTTGACAGTAATAGAAATTTATTAACAATTTTCCCGTTTGGCATCTACTAAGTAGGCAAAAAATTCTATTCACTGGAGTAAAAGCATCGGCCAAGGGCTCAGAACATACTTCATGGTGACAGGTATTTAAAATTTGGCAAGCAAGGCAGGCTTGGACTGAGCAGAGGGACTAGAAATATAAGGAGAAAGAGTTTCAATTTATTTACACTACATAAAAAGCTGTGATTTAGTACTTGCTTTTACAAAACCTGTTAGAAGCATAAAATCATGTATGTGGTCACTGTCCTCAAAATATCACTCTTCAGTTCCAGAGCCACTCAAGATGGATCTCTTATTTGTGGAAAGCAGAATTGTACTTTTCTTCCTTATTGAAAGAATCCCGTTATCTTTTTGGGTAAGAAGGCTTTACCACACAGATCAGAGCTTGTAACAGAAAAAAAAAGATAAACCAACTTATTTCTATTGTTCCTTTATACTTCCATGAATGTTAAAAAAGACCTGAGTCATTATGTGCTTGAAAGACACTTTTGCTAGGTGAGGCACAAGATCTTGCAGGCATGCTGAGAAGAAAATCTTTCAAAAGAGAAACCGTTTTGATATTGCAAGAAATTGAAGGGGTTTTAAAATAAAAACTGCAGTTCAGAATAGCTGCCTCTCTTCAGGCATTGTTTCTGACCTTGCTGCTGAGTCTCTGCACCCTGGTCAGTGTTTCCATCCCTCTGATTGGCTGTAGGTAAGCAGAACTAAATACTTTAGTGTGGTGCTTAGTCTGTTTCCAATTAGTATTCTGGTTTCACTCTTCTCAACATGTAGAACACTGTACTGATGCCTCCTGCATTGGCTATTTCCTGATCATCTTTACTGGTGTAAAGGGAAATGAGATGATGTTGCAATTCCCTGTCCTTTGCTCATGTAGCAGGCACACGCACTCAGACACCCACACATTTACACCAAGCTAAATTCCTTAGTTTTGTACTCAAATCTATTTAAACTGTTCCCAATGTGCAACAGGAGCTTCATGGTTGGGGGGGGAGAAAGAAGCATAAACCGAATGCGCACTTAATTAAATTTAGAGTAGCAGATTGGAACTCTTCTTTGAACAACTATTTGTAGCTAAATTTCAAGTAATTTTTACACTGATTATTTCTGGAAGTAGACAGCAGAGGCTGCATAATGACACCCTCATGATTAGCAAGTGAAGAGACTGCAAACTATATTTTACTGTTATAGGGTAAATGATTAGAAATTAACCAACATGCTGATGTGGGTTTCATTTCAGTAAGTAGTATTTCATCAAGCCACAGTAAGATTTTAATTAGAACTCATTGAGGGTACTGTTGCATTTGGAATACAAAAATGAAAATGTTAAACCATTCATCAAATAGTTTAATTCAGCCTTCTATCTCACAAATAATGTTTTTGTATTAGGCAAAGCTGTTTGGTTACTATCCTGACAGTGAAATTTAGGTGGTGACTTATTTTGGATTAAAAAATCACAAACCCAAACTCTAAACCAAAATTTATGTCCCCCACAGATAAGCTACTCTGTGTTTTTTCCTATTTAAAACTGTAATGACCCAATGAAGCTATTAAGTTTATCAAAATTTGTCCAAATACAGACAAAGCCAGTGATTTCCCAGCATTTTTTGTGCTTTCATTTCATACCAATCTGTTTGTAAAAGGGAAATACATGGTATCATTAAAAAAGAAATCTGTGATTTTCCAAAAAAAAAAAAAAAAAAAACCAGAATCAGAATTTCTTCTACTTGTACAAAAGGCAGAATAATATGAATAAAATAAACATAGTTATTGGTCATTTTACTGAAAAATACCTATGTAGATAATTCCCTCTTAAAGGAGTAATTTTTAAAACTCAAAGTTAATGCCTTATTTAATCATTAACTGTTGCTATCGGATATAAAACATGTAAGCATCTCATAATCTATAGGAATGTCTGCTCAAGGGGCTGTATCTCCAATGTCTGCATTGGGAACTCGGCTGCATCCTGCAGCCACCATTCCAAACACAAATAAAGGGACTATGAAGTGGGAAATTGTGGGGTTTGAGCTGTGAAACATCACACACCTTCCTCTCTGACTGATGTCTGTTCCACTCTCTGCCCCTTCCTGGGGCAGGCATGTAAGATGCTGGGTCTCTTTTTTACCTAACAACACTTTTCCAAAATCCTGAATGAAATTACAAAATGAGGGAACGACTGGGTGAGTGGTTTCTGAATGAAATAATGCTTTATTTAGGAAGGAGTGGTTCAGGGTCACAGGCAAGTCAAGGTGGTAATATCAATACCTACCATTAGTCATCGAAAAAACAGAGACAACCTTCTGTTTGCTCTAGTCCTTGTTGAAATCTAAAATAATTAGTGGCTTTACAGCTGAATAAGAACTGAGGATCTACTGATCTGTTTAACCTGGGAATTATTCCATAAATTATATGGAAGTCACAAAAATACCTCATCTCCTTCCCCCAGTTGATTTAATTGTTCAGCTCTGACTACAACAGAAAGCGTTAGCTGTGTCTGAGTTTAAAATAACTGTATGGGAATAAGTCTATAAATATGTAAATCATATTCTGTGCAAGGACATCCAATTTTTAAGCAGCCACAGTTCAAAGTACTTCAAGTGCCTTTGCCTTGTTAAGGAAACATCTTAGAAGTTGATCATGAGGCCAAGAAAAGAATGAAGGGAAGAGGCAGTAAAATTATAATATGCATAATAGAGGCTTAATTCTTTTCACAACACACAAATGTAATGTCCTCCCATTGTTACTAGAGAGAATCTTGTTCCATGGGTAGGTCTTCAAAAGTATTTTGATTTTCTTTCATCCTCTCTAAGAAAAAACTAGGATTAGCTTCCCCATCCCCTGCTGTGTCTCCTTCTGGAGTTGAGGACAGCATGGAGTTTCTGTAGCCCTGGCCCAGCAGCTCTGGGAGCCCTCTCCATGTGCAAAGCTGCAGACCTGCTGGTTTGGTGCCTTGCAGGAGCCTTCAGGTGTCACCCACACACTCCAAAGGGTTCATCAACTGCCTCAGCTGAGCATGCACTTTCCACAGTTCCTTGTTGTGGTTTTTCTTTTTTCCCAACCTTTGTTCATATGATTATATTTTCTCATGTTTAGTTCTGATTTTCCTTTCCTGACCATAGGTGTAAATCCTAGTGCTCTTCCCCTGCCTCTGTTATGATTTACGTTATGATGTCTTCCTTTAATCTTTTTGGGGTGACCTCTGGTTCATCCAAGAGCTCACCGTTTACCAGGTCCTTTGGGGTGTATGCTCTTTCCTGTTATTTTTGAGGTTTTTTCCTCAACACAACTTGGGGTTTTTTTGCATGTCCTTTTAGCATAAAACTCCAGTGAAAAAATATGAAAATAATCTTTCCAGTTCATCTCTTATGCAATATTGTATTTTAAGAAAATTTCATTGGAGATGTTGTAGATTGGTTGATTGTAATATTTCAATCAGAGATCACAGGCCACATTTTGAGGAGGGTAAAGTAAAATGGATATAAAACAAAACTTACTGGTGTGAAGGACAGTGTTTCCTTTGATTCAGGTAGGTAGATAACTGATAAATAATACCATTGAAGACATGGCTATTACAGGAACATTTTTTCATGCTTGCTTCTCCTGTTCTGAAAATAGAAGAGCCAATATCTTGTTTATGTTATTTATTTCTTATAAACTATGTATGTCTACCAGTTTCTGCTTAGAAAGGAGATGCTAACACCTATGTAGTCATTCAAGATATGCGTCCTGGAGAACTGTATGCTGTGTTGTCAGCATCTCTGAATTTATTAATGTGCAAGATTATTTTCTGTTATGCAGTGTCAGTTTGTAAAAAAGGCAGATTGTTGGGTTGGAGAAAATTGGTCTTTGATTTCTTAATTAATTTCTGCTTAATAGTTTTTCATAGTGATTTATGTTAAGTTCTTCTGGTTTGAGGGTAGACATACTTTCATATAGCACAACTCAAAGTGAGGAAGCTGAAGGAATAATGCTGACTGGGAATTACAGTGCAGGTTGATTTAAGAGTGAGGAAACTGGATCATGCATTAATATGTGATCCTATGAAATCACAGGTAATGGGGCCTGAGCTGAAGTCACTGCAATCAGCTGAAAAAAAAGTACAATAAACTTTAATGACCTACAGATCAAACACAGTAAATGAAAAGTTCAATGCTGAATAAAGCATACAGCTTCCCATAAATCCCTCTTTACGTCAGCACTGAAAACCTCTCTCTTTAAGGAACCAAATATGAGCACACTTAATTTCAAAATAGCTGAGATTAAGATAGAAATTTTGAAGGAACTTGTTTGGAGCAGATCTGAAGCCCTTTACTAGTAAGGGTTGACATTTGGATATGTGAACTCTCTCTAAAGCAAGGTACATGATATAAAAGCTGTTCAATAATAAAACTAAGTATTAGAGGAACCAATCAGTGTTTACCAAATATTTCTGTTGCTTTAGTACTTCTGAAAACATGCTCTTTTAAACTGTAGGTTTTCTTTAGTTTTTCTTACTTCAGGAGTATCCAATAACTTAAAGTTAATGTACACCTAGAGATTAGAAAATAACTGATTTAAGTCAAAGAAGCCTGGTAGAGAAGATCAGTTATTCCAGGAGAAACACACAGAATAGTAGATCAATCCAACACTAACTTGTATTTCTCTTTCCAATTTTCTTGTCAGTGATTTATCACCTTATGCTGCAATTTTACACTTTTTCTCCTGTCAATCACACTCACTGGTGTGAATCCAAACTAAGTCTACAGGCTTCAATGGCATCACTCTCTATTTGCCAGAGTATATCTGAGATCAAAATCCTGCACTATTTTCACATGCCTTCCTCCCAGTGAAGCCTTTCTTTTCTACCAATGAAGTTCCCAGAGTGCACTTTCTCCAGACTGATGCTTATGGTGTATAAATAATTTGGCAGGTGCATTGTATTAATATAAATGATCTGTCACAGCTCTGATTTCCTTGCAGCCCAAGTGAAGTGTGCAGGAACAGACAAAATGGGAAATGTGCCTGTTTAACTCTTCCTGCTAGAGCTGTTTTAAGTGGGACTAACCTTATTTGCAGCCTGTGGGTATTCTGATACTTTTCCCATGATTTTTGGATGCTTTTTTTTCCCTCTTATAAAATCAGTGACCCTTTTTACATACAGGCTCCTCAAGGATTTCAATCTTGTCTCACTTTGCTTGAAGAAACTTCACAGTTACAACAGATTAAAATAAAGGCTGAAATGCAAGAGGTTGCAACACTGATCATGCCCATTGGATCATGGTTCAGTGCTATCCTGCTTATCCAGACCTGAACAACAACTCCGTGGTGCAAGTCTCTCTCCAAACAGCTCTGTGCAGGTTTCTTAGGTGCCCCTGTTGCTGGAACTTTACTTGTATGAATCAGAAAATCTTCATCCTCACAGTTCTGTCAGTTCCTTCATTGCTGAATTTGGGAAGCAGGGCAAAAGCACAAAAAAAAAAAATATGTACAGCTTGCTCAAGGTCATAGAGAAACCTGTGGCAGAAAATAGAATTTAAATACTCTTCCAATTATGGTTGCTTAGATATAAGTAATTCAATTCTAGAGTATGTAAGAGTAAATATTGGAACTGGATAAATTATTCAGAGCAAGTGTGCTATTCTGAATGCTTAACTCCCATGCAGGTGATTTCCAGATTGTTATAAACATGTTTATTTTTCCAAAATGCTCAAGCAACAGTCTCATACATAATATTTGCTGAGATTACTTTCTGTATTCACCATTCAGCTGCTGTCTGCAACCTGAATTTTCCTGATGCTGTCACTGAATTGAGGTTTTTGAATCCTCTCAGTATTTCCAGTACTACTGTGGTATCTTTTTTTATTTAAGCACAAACATGACCACTTAAGTGGTACACAAGTACATAACCATGTACTTCATGACCATGTACTTCTGAGAATTGAGAACTTTTTATCATTTCATTGACCTTATTGAAAAAAGACACTTGAATATACTGTAATGAAAAAGGAAGATGCTCAATGGCATCATAACCAAATCATGAATTTTACTCAGTCACAACTGTTAAAATTTGCTGTCTGATATCCAGAATGCATCTATATTCTAATATTTTGCAACTCCCTGTGACAGAAATACAGTTAATTAGGTGTGCTGAAAGGAGAACTTTAGCTACTTCAATATGCATTGCTCCTGTCAGAGAATATTCAAACAGTGGTGGTGAATCAATTTGAAAACTTCAAGTAAGCTGGTTGATATAAATTAAATTAAAAGCTCAAGGCTGCTTGATATGCACTTTTTCAGGCATTGGCTGAAATCCTGCTTAAAAATACCCTGCCAGAGTCAGTCACGTTTGAAGAAACTATCATATCTCAACCTTCCTGAACATTTCTGTATTTGCTTTCCCATCACTGCTGATTGCTGAGATATGCATGTACAAACAGAAGCTCCCCCTTCTATTAGCATGCCCCTGACACTGACAAAACATTCTTGTGGTATAAGATCGTATTAGCTTTTGCAAGAATGGTAGAAACAAGAGAATAGTGAAACAAAATTCTCCAGTGTTGCTTCTGTTGGCTGGAATCCATCCTCTTATCCTGCTGTGCAGGGAGCAGGAGCTTTGGCCCTGGGTTTTGGCTGCCTGATGAGGGGGAAGTACAATGGCAACTTCTTTGCTACCTTTGAACTCTACTTCTGTAGGATCCCCTCAACAGAGAAGAGTTTCAAAATCAGAGGAGAGCATAATCAGGCAATTAAACCTTTCTGTAGAGCAGATGTTTGAAAAGTTTATGCATTTTTAAATGTGTTTTAAAAATATCCATATTTTGCCTGATCCTGGTGTCTTCACATGTAGGTTTAAATCTATTTCTGAAAGTCATAATTCAACTGCACCTCATTTCATGTGTCATCACAGCATGTGTATAATTTTCAGAACATCATTCAGCCTCTTATGAAAAAATAGACTGAGAGAACCTTAAGAGGTCCCTTTTACTCAGAATGGGCTTTAGAAGAACCTCAGGCATCCTTGACAGGAATGCATCAAATATTTTTTGTGTGTGGAGACTACAAATTTTACTAGAACCAGATCTTTGTCCTTACTAAGAATGATTTTGGATATCTCACCTGAACTTTTCCTTTTGCAGTTGTCCCATCCGCATGGATGTAGAAGACACATGTGTTCTTGTGCTCCTTTCCAAAGTGTCTCTTGCACACTTGGTGCATCCCAGTGCTGTAATCTATAATCCAAGTTTATCCATCTCTATCATGAGGATGACCTCTGGGACACACCAGATAAAAGTCACAAGGTCTGAATCATCTTCTCCATTCACAAAGTCTCTAGGCCAGTGAAGTTTTAAAGGAAATCAGGCTGGTCTGACAACTTATTCCTGACAGCTCCATTTTTGCTACTACTCATTGCCTTGCTATCCCCAGATGTGAAACCAACTGAGTGATAAGTTATCCAGTGTTCTGTTACTTGACATGTCTGTTGTGCACTATTATTTAAGAAAACTAATTATAAACTGAACTGGCCAAGGTTTTTTGGGTTTTTCAGATAATAAATACTTAAGAATTTTTAGTTGTGAAAAATGTTTCACTTTATTTTGAAGATTTGTAGCAAAACACAATTTTTACTTAAACTATTTACATTTCTTGGCTCATTCTCTATTTCCTCCCTTCCCTATCAGATAAAGAGGTAAGAAAAAAGAGAACCAAAATTATAAATATTAGAAAAACATGAAAACTAATCAAGTTTTGTATGTAATTTTGGGGAACTGTGCATATATTGGGGGTTGTAGGGCTGCTTTTTGCAGTAATATTGGAATAAACTATCCTCTGCCTAGCCCCAGCCCCAGCTCATGCTCTAACAACCTCTTTGACTCATTTATAAGAACAGTTAGAACATCTGCAGTAATTCTCTCACCTATATACTTAAGAAAATAATTTTATTATAGAAATGGTCCTCCCTTGTAATAGTAAACCATGCATAACAATTCACAGTGATGGATACACATCACAACAGAATTGTGACAATTATTCTCTACAATGCTCTTTGTTTCACTTTTCCATTATAAGAGTAATATTGTTTGTGTGAATAAACATTAAAACATTAGACTGTATCAGTGCAATCCTAATTGGACCCTTGTGAGTATGTTTTTCATTCTGTCTCAATCATATGATTGCATTTTTTTCTCCCTTGAAAACCCTGTCTCATTCTGTGCAGAATGAATTGTGTTCTTACATTTTCACAACCTGCTATTACTTGGATTGTTCCCCATCCAGTTCTTGAGTTGTCTTAACCCTCTTTTAAAAAACTCACCCTTGACCAAATGCCTTCCTGTGAACACGTGTTCTATCCATGAACCAAAGGACTTCTATGTCTCTTGCCCTTCTCCATTTGTTTGCAAAGTACTGCAGTTTAAATTTATATTTGTTTTATAATTAGATGGGGCAGGAGGGAAACTGCTTCTCTTGGTTGGGGTGGAAGAAAGGACTGAAAACTGCACATGGCTGAGTTTTCATGTTACCAGGCTGAGGCTGAGGCAGGCCTGAGCACCTGAGACTGCTGCACCTGGCTGTGGGCTGCAGGGACCTGGCAGAGTTGGGAGCAGGGCTGGTACAGCAGGGCTGGTACAGGTGATGTTGAACACAGTGCCCAGATGAGCTGGTTCTCCTTCTGGTTTTGTCATTCTGTCTGAGGAGTCAAGGTCTGGCCGTTCTGTTGAGGCTTTCAAAATTTCCCATGTTTGTATCAATGCCACTTCTGGTTCTGAAATGATTGTATGACTTTGGGAACTAGATAGTCAAGCATAAGTTGGCCTTTACCCAGATCTATTTGCATGTCTAAATAGTATTATTGTCTTGTATTTCTACAGTGCATATAGTCCCTCTCTCTATAGGATTGAAAATACTTTGTTTTCTAGTGTTACGTTGATGCATTTGAATTAACATATTTTCCACTGGTGATTTGAAACTTGTTGAAATACATGTCTGTAATGTATTTGCAGATAGATTAAAAAAAATCAGAAATTACTCTTTATTTCCCCTCTTTGTTGTTAAATAAAATGCTCCTCTATGTAGCCTCAAAGCACTGCCTTTTTTTGTATGAAGCTGCCTGTAAATGCTTATTTATAAGGGGAAGAAGTTCAACTTTTTGTGGATGGAAGGTGTATTTTTTCCCAATCATTCCAATGCAATCTTAAGCATATTAAAGTCAACCTATGCACCCTAATACTTGTTGCCATTCCTTGTGAAAACAGTTTTTAAAAACAGTAACGTAACAACTTAAACTCTTTTGCCAGAAAATATTAACTGATTCAAATCCCCATTTAGAAGCTTGAAAAAACTCTGTACTGGCAAAAAGGTGTCCAAACATGCAAATACTCTTTACTGTTCTGGAGGGAGCTCTTTAACTCTTTTTGTCAGTACTGACATCAACTTAATTTATTAGGCTCTAAAGGAGTCTTATTTATTGTGACAAATCAAAGTGCTGCCAGGGTGCTCATCTGCCAGGGAACTAATTTCTCATGTCATCTGTTGTAAGAACAGGAAATGGAAAAATCTTTATGAAGTTACAGATCTGATTTGTGTGTGGAAGAAACAGTATGGGCTGAGTTCTACAGGAAAAAATCACTTGCAGAGAGGTATAAAATTGTGCATATGCAAATATTTGTGACTGTTGAGTTTTCCACAGTTTATGCCAGAGCACTGGAGGCTGGCAGTGGAGGAGTTTCAAAGCTCTTCAAAGTCAGGTTTTATTATACAGATATACATATATACATATGTATTATATACACATATATATAATATATATAATATATGTTACATATGTATAATATATATTTTATATGTATACACACATATATATGTATATATCTGTATAGAGATATGTATAGAGATATATACATATCTTTCAGGGAAACCCCCCAAACAAATAGATTGGTCTTTAATTACATGTAAAGTAACATGCTTATGGTCTCTTTTCCTATTGGATGGAGTGACCTGTAAATTTTATTTTTTCTATGCAGAGAAGGCCTGGATTGAACCTGTTATGGTCTCTTTAGATATAATAAGATCTATACATTTATTTATCTGGTACTCTGACCAAGTTTAGTTATCTCAGAACATCAGAGTCTTCCTTTAGTTTCTCTATAGCTTCAGAATCTGCAAATTATTTTGGTCATTTCCCTCAATGGATGCTGAATTTTTTGGAGTATTCAAGTTTTGAATAACCCCTTTGATGTAGTGTCACTCACTGAGGTCCTCTTGAGGCTTCAGTTCTCCATTTGTTTGCAGAGCTCCCTGTGGCCCCCAGAGGCAGAATGCCACATCCCTGAAGGGGACATGGCACACGTCTCCTCACTGTGCAGGACAGAGCCAGCTCTGACACTCTGGAACAGAGCACACAACTGTGCCAGGACTGAACCTGCGTGGCAGGAAGGTGTGGAATGTAACATGAGGTATTGCAGTAGTGGACACGAACCTGGGGTAAGACACACTCTACTAAAGGTATTGCTCTTTGTGCTTTGTTATCCTACTTTTTCTTTAAAAAGAAAACTTCCAGGGGAGACTGAAATGTGGGAGACTGACCTCAAATTCTTCATTTCAGTCTTGCCATCACAGAAATTTGGGAAAAATCAGTATTGTCTTCAAGTTACCATTTCTTGCCCCCTGGAAATATAATTGAGGGATGTTCACCCTCATCCAGACATTTGTTCCGAAATGGAAAGATTGCACTTAAACCCTCAAGTTTGAAAAACTTTGGTAGTGAGCTTAGGAATCAAAAGAAGGATTAAGAAAAATATTGTCTAAAGAACTAAAGAACATGTAATGTTTGATAAGATGTCTTCTTTGGCATATCTTAGACTGAAACTGTTCTGTTTTGTACCCTTGAGGGACCGATCAAATTACAAAATTTGCTTTGTTGCTTTGTTTTTGGTGGTGGTGGCTGGTGTTTGAAGTATTTAATTTATGTAATGTACTACAGGAAATCTTTATTTGCCCCATGGATTTCTAGCTTTTATACAAGACAAATCATCATCTAGCATGTTCAGGTTTATTCCTTATTTTTCCTTTAGGAGGACACTATTGCAGTATAAAAGACACTTTGTTTCTATTGCTGTTTTTTGGGTTTGGTTGGGTTTTTTAGGTTTTTTTCGAGGAGCAGACCTAAGTGAATGTGTGGGGCAATAGCTCGGTTGCTCAGTGACAGGAGACAATATCTGCTATTAAATTTGAGCACATATTGGCCAACCTTTATGGGGCCTTAGGGAGGAATTTCAGCTGAGTGCTGAAATTTCAGCTGGTTTATAAGTCTAGTAAAGTCACAGAAGAGTCAGAAATGTGTAAAGGTTGAGACTTCTCTGGATGGTTCCTTCCCTACACTTTTCCCTCTCCTGGCTCAGTCCCTCTTGCTATAACAAATTCATTTACCCTAAAGGTGATGCACTGTTTTGGGCATTTTAAGAAGCACGTTGTTTAAGCAAAGTGCTTCTCTACTCAAAGATGCCCCAGTAGTTAATGATGATCATCTATGTGCACTCCTAAAGGGAAATTATAAATACTGAAAGAATGCTGTCCAAGAAAAGCATACGATGGATCTGTTGATTCAGTCACAACATATTGTAGTTCAGATAAAAAACACATAATAAAAGACAATATTAATAACGTAATCATAAAAATCCCTCAAATAAATAACAAAAAAAGAGATAAATATCATATTTCCACATGAGAAACTGTTCTTTTGTGTAAGTCAAACGTGAGACAAATCTGGGTACATATCTTTCAGCTTATACTTTATGATAATGCAGTGAGCTCAGTCTCAAATTTAAACACTATCATATCCATCAAATAAAATGCATTTGCTGATAATCTTCATGTTATGTATTAATGTCTATCAACTTTTCCTACTTTCTTTTTTCTTCTCTTTGCAGTCACGTTTTGTGGCAGGTATATAAATACTTTGATATCTGTGACTGAGAATTTAAGTGCTGTGTAAGCACCACCTCTCCCTGTTTTACAGCCTGCCAAAGACTGCAAAGGAGTAAATGTACTGTCACCAGAGTGGGGAAGGGACAGCATCTTGCAGAACTCTGTGGGCCCCTTTGTTCTCAAATTGTTGGGGTTAAGGTCATAATTCGAATGTAGGATTAAACATTGTCTCAAAGATTATACAGTTGTGCTCTCTAAACTGCTGTAGCACAATGTTAAACCTTTGCCCATGTGAATTTTTGAAGTTTAGAGTGAGTGGTCCCACCACACTGACAGAGGTGTTTCAGGATTGAAGCCATGTGTATTGAGTATAAAAGCATCACTTGCATTCACTGCTGCATTACAATCAGGCAAACCTGTTCTTTTACAGAAGCAAGACAGCAAATAATAATCAATGTAACTTCCAAATTAGACAATTAAAAAATTAACAGGTGCTCTGTGGGAGAGAAATGCCAAATTTACAGAAGTACTATAAAACCCCTATTATGTTCCTTAACAGTATAAATAAGTGCATCTGCTATCATGAATATAATAAACTTCTCACTATGTTTCTGTAGTTTACCTTATCAAGTGGCCTATAAAGGCTTTGGAACATTAATTTTCATGGAACCTAGGAGCAGTATTCCCTCACAGGAGCAGTCTTCCAGATGCATGATCAGTAAACTGTCTGCAGTGCTTTCAGGAGTGCTAGCAGCACATCTGAATATTTTGGATTTTCCCTTCACGTGGCTATTGGCTGTTGATCACAGGCTTTGCCATAAGAATGTCACTGCTTTTCCAAGATGAAATTAGTCTAAAAGGATCACCTTCAAAGTGATTCTAAAGTAGACAGAGATAGTTTAAATCTGCTGCAATGTCAGATTATTATTATTATTGATATATTGTGTCAGAAAAATCTTCTTACCATACTGAATACCTCAAACTAACAATCTTATGTTTGGAAGAAGGGTTTACTATGGAGATAATGAAGATCTGAAAGTAGGGAAAAAATAAAGTAGGCAAAGTTTAATTTCAGTTTTGAATCAAATATGTATTTCCTTTCTCCAGAGTTATGGAATCTGTAATATTAGTGTTAAAAGGTGTATGATATCAGAGCAGTGAGATGATACTTGTAATACAAGAAGATCAAGAAAAAAAATGCACCAATAATTTTCTTTGGTCCATGAGCTGTATTTTCATCTTGCATTTTTCAGTCTTTCTGTCCTTTTTTACATCAGTTCTCATAGATATTCCCATATTCTGCATGGATAGCAGACTCCTGAAGCAATGTGACCCTGGGGTCAAATAGAAACAATCTCTTTAAATATGAATTGAAGTCAATGAATAATTGTGTTGGTAAAGAATTCTGTTCCCAGAACTTGTGCAGAGGCTGCTGTGCTGTTCCCTGCTGTCATGCACTCCAAAATAAAATAGTCTGTGTTTTTTGTGCTCTGGTGTACAAGAAATCCCCTGTGCTAGCTGGGCCTGGTGTTGCTCTGACGTTTACAGATATATTAATGTGTCAGGCACAGGCAATTCAAGCACTGCTGATGGAAATAAGATCTGGTTGACCAGTACTAAGGAAAAAAAAAGATTTCCTTCAATTGTGAGAGATCATTTGAGTTGATGACACACAGAAGAGAGGCCTTGTTTGTCCAGAGCTGTGTCTGCTTTTTTCCATGCTGCCAGTTCCTGTAAGAAATGCCACCTGCAGCTCTGTCCTGTATTCTCCAATCCAGTGCTCCAGGCTTACAACTGTGCAGTGCACCAGCACAAGGGTACTTTAGAGCACACATGTCTATTTTAGAATTGGGCTCAAGGCCTGGGCTACTTTGCTTGTTCTAATGTTTAATTAATCCATGATAAATTTCAAGCCTCAGTGAAATAGGTAGGAGGCAAAATTGGAGCTCTCTGGAGCTTTCTCACCTCTGTTGTCTGAGTGCAATTTGCAACGGAAGGCGTGGAAATTATCTTTTTGTTAACAGGTTATTTTTTTTTTTTTTGCTTGAAGGAAGTGGTGATTTGTTATTGTTTAATGTTCTGAATTGCTTTCAGTATCCTAAGCATGGCATGCTGATGTTTTAAAGTGTTGAACAAGTAAATATTATGACAGTAGGTTGTTGAGTGGTTGTTTATTTTGGGAATACCACGAGTTCAACTCTCTTTGAGGAGAACCCTGCATTTAGTGACTAGGGTACCCTTTTGTGGATAACTGTGTGACATTTGAAGGTTGGATTTCATGTTTATAGATGGTGCTACAAATAATCATGAAAAGAGCAGTGTGGGTGAAATGTAGATGCACAACCACTCTAGAAATGGAGCTTGGCAGCAAGCAGGTAGAAAATAAACATTGATGCTGACAGCTGGAGGACAGTAAATAGCTGTAAATGAAATGAGGTGGCACATAACAAATCTGGCATCATACTGCAGATAATTGAAAGAAATTGGACACTCCTGTAGAACTTTGTTTCAGCCCAATATCAAGGTGCATTAAAAAGAACTAGAAACATTGGGCAGAATGCTGAGCAAATGGAAAATTAATGATAGTGGACTTGGAAATTCCACATTATAAATAAGCAAAATAATTTTTAAGACAAAAACATGGATATTGTTAGCTGTTGTCCTGCTGAAAATAATGCATTCTCCACCAGCATTTCTACTCTTCAGTTAAAACTTACATGTCAACGTCTGACATGGATGCTTCATGTTTCAGCAGCTGTAAAGAGTGCCCCCATCCTATCCCTCACACTCAGCAGTACATTAAATACACCATGTAATTATGGAAAAACAGTCTTCTGGGATATACTGCAGCATGAGAAGTCTGCAGAAATGTTCACTACTTGTTTCTGAAGACAACTGAGCATCAGAAGCTCTCTAAACACTTTTCTACTCTTTTCAGTCACTTTTTCTGTTCTCAGTAGAATGCTGCAGAGGAAGGGTTTCTATAGTTCCTTTCTTTGCATCCCTCCAGCTACTGGCAGTACAAACCAGATATCTGCAGATATCTTTGCCCAATATCACTGGTTCTACAGACTGGTTAAATGCTCCACAGAAAATCCCCCTTTGCTCTAAGTTCATTCTCCAATGATTTTTGAGGCATGGGCTTTCAGGACACTGAGTGATGTTGGATGCATTTCCAGCATTCATATGCAGCTCTCTGGTCAGCTATTGAATTTTTAATTTTAAAGTGTTATATCAATGTGTGCATTGAAGATGGAGATTCTGGCAAAAGAATCTTAATATCAGCCTAGTGTTCGTTTTCCTCCATACCAGGATGAACTGTGCAACTGCATGAGACCTGCTGAGTTGGACATACACCATCCAGTGAAGAAGCAGTAGCAAATGTAAAATTATTCCTAATTACCAGTAATGTGAAATTGTAATACACAATCATGTCATTTTGATCAGTCACGAGCTGTTCAATGTTTTTTACTGGATGTATGGAACACAACATGTCTGTATGTCACCCCCCAGCAGAGCACCTGAGCAACTTTCAGGGTATGTTATGTGTTATTTTATGGTTGTCATAACACTTCGATCCTTTCCTCTAAGAGGAAGCAGCAAATCAAGTGGAGTATCTTTGTTTTGAAGTTATGTCTTCTAGTAATTGATTTTTGTTCCTAAGACCTTTACTTTGACATATCTGCTGGGGAAATTGTGGTCAATGAATTTGCATTGCACCCAGGGCAGGTGATTCTTCATTTCCCAAGCAGGTCATTTCCCATACTTGGACTGGCCTCATGAGAAACTTTGTCCTTCCTTACAAAGTATTAAATTTTTAGAGGGTGAGGGACAACTTCTACTGGGCATTAGAGTAAAACTTGGTTCTATTTAAGAGCTCATAAAATTTCAAATACTTCCTTGGCTGAGTGCACATTGTAACAGCATTTGAATTAATTAAACATCCTTTATTTGTCCATTAAGACTTCATCATTCTCCCATGTCAGTTTCATGTAAAATCCATTATTTTTCTGGCTTGATTTTTGGATCTATAAATCTCTATGAAATGTCTGTTTTGTTTTTTTATACGTGTGATACTGAAATTTGGAATTACTGTGGATTTTAATTACCATATGTCTAAGGTGACTTGGCACAGCCCACTCCCATGATAGTCCTGGGTTTGCAGACTGATAACAATTTCCCATAAAGTTTTTTCCTGTGCTACTGAATGTGTGCTCCATTTTTGAGGTATTAATTGTATGGTTAGTCCATCAGAGTAGATAAAGGGCTCTGGATTTTATTCCTTCATTGTTTGTTTCCTGTACTCCAAATTAGGATGATTCTTTTTGTACATTTTCTCACATTTATAGATGCCAAATGAGGTAGGTGGTGCTGTACCAGGAATGATCTCAAACGTGAAATACTCAAAATATCAGGGGACAGTTGGTTTCTCCAGATTTAGTTTTTTCCTGATAAAGCCTGTAAACAAATGGCATCCATTCAACAGATCTTTCCTTCAGGGAAATTTCTCTCTTACAGAAATAAAGTCAGAATTTAGGTTCTACATGGATTTCATTTGGGGTGAAAGATGAAAAATGTCCTCCATATGTCTTCTGAGGAAAGGTGAAGTTCACATTTCACCTGCACGTGTTGAATTCAGTGTTGAATTTCCAACAGTTTCAGTCTTCCAGATGTGCTTAAAATTTCCATTACCAGTAAGATGAGCATATTTTATGTCAGGAGTAATGCAGAAGGAAGAGACCAGAACAGAAGACAACCTTAAATAAAATATGGCATGATGTTTGCCAGACAAATAGGTATTTTTATTCTTTTCACAGACTACTATGTTAGTTATAAGTTACTATTCATCTTTAAGATAAAATATTATTTTTCCATTCTTCTAAGTCTGTGCAAATGACATAGCATTTAAACAAACTGGACCTTTTTAGATGACTTCTTGTTAGGTATTTCTTTGTTCAAGAATGAATTGATCCTCCATGTGTATAGGCTTTGAAAAGAGATTTATTAGAGAAAGTGAAAGTATAGTATTGGATCTGTTAAAAAAATTTCAAAGGAATTCCATACTTGAAAAGCCATAAGATCTCTCAGCTTTGCTATAGCACTTGAGCATACTTAAAACTGTGGCTTGGCTGGAAAACAGAGATGCAAACCAAGATTTCCTTTTTTTTACAAGTTTTGGTGAAAAAAATATTGCTGAAGTGTTAACAACAAAGAAAGCTCATTTCTGACACATAAAACCATTGCTGGGATATTTAACTTATTTCACTATTGTTCAGTGAGTTATTGCTTGCCTTCCCACCGTGTTCAATCTGTAATGCAAATAGATTCAGTTCCAATTCATTTCATCTCCATGTTTTGCTTCTTTGTATCCCACAGAGCCATTCTTTTGAAGCCAGGTATCTGCTCATTCTTTTTGTTTTGTTTATTCATTGCCCTGCTGTACAACCTAGCAACACATTTTATCTGACACGAAGGTGCATTTGAATACATGGCTGTTTCTGCAGAACAATAATGGTCAGCTGCTAGTAAAACTTGTAACAGGATGGTCTATGTCGTGTAATCTGCATGATTTTATTGTAAGACACTCATTATTTCTGACCGTTTTATGTGGCTTTGCAAACCAGACACTCTTAAATTTTAAAAATGCCTATTTAAAAATCCCTTCAAGTTATCTACATTTATGCTGCAGATGGGTGTGTAGTATATATGTTTTTCACCATTTGTCATATAAAGGAAGCTTTTTTTTAGGAATTTCTTTCAAAGCTGTGAATGTAGACACAGACTAGGATTGCTTTCAGAATTAGCTAAAATGAGTGCCATTGTACTGAGTTATATGTAGTATTGATGAATTCTTTAACTGGCAAACAAGTAGGATCTGTTACAAGTGTCTGCAGAAATGTTCACTACTCATTTCTGAAGACAACTGAGCATCAGAAGCTCTCTAAACACTTTTCTACTCTTTTCAGTCACTTTTTCTGTTCTCAGTAGAATGCTGCAGAGGAAGGGTTTCTATAGTTCCTTTCTTTGCATCCCTCCAGCTACTGGCAGTACAAACCAGATATCTGCAGATATCTTTGCCCAATATCACTGGTGCTACAGACCTGTTAAATGCTCCACAGAAAATCCCCCTTTGCTCTAAGTTCATTCTCCAATGATTTTTGAGGCATGGGCTTTCAGGACACTGAGTGATGTTGGATGCATTTCCAGCATTCATATGCAGCTCTCTGGTCAGCTATTGAATTTTTAATTTTAAAGTGTTATATCAATGTGTGCATTGAAGATGGAGATTCTGGCAAAAGTGTCTTAATATCAGCCTAGTGTTCGTTTTCCTCCATACCAGGATTTTCCCTCAGACTTTAGCTCTCTATTGATCAGTATCTTCACTGAAGCCTCTTTATCTTACAGAGTATAGGATGTAGTTAAGTCTTTGTGGAATAGTATCTTGAATAAGAAATTACAAAGACTGTTTATTAGGGAAGTTTAGAATTCAACCCCAAGAAAAGAGGGACCATCTTATTCCGTGATATCAGTACTCACAAATTGAGTGATGATCGAATGAAAACCCCCAAACCCTTTTATTCTTCCTTTCAATGTTTATTTTCCAGGAACAAAAATATGTAGATGAATACTACTTTAAATTCGTAATTTACAAACTGGGGCTTTTAAGTTGCTTAGGAAAGGCTTTCTAAAACCTCTCTACAGGACCCAGTGCACGGGCAGCTGCATCAGCCAGCTCACAGCTGGAGCAAGCTCCTTGCAACCAAACCCAGACAAGTGGAAGTAATTATTTAGTCTGATGCTGATAAGAGAAAATTAAATGTAAACGTTGTACCTCTCTAGTGAGTGGTGCAGCAGCCTGAACCTCTAATCATGAGGTCTCAGAAAGAACTGTAGCCGTAGAGGAAAAAAAGAGGAAAAGCAGGAAGTTTAAATTTGTTCTGAGGTTTCTAAACCTTTCTCTTTTATCTGTCACTTGCTTCTTTTGTCCATGACCACCTGAAATATTGGAAACCTCAGTCGTTCCTCTAGATTTTTCTTCTGTTTCTAAGAATCACATCCAATTAGTATCTCCAGCTTAAAGGAGGAGCAGAAGTGAAATATCAAAATCAAAACGTACTGTGCACACTTGTTTCATGAATTAAAGATTAAAAAATGTTTCAACTTAAAAAACCAAATCAAATAAAATCTAATCTGCTTTTAGGCATGGTCACTGAGAAATGTGCTTTCCTTTGAAATTTCCTTTGGATATTAATATCTTATATTTAATAGATATATTTTTAATACTTCTATTCAATACATATATTTATTTTCATTATATAAATCTCTGGTTAGAGACATGGAAAATTGATGGGTCCTATTATTTTTTTTAACAGTGTGAAAAAAGTTGGATTTTTAGCAATACCTTGCAAAACCCAACCTTTACCTGGCAGAGATAAAGAATTTATTTCCCCATCAAAGTAATCAGCCTCTAAAATTTTTCCCTGAAATATTTGAAAAAGCCAATGATTTTCAAGGCAGTTCTTTAATAATGCACCGATAATATATTGAGGGTAGTGATTTATATGGGAATGGCTGGAGACACTGTTAAATGTCAGAACATTTTCTCTTGCACTGTGTTTGCTTCGAGCCATCTTTGTCTTTTTCTTAGTGTTTTCATGGAAATCAGTAAATGTGAGAGCAGATCCACAGAAGAGATCTCTGGTAATAGGAGGGAGCCTCTCCTGCCTCTTTGAATTCTGAAATACAGGACATACTGACCATTGGGAAGTGTCAGATAAATTAGAACAGCACAGCGTAACAGCAATCTGCAAAGCCATCCAAATTAACTAATTAATTTGTTAAAATTAAACTTGTCAGTTTATACAAGTCCCTGCATGAGGCCTGAAAGTCTCTGAAATAGATAAACTCATTCCTAGTGAGTCTCTCACTTCTCTGGCAGGATTAGACCCTGTAGAAGTTCAGCAATTATGCAATTAATATGTTAATCTGAAGGTTTAAGAAACAAACAAGAAGTTTATCTAGCTAAGAGGAATAAATTATTCTTGAAGCAGGAAGCAGATGGGCACTTGATTAGCCTTAACAAAATGTCTTATTTTCATGGGTTTCACAAACTGCAGCAAATTAGGCTTTGAGTAAATGAGGTGTCCAAAAGCCAGTAGAGAGAGTGTTATTGTTCATTCCTATTTTTAGAGGATGACATGGGAAAATGTCAGTAAAACAATAAAATATATAAAGCAATAAAAACTGTTTTTCTAACTGTGTGGAAAAAAACAAAAGCAGGCAGATGGGAGAGGAGAAGTACACCAATTAAAAAACAAAGCTCATATCCATGAATAATAATGCATTTACATGATGCTTGCATTAGCCATTGTCCATCTATAAAGCAGTAAATGCTCACTGCTAGAAGATACCCAGATATTAAGTGTTTTAGGAGAGAACTAAAACATTATGGGCTTAATTGATGGAAAATTCCAGGGAATAAATATTCAATGAACTAGCTGATTTTGTTAAAATGATACTTGGGCTTGTACAGTCAAATTTGAAATAAACATGCTTCTTTTTGTATTCATAATTGTAATAATTGAACTAAAGTTGATAAAGGCATGATTTAGTCTGAGAATTGGAAAGTGACTAGAAATTAAAAGATGGTGCAAAGATTTTAAAGGCAGTGCATGATTCTCAGTGTTCCTAATCATGCTTAACTTTCTATACATTGGAAAAAAATATTGATAGGATTAGCAATAAAAACAATGTTTCATCAGGTATTTGAAGGAATTTATAATAGCAATTAGAAGTTGCCTTTCAATTGCTGGCTGGCCAGGGATAGGTTTTCACTCCACGTGGCTCAAATATTATGAAGCAAATGGAGACTGACTGTAGTTTTCTTCTGAATCCTCCTGACACAATTTGCCCTTCAGGGACTGTGGGGAGAATGCAGCTTTGCTTTCCAAAAGTGCTCATTTATGCACACGCTTCTGACTCTGTAACCAAACAGCAAAAGACAGCCTGAATATGTAAAGTGACAATAAGAGCTGAATGATAGCTTCACCTTCTGGGTTGTGTCTCCAGCCATTGTAGATGGAAAGCAATCTTTTATTGAGAAGCTTCTACGGAGTCTAATAAAACCTGCATAAAATTTTAAGCTGTAACAATTCCAATTTCCTTTCTCTGGCAGATTGATGAAGATAATTTTTCATTCTTTTGTAGGTATCTTACTTCAATTCTTCCTGACTACCTGTCAAGATGCTCTAAAAAAAAAAATCAAACACTGTTATTTGCATAGACAAACTAGTAGAAAATACAGGTAAAACTGATTTCTCATGCACAATATCAAGTATTTAATTATTTAGTTAGTCAAGTCTAAGTGCTACCAAGTACTGGAGGTGAGAAGAGTGTTTGGCCAGAAATTTCAGTGAAATCTGAAAAACTGAGGTTTCAAGGATAAAAATGTAGTGCCTTGAAAATTTATTTTGAAGTTCTCAGATTTATCTTACTCTTCACCTCTTCTTCACCTTTCCCTGTCCCTCAAGAAAGTGCTTAAACTTCCCTTCCCACTTTCAGATATGAATTTTTTTCCCATCTGACTGAATGTGCTCATGAATAAGTACCTTAAATAGAGTGAATTGTATATTTTGTCTGTGTATAATATGGCTGTATGGAACCAGAGCTAAAATAGGAACTGGGGAGTAGGTCCTTTCATATGTTCTGTCTTTAGTGAGAGTTAGTATGGGGGTTTGAATGTGACAGTGACTTTTCCCAAAATTTGCAGTAAGAAATCTCAGGAAACAAGCCTTATTATTATTATTATTATTATTATTATTATTATTTCTAGAATTATTTGATTGTTATTTGATTTTTCTTTGATTTTTTCAGTGGTTTATTGCTGAAGGTTAGGAATAAAACACACCTCTCAAAATGGAAATGACGAGGTTTCTATTTAAGTGTTTTTAGACCACATTCCTAATATTCATCTTTATTATCACAATTCTTCCAGACATATAATGGACATTTGAATTTTCTATTAACATATAATTTGTAGCATTATTGAAAGATCTCTTAGAAGATCAATAGTAGGAAATTAATCTTGCTTGTATCATGCAGTGAAGTTCAAAAATTTCTTGCCTTTAGAGGATTCATAAAATTATTCTTTTGATTAAATCCTATTTTGAGAGTGAACTTGAAGAAATTGAAATGGGAGAACGCGTTTGCTGTAGGATTGATTTGTGATAAATATTTGTAGAAAGCAGAGCTGGTTAGGCTGGAGAGGACAATAAAGGCCTGGTGCCTGCTAGAGCAGTTCCTCCAGGCTGCTGACTGGGATGCTGGGGTTCATTCCAAACCCCCTCATGCAAGTGAGGCAGTGGTGGATGTAGGCTGTGAGCAGTAACCCCAGAGCCTGGGTTTGACTCACCGAGCCCTGCCAGGGCCAGGGCAGATCTCCCCAAAGAGCAAAGAGCTCTTGCTCCATTCCAGCGGGAGCTGCAGGAAGGGGGATCAGTGCTGAGCACCCCAGGCTCTGCAGCAAGCAGGGCTTTGGTGATCCAGTGCCAGCACTGCAAACTCAGGGTTGAAACCTGTTGCACAGCAAACAATCTTTGAAACTTTCTCTGATACCCTGTGGCCAGTGCTTCACTGTTCTGTCACTTTTCAAAATGCTCTTTAGTTTTCACAACTAAGAGTAAATGCCTTCTCTTCATATGGCTGTTAGTCTTTGTTATTTTTAAATTACTATATAATTTCTCCTCCAAACACAGTGCAAGCTGGATGGAAATTTCCATTTCTTTCAATGTTAAGAAACTATTTGCAAGATACAAATTGTTTTGTATTCCTTTCTCAGCTTTTATGGATTGAATTTATTCAACGTAAGTAGCAAAGTTCCAAGTGAAAGGAACTCAGGAAATTTTGCAATGTGGTAACACCTTCATTCCTCATGCAACCCTTCATGAACCTCTGAGAGCAGTGAATGAATCACCTCTAAATCAATGATCAGTAATTCACAGATTTTAAGATGTCATTAGGTGTTTTTTTAGCAAACCTTTTCTGATGACGAGTAGAAGAAAAGCTTGACAAAACAGAATTAATCCCTGGTCCTCACTTGCATTAGTCCAAAGTGGACTGGTTTACTTTCAATCAGTGCTAAAAGAAATCATTCCATCTTCCAAAGAAGTTATTCAGAGATTCATCATGCACTGAACACCCTAGACAGCTTCAGCAGAATAATGGCTTTTGGTTTGTGTCCCTATGGAAATAGGAGATGACTGATTTGTACAAGAGGGGTCCTCTGTGTTTCCTGTGCTGCTTTTCAGCACTCAAATGCATGTTGTAAAAGGTGATGTGTCTGGCACGAACTTAGTTTTCAAGATGAGCTTTAATCTCCCAGGGAAAGGAAGCATTTGAGACTTCCAAAGGCAATTGTTTCCATTAAAGTGAGATCTGGGAATGGCTCGGGGCTGTGAACTGTGTGTGGATCTCGAGGTCTTGTTTTCATTATAATACTGTATTGTGTTCTTTTGATTCTTAAATAAGCTATTGTCCTGCATTTTAAGACACGTTTGTCATAAACTAAAATGAACTTTTTGGGATAATCCTAACAATATATTTGGGTAAACCAAAATGAAGAGGTAGAAATGAAACCAGAGAAACCTTAGGCAGAGAGAGGAGGGAGAAGATGCAGGGATCCCATGGACATCAGACATGTCTGGTCCCTCTGAAATGGCTCTTTTCCCGATGATGATTGTGACAGATTTCCATGGTGCAAGGGAGCAGCTGGAAGCCATCAGTAATCTATAGGCAGCATTGACACAGGTAGTGTGGAGGAAGCTTTTTGTCACTGCTTAGGAGTGTTGATTTATGGGACAGGTTATGGTTTGTGGTATGGTGCTAGGACTGCCTTTCTCTGATTCCTGACCTGCAAATTGGGATGAAAACTGAAAGGGGAAAAAATTGTGTTTGCCATTGTGTGGATATTTTATGCTTGGATTAGTGTTAATTTTCACATTTCTGCTACGGATGCACTATTTGCTTTTTCTTGCCTGGTCTTTTTCTTCCTGAATAAAGGCTCCTCTAATGAGCTAGGTTTTGCAGTGTGTAAGGGCAGCGAGATAACATTCTTTACTAAATTAATGGACCTCTGGTTCAGGATTGGTGAAATTGCCAAGCTTTGCAGGCAGTTAATTCAAAGTTTTGAGATCTTTGATTAGAACAGAAAACTCTGAGCTTTCAGTTGTGGAAATTGAAATAATCTGACTCCAAAATGCATGTGTTTTGCAGGTGAAATGAGGAGCCAGACCACCTCACTGCTTATGCCACTTGCATTATCTAAAGGTCTTACCCATTTTCAGTGTAAGTAGGGTCCTTCATAATTTGAACAACAGCTTAATTTACTAGTGGATTTACAAAAATACATTTTTGAACAATTTAGCAAGGAATGATTTATAGAAGAGTTAACATTCTGTGAATCAGTTCAAAGGACAGAACTAAAAAAAAATTAGTGATGCAATTTTTTATATTTTATGCTTTGCATCTAGTTCTGGCTTACTGCTTCCTCAGAAAAGGTAGAGAAATATGTCCTTAAATTCTTATTAATTGTCTATTTCTTGAGAATTCTATATTTTTCTCTTTAATCCTTTAGCAATTAGCCTGCCCTACTGAATAAACTTCCATATAGTGAAGTAAGAGTTTTCAGCTACCTGAAAAAAAGAATCGTCCTGGGTTTATTTTGACCTTTCTCAAGTCTTACCTGCATGCATTTATTCCAGACTTCCACAACTGTATCTTTCAACTGTATCCACCACCTTGGAAAGATTTGATCCCTGGGTTTAATTCCAACAGATCTTAGTGTTTTCATGTAACTTTCCTTTGGAGATAAACATTTTTTGAAGTTTATTTTGGGAGATTGTTGCACCCACAAAGAAGCTACAGTGGAGGATGCTTAATTACTGCAGCACTAAACCTTTTCTCCACACCACTTTGAGCTAAGTCTGGAGCCTTATCAGAAACTGTTCTTCCTGTGACTCTATTTGGCTCTTCCTTGAACACATATAAAATGCAAGTCTAAAATTTCAATATCAGCATCTTCCTCTAATTCATTTAACCTAATTACCTGAATAATGGGATAACTGATATTTCATTATAAATATTTTCAGTCTCGGCAGGCTTTTTATTTCTCCTACTATGTTGTATTTGCTGGGGAAAGGTGCTATATGCTTCCAGACATATATTCTTTTCTCAAACTGGAACTTTAATCCATCAAAATTTGTGGTTATATATAGACATTTAGTTAATTTAATCTGAAGCATTCATATAATACTTTTCACCAGCAGGTCATCACCCTCTCTGTTCTATGCTGCTGTAGTCGTATGTGTTTGTTTCTCATGAGGTTTATTTCTAAAGGCGCCATCAAAATGAAATCTGCTTAGAAAACCAAACACACACAAACAAACAAAACAGGAAAAAAACACCTTGAATTACTGTTTTGGAAGGCATCTTCAAGATTTTTTTAGCTTTGATTAATTGATGTATCAGTGCTGTGGATTTAACTGAAGTGTTTATTAACCAGTTTGCAAACTGAGCATAATTTTACTCGCCCTTCTACAACCTGAGTCTAATCTGAATGTATCCCCTGGTTTCATCTGTGGGAATTAACACATGGGCAACTACAACTCTCATGGCTTTTCCCTTAAAAGTTTATTGGACTTGACACATCAAATAATCACAATTCTAAAGAAGAGAATTGTTTATATGATCGGGCTAGAAAAACAACAAAATATAACATTTTGGTTGTGGCAAGCTTGTGGAATCTGTTACCTGCTGTTGTAATTTATATGCAGCTATATTTGCAATTCTCTCTCTCTAACAGAAAGAGCAATCTCACAATGTTAATATGTATCTAGGAAACTAAGAATTTGTTCAAAATGAAGGTGCAAGAACTTGAGAAACTTACCTGCCAAGGAAAGCATCTTTGCTTTTAGAAACAAAACCATACCCCCATGTTCTGAGCTCAAATTGCTGGAAAGAACTGAAGCTAACAGAGAAAGCTGAGAGAAAAAGAAATGACATTTTAAATTTCACTTAAAAGATTTTTTTTCCCTTGACTAGTCCTAGTCTCAGATAAAAAAAATTACTTCTACTGGCAAATCCGTAGATAATAGCAGTGCTGAGACTTCTTTTCCAGCAAAAACAAGCTGTTAGTTTGTGTGTGCACTTGGCTGGAGGGAAGTTTCCCATTCAAGGTGGGCTCTCCAGAGTGCAGCTTGCTACTGTGTGGTTTCAAACTTATCAGGTCATTAATGTATTAAAACTGAGCTGAAAAATGAGCTTACAGCTTCTTTCTGCTCCCTGGGAGTGCACAAGAGCAGCTCTTGTTAGCCATGAGCTGCTGAGCCCAGTCAGGGGTAAACCAGGATGTGGGGACTGCTCCCAGGGACCTGTCCAGGAACAGACACGGCTCTGCAGCAGCCCTGCAGCAGCATTTGGAGCTGCCCTGAGCTCACCTGAGGGCCAGGAATGACAAATCTGTTGGAGGAATTTGAGCTGAGATTGGCACTGGGATATCTCACTTCAGGTGAGTTCATTTCAGAGCTGTGAGAGCTCCTCACCTGGAATGACAGCCAGGATGTTTTTAGCTCCACCTGTGTCCTTTAATTGTGCTGACACAAGTCTTCCAAAGTTTGGCAGTACTGTGGAAGTCAACAGACAGAAAGCTGTAAATGTTCCCTTATGTTTTCAAACAGTCTGAGATTCAACACAAAAATTATTTAATCCCATATTATTTATGAGAGAAGTGCTCTGAGGTGTAGTGAGATCTCTTGTTAGGTCAGAAATAATTTATAGTCTCTGGAAGGGGTCTTTTTTTCCAGTAAAAAGGCAAGAGGATTGGGTGGCTGAATGAATTTTTAGACAAAAGTGTTTTGGGGACCTAACCCTCTGTTAAGAAAGAATCAAAGGAGACAAGGGAACTAAACTAGTCACAGTTCATATGAATTTTTCATAACTAGATAATATTAAAGGTCAGCTTTCATTTGGAGTAAAATTGTTTAATTTAGGTTTTACATATTTGTTTTTCCCGGGATCTCTTTGGGATGTCTGCATCAATTCCTTCCTGTGCCTGTGCTTGGTCAGAGCTAGTTTAGGCAATCAGAGCAGGTAATCCAGCCCAACAGAAACTGAGGTCAGTGATAAAACTGCAGCAGTGATAAAAGCAGTTTTCATGTCCTTGATGTATTGGACTGTAAATTGCATCATAACCAGCAAAACCATCCTTTTAGGAGGGACTCAATAACTGTGTCAAGGTATCTCATTCCCTTTAATTAGTCAGACCAGCCAGTTTCTCAAGAGACCAAATGAAAAACAAAAAATAATTTTAGATTTGAAGAACTCAGGATGAGGATTGTATTTTGTTTATAGCCTTCCTTTAGTCTCTCGCTGGGCTTCATCTGAAATTTGTGACATAAACAAAAATTAAGTTTTAAGCCACTATAAAAATAGATACTAATGATCCTTGAACTGAAAGCTCATAACGTGTTCTGTATTTCTGTCATTATTATCAGGCTTCTTATTTAAAAAGGAGAGAAATAATTTTCTTTCTCGCTGCCTAAATATTTACTGTATTAACCAAGGAAACAGTCAGCACACATCTATGCAACACAAATTTTCTTTCCACAAAATCAGATGTTTCTATGTGTACCTGAGCACAGTATTTCTTTAAAATGTGTATTGTACACTTATGAAAATATTTGTTTTGATTCCTTTTTCATTTACAACTGAAAGCAAAGTAAACTGCAACATCAAATTTAGCTTGTTTCAGGAATGATAGTGTTCCTTTATTTTAAAAGTCATCCTGCAGTCTGGCCATGTTACTGATACTTAATTATATCTTTAAGTATTGAGTATTTTGAGTAATATTGTAAATTAAGATACAATTCACAATCTATTTCTCAGATCTCTATTGTGTGTGCTTACTGTAAACAGTTAAATCATGGTTACATGCCCTTATAAGAAACTGAGTCATACCAGGATATTTTCGATTTACTGAGAGCAATTTCTGCTGTTTTGCCTCTATAAATTACAGTATTTAGAGTGGATACAATTAATATTTCCAGAGTCTGGGACAAGATAGACCTGAAACACGCAACTAGTATAACCAAGGTGCAGATATGTATTTTATATTTGGTCTTATTTTCTTAAAGGAAACAAATTGGCACAAGACTAGTCCTGCTGTGTATAAATGGACTCTGTATTTCTTTAGGTATGTACAGCCATCTTTACAACTTCTAAATCTTTATAGTGGTATTCTAGAGATTTCCATAGCTTCTTTAGCATCCTGTTCTTTTCACACCTCAAGTACAAGGACACTTAACAATGTTCTAAGCTTTGTTGCTGGTGGATAATGGTACATCAGGCTAAGGCCATTGTTCAAAATGCTACAGACACTACAGCAAACAACTGGTGCTTAAAAGCAGAGATTTTCTTGGCTTTGACTTCATTTTTTTTAACAACAAAGACATCCATGTTATCAATTCAAAGTCCATTCACCATGGGAAATACCAGATACAGCCATATATGTAGTTTGTCTTCAGAAATAATTCACTATTGATCTCTTCTGTATCATCACGTATGGTATATTCAGTGGGATTTTTCAAAAGAAAACAAAAAAATTAGAAAATATTTATACAGATGCAGAAAAAATGTTCAAACTCTTAATTTAGAGTATGTACATAGCCTTGCTTTTTTCTTTGTCTTTTCTGTGGATTAAAAATTTTTCACTATTAGACCATTTTCAAATAAGTCTAAAGTAGAGACTTTTTGTTCCGCTTTATTAAAGTTCTCTACCACTTTTTATTCTCCTGATGGTGGTACTGTCCTGCTGGAGACATTTTGACCATATAGTGAAATTTTTTTCTCAAGACTTTACTGGAATTGATTCTTATAGTGAGCTTACAAAGCCTGGCTACACCATGGTACCCATGGACAAGATAACGACAAAGGGCCTTTTTGAGTTCAGCTGGGCAGAATTGTTTCTATGATGACACAAAAGATCATACACTAACATCTTTTGCTTTTAGCTGAAGCAGTTGGGATTTCCAGGTAGAACAATAAAATATTAAATGAAAAGTAGGCTGTAAGTGACAGGCTAGATGTACGGTGTATTGATTCAAGAAACTGCATAGCTATAAAACCAAAATCCTAGAGACTGCTATATTAAACCTGAAGAATAGTAAGGTCCAGCATTTTGATGTGAGCTGGTTTGGACAGCTATTCATTATTCATTGTTACCTACACTCCTAACTACAACTTGTGCCTCTAACTATAAGTATGGAGAAACTTCACGTAAACAAATAATTTTTAAAATTTTTTGTTCACAGCTCAAGTGAACTTGCACAATGCAAGTTCCACAGGCAGGGATGGAGAGTGGAGAGCTCAGCGAGCTGTCAGCCATCCTCATTCTCAATTCTGTGAAAGGAAGCAGCAGGGTGGAAAGGTCCAAGGTTAAGTGTGTGGTGGGCTAAATGATGAAAGAAAACAATGTTATGTTCTTTCTCTGGGATTTCTTAATTACATATCCTGTTCCTGCAATATTCATTTCAGTTGTATGTTCTTGAGCAAGTTCTGAATTCCTTGGGCTTTTTCTAAATCATGAATGATGTTTCCTTCCTGCTTCAAAATCGTACACAGACTATTTTGCAATATTTACTCAGTTGATTGTTCAACAGAGAAAGTATTCTTTTAGCAGAGAACAGTGCCATGCCATTTTCTAATTCTGTCATATCACTAAGTGCCATTTGCAAAGCTGATGGTGTCAAAATGCCCTGGTGTTGTTAACTGGATGTAACAAATGGGAATTGTTTCAGAGTGTTTTTCTCAAGCTGGGGAAGAAGGTATGAATTAGATATGTGGCAAAGTGACAGAATTCACAGTTAGTGCATCCTGAGACACTTTATGCCACTTGTATCTCTTCAATATTCAAAATGCTCTTCTCCATATGGGTTTCTATGACTTGCTGTCAGCATCTTTGTCTCTGTGATGTCCAGAAAGCTGTAGGGTTTTACACTTTCACCTGCTTTTCAACAGAAAGTGTAGGGGCTCTCAAACTTTAAGGCATTAGAGAGCAGCTGTTCCAATGGTATTGCATTTTATTACTTAGCACTCTCTTCAGGTGAGAAAATAAAAATAGGGACAGTGTTTGAGGTACGAAAGTATAAAAGATGCAGGGCGCTGAGGTCCTGGAGAAATTTCTAGAAGGGAATACAGGTGACCTTACCCTGATTAGTACCAGCTGTGTTAATTACCCAATGCAGCCTGGCCCTGATGAGCCACAGCTGTAGCCAATAAAGATAAGTGTGACAAAAGGGAGTGGGGGAGCTCCTGAGGGGAGAATCGTGGAGGAGAAAGAACCGTGAGGAAGAGGGAATGTGAGGATGATGAAGAAGGAGGATCCTGGGGAGAGAGGATCACTGCTGTGAGGTCAGTCTGGGTGTGCAGTCAGAGCTTGTTGTTGGAACCTGCGGTCACAGCCTGCACACTGATCCCTGCACACTGATCCCTGCAGTCACTGCACACTGATCCCTGCAGTCACAGCCTGCACACTGATCCCTGCAGTCAGAGGCTGCAAGGGAAACCTGCAGCAGGAGCTTGCTGCAGCCAGAGTCAGGGAATGGTTGGAGTCAGGATGGCTGAGCTGTAAAGAGGAATAAACGAGGGCCTTCTTCATGCTGTGATAAAGAAGAAGTCTGTCTTGGCTCATTCCTACCCTCTAATGAAAGCACTGATGCAACAGAAATTTACTCCATAGTCCAGGCTCTGTTGCTGAAGAAGCAAAGGCCTTCCTCCTGGGGTTTTGATGAATCTTTGGCATGTCCTGAGACAGAACACAGAGAACCTCATAAAGGAAAAAGTGAGCGTTTAACTGTAAATCAAGAGCTGAAAAAATAGGGAAAAAAGTTCTGTCTTTAATCTTGCATGTTACTTAGGAAATTAGCAAAAGTAATATAGTTTTTCATAACTTGGAACCTCCTTAATGCAAGTAATGCAAGTGCTTTTTTTATTGTTAGATTCTCCAAGGGTGATAAAGGTTTTGATTTTGGCTTATGGTCTGTCAGCCAGAAAGGGAAGGGAAAAAAGCATCATACTCAGGGCCAGTAGTGAGTGATTCAGGGGAAGAAATGAGCATAGATGTTTTCAGAAAATACTTCATTTGCACTTTGCAAAAGTAGTCATGTATTGAGTCTAAGGGAGTGAAGTTATTTCAGTGGCAAACTAAAGCAAAGAATATTTTAATTAAATACCCTGGAAGTGTATAAGAGCTTTGTTTTCATATTAGTTGCCTTTCCCAGTGCCCACATATATGTTAACATAATAGTGATATCATGTCTTTCTGCACACACAAGAATAATTCCTCTACTATTAATTATTTTACATCAGTCTCTTCATTCAGCTTAAAACAATGATGCATTTTATAGCAATCTAAAAAAGTCATATACACACATATATATGTAATCTTTCTTTTTAGGTGGCTCAACTCATAAGATTCAACCCAAAGCCTAATACTGTAAACGTGCCAGGGCTTAGACTCAGTAACAGCTTTACTGATTATGTCATCTCATCTTAATACACTTATCCCAAGGCTTGGAAGTTAAGTAGCTGTTCAGTGTTATGCTTCATCAATATTTTGTGTGTTGTATGAATTATCTCAGTGATTATGCAGCCTCAGAGATTAGGGTCATGCAGTCTTAATGAATAAATTATAAACTTATGTGAAAATGGCCACAGTTTACTATTGCTCAGTACCAGCAGAACATGAAAGGAATGTATTTCTTGTTTAAGGGCAATTGTCAACAGGTTGTGTGCATCATTAGACCAAGTTCCACACTCTCCCTGACTGAGTTGTCTGTTTTGGCAGAAAGCAGAAAAGTGTGAACCTGGCTTGGTTTTTGCACATTTCTGTCGTTTTTAATTAAATGGCTTAAAGCCCCTTGTGATGACAAGTGCTAACTTCCTTCAGATTTACACTGTGTTGTCATCTAGAGAAAACTGGAAACAATTTTGTCCAAGGGAAAACCACTGAGAAGTGACAAGTTGTACTGGCCTGCAGGAACTGATCATGTTAACTCCCTGGAGGGGAAACTAATGCGTGTCATTGTGTTACATGTAGTGAGTTCAGCCTAGAGGGAACAGGGCTTGTTTAATGTGTTTTAATTTGCCAAAACATAATTGCAGCATTCAATTTTGTCTATGACTGGTAAAGACCTTAAATTTATAAGTGACTGTTTTTTCAATTTGCAGTTTTAAACAAATTCAGTGCGAAGAAAGATCAAAGGATAAATCAGTAATATTTACTATAAACAAACAACAAAATAATGGAATCCATGCAACAGGGTACTGAAAAAATGCAAGGAATTAGCTGTTTTCATGTCCAATTTCATATGAAGGTTTGTGACCTAACATGTACTTTCTATATATCAAACAAGGTACTTCACGGTATTTAATGAAGTTATTAGCTGGAAACATTGCTTCTAAATAGAGATAGATCTGTAAAACCTTCTCCTTTGCAGAGCAGAGATAGTCCTGAGTGGATGAGATACTTAGATGAAACCAGAAAAGTTTCCTTTTCTGCCTCAATTTCTATGTTGCCCAACAATATCCAAAGATCCCAATTGGTGTAACTGTAAAATGGAAGCTTCTGTTCATATTTTCTTTGCCTTGCCTGCTTGGATTTTAGTAAACTTCATCATAATAGAAGCCCATCCTTCATCAGTGAGACCTACAAGTAATTGTGAACTCAGTTACTCAAAATATTTCTGCTGTGTAATAATCATAACCCAAGGTAATATCAGTATTTAAAATCTCTTCAGTGTCTGCTCCTTAACAGAGGACTCATGAGGTAGAAGTGCTTCACTGCCACACTTTTCTTTGTTCTTATAAGGAATTTTCTTGTCAGGATTTACTGAACATTCAGTGACACTCTCAGTGCTAATGTCTGTCTGTAAAAGATGGTACCACTCAAGCTTCCAAGGCATCACTGTGATTTTAACTAGTATGTAAATAATTCCAGATTGATTTAAGAACAGGGAAGTAAAAAATTATGAAATACACAGTTAGAATTGAGTGCATAGTTCTTAGATTAGAAAAGAATTTATGAAATTAATCTGGAAGGACAATTCTGACCCCCTTGGCCATTACCCTTCAGGTCACAGAGGAACTCCCCTCACCCATACGTGTTCTGTTTTGATGCACCACACAAAATGTAACTGAATACTCCCCTAGAAAGGCAAAAAGTTTACACATAAGCATCTTGCTGACCCTTGTGGGGACAAGTTCCTCAGTGTCTCCCAGGAAAGGAAATCAGATCTAGAAATATTGAAAAACTGAAAAAGCTACCCTGTAAATATTCAAGATTTCTTTATTTTAAACTTTTTGTGTTGGTAGTTTCTTACCACTGAGGGCACTTCTAAGGAATTTAACCTTAAGGATTTCAGTCCAGTAGATTTTGTTTTTTATTTCCTAAAGTTTCTAAAGTTTTCTAAAGTTCCTAAGTATCCAATTAAACACTATTTTTAATATATCAACTGGTAAGAACCAATGACATCAATGAGACTTGCATTTTTATGCATTTCATAGTAGCTCTATCATTCAAATGGATGGCTTTAATGCTGTATTTCCACACAGATTTCCTGATTTACATGTGGACTAGAAGTACTGTGATAATTTTTAAAAGACTTTCCGTGGAAAAATTTGTCTAATTTACAGCGTCAAAGGGAAGTACCAAATCCTTTAACTGTGTTTGATCACAAAGAAATAAGCTGCATCTGCAAAAAGAATGCTTTCAACATTTCTAATTAAGTAGCTTAGGAGAAAATATGCAGCCATTTTGTAAGTACCACACTTCTTACATAAATGGCACTTGAGATCAGCTGCACGCTTAGTCACACGAGTCTGTGAATAATTCATCAGAAGAGAGCGTCACCCTCCTCAGAAAGAAAAGTCTTGCAGTGTAAGTAATGTTATCAGTGGTTGTTTTCTTTCCAGAGCCTCAGGGAAGAGGTGAGCCACTGAAAAACTCCCATGTGCCACAAGGAAGGTTCTGGAATTTGCATGACAGAACATGGATTTGGTGTGCAAACAAGACAGTTATTGTCAATTGAGCATTTGTACCCCTGGAGATATCATGTCACTTATTTGCTTAATCAGGAGCTTTTGAAGATCTGTGTCTATTTTTTTCCAAACATTTATAACATATCTTTATCAACTATTTCCTCTGTATAAGGTCTGTATAATATCACAGGGAAATGCTGTTTGGCTCACAGTTTGTCAAATTGGCACTGAAGCTGTCTATTAATTCTGTTTTAATTGATATATCATTGGGAGTTTTTGAACTATACCTTCAAGATCTGTATTGATAATACAATAGATTAAAAAAATGTCTGGAAAAAAGTATATTGCATTTTGAGATGTGCCAGCAGTAATAACTGAGAAAAACTGTTGTGCTGATTGGGAGAAATTAAAATTACAGTGATCTTAAACAAGCATGAAAACTTGGCATCTATGCACTGTGCTCCAATACCACTCTAATTTCTTGATGGAATTTCTTGATGCTTTGAATATCACAGTCAAAAAGCCATACAAATTTTAAAAAATATTTAGACACGTTCTGAGATGAAAATGGAGTGTGACAGAAATGGCCTTGTGGTGTGCCTGTTCCTTACAGGTACTGTTGCTAAAATATTTGGTGTACTGGAGGACTAACAGGGCTAGTGCAGTCTGTATTTGCATGATTGCTGCCAAGAAAATATTTTGAAGGAGTGGGACAAATTTATCAAACTACAGAAGTGTGATAATAGTAAGAACAATCTCAATTTTTGAAGACAAGCATTACCTAGCATGTATGAAATGGCCAGGAGCAAACAAATGAAAACAAGCAGTTCCTGGCAGTGAGTATCCAGAGGCACAGCCTGGAGGGCAGCTGGGTGTGCCCTCTGGCAGGACATGGTGCACCAGGGAGGTATCTGAGTATTCCAGAGGGTACTGCAGACACACAGCGCTGGGCAGTGTGTGCAGAAGGCAATTCCGTGGAGCTCCTTTTGCCATCACTGGGCAGTGTGTGCAGAAGGGAATTCCATGGAGTTCCTTTTGCCATCACTGGGCAGTGTGTGCAGAAGTGAATTCCATGGAGTTCCTTTTGCCATCACTGGGCAGTGTGTGCAGAAGTGAATTCCATGGAGTTCCTTTTGCCATCACTGGGCAGTGTGTGCAGAAGGGAATTCCATGGAGTTCCTTTTGCCATCACTGGGCAGTGTGTGCAGAAGGGAATTCCATGGAGTTCCTTTTGCTGTCACTGGGCAGTGTGTGCAGAAGGGAATTCCATGGAGTTCCTTTTGCCATCACTGGGCAGTGTGTGCAGAAGGGAATTCCATGGAGTTCCTTTTGCCATCACTGGGCAGTGTGTGCAGAAGGGAATTCCATGGAGTTCCTTTTGCCATCATGGGGCAGTGTGTGCAGAAGGGAATTCCATGGAGCTCCTTTTGCCATCACGGGGCAGTGTGTGTCCGCAGGGCTTGGCAGATGTGTAATGGCAGAATGCAGTGTCCCAGTGCTGCACAGCCCTAACTGGGCAGTTGATCAAAAGTACTGCAAGTGTGGCAGAATTTTCTGTCTGGGGTTACTGCAAGGAAATGAGAATTTCTATCACTCCAGAAATGATCAATCGCTGTAGTTGCACAGTGAATTTGTGTACACCACCAGAAAAACCACTTGGTTCTTCATGCCTTCACAACAAGCTTTGCCTGCGTCCATCCCTGTGCATGAAAGGTGTTGTATATTTTTGCAGAAAACTCTTTTTTCTGACTATCTGGTGAAGTACCTTGCTCTTAGAATAAGAGCTCCTCCACAAAATTTGACCCATTTTTAACTTACAAACTTTTTTAATGTCACTTTACTTTTGGGCCTTTTATAATTAGGCGCTTATATGTCCTCTTAAATATTATTTACAAGTTATAGTGAGGTGGGATGACTTCCCATTGTATTTCTTATCTCTCTCCAGGTCACCATAAGAAATTGTTTGTAGGATTTATTGAAGCTTTAAGCTTTCAGTTCAACCTTTTAAAATTTGTATCAAGTCAACATTACTTTTTTCTTCTGTGGGCAGGGATCGGTCTCACAAAAAATATTGCCATTCAGGGAAGAATAGTTTGGCCTATAGAAACCTTCATCAGAGTGCTCTAGAAGGATCTATAGACCCTAAATTAGTTGGCTCTTATAGCACCTCATGTGGCAAGTAGCACTCTTTACCTTCAATAAGTAGATTTTTTTTCCAAATCATTCCCCAACTGGCTCAGATGAAACTGTAATTTCCAGTGCTTTATGTGTGTGGGCAGAGCTAAGCTGCACCTGGGTTGAGAGAAGCATAAAGAAAATCTAGATGACAAAATGCAAATTGCATTTGTGCTGTTTTCTAGTCTGCTTCCTCAGTCATCTGAGGTCTACAGATAAAACTGCATTTTAGTACATAAGATTTTTTTTGCTTAGCTCACATAGTTTGTAGTCTTTCATTTCAAGAGAAGTGAATGTAACTCTTCAAAGGCTCTTTAGGGACTCTTTGATGTGTGTCATTTATATCCATTTTGGGCTGAGATTTTACAGGAACTCAACCCAGAGTTTGGAAGCAGCCATTGAGGAAAATTTCACAGGATCATCCAAGTGATAGTGGCCGGTTCTAAGTACTTTTATTTGAGTTTCTAGTAGGTTTCTCTGCTCAGGTGACTTGAGATGATTGTATAAAATCATATAGACCAGACACATGAAAATGTTTAAATTTTAGTCATCGCACTTCAGAATCATCTGGATAGCCAATGGGAAGCAAATAATGAGGGAAGTTTCCCCAGATTTCCCTCTAATGCATGAAGAGTGAAAAGAGAAATAAGGGACAGCAGAAAGTGAATAATACATAAAACACTTGCACATGGATCAAAGAGAGAAAAGAGAAAGTGGTGAAAAACAGGGAGAAGGGTTTTACCCTTTGCTGCTTATCTCTGTAGAGGTGTTCAAGGTTTCCATAGAAACATGAACATAGACTGAATTTGGGGGGAAATAGAATTTCTTCCATTTCTCTTTAACTGCTATAAACGCCATACAAAAATTGATGTGAAATTTGTTTTGCGTAACTAGAACAGGTACTTGCATGAAAAACAAGTACTGAAGCAAATTAATCTATTGAGCCTCATGGTAAAACTATGGATATAGGTTATTTTTACATGCCACTGGAACAATTTTGGTCATAAAGAGAAGCTGAGTGGCACCAGGAGTTAAAATGGAGTTCCTTCAGCAGGTGATGAAGTTACATTCTATCAGTTAAAGAGATTTCTTGAAATAATATATCTACAATTTCTACTCTGTGCAAAATAATGATACTTTAAAGGAACACTCCTCTCTTTTTTTGTCCTTCTGCAATGTGTAATATTAGCTTTTGTTAAAAGAGACTGTGCATATATTATGGTACTTTGCCATCTAATGATTAATACCTAGAAATGGATTAAAATTAATTAAAAATAGGCAGCTATGTAAAATTACATACAAAGCAAATGTTGTTTATAGCTGGTGTCTAGTTTTGGGGGTTTTTTTAGGGTTGTTCCATGTATCTATAATTAGTTCAGATGCTCATAACCTGAAGAAGCTGACAGTTATTTAGGCAATATCACCTCTCAGTACTGTCAGTGTAGGGAAGGGTTTTTTTAAATTAAATTCATGAGTAAGGGCTGACTTTAAAAGCAGGCCCGACTTCCATAAGAATGTTAGTTAGCAATTAAAAGTGTTCATTATGGATGGACACTTTGCTCAGCTGTGATCTACAGGACAGCTCCTGTGGAATGTGCCCGGTTAAAGAGCACCTTCCCAGTCTGATTTTAGAGAGGGAGTCTGTGTGTGCCTACAGTAAAATATGGAACTGAGTGTGTCTCCAGGGAAAGGCAGACACTCTTCATGTCAGAGAGCAGGCAGGTACTGCTCTAGAGAGGAATGTGGACACTGCAGGGCTGAGAGGGTGGGGATGACATTCCCAGTCCTTGTTCAAAGGATTTTTTTCAGTCATTGGACATAGAAATTGGTGATTAAAAAAAAAAAAAGGCTAGGAGCAGATTATGGGATTCCCTCTTCTGAAATGAGAGACAGGAAATGAGGGGCATCACTGGTACAGACACACATATCTGGAGTGTGGGGCAGAGGGATGAGCAGATGAGCAGGGCTGCTGCCAGGGCTCTCCTAAAGCCCGTTCTCAGGCTTTAATTCAAGCCCAGCCCAAGGTGCTGCTCAGCCTTTGTTCACTATCAGCTGTTGGAGGCTGTCCACCAATGGCATCACCTATTCAGTGAAGCATGGCTTCATCGAATTTTGACATTGACACGTGTGAAACACAGCTCTGTTAGTGGTTGAAAATAATAGTCTGGATGATTTTGGGTCCAGAGTTTTAGAAGTGCAAATTTTGGTAATTCAGTTCTCTGTAATCATGGCAGCTTGAAAATTTCAGTGATGTTTCTCTTGTTGATTTTCCCCTTTATTTTTATTTCACTTAAAAAGAAACAAGCCTCCAGTCTACACTAATAATTAAATAGATGCAGTTATTTCTATACATATAATATTTTTCATAAGGAAAAATTTGTACTTAGAAGTACATGCTTTGAAAAAAGTATCTGTTGAAAACTAACATATTAATGAAAAAATATTGAATAAGAAGAGATTTCTTGAGATTATGCCTAAAAATATCAACAATTATTAACATTTAATATTCAGGAATTATATCTAATAATTTACTTTTATTGTGATGATTAACTACAAAAATTTCCTTTACCCTTTTAGGATGTCTAGTATTCTTCTCTTGTAAGCATTTTTTGTGCTTCTTTTATTTTTCTTCTTTAAGAATATTTTAAAAACAAAATAAGTAGCTCACAGTGTGCATATTTTGGTAACATTAATACTGTAGCTGATACAAATATTCTGATTTAAATTCTTTTCTGTGTCAGTGGAATTATTGCAATCATAGTTTAATCTGTGCTGTTGGTCAGGCATCTACAAAGTCTGTAAAAAGGATCTCTGATTTCCATGCAATGTGAACCAAGGTTAGTACCTCATAGTCACACCAGAAGAATTAATGTACAATATTTCATACTGTGCTGTTTCCTGAGTAATATTGGCAGAAAACCTCTGGCTCCAGCAGGCTGGAAGCTTGAGTGCTAAACTGGGACACTGTTCTCATTAAAATTATTTTAATTATACCTTTCATTAGCAATATAATGAATAAATATAAATTAAAACCATGAAATAGTGTTTAGTGTTGCTCTAAACAAGAAGGGAGCTGCCAGTTTCTAGTGAATACAGCTTGTTGAATTACTGGAAAATACAAAATACTGTGGGGATGACGGCTGCCCCTTGCCTGCCCTCAAATAGGGTATCTCAGAGCACCCACAAAATTATCTTAATGCAAAAGGCCTGCCTGACTCAGCACACCTGACACTCTCCAATGTGATAATACTATTTGCTTAAGTTCTTCATAGCAGAAACCTTTTATATATAAGTGGAAAACAAATAATAAAGCATAAATTATGATTGAGTTTTTGCAAATGTCAACAAATAAAGAAATATTAGGAACAGTTAATAAGGAATACCTTAACTTAAAAAACATCTGGTGTTGAAACTATTGTTTAAATGTCTGTACCTGTGGTGGTTATTGCACACTTAAGCTGTCAATATCTTGAAGATCTGAAATGCATGGTTAAAATATTCTCTTCATATGCATGGATTTTGAATATAAGAGCATAGATGCACACAAGAAGAATTTCTTGGAGCTGTTTCATGTTTTATTAAAACACACTTCAGTATGCTTCCTATTACCCAAGAACTTGACTCCTGTTCGCTCTACATATTTCTAAAAGAAATTTATTTTATTTTAATGTTCACTTCTTTAACTCATCCCCAGCCATATTCTCCAGTTTTACATGCCCCTGTACATAGTGAAAGAGCTGTAATCTGAGATTATATCACATGTTAAAATCCATAGACAGGAAATCCTTCCTTGGTAGTGAATAAGATTAACAAACACAATAACCTGGGTATGATGTGGGATTAGCAGGGCAATCTATTTTTAAGCATTAGAGCTCTGCTATCATTCCATTCCTTGAAAACACAGAAGAAATTGCTTCTTATTTTGGAACAGTCTAAGCCTTGAGAAATTAAAATTTAAAAAAATAAAAAGAGAGAGGGGAGAAAGAAATCCTTTTTCTTTGGGCTGCAGCTAATTTGAACTCTTGAAGTTTCCATAAATACTGTTTCCTTAATAAAGAACTGATTGATTGGTTCTAACATCCTTCAGAGACTTAAGACCTTGTTTTATAGACCTTTGCTAGGGAATTTATTCCCTGGTTTAAATCTAAAAAGTCCAGCTGTTTCCAGTGTGGAATTCTTAACGACTGAAATATTGGATTTATTTGGTAATGATAAATAGGACAGCATTTGTAGCATTAGGGGAAAATTAATTTACCAATCTGCAGTCATAGGCCTCAATCCCACATTTCAAATTCATGGAGACCATTTATGTGAAAGTCAATGCCGGCATTTTACATCATTAAAATGAACAATATGATCCATGGGATGCCAATATAACAGCTCTCCAGGACCTAAAAAATTTACTAAGAGACTTACCATCTACTCTGTTGTTGAAAATCCTTGGAAAACACTTTCATGAAGCTCCTACATATTTTTGTTTTAAAGTAGGGGCACAGGTGTGTGGGTTCACAGTTGAGTGTTACTGTTATGTTGCTTAGTAGTAAATAAACTACATTTTTTACTAATAACTTAATCTAGGCCAAGGTTTTTAATTTATTATGACATTAGTAACAGATGTCACTTGATATCCTGCTTATTATCAAAAATGTGTTAGGAAATAAATAATACACTGCACATTTTTCATCATAATAAGGTTGTTGTGTATATCTAAAAAAAATGTATTTTTGTATGAATTTATTACAGTTACAGGATGCTCTGGAGGATGATATTAGACAAACTGGTTTTCCAAACAGAAATTACTTAAGTGAAGTCCTTGAAGGCAGTGACACAATTTCATTAATTTTATAAGCATTGGTTTCAGTGAGCATTCATTTTTCACCAATTTATAGATCTTTTGAGAGAGGTTTTTTCCTTGGAACTGTGATCAGGGGAATGTGAGCAGCATAATCTCCTGCCACATGTGACTGTGATCATGGGAACAGGGTTTGAAGACTTAAGGCAAGAATACATCCACGCACATTTCAGGTATAAATACATCCATCCTGCTACAAAAACAGGGTCTTTCCTAGAAGAGGTCTGAATCTCTCCATTTGTTATCACTGTTACTCTTATACATGGAAAATTACCTTTTAGTTGGTGCCACTTTTGAATTGGAGCAACATCTCTGGGCAAATATGTGGCATTCATCACATGCAGGCAGCTACACTGAAACATGGTCATGCACACCTCTCAGTCCAAGAGCTCCTAAGGGTGTGTTAGTTACAGCTGCACAGAACTGAAAAGTCATAGAGTTATAAGATCAGATATTTATTAGCTAATTTTTTTCTTGATTTCTTCTTCCACTGATGAATATCCCACACTTTATATTGAGAATTTTGTTTTCACTTTCTAACCCCTCTTCTTCCCCCTAAACCACAAATCAGTGAAGCATGCTACAATAAAATTGTCAAAGCGTCTGTTGTATGCATTTCTGATTTAAAATAAAAAACAAGTATATATAATCCAAGTCAAACAAAATCTTTATGTAATATATGTAATTTTGCAAGTAATTAATTAATGTATCTTTTCCCTTGGAGAAGCAAAAGTATGTCTCAATTATGTATCAAAGGACTATGTTTATCAAAAAATACTTTCCTAAATCTAGTATATGGGCTTTATGACTAAGGTGCTTTATAGCTAAGTAGGTAATGACTAAGCCTGGCAAGGTTATAGGTATAATGTTATCCACATAAAACTGGAATTCATCAGGCTGAAGCTTTAAAATTTTTACGTAGCTTCAGGAACAAGAAAGTCTATTTTTCTCAAATAAACTATTGATTTACCTTATGGTTGCTGATTGTATTATAAATTATTAGGATCCTCTTTCAGTGCTTATACTCGAAGAGTTAGTTGTGTTAGCAAGAGCCTTATGGAGATTCGGTATGAAATAACAAAGGAAACTAAAGTTGCAGCAAATAGATCTGTAAGCTCTAGGTGCTCAGAAGCTTAAATTCTTGCTGTCAGAACTCTATGGACCAAAAATATGAAACTGATGTTGAGGTTTGTGCTGTTGATCACAAATCTTGGTGTGTATATATTGGACTTTGGGCAAACGTAGAGTTTCTCCTTGAGCTCCCCAATTTCTGACTAATGATTTTTTTAACTGATGATTTGACAAAATTGATGAGAAGACAAATTCGAAAGTAAATAAGGTTGTTGCAAAATGTCTGTCTTTATTGGAAGACTATAAGCCAGTCTTCTCCCTGTCAGAGGTTTAGGAAAGAAACCCACAACTAACAAACCCAAGCCCATTGGGTTTAATATTGCCATTAATATTAAACTTGGCAAGCATTATAGATAGATAGAAGTTTAGCTGCAAAGCATAAGTTGGTTATTTCTGACCTATGCTAGTCAATGTGAAATAGACACTACAGAAGCTGCATTCAAGCCAGGAATCAATCAGAATTTTAATTAGTGCCGCTAACTCTATTTTATATGAGCAGTTTCCATAACTTGCTCTCAGAAGGACAATTCCTGCACTGGCTTTTCAACTCCGTTTGTAGTCCTGTCATCCAATCCAGATGGCTTATTTAAGCTTCCATGTTGCATTTTCTGGGCCTGAAGGTTCACATAACTTGCTTTTTATGAAGACTACAGGCATTTCACCATTTAGAAAAAGAGAAACTTAGACTGAAGTAACCCATGTTGAATATTTTGTAGACTGAAGGGCAGTGGAAAATTAAAGACTCAGCAATTACTTAGGAAAATCCATCAGCGTCATGGAACTTGTTGATACTTGTCCCAGATTAATTTCACAAATTGTAATGAAAACAACACCGCTAATAAGCAAACTGCAGTGGGATTCAATGCTGAGACAATATGGCTGATGGTCAGAAGTGCTGTGTCCTTGCTTCTCCCAGTATTTACTGTATGAATTTGGTAAAGTCACTTGGCATTTCTGCATTGCTGCTTCCTTATGAGGCAGGTGGTGCTGGTTTATCTTGTAAAATTCAATGAAGCCTATTGACAAAACAGCCCAAGCTTTGTGCTAAATAATGCTTACTGTTCAGCTCTTCTGTGGTGCTTCACAAGTGTGAGAGGGAGAGCTGGAAAACTGAGCTGGCATGAAAGTGTGTGTGGCTGTAAAAGGTACAGCATCAGGTGGGCTTCCCTTTGAAGGAGGAAGTGAGGACTTGAAATATTCAGGAAGAAAACTGAGATTCAAGGTAGAAACTCAGGTTCTTTGTAAGCATGAACAAAAACATGGTAGAGAACACAAATAAGTAGTACTGCAGGTGATTTCTTTTTTATGGAGGATGTTTCTGATATTCTTATTGTGGATGTGCCCCTGTTGTAAAGTAGAGGATACTAGAGGAATTTATTCTATATCTACCACACTAAATCTGATTGTTCTTCTGTGCTTCTATCTAAAATAACAAGTATTTTCATACTAAAACTGCTGCAGTCAAGCATCCCAACTATTAGAATTTTATTGGGTTGAGTTTGCAGTTATTAAGTCAAGTGTAATCAAATTATCACACTTTTAAAGATTTTTGACTTGGGAATGCCTGAGTCTGCATTGGTGTTTCTATCAATACTGACACATGCTTGTTTTAAATGCATGAACCTCTTTAAGTTTAGGGACCTTTTCTGTCTCGAAGAGATCATCTGTGATATTATTTTTACTGATTTTCTGACTTCTCATGACCAGGAATCCATTTTAATGACAATTATGAATCTGGGAAGACAGATTAGCATTAATAAGGAAATAGGTTAAATATTCAGTATGTTGTATCTGTCACTAAATAATGGCATATTAACATTTTTAGCGAGTCTTATAAAGCAGATTTATTGTTTTATCTGTGTCTTAATTTAAGGTGTTTTTTGTTGTCATTATAAGGTAGATACATATAATCATTTTATCTCTGCACTGATATATAAGGAGATAGTGTAAAACTTTTATAGTGACCGTGTTTCACATTTTTACCCTATAAATTGCAGAGCTGGACAGACTGTGGGTGATCTTGAGGGAAGAATATTCATAAGCCTGAAGCTTTGAAATTCTTAAAATCCCATCTAAACTTTTCCCAGTTTTATCTTTAACAAAGAACTTAATGGAAAAGCTATGCAGGAATAGCAATAAAGAATACATTGCAGTGCATGACATTCCATTTCCTTGGAGCTGGGGAGATTAATGAACTTGCCTGTAGGTTGGTGCTACCTCTGGTGTTACAGAAATAAAGTGCCCATAACTATAATGCAGACTCTGCCTTGGTCAAAGGCAGCCTTCCTTTCAGATAGGTTCTTTTGGATCATTTTTCTTTCTGGTTTTCACTGTATTAGCATGCCAGCATTTTAAGGATGTTAAAGAGTAATTGATTCTAGCCACAAAATGTGGATTTAATTTCATTCATGTGAAGATTAATCCCTGAATATTCAAAATCGGGTATCTAAGGTTAGGTACTTAAAATTTAGATACATAAATGTGTGATCTGATTTTGAAAGTAACTCTTGAAAAGAAATTAACATTTAAAATTAACTACCTCTGAAATGGCACATTATAGCTATGGTATGAAACTCTAAGGACTACAGGAAGGGAACATGTTGCTTCCAAAGGCTTAGAAATTAATCAAAATAAGCTAGTGAGGATGAGGTTCAAGGAAGTATTTCCAACATTAAGTTATAATTAGACATCACATTTCCACAATTCTCATGTGGGATTTTTATTTTAATTTTTTATTTTAATGTTTTGTCCCAATTTTCCAATTTATTTATTTATTATTTTTAAATTCAGTGAACTTACTTCCTTTTACAATCTGTAGTATATGAACAAGATTTCCAGGCAGGCTTCTCATGTTGCTCTTGAGCAATGTTCATTGCACAGCTTTTTGTAAACTCTGTGTTGACTTCACCTGCAGGCCATTAGGGGAACCTCTTTCCCTCAATGAAATTAAGAACATTTTAAATGTCATTTTTAGTATGCAATTGGGAAAATAGTATTCAAATATGTACAAATAAGTTTAAAAACTTACCTTCTAGGCATGTAACTTTTTCTTAATTCAGTTCAAAACAAAGTTCAGAGTGTCCCAGATGGTAAGTAAGGTGTGTTGTCAGCTGCTCTCTGGATGTTTAAAGAGAAAGAGGGTTTTTTTATATTTTTATGATCTATTGGGTATTTTCCTAAGAGATGGGAATTTACTTTTCACCAAACAAACCTTTACTTGACTAAAACTCAGCACAACTGCAACAGTTGGGAACGTGATTTCCCCATCTAGGCTTTTTTGAAATAAACCAGCAAATCATTTAGATTTTTTCAGTTTCTCGGTTGTAGTGGCTATTTTTTTTTCATTTTCACCATGGCTCTGCACATATCAGGATCCTCCAGACATAGAAATGTTCATTTTTCCACATTTGAAATTAAGAAGGAAGAAGTGAGAGGAAAAAAATTATGATGATTTGTGTGAGAAGTCAGTGAGTTTCTTTGAAATATTAATAGCAAAATTTTAGAAATTTTGAGTGGATTAGATGGACTATGTTAAATATCTCTGTTCATATCTTGTACTCAGTGAAGACTCAAAAGTGAAAATAGTAAATATCATGTTTTTCATTTCAAGAATACTATTTTAGGAAAGAAAACTACATACAGCTGAAACTATTGCATGTTGTTTTATCTCCTTAAAAAAGCAAAGCCTTAGCAAAGCCTTATCCCAATGTATCTCACCAGTAGGAGAGGGGATATATAAAGGAAGAAAGTGCACAAAAACAGACACAGGGCTCAGATTATTCGAGGATGCCTGGGAAGAGTTAAATATTGCTGTAATACTCTCGGAAGACAATAAATACAAAGAAAATGCATAGAATAGTATTGCAGGCAACAAAGTTTTCCCTTTATTTTACTTAATAGCAGTGGGCATCCCTGCACTGGAGCAACCAAAGAGCAGAACAAACATTAGAAGGCCTTTCACAGCTTTGTCTGGGACCTTCCTTTCTTATGACACTCTCCTGAAATAGTAAGAGCTGCAATGAGCATGCAAATTATCAATGCTGAATTAGTCACACATATAAAATAACCCTTAATGTACTTCTAGCTAAGGATTTTATTGACTTTTCAGCTACAAAATAGTCTGCAATGAATTTATTCTTAGCATACAAATGCTTTTTGCCTTGAAGTATTCTTATCACAAAGCTTCAGATTTATCATTTTTCCACCTTATTGCACATTATAGGAACCAGGTATGCCTAAAAAAAGTTCAGCTTTCATCCTTCAATGAGTTAATTAGGCTAAAGTAAAAGAGAAGCATTATCGAGGTGTGGAAATGAATTTGTTGTCTTTTTTCCATGAAATCAGGCACATCATTACAGAGCTGAGTGCCAAGATGTTAATTTCCTTGCTCCACGAGGATTTACAGGCACTGCCAAACTGTCTGTTCTTATCAAACTTTACTTGGTTGCAAATGAACAAAAGATTTTAGATCAAATTTCACTGTTTAAAGCAATTTGATTAATTAGTAGACATGGATTAGATAATGGAATATAACTCACACTCTAAAGCATGGAATAATAGCTTGTAAAATTACTGAGGAACACGAGAAAAAAATTCTTAAAATTTTGTACCTCTCAGAATTTCTACTGCTTACTAATACTGTGAGGTACAAAATGGAAATATATAATTAACTTTTCTCAGGTTTCCAAGAGGCATCATTATTTCTGCCTATGAAAAAAAAAAAAAAATAACAGCCCTCTGGCTCTGTATTTCTTGGCACAGCATCCTGCCAGGGGATGTGCCAAGTAAGCCTGGACAAGGTTAGATTTGCACAGCGAGAAGTCCCCAGTCAGTCCCAGCACTAAACACCATGAGATATTGAAGAGACAGAGCCTGAGGACAGCCTGAGTCACAGAGGGCTGTGCCTGGCACCAGCTTTTGTCCTCTCACTGGGATGGGCAGTGTCCCCCTGTGGGGTGAGGGCACAGCACCCTCTGTCCCCCCTGTCCCCAATGCATTTCTGCTTCAAGCCAGAATGTTCTTAGCCCCAGGAAGGGGCATCACACCTCAGGGTTGCCCACAGCCTTTCATAAATGGCCTATGAAAGATAGCAAGACGGCATGATTGGAGGTGTCTGAAAAGCAAAAGGTTTTAATAAAGCTGGAAATAACAAACTGTACAAAACAAAAGTGTAAAAGCTCTGCACAGTGCAGGGAAGACCCACACACCTGCTATCACACCCCAAAAATGCTCTGAGAGTCTCTGTGCTCTCCTTTAAGTATTTAACCATTTAGGAGGGGTTCTTGGTATTTGCCCAACAGAAATAGCTACAGGGCTTGAGTTACGTGTCAAGGATCCAGCAGGTGCCTTGGTCCTGGCACAAGGCAAATTACCTTGAGAAGAGCATCCAAGTTTCTGGTTCTTTGCCTTAGAAGTGAAACAAGGAATGAAACCCAAATCCTTTCCTAATGTGGGAACACCTGCCAGGGTGTGGGGGTGCATTGCTACAGGTCCTTTCTGTCCCCCTGGCTCTCTGGAATGCTGGGTTTGGACAAAAGCCTTATCTCACCCTGTGCCAGCCCTGGGAGGTGCCTGCTGGCCACTGGCTCCACGGGCTTCCCACGCAGACTTCACACACAAACTTCTGCATGGAACAAAGTTTTGCCTTTGAGTCTCCCAGGGGAAGAATTTTGAAGAGTGAGGTATTTACAGTTTGGTACAAAAAGGCATGGCCTGGTAGTTTGATGCTAAAAGGCACTCATAGCAACTTTGGGGAGAGTAGGGTAGTGTGGGGTCTGGGCTGTGGGATGGAAATATTAAACCAACTGGTCCCAGCTTGCTACATCAGAAGATTTGGGAAAATCCCAAAGTCAAGATTCTTAAAATTTCATTAGGGCAGAGAGATTAAGCACTACCTGTAAATTTCTTGGAGCATATGAAATCCCTTGAAAGGATGATGATGATGCCTGTTTGTCTTTTTTCCCCCCAGAGTAATCTCTGAAGGATCTCAGCCAACACAACTGCAAACCCTCCAGCTGAATTGAAGTGTTGGGACTTGAAGTATCCTGCACCTAAAGGGAGAGGAGCATCAAAGGTCGTGTCTCTGTGGTTTTGAGAGTGTGTCTATGCCAGGAGGCCTACGGAAAGGTAGGTTGTAATGCATGAGTGCTGTTTATTTTCCTTTTGTCATCCTTGATATGGCAATTTATATTTTTACATAACTTTGGCAGATATTTCTCTTCCAGAACTGTGGCTCTACACATAGTAGGTCGGTAAATCTCCCTCTTATGGTTAGGCCAAGAAATTTGGTTTTAAAACTCTAAGCAAAGCATATCCTGGGGGGAAAAAAAAGCCTTTTCTGCATGATTGTTTGTAAATAGCCAGATTAAAAAAATTGCTCTAGATTTCCTGTGTGGTAATTGAAACACTGTATACTGTCTGAAGGAATATGCTCCAATGAGAAGGAATTTCTTGTTTCCACCAGGCAAAATCTTGGGTTTAAAGAAGCAGTGTCTTTTGGTTGGCAGAAAGAAGCCTTTCACTACTGCTGGTATGAATGATGTAAATGGAAAACAGACGAGTCTGACATCAGTAACTGGTTGCCATAGGCAGGACTTCTCTCCAGAATCTCCATGATAAGGCTTCCTACTGCTTCTAATTCCTCCGTTCTATTTTGTGTCTTTTGTTGAAAAAGCCCTCATACACTTTTCCTGACAGTTTGGCGCAATCCTGTGCTGCACATCTAAATGATGAGACCAATTTATTTTCTAAGGCAGGCAAATAATTGACTGAAAATATTTGCTAGATTATCCCATAATTTTGATAAAGGGAGTGAGAAGTCTTTGAGCAATTTTTGTAGCAGCTTCTCCTGCTGAAGGAAATAATGTGGAAATGTACCTCTTTGGGGATGTGAAAAGGAGAAGGAAGTACCAAGATTTTCTCTTGTGATGTTGATGATTTGTACAACTTATTTCATGTGCTGCAAGATGCTGATCAGGGAAAGTCCACGTTTCCCTGGAAATTTGATGTTTTTCAGAGCTGATGTAGAGTGAGGAGGTTTGACCTCTTTTCCTTCTATGTCTATTCTGACTGAATGTGCTCTGTCTAAAAATCGTAAAATCTAAATCACTAAAAGAACTTTAGTGATTTTTTTTTCATTTGACTTGCTAATTAGGGAGTTTGAAAACACTTTTAATTATCCCTTTTTGTTTGGGATAGTGTTCACCACTGCCTGTGATTTGAAGCCAGTGGAATAAAAGCAGCAGAGGATTTGTCTGGTTATGGTTTGGAAGCAAGAATAGACTTAGCGTGAAAGCTCTTCCCTTTGATTTGGAGTTAAAGACATCCAGTGGTTTTCATGCTAGTCTGAGAAATAATGTGAAGTCATGCTGTTCCCGCTTAAAAGAATATGGAATATTCTTTCCTTTTTATATTTGAGAATTTTTATATTGTAGTAAATATTTTTTCCAGGTAGTGCCTTAAGAATAACCTTCCTTTGAAATTCAATGGTTTATAAATAAGCAGTTAGACTGCAATGATGAAAAACCAAAATATGTGACCTTTTCTGAGTGGATACTAATATTTATTCAGGGTTATTTCCTAGCCAAGAGTTTCCTACCTAATGAGTTAAGTTAAAAAATTAGTGTCTTACCAGTCAACCAGCAGTTTCAGGACAGAGGTAAGCAGTCAATTACTGTTGTAATGCTTCTGTTGTATATTGGGTCAAAGCAATTTGTAATTATAACTTCTCTTTCAGTTTATGGTATGAATGTCTATGCCATGTAAAACAATTCTGCATGGGTTTATCAAAAATAAAAACATGTCTGGAAAGGCAGCAAACATATTGTAGAAGAGCTTCAGGTTTTCCTGAATTTATTTATGCTGTACAGGAACAACATAAGGTTATTATATCCAGTGGTGCACAAAGAATTCAGGGATCTGGACTCAAGCTCTTTCAATTAGGAACTACTCCACAAAAAGTGCATTGCTAAGAGTTGTACTGGAATATAACAGGATTCAAGTTAGATCAGGTGATTTCAATTGGGAAAAGAGGTTAGAAGAAAAAACATGATTGTATTGCTAGAAGAATTAACCTGATACATGGATGATACAGGTATTTTTTGTAGGGCCTTCATTTGGTGTGAATTTGTAGAAATCTTTACAAAATGCTATTGTTTAAAACATTCATATTTCTTGTACTTCTGTAAATTTTCATTCTGCATCTGGAACTTGAGGTCAGAGCGGCTCAACTGACAATTTGAAGTAATTCCTGATAGACTGCTTGCATTCTGGAAAGTTTGGTGATGGAACTGGCTGTGACAGAGAATTGCTGTTACCCCATTTTTTGACTTCTTTCCTGATGTTTTTGTCTGTCATTTCCATAACTTTCAGATCTGGTTTAAACGCAGGAGAGGTGATGCTTCACCAAAGCAGTGTCTTTTCCTTTCTTTAATTTTTTTTTTCCATATTAAGTTGAGTAACTGTGTGGCTGCCCTAAATTGTGCATTAGCCAGGCTGCTGCTGGCAATGCTTCGTTTCGCTCCTACCTGTATCTGAAGGAGAGTGACATTCACAGCAGAGGCAAAGAGTTTTTCAGCTTTCCACAGAATAGGCCCTGTCTGTAAGGCTTAGACCAACAGCAGCATCAGCCTGTTAGGAGCTGGGATCTACTGCACAGCCATGTAAAGTGATCATGGTGTCTGCACCTCCAGCAGGAACCTAAAGAAAATCATAACCCCACTCATCAGGTCTGATTATTATAACTTTATTGTCTGGACTTGTTCTTAAATCTTTGAAGTGCTTTGGCTCTTTTTCTCCCTCTTCATTTTCAATGGTAGTATACCAGGCTGGAGAAGGCCTCAAGGATCAGCTGCTCCAGAGTTTTCCTGGCAAAATTGGAGTCTAGACAAGATGGCCCTGCACCCTGTCTAGCCAAATCCCAAGTGCCCAAGGTCACTGTCCTGAGGAGGTGATTCCAAAGGGCAATATTTCTCATTGTGAGAATTCCCTGTCAGAGAGCATCTTGAAAATGCACAACTCACCTTCTTTATGTGGGAATGAAAAGTGTTTTGTGCCATGGTCAGAACAAAATGTTCCTTAAGGCACATTGCCTAATGCTGCAAAATGGTAAGGAAATGGTAAGGAAACCACCTGTAAGTGAGAGGATATACACACTGTCCTTCTAGGATCTAAGGGAAGAGAAGGAAAGCAGTGAAATTACAATGACAATTGTTTTAAATGTAAGTTGTTGTTATTTTCATCATGGCCATCAATATATTAGTTTAAATAATAAATGTGTATTTTGGACAATGTGCCAAGTGTGAAAGAAAAAGCTGTTCTAATAGCACATTTTATTGCTGAAATAACTAGTAGAGCTAAGGAAGAAAACTTGTTATTAGAAGAAAAGTTTCAAACAGATCATGCCATGCTGCATTTACAGCAGCTTGGCTTTTGTCAGTAATCAGTTTTTTAAGAGGGTAGATGATTGTGTTTGCAGAAGGCCAAGGAAGCCTACTTACTCAGTCCTGTTCAGTTATCAGCAATGACATGAGGGGTTGTACTATGTACCTGAACTCTCACAAAACTTAGTCTGAGGTTCTGAAATTCAAGGAACCGTCTTCAGGCAAGGAGATTAATGAATATTTCACTGAGACTGTTCTAATGAATACTATAGTCAAAATCCTTTGTTTCAGTTTACCAGATTCATTTCTCAGGCTACTTTGTCTAAATTATGTCTGATTCTAACAAAAGGGGCATTTTCTGTCCTATGGTTGGGCTCTCAGGGCAAACTTAAGGAAAACGTGATTCTCCTACAATTAACATAGGAAAATGAGTAAAGGTTCCTTTCACAGAGCTGCCTGAGAGGAGAAAGGGCCTGTCGGTTAAAGAACTGCCACAATTAAAATGTGTGGTGTTTTCACTTACATTTATAGGTTAAATGCTCCTATATCTTACTCGATATTTCTGTGTAATGTTTAGCAATACAGCGAATGAGTCAAACTACTCTTCAGAAATGGATTATAAAATAGTGCAAACCAGAGACTTCAGTGAGATTCTGAAGACCAAGGCATGGGTTTATGGGCTTATTTTGCTTATTGCTACTTAGGAAAAAAGCCTTTTTTCTTAATTTCTCTCAATATTTCTTTGATGTATTACATTACGTATTCTGATTAATTAAATACATGAGCAAAAATATAAATTTTACTCTGAAAACAACTTGTGTATAGAATAGATTATACTTATTTAATGCATTCTTTTACCAAGATAGGAAAAAAAATTAAAAATCCAGTACTGCAAATCCTTTAATGAGAATTTAGAGTGTATTTTATATTCTAAAGATACTATATCATAGACATTGTTCAAAAATATGTTACCTGTACTTTTTCCTGTTACAGAACAAATATGGGATGGAAATGAAACAAGTTGCAGAGTCACCAGATTGGCAGAGGAAGGCCAGCACAGGCTCATAGCCATGCTGGGTACGCTTGCCTGGTATCTGCTCAGCTGAGTCATTGACCTGGAGCCCTGGCAGTGCAGCACTGCCAGGCCCAGTGGGAACGCTGGCACAATCATATAACCAGGTTTAGGAACTGAGAATTTCAAGTCTGGGTCATGTCAAGTCTGTCCATATCTGTGTGTCCATCCCTCTCCCTCCTCACCAAAAATCATTTTAAGGAAAATGATTAACATGCACACCACCTACACAGATTTCCTCTCATGCTGTAGAAAAATGAAATGAAAAGTGAAATGAAAATTTCAGTTGTCTTAGTTAATTAGCTTATCCTTCTTTTTTCTTCCTAAAGAACTTATTGACCATCTGATTTTGAAGGTGAGTTCTGTGTGTAGAAAATTAGTGGAAGTTTAGCAAGACACCAAGCATTGTTTAAAGGACTTGGGAAAGTCTCTTGTACAAAGGGATCTCTGAAATATATTATTGTTATTATTAGCTTTAAAATATCATTATTTTTAGACTACCTTTCTGGAATCCTTTGAACTCAATCCTAAACAATATATTTAATTACTGCAACAACTGTGCATGCAGTTTAGATGTGTCAGGTGAACTTAGCTTAGTTTTGTAAATTAATTTTTCCTGAATCTTGTTGCTCTCTAAAATCACAGCGGAGTAAACAGAACACATACAGAACAAAAATGCCCAGCCAAGTACTACTTCTGAATAAAATAATCCTAGGAATGTGGGAACTGCTTCAAGCTTCAGGTCTTTTCACCTAGAAATACTAGGAAATATTTTAGCCATTTTTGTGACCACGTGATATTTCTCTTCACAGTTTCAGTAGTGTGAAGTTCAAAAGAATAATAAATAGAGATGGTATCTATTCATAGTAGAATAGTATTCTAGTATCTTCTAGTTTGAAGAAAATAGTCTTTACTGATATCATCAGTTGCGGTTAAAGCAAAACTTATACTCAGATCATTAATGATGCTCATAGTGACAGACAAAGCTCACGGAATAAATAGACAGGAGACATGAAAGGAGACACTGGAAAGGGAGATGGAGATATTGGGTTGTAGCAGAACCAGAAATAGGTTTTGATTTTTACATTCCTCTGACAATATTCTACTATATCACTTTTATATTCATGTGAGTGCTCTGAGGTTTCAGCTGGATTTCTGGGATGCTTATTTTAATACATGGGATAATAAAGTGGGAGATTACCTTAGTGTGGAAAATTACCCAAATAGATAAAACCTCAGCCACGTAATGCCACAGAATCAATTTAAAATCAATAGTAATCTTATTAATTTTACATGATTACTAAAAATACGTGAAAAGGTACTGAACATAATTTTTTCCTCTGCATTATAATGAATGCAGAGAAAAAACAGGGTGTTTTCAAATCAGAACATGAGTAAAGTGTATTTTTACACCTGTGAAGAAAAAAATGGAAGCATTTGTTAATAAAATCTAGGACAGTTCACCATGGAAAACAAGATGCAGATGTTCTCAGATGTAAAGGTGTTGCAATGTGCTCTGCTTGTTGTGTGTGCTCTGGGTTGCTGATTTGCACAACTGAACTCTATCAGAATGAAATAAATGAAGATAGAGGAGTGCTCCCTCAGACAACCAGAACAGCCACTCACTTGTTTTTGCAGGCAATATTAGATATGTGGGCAACTGGATTTTGAAAACCAGTTGAGACTGGAGATATTTGCAGATTTCTGTTGTGTAAAAGAAAAGGAATAAATTCTTTGTTAAGCCACTTGATAAACATGGAAATTATTCTATGGACTCAGGGCCTGTCAGTCACTCGAGTGGTGCAGGTTCTACAGATACATAAAAGCAGATACAGAAATCATTGCAGTGAAAAGTTGTGAAGTGATTTTTGGTTCAACTCTTCCGTTAGTTTGTGCTAGTACACATGTGTTGTAAAGTAGCTTTGTTACAGGAGGTATATTGAAGAACATGTTAAAAATGTTTGTTTCATTTGCTTCATGATTTAGGGATTGTCCTGATTGTTTTAATGCTCCCTTCAAAGGCATCATACACACTGCATAGTTCAATGTTGCAACCTCAAATTCTTGAACAAATAAAAATATGAAAGCCCTAAATATTAAAGAATCTGTTGATTAAGCCAGAGCTTCCAGTGCTTAGAGCTGTGCATATGCACATTATTCTCTGAAAGCAAAACCCTACCCAGATTGTGGAGTACTAAATTTTGGTTGTGTACAAGGGCTGAGAAGGTAGTTCATCATGTTGCTGATGTAAAAATAAAATTTTACAAACAAATGTCCAGTTTATTCTTTATTATCAAGGAAATTCTACAGCAACCAAAAGTAAACCTTTAACCTGATTACAGCCGAATGAATTATCTCTATTTGGAGTACTAAAAGCCAAGGTCTTCATTATTATGGGAAAGAATCTACTCATAAAAGAGATTTAATATCATTTCCTAACTAATTGATGACAGAAAACTTGGTAGAGAAAATTTGTGAAGTCACTTTCTATTTCTTACCTTTGTCAATGTCTCCTTGGGATAGAACAAAAACTGACTTTATCATGTTCTAATCCCTAGAACATTCAGCTTTCTGTTAGAAACAACTTCTGCATGTTTTGACCTTGTTTTTGAGGAATTCTGGATTATATTGGATGTAAAAGTCATCTTTCTATGTAAGAATGGGAAGGAAAGAGAACAAAATAGTCTCTGAAAAATTTTAAATATCTAGATATAGGGGAAAAAGGTTAATTTTTTAAAAAATAACATTAAAAATTATTCTTTTTAAACAACAACAAAATCATTGCAATAGACTAAACAAGCCTGTTTTGACTGAAAATATATTGTTTATTCGTGCTGATGAAGTGTTCTTCATAATGAGGTTAGAGAGGCAGTTAGCCCTTAGTCTCTTATCTCTGTCTGGCTTAGGAGTGGAAATCTCAGTTATTGTGTTTTTCAAATTGAAGTATTTTTTCCATTTCCGAAACAATGATGTTGATCAAGCTGTGAGGTTAGTTGATGACAGTGTACTGTACTGCAATCCCTTCGCAATATTCTTTTTATGATTAGAGAAAACAAACACGGGTGACTTCATGAATCAATAAAGCGTTTTCAGTGTGCCAGTAGCAGTGCTCTGGTCATTCAAGTAGATAAACTCAGACTGGAATATTCTCTGGAAAATATTGTTAAGTGCCACATCAGGTTCCTAACCACCGTGACAAATGCTAAAAAGTCTGGAGAAAGTGTCTTAGCCTACCCTTTGGAATGTGTGTATTGCTTTTACATTTTCATCCTTTATGCACATTTGACATATGCAGCCAGTGGTGTTTTACTCCCTTCTCCTACAAATTAAATAATCAATGGCAATTAGTGATCTTGGTCTTTCTCCCTTTCAGCATGTCAGTCCAGCTACTGAAAAAACTATAGAACTCAACTTTATTAATTTTTGTATCTCTTAAAAAAAAGTATTATTTTCAGTATAGCAACAGAAGTAAAAAAAATGCCAGTTTTGAATTATATGTAATTTTCATTTGTAGCTGCCAGGCACTCCACCTGAGTTTTCTTTGTTTTTAAAGCACTTCAAGTGGTTTTTGTTTCTTTCTTTACAGAAGATTTTCTGAACTCTGAAGAACAAACAGCAACAACAAACCCTAAACAGTGTTTTAAATTGACATTTAGTAAATCACAATTGCTGCATTTCATCATGAACTCTAAAAACAAACTACAAAAAACTTTAATCTTAATACGGAAGATAATATAAGTACAATGCTTTTTCACTGCTTTTTACTTATGCAAGTGTTGATTGTATATTTAAAGGTCTGTTAGTTATTTTATGTTTCTTGATAGTAAAGGCAGATTTGAGTTGTGCTTATATTAATTACAAAAAATCATTATAAAACTCAGGATCATATCCAGCCACAACACTTTTTTAATTAATAGCCTATGTTTTATAAAACATTTTTTAGCTTTTTAATTAATAGCCTAAGATTTATAAAGCTTATGTCTAAACTTTATAAAACATAGAGTATTAATTAAGTTTTTTGGCTATTAATCACAAAAATTGGGCCATCAATTAAAAAAAATTCTTCTTTTGTTCTTTTCTTGAGACTGATGCAGCAATTTATGAACATTTTTGGCAGAGAACCCTGAAAATTTGTTTCATTAATACAGATGCACTTAATATGGGGTTTTCCACTATCTTCTCTATGCTGTGGTGGGTGTTGCTCTATTGGCTGGTTCATTTGTCAGCCGAAGTGCCACACAGAAGGAGAAGTGGCAGCCTTGGAAGGACTTTAGTGGCCCATTAGCACGTGTGTTGTCCTCACAGTGCAAGGAGAGGCTGCACCTGCCCTGGGAAGGACAGGAGTGCTGCTTCTGACACCCCCTGCTCCACTGCATTCTGGTAGCTCTAATGCTTAGTTACTGAAGGAGAAAGGGATCAGAGACCTGAAGGAAATGAGAGGATTCATTTGTTAAATTTGATAACATTGCAGGGGGCAATCCCAGTGACTGCAGTGAAGTTGCTAGAATACAAAAAATCACTCTACTGAAACTTTTACTGTCAAGGGCTCTCTCTGTGGTCGGTCTTCAGCACCTCCTTGTCACTGAGGTTTCCCTGAGCTTTCCTTGAATGCATAAAATAAATGGCATTGTAGGAGAAAGAGAAAACAGGTGATGCTAGATAAGTTTCTCTGTCATCTATTGCAGAGATGTCTAAGCTTTTCCACATGGATTATGTGTGTATAAAATAGATTAAGCCACGCAGAATGCTAAATACTCTGAAACAGGTAGCACATGAAGCTTTGGACTTGGTTCAGTCTAGAAAATGATGTATGTTGGCCTATGCAAGCATACTTATACATGATGATATTATATATGTATGTACCATTGCCATATGTATTTAGAGATATATATGTGGTTGAATTCGTGTGCACGTGGGTAAACTTATTTTGTTGAAGTCTGGAGATTGAGTCAAGCCATTGGTATAATACCCTGTTTTTGTGAGAATAACATGAGAAAGTGGAGGCCTCATATATACATGTGTGGCAACATCTGCTTTTGCCACCCCCTTGAGAAATTAAAATATAACAGGAGGGAAGGAACATCTGTCCTCTGTACATCATCCGTGCAAGCAGCATGTCCTGAGCGGCCCAGAGCGCAGCAGCCTGGCACACTGTGCAGCTCCTGGGGAAACACTGCACAGCAAAGCAGGAAATGTGCTCCTTGCCAAGGGAGCTCCAGAGCTGTGTGAGCCTTCCTTGGTGCTCATGGCCACAGCTCATCCCTGGAACACTCAAAATGCTGGGGCTGGTTAAGGCCGCTGGACCTTGCTGCTGTAGGGTTGTAACTCAAGGAATGCAAAATGAGAAAAGGGAGTTAAATTCCATGGAACAGTCAGATTGTCCTTTCAGGCACTGCTGCTTTGAAGTTCATTTCATCAATAGTAAGACCTGTGTCTTGCTAGAACCAACCTCTTGCATTTGTTGTCCTTTACTGATACAAAAACTAGCACAAAGCCTTCTTTTGTCATTTTCTGTCAAACTTAATCTAAAAAAAACAATTTTTTGTACAACTTTAGTGATTTTGAACATATTCTTATGTTACGTATTCATGTAAGGAGGGATAAAGAAGGAGCAGTGTGAGACAAGTGGCATCAGTGGCCCGTGCACTGTATTGTTACATTAACAGGGTGTGCACATCAGTATCCAAAGGCTGATTCCCAAGAGGAGGCCTTGTCAGTGAAATCTGTGCTCCTGCAGAACATGAGTGATGCCTACTGGTGTTGAACAAGTGGTTGAGGCTATAGTTCCTACAGTATGGGAGGAGATGGAGAGTATGAAAAATGTTCTCCTGGTCCCCTGTGTTGACAATTCTGTGATGTACGTTTGCAGGTCAAATTCCTTCTGGTGAAATAAATTCTTATTTTTTAAATTTTTGTTTAAGAGATCTCCTCAACATCTTCTACTGAACCTGGAAGACAGGAAATTTTTCTTGTGCTCTATTTAAAAACAGAAGTAGATAGATAGACAGATATATATCCTCTTCTCTGCTGTAATTATAACTTCAGATTGGGAATTGCCGTTCTGAATATTACCTTTATATTATTGCAGGGAATAATACTTCATGGTTCTTATAAATTTGGTCATGTTTTTTTGGTAAGTAAATGTGATCACCATTGTGATTTCACAGTTGAAATACAGCTGAAAATTACTTCATAACTATTCTCTAAATCTCAATAGGCCTTTGCATATTTCTGCTGTGCAGGATGTGAAAAGGGACTGTGGAAAACCAAGTATTTTTTGGACTCAGTGACATAGGTTACTGTTCTTGAAGCTGACTGTTAACTTACCAACCTGTTGTCTAAAAAGTGTTGTTTGATTTGCTATCCTTGTCACTGTCATGGAGTTTGCTTTTGGAGTATCTTAAAAAAATTATTTCCAGTGACATTTCTGCATCCTTCTGTAGCCATTCAAAGTTAGATTTGTTCTGAGGCCCTTTGTAGAACAGCGCTGACTGAAGGTCTGTCCCAGGGTGTCTATTTGGTAATTAATAAATCTGACCACAACTCTGAGAGCAGGCACTGGAGGTGTCTTCAGATCCTTGTGTTGAGGTGGCATCAACTTTCCTGAGACATCTTACAGAGGACCTTGTAGGTTCTGGGGTCCTTTTTAATTGCAGTAGGACAGGCAGCTCCAATTCCCTGGCTGAGTAAGTACTCGGTGCATGTTCTGTGCCTGTGTCCTTGCTGGCACAGGACCTTTCACTTTTGGTGACTACAGCCTGATTTCAGGACACATGGGATGAGTCAGGAGCAGTAATGGGACTGGCTGTGAAGTTTTTGGCAAATTTTCTGGCTCAGTCTCTTCCACAGGGAAATATTATTTGCCCATAAAATATAAGATAGACCTCTAGAGTTAGACCTCAGAGAATTTGCTTCTGATGCTTAAATCACAACAGCCCTTTGCTAACATGCAAGTCTCACTCATCTAGTTCTTTTTAGGTTATGTCCAAATGAAATCGTTGAAGACCTCTAAATTTGGCAGACAATTTATTAAAGGAAGCCCTTTCCCTGCTTATATTTTCTTTTTTTTTCCACACTAGAAGATAAACAGGTAGACTCTACCATTTCAAACTCATTACTACATCTTGGTGCTGAAAGCCGAGGCAAGATTTTTTTCACTAATTGTGACAAATAGATATTGGCAGAAGAGACAGGCTTGTCTTGATTCTACAAAATCCAACATTTTTTAATGATCTGTGCGATGTCTGAATATTGAATTTTTAGACAGTAGGTCTTAGCAGCTGAAAGCTGCTTTTAAAAACCACAAAAATGGGTAAAATGTGAATTTCTCAGTAGTATTTATTTTTTCTTTATGTTCTAGCAATTCAACTTCTGCAGGATAAGTACACAGCATTTACAGTGCAACTGATAAGTTTTACTTTCTGAACAAGCTGATGTGTCAAGTATCTAACGGATTAAGAATTTCTTCATAATTTTACAGTAAACTGGCCACACATTTTGGTGAGCACATGAATAGGCAAATATAATTGTATGCCAGAATGGAGGGGTTTATTTAATTTTATTTCTGCCATCACCAAGTAAGGTCTCTGTTGTGATAGGCCCCTGATTGCTCCATTGAGTCCCTGCCATTCTGTCTTCAGCTGGCCACTTAAGCAAAGGGTTAATTCAGTTTTGGTTCCTTATTCTGTCATTGCTGCTTCTTTCCTTTTCTCTGTGATTTAAACAGAATACTTCAGCCTCACAGCTGTCAATCTGTCAGTTTTCATGAGTGCTAAATACACTGGGGAAAAAAGGCAATTTATTACATTTTCACAACTGAGGAAGAATGGATGGCTCAGGAGATTGGTAATGAGCCTGGATGTGGAAGTTACAGATCCAGCATAGAGCTACACATGCTGCTATCAAATTCAAAGATATATCTGCAGAGACATTGCATAGATTGCACCAAAGAAGCTAAAGTTGGAATGCTCTTGATGGGACTTGATTTTCTTGCACATGATTGCAGTAAATTTAAACTGAAACCCCTTGAAGTCCAAGCTTAACAAACAAAATTTTTGTCGTAGGTGCCTTTCCAAGCTGTTCATTCAGCAACCTACTGCAGATGGATCTAGTGCAGAGTCACTTCTCTTGGCTTCAGTTTTTCTTAACAGTCAGCTCGCATACGTGTGATATAAAGTTGATTATTTAGAACATTTTGGTGTATTGTATGATGGCATAGTGCCAGTCCAAAGAAAAGATGTGAGACCAGACTGCCATTCATAAATAACAAAAATTATATTTTCAAGGAAATGTTTAAATTTTTTTTCCCCTGTGGAAAGTTGAGTTTACAATATTTTCAAGACTTTTTTGATCATATTATTAGGGATTTTTTAATGCCTAAATACTGTCTAACAGAAAAAACGAAATTTGTTCATAACCAGAGTTTGTAGTGGGAAGCTGTTCAAACAAAAAAAACCCCAATAGTCGTCTCTTGCATGTCGAGAGTCTTCAGCAAATGTGTTGAATTGCACTGCTTGTTTCACTCAGATTTAATGATGTCCAGGCTCCAGTTATTTCAGTCCAATGAAGTGTTTGTTTATCTTTCACTGATTTATGTAGAGCCTTGTGAAATTAAAAATAGGTTGAAAATTAATAGATGGTAACTTTTTTCATTAGAAGTGTATGACACTCTCCTAACAGGACCTTTCAAGTGTTTTAGCAGTGTCTTGACTTACAACTAATTAAACAATATGGATTTTTCCTAGATAATAGATTTGGAGTGCATGAAAGCTAAATAATGCTCATATGCTGCTATTTTCTATCACCTGAAGGAATTCTCTACCAAAAACCAAAACAGAAAAAAAATCCCACAACCCTCCCAAACAACAAAAAACAAACCAAAATAATGATTAAAAACCCCAAATAACTTACTGTAAAAAAAGAAAAGCTTCACCCCCTAACCCTTCAGCAAAACCATCTTTACTCTTGTAGGATACATCTATTGACTTGTGAAATATTTGATAGGACAAGATGTTCGATTTACAGCATTTAAACCTGAATCCTGATAAATATTAAAGAAAGTGCTTTAACACTGATTCCCCAGTTTATGGCTGAAGAGTTTTTGCACTTATTAGCAATAATAGATGGAGTTTGCTCATAATTTTTATATGTACACAGGCACAAGGACTGCAGTACTCCTTGTACTACAAGTAGTTTATAAGGAGGAAAATAATCTGTAAAAATATGCCCAGGTCAAATAATTGGTTTCAAATGCGATTATCTGCAACTTGAAGCATCCTCTAAAAGAACTGTAAGCAAAAAAAAGGAAGAACTTTCTGGAATCTAAAATGTATTGAGATTTGACATTTCCATTCAGCCTATTGGAATACATGGTTCAGTTCTGTTCACGTACAAATGTAATGAAGGTGATTATTTAAAGATGAGGTCTTAGTTGATAAATAAGTTCTCTGTTTCTGAAATTCCTCTGCATTATTTCCCTGTATTGTGGATACTATTTGCATCTCCATAAATCATCCTTAACTGGTGGTTTAAAAACTTTCAAGAATATTTTTTATTATTGATTAAAGTGACATTTACATTTTCAAGCCTATGCTCAGTCCCTAATATTGAAAAGCTAATTTGAGAACATATTATTTTCTATATTTTTTGAAAGTTAATAATAAGTTTAGAATTATCAACAAAATGACATACCAAGTGAATAGCATATCAGATTTTAGAGTTCTGTGATGATGTCTTTGCGTACATATTTTTGAATGAGTCACTTGTTTATCTATGTTTGTTCAGCCAAGCATTTGCATATCTATATGTATTTGACTATATCTAGACACACATATGCATATACATTAAAGTGCAGATCTGTTCCTCATGCTTGTCTGTCATATGGAGGGGGAGCTGGTGTAATAATTGGACCCTGGTTTTCCTCCATGTAGAGCTTTTTGACAGAAAGAAACTGTAAAAATTTTCATTTATGACCATCACTTACAGTCCTGAGGTTACCTGGTATAAATTACATTATAATGTAAAAAGCTATTGCTTGTAACTGGCACAATGCTGTATTTGTAGAAACAGACATGAGTGAATTTCAAAACTGTCACTGACTTAATGATTACAGACTGAAGCTGCCTTTATTTCCCCATCTTTGCCAGATCCACTCTTTTTATCCAAGGGTTTGAAAAGAATGATGTTGCCATAATTATACAGTACCTGACAGATGGCACAATGGCAGTGACGTATCCTGCTTTACTAATGTGTTTCTTTATCAGATGTTCACACCAGAAGTATTTACCTTTATGTAACACTGACATCCATTGTGAAGGCTGAAAACAGATTTATTCCTCTGAAAAAGTGTTTCTAATAAAATGAATACAGTGACATTTGGAACTGCAAGCCTCGAGGCATGTATTCTGTACCAAAAACCTTAATTAATTCATAGCTTAGTTTGATTTGGTGTGATTTTTTCAGCACGATTGCTAACAAAAATAATCAAACATATTACCAATTGCAGAAAAATAAGTACTATTAAATTCAGCTCCTGTGCTTTGTCATGGTAAAATCAAAACCTTGGCGTGGCCATTACTGAGAAACCTCATAGGATGGGAACCATGGGATTTCCTCTGATCAGTCTTCAGATAATCAATATCAGATTAATTAATCTTTGGTTAGCTAAACATCAGAATAGAACTAATTCTGAACATCTTCCCTTACCCTTCTGGTGAGGATAACGTTGTAGATATTCAATGGATGAATAGATAAATTTCATCAGAAAAATCTTGGCTATGTGTCCCTCAGACCCGGTACCATTTTTTTCCTTATTTGGACTTTTTTGCTTGCATCTCAGCAGATGATTGACCTTTAAAGTGCTGTTCTATTTTGAACAGCTAATTAATGTTAACTAAAAAAAAACACCCTTTTGTGGAGATAATGTTTATCGCCTTCATAATTTTCTGAATTTAGGAGAACAATATTTTGGAGGTTTCTTCCTGACTGTGAGCACTCTTCATTAGTTTTGAAAAGACACAGTGTGTTCATTTCATATGATGGATTTTACTTACCATTGCATTCCTTTTCTTTACTCTTAGCACAGAAACAATGCTGCTCCCACCAGAAGCTCTTTGAAGTAGAGGCAGATGTTTTAACTGTTGTCAGAAAGAAAACCTAATGTGTACATCTATATGTACAAGCATATATAAAATTGATTACAAAACTCAGCTGTTATTCCTTTATTCTTGACCTATGAGAACTTTTGTATACTACTGCATAACTACTGTTTGGTTTGGTATTTAATAACTATTTATTTTGCCTTTAGCTGTTTGAGCTAAGCTGTTTATTTACAGGGCTACATGTTTTGGAATATCCATAATTATGTTTCTAAGTTATCCTCTGTTAAGTTACATGTTCAACATCCAATTGCAATGTAACTTATAGAATATGAGAAATAAATGTGTCTTTTCAGGTAAGACTTTTTTAAATACACAATTGCATTATTAAAAGCTTGGAATGTTTAGGCTTTATCTGTGTAGTTTGGGAAAATCTAAGTCATCCAACTCAGTCTATGCTCAGGGATCAGAGTGTGAAAGCATTAACAGCTCAGGTTCTGTACACAGGGAAGGCTATGGTTTTCTATTACTATTTTATTTATTGAGTTTCATTTTCCTTATAAAAGTGCTAATTATGTCTGTGAGTGTTCAGACACCAGGAGTGCATTAAAAATCAATAATTAATTAAAATCCACTTGTAAGAAAATGTTGAACAGGTAAGAATTGTTAGATGGAATTCCTAATGGGGCAAATTTTCATTAGGTATCTGAAGGACTTGAGCGTGAACCTCTGTTCTGTTTTGGCCCTGAGCCACAAAGCAGGTTAATACCCTTAAGATCACTGATGTGTCTCCACCTGCAGATTCCTTAGTAGCTGCAGCTTTTTACATGTGAAGGATAAATAACTCATCAGCAAACGGGGACCATATCAAAGATGGTTTTTTGGCACTTGTACCAATCTGAAGAATGCATTGTAGTCAAAGCAGAACATGGTGAGCTTTAAAAATTTCTCTTGTCCTCCAGAAGAGTGCAATGATTTCTAACACAGCATGAATGCTGGCTAAGACACAAGGTGACTCACAAGAGACTACTTCAAGTCCTTGTATAAAAGTTGTTATTCTTGAAAATGGAACTGGGAAGAGAAGCTTACCAAAACTAAAACAAACAAAAATCCACTTATGGCTTTTACATCTACATAACATTTTTCCCAAGGTGCCTGGTGAAATTTGGTTCTACAAATACAGTGGGGTTTGTTTCAAAACACTTTATTTACCAATTAAAAATATTTTACTCCATGCAGTCTTATTCTATTAGAATAATTTTAGCCTTTTAAATCTCAACTCTAAATTTTAACTAAGTAAACCAACAGTAATTGGTAGATTATTTTTTATAAATTCTGTAATTATAACTCCTTGATTTAAAGACTATCACAAGGGAGGCAGAACAAGGTATTTGTTAAATAACTGATATGTAAATGAGTTGTTTCCCTGCAGATTGTTCAGCTGCTACATTTACAAAAGTCAAATATGATAGATTTGGGTTGTTTTAATTGTGTTGTTGGTATTTATATTTGTTGTAAGTGTTTAAATTTAGCTTGTCATCCGAGATAACCAAAGCATAGTCGTCAGCTCTTCAATTTTTCTTGGAACTCTCTGTGGCTTCATTTGTTTGCAGTTTTTTTAATGGGACACGAGTTACATACTTTGTATCTCTTTCACACAGTGCAAGATCTAATTAGCTCATTCCTAATAGCAAATAATTAGTTATGCTTTTAATAGATACATAAATATATGGAAGGGAAATTCTGAAAGAATAGGAGCTTTTTATATTATGTTTTGACATGAAAGCAAACCTGGTTCCTTTTAGTAATGGGAGTGTACGAGTAATTTCATAAACTCCTATAACAAAATTTAACCTGTGGTTAGATCTGTAATGGAGCTGGTTTATTTTCTTTCTTCTCCTCAGTATATAGAATTTTGTTTCTTTGGTTTCCCTTGTGATTTTATTTAATGTGGTCATTGTGCTCTAGATGATAAGTGCACCCTTGGGCTTTTAACAAAACTAAGGTTCTACAGTGACTTGTACTTTAAAAGTAGTGGTGAACATTTGTGCAGAGGGAAAAAGCTGTCCGTTTTTGGGAACACCATGAATGGTCCTGTGACAAGGACATTAGGAGCCCACACTGAAATCTGGCATAAAATGTTCTTCCCCCATTTTATCTCCAAGCAGGGTGACACAGGTCTGGAAAATCCCCTTGGTCAGTCTGGGTCCCCTGTCCAGGCTGTGTCTCCTCCCAGACCCCTCACCAGTGTGGCAGTGCAAAAAGCAGAAAAAGCCTCAACTCTGTGCAAGAGTCTGAGCAACAACAAAGACATTCTGTGTAATCAACTCTCTGTTCAGCACAAATCTAAAACTCAGCTCCACGCCTGCCACTGTGAATTAAATAACCCTGCCCCAGCCAAAACCAGCTCAGGGCCTTTTACGTTTCAGTTTGTACCATGGAGCGAACGGACTTAGGAACATCGGCTCCTGAGGCTCCCGGGCTTTGTGCCAGAGTTTCTGAGTACCAGTTTTGCTGGAATTGGAGAGCGAGGTCTGCCCTGTGAGTGAGAGGTGCCACCATCAGGACAGCTGCTGGTGCTCCAGCTTTCCTGCTGCTGCATGAGTTATGCACATCAAGCAAAGCTGGGTGGTGGGTCTTTGCCTCTTGCTGCACTGATGTGCCTTTGAATACCCAAAAATTTACAGTGAGGCCCAAAGGAGAGCAGCAGATACTCCTGCAGGGCCTCGGGGTGGGGAGGCAGGCACAGACCCTCCCTGTGCTGTGCTGGCTGTGGCACAGTGACTTTCACAGGGCAGGGGACACCACCCGTGAGCCAGGATTTCTTTAAATTCAGGTTTTTTCCTGAAGAATGGTCACACGTGATTATTATTATAACTTTAATAGATAACCACAAAGTGTGACTAGCTACACCATTGCAATGGAGTATATTTCACACGTTCTGTACTAGGCAGGCAGGTGTGACAGATACAATACCACAGTGAACAATTTGTCTATAACCAAATAACATAGAAAGGTTTTTCCACTAACTAATTTAATGTTGTGATTCAGAGCACAGAATGGAATGTTTAACCATGTATTTTTTTTTTTTTTTTTAAATTTTTATAGCTGCCAGAAATGATCCCAACTTTCTCTTTATGACTACGCATTTAACTTTTGAATGACTGTACCTTTCCCTCTTGGGGAAAGGAAGTGTGGTGCTTATTTATGGCAGGAATCTATTATGGATCCTTTTGTTCTCCATGTGCGTTTCACACTGAATTCTGAAGAAACCCTAAAAACTAAAGCATGCTGTACTTAAGTCTTAGGTTCATATTTAGAAGTCCCATGCTGTCAGACAATTATTTATCTTTAAATAAATATTATTTTATTTATATATTCTTTTATTTATTATTGTTTAAATAATATATTTTATTTTCTGTATTTTTAATATTTTACTATCATCTGTTCCTTGTTCTGTGTATGAGACTAGGGATGTTTTTTTAAACGATAGGGGGGAAAAAAAGACAACAAAACCCTTAAAATTATCTGCAAAGGTCAGATTATAAATGTTCATTAAGTCATTAATTTCATTTTTTTTGTGATAAAGAAGCACAATAAATCACTCTACAATATGGAGCATAGTCCTTGCAGCATCAGCTTAGCATTCCTCAGTGAAATGTCCCATTTTCTCTCTTTCTTTTGTAGGTCACCAGTGGGACTTCTAGCTTAAAATTAGTTATTATAGAAGCAGAGCTATTGGGAAATCACAGATCTGATGCAATTATAAATTTCATAATGCTGCACTGCCACATGCTGTTCTGATATGTGGAAGCGTATTGATTTAGATATGCTTTATGGCTGGTGTTACGTGTCCCTAACCACCAAAAGCAATCCTATATAATTTTAAACATTTTTTGAATTCCAATCTAGCAATTTTGGTAAATGTGTATGTTTCATTAGGGTAGACAATGAGGTAAATGTGACGGAAAGAGTGAAAAATGTAGGTAGGACTGGAGAAAAACTGACAGTTGTTGAAAAGGAATAGAAAAAAAGAGCAATATAAATAAGAAAAAGACCACAAATACACTAAATACACAAAATTAATTTTAAAATTTTCTTTCAAATGTTGCAATTTCAAGTCAGTAAATATTCCCTTCTTAGGGGAAGGGTGTAGCTAAGTGACTGTCCAAGCACTCTTACAGGCCTTTATGATATCTTGACATTCCATTCTATTTATCACTCAATTAACATGTTGGTAACATGAAATCAAAGGCTCTAATGTTTCAGTATATAATTTAATTTGTTTTCTTCAGGGGAAATACATAACAGAATAAAAGGCTTCATTGAATAAAATTGAAAAGGAAAAGAGGAGTTCTGCAAATAGTGCAGAATCTTGGTCCACATGTGGTCCAAGCCTGTGGAATTGAAAATAGGGAATCTCTTGGCCATTGTGCTGTGCTGTCTTCAGAATGTGTTCCCAACATGCTACAGTGTTTCAAACAGGGTTTGGTGGGGGGGTTTTCCTGTTCTTGAGTGTTGGTTTTCCTGGGATTAGATTCTGCGGTATCTAAAGTGAAGATGATTTCTGCAAAATCAAAACTATAGATAATGGACTTAAGGCACCTTTTCTCCCCCCTCTGTTAAAATGTTTTTTTTCTGGTTTCCATTTGAAAAGTGCTTAGATGATACCCCTTGAATATTGAAGGGAAGCAGGGGACTGCTCGAGTGGGACAAAAGGAATCAGATGATGCAATAATGGAGGCAATGATCCTCCAAGCAGCTACAGGGGCAGCCAGAAACTGAGAAGAGGAGGGTGATTTTTTGACCTGTGCCGTGGATTTCCCTACCTCTGATGCTAAAACTTTCAATGTTATTTTCACAGCTTTGGTATAAATTGAAACTCCATCTCTTCTCTTGCTTTGGCAGGAGATTACTGAGTTTTTAAACACCAAATTTGAGAAGTACTGAGCTGTCTCTCATGGCCAGGACAAATTGTCAGGGTACACTTTCATCTGTCAGCCTGGCAACCTCACTACAGCTCTCCATACTCGAGTTTATTGCAGACTTTTGAACAGAAATTTGATCTTCACTAAAAATGGCTTTTTGAGTTTTTTCACCAGCTGGAGTTTTCAAAAGTTCTGGTTTAAAATTTTTATTACCCAATTGAAAAAATGTCATGTTGTCAGGACTTATGGGAAAGACTTTCCACCTTCTTTCCATCTTTTGGGGGTAAGAGAGAAAAAGGCAGGTAAGGGAAGCAGAGTTAGATCATATAAATTCATATAAACTGTAGGGCTTGTTTGACTTTTTTTTCCTTTTCTAATGCCTGCCTTGCACATGTTTGTGAAGATTTACTCTGTGTGAAAGAGATGAGCAGGAGAAGATCTGTGCATAGGGAAGGTCTGAGCATCAAGTCTGATTTCAGGGCTTAGGCAGGATATAGAAAAATATCTCTATCTTGGGCTCTGGCTTCAAGAGAAAACTTCATCCAACACTTAAAAGATTTTTCTTTATTTTTCATTATTCACAGTATGCTAGGACACTGAAAGAAGAGTCATCTACTGCAAGTTTGTTTTTATGTGAAACCATATCTATACTGTTTAAAGTACCCGAATTTGGAAAAGCAACACAATAATAATTGGCTGTAATTTGTAACTTTTCCAGAATTCTAGCAGTAGGAAAAGCCCAGAGAAATCATTCTACTATGAACTCAACTACTGTGCTGGAATCTGATGATCTGTAAGACTTCTTTCAACTCCAGCCATTCTGTGCTTTAGATATTTCAGAATTTGACAGGGTATTCACCCATTTTATTAAGTTTGGCAGATATTGTGTCTGTGTTGCATAACAATGTCTTCTAGGAGCTGACAATGATTAACATTGTGTATTGCCTTCTTGAAAGCAGTGTAAGATTATTCCTTTAATTCTGATACCATGCCAGAAAAGTCTTTGCTGGCTGCTAAACTGTACAAAAAAATGTGTCAGTGTTGTGATCCTTCTCTCCTCAGGGAGGATGGCATTCTCTGTTCCCTTCTATTCAGAGTACTGAGGGAAGCCAGTGATTCAGCACCATTTGATTGAAACTGAGAAGAATCTCTTTCTGAAATATTTAGTTCCCCAGTGCAGAGGTAACCCAGAAGTCTATGAAGATTCTGAGTAGAGTAAGGATTTGTATGATACAGGGACCTGTTTCTTTGCAGTTTGGTGAACAACAGGTGTTTAAGTGTGGGGATGAACAAGGTGACATACCACAGCTGTTGAGTGTCATGTGTCAAAAAATGCTTGAAAATTCAGTCCTCAGCAAACTTAAACATTCTCCAGACCTGAGCACTCTGAAACCAACTTGTAAGCCTATTTTCCTCTCTGTTTATAATAGAAAACAATGTACATGTGACTTTGATAGCCTTTGTCTTTGTCCTTCAGTCTTTATTTCTGTTTCAGGATACTTGAGATTTTAGTTCTAGTTTCTAGATATTTAATATGGTATATAAATATCTTGCTAGAGTAACTGGAAAAGGGTGATAATGGCTCTTAAAAATAGAATATACAACAAAACCAGATAGTCTGTATACATATAGCCTTGGAATGAATAGAGCTTTGAGTGCATTTTTAATATTTAACAAGCCATTTTGATGTATCTTATTAGGCTGACCTAGAACAGCTTATTCATACAGATTCATCCTTAATAATTAATTCATCCTGGGAAGAAATAAAAAACCCCCAAACACCTAAATGCATAAAGAGTTTAGAACCCTGATTCTGCCGATAATCTTATAGGAAAAGGTCTGACTTTTCATATCACCATTGTGTTTTCCTGTCAGAAATTCCATTAACTTTAACTGATAATCTTGTGGTGCAAACTATTGGTGCTTGTAAGCAGACCTGTACTGGGCTTAAAAGTCATTCTGATGGCTGCACCTTCATATAAGTGCCTAAAGGCCCTCAGTTTAGAAGTAAACGTGAGTAGGTTCACCAAACTTATTGTTTGTTATGTTTGTCTTTATATCTCACATTGCAGAAGTGCATAAAATCTTCATCTAAACCTGTGTATCAGGTACAGGAAGAAACAATATCCACTTAAAGGAATTTCTAATCTGTATAAAGTCAAAGAGGTAAAAAGATGCAGCAGTATAATGAATTCACTTCTTGCTCATATACAGCAGATCAGTGTTAGAGCTGGAAGAGCAGCTTCATTTTTTCATAGGTTTTTTTTTTATATTAGGCTATGCACCATTGAGTGATATGACCTTGTACAAAGACTTCTTTGGATCTTTTGGTGTTGTTTTCCATGTAAGAATAAAGTTGCTTCTAGTATATTCTGTGATGGAAAAAGTAAGCAATCTTTAATCTATCACTCATCACAAAGCATTCAAACAAACCATGGTTACTTGAAGGAATCACATATTGGATGGGATTTTCAAATGGCATTAGTTTTATTAAGTATGTGTAGATTTTATCCTTGCTCTTCTTGAGGTAATTTTCTCTTAATTAGCACATTCCCAACTCTTCCAACTGGTGAAAGTTCCTAAAGCAGGCAGAAAGTTCAACACCAGTTTAGAAACAAACAAACAAAAAAGACAAAGGAAAAAAGTACAGATGGACAAACACTAGTAATTTACCCAAGTAAGTCACAAATTGCTCCACTGAAGGCATTCTTGAAATGGACTCTACAAATAGTGGGAGCACTCAGCCCTTGACATTTGAGTGGGTTTTGAATATTTGTAAGAATGGCTAGAGATTTCCTGGTAAATATGAAGAGGGAAGGTTTTACACCACATCTCTAAAGACAAATACAAAGAAATCAAGGCTTACATTCTCTGGGCTGTTTGCACTTTTTTGTTCAGAATTTTTTGTGTACTCATAGATTCATATTTCATGTATATTTTATAATGCATATATGTTATATATTATATAGCTGTCTGAACATCTACAAAAAGATAAATATTCAGCAAGCTTTTTCATATATAATTTTTACAAAACTACATCAAGCAGTCTGCTTGCACAAAAAGTGTTCAAGGGCGCTTTATTTCTTCTGTGGTTTCTGGTGATGAACATAAATTGGTCATACTCTTTTTTGTGCATGTTCAGATGTCACTGGAAATACATTAGAGCTTAGCTGCAATTTCTTTCTTCCCCTCTCAGGAAGCTTTTCAGTAATGTTAGCATAATCTTTTTTATCGGATTCTCATGTGCCCAGTTAACACTAATCAGGGGTCACATATCTGTTTTCTGACTCCTTAGGTTTCTGTCATCCGACTTCAGGTTGTCTTCTAGTGCTAGAGGATGTAACAAAAAAATTCAGAATTACTGTGAGGCATGTCTGTAACTTGAGTCTGGTCACTTCTGGAGTATTGTTGATGTAATGTTGTTTGTAACTCCAGTTGTACAGCTGCCAGTCCTGCTGTGGAAATGAGAAACCTCATCCCCAGAGGTGGCCCAGGAATTATCAGTAAACACACAGAAGAACCTGCAGTAGAGACTGACACATAAGTGAGGATACGTTGTCTTTGATCATCTCAGTTTACCTAGTCCTCTCAGCACATACAATTCCACATTTCAGGATACTTATAGCATGAAATAATATAACTACATAAATTCTAATCCATAAACATAGGATGGATTAAAAACAAGAAATTTTTAGAATCTGCTAAAATATTGGAGCAGCACAATTGCATTTCCCTGTATCTGTAAAAGAAAATAGAAGTTGCATGAATGACTGAATACAATATCTTAAATGTTTAGTGCTGGAGAAGGACTTGGATCATAGTCCAGATTTGTTCTGGATTATTAATTCCTTAGTCCTCATTCTATTGCTGTCATCTTTCTACAGGAAATGGAAATGTTTGCTTAATTTTCCATCAAAAGTTAAACTGCACTTTTTCTGGTATGAAAAGTCATCATTCTTTGTTTCTGAAATTACTGTGTTCTGTTTCTTGAATTCATCATTAAAACCCTCTCCCAACTTCAGCAAATATTCTTTTCTCCTTAGTGCGAGGAAGAAAAGGAGGCACCATCACCACGAAAGTCTTTTCATTTAGCAAATGTAACTGAACAGCTTCCATTGTACATGTGCAGGACTTTCTGAAGGCAGAAAGCTATTTTCTCTCCTACTTAGAAATGAAAACTAGAGGTGCAGGTATTCCCCAAAAAAGAGGAAATGTAGAAGTTAAAACTTGGTGCTTTTTATAATTTTCAGATATATTCTCTTGACTGTTGAACCTCGCTGATCATTACTGCAATAAGTGTGTGCTGATGTGTGGGAAGGAGTTTGTTACTGCAGAAGTGACATTTAGCCAGTCTGTCCCTGTGCCCACTGTCTCTTTAGTAAATGGGCACTCAGTGGTGTATCTGGGCTGAGAAAAACTGAGAGCAAATGAAAAGGGGAGAAGTTATTCCATTTTTGTTAGGATGAGGCATCCCTAATAACAAAGACCTTTGTAACATTGATGGCTTGTGTTTGTACTTTCCTATATTTCTTCACAGTATTGGACTAAATCCTTTAGTTCAAGGACTACACTCTTACCTAAATATCAGGTTGATGATGGTAGTGCCCAACTTGACATTCTTTTCCCCTTTTTCTGGACTACAATATGTACCAGATAATCTCTGCAGGACAGCAAAATTAATCAATGCCCTTCTCTGGGAGAATTTCTCAGCAGGCTGGCGGCAGGACAGATCTAATAGTTCAATAAATTCAGTCCCCAAAGGACTGGGAGCATGGACAGAGTTGTTGGAGAGCTGTGACTGCACAGAGAAATACAAACATCTGAAAGGTTTCTCAGCTTCCTTTCTTTTGCTTTTGCTTTGCTTCCCTTTCCAAAAGGAATATTTTGCAAATGATGCTTTATTGGCTTTAAAGTTTACTAGCCACCAGATATATCAACTGGAAGAACAAATATCCTTGTCTTTGTACTTTAATTATGTTGGAGAGCACTATTTAAAATGTTTTTGGACAAGGCATTTATAGAAACAAGATCTTTCTGTATTTCTGAAGTCTGACTCACATGTGCTAAGTGACAATCACTCAGGAGTAATTACTTACTTTTAATGACTGTATTTATAGATGGTTTAATGGAAATGTTATATGTCTGAAGTCCTGCAGTTACCACATCTAGTCATTATCAGCTAATTATTTTCAGTACTTTGACAACAGGCAGAAGAGATGCATTTTTCAAAAGCTGCCAAGGCACAAGTGTATATAAATGTGACAACTGGTCTTTCATACAACTTTCAAAATGTTACTGCATTATTTGCAATGTGAATACTGCAGGAAAATTAAAATAATGTAATGATTGGAATATGCGTGATTCCCATTTTGTTATTTAATTTTCATCAAAAGTTTAGCTTGTGCTTTTACATCTGGACTAGAAGAGCATTTGCATCATGTGACAATCTTTTATAGAGGGCAGAGCTCATAGCTGATGGGGTGCAGATCTACCAAGTGAAAAATTGACATTGCTCTGTCTCAATCTGCCCAACTGGAAAGTGAAAATATTCTACATTAACAGTCTTTTCAATTACTGACGTGCTGGCTTTGGTGTTTTGTGGTTACACAATGATCCTTTGGTTGGTTAGACCTAAGGAAAAGTGGTATGGCACGTCACGGTCTTGGGTATGAGCAATAATTGTCTCTAGTTGATATAACAAAAAATCTGTGTTCTGCCAAGATTTCTGTAAGTGTTACGTTTGTTGTCAGAAGAGACAGTTATTTTGAAATGGCACTAATAGCAATTTAAAAGGAAAGGCCTTATAATGTGTGAAATCAAGGTCTCTTGAAGATTTCTGAATCTGAGATTGATCTATGGTGCAGTAAGGAAATCACAAAGAAAGAAATACAAGTTTTGGCTCAGGTAAAGAATCTTCTGCATGTACCTGTCAGGCAGGTATCAGAGTTGGAATGGTGATTAATCTCACAATCAGCCAGCATGAGAGTTTCTGGCTGGTGAAACTATGCAAGGGAGCAGATAGAAGGTGCACATCAATTGAAATTTTAGGTGAGGGGGAAGAACACTTTTTTTCTGCTTTGAAAATCAAGGCAGAAATGAGACTTTAGTCTCTGAATCTCGAAGTAGTGTCATATGTGCACTCTATTTCCACTGCAATGTGTGTCTGGTGTCCCTGAGAGCAGAGCAAAAGTGCAGCCATATTTCAGGGGAATTCACATGGCAGATAAAGAGAGAGCAGAGGGGAGGCTCAGAATTGACATGTGCCTCCTAGAGAAAAACTCTTCCCAGAGAGATGGGCATCTTGATGGTGTGACGTGGTGCTCCTGACCTTCCTGCCTGCTCTTCAAATGACTGGTGGGCCTTTAATAAGGAATGTGCCTAGTGGAAAGGTTTTGCCAATATGAGGAGAAATGCTTTTGCTGTACTTCATAATGTTGTATTTAGAAGAACTTGCATTATTCTAGGAGTATGAAAACAAAACAATTGAAAATTATTAGACTGATACTGAGAAAGTATACTTAAAATCGTGTTAGTTGTCTTATGCTACAGGCAAAAAAAATTTGTATATTTTTCATGCAAATAATGCATACCTATTTTAGGCTCTTATTAGAATATTAGCATTTATCCCAGTTTTACTACCCAAGACCAAATCGTAACATCAATTTGAGAGATTAGAGAGGAACAGATTGTTCTGCTCCTATAGGTGGGACTTTGTGTTAGTTGTTTTCTTCTTGGTTTTTTATCTCCCAAATTCTGACTAGGGAGATAAAAACATGTGACAATAAAATGGGATAGAATTTCTAACAGAAAGCCCAGGCTCAAGGCAGAAACATTGGTTAAAGTAGGGAGGATGATTGGGTTAGTATATAACAAGGAACAGAGGAGCTGTAAGACTTTTATTGCAAAAATAACTTTAGGAAAAGATAATGGGAAGAGAAACAAGGGAAAATAGAAATAAAAGGAATATCCATGTAGCTGAGAGATCCCCTGAATATTCTCGCTAATCAGGCTATATTCAAAATTTAACAAACCAAGTTTTCAAGCAAACATTTAATCAAAATCTTGGCAAAAGTGACACAAGTTTTTGCCAACACTCATTTTTTGACTGGTTCTTATTTTTAGTATTGTTTTTGGAGCTGTACTTCCTGCCATTCTGTCTCACTACAAGAAGATATAGTTCCATTAATGGGCTGTTAGCTGCCTTTCAGAATGTGCACACTGCTCCTTGTTCCCAGGGTAAACAAAGTGAGGTTTATCCCAGTTGAAGTGGATATGCAGCAAAGGTCTTAGAAAACAAACTAACATCTGTACTGGCAAAATAACAGATGGCTCTTATCTGCTTTCTTCGTGTTTGTAGAGAGGCTCTGGTGGGAAAGACCATTCCTGTTGGCAGTCTTTGATCTTAATACCTCGTGTAAACCAGTACAACAGGGAACATCTGTCCACAGTGACTCTGATGAGTGGATGTGTGTGAAACCTGCTTAACATCAAAACTCTGAGTAAAAATGGTGCAGAGAGAGCAGGATTCTGCAGTCTAATTTGTATTTTGCTGCCTTTTTTGGTTTTCAGCACTGAGTGTATATTTATTTGTATTTGAGAAATGCTTCCCTTATCCATCTCTGCACAGTAGATTTTCGATATCTTGCAAGAATTTGTGTACACATTAATTATTAAGGTATAAAATTCTAAGTGCTGCTATCTTTACAGTAAAAGTGAGGCTGCAAAGCTATGCAGAGTAACATGCACATTAAGGTAAACACCACTCACAGCTTTGTGTACCTTGTTATTTCTATTCAAAACTTTTTTTTTCTGTTTCTACTGTGACAGCTCTCTTGATCATTCTCAGAAAATAGTCTCCCATCTGTGCCATTGCTGACAAATCCAGTTTAAAACTGGGACAGAATTGCCCCTCAGAATACTGTTCAAGTTTTCCTGTAATAAAGGCACATAACCAGGGAAACTAACCAGGTAATAAGAATCTCTATAAAAGTCATTAAAATATTATCAAACCAGCTTGTATCTGATTTGAATCTATGTCTTAACTAAAAAGGACATTTTGGCTTCTACACATACTATTCTGCATTGTGGGCACTTTGGGCACTTTAGGATCCTTTGGTGTGCACACTGTATATCTGTTTTCTTCACTGCAAATAAGCTAGGAAAGAATATATGTGATTCCAGTTTAGTGCAATTCTAGAAATACTTAACAGTCTTTGGGACATTACACTTCTTTTCTCTCACGTTTCTTTTCATCATTCTGCTAAAAATTGTTTTAAAAACTAAAATAATTCATACGTGTGGGAGATGTCAGGAAAGTAAAATGAATGTGTAGAAATTCAGAGTTCCAAAAGATGATAGTATTTTCATTACTTTTCTGAGCTGGAGGAGGTTAAATGTAGTTTGTGGAGATGGTAAATAATAATGGCCATGTCAGGATGCATTGAAGTGAGGAGCAGAGGAGCTTCTATTAAACATGCAAATATGCTCAATCTGCTCATGCACTACAATCTTCTATGAAGAAGAAGAAAGTGTAATATGTCTTAGTTTTGCAATTACTCATTGCACAATATTTGTATCTAAAAAATCCACATCTTGATGGGGGCTTTAACTTGTCACAATAATCTTTGTCTTTACTTTAATCAAGATTTTAAGACTATCTCTAAAATGGATTTAGAAAGGTAATTTTTCAGACCATTCAGTTTTGGGAACCTTTCTCAAGATAATTAAATCTTTCACTACAGAATAATTCCTCTAACTCTGCTACTATATAAATATTTCAATCACTTTAGGGTCCAGTGCAATTGGAAATTATTTATTGTACTGTAGCAGAATATTTACAGGGCAAGAATTAAACATGTAAGCAATGTTATATTTTAGAAATCCCAGATATGCAGTCAATCATTAGTGTTGTTCTTTACCTTCAATATATTGAAAACTTTTTCTCAGCTTAAGGGCAGTGGCTTGGTTCTAAACAGGGCGTGTCTGTGGCTCTCAGGACTGCTCAAAGGCACTCAGATACTTGCCCACTTGGGAATATATGAATATGCACTTGTGGCTGAGTGAGAAAACTAATCTTTAGTTCAAGATTTCATGCTGTGTCTTTGGGATACCACATAGCAAAGGTCTCACTGGAATAAAGAAAAGAGGAGGTCTCTGTGGGGGACTAATGGCTTCTATAACCTTGATCTGCTTTGTGCTTACCATAAGGCAAGTCCCAATTTGTCCCTGCAAATTTAATTTAATTTCAGATTCATGGAGAGCTGTATTTTTAATTTTATTTCCCCATATTCCTCTCACTTCTTTGTTCACTGTGTTTTGTTTTAATGTATTTCTAGATGAAGGGAAATTGAATTTATCTTACTAGAATTTGAGCCTGTCTATATCAACAGAATTTATGGGTGCACTGCAGTTAAGAAACTTGAACCAAAGGGAAGAAGCTAATCAGGCTTGATTGAATGCACTCATATATTGAAGATAGGATAGCTGGGGCATCAAGCAGAGAGACACATGCACATTTGGTGAACTGACCTTCATGAAATGATACCTAAAGTATTTGTCATGGACTGGCTACTAAATCTGGGTTATATGACAAACTTTTATAATTTGCTTTCAAAAAAACTTGTATAAAGAGCCAAAACTACAGAAAAATATGGTAACTAATGACCCATAAGAGGTACAACTTAATTTGAAAAAAGTTTCTAAAACTCCCAATTTTTTCATTTTCCTCAGGAGTAAACCAGATTAGTATTAATCACCTTACTACCATGTCTCTCATCCCTATATAGAGTTACTGGAAAAGTAGGTAGTCTGCCCTGCTATCTAGAAGCTACAGGAAAAGCATGCTTGCAGAAAAGATGAATACATCTCAAGAGGCACAGAGACACTGATAAAATTATTTGAAATAGCTACTGCAGTGAATTTTCAGAGAAGTTATTTTAAATGTTGAAAGATCGGTGACGGGATAAATTCCCCAGGAAAAGCTAAAAAGGTGCACAAATGAGTACTGTTTGCTGGTGGGGTTTGAGTTTAAGGATTATATCAACCTAAGGGAGCTCAGTGGTAAAACTACGGAGGACCATGAAGTGCTTGAATGCAGAAATTCCAGGGCCACCTGTCCTTTCTTTCCTTAGAGATGTGGTTAGCACGAGCTGCAAACAAACACCAAGGAGAGACTGTACCCAGCAAATAAAGTACACACACACACTGCACTTTGTTCTGTGCATTCCCTGTATGTCTGGCACGAGCAGGGTTAGAGGCTGTCAGACACCTGGAAACACATTCTGCAAAACAGCACTGTTATCTCAGGGTTAGATATTGTTCTCTGTCTGTCTTTGATCCAGTATTCTTCCAGCTGTGTCAGGCTGCTGAAAAATCACCTGTGACTGCCTCAGATCTGTCATAAGAACTTGTGTTTTCCATCAGTTTGTAGGTTTCAGACTCTGTTCCCAGAGCTAATTTTCCAAGCTATAAGACTAAAATGGGCAATATTTTCTGTAATATTTAATTCAGCACAAAACCAAAAGGTAGGATAAAATCTTTAATATCTGAAGGAATGTAATATATATATATTGTGCAAGTAAAAACAGACGTCTACAAGAGTCTTTGCTTTTAAATCTAAGGTAGGAGGAATGATGAAGGATGTAATATTTGTACACCTGTGTGTCTCACAGATAGATGGTAAGACCATGACATTTGTTCTTGGTTTTACTGGAGTCTTGCTGCATCACCTTGTGAAAACTGCTTCACAGTTCTGTCTCAGCTTTCCCATCTGTCCAGTGATGCTTATAAAACACTTGGAGATGTTGTGGTGAATAATGTCACTGGAATTAATAATTCTCAATTCATAGAAAGTAAGAGGCATGTAAACTTTGGGAGTAAATGCTGTGCTGAAATTGTGAAATTGTGTGGCCTACAACAGGCCTACACAGTAGGACAGATAATGTGTTCATTGTATCATTACACATATATCTAGCTAGATAAATGAGAGTTGAGGTCTATCTTGTAATTTCTACTGCACTTCAACTGCACATTTTAAGATGACTTGAAACTTTCTAGTATTAAGGGTGTACTCACAGAATGGTTTGTTTGCTAAAACATTTGAATTTCTGTTCACGTTTTTCCAGAGTTGTGATAATGTACTTTCCTCTCTGTGGTCTCTTGGTAAAAAAAAAAAAAAAAAAAAAAAAAAAAAAAAAAAAAAAATTAAATGGCATACCTCTTTGGATGCAGCCCAGGACACAATTGGCTTTATGGGCTGCAAGCCCATGGGCTGCCATGTTGAACTTTTTGTCCACCAGCAGTTTCGAGTCATTCTCCCCAGGGCTGCTCTCAGTCCCTTCTCCCTTTTGCAATCCATCCCAGCCTGTCTTTGTGCTTAGGATTGCCCTGACTCAGGTGCAGGACCTTTCTGGGCCTTGTTGAACTTGATGAGGTTTGTGTGGGCCCACCTCTCAAGCTTTCCAAGGTCCCTGTGGATGGCATCTCTTCTCTCCAGTGCATCAGCTGCACCACAGAGCTTGGTGTCATTGAAAAACTTGCTAAAATGTGTTAAATCAATTGCAACGCCCTGGATGTTTTTGTTCTTCATGTGTAGTTATAGAAACAACTGCATGTGTTGGCAATGACGTAAATGTTCCATACTTAAACTCCTAAATTCTAGTTCTAAGAAAGACATTAAAACTCACTTTAAAATAATGTAGCATGAGTTTACATTTCCCTTGAGAAAATTTTATGTAACATTGTCAGTAATTCCCTGCTGAAATAATTGCTGCCAACACTTTGCTTCTGGACTTGTGGATTCTGTTAGCTTTCGACAAAAAAAAATTCTCTTTTGCTAACTAAAAGTTGCTGATATGAAAATGACTATTGAAATCTTCATGAATTGCCTTCTTTTTCTTAATTAAAGGTTTTTAAGTAACCTCTTTCTGGGTCTGCAATGTGAGATGATAACTGGCTATACTTTGCTGTGATAATTCCCTTTCTTACAAAAATAGTAACAAGAGAAGGTTTTTCTAAATATCAATAGATTAGAGTCATGCACACTGTCAGATAAAAGGTAGTCCCCATATATTCAACCTCGTTCAATTAAATACTCTTCTTTAAAAGTAAGTCCAGGTCATATCCTACAGTGTTTTGTTTCTACTAATTTGCTGCAGTCAGAGTAGCTCAAACAGATTTACTGGTTATTAGCTTTTTGAAGTAATTTAGATGTTAATTTTTCTTCCTTGTGAGAGAAAAATAATTGCTGTATACATGAGCATAAAATTATTTAGAACAGGTAGAAGTAAAAGAACACGAAAAAGAAAAGAAACAATTAATAATTGTGAACCCGTAGTGTTTCTCAGTACTCAGATGGCCAAGCCACCAGCTTAAAAAAAAGTGCTACTGGGATTCTTCAGTCAGGAGGAGGATGCTATCATCCTTCTCTCCTGGTTGGCATGTTGCAGTTGGGATGGGTGGACAAGCTGATGAATAAGGGAAGAGTTTGTGTGCTCCAAGCCAGAGCAGGGGGCTGTGCTCTGCCTGGGTGCAGTAAGACAAGCAGCAGCTCAGGGGATGGGGCTGTGCTCTGCCTGGGTGCAGTAAGACAAGCAGCAGCTCAGGGGATGGGGCTGTGCTCTGCCTGGGTGCAGTAAGACAAGCAGCAGCTCAGGGTCAGTCCTGTGCCCCAGTCTGTGCAAGTTTTCCTGCAGAGCTGTGGGTGAGGCTCAGCAGTGGTGCAGGTGTCACACCTGGGGGGAGCAGCCCCTCTGCTCCAGAGCAGGGCTGCTCCTCACACCCACAGGTGGAGGGATGGTGTGATGGGAGCCACTGGAGCTGAGCAGGGACAGGGCAAAGGCCTGGACCAGGAAGGAGGAGCCCTGGGGAAAGGGCCAGAGAGTCCTGCTGGGCAGCAGGGGGAGGTGGGCAAGGAAAGTGCCCTGGCAGTGATGCCTTGGGAAGGCTGACCTGGAACAGAGATCGGACAGAGCTGGAGAATAAAGCAGATATTTATTGGAAGGCCTTTAAGGCTACACCTTGGGCAGCACAAGAGCCTGATCAGGGCTAGACCCAAAGTGGACTTAAAATGGTCACAAAGTGGACAACCTTCACGAGATCTTAGACTTTTATTAGTTTTGGTCCATTTGCACATTGGGATTTAATTGTCCAATTATGGCTTCAGATTATGACGCTCCATCCTTGTTATCTCTCTTCAGCCCATCATTGCTGATGCTTTTGGGCCTGAAAACTTGCAACCACTGTCCTTGGTCTTCAGCAGGAAAAGGATTTGTTTTGTCTACTTACTCTGTGAAAAGAGCTTGCTAGCACTTTACATCAGGCTCAGGACTATGAGCCCAGGCAGCGCAGAATCTGAAAAACATGAAAGGTAAACATTAAGGCATCAGCAGGAAGTTGGGCAGTGACCACTTGGGCTGTGTGAACAGGAGCATGACCAGTAGAGCAAGGAGAGGGAATAATCCCCTCCAGTTAGCACCCTTTAGAGGACATCTGTGTGGACAGAAGTCTGGAAAGCAACTTTTGTCATTGTCAAAAGGAGTAGGACACATCTGGTGATATGGAGGAATAAGAAACAGTTTTAAAAAATTGAAATGTTAGGCTTTGTGTTTTAAATGGTCAAAGCATACACAGGTGTTTCTATTTCCCTAAAGAGCCATACTTAATTATTTTTCCACCACAACCAAAGAGTGAAAGAAAACCTCATTTGAATCCTCAAATCATTTCCTCCTATGCTTTCACAATCTTCTGTAGCTGTTACTACGTCTTAATTGGATACATGAATGCCTTATGAAGTGCAAATAGAAGATTTTTTGCTCAGTCTGAAAATTCAAAAGTTCAAGAATTAATATAAGTACCCTCTGAAATATCCTATGATTTAAGAAAACCCTTATGCTTCCTAAATTCATTTTCACTTTAATTTCTCAGTATATTAGTGAAAAATATTAACTTGTGGACTTTGTGATTGCTGTATTGTTCAAAAAGGGAGGAGTAATATTTTAAGTCTCTTTGAAGAACAATGAAAGCAAATGAAAGATGAAGGAATTCGATAACATCAAAAAGAATTATAATTTGATTATGACCTTTCTGTTTTCTACTGGTCCATTTCCTGTTCATGTCTGTGTGTCCTCAAACATACTTTGAATGGATGGATCCAAACTATAGCCATGGATGCACAATGAGAGCAAGCAAGTTCAAAACCAAATTTCTTGGCAAATTTTAAAGTGTTTCCCTGATGAACAAAACAAATTCAAAATTAATGCCATGATGCCTCTAATTGTTAGCCTTCTGCTGCATTTCTGGAATTTATTGGATAGCTGTAATGTAAAACATCATCATGAGTTTCTGGTTTGGATTGCAGTATAATTATTTGCAGTGTATAATTTTTGAAAATTTCAAATCTGCCCATTTATAGCAGATAAATATTTAATTTGGTCTTTTAATAAAAAAATCATCCTTCTTGGATTGCTCATCTCTGGTAGACTCTTTTTGAATTGGCAAAGACAGGAGACTGTAATTAGCTCTGTCATGGTACCGCTGTTGGTTAGAAGATTTTCCTGAGCGCAGGGATTGTCACAGCAAGCCCAGCCCAGAACCATGGTGCACTCCCAGCCAAGCAGAGGTATTGGACAGGCTGCTCCTTTTGGGTTTGGCTTTTTTGATTGCTCTGCTACTCACAGGGACCAGAAATGTGACACTCTACAAATGTAGAGTTGCTTAGCAACAATGAGTAAAGTACTGTGAGTCCTTTTAATTCTATTGTATTTGTCATCATAGAACTTTTGTGATGTTTACATGTGAAAAACAGTATTGGGTGGTTTTAGTATCCATAAAAGCAGAAGAATCCAGAGCAGTTTATACCAGAGCTATCCATGACACAGGTGCATCAATGCATTTTGCTGCTGAATGCATTGTTTGAACTGTTTCTGGGGTTTTTTTGTTTTGCGTTGGGGTTTCTTTTGTGGTTTTGTTTTTAGGGCCTTTTTAACAAAGTAGTAGGCTATTTACTCTCTTGCTTCTCCCAGTTTTCTTGGAAAATAACAGCATGTAAAACTGCTTTCTTCTCCTGCATTCTGAAATGACCTTGTGGTACTGATATGCTAATATATTCAAATGAGACATTATGTTTCAAAACCTACTAGCAGAGATTAAAAAATGCCAATGTACTAAAAATAGAAATATTTTTGAGATGTGGGAATATACATTTAACTATGTTAACTAACCTAGCAGGTTCTGAAAATAGTTGTTTTGTCAGGACAATCTGGGGAGGTTGGAGCCACCAATGTTTCCACAGTAGCTGCTCTGGTTTCTTGTGAGAGGTGAATTGCATTAGTTCTGTTGTAGAGTAAAAGCTGAGAGCCTGGGTCATGTTCTACCACCAAAATCATCATTTTCTCTATGGAAATGGAATTCAGTAGAGATGGGCAGAGGCACTGAGATAGCTCTGCCTCCGAAGGCACAGCCACCCACCCCCGTGTCTCTGTCCACATCATGCTCTCTGTGCATTGCAGGCTCCTTTGCTCTCCTTCCATGGCACATGGAACTGCAAACTACCACAAAAAAAACCTGAGAGCTGCAGCCCAGCTCTGTCCAACCTGAGAGCAGCAGCCCAGCTCTGTCCAACCTGAGAGCTGCAGCCCAGCTCTGTCCAACCTGAGAGCAGCAGCCCAGCTCTCTGTAACTCCGAGAGCAGCAGCCCAGCTCTGTCCAACCTGAGAGCTGCAGCCCAGCTCTCTGTAACCCCGAGAGCAGCAGCCCAGCTCTCTGTAACTCCGAGAGCAGCAGCACAGCATCCAAGAACACCTGCCCAGGTTGGGTGTGCCCTGGTGAGGTCTGAAGCAGTTGCAGGTTCTCCTCAAAGGCTTAGCATGCCAGTCAAAGAAGAAGTAGTAGTGAATTTGTCTCAGAATAATTATTTTTTAGTCCCACAACTGAGTGTCCTAAGAAATATCTGTTTGTTAAATATTATAGTCAGATCCCATTTCTCTTGAGGCTGAAGGCTGGACAACTTTCATAGATCAGGATAAGCTTATCACCAGTAGGTAGCAGGAAGAATGTTGTGATCTTGTAACAAACATTTTGTAGTTCTGAAATATTTCCTGATTTACCCCTTGGCAGGAAAGACCAGAGGAGCTCTGGTTTGGGGTGAGAAAGAAAAAACAAATGAAAGCATAACGACTTCTGTTTTCTATCGCTGATCTTTAACATAATTTAAGATTTTCTTCAGATCAGACAGTTCTTGTTTGGTTGTTACAGGTTAAGAAATTGAATCAAACTTGTAGTTTGCTTACATATTGCCCGTCAATAAAACACCACCAATGGCTAAATGCAAGTAGCAGTAGGCCAGCATCAGTTCTTGAAAGGCAAATATATTAGCATCTAAATATTGTTTATATTTTAAAATTATGTCAGTCTCTAAATCAATCCTTTCATGAGAGAGTGTAGAGGTCAAAAATTTTGGTTGAAAGGATCTGAATTTTTCTGTTTCCCTTATAGGTTACTACAGATGTTGAGGTTTTTGACTGTTTTTTGATACATGGTCTTAATGATTTAAATCATATATGTAAGATGAAATATAGCTGTAGTTTGGATAAACATCAATAGCATTTAAAATTTAATTTAAAAATACAGTTTGAAAATACAATAATTTGGAGGAGCTTGTTTACATCTTCCCTCAGAATCTGAATTTAATGCAGCTTAATAGCATTAATTACCTTTGTTCATCCTTTAGTTATTTTAATTTATTATGGATAAACTATATGCAAATACCTTTACCCATCACTGAAATGTTGGGATTATGTGCATGGCTTACCTAAAAACATTTTTTGATCTCTTCATAACTAGTGGTTAGCTGGTGCCCCAGCTTCCATCAAACCAGTATCATATAGCAGAACAGCAGAATAATCTCTTGAGGAAAAATTTACTCTATAGATATAAGTGTTGATTGCCTTAAAAATGCTGCACCTTCCCCTGGTGTCAGCATGATTTTTGTGCTTTGTCATCTGCCAGAAACTTATTGGATTGGTGTTATCAATATATGCCTATAACTAAAACATTTGGGTATAGCTGAGAGTGTGATGATTTGGATTTGGGTTTTATCAGACTGTTTTTTCTAGTTCTTGTTACATAAACACCAGATAAATCAATTCAGAGGCAACTAGAGTATTTGAAATATTATGAACATGCTTTTTAATTGTCTCCTTGTTTTGACAAGAAAATAAGAAAAGAAACTGTTTATTAAGTTTTCTTGTCTGTTGAAATCTCTATTGCCTGAGTACTTTATTTGTGATAAAAAGCAGTAAAACTTCATGGTGTATGTAATAGGAAACTATGATTTATACTTAGATGGCATTGTTGTGACTTTTCTGGGCTCTACTTTCAATAACCTGAAAATAAATTTAACCAGCATTCGAAACATTATTTGTGCATAAACCCTCTTCTCATATCCCCTCGAAGACAGAAATGTTCCATATGGTTTTTCTATACAAGAGTTTGAGGCTGGGCAGCTTTGTGGGAGGATTAATATTTACTAGATATCTTGGAAGAGTGATAGGTAAGTTGTACATGCAGGATTCACTAATTAATAGTACTTAATTAAATTTTAGGGTTTTCTCTTGCTTGATACATCTGGAGACACTGGAGAGTCTTTGGTGGCTGTTTAATGATATCCCTTTCCTAAACACCAAACTGAACATTGTGATGCATTTACCACACTGTTTGCTTCTGCTTTAGGTTGGCAATAACCAATAAATGGTGCTTTCCCCAGATCTGCCCCCCAGAGTTTGCCCATCTGATTTATTCAAAGGCAGAAACTTCATCTCCTCTGACGTTTTATATTTACTGTACAAAGTAGGTTAAGCTCTTCTGTTCTCTGATAAATTCTTGTCTCAAGCAGACACTTCATGCAATATCACAGGTGCACTTTGATGCTGTAGATTTTCTCAGCTTCTTGATGTCTTCTTCTTTCAAACTTGTATTTGACTCTTTATCAATTAGCACATGTGAACTTTACCTCCCCCATCATCCCCAAATGATGAGCTTTCCACTTAATAACAGAAATTAGTCCCTTCATATTAATTCCATTTCTGTTTCTTTTCTTCCAAAAGCCAACCAGACTATCTTTGTAAAATTGTAATCCACATTCATTTTTAAAAAGCCACATTTTATATCAATAATGGCTGTCATTAATGCATTCCTACTTCATGTTAGTTAATGTAACATGTCAATATGTAAAAAAAACAATCTTCATATCAGTCCTTCAAGAACTAGTAACCTCCTTGCAGTCTGATTTTTTTAACCCTACTTTTTATAATATTTTCATTAAATAACATTATCCATAGCTCTTTGAAGCTATTCCTCCTTCCCCGTGACTAATATAGGTGTGCAATAATATAAAAATCATTACTAAAATTCAGACTCATAACATCTGCCTTGTAATCAGCTACCTTTTCAAAGAGAGAATATTAAGTCAATATTATGTCTATTTGTTATACCTTGCACAGCATTTGTAGCATTTTTCCCCCATATTGTTCATGGGAAAAATAGTTTTCATCTGTAATGCCTGTATCTGTTTCTTACTGTTCTTAAACACAGCTATTCCAACAGAATATGAAATAAACGTGCTTTTTCTTCATGAGATAAAAACCTTTATGGTGGGTGAGAAGTCAGTGGATTTACATGCATACCTCCTTTGGGGTGGGGGGGATGGAGTGGGGGGTGGTGGTTGTTCCCATCTGCCTGGAAGAAGCTGAATGTGACCCCACTGAAGCAGATAGAACTAAACAGGCTTTAAACAAAGCTCTGTACAGATAATTGTGGCATCAGAAATGAGCTTACTAAACTTTTTTGCCTTCAGGCTGTGAAGGGTTTCACAGCTTTGATTTCAAACACCTGCATTGTTTAATTCAGGAACTAAAGCAAGTTAGAGATCATTCAGCTCTGTTTATATAATACTTAGCCATGTCTCTGCTTTGCAGTGTTACATCTGCCTTAAAGATGATTTGATGGCAGGCTGAGAAACACTAAAGTAACGTTGAAATTCTGATCAAAGTGTGTGTACACTTGGTATTGGCACTTGCCGCTTTCAAATAAACTTTAAATTCCTGTGCTGTAGCAGAAGTAGCACACAAAATGTGGTGTCTGTCTGTCCTGTCACCCTCTGGCTCTGCCCTGCATTGGCAGAAATGTTTGCTGTCACCCAGAACCACGCTGGAGTGGGAACTGCTCTGACTTTTACCATATGAACTGGCAACAGTTGTCTTCTCCACTCTGTAAACTCAGATCCTTGTCCTCCAGCCAATACAAAGTCTGGGTCCTTTTCTTCTTTTCTCAGTGTCAGATGTGAATAGCAAAGGAGGAACTTTTTTAGCCCTCATAGCTAGATTTTGTACAGGGAGTGCTAAAGCTGCACATGGCACAAATACTGGAATTATGTGTGTGGGCATGTAACAGGCAAAGGAGCACCAGCAAGCCAGCTCCACATGGGGAACAAAAAGAGACAGGCAAAGCTGGGAGGAAATGGGGCCAAACTGTATTAGTTCAGTTGTTCTGTTCTAAAAACCTCATTACTTGAACTGACTCTGACCCTAGAATCAGGCTCAGTTTCTTCACCTCAGGACCCTGGGCAAGCAGATGGAAACCACCTTCCATTCCACCACCCATTTCAGGATTTGACCTTAAATCAACTCTTGGCTGTAAAACAGTTTAGTAAAGTTTATAACTGAAATTACTTAGCTGAAAGTATGTCAGATAGCTATAGGTAGTATGGCTGGTATTAAACCAGTTGTTTAATACCAGACTGCTATTAGACACAGTATTCCTAAGAAAGAGGAATCCTCTTTCTGTGGAAAGTTACCCTTGGTGAGGCTGTAATTATAAAGTTGATTTTTCCTGTCATATTTTAAAAAGAAATTTTACTGCCTTAAAATCCCTTGACATCTACTGAAAAAGGGTAATTTTATAAATTAGGCTAAAGAGCAGAGACCCTGCTGACCAAGAAATGATAATTTTGCTCTAACCCACCTGGAAGGACCGGGTGACACACCTTTTAAGATTTTAGGCTCTTATGATTTATTAATAGAAAAAAAATTATAAAATTTTTACTACAGAATCCTGTAATACTTGTGACATTTTTTCAGCTAATTTCTTCCACAGTGACATGAGGAATGAGGCACAGTAGCATGCTACTCTTTCCAGGAGCATATGTACTACGAAGTGGGTGACAGTGGTATTTGGCATTTTAGTGTATTGTGCAAATATATAACATATAACTGCTGTAATTTAATAAAGGTCAAATTCTTTATGTTAGTACCTTGTTTTGGCAGAGTTAGAATTAGATTAAAACCTGCTTTTTCACCTTTTCCAGTTCTCACACAAGTAATGTTGAAACAGCACAGAACTTACTAACAAGAATAACCCTGCTTCTCTTCAGCTGAACAAGCACATCCAACAAGCAGTGACGAGGAGGAGCACACAATGACAATTTTTAAACACTACCTAGGCACTGGTAGCCTTGTATGTCTTCTGTTTATTTTTGTGCACTTCTCTAATATTGGTGTTCTACCCTAAGAATTGAAGAAAATAGTTTTTTTTTTTTTTTCTGCAAATATCCACAGGAGTGAAATCTCTGAAAGAGATGTGTTGCCACCAATAGGTTATAATCCTTTGAAAGTGAAATAATTTATATGTGTGGTATAAACTGGATTATGAGTTCCAGTGTGGATCTTGTGGGAAAAGCAGTGGGAAAGGCTGTGGCTTTTCTCTTAGCACCTCTGTGTTGTGCATATATGTGCAGTGATGTGATATCTTGGTGATCTGCAGTATTCATGTTGAGATGAGCATCTCCTCGAAAACAGAGCTATTTATTGGTAGGAATTGCACTGGAAAACATTGGACTGATCAGAGAGGATGAATATACTGGCATTTTTTACCTTTTGATTTAAGTGAGAACGAGTGAATGAGCCCAACTTTCGAGAGACATAAATTTATATTTATTATTTTCTGCATTTAGATGGAGTAATTTTCCACATTGGTTACAAATAATGATGGTAGTATTAGAAGAAAGCATTTGTGCATTTGTGATGACAGAAGCTATTTTGGGATGCAGGTGGGATTGCACCCTGCTCAAGTGAGTTTGCATGGCCAGCTTACATTAGCCAAAGAGCAATTGCATGCACGCAGCTCACAAAATGAGCTCCAAACCCCCAGTGAGTTCCCCTAGGAGAAGAGGCCTCTTAATTCAAGCAGTTTGATGACCTGCCAGGAACTCTGGAGTCAAATCCTGTCTCTGTGAAAATCCAGTGGGAATCTTGCTATTAACTTCAACAGCTGCAGGATCAGGCAAAATATTCCTCAGTACCTTCAGTGCTACATTTGCCTCCTATAGGCAGCAGTATTGTCGAACTAGGGATATTTATTTTACCCATTTACTAAAAATATACCAGAATTAGGATTAAATAAATGCTTTAAATAAGAATGATCACTGATTAATCAAGGAGAATATTAAAAATAAGTAAAAAATATCATTGAATCTGGTCTAGTGCTGGGAGTACATAAGTAATAACTTTTTCTTCTGTCTGCTGCTAAATTTTATGGATCTATGGTAAAAGGTTTTGTTTTACCATCCGTATTGCAAAGGTCTAGGTAGTGTTTAGTTTTCTACTTTACATAATAAGTAGAAAATGATACTCTATCTGTTACAGTTCCTCTGGAAAGTAAAGAAGGACTAAGAAGCTCCACATTTCCATGTTTGCTTTGCAAAGCTTTATTTGAATGCAACTAATTAAATAATGTCTGCTTCATTTTCTCTGCAGCCTCTGACATATTCAAAGTTGTACAGTGTGCCAAAGAAATGCATTTTTATACAATATAATTATATGCAAATATCATTGACACTGTCAAACCTATGAAATATTTATTCAGCATGTAAAATACTGAGTGTTAAAAATCTATCTTTTTAAGAGAAAAATCTTTAATCTGACAAGCAGTTTTGAAAAGAATTTAATATGTGATTGGGAAGAGTACAGTGGGAATGAACTTTTTGAAACATTGCATTCTATGTAGCAGTTTGGCTTTTTATTTAGATTAAGCTTATTTTACTAAAAAAGCATTTTTGAGTGGCATGAATAGAATGTACATTTCAAAGAATTCACAGGTGATTTTTACTGAGCCAGGCAGAGTTCATGTGGGGATTTTTTAGACACTGGGCAGTTTACCTCTTCTCCCTCAAGTCTGTACTTATAAATAGATATATAGAACCTCATAGGTGTATCGTTTACTGAACCAAAGCTGAAATCATGATGTAATAGTCCAGGGCTTTTCTCCACTAAGTGCTTTCCAAACTGTGGCTTTGCCATTTGCTGAACCTGTTCTGCAGGCTCAAAAGAGTATCCAGAATTTATAAAGGAATCTTTACCAGCTCCTGTGCAACGTCCTTAAAGCCTTCACTCTTTCCAGGCTTGTTCATTAATTTCCTTATCTGTAACTAGAAAGAGAACTAAAAGAGAACTTTGGACCAGATGCACAAAAGGTGCAATTTCCAATTTTCATAGCGAAGTGCTTCAGAGTTCCAGAGAAAGGCTGGCAGCCTTCATATTTCACTTTTGCTCACTTTGGGGATGGCTTTTCTGTTGTTTTTTGTGGAGGGGGTTAAGTTCTCTTTTACTCATCAATGTAAATTCAAAAGACAGCTGAAATCCATTGATATTTCTGTCCATCTACGAGAAGAAGGAGAAGGGGAAAATTATGAGTTTGTATTCAGCTCAGCCAAGGGCAAAGTAAGAAAGGAGAAGGGTCATGCTACAAAGCGAGGCAATCCATGGCCAGGTATAACCCTGGAAACAGATTAGAATACCTCAGGAGTTTCTCTGTCATTCTTTAATCATGGACCTTTGCACAGCTAAAAATGTGATGAAGAGGCACATGAACTTTAAAGTCTGATAGCATTTTTTAGCGCAAGCTGAAGAGAGGAGACTATACAATTGCCATGAGATTTCAGGTTTTTTTGCAGGGGAGTCTGCCCAACTAATCCTGAGAGAAATGCCTGTAGCTCTTAAAGTTGAGCAGTTACAGTGTGAACTTAGTTGAAGTAATTTAATTAGTGAAGTAATTTAATTCATTAGGGAAACAAAGATCCCCTACAGATCACTATATTATTTGACACTGGATGAATGGTAGCTATTGACATTAAATTGTAGGAATTCAATTGATTTCAATCAAATGATCTTCTAATGTTTTCCTGTGAGTTTTGTGTGGTTGAGTCAAATTTATCTGCCAATTGTAAATGAACCCAACTTTTGGAAAAAAAGTTTAAAAATTTTGAGAGAGATGTTAAATATTGTTGGCAGACTTTGTTGTTCCCCGGATACAGAATCCTTCATATTAACTCATTCCAGCCATACTGTCTTGTTCAGCAGTTGTCAAACACTTCTTTAGAAAATACTGCATCCCTTTCTCTTTTGAAATTTTCTGCCTGATTCAGGGATTACCTGCCAAGGGTTTATACAGAGAATAAAAACATGCTAGGTGAAAACTTCTCTGTTGTTCTTGTTTGATGTCATCACCCACATCACCTGGGCTACAGAGTAGGAAAATGCGTCCCTCTAAAAAGGGGAGCTGTAAATAAATCCACTGAGAACCTCCTGTGAGAACAGAGCTACTTGGCTGAAAGGCTGATACTTCCTGGGCAAAGAAATTAATTATATGCCATTCTTCAAAATGGAGCTTTGTATCAGTTATACCTCAGTTGTCAGCTTTGTGCCCAAACAGATATAGAGCAAAATAATTTTACATACTTACTGTGTTTCTGCTCAGGTTTCTGAAGTAATCTCCACTGTCTTCCCAAGAGGGAGTTTTGGTTCTGTATTTAGCAAGAAATGTGATTTTTTTTTAAGGAGATGAGCATTCAGAGGCCTCTTAGCATGGTTCTGTGCAGAAGGAATTGTAGGTGAGGCTCTCTGTGTGTGTGTCCTGTTGCCTTCAGCATTCCTTGTGTGCCTCTGGCCTTCTGACCAAATAATCCCCCCAAAGTTCTCCCTGTGCACCAAGCTGCCTCTGCTGCTTCCTAGAAGCCCTTTGTCCTTACCCATCCCCACGGTGAAGCTCCAGGGGTTGCAGAGCTGTAAGCAGCCACTTCTGCAGTTTGCCACAAGTGGAGCCAAAATACATCACCACAAACAGGGCTCTGTGTGTCTGTGCAAAAAAGAATGAGTAGCTGTGTGTTTCACAATAGCAGGAATGACACATTTCTCCTTTCTTTTGTTACTGAATCATTTGCTTTAATTTATTTCAAGAGACTAGAGAACAGGCAGTTGTTTGCATCTTGCAATCATCCAGTCTAGGAATTTTGTGATGAAAAGGCTAGAACTAAAAAAAAAAACCCTATGCTGTGATCCCCAGACTTCCAAAGTAATGTCAGTATTTCTGAATTTATATGTAAAGCATGTGTTAAAAGCAAATTGTGCTATGTTTTATTAAAATTTTAGAAATCGCCTTTTTAGTGAAATTTTAAATTCAAATGGCTTCATGTGTAGAAATAATTTTTCAATGTAGATGTTGAATGAAGGCTCATGGTACTGTGCTGTTGTTATTCTTTCCTTGAGTGTCTCATTTTAGATTCAAATCAGAGGGGGATTTGCAGAACGGGACCTAAATCAGATAAGACAGGTAGATGGATTGTCAGGAGAAAGGAGGGACGAGGAACAGCACGTTCCACATTTCATTGTACATTGAAACACAGTATTTAGGTCTTCTGAAATGCCAGAGTACTCTTTGACCCCATTGACAGAGCGTAGCTCACTATCAAAATTAGAAATGCAATCAAAGCAAGTTGTAGGGCTGTAGTCATTGACAGTTTATTTTAGCTGATTTTTATTTTTGCCTTGATTTTGGGGGTTTAACATATCTTAATGCCTTGTTCCATGAGCTAGTCCTCTTAAGAGAAAAGAAAATTCTGAAAAAGAAAGATAGTTCTTGTAGATTACTTCTTAAATGGAGTTTTTAAAATGTCTTTGGAGTTTTCCTTGAATTTTTATTTTCAATGGGAAGAGAGCAAAGGCCTCTTGTTATTTCCATGTCTATTTAAATTGTCTCTCAAAATTTTTTTGCTCTTAAATTCTAGCTCCCTTAGTATGTGATGATTCCATTGAAAAATTATTTTTAAATGTACAAAAAAAAAAAAAGGAAAATATATTTATGCTTGAGGGAATAAATAATTTCCTTGATATCACAGAGTAAATATTTTCTTCTGTGGTCACTGCTGTGGTTTGGATATCAGACTTAATAACTTAGTTCTTTTATTCATTATACTAAATCCTATAAATCCCCAGAGTGATGAAGAGAAGTCTATCAAATAAAAAGGCTGACAAGAATTAATGTAAAAATGTCCTTTGTTCTCACAACACTGGACACAATTCCCCATTAAACGTATTGGTGAAGAAATAGCAACAGAACTCATCTGCATACCCAGATAGTTTAATTTTATTCCGTGGATTTAATTGTTGTACCTGCAGACAGAAGATAATCTGCTGCATGCCATATAAACTTTGCAAAGTGGGAAATTCACTTTAAATTGCTTTGCTATTGAATCCAATTTTCATCCTCACTGAGGGAGAAAATATTTTTTGTTATGAATGGGTGGTTATATATTTTAACTACTTCACCTTCACCTCTAAGAATAGCCCTAACATGGACTTCCTTATTTTCCACATAGTGGAAATATTTCTAACGTGCCTGTGTGTACCAGGGATTGTTCTGAATAAGTGAGAATTGCTGTCACTCTGGGAATGGGGCTCAAGCAGGGCAGCCCTTTTTATTTTCAGTCGTGATCAGCCAGCAATGGCCCACATCTCATTCTAGAACTCAGTAAAGTTCCACGAGGACTGGATTAAGGTGGGAGCTGGATTTCTTTGAATGCCTGTGTACAATCAGCAGCTTTTTCTCTGTTTCAAAGATAGGCTGGTGCACAAGGGCTGATTTGCTAATGCTGCAGAAATGGTATTTGACAAGAAGTGGAGTGGAGGAATGCGTGGCTTCTTTGCCTCTTCTGAAAACATAAATCTCTCATTATGAGGCAAATTGGCAATTAGCTCTTTCATACCTACAGCCCCAAGGAAAAAACATTGTCTTTCCCAGAAATTGCAAGAGCCTGTTGGAATCTCCCACACTTAACAGAGTAAGGTACAGCAGGGGACTGGAGAACAAGCACCAGTAGGGTCTGTCCTTTGCTCAGTGAGGTTACTGTGGGTGTTTTGTCAACTGTGAACAGATGAAAGCCCTAAGGTACAGGAAATTGATCCACACTATCATGGGATGAATAATTATTAAAAAGGGAAGCTTGTAGTAGTGGGGGTGGATGGGGTGAAGTTGTTTCCCCTTTAAGATGTTTGATTTAGTCATGGGTGGACCTAATGTGAAAAAAAAAAAAACCGAAAAAACCCCACAAACCAAAACTCTGGAGATTTTTTTTTTAAATTGAGGGAAGAAAAAAAACACATGAATTATTTTTCTTGTTTGTTTTTTTAAGTAGTCAAATAGGATTGTATGTGTGGCACCCATGTTTGTACAGTGCAAACTAGGAAGTGATTTGTGGAGGGATTTTTTAGAGTTTTGGGCAAAATAGAGCTGGAATCTCTTTTACTATGTTCTGAATCAGTTTTAGAGGTGTATAGATCTGCCTCAGCCATGCCCCATTATGCCCAAATCACGATATTCCTGTGTCTGTAACATTTTTAGAGGTTGTGTTCTTTCTGTAGCTGTAGCTAATTACATTTTGTTGCAGTATAATTCCAGTTATTGTTTTAAATTGCTGTTTCATCTCTAAAAGAAATGTTGGCAAACAGCATTGCTGTGTATTATCATTTCTTGGATGCTTGTACAGTTTCTTAGACTGGAGAGTAAAAAAGGAAGGGGCAAAGGAGGAAGGTTGCACAAGACCAAAGCACTCAGCCAAGAGGGTTTGGAATCAGCAGGTCTGATTAAACCTGATATTCCACCATTGGACCTTCCTCTAAGTGTAATGTATTATATAAGGAATCAAAGAAAATAAAGGGGCTCTGTCAAAGACTTGTAGGGAAAATGAATGTGCAGGTTCTCAAACAATCCAGTATATTAACTTGCATGCAGGTAATCTAGAGGATTTGTCAAGCTTCACACAAAGAAATGCACATCATGTACATCATAACCAGAACCTCATAGCACAACAGTAATAAACTCAAAAGATCATTTCCACCATGAAAACCATCAGTTAGATTTTTTTTTAAGGGATTTTTGGGCCCAAAGTGTGGTTAAAGTTTTCATGTTTAGAATTTCTTCCTGTTGTTTTGATAAGACCTGGATACATAAAATTAAACCTCTCTTTTCTGCATTAAAGTTTCAGGCTTTTCCCAGTCTGAAACATAATTTAGTGTGTTTTGATTTGAGAGTTGTGGAAACAATTGCTCTACTCCCACGCTGTCATTAGCAGTACTTTCCCCCCCCCAGTTCCCTTATGATACCCAGAGAATTGAAATTGTGTTGTTCTCTTTAGGTCTCCTGAGCTGAATCCATTTCATGCTAAAATCAGTGGAATTTGGAACAGCTCTTTGTGCTCCTGATATATTCAGGGGGGAATTTTCTTCGCATGAGAATTTCTCCTGTGCTGGAGGAGAGCTGCTGCTGTGTATCTTGGGCTGTAACTATCCCCTAGATATGACTGCAACCATCTGGGAAAGAATTATTTAATTAAAGAGTTAACTGTACCTTAGCACAGAGAAATCTAAGTGCATACATCTAAGAGAGAAATGTAGGCCACAGTTTCACGAGGAATGCAATTTGGGGAAAAGCAGCTGAAAAAAAATTCCTTTGGGCAAATGAATGCCTAATATTTTAGGATTGAGAGAAGAGGTAAAAAGGAGACTTAGATGTGGAAAGAATGGACTATTTAACATCAACTATACTCTGTATAGACCAAAGATGAGTTGGTTACTGGAATATATTTTATAGTTCTCTTCCTAGATAACATGGCAAATTTTAGGAAAAGGTCCTTAATGAAGACATATAAATATCTTTTACAGTGAGACTCCAGGAATCAGTAGGACAGGCATGTATTTTGCTCTTGGTCTAGAAATGCACATTTATGGATGAAAACAAATTTCATTTTAAATTACTTATAAACATAGAAGGCAAATGTACAACAGCATCTTGTAGCATCAAATTTAAAATAGAAAAGAGGAAATCCTCTGTTTCTCTGTCATGGCAAATCTTTATCCACTAGATTTTTTCAAAGTTGTTGTGGGTTTTATGTTTGGTTGGTTTTTGTTTGTTTAAATTACTGCAGTTATACATAAGAGAAAAGAATATACAGAGAAGTATAAGAATTTCTTGGTAAGTATGAGCATAAATGGAAAGGATCTAGAGTTATGTTACTTTTGCATTTCTAGCTGAAATAATCTATAGTCTGCAGTCTGCAAAAAATATACTGTGACTTTCTTTGATATCCTTCTGGTATAAAAATCTTCAGTACTAGATATCAACATGACCTTTAGACTTATGCAAGTCAAGTAGCATCCCTTGTAACATCTGCACATTATGAAGGTTCTCATTGCTAATATTATTTTGTTTGTGTCTTTGTATTGTTGAATTCTCTCCAAAATGAAGGGTATTGAAACCTAATGTATCTTTTCAATTTAGGAAGATATTCAATGCTATGGAGGGGTTGAGTCACGCTTTATTTATCTTGTCATTCATGAGGCTTCATGCTTATCCAGAGGCTTTGGATGGAGTGATCTGCTGGGACTCCTTTGCCTTTCTTCTCCCTGCCCCCCTCCCATCATTCATTCAAGTGGTTTTTTCCACTGTCTCTGAGGAGGTCTTGTTTTAAAATCTCTGTTCCTACAATTTTTAGTATAGCATTAAAAAAGAAGAGCCTTAAGACTAAAATATCATCTTTTTCATGTTTGGTGGTTTGTTTTTATATTTTTTACAGAGTAAACTATTGTTCTGTTTTATGGCTTTAAAATTTTTATTTGTTAGTGCATAATGAAGCAGTGGCATGGTAGTAAGTTAATTTATGCTGTTGGATTTTGTCCATGTCCTACTGCGATGTGAGCATGTATTATGGATTTGGATTTTATTCTGCCTATGGTTATTGCTGTGTGCATGTCACAATAGGAAAGGATTAGTACATTTTCTTTCTTGAGTCTTTATTTCCCAGAGATGTAGACATGAAAAAGAGGGTCATGTAAGTGCATTTGTTTTAAGATTATTTACTGCAGCGCCAGCAATGTAGAGAACATGTGCAAATAAACATTGATTTAGCTTATAACTTCTGGGAGATTTGCAGTTACAAAAACTGTAACTGCAAACAGGTGCAGTATTTACAGGCATTTCTCAGATCCTTCATAAAGCTTTTCTTCATATGGAAAACTCATTTATTCCTAACTGTTTCTTTTCTAAACTATAACCTTGCCATTGCACTATGGCTTTGTAGAACTTTGTGAAAAACAAATTCCTTCACTCAGAACCCCCAAACCCTAATATCACAGACTGAATGCCAATCACATAGTAAGTTAATTCTTCAATACTTATTTAAGGACTGTGAAATATACATTCACAGTAATTAATTCACTTCAGTGAATGAAGATAAAACTTTATTGCTTCATTGTTAAATCTATAATCAAATAGAATTTTATTTTATTTATTAAATGAGTGCATTATTTTATAAATAGTGTACAAATGTTAATATTGCCGTGAGGAGGAGGATGGTGATTATTATTATTATATAAACCTATAAGAATATATGACCTATACCAGAGAAAGAACAGCCTCAGCTTATTTTAAATGTGACAATAACTTCCTGACATCTTTTTCATACCACCAGTCCGATGGACTTCAGTTTCTATGAGATTTTTACCAGGCATTTCCACTGAATCTCCTATGTCATTGTTAGAAATAAAATTCAAATTCTGGCTCATAACATTTCTAGGAAGGACTAGAACTTATGGAGAGTTGGATTTCAAGTAAAGCAGGAGCAGTGCCGACGTTGTTGGTGTATTCACAAAGCCATTCCTAAGAAGACTGGGCTGGCTGTTGTTTGAATAATGGATGGCTCAACCCATTTCTCTCTGGGCTCTGTATTCAAAATATTTTGTTCTCATTAGCACAACACATAAGGTCTTTCTATTTCTTTCCACACTGTGCTGCACTTCTATTATATTTTTGTTGGCTACTGAGATGTACACCCATCAGTGCATGGTCAGGTGTCAGTCATGCTCTGTCACAGCCGATTTGTTTTGCTCTCTCTTTGGAACTTTCTCTCTTAATTTCACAGGTGAATTTGACATTCAGGGTCTCTTCCTGTGATGATTATCCAGAGATAATGAATGCTGCTTGTATATGCATGTATTTTCACCCTAATATAAAAAAAGTTTTGACATTCAAAAAATAACACATCAGTCATAGACTTCTAAATATAAATAGATTAATCAAAGAGACCTTGATTTCTCAGGGCTTCATTCAAATTATGTTTATTTCTAAGGAAAGTATAATTACCTATTTGATGTTACACCTTTATGGATTTTCACTATAACTTCGGTATCATTGCGGTTTTATAGGGAGCTAAGAGAATAAATAAGACAAGATATTTCAGCTGAAAGAAAAAATTGGTGTGAGAAAAGGTTGCTAATAGCTGTGAATAATTTCTCTTTTTGGCAATCAGTTGGATATTGCCATATGGAGCTTGAGGGGAAAGAATAATTTTACCATTGATTTCAGTGGGGCCTCTTGCCAATTCCTAGGGCAGAGCCAGGGCACAGGACCTGCAGCAGCATTCTCTGAAATCCCTGGTGGAATAAGGCCACAAGAGGATAGGGGAAGAGCATGCCTGAGGTGTTGATTCACAGTATGATAGGAGTGGCTAGGAGTAAACCTTCACTGTTTATGTCTTTACCAAGATGAAAGCTAGAAAAAAAGCCATGGGAAAAGTCCAGGTTCCACCCTGGTGTGGCACAAAAGCTGACAGAGTGCCTCAGAAACTGTCACTTCCCACGTCATGGAAGTGCCCTTCTTAACCATGTAGCAAACCTCGTGGGTGAGGTTAAACATAGTCAATAGCTCTGTCTTGTTATGTTGTTGTCTAATTTAAAGCTAATTTTGATACTGATATTTCTTAGTATTCATAAGTTTTTCATGAATAAATGAAGCAGCAGCTCATAGGAAATACTCAAAGGTTTTGAGTGGGGAAATCCACAGGGCAATCTTTAACTCTCTAAGGGAATTAGAGAATCTCTGTGAGTGGCATTTCCCCTGAAATGCACCCTGATATCAAAATGAGTTATCTTATGTAAAAATTACATCCATTCAGACTTTCCACTAAGGTGTAAGAACAGATGTTTTCTTGGTTCCATATATACAATGTGGTGAGCTGAGGGGAGGTAAACCACTTAAGTTCTAAGAACATGGTTCATCAAGGCTCCACGAATCCCAGCTCAGAATGGAGTAAGATACAATATTCTCAGTCTGGACAATCATGCAGTGCTTTTGTATTGCTTTAAGTAGATGACTGTAATATTTTTAACTTCTGCACCATTAAAGAACTGGAAATTGGAAATTGGTGTGGTGCTGTTACCTTCAGTGGCACTAACTCACGCCAGCCAAGAGCTGACTCCAAAGGGGAAAATGATCCATGCATGTCAGGCACATGCTATGTATCAGCGTAATGTAACTTAATATGACTCCAATTAAGAGTTGGCTTTAGGGCAAATAATGGAAACTTGCTGAAGTCCTTTCACATTATGAATTAGATTTTCTTAAAAGCACAGTTAGTGAAAAACAAGAAAAACAAAACTAGAACAGTAACAAAGGTAATAATCAAAGGCACATGTGAAAATATCAAATACTCTGAATTTTGCAGGCAGCAGCTACCATCAGTACCTGAAAACCATGACTAAGCTGGGAAATCCTTTAAATATTCAGACTGGAAGCAGCTGGGTGCATGAAAGATTTTCCAAGTGCTCTATGTACAACAGCATAATGTTATTAGATTGCCTAAAATTATGAAGAGTTTTTAGGATTTGTTTCCTAACTGCACAGAAATCCAGTACTGACTGCTCAGTAAAGGGAGCAGCTGGCAAAAGGTAAAATGCTGGAGCTGGAAGCTCAAGTGATAGCTGAGACAAGAGGGCTCTTGGTGGTCATTACAAACTGAGATATCTTTTAAGCCTCCTTTCACAAAATTTCTTCTCTTTCCTCTCCTTGGCTATTAACTGCCAAGAACTGAACTAATCCTGGACATTCAGATGTAAGAGAAGAGTAGGAGAATTTCTCCTGCTATTAGAAGTCACAAGTTCCAGCTTCCATGTCTTGTGAGCTGTCTCCCCTATTTATTCAACTGCAGTTTCCAGCTGCTTTTCTCTCCTTGCATCATTGGTTCCTTGCAAGGTCTAAACCCACGTTGCTTTTTCTCATCTCTCATCCCTCCTGGGGCTATAATCAGCTCGCTTTCTGCCAAAGCTCTTTTGCCTTAAGTGTTCAAAAAACATGCAGGTGTTCAGAACCAGCAGTGCTGGGTTAGCACTTGGACTCAAATATCTTCTCCAGCTTGAGAAGTCTGTGATTCTGTCTGTAACTCTACTGCAGCCCCCTCCCCAAAGTGAGGCCCCTGTCACCCCCAGCCCAGGGCAGGAGGCAGCACATCCACCCTGGCCCTGGGCCACAGCCTGCCCCAGTTTTCAGCCCTCCTTCTCCAGGGCTGGGCTGGGCAGCAGGGCTGAGCTGCAGGCAGAGCCCAGCCCGGCTCAGAGGTGCACTGCAGGGTGTGCCACTCTCTCTTGAACCCTCATTAGGGATAAGGGTTGGTCAATCAAATTTAAGTGCTCAACACAAAGGGTAAGGTATAGAACATTCTAAAGCATTCTGTGTATGTTAGTTCTTCATTATTTTCAATCAAGGCTGCAAATGAGCTGTGTAAGGAGAGTACATCAGTGGAGATTGCTGTGTGGTTGAAGTGCATGTGAGTACAATTACATACATGCCACTTTCTGTCTGCTGAGTTGTATTTTCCACTTAGGGAGAGGGAAAGCTGGTGGAACACAGATTGACAATTTGTTCTTGAATTTTCTGGAAGGTAACCATTGTGACTGCTCAGCCAAAATCAGTATGCAAGTTTCAAAGCATGTACAATTTCCAGCTCTCTTTCCAAGTGTGATTTGCTGTGGTAGTGAACTGTGCATCAAATTCCTGTCAAAGCATTCTAAATGGCCTTTCTAAAATACTTCTAGAAATGTAATTGGAATGTTAATTGTAATAAGCTGAGCTCTGTGACACTCTCATAAATCTGGGTAAAGTGCAACAGCTCCACATTTATACCACTCTAATGAAAAACACCAGCACAGGGTCTAATGAAAAACATCAAGCCAGGGTCTTAAAACATAAATGGTGTCCAATTTCTTTGCAAACTAGATTTGTATCTGAAGTTTCATTGATTTGAGTTGAAATGTAAAACTAGCTTCACATTGCTCTGTAATCCACACAGTTAAATTCTTGGAGGGATAAGGGTATAGTAGATCACATGGATAGTGATCTCAAACAAAATTTCACCCATATAAAAGGCCAAATTCTCTTGTTGCAACTAGGTTAAATTCCAAATGAAGTCATATATCTCAGAATCACTACTAGTTTAGGTATAAAATTGTTTGCACAATTGTTTGTATGTTCTAAATTAAAGAGTAGTTGGTAAGAAAATTGTTTTTTTGACTAAACCCTAGAAGTGTATAGGAGCACATAATTACTTTGGGCTAGATCATTCTCTCCTGAAGAAAGCCTCAAATAACAGTGTCGTCTCAACAGGTGCTTTCAGGGAGGAGTGCCAGAATTTGTCTGCTGTCAAATGGGTCAATAGAGCCAATCCTCTGAACACCCCCAATTTTTTCCACCGGGTTCTGTTAGCTTGGGGAACGATCCCAGGGTCTCACATCTCCTTTTAACATGGCTTTCTGTATTTGGAAGTGACTTCACGTACAAGTGTCAAACTTGCAATTTCCTTGCCATCTTCCCAGATGCAGGAATTAAAGGTGTGTTTGCAGTGCTCCCCTGGCACAGCACCCCAGAGGCAGCTGTGCAGCTCCTCTGGCCAGAAGGGCGTGTTGGGTTTGCATCTGGAGGGGCACAGCTGTCCCCACCCTCAGCTCTCCACATCAGCACACTCCAAAAAGCTCTGCTTACCTCTGGGACACAACAGCAGTCACTGTGGGAACTTTAGAGACTTAATAATTTTGATCCTTAAAAAGGAAAAATTTGATTTGCCTCCTGAAACTTTTGACAGGTTCATAATGGCAGCAAGATAATGGATATAATTAATTCTCTGAAATGAAGTAGTAGAAACAGTAACACTAGTGTAATGAATTGCTCTGGTTTATTTGATGTTAATTATATCAATGAATTATTATGAGGTTAAAATATTTAAATAGAGCAGCTTGCGCTTTTTCTGATTGCTGCATTTGTGCATGATGTAACCTGATAAATATTTGTACAAACAGACTTTGTCTTTTCCAGGAATTATAAAGATATTGCAAGAATGTATGTATGAATTGTATGCTGGAAGAGAGACTGTCTGACACCCAAACAGTTTGAGTTTCAAGCATTTAATTAAGGATCTCCTACCCTATATTCAGAAAGATGCAAAAACAATAAAAAATTGTGTTCAATTCAACATTTAGCCTGAAATTTGGAAAATACGAATTGTTACCTTTCCTCTTCAATGGATTTTACTAGGCTGTAGTCATATTTCTTAATTTTGGTTCCCCAGTCTAATATCTGCAAAATGAAAATAATGTTTCTGGGAGAGATAATTGTGGAATTCCCATTAATTAATCTGAAATGTTTAGAATTAAAGCAATAAGGTGTTATAGAAACACCTGTGAATTCTGACTTGAACACAAATTGATTAAACAGATGTCAAAGAGATCCCATTTGAAATATTAGTAAAACTATGTTTAATTTATTGATGGTATTTCATTTGTATTAGGTACTGCATTAACACCTTGGATAATAGAGTCCCTAGAGGATGTAAGATTTGCACAAATACAGTTTTGAAGAGAATTATTTGTTTATTCAGAAAAAGATAGCCATTGAAACAGCAGGACATGGTATAAATCTCATTAAAAGTTAAAAAATTCTCTGAGTATATTCCATCTATATCTGTGCAACTGTCCAGGGAGCAAGCTGGAGATTCTGGCAGTGTTCACAGTGTTCCCTCCCATCACAGTGCCTTCTGGCAAACTGAGGGCAGAAATGTCTTCTGTTTTCCATCCAGAAATGATCTGCTGCTTTCCCTGGAGTTGGTCACTCGGTGCCAGTGGACATCTGGCCTACTCTGCTCTGTACATAGATGACAGAAGTGCATAGTGCTCTATTTCTAGAATTTTCCTTGTTGTTGACACTTAGTTTGCAGTAATATAATTTAATATTAAGTACTGTAGAGAAGGATGCCTCTATGACTGTGTGCAACCAAATGCACAGCTTGTTTTCAAACTGCTTTCCTTTTTCTACTCGAAACATGTCAGGATGCAGTGAATATCTTCTGCGAGCCTGGCCATATGTTTCCCCTCTGCACCCATGTCAGGATCCATATGCTTGCCTGCATTTGTTTTCTCTGCATGCTCTAGCATTTTTCTGTGGCCTTGTCTCTTTATTTGTCTGAAAATATCTTCGCTTCCATTTTGAGTTGAAATTTGTGTAAGGAAACAATTATTTTCTAATTAAAAATCCATTAAAGCTGATGGAAAATTATCAAGCTTTTTTAAAGAGCTGGGATAGCATTTTAGTTCAGCAAATTCTGCATTGCTTCAAAGAAACCAAATGAGTTCTTCCCTCACTAAGTATTTTAAGGTTTGGGAAGATATGTGTTGCAGTGATGCTTTAGTGCTTAACAGCTTGTGTACTGATGAAGAACCTCTAGCAGGCACCCATTGACAGTTAAAAAGATACACTGCTGATTAGAATCCTAAATGACACAAAACTGAATTTAGTCAGAAGTTGAAGCAGGTAGCTAAAATGTTGGACATCCAGGTATTTCAAAAGTGTAATCAAACCAGCTGGGAACTGGATCTATTAGAGATGGGTTCTGCTGTAACTGCTCTTGCACTGTGTCTTATTTGCAGATTTATGAAGGTGTGAAACTGAAATGAGGCAAAATATCTACTATAGGAGTAGTATCACAGCTTCTCTAACTACTGCAGGTAAATTCTCAGAAACCTGTGTAAGTAAATGGGGCTGTAGTGGAAAGGAAAGTCTGGAATCCAGTCTCTCATGGACTGACCAAACCAGCCTGAGAACTGTCACTCGAGTTAGTAAATACAGCAGTGTGGGCAAGAGTGTAAGTTTATCTACTTTGATGTGGAGCTATACCAAGTTTATCCACTTCCGCATACCTCTAGGGCACAAAATAAGTCAGTTTATCTGCCTGCAAAACTAAAAAACGCATTACAGAATGAAACCATGCAAGTGAAGGAGCATATGCTGTGTGACCTTAGTTGAGAAATGAACTGTGGGAAGAAAATTCCCAAGTTTCCCATTCCTGATGCATTGGGTTTTTTTTCTATTTTTGTGTAATATCTCCAGGTATTGGAGATGGAACCTTTTATTGGATTAATTGCCTTAAAACCCTACCCTTCCCAAACAGACTATTTGCTTAGTCTTAGACTAGTGATGCCTAGTGGATTGTTGTCATTAGAGTTACATCAGTCACTGCTGGTACGTCCATCTTACACACTCTGCCTTCTTCTTGTTATCCCAAAAGGGAAAAATGGTTTATCCTGACATACCACTGCAGCAGGGGAATGAGTAAAGCCAACCTTAATGTCCTTTCCTCTTTCTTTATGATATCTCTTGGAACAATAAATTTCCACCTAATGGTTGAAAACGCGGATCATTTATTGTCATTATTCAGATGGTAATTCTGATTTTCCTAATATATTACAGACAGTCTTTTAAGAAAAGGATAAAAGCTTTCTTCTCATTTGTCCTGGGTGTTTCTCAAGTTTCTGGTATGGAAATGGCATTTATTTACAAAAAAAATCAAACTCGTGATCTCAAGGAAAAAATGATTTAAGGAAAATAGCAAAGAAAAAGAATTTATGTGCCTGTGAACCAATGAAATGCTGAACAGATTAAGGATATGAAAAAAATCAATCCTATTAATCTTGTTAAAGGAGTTCGTAAAGTTAAAATATTTTTAAATACTAGGTGTCATAGAATCGGTGCAAAATTAGCATTGACTGTTTATAATCCTCCCGAGGACTCAATGTTATTCTTGTTATTGGACTTTTATTCGCCTCAAAATATGTTCATTAAGACTTAACATGTTAATCAACATAGTTTGATTTCAGCAACTAAACTACAAAATACAGCAACAAGACTATTTTTCCTCCATTGTTCTTCCTTTCATTTTCTTTGGCTCTTTAAAATTGCATCTTTCAAAGGTGCTATTATCTCAAGTCTGAGGCTCACAGTAAACTGCATAAACTCAGAGGTAAAAGAAGGTTTGTGTGTAAAGGTAGGAAACACTGAGAGATCTTCCTGGCAAAAAAAAAAAATGCTTAAACACCTCTGAAGCCGCAGTGAAATTGCCTTTTTGCAGCTATGGGGTATTTTTGCACACTTTGGTGTAACTGTTCTGCAGCCATCATGTGTGTTTCAGCAGATGGCCTTCTCTGCATTGTTAGCATTTACACAGCTTATTTCTGGGACAACAAATGCAAACCCACTCCAGGCTGGTGACAAACCTGCAAGTAAGGCTATGCACATCACTGACAATCATTTGGGCACACTAATAATACCTATAATCATATAAATATCATTTCCAATTAGGGAAAAGAGCTCATGTACTTGATGCCAAGACAGTAATTTGGGAGATGAATTGATCATTTTGCTTTAAAAGAAAAACAAAACAAAACCACAAACAACAGGGAATATTTTGTCTTCTACTCAAAAGCAAAGGAAAATAAACGTTACTCAAAAACCTGCTGGAAGAGAATGACTAGGAGTAGTGTTCACATTTTACATACTCAAAGTAATGCCGTTTACACATACAAAACACAGCACTCTGGTTCAGTTCTCACTTCTCCAAAGAATATCTTGTTCACTGCTAATGTTCCAATGCTCTTGGTCAGTCCTCTGTGGATTCTCTGCCTGCTTTTGGAAGTAATAACCATGTCTCAGAAGATCTGGAAGTTGTGTATCCTGTGTTGCAAGTGAATGTCTTAGGGAATAAAGCTCCCTCCTTGCTCAGTTTCAGACTGGAGAGTGTCAGAGAGAGAAAGGCTCAGAATGCCTCAGGGGAAGGGAGGCCTTGGTGTCAAACTTGCTTTGCCCAGGAATTTCTTTTGGACTGACAGTTAAAGGGAGATTTCAAAAAATGCTTTATCATTCCTCCTTCAGATTCTCCCCTTTTGATAAAAAAGTAGTCAGACTTAACTAAAATTCTTAATTTTACCCAGAAGTTCATTCAAGTTTGTCTATTTTTTAAATCTCTGATTTATCATACAATTTAATTTAAATTATATTTAATTTAATTTGAAGTTTTCTGTGCAATGAATATTTCCAAGTAATAGCATTGGTAGAGTTATTTTGCTATTTTTAATAAACCATTAGCCAAGCAATAAAACAATTTAAGCAGCTATAGAGTAGGAAACCTTCCATCACAAGGCCATTTTTATCATATCCAGCCTAAAGTAATTATGACAGTTGGATATTGTCTCATGACTAGAGAGAACATGCTCTGTTGAGCATGTTCTCTCTAGTCATGAGCAGAGAGAACATGTTCTCTCTGTTGAGAACAGCAATAAAAAATAAAATACCCCTCTCCCTTCAAACTTGTCATCTCCATTGCTTTCTATTTGTACAAAATATATGCTGCTATTTGGCGTATTTGTAGTTTTCAGCTGAAAAGATTTTGTGGCTTTCAGCATGACATCAGACAATTTTTAATGTTGATCACCTCTATTATGGGCAAAATATTTACCAGGTAGTTTTTCACAGATCAAAATGCAGAGCAGTATGAGAAGAAATTGGCTATTGTTTAAAGTGAACAGAAATTAATTTCATAACTTATTATTCTGAGCAATAGTGAGGCAATAATGAAGTCCAGTTAAGTATCATAATACTCCAAAGAATGAGTCTTAAGGTACAAGGAGACACTTGTCAGATTTTGTCATTTCTTTTTCATCTAAGTACCTAGAACAGGTAGCTAGTACTCTGCAGTGAAAATGAACAGCAGAAGAAGACCAAATTTTACCACATAAAATATTTCAAGGAGTACTAGCTCCTCATGCTGCTAAGAGCTTCCTCGGGTGGCTCCTCAAGTACCACAGTTGATGTGGGTGCTTTGAACTAATTTCCAGTGTGGCTTGTGAAAAGGAGCAGGATTTGGCTTGGGGTGGCTGGGTAGGTAGGGATATCAGAAAGATGAGGTTTTTAGACAGCCCTAAGGAGGTAAAAATGATGGCAGGACTTTCCCTTTTGTTTGTGGACCTTGATGAATGTGAAGCAGCCATGCCATCATGTCTTCAAGGCACCACCAGCAAACCTAGAGTAAATCCATGAAGATTAGTGGGATCACCTGGAATGGATTCAATAATCAAACTGAGGAAATCTGGACCTTTGTTTCAGGAGATGGGCTTCCCAGTCAACCTCTCCTGGGATTTCTGAGGGTAGAGAGACTTCGAAAGTAACTTCCAGTTTTTTGCTTTTTCTTTTTCTCAATGATACTTAACAGCTGTTTTATGCAAGTAATGGCTAGGGTATCCAGCCAAGTCCTGCTCAAGTGCTGATTAGTGACTATTTTAATGAATCCTATGTTAACTAAAATGAATGTTACAGGCAGGGAGGCAAACTAGAGGAGGCACAGATGTCTATCAGCACTAACAGTTAAAAATAAGGGACCTACTGCCAAAAACCCTGAGCTGAACCTTGTCACGGTCTGTTGAGCTCAAGGCAGCAAATATAAAACATGAATAGTACAGGTCTCCAAGATAAAATCCTCAGTAGTGCAGATGGTGGTTACTCCAAAGGAAAAGGTTTCCCTTTTAAATTCTGTTTCCATCAGAGAACCTAGCATTGCAGGAAGAGCTGTCATCAGCTCTGCCCTAAGGGCTGGGGGAGGTCCAGGCGACCTTCAGCACAAACACAATGGTACAAAGCTGGGCTGCTGCACTGATGGATAAAGTGGCTTGGATAAAAGCTGCAGTCGTGGCCTAAGGGTTTTTCATGCCCTTGTCATTATTCTCCAGAAATACACACAGTGTGTGACTAAGGGCAGATCAGATCTTGTGACTATACTCTATGTTAATTGCATTTTTAAAAATTTCGTTGTCGTGATTCTTCTTCAAACATATGCTTACTTCCTGTATTTACATTTGAAAATTTATGCAGCTCACAATATTTTTAAATTCTACTTACCTTTTTTCCCTAGGACATTTAGGATTTCTTGGTCACATATTTTGTCTCTGAAAATTCTAATTGAAAGGAACAACCTTTCAAAAGGTGTTCAGGTTACTCTAATTTGGCTTGTTTGCCTCTTCCCTTATTTTTTCTACAGAAATTCTGATGCTAAGCTGTCCTTGGTCTTGTTGACCTTTCCTATTTTTTCAGTCTGTATTGAAGCCAAATGCTGGATGTGTTTACCATATTAGTAGGTATACACGCAAAATCAATCCTGCAAAAAAGCTTTATGGGGCTTTTGTGGCCTTTGCTTACCTAAGTTGGTGTCATACGTTGTTCTGTGTAAAGTTCCTCTACATTTATATAAATGTGCTCAAAAGGAGTGGGCTTTTTTTTTGTTTTTTACTTTCCTGAGTAACAAGAGGATCACATGCTGTGTCGGGGAGAATGTGTCAGGGAGAATTCATGAGTGAATTCCACTTGGGATTGATGAAATTTCTCATGAATCTTTGGCTATGGTATCTCCCTTACAAAAGCAAAGGAATTATAGATTTAAAAATATGGCTTCAGTGATATTCATTTCATAGAGCAACTGCAATTCTTTCCCCATTCAGACCTTCCTAGTTCTTACATGTCACATTTCTAGTTATTTAGGAGGAAATATAATTTATGATAACTACATGTCACCTGTTATGTCACCCTTCTTAGCATCACGTGCATTCCAGTGATAGGAAAAAAGGTGGTAAAAATAAAGGATTGTTGAAAAATTAATTTTACTTTTACTGCAATGACCATGACACTAATTTCTGTGGTTACAGCAGATTAACTGTATAATGGAAGTGCACAAAAAACAGCTCCTAAATGAACTATAAATGGATAGAATAGCCTCAAATGTTAAGTTTCAGCAGTGGATATTTATTAAATATGCATTTTAAATTATTTCACATTTTTATATATTTATATGGTTTACGCTATAGAAGGAGTCAGCTTTGGAAAATTGGAGAGAGGCTTTATTTGAAATTAATCAAAAAATAGTAGGAAGCAATATTTGTGTGTTTTTTCTCCCCACACTTTCCTCTGGCTGCCTCCCTCCTCAGCTTGAGTTTAAGAACTTAAGCCCTAAAGTGCTACTCTGATATGAAAAGATTAGAATGTCTAAATCATATTTGTCTACCTTTAGCCAAAAATGTCTATAAACGAATGCCCTAGAAATGTTCCTGGTGCTGTGGGGACAGGAGGAATGTTGTTGGAGGAGTTTTCCAAGGATTAGTGTGTTGATTGCAGGTGAATTTTCTTGGGACAGTACAGACAGTGGTCTGTTGCAAACAGCATCCTGTAGCACGAGCAGGAGCCCCTAACCAGAGCTGGCTACTGCAGGCAGTAGTTAAAAAACACTGACAGGGAAGGACTGAGCTTTGGAAAGAGACTGGAACTGCCTCACCTCTGTTCCTGATGAACTAATTTTAAATTAAAACATAGAAATTGCTGGTTTGAAATTACGGCACTTGGTCCTGGCAGGAGTTTCATATTAGCACTGTGAAGAAGAAAACTCTCCAGAGAACCATTGTTGCCACAGTGGTCTCAGCTGGATGACACTAAGTGGTGCCTTTCTGTTTTTGAGCACACTTCCCCTTCTTGGCTAAGTGGAAGGTTTCTGTGTGTGCTGGAGACTTCCCTCTCAGCCTTTCCAAAGCCTCTACATGAGAAATGGAAATGAGCAACAGTGATGTGACCCACCCCAGAGCCCAGCCTCAGGTGCACAATGATGGTTTGGTGCATGAGTCGCCAGCTCACTGCCATGGCCTTACTCTAATGCCAGTGCTAAAGATAGTGCTTAAGTGCTTTTATGATTAAAGACTTAATACCCTGAGTTCCCTCTCTGTAATGGGGACCAAATCCCAGAGTGCTGATTTGTGTGAGTCAATGAATCAGCGTGAGGTTAAAGATTATTAATGTTTATTTTCATTTTATGCCACTTTCCACTCTGTTTGTCTCTATTACTCATAGCTTCATTTCTCTAGAGAGGGACTGTAACTGGCAGCCAGGGATGTATATGGAGCATCCCTGGAAAAAACAATGCTTACAGAAATGCACACCTAATTTAGCAAATATCATATGAATAATGGTAGCAATTTTATCTAAGGGATGCAACCATACTGCAACACACAGATATAAGTCTCTGCAAGAAACTTCCTAGATTTTCTGCTAAGATAGTTCAGTGGGTTTTAGTGAGAATCCTAAAATACTTCTGAAGTGTTAGTATGTCTGCTCCTTCCCATCCTTCACACTGGTGCAGCTCAAACCCGAGGTACATGGATGGTACAATTTTGGAAATTGTTTTTATCCTTGGAATTATAGAGAAGCTTAAGTGGAACATCACAGGTTAAGGTCTAACACTCACAAATACGTATTGCTGTAGCTTTAAATAATTCTAGATCACCTTGGGAAATATCATTTTCTGGTAGGCAACATTAAGTAGTGTAAAATTTAAAAGATAACTATTGTATTGAATGCAATGCTGTTTAATTGTTACTAGCCCCAGGCTCAGAATCTTTTAGGATCCTAAGATATTTGTATAAATTTTGCCTCCCCTCAGTTTAGCCTTATTCTAACTTGGCTGGGCTTTTTTTTTTTTCTCCCACTAAATTCTATCTGTTTCTTCAAGTCCCAAGTCAGTGAATCTTTCTAATTCTGTTTTGCACAGGCCAAAATGTGCAGTTAGGGATTAGTGGTTGTTATCTGGTGACTTGTGATTTGTTTGGCCAGCTGATCTTTAATGCATCTGTATATTACATAGTGTATATCACAGCTATTATTGTGAGCAAGCATTTACATAAGCTGTAAACTTAGAAGGCTTTTAGGTGGGTAAAACATGTTCTCTGCCTCAAGACAATTGGGATCTGTATTAGGCCAGACAAAGGCTGAGGCCCAGGAGAAGGATTTGGAAAACTCTAAATGTGTTAGAGTAATTTAAGAGGCACTGAAGGGAAGAAGAATCCTGGCTCTGATGGCTTGGTACAGGGAGAGAATCCTTGGCAGGTGAAGACAATGAAGGCATTCCAAGTGTGGGCAGCTAATCTGACAAAACTTAGGCAAAATATTTGAAGATAATAAAAAATTCTCAGGAAAATGGAAGAAATATAAGAATTAGCGTGGGAGAAAAACTGTGCAGAAAGCTCAGGTAGACTGAAATCAAAAGGATTTGTGTGATAGAAAAGGCTCATGTACAAAGCTTCATAAAAAAGCAAGTTGGGACCTTGACTTCTTTCTGGTTTCCAAGCCATGTGAGGTAGGTTTTGGCTGGAGCCTCTGGTGCATAAGTAGAGAAATGAAGTGTAGGTTCAGTTCTCACTTCTCTTTCAGCAATAACCAATTAACTTTCCTTCATTGGGGATTTTTCTTTAGGCAAAATGTGTAGACTCAAAAATCATAGAGGTTTTTTCCAGAATTAACTGTCCTGTGAGCCTGTGATTCTCTGAAGTACAACTGCTAATATTGCTTCATGGATCCTTGTTATTCACCAATTCTACAGTGTTTACTGAAAATAAAATCAGGGTTTTTAGGGAGAAGCAATAGAATTTTCTTATAAGCGCCACAAACACTGCACAATGGCCAGTGTTAGGGTCATACTACTATGATGAAATTTACCTTTACATCCTCAATTTCCAAACTAATCACCTAAGATGCCACAAATTCCCACTTTTACTACTTTATATCTGTGTTATAGATGTCTGTAAATGATAACATTAAATGAAGGCATCTTGCTAGCAAATCTATGCAAAAGGAGCCACCTCCACCCACCTTTAAAATATTTACAGAATTTTCTTTCTGTTGCCTTTTTTGCAAAGCTACAGTGTAAAAGCCTCAGCTGAACCCAGCTGCAGTCATGGAGCCACATAGGTCCTGGACAAGACAGCCTTCCAAGAAGGTATAATTTGTGCCAGATTAAGCAGACTGAATAGAAAATATAAGCAACAAGGTGAAAGAAGAAATGTTATCTTGCTTTGTGAGTGGGAGGAGAAACCTGAACAGATCTGAGATACTGGTGTAGACAGAACTTCACCTTAGCTCTGAGAGCAGCTTGGAGGGCTTTAAACAGCCTCTGACTGAGTCCTGTGACACTGACAGGGCTTAGCTCATTAATTCTGCCCAGAGAGAGGCTGTAAAACAGATTTGCTGTGTTGGACACAGGAACCAGAATTTACTGCACACTTGATGTGGACATTCTAGTTTAAGACTCTGCACTGCTCTGTGATGAGCTGCTTAGACGTGCTCAGAATTGTATAAATAAGTCTGTGACGAAGCTATGACTCCTCAGATTCCTCAATGTCTTCTTTGTGGCCAGACACATCTGTTTGATACTCTCACTGCTGAGTTTCCATTTTGGATTTTTCTGCTGATAATACTTTCTGCCATCTCCCAAACACATGCAGAAAGGGGTAACAGAATAACAAAAGGACATGGAGTTATTGAACTGGAAATGGAAAATAGAAGATAAGGCGAGATAAAAAAGCCTAAATTCAAAATCAGAAATACATGTTTGCCTTATCCATCTGTGCTCTGTCTCTCTCTACAAGCTGAATAATCATTCTTTTTTATTTGCATATCTGTTAGCAAAAGCCAGATCATCGGCTTGGATTTTTCTTACTAGGCTAGTCTTTGAGTACTCACTGCTCTTTTTCCCTCTGTTTTTACATGCTTGCTCGCCTGCCTGCTTCTTTTTCCGAACAGTGTTGTTTCCATTTATCACGGCAATTTATCCGCATCCTGAGAGGCCCGCTTTGCTCCTTTAAAGGCTTTTTTATGCGGTGGAGCTGCGATCCGCTCTCTGTAGGTGGCACCAGCAGACACCGCAAACGCCTCCGAGCCCGGGGCCGGGCACGGCCCGAGCGCGCCGCAGCAGCGGGGCCGGTCCTGGCAGGGCAGCACCGACCGTGTCCCTCAGCACGGTCCTCGACACCTGCACAACACCGGTTAGAAATGTTCTGGAACCCGGGAGAAGTGCTTCATGCTTATTTTTACCTTAAACAGTATTTTTTTTACCTTTACAGTAAAAATAAGAGTGCAGCCGCTGTGTGAAGCACTTATCCCAACTTCCAGAACATGTAAGGTAGCTAATTTTTTTTTCTGTTTGTATAAACCCCCTATTTGATCATTAAATTTGACTCGTATTATACTCACACATAATGCCTTAATGCATTTTAACACTGCATCATCTCTTCTGAACTTCCTTCTTGAGAATATCAGATTCCATGCAGGGGAAGGGAAAAGAAATTATCTCCAGGATAACAATGAGGGTAAGCTAGGAAGGGATATCAGCTCAAAACCCAATCTAGCGTATATTTCCTTTTCATATTCTGCAATATTCCTTGACTTAAAATTACAGAATGAATTGTGCTCCAAGAACAATACTACCTATTGCAAGAATTTTGTCATTTGGGATGGGTTTTGGTGTTTGGAGTTTTTTTAATGTACATTTTAAGACATTTCTGCAATGTTACCTAACCAACTGAAATACTGAACAACTATTTTAAAGGATCATATTTTATTTTTCTCCCAATTCTGTTTGCTGCTTCTATAAGGCAGCAGGTTTAGTCTCCCTTTCACCTCAGTGAAACCAGCTAACACAGAGGTTTCCAAGGCTGGTGTGTGATCTGTTCCTGCGCCACGGAGAGGGGAAGCATGTCAAGTGTTCAGTGCAGATGCTGGGCAGGGTGGTGATGACTGGGGCAGGCACTGTGAAAACATGACCACGGCTCACTAGCTGATCAGTTGCCCATGCAGCTACTGAGGGGATGTTAAGAGAATTCCCTTAACAATCTTGTTAAACACACTCTGATTGTGAAGGATGACTGCTGCGCTTTACCTCCCTGAGGCCTTAATATGCTAAAGCAGGAAAGCTGTGCACTTTTACAGGATGATATAGATTCATAAAAATAAATTAATCATTTATGATTTTTCATGCTGACAGATGCTAAGTTCTGATGAACAGTTTTGTGCATGATGTTCTGGATTTTCCAACCTAATTTGGCCATATTTTTTAACTTCTCCTCTCAATATGCAAAATGATGTACAAAAATACAATCTGTCCTTAAAGGCAGAATAGTTTCTGCTAGTCATACACTTAGGAAGAAGTATTATTCATATTATGATGCTAAGACTGGAGGAAAGTTTAGTTAATGTTATGCTTTCACTGTATCCTCAGATAGGGTCAGGTTTTAAAAGGCTTGAAGATCTCTTGATGGAATTTTCAAAATCACCCTCCATTTCTATCGAAAACCTATTTTTATGAATCTGTATGTTTAGGTTTCTAATTGCATTTGAAAACTTACATTTGTCTTTTCTTTGATGTATTTCTTCTGCACCTTGCCCCTTCAGGAAGTGAAAGATTTATGTTCAGAGAATCTAGAAATGGATGAGATCGAGGTGGAGCACGGTCTGTTGCTGTATTTGGACCATGGCTCCTAAAGGCTTTTCAGCCATCAGTATTAGACACCTACTATGCACTACATTTTTTATCTTGGGCCACTATAGCCAGCCCAAGAGCCCTTGTGGATGGCTGACACCATAAAAGTCAACAGAAAGTCTCCCAATTCTGAGATTATTCAGCTGGCATTTGCTTTATACAATGCACATGGGGGAAAATTAACACAAAATTTGCATATAAAAGTATAGGTTCTGAGGGGACAATTAAAATTAGATATGAAAGCCTAAGTGTTTCACAGACAGCTCAGGTCTTAGTAGTGGTAAAGTCTTGGAAATTTCCAGTATCTCTTCAATTTCCTATATGGAATAAAATAGTTCTTGCTGTTGTTTTACTTAGTAAATTCATGGTGTGATCACATTTTGTATGCTTTATGGAGTTACTGTTCTCAACTCAAATATATGTATAAAAACTTGGAGAGAGGAGTAAACAAGGATGACAAGGGCTGTCAAGTCTGTGGAATGGCACCTGTGTGATAGAAAATGAAGTAAAACTTCCCAAGCCAAAAAAGCCACGTTTCAATTGAAACACATAAATACATCAGTTAGGGATATAGGGTGCATTGCTATGATGAGAACGTTTGAAAGACTGACTACTCAGCATTGCTATCATTCCCTTTCTATCAGACTTCAAAAGCAAACTGAGAAATTTCAGCTGAGATTTGACTAGGATCCAAAATATTCTCTAATCATACAGAAGGGAAGGACTTTTAAAACTACAAATAATGCCCATGGCTCAATAAAGTAAGGAAATGTGGGGTTATTTTCGTTGTTTTTATTTTTTTTTTAATTTAGGCAATTTTGTGATTGATGAATATGAAGTTACAGACAGCAATAACCAACTGCACAAATGTAAAATCGGGTATAACTTCCTGGGTAATTTTTTGAAACACAAAGGTCTGATTAGGTCCATGAGGAAAAGATGACTAAAATCATTCTGAGATGCATAAACAAAATTATAATTGGTAAAATGTTAAATAATAAGACTGTTTAACCCTTGTAAATTCTCAGTTGGAAATTTGTCCAGAGTCTACATTTATCACAAAGTAAAGTAGTTGTAGAAGTAGTGGGCAAAAAATTGAAAGCAACTGTGGCTAAAAGATACAAGATGGTAAGAAAAGGTTGCAGAAATTGCTGTGAAGGTGACTGGGGGAAGAAGAAGAGGAAGAAAAATTTAGTAAATAAACTCAACAGCCCCTTTTGGTGAGGGGAAAAATGAGTTTTTCCAGTGTCAGCAGTGCTCAGCCCAGCTTTGGGAAAGACCTTTCATTCATGGTCCCATTATTCACACCAATAGCAGTTACTAGCTCATGTTTGCTTGCACAGGATGATGCTGAGATGCCAGAGGCTGTTTTCCAGGCTGGCAGTTTTTTGGATCTTCTGTGGTCTGGTTTACTGTTAGTCCATAGCACAGAGACTGTCGTGCCAAGAGTGATCAATGATCTCCTGGGCGTTATCAATCGTGGTCACTCTTCTGTCTTTATCGTAGTTGATTTTCATTGTTTTGGAATTACACAGCCCACAAGTCTGCTGTCATAGCAGATTTTCAGTAATTCCACAGAGCAGGTACCAGTGCCCTGTTAGCTCTATCCCACATTGTTAGGACAGGGATGTGTTGGCTGCCATGCTCTAAATCTCTTCATAGTTCCTACTTCTGACATCTTCTTATTTGCATGTTAGGATTGCATGTGCCTTGGAGAATGCTGAAATACTAAAGAGAATGTAGAATAATTTTCACTAATTCCAAGTCTAGATTTTCTGCTTCTGCCAAGATAACACTAATAATTTGCTGTGTCCACTCTCCTATTGTTCATACTAGAGTTTTAGATGACTGTTGTAATACTGGTTTCTTTTACTGGCGGTGTTTTCTCTGTTACGTGGATCATTGTTCTGCCACTTCTTCCCTACCAGAACTTTATTTCTGTTTGTTTCAGCAAACTTGACCTTTTCAGAGTTAATCCTATCTGTGATGTCATGCCTACAAAATCTATCAGGTGATAAATAACTTTGGGTGACGAGGATACTCAAGTTATAACTGTGATATGCTAACTGGACTGGACACTCTCTCAGAAGCTAGACGTAGTTTCCAGGTGACCTGCAGAGTCATCTCAATAAGGTTTTTATAAGAAAGTGCACTCTGAATTGTACCAAAAGCAGGAGTGGAAAAATGAAACGGTGCAGCCAAGCTATTTCCATTCTTTACATCCTTTTGTGTTCTCATGTCTTGTAGACAGGATTGCAGTCACAATAATGGCAGCAGCCTGCTATTGGAAAGCAGAAGAATGTTCCTTTTCATGTGAGGTACAGGGCACTCTGAAGCTCATTGCACTGGAATAAAGACACAATTCCATACCTGGAGTATGGCTGTTATCTTCAAGTAGGTGGTAGATAGCATCCTATTTCTGAGCCTATAGACTTCAGCATTTTGGAAGACTGTCCAAGTATTTTCGTCATTTATTTCCCCTTGAAACTGCTAGCACTCCATTCAGAATTCTGCATGCAGCAATCCTCAGGAATGAACTGACCCAGTGGCAGAGTGTCTGTGCACAGGATCATGTTGTGCCCAAACAAAGGGCAGGAAAATGAGCTGCAGCCCCATCTTACCTGCCAGGAGCATTTCAGCTGCAATGAGCAGCGTTATTTGAGGCAGCGTGGGGAATTGAATCGCTCCTCTTGCTGGGCTGCTTGTGTAGATGATTAGGACATGGCTTGGCTAAGAGAACTTGTTTGTGGAGCAGAATTTGGTATTGAATAGGAAAGTACCTGTGCCTCATCTGCCTTCAGCAATCTGCAACAAAAACATTTAGGTGGCTGCTCTCAGGAGCTCCTCAATGGCCACAGTGTTACCTCTGCTGTGTCTCTTACTGAATGGGACATTCATTTTACACTATGACTGTATCCTTTAAGCTTTTTCAAATTTTTAGGATTACACCTGATTTCCGGATAATTTGTGTGTTTATTCCTCAAAATGTAATGTTAAAGGAACTGTTAGAAAACACACCTTAGGGGCTGTGCAAACCCCTAGCAGGCTTGTCTGAGTGGAACAAGAGCATCCCTTCCTGCACACCCACTCTCCTGTGATGTGCCCCGTGGTGGGTGTGATGCAAGACAAAACAGAGATGGATGTATCATGGTACTAAACTTTCTTGGCATATAGTGCCAGAAGTAAAAAAAAAAAAAAAAAAAAAAAAAAAAGCTGAGTCCTGGTTTACTTTTGGCTAAACTTATTTCCACGGCATAATAATAAAAAAAATAAAGTATTATATAAGTTTGATACCAATTGGAGCAACAGGATTGCTGCTTGCTGTGCATTGTTTTTCCAGAAAATCAATCCTGGCTGTGGTGGAAAGTTAGGTCACCTTAAGGTAAGGCTGGGAGGACTGGGACTTGTGGCTGTAGAATGATTTAGCTGAATTGCACTGAAAACTCACCACATTTACTTTGCACTTGCATGTAGTTGGAAAGTTACGTGGGCAGGCAGAGCTGTAGACATCTCATCTGTGACCACAGACATCTCAGTTACCATGAGAGCTGAGGTTACCAAATAACGAGTTACAATGCTGTTGGAGGAAGCTCTCACACAGTGCTCAGTGAACCAGTTTTGAATATTAATAATCCTGCTTGCAGCTCTTATGAAAAAAACATGTTGTAAAAGAGGGAGATGAAAGGAGGAAAACAGATTTTTTTTCAGTATATGTAGTACTGAACACTGTGGAAAGGCACACTATTAAAAAATTACCAAAGTTGGCCTCTATCTTGGTTTCAGGATGTCAGACTCTTAAATCTATATTTAGGCATCCTCCAAATTGTTGCTTTTCCTCCTGTAGTGCCGAATATCCAACACTTTCCATTAATTTCCCCTAAAGCTGTGCAAAGTCACCAGGGTCCCATCAGCCCCTCACATAATGCCAACTCAGGTGTCTCATCAGCAATCAAATTTTGTGTGGAACTGGAATTTTTCAGTCAAGGCAGAATAGGGCAACACCAATAACCCTCACTGTTTTATTCATCTGTACTTTCTTGCATACATTTCATTTCCACTTTCCTCCCTTAACGTGTTGGACTGGTGCAACTGAGTCTTACTCAAAAAATATCCCAAAACACACCAGAGGAAAAGCAAGCAAGACATGTAAATATGTTACAAAAAATGAGTAAGGAAAACTGAGAGGAAAATAAATCTTATTTCAATGAAATCAGAGTATGAAAGGATTTTTCACTGAGAGTCTAAAGGAGATAGCTGAGATAGCCAGCTGAGTATGTGGGCAAGATAGTGCTTATTGTGATAAATGTTGTTTATGTGCACTCCAGCAGGAAGTAAACTGAGATTGCTTTTTCTTCACTTAAGTCCTAGGAGTGAAGCACTTGAACAATGCTGATCTTAAAGTACTGAGATTAATAGGGTTAATTTTCCCCTCTTACAAAAAGACAAACTCCCCTTCACCCCAATATTCATGAAGCCACTAGGGAAAGAGTAGAGATCCAGAACCCATCTAAGGATTTAAATAATGAGCTCTTTGGCAGTAACTTAAAGTGAACTATTTTACCTTATATTACACAAATAGCAGATTTTATATGATTCTGAAATAATGCATATATATCAAAAATTATATACACAAGTAATCATAAGTTTATTGACAGTTTAACCAGATAGCTTAAAATCAACACGTATTTGGTTTTTTCTGTATACATTAGAAGACTGAGATTTCAAAGTTGTTTTCTTCAAGTGCTAATCTCTAGTTTTCCAATGAAACATACTAAAAGTGGCATTAAATTTCAGTTCTTAATAAGAAAGGCTACAAAATGCTTAATCTGATGCTAACATAATCTTAACCCAGACCTTCTTACAGAGTCTGCCTTTTTTTTTTGTTATTGATTCCTTTCTGTTTCTTTCCTGGCTCTACTGTGGGTTGAGGAAGTCGTTCTGACTAAATGGCTGTAATATCTCATATTTGCACTTCCGAGGGGCTGTTTGGGCTTAGCTGTGTAGTGCCAGATGTATCTCCATTTAAAACAAACTGCAACTGGCTGCATGACTGCTCTACATAAATCTGAGTGCATTTAGATTTCTGATAAAAATGTCCCATAAACTTTTGGCTCTATCATAAAAATGAGCTGGGGTGCCTTTCTATTGGGGCAAATATAGGAAAAATAATTTTTCAGGGCTTATATTAACAACTGAAATTCATTTTTGCATGTCTCTGTAGATACCTGGGCCTTTCTGTCCCTGATTGGATGTAACATTGCTGTTAGATAACAGCAAGATGTTTTATGTAAAGAACATGACTGAAGTTTATTTCCAGTGGTTACAGAGAACAGTTTAGCACTTGCTGGTGCACAGCCTATGCTGTTGTTTGCTGTGCAGCTGTTTTAATAGATGTTTGTCTTTATATTTCTCACCTGAAGGCAAAAGGGTAGTTGAGAAAAAAAATATAATCAGAAATCAAATTAAACCAAGTATATCTTTCAATATCAAAAAGCAAAAGTATAGAGCCTCTTTGAAAAGAATGTGTTTTAGATGTTTCCTGGGCCAAAGTAGAATCTAAGCAGATGTGTAGGCCATTGTCACAGAAATGCTGTTCAGCAGGAGGATTATGACTATCACTTGATTCCTTGGTTTAGGTTTACATTGCTTTTGCTTTAGCCTGAGATAATACTGAGTTTTAAGGGCTTTTTACCTTCTTCATGTGCTGAATTATCTGTACAAATAATACTTCTGCTGCCAGTACTGTGATACTGGGAACTCAGCTCCTGGTAAAATGTGCAATAAAGCTGCCTTCCAGTGTGCTCTGGAAAACTGTCATAGAAGACAAAGAAACACTCTTCAGTGCCTTGCAACACCCAAGCATCCAGTCTGTCCTAGAAAATACAGGAAATGTTCAAAGTGCTCTGTGTATTCTCTAGAATGGCTTTTTACAGGTTGCTAGTAGAAATCAAAGTCTATTTTGTTTTCTGGGTTTAAAAAAAAACCCCAAAAAAGGCAAGGATGGACTGGAATTGAATCTGAATTTATTATGTAAGTGAAGGTTTCTCCAACTGGGTTTACTATCCTGCTGCTTCTTGTTTTCTTTCTTTTTGGTCAGGCTGGTATTATATTTATTATTATGTTACCCTGAGGTTTCTGTTTGTTTTTTTCCTCCTTTTTTCCAAAGCCTTCTACAAGAAACTGGTATACATATTGCTTTATTTACATAGGTTAAGCCTGCTTGGACCTCTTGAATTTCCTCTTGAAGAGCATGATTTACTTATAGTAATTTTTAAATTATAATTGTTAAAATGGTTTCAAATTTGAATCTCTAAAATGTTCGTGGATGATGTCCATATGGCATTAGGAAGGCTAATTAATTAGTTATTCTAATAACCTGAAGGTGGTTCAGTAAATTTCTTGCTAATGCATTTTCTAAATGCTACCATGTTTATACGTTTCACTGAGTTGTTATAAAATGACTTGTTCCCCTGACATACCCTTGTGAGGAGTGGTGGCTGACTGATCTTCTCAAGAGGGAAAGGTTGAATTAATGACTGATTCAGTCAGTCTTTCACCCTTCATTAGCACTGAATTAATTTATTAAAGAGATTAAAGATCATCTTGAGTGGTTTAATGTGTAAATTTCATTTTAAACATGCATAGGGCCTCATCTATTTACAGAATAATGATTAATGGTGAAGTTTAAGAAATATGTACCCTTCACAAATGGCTGATCATGCTAAATTGCAAGACCTTCCCTCTAACCCTGCTCTGTGGTAAAAGCTAAAAACACACACAGGTTGGCAAACTTGGTTTTTACCAAGGAGGAACTCCATTTAGGGTAAACACTTGCTGTGTTAGTAACATGTAAATAGGCTCTGGTAATTATACTGAAACCAGAGCACTTCAGTGTTTCAGAAGGTGGCAGTGATAAGCCTAGAAATTACTATGGTTTTACTGCAAAGACTGGAGAATAAAGAGTTCTCAGCTGCTTCCATAATAAATGTGGAAAAAGTTCTTTCCAGACAGAATATTTTTTAAAATATACTCATGTATTTGAATAAATATATGCAGTCTTGGACTGTGGTCATATAAATGGGATGAGATCAAACAGTAGGGCAAGAGGTCTTGAAGGTATTTCTTAGGTTTCCTTAAATGACACTGGTGACTCACTAGGTCATCCTTCTTTTGAATCAGTTTTGAACCAATGTTTCATAAAGTGCTAGTGGGAAGCGAGTGTGGGAAGTGCTCTTTCAGATGAGACCATATGTGCCCATGAAAGTTTCCCCCGTTCTCTCTTCAAGAGTAAGATTTGGAGGTTTGGATTTTTGTTTTGCCTTGGTTCACTTCACTCCGCCTACTGCATCTAAAAATGAATCCCGTAATTTTAATTATGGTAGCCATTCCTTTTTTTTGGAAAAATGAGCAAGCCCAAAGTCTTGATTAGTATGGTTTTTTTCATGTGATGTCTATTGAATTGTATCCTTAATAGATTTGCAGTGCTATAAAATGAAACTGGAATCCATAATTCAGTCAACAAAATGTTTTATTTATTTAAGAACTGCAAGTGTTGATGCCTTTTATTCTTATTATTCTTAAATATATGTAGGCATTACAATAGGGTTTATTATGCTGGGCTATGTAAAGGTACTTTTGTCAGAGTATTTTTCAGTAGGGTTTTTTTTCTTTTATTGGATGGGGATTTTTTCACAGAAAGATGTTTCTACATGTATAATTTATAATTTAGTGTCTGAAAGACAACACAAAGAACACGCTGATTATTCAATTTTTTTTAAATTGGCTTAAATATGCATATATCATTCCCCTATGCCATCTGAATACACAAACCCCCTGTGTGTAATGGGAGACTTACCTGGTAAAAATTCAGCAGCTCTGCATAGCAGCTTGCTCTGCTCAACACCATCTGGCAGCTGCAAGCTGGTTACATCTCCAGATAACCCCCCTGTTCCTTCACTAACACCATCCAGTGTCTCACGGCTGAAATACTTTTTGTGGTCAATTTATTGACAGCACAGAGAATGCATGTGATTTCATTAGGAATGCTCCTGCTAAAATTATTCCGAGGTACTTAATAGCACAATCATGGAAGTGACCAAATATGTCAGCCTTTTTACTGAAATAATTCATATTGTTGGGATTAAATAAAAGGTGCTAAGAAGATGAGTAATTGGTATGATTTCTACAGTCTGAATATGATTATATTCAAGCAGCGAGATTTTGGAAAAAGGCTTGGAAGGAGCAGTGAAACATTCAGAAAACCTGAAAGTTTTTAGGTATATTTTAGAATCAGATGTTGGTTTTGTGTTGCTCCATCTGTTTTCATATTAGAGAAGGAAATGAAATGAGACAGGGAGGAAAAAAATTCTTTAAACATTTATTGATATTCTCAATTAGTATGCTAAAATATATTTATATACTATTTTCTGTGACCATTTGTGTACAAAAAAAAAACCCCAAAACTATTTTCTTTATAGAGGGGCGGAATCTTATCAAGATCTTCACTTCAGATTCAATGCACAGATCTGTTCACTTAATCCAACAGGGGAGATGGTACTTGGAGGAAATCGGGAATACTGTGACTGGGAGTGAAGGGGATGTGAGGTATTTGGCATATAGTGGGGGAGAAATGAAACTCTCACAGAAAATCAGGTTTGTACATGACCTACAGCAGCCACAGACCCCAAGACCTTTGTCTGCTGGTCCCAGTCTGGTGTGCAGGCTCAGTTCTCCAGCTCTGAGCAGCCCCTGGCCGGGTTTTCCACCTGGGTGTGGCAGCACAAGCACAGAGTCGTACACAAAGAAAGGTGGTCAGTACTTATATGCTGAGACTATTCAAAAGGTTTTTCTTTTTTTGCAGAAGGTTTTTCCCCTGTTAATGTGTCTGTGTGTCAGCATGGCAGGTGATTTCAGCAGCAGAGAGGCCAAGCTGACAGACACCCCGGTGAACCAGCTTTGGACTTGCTGCTATCAGATCACTGAAACATTTGTGTAGTTCCCCAGCCACTGTTATGTATTAATAGTCCTGTGATGCTGAAAAGAATTTGCAAAGTTTCTCACAATTGTTCAGCAAGGAATAAAAGAAGTAAATAGAAGCAGTGAGTGTGGACATGTTACATCTTTGAATTGTATACCTTTCTTTGCCTAATATGCATGTTTTATGTGACTTTAATTGCAATGAAATGTTCATAACAAATATTTAATCAGGATGCAATGATTAAATAGGCAAATTTAATTTTGCTCTAGTTATTTTTTCCTAGGTAATCAATGCAGATGTGATTTAATGACAAAGTCTAATTGAGTACTTTCATTTTGTGAAAAGAAAATTAAAAGGAGAAAATACACTTTTTAAATTAGAAGTAATGACGGAGTCACAGGACAATTCCTGGGGATTAATGACTATCTGAGAAAGCTGAAGGCTCAAGGCTTAGCTGTGGGCTGTTAACCTCAGGTGGCCATTAATTCTTCAAGTAAATGCTCCATGCCCTGATCATTATTACAACTGAGCAGGGATGGAGTACCAAGTTTCAGCAATTAAACCATCAGCAATATACTTAAATGCATATTTTTCTCTCCCACCTGGACATTCTGACACAAAACACAGAATGAATCAAACTGTGGATGGTATCCAGTCAAACCCTGGGTGTTTTTCTTAATTTGCCTGATCTGTCATTGAGGACATGCCTCATTGTGTGCCTGCATTTGTTGAGCCACACACTCTGTCCCGGTAGCTGTGCTGAACACACATTAAATATACAGGTGGATGTACCTGCCCCCAGGGAGCCTCAAAGCTTACATGGATTCTTGTTCTCTCTCTCTCTTTCTTCTCAACAGTGATGCAGATGTCATCAGCTTGACTGGCATCAAAATCATAGTGTGGGTAGCACCCTCTTGTCTTCAGCACTCTACATGCTAATTTCCCCATCTTTCTGCAATAAAGTTGTAGCCAAACCTAATTTTCCTCATTTCCTTGAGGCTGTTGTATAGCCCCACTAGTCAAAGGATGAGCAAGGCAGAATCCCCTACAAGCCAGAAATTGCTGCTGGAAACAGTGTAAGAGCTTGTACCAACATATCACTGACCTGGTGTGGGATTTTTTTATGCAGGGAATTCTGACATCTGCAGCCAGAGCTTTTCTCAGTTCTGTAAAGAGTCAAAAGATCTCATGCTATTGCTTTCAATTGGAATCTGCATAATTACCTGAGAATGCCACTTTAGGCTGAATTTGCCTCCATCTAAGCATTGCATTTATACTTATTATGTACTATACATACAGAGAGTCTACAAACACCCCCAGGCTTCTGCCAAGCATGCAGGTTTTTCCAAAGGCACTCACCAAGTGCTTCAGAAACAACTGTTGAAATGCTCCAGAATTCCACTGCTAAAGCATTTCAGTCTATGAGTCAAGGGCAGATTAACAGACAAAAGCAGCTAATCCAAAAATCAGCAGTTTATGCCTGAGTGCAGCAAACCTGCTAATGAAGCCCACAGAGCTGGATGGGTCACAAAGACACGTTAATAACACGTCTGCAGGGAGGGGGGGAGCCACTCACACCAAGCCACCTTCCAGGGTGACTTCAGGTGAGAGAAGCACCAAAGATTACTACAGGCAGTCCCTAATTAGCAAAGTCATTATCACAGGGTCATCGTGGGAGGATAGCCCATGCAGCATAGGGAGCAAGCCCAGGCATTTTGGTGTCACCTGCTGTGACACCAGCCTGTGTGAGAATGCATGGCCTGCAGAGCAGGCACGCAAGTGTTAAAGTGTGTTGTGTTTCTTGTTTCACATAACTTTGGGATTTAACTTATTACTTCCATTTACATTGATGCAAATGTGAGTAAAATCATAAATTATTCTCAAATTAATGTAAAACAATAAAAATCTAGGCCAGTGTTGATTGTTTAAGTTGATTATCACAGTTAAAGCTTGACAGGATAATGCATTCACCAATTATTCCACCAAATAATACATCTTTTATTGCAGTTCTCTACTTGTCAAGATAAATCTCTCTATTTTGAAACTGTCTCTACTGAAACTTCCATTTGTGGTTGTGTTCCCCCATAGCTGCTGCACGAGGGAATAAATCCTGTGCTTGCACATTATGCCAGTCCATCAGCATGTTGGTAAACCACTTCATACACAACATAAACATTAATGGCAGCAAAGTTAGAGTTATGGCTGCTACTCTCCCCTCTGCCTGCATCATCCATCTCTGCTCTCTGTCAGTCATAACAGTTGGGAGGTAGACTTTCTATTTTTAAATTTCCTCCTGAAACGGTGTTTTAGGGAGTTTTTCTCCTTCTGATCTAGTCCAGCAAAGCCATTAGTGGGAAAAATAACAGCTGCACTTTAATGATTCCTGTAGAGATCCCAGCTTAGTGGGCTTGGGGAGAAGGGGAAGAATTCCGTGTCTGAATCTGTGACAAAAGAAGCGTGGTTAAAAGTGAAAAATAAGCCTAAACCTACTTCTGATTCATCTATTTCACAGCTATTTTCACAGATTTTTCTCTCATACCCTCATTTGATCCCGTTCATATGGGCAGCACAGCACAGTATGAGCAGCAGGTCTGAGAATAAATGACAGGATATCCAATACCTCACTGCTGCATAGGAGTTCAAGTATTGCTCTTACATATCTGTTGCCTAAAAATGCATGCAAAAATTCCAAAAATTAGTTTACTCAAGGCAAGCAATAGACCCTACAAAGACTTGATTAAGTAATATCCTACAAATGAGGGAAGTAACTTAAATAAGGGGTAGTGAGTAACACTGAGTGGTCCTCATGCCTAATACACCAACAAGTCACTTGTATTTTCTATACATTAGTTCTGTTTCTAGAATAATTGGTCTTGACTACCTTAAATTAATTAAGTTGAGCAGAGATCACTTTCTAATAAGTGATGCAAATTCCTTACTTTTCATTTCTTTTATCACTCTCTTACAGAGTAAGGATCAGACATGGAAAGGAGAAGGCACAGGGATCCAAGTGCTCCAAGCTCCTCGCAGTGTTTCCAGATGCAGCTGGGAGAGATGCATTCACTCCAACTTGTTTGGACTCAACAAAAAAGTGAGTTGCATAGCCAATGAATATACTTGTGCCCTGGAATCATCTGTTAACACTTGTGAGTGCCACCCTGTAAGATTAGAATCTGACTTTAGGCCATTGTTCATTATTGAGACTGAGGAGATGCGTTTTCCTGCTCAGATAATGGGACAAGCAGGAATGATCACCACGTCCTGTGGGTGACATTATCTGAGCTCGGTTTACACCCTGGTGGAGATAGGTGGAGTGCAAGGCTACAGCCCCACGGCTCCTTATCTCTTACAGGGCTTCGAGGGACAGCACACGAGCTTGGCTCTCTCTCTTTCACCTACTGGAAATGGAAGAACTGACATTATGTTTGGATTTTCTAAATGCAGAAAGTAGTTCCCAGCAGTAATTTTTCCTTCTCAGAGGCATTTCTGCCTCCTCTGTCCCCTTCCATAACCTGTATTAGGATACTTCTGTGCCCTATACAAAAGGATTCCTTCAGATTTGAGAGTTAAAAGTAAAACTGAATTCTGTATCATGACATAAGGCTATAGTTAATGGTTTTGCTCATATTTGGTTACATTTGTGTTTCATCATTGTGGAGCTTATAAATGAACAGAAATCTTCACTAGAAAATCAAAGTGACCTATAGGATACTTTTTAATTATTAATTTTTAGCACTTGAAAGATGATGATATAGAGCAGATTACTTTAGGGAATTTGTTATGTAGTGAAATTCTGGACTGTGACCATTCAGGTTAGCTAATGTCCTTCCAGTAGGAGACTATCTCAAACCATAGGGAAAGATAAAGAGCACATTCCTCCTCTTCCTTTATCACCTTTATCTTCATTAAAATATGGATTAAAATTCTTATCCTCATTTTTTATCTCCATTAGACTGCTGTCACTTGAAGAAAATATTTTTCCCCTTGCTGGTTTCTAGGGGTGTTATAGTGCTTTTCTGGAGTATAGGAGTATACAAAGCTTTCAGCTTTTCATCCAGATAGTTGTTTGAAAACCACTGTGATACTTTATTCAGAGAAACAGGATTCTTTTCTTTTTTGCTTCTTTTACTTATACAGTATAGCAGTATTTTTTTTCTCAGACCACTGCTCTCTTATTAAGAAATTACAGTTATATAAAATATTATGTCATCCAGTAGGGCTTTTTTTTTTTTTTAGATTTGTGATTTGTTAGCAAACAAGCCTTTTATTTCTGACACCTTGTGTGGAATCTGCTTTATATTGTGTTTCAACCAGCAGTTTAAACATGCCTCTTGACTGCTAAAACATGAATGGCAATCTCACTAGCCCATCTGTTTAAAGTATTTTTGAAGTGCTACAGCACAAGCCATAATATTTATGAAATTTCATATTCGTTTGGATAGTGACAACATTTTTAACTTTAACTCTTATTTTTTTTTCTCGTATTATTGCCATAAAGAAAAAATTACTTCAGAAAGGAAAACATATGGGAGCCTAACTCTGCAGACAAGGGCAGAGCTTTACATCGAATAAGCAAACATTTGTGGTTTTCCTCCTTTTATGTCTTCCTGCAGAAAATAACATATGCCCCAAAATGTTTGGGAGCAATTTTCACACCTTGGAAAGCACAAAGCCTCAGTCTGCCTGGCTGTGTTGTCAGAGCTGAGAGTAAACCCAAGCAAACCAGTGTAGCTCCAGCAGCATGCACAGAACAGAGCCAGTGTGAGAGAGCCTGAAGTGGCCATTCCCTTCAAATTCATCTCTTGGCTGTGCCAGATAAGATTGTTAAAAATCAAACAAACCAGCATGATGAAAATTTTACTGAGCCAAATATTTATAATGTAAAACCAGGTTATTCTAGCTCTCACACCATGAATCTAAGCATCATGCAACTGAACCTGTCCTTAAATAAATTCAGCTGAATTTGGTTAAAAGTGCAGTAATCAGTAGGTTATTTAGCTGTCAGTAATTTTCCTTTTTCTATCATCGTATTCTCTCTAATATGCCTTTGGATTCTTCTCAACAAAACGTATTTTTAATTTCTAAGCATGTTTTCTTCAGCCTGCATCACTCACACAGTTTATGCATACAGGAATGCAGCCATTAATGTGAGCTGTTTGTACATTTATCAGGTTATATCTTCCCCATTAGTCTCCCCAATGGCTGAGCAGTGGTTCCTTCTCTGTCTGCTGTGCTGACCTCTCTTGTCAGTGGGCCCACGGTGGGAAATATTCTCCTGTTCTCAACATTGCAATTTACAGCCTCCAAGTCAACATGATGGTATTATTCATGAGAGTCAGGTTATTCATGTTCAGATGTAATTTGGCCTGTAACATCCCTGGAGGAGTTTAAAAGAGTTTTAGGTGTGTCGCTTAGGGGCACGGTTTAGTGGCGCTTGTGGAAGTTTTGGACTCGACGATCTTAGAAGCCTTTTCCAACTTAAATGATTCTGTGATTCTAAGGGGCAATCTTAGATCTAACAATCCGTGTTGTCCAACAGCAGGATGAGTGTGCAAGTACAACCAAAATTGTCAGTTTTGAACATTTGTAATTGGGAATTAGTGCCTAATTCATTCAAGCTTCAGTTGTGTTTCGGATCTGGAAGATAAATTAAAGACAAGATAGGAACAAAGTTCTGAAACCAAAAGTGTTTTCGGAATTTTTAAATTCATCATGCTAAAATGAAAATTATTCTACTTTAAATCAATATGAAGCTATCTGAAGATGTTCTGGGAAGCATAAAATTTATATATAAGGATGAGTTCCAATTTGGCTTAAGTCCAATCAAATGAATACTCAGCACAAAGCATTATTGCGAAGAGTAGTATGGTCACTTTCTGTCATTACTGTGCATCTTTTTCCTTTGTAGCTTGTTAATTCTTAGCATGATGGAATGATTTTCCCTGCAGTTTAAACAGACTGAATAATTTTTAGATACATTTCAGCTGCTTGTATGTCAAATTAGAAGCATGACTGTGAAACAAATGCAGTAAGTTCTGGGATTCTCTTCTGTCTTAGGAACTATGAGGTAAAAGACACTCAGTGGACAAATAGCAGTTTTTCTGTGCAGTGATTAGATAGCGATTTTTGCAATTGTAATACTGATTTTTTTTTTCTAGTTTACTGTTATCATTTAGCTGTGTGCTGTGTTTCACTTGCCTGTTTTAATTCTCTGTGCATTAGTCCCGAAGATCAAATGATTGGTACATGGCACACTTTGCTAAGTTATTATAATATATGAAATTTGTTTAATTTGCATAAAGTCTGGGAATTTGTTTGTTCATATGGGTGGTTTTTTTTCCTTAAGCTAATATTCAAATCTCTCTATAAATTCAAATCTCTACTCTTATATAATGGGTACACGATTATCACACCAGTCTTTAGAGGTAACCATGTCACCCATGTATTAAATAAGTGTCAACTGATTCTGATTCTTCTTCTACATCTCTCTTTAACTCCTTTTAAACTGGATTATAAACAGAATCTGGACATTCCTTTATCCTCTGTGTGTGTCTTATTACTGTAATGTCTTGTGGTCCTGTGGCGCCTGCAGGCAGTAATGCATGTAAATAAAATTCAGAGCTGCTCTGCACAGGAGTTGCAATGAGAGACCCTGTTTGGTGTTTTACAAAGGAAGAGATTCTTTGTGTATGGGGCATCTTTTTCCAGAGAGGAAAACAAGTGCTCCAAAGCAAATCACAGGAAGAACAGGACATGGGACACCACCACAGGACAGTGACAGTGACAGTGACAAACGCCCTCCCCGGGCAGCGGCCTCAGTTTAGGTCAGACCCATTCCAGCCCTCATTCCACTCCTACCATGCTCCTTTAAGGAACCTCCAAAGCCAGATTTAGCTGATTAATGTCAACATAACTGGCTAAAGCTTCCCATAGCTCAAATCCTGTCAGTGCTGTGGATGTCATGCATCATCTTTTAGGTATGAATAGTGGTGAATTAAAAGGTGAGAGCTGTGCCTGCTCTCCAACACCAACTGCTTAGCCAGCAGAAACAATTCCTGAACTGTGCTGAACTGTACTGAAATGAGAAGCTGTTTTATTACAAAAATGGCATGCAACATTCTTGTGATTTGGAATTCACAATGTTATTTTTTTTACTTTGAGTAAAAACAATATGATAATCATTTTCAGCCAATGTAGAAAGAGGATGAGAGCTCTTAACCTTCAAACTATTTTTTTTCCTGAGTGAAAGCCACCATTTTTCAGCACCTTATGCTATCAAATTAAAACAGTGCTTCACAGCTGTTATCAGTCAGTAACTTTCAATATAGAATGATCTTCCAAAGTATGTCAGGTTTGACTTGGTCACTTTGACAAAGTAGCACAGTTGGTAAATATTTTAAAAATTCTTGTTTTAGTTTATTTCAAGTAGTTAATTGGAACTATTTCAGATTTAGGTTACCAGCCTGATATAGGAAAGTTAAGCATGAGATATGTTCCATGTTTGGTATCTTAAACAAGAGTCTCTGCAGATGGTGCTGGTCTTTCCTGGGGAGGCTAAAATATAATTTTGCTTATTGCAACAGATAATTGGTCCTTGGAGGTCAGACTTAGCTAATCTTCCCCGTCTGCTTAAGCTGTAGTGAGGTATTGTCCTAGGGTGACCACACCAGGACAGGTATATAAAGCTACATTACAATTTTACAGATAATTTTAAACATGATAAGTATGGTTGCCTTTCTGACCACTGAGCTACATAGAAAGCATGCTTCTTACCTCCATTCAAACTGGGTTGAAAAAGAAAAAATGCTATCAAATGAAAGATGATTCCATGTGGAAAACACAGCTCCAACACCTACTAGCAATAAAAAACTGTCTTAGGAGTGTTTTAGGAATTTCAGAGATATTAGCTGCTGAAGGAGTCTGTAAAAGGACATGGGAGTGTAGATAGAGCAATCATTCATCATTTATCATCTGAATCATTTCTTGCTGACTAAACAGAAATACATACCAGAGAAGTCAAATAATCCTTTCCCATTATTGTATATGATTCATGAATCCCAGATATTATACAAATACACCATTAATCTAAAAGGAAGCAGTGTTTCTCAAAATAGCACTTATTGGTTTGTAAAAATATTTAAATTTATTTTGCAGTAATTATGCTTTTTTTTTCAATATGTTTACAGTATCCACACTCAGAACTACCCTTCTGGAAAATATCAGGATTTGTTTGTAATGTAACAAGCACATGAATAGTTGGAACCTTGTCTGTACTTCACTGTCTATTTGCATTTCTGCTGCAGAATAAAAACCCCATACAATCTGCTGTCACAGTTGAACATTACACAGGTATTACATTAGAAGTCAGAAGAAACTAAGATTAATTTCCTTTTGTTGCGTCCGTACTTACCCTAAGTTTACTCAAAGTTTGGACTGAAACACAGGATGTGTGTTTGCAGCTGTTTGCAAAAAGGTGTGGTGCTGATGATGGGAAAGGAATCAAGTTCACCTATGAGGTTTCCACCTGTTTAGTCTGCTCATGGTAACTGTGAGGGCTTTGGCACCTCCCAGCTGACCTTGCTGTCAGCAGGAATCTGCTCCAGGACCCACTGAGGTCACATCCCACCTTCTCTTCTCTTTGGAACCCAGCTAGCAGCACAGTGAAGAGGTTCTGGGGTGGAAATATAGTGAGATTTGTAACCTAAATGTCCTAAGAGGGTTTTTTGGTGTTCCTTACAAATTTCAAGATCACTCAGATAACCAGCTTTGGCGTGTAGAAAGTAATTTATGCAGCTATTCAGGAGATGGGTTTGACCTCGTGGTTTGTTCACATTGTGCAAAAGAGCAGAAGCAGTAATTATCAAGCCAGTGGCATAAAGCCATTTGAAGAAAAAGTGACTGAAGTGTTTATGAGGATTTATGAAGAAGCATTATGTAATCTAATCATAAGAAACTTTTATTTTCTAGCTAGAGGAACATATTTGGAGCACATGCATCCTGACTTGGCCTTAGTCCCTGCTTTCCCTGCTTTTGGACAAGGCGTGTGCTGCAAAGAAAGACAGTAGTGGTGGGATTTGCATAATATTACATGTGCTTTTCTGGTAGAGAAACTTTGGCCTTTTTTTGGGATTATTTTGATAGCCATGTGTAATTATTTCAAAGCATACCACCACAATTTTTGGGATTTGTTACTGTCACTAGATCTGAATATAATAAAGAGCATCTCTGATGTGATGTGCCACATCACACCTTTGGGTATAAAAATATCAGCAAAACTTCCAGCTTTGCACCCCCTGCATGAGTACATTTGTGTTCACATACATGGACCTGAAAATTTCTTTCCTTTTTCAGTTGGAAAGAATTAGGATGCTGCTGTGAAGGCACCAGAGTAGGAGTCAGGATGTGATGCACCTGCTTGCACCACAGATTTTCTCTGCAGTCTTGGACAATTCATTTGATTCCCACCACTGCAGTTTTCCATCTGAAATTGAAAATGTTGCTTTGCTGTTTCAAATAGTAGTTTTACAAAATATGTATTAATATTGTTTGAGGTATTGACCTGTAACATTGATAGGTGATTATATAGTACATGAACACATTCTTATTAAAATTTGAGTTTTATACGTAAATTACTTAACTTAGTGATTACTTTAAGGAGTTTTTATTAAAAAAAACCAAACAAAACACAAAACTTCCTCATCTTAAGCCAAAAAGTATTCATGATTTGGTCCCAGAAAACAATGTCAGGAAAACAACTAGCCCTAAATCAGTTAATTTCATGTTATTTCTAAAAGCAGATTAATGTCAGCAAATAAATCTTGATACTTCTGGTTTAGAATTAAAGAATCAGCAAAAAGCAGCTGTTGTCATCTTAATACTGAACTGAGGATTCTTAGTGCTTGCATTGTAAATTAAAGAGACAATACCTAGCCTGTTACCTGCCGTATTAATACAAATAACATTTATGGTATTGCTTGCATCATTAATATTGTATTACAAGCAGCAGAACTTCCAGCTCTCTTAGTGACTCAGACTGGAGAGAGCTCTTTAAAGAAGCCCCCAAATTAGTGGTGCCAATAAACTTGCAGTCTTAGAGCCTGACTTAGAGGTTTATGAACTTACCTAAGTTCTGGTGGCTTTTAAGGATTCTTCTCCAGTATTGCTCTATTTGTTGGTCTAGCAGAAGTTTGTAAGTGAGACTTGTAGGCACTGAAATGTTGCTTAGCAATTTGCTTAAGCCATGGTTTTTCTATTGTTCTCCTGCTGTGCTTGAAATTCACCCATTTATGTTTAAGTGTGACAGTATGAAATAAGCAGAAATAACTGCTGTTTGTTTTATCATGTCCCTGGGACAGATTTGTCAGCCTTTCATCAAGCCAGGCTTGCATTGTCCTCAGCAAGATTTCTGGGTGATGAAGGACTGCTGCATTTAGTGCTTTGACTTTTTAAATATTGCATTCTTTGTGCCTGGGTATTGACAAATGCACTACTCTAATACCATATTTATTCTCTATTCAAAGCAGAAGCTTTCTTTGCCTCCCTCTTCTTGATTCTTGTTGATGTCAGACAAATTTACATGGATGATTGCTCCCTTAGAATGCTTATCTATCATCATAACTGTGAGATATCACTACCAGTGCAAACCAGAACAGAAGGGATCACCCAAATTCTGCTATTTATTTAAAGGGCACACTAACCTTTACAATCTGATTTATTGTTTATTTTCACATCCATGTTCTCCACCATATTTCTAATATTTTTATATAAACTGTTCCCATGAAGCAGGTAGCTTTAGACTAGTTGTAGTGCCCCGTTTTTCTGAGTATCTGAGTCTTGCTGCTGCTATACCAAGCCTGCTGAATTTCTGCAACCACATTTTGTATGCAACCAAAGCATAAAGGGCTCTATGCTCAATTATGTTAACTGTTTGCAACATTTTTTATGAATGAATCTCATGGGAGACTGGGAACCATTTATGTGACATATTTCTTCCCCTATTTTCTTAATTTCTTGGGGGGTTTTTGGTTTGCATTGTTCCTCCTTGCACACACAAAGTATCACTCAAACTGCAGCATCCAGCTGGAGGTGTCTGCTGTCATACAGGTTCTGTCCTGTGCAGTGTTGTCAGCACCCATTTAAAATTTCCATGTTGAATAAGTTTCTTCGTGCTCTTAATTTCTTCTTCCCTCTCTTCATATGGTAAGCAAAAGCAGAGTCAGTAGAACACCCTTGGGAATTTTTTTCAAATATATAAAATTCCCAGAAGGCTTGCTGGTGAGAGTTTGAAAGGAATTTTAGCTCCAATTCCCATTTGAGACTTTGAAAAGTATTCCTTCTATATTTAACAATTGTAATAATTCCTAAATCACATGCTTCTCCCACACTTCCTGAAAGCAGTCAGCACACAACAAACAGATGGAAATATGATACAACTTCACGTATAATGATATTGTCATTAAAAGCTGACCCAGCTGTTTTGGCATTCTCCTCAAAAGTAATCTTGAAAATTACAGCACTGCATTGATTAGTAACTGAAGAGGATAGTCCAGAAAGAATTTTTTTTTCTGGCAGCATTAAGCTTTCTGAATCTTTTTCGTTGCATGACAAAGCGAAAACAAAACATTCTAAATGTTTCTATGTACCTGAAATTTATTTGCTTGAAAAATATTTTCAGCTTAGGTCTCCTCTGTGTATCAACTGAAAAGAGAGTGAACTTTGGACCTGTTAAGTGGATATTGCTTAATGGTTGTCATTTGTCTGGCTTAAAAAGCATTATTCACTTGAAAAAATCTTTAATTAAACCACTTTGGCCAACTCTCAAAGGCACTCATTTTAGCATCTATTTTCATAAGTAATTTTTATTAGCATTTGTACAACATGTGAAGAAAAGGGTTGTCCTCTGAAAGAAGAGCCCAGACTAACAATAATGGTAGACAGGATTCCAAATGGAGACTTGTAGGGCCAGAGCTGTCCCTGATAAAGTTATGTGTTCTGGGTTTTTAAAAATACACAGGGAAATGTTAGACCCTTATGAACACAAGCCAGTGCACAACTCAGAAGTTTAGTATTGTGCTCTTTTTCCCAAAGAATTCATGAGCTCATATGACTTGACTCAAAGCCCTGAACCCTCTTATAGAACAGAATATTCAGGGGAAGAAAGTCTTTCCTTCCAAAAAAAGAACCATATATTTTAGGATGAAGTTTAGATATGTTAGTGATTGGAATATTTTCATCTGCTATGAGGCCAAACTCTTTCATTTGCTTCATGAGGTTTTCTGGTTCTCTCACATTTTAAAATAGTGTCCAAATTTCCATAATCTACAGTAATCCAGGCAAGATATCTCCAAGATTTCCCAGTGATGCAGTTGGCTGTGTATGAACTGGCTCCACCTGCAACCCAGAGGTTTGCACAGAGTACAGGGCCATAAAATACTCTGGTGCTAATTGTCACCTTCTCAGTCTTTCAATATATGCAACTTTTGGAGCAGAGAGAGAGAAAAGGTGTAACTGCCTCGAGTTTACTGTGTTTTGAGTGGTGTGAAAGAGAGAGATCCGATTTTGAAATCATCATCTTTCTAAATATATTTTCTGTATTTGGATTTGATCATCTAGACTAGCTACTGAATAATTAGGGTGCAGAGTGTTGTTCTAGGAAAGCTTTCAGAATATGATTTTAATGTCTACACGTAGGTTAAAGGTAAAATTCACTCTTTAACATTTGTCAGCAAACTCTTCAGTGTCATTAGCATAGTTGAAAATACTAAAGATCACTGTTAGGCTTTTTCTCCAGAAAATGGGGTGTAGCCCAGCTGGTGTTCTAATTTCTATTACTTCTGTTTCCTTGAATATTCCTACTCTTTTAAGAGAGTTTTTCTTAAAAGAAAACTTAAAATGGTTGTTTTTATTGAAGGTAGAGTTTTCCAAAACATACAGGTCAATGTATAAACATGAGTGAAACTAATTCATAAATCCTGTTTTGGAGTAACACCTTTATGTTTCTGCTATTACTGTGCTGAAAAACAGTTACGGCATATCATGCCTTACTTTCCTCTGTCGAGTGTTTTTTTAGCTTAACATATAGAAAGTTCTTTGTAGTTATTTTGGGTTGGGTTTTGTAGGAGTGTGCTTCCGTAGCCTAAAGTAGAATCTCTTAATTGCAGGGAGGGCAGAATGCGTAGTGCATTTACACATTGAATCTTAATTATTTCATCCATATGTATAGTCCCATCTGCTTAAGCGTGCTGCACTCAAAGAACAGGGTGGCCCTCTCCTTATTCCCCCACCTTGAAGAGGATTTCAACAAAGCAGCATAATCTGTTCCAAACAAATAATGACTCCTTTCTTGTGCCAGATCAGTGGTGAGCTGTAGTTTCAAGTGCTGCTCAGTGTGGCACACTTCAGTTCTGCTGCTGGCAGTGACATGGATCCAGCTGGAGGTTTGCAGTCCCACTGGCTGCAGCCCCACGGGGAACTTCAGAGTACCTGAAACCTGCTGCCCCAAACAACTTTGGAGACCAAAGTCTAAAGCCACACTGGGAATATAAATGGGAGATTATTTTTTCAGGAGAATGTTGAGTAATGAGCTTCCTTGGTGTCTGTTATACCCGCATTATTCAAATGTGTTAATTTGGCTTCGTAGAACATGCAGAGTGGGGTCATTCACTTTTTAAGCTCTTCTGTTGAGATAATTATCCATGAGTTTTGCATAGGAGTGTGTCAAGATGGAAGTGATATAAGACTGTATTTATGGGAATTTAGTGCATTTAGATCTGTTCAAATTTTCTGTGCTCATGTGCATGGAATTTCTGATAGGGATTTTGAATAAATTAATAAATATTGTGAAAAACACCAGATGAATGTGTTTTGCCATGGAAACTTGAGAATTCGCTTGAAATTCATGTGAATAATATAAAATGTTTTACCAGTTTTATCTTGTGGTGATGCTGTTGGTTAGATGAGATATTTATGGTGTAATAGTTAGAAGGTATGAGAGAAACAGAAAGAGCTTTTTGCATTCTTAAAGGTTGAATGGGCTGCTCAACAAATTTGCTGCATTAAAGTTCAGCTGCAGAACTTAAGCTATGACTGTAGTTACTGTATAAAAGTACTGAGCTACAGGCACAGGTTTGATTCTTTGGGGTGGAGGAGAAGTGTTGGGAATATGATGTAAGAAATTGTTTCTTAGAAGAAAATACTTTTCTAACCTGAGTTCTGAATATTCACTAATCAGGTTAAAACCCTGAACAATTGACTTTAAACACCAGCAGTGAATTACATACTCCAGAACTTTCAACATTTGATGCAAGAGTGTTTATGTAAATTCTCTGTTTTCCTAAGCAACAGTGTTATAAGAAGATGGCTACTGCCATCTTCTTATAATCCCCTGTTGGTGAAAAGCAAGTTACCAATCTCTTAAGTTCATTGTAGAAATAAATAACACAGAAATTTCCTGTTCCACCCTTAAAGAGGAGAGGGATCCTGGGAGGGGGTGGAGAACCAAAGTTTGCCCATATTTAGTCTCAGAAGGAAGTGCTGGTTTTGTAACCAGACCACAGGAATTGTCAGGTCAGTTGTGGTCACCTAGAATTTCTCATTCTTTTCACATCTTTCACATCTCAATTCAAATAATAAGGCACTAACTTTTGAGATTCCTGTGTGATTCCCTGCTTAGCTCACATAGTCCTGGTCTTAAAACTATCTACAGAGAGAAATTATCCAATAGTGGTCTCCAGGTGTTGAATACCTGTGATCCAGTCCAAATAAGTGAGTTCTTTCAGCAAGATCTTCTCAAACTATTAGTTTTGAGTTCTTCTCCTCTGCCAACCACCTCAGTATTTCTATTCCCAACCTTCAAAAGGAGCTTCCAGTATCTGGTAAAAGAGCTTCTGTCAGATTTGAGATCTGTGCCACAGATGCAGTGCAATGGAAGTCTGTTCCATCAGGTTTTTCTGCTCATTGGTCTCTAACCATGGGAAAAAAAATGTTTATTTTGTTACCAGCTGCTGCCCTGTAAATCTTGTAGGTTGCAAGTAGTTCCTTTAAGCAGCTGCTCTAGAGTCATCTCTTCTTCCTTCTGACCTGGCTTGGAGTAAAAGAGCAAAAGAAGACAGTTGCAATAATGTGTGGAAGAGAAATCATAGCAAGAAATTAAAATCGTTTGCACCAGCAAATTACAGGAATCAAATAAGCAGGAATCTATGTACACACTGTTATCATTTTGACACACAAGAGGACAGGGATGTTCTATCTTGTCTTACAAGAAGCTTTCAATAATTAGTCTGGTAAAAGTAAAATAGCACCCTGTAAGATAAAAATTACCAACAGCTATGCAAAGGAAGCAAAAATGGCATTTTCATTTAATAGAAAATAAATCCATGTTATTGTGTAAAGCCTTCCTGTTCCCTGAATCTTCAAAGAAAACCTTGTACACTACTAAATGGAATAATTTAATTATATACACTTTTCTATTAAAATTTTAGTTGACTGTGTAGGAAAATATACCCAGATGTTTGAGCATAAGTGTGTTTTATTGTTTCCCTTTGCACAGTCATGGCTCCCTGAGCTATAAATTCCTGGGACTTAGTGATGGTTCTGTACTGCTGCTTTACAGTAGCTCATGTCTGCACAACTCCAGTTCACCCACTGCTCTAATAACCTCACCAAAGTCCTTTGGAGATAAAAGCATGAGACAAAACATTATGGAGAACTTAAAAGTGTGAAAATAGAAAGTTACAATAGTGAGGACTAGCCAGGAGCTTTTAATTTAAAAGTAACTGGGCAACTTTGAATATTAAAGCTTTATGATGCAGACATTATTTCTTTCAGCTCTAAACATAATATATTGTGTTTCTCCAACATTGTGCTCTAATCATAGCTTCAAAACTTCAGAAACTGTACATTTCTACATTCAAATCCCAACATCCAGCAAGGAATCTTTCAACTTTCTCAGCTATCCATTTACAGAACATTGTATTTCCTTGGAGCATGCCCACCTGCCTTAACACACAAAATGATATTCAGATACGATATGAATCAGATAAGCCTGATTCATGAGCTGTTTGCTATTGATTTTCAGTTTGGGAACTTGTGAAGCATATAAAGGAGGATTCATTAACACACCCCCTTGTCCTGTTCCCTGCAGTACTGGCCTAATGCTGCAGTTTGGTGGTGCCAGCAGGGTCACACATCCCACAGTATGCTCTGTTAGTTGATACCAGTGACAGAATCATTCACCAATTAAGTTTTCAAACTGGCACTCAGGAATCTGCAAAATGCATCTAGTTGCTCTGTATTCAGCTGTAAAATAACCAGCCTCTGTAACACCCTTTCACAACTGTTTTCCATCTCCTCTGCTCATGTTCCTCAAGCAGGATGATGTTTATTTCTTTGTGATTTTGTGAGCTCTAAATCAGCAGAGATCTGACTCTATTGAAGGTCCTTAGAAGTTAACTGTATTCTGTACTGTGGGAATATACAGATGTGTGATTTTCAGGGAAAAGCAGGAGACCCTTAATTCCCAATGCCAAAATGCAAACTCCTTTTAAAAGTTATTCTTAGGCTTGAAATCTTGCCTGTGTCCAGACTTGATACATTTTGCTCATGAGCACTTTAAGTTTCATAGGAATACCTGACCCATGGATTCTTCAGGAAATTATGGAAGCTTGGACAAAAAGTAATAAAGGTTCAAAAGATATTTAATTGAATGTAATGATGTAAGAAATGTAATATTGATTCAGCTCAAATGTGTTGACAAGTTGTTGACACCATAAATAAATTTAACATTGCAATATTAAGTAGCTTAAATACTATAGATTCCTAATTATTGCATTTATATTTCCCCTCTCTGATGCAAACCTGCACAAGTGTGCAGTGCTCCTGGCCAGCACAAGCAGAATTTGCCTTTTTGTGTGCCATGTCATTCACAGGCAGCATGGTCACTAGACAAGGTCAAAGGAGAAAGGATGGTCCTCTTGCAATAATAGAGTTATAAAAATAGAGAACAACACATATGACAACATAGTTAATATTATCTATAGGAATGCCATACCACAGGTAGATCCTCTTCCATTTCTTACAGTAAGTCAAAATCTCTCTTTCTGTCAGATTTTTCTCCAGTGTCTTTCATGACCCATGGGTAGGATGTTACTGGCTCTTCTTGTTCCTGCCTCTGAACCACTTCTCTTGCTGTTACAGAGAAGACAGGATCACAGGCATCATATTGCATCTCTGCCCTTTCCTCTGTGCATTCTACTCCAACTTCCTTGTTCTAGCTTCTTGTGACACAGAACTTTTGGACTACACTGTGGTGCATTGCTTTTTCTGTATGTTCCTTTTACATATTCAAATGGTTTTCCTGATTTCAGATTGCCAACATGCCTGCTAACTTGTGGAAACTTGGACTGTTGAAAACTCTGGGTGAAATGCTGTGCATATTATGATTAGTAGATGCAGGATGTGCCTCACACAATGACTTCAGGGGATATCCTGGGTGCTGACATGTGGGGATAGCTGCCTGCAAGGGGTTTGCCCTCTCTTTGCTTAGCTCTGAGACACAGAATCTCCTCCAGGAACAGTGGCGCAATTACAAGTATTTTCAAGATCTGCTACAGTTGGAGGTAACTTGCTAGTAAAAGCAGTACTAACATAGCACCAACAATTCTGTTTATTCTGCCCAAGAAGAGATTGAAATTAGAGATTGGTGATTGCTTACAACACTGATAATGAATAAGAAGCTGACCTCAGCTGCAAACAGGGGCAGAGAAGATGGCAGAGGGCACATGTTATGCCCTCTTATGTGTGGGAAACACAATAGCTGTCTCTCTCCCTTCTAACACCTCTTACTTAGCAATAACCTTGACCATTTTCAATAATGGTTCATTCTGCCCAGGAAAAGAATTCACTCTGCTCTGTGCTACTGCCATCTTCCCTCCCACTGATGAATGCATTTACTACCCCATTTCATTGACTTCAGAGCAGCCTTTAGCATCATTCCACTCTCTAAGATGCACAGAGATTTCTGTCTTCAGAGTTTAGTTTCATTTTTGTCCCCTTTCCTGTTCTGCTGTGCTTTTGTGTGCATGTCTATGGCTGTGCGTGTTGGTGTCCCTGTTCCAAGACCTTCCCTGCTGAAGTTTACAAAAGCTCATTTTGGCAGTCTCCATTAACCTTCCTCATCAGTTTATTGTGCCCTGAAAATCCAGATACACAGCGATGCCACAATGCACTTCACACATTGAAATGTCAATGTGCTTTTAAAAGATCTGAGCTCTCCTAAAATGCAGCATGAATAGAAACGTTAGTGAAAGGCAATGTGCCTATGTTTAGTGTAGTTTCTTTACTCTGCATGTCAAAATAGAGCACAACTATTTTTGGGAACACCTGTCACCACTCCTAACTCCATTTTGCCTGCTTATTTCCTACTCACATTCACTTATTTTCCTATTTACCACCTTACAGTTGCAGATGTGAGAATCCTTGGTATTTGGGATAACTTTGTGACACCTCTCTGCCTTTAGAAGTTCTTTAAAAATGTATGTTCCTTCCCCGTTCCTAAGAATTGTCCTTTCTTTTTACTTTCAGGTTTTTATCACCACTATTGCATCATTTAAATTTAGAGCACTCTGGGACGTAGTTTGTACAGTAGGCAAATTGTGATATTTTGCTTTATTAGGGAGCCATAGGTCCCCAGATATAATCGTTACGAAGGAAATCCCAAGTTTTAGATGTGGTATTCAGGCAGCCATTATTTCAGTATCTGACAGAGAGAAAAGCTGATAAATATTAGAATTAATACTGCAGAGACTTTGACTAAACCTTTTTGCTGGATGCTGCAGCTCTCTTCAACCACCTTTCATTATTTTCCTTTTCTTTCTTATGAGACATATAAAGAAAAGGCTACTGCAACCTGTAATAAAAATGATATTATGTTGAATGATGCATAGCACCATTTAAACACAATAATTTTATGAATGAAACGTGCTTTAAAGACAAGTTGAGGAAATTGTTTGGAGGTAGTCAGCCATTTACAGGAATAAAAGAGAGCAAACATAATTGTATAAAACAATACAACATTTGGATAAATGCTTACATAACAATTGAGAGATAACTATTTTGGATCAATTTCTGAACCTTTTCCTTGATATCCAAAATACATGTCTGATGAGAAAGATTTACACATTAAAATTTTGAATGTTGTGTCATGAAGAAATTGGCTGGCTTACACAGGAAGAAACTCAAAGAGAAAAAATATGGATTAATTTGGTATGGTGCAGTTTAGAAACACAGACTGTCCAGGATATCTGATCTCAGAGCTCTTAAGATGAAAACCTGAATTTGTGATATAAAGATGATATCCAGGTAAGAGGGTGATATCTAATGAGGAAAAAAACCCCAGATCCATTTAGAAAGAGTGTTTTAGGTCTTTTTTTAGCTAAAAGTTTGTAGCATCTGTGGCTATGCAGCTTTTTTGTGATATGTGTTCAAATAAACTTTAGTCACTATAATAATCAGAAAAATGTGCTAGAGGGAGTTTCAGTTCTGATGCAGAAGGAAGATGATATCAACACCGTGTGAGCATCTCACACACACCATGATGGTTCTCTGTGTTGCTGGCTGTTGCAGGCTGCTGCTCTGCTGATTTAAGGAGTAGCATAAAGCCAGCACAGGTCTTTTTTCCTGCTCTTTCCAAGAACTATGGAAAACCCCATAAAACTGGTTATATTTATTTGAGGTTTTAGAGCATTTTCAAACCTGACACTAATATTTGTTTATAGAATCCATGTATAATGGCATTTAGGAGAAGCTGTGTAATCCTGTCTGTTCAGACAGAAAAAATTTGCAGGAAGGTTCTGAGGAATTGTATGCAACTCTAGACTGAAATAAATTCTCCCAGTGAAAAACATACAGTGTTCTAGTCTGAACATGTTTGTTTATTTCCACTCTACTGAGTGCCTTTGATGTGTTCTGTGTTGTGCCTTTTGGTGTGCTAGAGCTTCACAAATATAAATATTGCTGATAGCCATGTAATTATGGACAGATGGACAAGTAAAATCTGACTGAGAGACGCTCGCTTGTCTTCAGAAATGGAACGAAGTTTGTTTGTTTGTTTCTGTATCAAAGATGCAAACAAGCAGAATTAATGTCTGCAGTGGCTGGAACAAGGCAGAAGGAAGCATTACATAAGTCCTCCACTTCTCAATCCCATTCCCTCCACAGCAGTTTTCCTGACAGTGTTTGAAATCAAATCCTGTACCTCAAATCTGTTATTTCTATATCGAGCTCAGACTGGAACATGAGCCCTGCAGTTTGGAGGGGAAGGAACAGCATAACAAAATCCTTTGTAATCCTCTCTTGCTCCCAACAAAGCGGTTCAGTCTGTTGTGCTTCTCTTATCAAAACTGAGTTTTTGTTCAGCTTCAGCATTGTCACCTGTGGATCAATGTCCAGAAAAGTTAAAAAGGATTAGGGAAGAAATAGGAAAATGTGAAGGCACAAAAAGCCTCACTGAACTTTGATCAGTCATGTGGGCATCTGCCCCAGGTTCATTCATTCAGAAAAGCTGCAGCCTATCCATGCATTTCCTAGAATTCTCCTGAAAGCTTTATGTCTTTAATTTCTGTCCCTGTAACTGATGGACATCTATTAGGCTCAGAAATGCTACAAGGTTCCATTGCATCATTTCTAATGGTGGGGTTTTTAATATTTTAAGCAATTTATGAGACTGGGGTTTAGTTCAAAAGACAAAGGAGACAATGAGTTAGCAGTTCTTGAAATATTAAGCATTTGGAGATAGCTGCTCAGTGAAATGCCCAGTTCAGAACAGATTAACACCTGTGAGTACAAATGGCACGCAAAGGGTGTGGACATCCCTGAGATACACTGACCCCAAAATGTGCTATGACTGTAGACTGCTATATCAGGGAATAGATTTGGGGCTTCGGTTCTTGCTGTTACCTTTGAGGGTTTTTTAAGTGTTTCAGGAGAATGCTTTAATCGTTAATGTTAAATAAAAATGGTTGGAAAGTGAGCCCTGGCTCCAAGGCAGACGGTGCAAACGGACTGGCTCCCAAACCACGAGAGCAGACTGCAACCACAGATGCAGGCCCAGCACCAGGATGACTTCATACAGGAAGCAGAAATAATACTGAATATTAATACTCAGGTATCCATCCAAGCTCGCCCAGGATATTGTCTTGAGGAGAGTTTTAGCTGTCCCAAAAAGGCTAAAAAGTACTAAAGCAACAGCTAAGCAGTCCAAATGACAAGAGATCCTATACTTGCCTTTTTTTCTGGATCTTTATCAGAATTGCTGGAGCCAGAGTATCTGGACTACAAGGAACTACACAGCCCACGTTCTGCAGTGAGTGAGCCACGTTTTTATGAGATTTTCAAGGAAGCAACCTCACTGATTCATTTACCTCATTGAATAGACAGGTTCTTTTCATCCAGAATCTAGTCCTTAACAAGGTTTCCATCAGCACAGTCCTAAAGTACATGGATGTGGAGGTAGCACGTGACAAAGAATCAGAAAGAAGGGTACAAAATACTGACTGTTTGTTCACCAAATTAGCTAAAGAGGATATAAATAAAATACAGATATTACTATTTTGTAATTAAATATAGTACAGAGTGTGTGGGGTTTGGCTTTCCCAGCAACAAAAGAATATCACAATGCTGATACTGCATGTCCTCCTTCCTGCTAGTGCCTAATTATTACAGGAAATAAGTACTCATCCAAAACACCTGAAGTTATTCACCAGATACAACAATTTTAATAAACATTTCCTGGATTTGGGGTTTTTTTCTGCTTTCCATTGTATCTTTTCAAGAGAGGTAAAAAATCTCTTTTCATCTAAGTAAGAGCACTATATTTAAACCCTGAATAAATATTTATTAAGGATAAGCTATATGTATTTTAGGAGCTAAATGGAATTTTCCATCAGGATTTTAAAGATCCACATAATTAACCACACATTGTGGAGGGTATGGTGTGTTTCTTTGTTTGTTTGTTCTGCAATGAACCTTTGTTTTCTAAGAAGCATTTGCAGTTGTTTACATATTCTTTGTTTATCTATTGTTGACTCAACTGATCATTTTGAGCCCCTGTTGCCACTTCTGTGCAGTCAATCAGCCTATTTCCTTTGTTCCACCGCAAAAGACATCTTTGTATTATTTGAGGTATTAAAGTCTCTCTGATTTTTGGGTGGGGGGGAAATTGTTACATAAATGGAGGAGCTGATTTCATGGGGTGTCTCTGTGTGAGCTGTATCAGCTGGTGTGTGACTACCAGAGCCTTTTCACGTCTGTATAAAGGCTAATCGAGTTCTCTGGGTGTCTGTGGAGACGTGCATGGATTGTTCTGTGGCGTACGAGACCAACATTTCTTGGCAGGTATAAAAGACAGACATAATCTCCTTAGCTGCCTTGTAAACAGAGATTTATCAGTGGGCTTGGATCCAGAATATTCAGATCTGCTGAGACTGAAGGTTTTTTCCTAGGATGAATCTCAGCACATACCAGAAGGGACCACAAGTCCATCAGCCCCAAAGAGATTTTCTCTTTATAGTACATTAGTTCATCATGCTTGAAAAAGCTGCAGTGAAGCAAGGCTACCTTTCAAGAAATTGCCCCAACTTTTAATATATGGCAGCAAGAGTGGAAGGATGTTGATTCAAAGGCCTGTCATATTTTCTTTAATTTTGCATTTCTCCCCTCAAGCTTAGCATTTTTCTTGTCATAAGGATTTGTCCTACTTTTCCACTCTCATCTAACGTATCAAGAGTGCAGAAAATCAGAATTAATTTGCAAGTAAAAGTAAATAAACCACGTAAACTCTCAGGCAATCTCCTTTAACTGCCATGTTGTGGTATTGAAAAGCACTGTGCATCCACAACATTTTAAATGATGGTATAAAATTTTATAAATCCAGGCTCAATACATGCTTATAGAAAGGTGGGTACTTATGAATATATAGGACACAAGGAATTCCTGGGGCAGACACTCCCCTCTACTGAGAATCATAATTATATAAGAAGGCCTCCATGGTTTTGATGTCATTTCCTGAAATGGCACCATGTGTGTCAGAGGTGTAATTTTGGGGACAGAGTGACAAATAAGCAGTTGGCTGATTACTAATATGGTAATTTTAGATTCTCTAATTGTGATGAGTAACAGTCACCCAACTTCACCTCTTGCCAAAAGTCTGTCGCTGGCAGTTAATTTAATTCCATTGATACCTGGGGTTTTTTGGTCACTGATCTAAGTAACCCCACCAGGAAGCTTCTGATACAAGGTAGGATGTGGTGTGACAAGGAGTACAGGCAAAGGACAATTTGGTGGTGATGAGGAAAGTCAACGCACTGAGAATCTCTGTCACATTCAGGAAGGTCAATCTCTCAGCTACTTCTCCCTTTTCTTCTCCTACACTCTTTGATAGCTGCAGGATCTCTGGATTTGGAGGGATTGCTGGTTTCTCTCTCTCTTTTATTCCTGTACCTTTGAACAAAATGAATTTCACAAACTGAGGAAACGAGCAAGTAAGAGGTGCTGCTGTTAAGGAAGAAGCACACGTTGGTGGCACCAAGTGGAAGGGAAGGACAGGTGGGATGGGACCCTGAGGTTCATGGAGAACTAGAGAGGATTCACAAAACAATTAATATAGCTGTGAACAGCACAAAGACAGGCTGATGTCAGTGTCTCTTATATCACTTGTCATGAAGAATGGGATTACTGTCCTAACCTTGAACATGGTGGCTTCCCTGAAAGGGTATTTTACTTTGTTATATCACAAAGGATATTGCATTCCAGATGAGATTTAAAAATCAGCATTCAAGGCAGCATTTTTAAAATTTTCTATAGAAGAGTGTGCAAATAAATTTAGCAGGTGTTATTAGAGCTGGTAGGGGGTGAAAGGCAAATAAAAAATGCTGATAGGGATTTTCTCTGTGTGCCACTACTGGGATCCTGCAGAGACTAGACAGTCTTAGGTAAAGCTGCAGTATGTTGCTCTTCATGGGAAATCTCTCTCTTTTCATATTATTTCACCTGTGAAATCTATTTATAGAAGGGGAATTTTCCATTCCCCTTTCCTAAACCCATTTTATATTGTTGCTCAGAGTGGAAGGGCAATCTGCAGCAATGTGTGGTAAACCAGTGTGATTCGTTATCAGGAATATAAATGAAACATTTTCCTACGAGCTCACCCTTTTCTTTTCTGTGTGGGCATACAAAGTTCAGTGGCTGGACTATTCACACACTACAAGATATTACACTCTGCTGCTTTTACCTCCCTTTCATGTTCTTTTCTCTTTTCTTAACACACGTTTGCCTAAAAGTAGGCCAGCATGATGGATTGATTGTGGACTAAAATACTCCCATATCCCATGTTCTGGATTTTCCAGCTTTAAAAGCACTCTGCAAGAAAAAAATGTCCTTACAAGAAAACTGATGTATTCAATTTATTATTTTCTATTGTCTTCAGTAGAGTTTATTTTGAAAAAAAAAAAATAGTTCTGGAAACGGGGTGAAAAAAGAGGCTGATTTGCATTTAAATTTTTTTGCAAATTCATTATTTTGGGGGAAGAAAAGAAGGATATTCATTCTCAGAAAATACACAAATCTTGATGGTATTGTTATAAAGAAGCAGGTAACCACTGCAGAATGAAGTTGACACTGGTGAAATGGCATATTATCCTGACAGAGGTATTTTTTTATTAAGATTTCTTTCTTTTCTGATGATTGAATTCCCACTCTGCTCTGCTGCAAACAAAAATATGAGCTCTTCTCCCCTGTCCCTGTATTCTTTCCTTGCTTCATATTTTCCCATCTATTTGCTGCCTTTTGTTGCTGAAACTTGTTGCCACCTTTCTGGAGCATATCCATCTCCTACTGTCTGTGGCTTAATCAAGCTCCCTCTCTTAGAACAGACACTTGACCAGGATTTTTGGGAAGATAATGAATTGTTTTCCACAAGTAGCATTTTGAATGCAGAGCTTGTCAGTACAGACACCTTGGTTATTCTCCTAGCAGGACAAAAGAATACAGGCAGAGAGAATTTTCTTGCTCTTAATTCACTTTGTGCCTTTGTGAAAGGATGAGCTTTTAGTATTTTGACTGAAAAGGGGATTAAACTTGTAAACCTCTGCATACTCCCTGTTTTCTCCTTTGCACGCTGCAACCACTCTGATGCTGCTGGCAGAAGCCTCTGGAAGGTGTGGGGTAAACACCAGGAGCTTTGCCTTAGTGCCAGGCTGTGTCACAAAGCGCCAGGGCAGGGCCAGTGGGGTCTGTGCTTGCAGCGGGGGAAAGGACACATTGAAGGAACACATTGAAGGAACACATTGAAGGAACACATTGAAGGAACACATTGAAGGAACACATTGAAGGAACACATTGCTGTGTGCTCAGGGATTAAACAGCCAGCAGTGGCTGGATCCGACAGGCAGAAGTTGCTGTGCACTCCTCAGCTTTGTGTTCCTCTGTTGGCTGGGGTTTTTGTTTGCCCGGCAGTAAATGCAAATTCTGTTACCCACAGGCTCTTTGGTCAACACCAGTGGGATCACGTTTTCTGTAGAGTTTAGGCAGGTTTTTTATCAGGTCTTACATTCCCTTCCTTTCAGTTGTTTTCTTGTCTTTCCTTGTAATGGAAGAACCACTATGAGCCATACCCCTGCCTTTCACATTCGCAGCATTCATATCACATCTTCTAAATAGCTGTATGAGCAAATAGGGAGGGGTTTTGCACCTCCTAACCCTTCCCTTACAGAGGAAACCCCTTCTATGAAATGTGAATGGATTCATCCCCTGATATCACTCTGCTTAAGTAACACTGAGAGAGCTGGTAAAGTATAGAAATCAGTTGATTAGTCTTCATCCTTAAAATTCACATTTACTTGGATAGATTTTGACTATTTTTTTCTAATTTGAGCTTTTTTCCAGTAGTATTAAGTTACGTCATGCTATGCAGAATTACAGCACTGATTTAATCTTATTTCAAACTTGTTTTTTCTTAAAACTAAACAAAAAATTAGAAGGCAATATCGAAGTAGGAAAAAAGACAATACATTTAATTGAATTCAGTGAGATTTTATGCTCACTAGACAGTGCTATGCATTTTTCTAATAAAAAAGAAGGTAAGAGAAGTATTACTGTTGCCCATTATTTTTGACACCTTGGGCCTTTCCACATGTCTTTTATTCCTTACAGAGCTGCAACATCACAAAGATAAATGTTCCTACACCCTTCTGTCAAAATTGCTCTGAACATTTTCAAATGCAAAAATCCATTTCCTTTATCATGGAAGAACTTATACTAAATAAGAGTATTTCTAAAACAGCATTTCAGCATATTTATTGACACTTGCAATGACTAGACACATTTTTTGTCCAAAACAATCATATTTCTCTCTTGGAAGATTAAATTTGTGCTATTTTCATATTTTGGGAATGGAAGCCAAATGGATGTCTCCTTGCACAGAAGTCTGGTATTTGCATTTATGCACAGAATTATTTTCTGAGATGTATTGAAAGGATTTAATTTCGTGATTAGAACTTTATTGATGGTTTGAAGGGTTCTATATTTCTTGGGTTTTTGGGTTTTTGTAGTGTTTTGTAGTGTTGCAAAGACTTGTTTTTAAGTGACTGCTGAGAAATCGTTGTGAAAAATTGTGTTGAGGAAAATAACCAAAGAAAATTTATGTGTTTTCAGCAGAAAAAGTAGAAGACTAAATTTTACTTTTCCAACATGAAGTAAGAAAATCCAAATCCTTATATTATTCCATTTTTCCCCTTTTATATTGGATTTTTTAAAAACATAATTGTGCTACAGGTAGGAATGTGTGCCTACTGTATTAGTAGCCTCAAGGAGAATATAAAATAATAAAGTTCTAATCACGAAGAGAGGAAAGGCAATGTCAAAGCTGGGAAGCTGCAAAAGATAGACCACAAAAAAAAGAATATGGAAATACATAATTTTCAAAAATAACACCAGTGATATAAGAGTTGTAATGCTTTGAAAGAATACTGTCTACTAAATGGAGAAGGATTGCCTTGATTTAATGATGATCCTGAGCTTATAATAGCATTTGCATATCAAATTTAGCAATCTGAACACTTTTTTATATATACAAGGTTAAGACACAAGGTTTATCCAGTTCTTTCGTAGGAGTTCAACTAATTAAAACATGATAGTTCCACAGAGAATGTGAAACTGAACTCTGGTAAACCATATATAATTTGTTAAATTATAGACAAGAACATCAAGGTTAATATGTCTGTTGCTATTTAAAAAGGTTGGTTTCATTAAAAGATAGTTTTAAGATTCATGTTTTCAGATACTTGCAAATCTGCAAATGTGTAGCAGTCCTGGCTGAAAGTGTGCAGCAGCTGAAGGCTCCATGGAAGTCAGTTTTATTTCAAACATTTATTTCTCAGGCACATGATGGTCAAGTCTGTGCTAGCAAAGAGAAACCGTAGACATAATTATGCCCATAATAATTATATTTTCTGAAGAGGGGGAAGAAATTCTAATTAAGTGGTGACAACAGTCAATATAAAGCCTTCCCCATTTCTTTCTCTTTTTGGCACACAACAACCCTGCTGACAGAGGTGACATGAGGCAATTTTTTCTCCAGTTTTTCTGGAGGTTTTAGTTGCTCTCACTCCTCTCGAGGAGTTTGCAGCCTTCCTTACTGGACTTGGAAACTATGTAGGCTGGTGAAGTCAATCTGAAATCTCTTGTGCTGGTGCCACTGATATACTGGGAAAGTAAAGATGCAGACAAAACTGCAACCACAAATCTGTCCCCACAGTCTGCAGCACTGAGCAGTGCCGACATGCTCTGTGCTTCATTTGAAAATCATACATCATTAAAGCTCCCTTTCTCTTAGGACTCAATTCTGCTTTAAGGTGGCAGCAAAATCTTATCTGTGAGAGAAACAATTGGACCTGACTGAAACACATATCTAGCTTTAATTTTCTAAAGAAATTTCATCCTAAATAAACTGTAAATATATATGTGTCTCCAACCTGTGCGCCTTTCATCTGTAGTCTCCAATTTCTCTTCACACTTTGCTGTGATAAATTGACTGCTCTGAATGTGTGATAGTCAAAACTACTTTTCTGTGTCTGAAGTCCAGTCCAGATAATAATGTACTATTGGGAAGCTTCCTTCCTCTTGATATCCATAAGGTAGTATCAGGATTGGGATATGAGTTTCAGTAATTCAGATATTCCTAAATTCTTTTCTCCTTCTATCTGTTATATGAGAGAAAAAGTACACATAACATTAACATACTTTTAGGTCTGCAACACACTTTCAAAGCTGCTATTAGAAGATACAACTAGAATGCTTGAAATACTTCAAACAGATTAATTTATACCTTAGGCCAGACTCTCAAGTGGTGTAAAGCTGCCAGATTCTGAAAAGTCGACAGTTATTCCAAATGTCTGGCCCTTCAAATTTAATCCCAGTCATTTGATCTGTATAGAGAAAATTTCATTCTTCACACTTCCATGTGATATGAAAATTGATATTCACACAAGGTCCTAACAGGCAGTGAGGATCACGTGGACTGTACACTTAGCAATGCAGAAGTTTAAAACTACTCCTGCTTCAGCTGACTTTGATATCTGCTTGGTGTGCACTTAATCTGTGAGGACAGAATGGTGAGCACTGTGCAAAACTCGTAGCAGGTGTACTCACACTTCTTCATTTCATGTTTACTTAGTCAGAAAGTGCCTGTGACATGCCTGTCTCCTGCTCACCCTACTCCAAAGGATGCTTTATTTCCTGCTCTCTAGACATAATCCCTCTCAGGAAGCCCTGTCCTTATAGAGAACAAGACAGAGTCGGAACCCAGATGAGATGGTAAAATTTACAGCCTTAATGTTCACAGGAGGGGCTGTGTTTTAAAAGCAATCTAGAAAGCAGAGACAGGTTTTAATACTGAGTTATTCAGCAGCCTAAATTTTCAACTATTTAGCAAATTAGTGCATTAAATATCACACTTATAATTAGCATTTTAAAAGTTATTTTAGCAATTTAATAGTAAGAAATATGTGTCATAAATTCTTTCAGCCAGTGCTGCAGAAACTTCATAGACTATATGGTCTGGCTTCTTGTTGTTATGGACAGCAATAAACTGAATTGATATTAACTTGCCAAAATTGTTTGTAGCTATTTTAGGTTCCTGTCCCTTTGGCCATTGGATTTTGGCGCTTGTACTTAGCAAAATCTTTTTTGCTGCCACATCTTTGCAGCCTCACCATTGTCCCTGAGAGAGAAAAGAGATTGTTTAATGCACTCTTGTCCTAGTACCAAGCAAACTTTAAATACATGGTGTGGATGGTTTAAATGCATCTTTAAAAAATGTATTTCTACAGAAGAACTTAGAAATGCTAGACTTCTAGTCTGTGCATAATGTCATGCTGTTCAAGGATGTGCTCCAAATATTCCAGAAACAACTTGTCTCTTCTTCAATATGTTTTTAGTTTGAAAAAATTTATATATTTTGAGGTTAGAGTGCTCTGTAGTACAAAGAACAAGATGTCCTCACTCATTTGTGAGTTATCAATGTTTATTTTACCCACTATATTTTATAAACATTCATATTTAGAAGTGTTTAAATATATTGTATAAGATGATTAATATTATATTAATAATTGCAGTGTCTTGTAATAAAAAATTTTGTGTAACTTAAACAAGAAGCAATCAATACTTTGACTACACCCTTTACTTGGCCAGTTTCAAATGCTTTAGCACTTTTGAGGGGGGCAAGTAAAACTATGTCAGCTACTGCCAGCAAATATTATAGCTTAAAAAATAAGGGGTGAAATCTGAGGTTAGAGAAATTTGTATACTCAAAAAATAAATACTAATTTCTATTTAGTTTCATGAAGACACTGACAACCGTCTTTTGGAGAGCTTTGTTTAAAATTATTATCAAAAACACTCTCATGAAATTGTGGAGAAAAGTGCTGTGTAGTATGGAGGGTTTCCTTCCACCTTTTTGGCTTATCACCTATTGAGCTGACAGAACAGAACAATTGCTGCCAGCTAACAACAGGGTTTGAAGCTTGTTGCCAATCTCAATGTGATAAATGAATCAGTCCTTTTCTGCAGCTGTCACATTTCATTACTTATTTCAATTCACTTTGCTTGCATGAGGTTTTTTACCTTGTAGTTTTGACACAATTCTGCTATTTTAGAATCACACCAGTCTGTAAACTTGTAGTAACTGGTAACATTTGAAAAACAAGATGTTATCTGCAAAATGTGATGCCAATTCATGACTGCTAGAGCTTACAAGAGAATGGATTTCAGTGTTTTCAAAATATGCCTCCCACTCTGGACATGGGATATCAGAAAAGTTCTTTTAAGGATTCCCTTAGCAATGGGAATTTCAGTTCACATGAAACTAAAGTAAAAGCACAGCAGTGACAAGAGACAGGTGAACAGGCCCTTTCCAAAGCCTTGTGTATGCTGGGGTTCAGCTTCTGTGCTGCATTATTTATGAGCAGGGAATGTGCTGGAGACGTGGTGGTCTGGACAAGACATTTAATGTCTGGATGTACTGCCCTCACTCCCAGTGCCCTGTGTTTGATTGCCTTAAAATGAGGATAATGCAACCCTTATCTTCCATGCACGTTGCATTTAGATTTTCTATTTGAATAACAAAACTTGTGCCACTTCAAGGGATGTTCACATTGCTGGGATGCTTTCTTTCCTTTACACATGAGCAGAGAGAGTCTGGGTAGAAAATATGCCAGATAATCTGGTAAGGATGGTAATGGGTGAGAGAACCTCAGTGATCCCCAATACCAGTGTTATTAATGAAATGAGCATTCATTCTGTCAACTGCTGACCAAAAGATTTCCCAAGCTTTTCGAAAAATTTTAATCTTTCCCTGGGGAGCTTCTGGCATGTGTGTATGCTCATATGAAGCAGGGCAGCCTGAATTACAAGAGGGAGGGGAAGAAACCCACCTGTATTTCTAGATTTTAACTGCAAAATCCACAGTTGTGTGTGTATGCCAAGCATACCCACGGTGGGATCATAATCCATATTTAGGGCTCCCTTAACAGAAATGCCCATGCATCCCCTAATGAACTGCACTTGCACCAAGTGTGTGTGTGTATCTAGAAATGTATGCAGTAAAACAACAGTAGGTGGGGCTCTCTCATTTATTCAATAATTAACTTTTTCTCTTTTCTGAGATGAATTAGATGCTTTTTCTGGGGAGGAACTCAAGATGTAGTCATGGGTACATATCACAGCCAATTAAACGGCTGAGTAATCTAACACTCTGTACCCTGACCATCCACCCACACTCTCCAGGTCTCGTGTGGCTGCTATCTGCTCATTTTTTTTTCCCACTGGGGAGGAAGGCAAGAAAAACAGCCTTCAAAAAAAGCTGTTTCTGCCTTTCTTTGCTTTGACGTTTATAAAATACTATTGGAGACTCCTTACTGTGAAGTATGAAACTTGGCAGAGAAAAGAAATTGATGTTTTCCTCCCTAAAGGTGAAGTGCCCCAGAAAACACTAACTTGTGATACCTGCTTATTGTCCTTAAGGTTAAAAGCAGCAGTGCTTTGGCCATTCCTTGGCATTTTTTCTTTCCTTACTGCTGCACCAGGCTTTCTAGGAAGCTGTTCCTTCCTGTGCTCCCTCCTTGGCTTATTCTCTCCTTGTCCTTTTTACTAGGAATAGTGCTCCCTAGCCTATTGCCAAGATCTGAGTCCTGTTTTTGAGAAAAGCATTACAAAATTCGGTATTTTTCAAGAGGAGGTCTCCAAAATTTAAAAGATTTTTTAGATTTTCCTTCTCTCTTCAAAGAGCTGTAACAGTAATATTCTTTAACGGGGAAGGACTTGCTAAAGAGATGCTTCCAACAGCTTCTTAATCTTTTAAAACCAGTGACAACTATTTTGACAAGGGGCTGCTGCTGCCCTTATATATATTTGCAAGCAATAGCAAACTGCTAAAAAACCCATCACTTGATCAAATTGCTGGAGGGATATATATTTATCCTTCCAGAAAGTTTTGTCCAGCATCTCACTGATGTGTCTGTACGGGACATCACAGTTCAGGAACGGAGAACTAAGAATATCAGAGAACTGCACTAAACCTTCTGCCTTTCTTAGCTCTTTTAAATTCCAAATGCTTCCAGTGCTTTCAAATTCCTATTTTAATAAGCTTTTTTTCTGATTTTTAAGATCAGATATGCAATATGCCAGAAATAATAAAACCTCTCATACCTGAGAAATATCACAGCAATATACTTTGTGATAAAGGTAAATGGTTCTGATTGCAGCTCAGATCCTTCATGAAATGAGGGGATTTTGCTGTTGGAAATGATCATGTTACCATGAAGACATTGTGCATTCCCTCTGACAGTTGCAAATGTATGGAAATTCACACCTGTGCTCTGGAGGTGGAATTTCATAATTCATACAATGAATATCTGCTCTCTCTGAGAGAAAGGACCAAGGGTTTCACCCTGGGGCAGTTACACAAGTGCCCAAGGAAAAATCAGGTACTCACAGAGGGAAAACTGCAGGAATAGCTTGAGTGTCAGCCAAATGAAGCTCAAGTATGAGGCCACATATGGGAATAGAATGCTCCATTCTTCCCTGTTCAAGGAGAAAGGAATATTCTGAATTATTGCCCTCCTGCAGGAGAGGGTACACAGGGTGCTGTGTATCAGCCATTCACTAAAAGTGATAAATGTGTATTACTGCAAGCACCTCTCTATATGTCTCTAACTGCATCAGATGACATTGCTTCAACTGTGCTTTGGCTAAAAATATGGCTTTACATCTAAAGTTCCATCTGTGTTGTTGTAACGTAATTCAGCTGCAGAATGTGAACTCCCTGTATCTTTGTACAGAGAAATATCAAGGAGAGTGAAGCAAAGAGCAATTTTATCAAGATATGTAATTTACTTATGTAATGTCCAAATCTGGAAAACATTTTTGTTGAAAAAGGGAAAAACCCCCTAATGAATAAAAAATGGTGCTCAGGAAGGCCTGAACTCAATATTTCTCTTTTACATATCATTCAGCTTTTCAGTCTGGGTAGGAAAAAAATAAAAGCTATTCCATTTTAAGGAAGCTTTCAAAAATTTGGTTTCCTTCCAATTTGAAACAAATGCTGCAATCTTTACATTTTCTTCCAGGTCCAATTAGAATTGTAGGGCGAGCTTGTCTGGGAGGTTGTACTTGAACACAGAAACTAAAAGGCTGGAAATTCCAGACTCCAAAAATATCCACATGGCTGCGAGTGAGGTAGCTCAGAGCAGCTGGCTCTAAGAATGGGAACAAGCAGAATCCTGCTGGTGTGCCTGGTCTGAGCTCTGCTCAGCTCCAGCTGAGCCTGTCACTGTTTGTTGTTGACTCTGATGGACACAGGACAATCTTAGCTGTACAAACTGCTCTAAACCTGTTCTTGATCTTTTCAGATTTCCAGGTGAATATGTGTGTGTTCTGATTTGGTGTGCCCTGATTTTCTGTCAGTTCATTTCAGACACCAGATAAATAAATGCATGTGGTTGCTGCAGTCTTCTAAGATTTTAGAAACATTTTACCTATCTGGAATGCTGTCTGATCATAATTAGTAACATGGTTGCATTACATTTTGGAAGCACTGGCTATAAAACATATGAAAGGCTTGCAAAAAATTTAGAATAGTAAAGGACTTTCAGTGAAAAAATTGATCCAGAATGTTTTGGGGTCTTAAATGGATTCAGAAAGCAATATCCTCTCGTTTCCGTGCAAATGTCCTGGTAGGTGCTGTCACTGCAGGTGTGCTTTAGATGAGATTAACAGCCATGACTTCTACAGGAAGGTGCCATGTGTGATATGGCAATTGGTATTTGTGGAAAACTATCTGACTGCTTGAAAGTCTGCACACAGATGTGTGATCATGCTCCTTACATAGCCTTAAATGCAATAATTTGTTCTTATTCCCTGTTTCTTACTGGTTATTCCTTGGAAGAATCACAAGTGTTTGTCATTCACAATTTACATTTCCCTTTGAGAACTTTTTGCATAGCTCTAGGATACTAAACCATTATTAAGCTGTATCACTTTTCAAACTCTTTTTTTTTTCCTTCTTGGATGATATGCCAATACCTAATTACCATTGCTACTCTGATGTGCTTCAAGCTGTGGGCTTTTTTTCCTTACATGTAGCAGGTGAAAACACCCACGTTGTATAAAAATTGTGTTGCTTTCTCCTACATTTAGGTAATAATCATGTCATCAAAGCAGAAATTAGTGACTAGAACATTTAAGGCTGAATCCTGTCCCGCTGAAATGATACTGAAATTATGTTCACTCTCATATCTCATTTTTCTGAAAAAGACAATTACACATGGATTTAGACTATTTCTGTCCTTTCTATGACCAAGCAAGAATAGTATTTAAGAGGTTCCCAAGCTCCAAGACCTATTATAATCCTGAAAAGAAGTATGGCAAGTGTAAAAAAAAAGAAAGCCCACTGAATGAGTCCTAAATTTCTATAAAACTGAGGGGAAAGGGGTCTGTGAGTTTTATGAAATTCAGTAATATATTTCATTAGCTGCAGTAATGTTATTCTGATTCACATCGGAATGGAGAATATGGAGAGCAGTGTCCTACAAAAGGTTCCAATATTGTCCTAGTAAATAAACTCTCAATAATTATTCTTGTCAAAGAAAAGCCTGAAAGCCTAGGCAGCTAGACAACTGACTGTGCAGAAGAAATTTGTGTGGAATTCAGTGTCACCTTGAGGCCTGCTTGGCCTTGCACACAAAATGGAAAGTCAAAGGAACAGAAGATCCTTGATCCAACCATTAACCTTACACTGCTGAGTGCACCACTAAACCATATCCCAGAGTACCACATCTACTGTCCTTTAAATACCTCCAGGGCTGGTGACCACCAATTCCCTGAGCAGCCTGTTCCAATGCCTGACCACTCCTTCAGTGAAGATTTTTTCTAATACCTAACCTAAATGTCCCCTGGCATTACTTAAGACCATTTTGCTTTGTTCTGTTGCTTGCTGTCTGTGAGAAGAGCCCAGTCCCCACCTGGCTGCAATCTCCTTTCAGGGAGTGGAACAGAGTGCCAAGGGAGCCCCGAGCCTCCTTTTCTCCAGGCTGAACACCCCTGGCTCCCCCAGCCATTCCACAAAAGAACTCTGCTCCAGACCCTCCTCAGCTTCACCACCCCCTCTGCAGTGAGGGGCCCAGAGCTGAGGAGAGGATTTGAGCTGTGGGCACCACCCCTGTCCTGAACACTCAGCTCTGGAGGCTGTCAGAGAACTGACCTGTGAACTGAATTCTATTTTATTATTGACAGTATTTCTGCCATTTCTGGGTTAAGCTCTGTGGAGGACACCAGGCCTAGGGTTGGCTTGTGTGACAGTCCTGGCCATGTTAATGAAGTTGCCTGGAGACAGAAAATCTCAAAGGAAAAGCTGGGAAGGGACTGTTGCAAAGCCACTGCAGGGAGACTGTTAGCAGTCCTGGAAGTAAAAGGTCCTACCAAAGAATGAAATTGTATTAGAACTAATTCCTCCTTCCGAAAGAAATTCACTCCCCAATTTTAATTCAAAGACGATGAAACTTTCATTGTCTTCAGGACAAATAATGATTATTCCAGGTTATCCTGTTTGTTTATTCATTGACTCAATTCATTGCCATTCACGTCTTCATTTGAGACTTTCTGTTAAAAGCCTGTTTTAGGAGTAGTAGTGACATTGGAGAGGAGGAAGAGGGTTAATTCTGAGTGGAATGTCTTAGGGATGTGGGATTGCAGACACACAATGATCAGGCCAAAGCTTCTCGATAAAATAGCAACAGATTTTTACATTTGTACCATCTACTGCAAAATGGTTAAACAAACCCTATGAATGATTCTTGGTTGGACTGTATCCCCCAAGTGTGGATAGAAAGTAATTATTCTGTTCTGTAGCACATGCTGCAGGCCAGACACTCAAAAAAAAAAACCAGCCAACCAACCAAAAATATGGAAAGGAAAAGGGGGAAAGAGACGGAGAGGAAGGAAAACAGTAAATGCATTCTTAAGAGTGAATTTCTGCCAAACAAATTCCTTCAGTGTTAGATGCAACCTGGATATGAGATGTAGTTTGATGAATTTTAGTGTTTCTCTGTCAGACACGTCTTCTTAGTGTGTTAAAACACTGCTAGCACAAGTGATTTAAGAATAAATGGGCAGCACTGGCTAAAATCTAGTCAGCTTGGATAGAGCTGCTCAGGAAGATATGGATCTATGTGTTTGTGGCTGCATAATGGATGTGTAAATTACACAGTGTCCCGCAGTGGCAGACTGTACATCAATACTTTTACATTTATTTGCTGATATAAAGCTATAGTTTACAGCCTGTCAGGATGATATGCTAACAATTTAAGTACAGAGGCCTCATACAGCAAGGCAATTAGGTAAATTAAGTACATAAGCTTGAGTTTTATTCTAAGCCTGGGACCAATTACAATGAAATCAAGAAAACTGTTTGCATGTTACATTCTAGTCACTGCCCAGCCCTGGAATTTTTCTACAAACAGCACTGCAGTAATATTCTGCATGTCTGTGACAGAATTATTGATGTGAACCCCACCACAGCTCATCAAGTAATATGTACTGGGACAGACCTTTCTGTGTTCTGGCACTTACCAGACTGACTTTTGCATGTTACTAGGAAAGGCACCTCATCTGGATTTTTCCAAACCCATGTAAAGAGCTTCTGCAGCCCTGTTCAAAAAAAAAAAAAAAAAAAAAGTGTTATTAATCAGAAATTTAGCCACACAGTGTCAAAAGCAAACTATAAAAGAATAGGAAACTCAAAATCTGTCACCAACTTCTTGTTTTACCTGTGTCTTTTTATTTTAGAGCATCAGTCTACTGTGCAAGCCAAGAGATCAATTGGGTAGCGCTGGCTACTGTATTTCAGAGTATTCTTCCATCATTAGGCTGCTTTAGTTTAATTTTTGTTTCCTACTGATTGCTCGCCCTCTTAAATAGCTAAAACCTCCCTCTGCTCACAGGGGGTCCTGGTCTGCTGTGTCTGTCTCTGAGCTGTGAGGACACATTCACCTCATATTTTGTGGACAAGTTAACAGCCCACCTGTGAGCTTTGATGAGGAGGATTCCCATGTCATTGGTACAGGGTATCACTGACATCCTGACTAATCCACAAATATGCTTTTCCAGAAAAGAATCAGCTGACCTGTATTCATAAGTAATATTATAAAAAATATTCATTATAAAATTTATTCTTGTCCTCAATATGTCATAGTTTAATTTATCTTTTGTTTCAATTGCATTCCTCAGAGCACACAATAGGGTTAGCATGTAATACAACCAATGCAGAAAGACTGATTTAATTCAGCTGAGGGCTGAGTTGACTAGATATTACAGTTCCAATACTGTCATTTTTACAGGAAAGAACTACCATTTTAAACCTGATGGTGAGAGAATTATGCAGTTTGGTTGGTTTGTTGTTATTTGAGGTTTTTTTGATTTACCAGTGCCAAAATGCACTAGTTCCATACACTTATTTCCAATTTTCCTTAAACCACAGTGTGCCTTCTACAATGCTATTGGAAACCTGAGCTTTCCATGTGTTGTACAGATACCAAATGTTAAATATGCAGGCTTCCTTGCCTTGAGCTAGATGTGCAGTATGAGTGGCATAAGAGCATCCAGGCAGTGTAGTGGAACAGAGCTTGGCAGGAAAGGTGGGACTATTGGGAAGCATTTAAGGTGATTTGCAGCTGCATCTTGCTTCAAGCTTTTCATGTTAACTTCCTGGAGTCTTTGATTACTGTCAGGAATTATTAGCAAGTGAAGATAACAGTATATGAAGAAAGCATATAATGATTGTACTGTACAAACTAAGGAATATTTCAGATTAGGCTTTGATCCTGCTTTGCAGGGTACAAGAAATGTAAAAGTGGTGGAAGAGATTACCTGTCTCATTGCCTCACCCACTCCTCCATACACTGACTGTGCCTGACCTAATCCATTATCCTGTCATCACTGGCATACAACAACAGAAGTGTTGGGGTTTGTTTTTGTTTTAATATAAACCAGAAATTTAAACTTCAGAGGAAAAAACCAAACAAATACGCCCATTAAAATTTGTGCCAGTAGCTAGATTTGTGATATGCACTTTAGGAAACATACACTGTAATTTAGTTTATAAAAATGGTGCTTGGATTTAAATAATGGGCCAGAACTCAGGTAATTTCTGCTGTAATACTTATAATCTGTAAAATCCACTATAAATCCACTGTAAGTAGAATCTAAGTAACAGTAAGAAATGATAATTTCTAGTACATGAAGTGCCCAGCTTTGTTTTCTTACAGGCAATTATAATGTGGTCATAAGTGGTAGGTTGAGATACTCATTCTGAATATACAGCCCGAGAGAGCTGTGCTGTCCTCCTGATATTTGCATTCTCTATGAGTATTCATTAGAATGAAAATAAATATCTAGAAATGTAGAAATACCTCTGCATGCAATTCGCTATCTCAGTGCTTTCATGTGTACCTTTTCAGTCACTCAGCATCCCTTTGATGAATTCCATAAAACTAACCAAGTTAAAAAACTATATTAATATATTGAAGAAAGGCTTTTGGTCTCTACATATTCATTTCTTGGGATCTAATTAAAATTTTGCAGCTATTGGGTTTTAATGACATCCTATATTGTGGCAGCTTTTCCCAATGATTATTTCAAAGTTCAGAATCAGGGATCATGTAATGTGCCTGGCAGGTTGACACCCATAATTTTTGGGTCATAAATATTTAGATTTTCTGAGAGAGCTTAACTTGCTTTATCTACATTTTAAAAATTGGTACGGTGTAGGCTTCACTCAGTTTGATCTAATAAGTTGTGCAGTGTCGTGTCCTAACAATCCACTAAGCTATAATCACTATTTGTATGCAAAGCATTGCAATTAGAGCAATTTTCTTTGCTGGTAATTCTGAACCTGAAGGAAAACAAATTAGAATTAAAATGTAAGGTCTTTATACCTGAGTGTATTGTACAGTATTTTAGTAGAAAAACTGACCTGCATAGCTTCGGGGGGAAAAAAAGATCGCAATTTCTCTTGCTCTCAGTTTTAATCTGTTCTTAAAAAAGAAAAAAAAATCTCTGTCTTTGTGGTTTGTTTTGGTTTTCAGCTACCTTGGCCATAGATTTATCTTCTGAATGTGTCTCAGGATTCTCAGAGAGATGACGACTTTACTTTTAAAACTGAGTAATCTAAGTCTCTTGTTATTTTATAAAAATAGCCACTTGTGAGCTAATTGGTAATTCAGATTGTATAGGCATGTCAATATTTAGGTCTTAGAGTAGATCTGACTTTTATCTGATTTATTTGACCAAATTGCAAACTTCATAGTAGCTTGATAATAAGAATATAGAATATTCTATATTAATCAGAAAGATCTCTTCAATTCAACAGACACAGTAAGTGAGGCTAAATTACTGCATTGCCATGGTCATATGGTGGAGCAATGATATCTAAAATATGTTCTTCAGAATTTTCCTGTTTATAATTAGTTGAAAACTTTTGTTGTTGTTTTTGTTTGATTATGTAGGTTTTTAAAAATAAAGTAGACACAGTAACTGCCGAACTAAAAATCTCTTTGGAATAAGAAAGATGATAGGACAAGGGGAATGTATTTCATCAAATGGCGACTCCCCTTATCTTACTGGCTTTTCATGAAGACAGTAATTTCTAATTAAAACCCTTTTTGATTCAGTAAGTAAAGGCCTGGAATGTCAGAGGGAAGGAACCCTCTGTGCCATAACTCAGGGAAGTACTCTGCTTAGGCAGGAATATTTCTGCTGGCTTTGGGGGATGTCCTCCAGCACAGGCTCTGAGCACCTCCTGAAGAGTTTCCGCACTATTTACACAACTTATTCTTCACATGTTTGAAATGGGCAGGGAATGGCCTCAGAGATGAACCTCTTGGTTTATCTTGGCCAGAGAGGAACCTCCTGGCCACGGCTGCAGCACCAGGCTCTCATGCCAAGGCACACGGCCTGTGTGCTGCAGGACCGCGGGGACCGCCAGCACGCACCAACAGTGACACTGTGCTGAGCAGGGCAAGTCTGCCTCACTGGCACTGTTTGGGTCAGCACACTTTGCTTCAGAACTTCTGAGCTGGTGGTGTGCAGAGAAATCTGCTGCCTGCTCCTACAGACAAGTGATGTCTACGGCTTCATGTCTCAACTTGAGCCAGCTCTCAGTAGCTCTGTGCAGACTGTGAGTAAAATCCTGTTCCTGTTGAAATACAGAGCAGCTCTACGATTGACCACAGCTGGGACTGTGCTAAGATGCTGTCAAGTTTCTGACATTTAAGCCCCATCCTCACTTCTTGAATCTTATGACTGCAACTAAAACATAGCAAAGTCTCAAAGGAAGGAATGTGTTTTTCTATTTGCATAACTTTAATGATCAAACTGATTGAGCTTAAAATTTCTTTCAAAGTTCCCACTTCAGCTGGCATTGCTAGTGTTGAAATCACATCTATCTCAAAAGTAACATATTTTTGGAAAGTTCTGTGTGATAGGAAATGGGGTCTCAAGACTTAAAGTGCTTTTCATCTTGGAAGTAATTTTTTATCTCACTTGTGTGTAAGCAATGAGCTGTGGAGGGAGTCAGACTGAGTGCAGGTATGTGTACATGTTTGACTGCCTGGTTTTTTCTCTCTCAATCAAAAGAAGGTTTAGGATGAACAAGTAGGAGATAAGGTAAAGACCAGAGGCCAGACACCCTTTTGTATGTTACCTCCTAAGAATTACTGGTGGAACCATGGTGGGGAAGTAATTAAAATTGTATCACTGCTTAACCAAAAGGAATCTTAATCATTAAAAGCTTCCTCATTATAGAATAGAAAGACAGCTCAGTATTTAAGGACAGTTTGTACAAAATCAGTGAATGAAAGCAGTGACTCTGAAAGATAAATTTACAAAAACTAGGATATCCCTGTGTTTGTGAGATGCAGTAGGTTTTCTGAGACCAAAGGTTAGAGATTTTCTGCTCTTTGTATTCATGCCCACATATACTTTTGAATCTATAGATGCAGCACATTTATTTTTAGAGGCAATTTTCTATTAGAAAGCTGTTTGTCACCAGCTGCTTGGGAAAATTTCTTGTAGATGTCAGTGCAGCTTGGCTTGCACAGCAGGGCTGAGGAGTGGAGGCTGAATTTGAGGGCTCTGTGTAGAACATCTGATTCTAGGGCATATCCTCAAGGGAGCAGAAGTAATGAAATCCACAAGCTGATCTGTCCTTGCCTTCAGAGGAAGGGTAGAAACTACACCTAGACTTTTACAATTATAGAAATTAAACTGAACCTTTCTTTGAGGCACCTCAATTTGTGCAAGTTAGGTTCACACAGGATTCATGCAACTGATTGGTGATTGTAATGGAAACATGCGCTGCAGCACTTTTGACACAGATGCTTTATATAAGATGTCCAGATAAACAATGAAAATGAAGATTAAAGCACTCTGGTTTGCACAATATTTTGCTGCATTGTGGATGTTGTTATGCTATGCGATATTCTAGGGTAGAGATACAGGAAGTGAAGAAATAGCAGTAGAGAGCAGCGTGTGAGAGACCTTGGGGACAGTCATAATTCCCTGACCACAGGTTTGGATGATGAGGGAGCTCTAAAGTTTGAAATCTTAATTCTCTGATTATAGAGAGACTGACTGACCAGAGAGGTTTCTCCTTTAAGAGGTTCAATTTCCCAAAAGAGATGAAGGGAAATGTGAATGGCTGTATTGAACAAATGAGTAGCTGAGCAGTCTATGAAGTTTAGCCACTTAGCCTTTGATGACAGCTGTTTTAAATAAAAATATTCCCTTTGCACAGAAAAGACACACAAAAATTCTAGTCTGAATTTGAGATTGGGAGCTAACATGATTTTGTTCTCAAAAAATCCATTTTATAGCTGTCTTGTTTAGGGTTCCTCCATGCATCCCAGCTGAGGGTGAGATACGTGCTTCAATTTCTGACTACCAGAATCTCCTGCTGGGCCATGGATGTTTCACCTTAAAATACGATTCAATAAAGTGGTTCTGCATTATGTTTCTTCTAGACCCAGGAATATTTGCATATGTATATTTGTATGCAAAACTGAGCTGTTGAATCCCTCAGTAGCTGATTGGTGTCTGCTTTGGTACCAAATGGGACAAAGTCAGAGCTTTGTTCCACAGCCAAGGGACATATTCACATATTCTGTTTACTCCACAGCTTCAGCATCTTCCTTCTCAAATGGATCTACACTTACACACTGATACATTTATATACATACATACACATTTCTATCAGCTTTGCTGCTCTCCCTTTAGATCTGTTAGTGACATTAGAAATGTAATTTTGTGGAGAAAAAAAGTGTTTAAGATAAAGCCTTGTGTGACTGAAAGTTTGTTCCCTTCAGCCAACTAGCTCAGCTGGTCTGGTAGGAAAAGGAAAAAGGCAACAAGAAAACCACAAAGGAAAACAAACTCTTTCAATAAACCTTATATCTCTTTGTGTATCATGCTTGCCATTATTAAAACATCAGCGTATGCAAGGTATATTGTTACTGGTATGATATTGCTTATTAAATATTAAATCCCTGGTTATTGAGCTGTAGAAAGTAACTACCATGACAAAGGCTGTGCGTCAATGTAGTCACAGTGCACACAGAGAAACAGAGTGCTATGATTTAGAATTGGGATTTTAGGTTACCTAATGCATCTCTAGTTTCCCACTGGACAGATGTTAACACCTACAGTTTCCACAAGTGGAAGGGTAGACTTTTACATTGGCAGTTAATTAGTTTAAGGTTGACTCCTAGTTCTTTTTTTTAAAAAATCTCCTTTTCAATCTGGTGGGTTTCAAGTTTGGCTGTTGATAACATCATAGGTTTCAAAATCGTAAAATTTCCAGAGTACATCCTTAATTTTTTCCCCTTTTTTTAAAACACAGCTTTAAATATAGATATTTATCAATTAATTTTCCATCAGTTGTTCTCTTTGAAATATTTATTCAGCAGCTGATTTGCTCTGGGCATTGTTTTACTTCTTATTGTCCTGCCCCTGGTGTCTGTCCACGTGAAGTTAAATTAAAATCACAGAATCATGGAATGGTTTGTGTTGGAAGGGTCATTTAAAGGTCATTTGTTCCAACTCCCCTGCAGTGAGCAGGGACATCTTCACCTAGACCAGGTTTCTCAGAGCCCCATCCAGCTTCAGCTGTTCCAGGGATGGGGCATCCCATACCTCTCTGGGCAACCTGTTCCAGGGCCTCACCATCCCCAGTGTAAGAAATTTCTTCCTTAGGTCCAGTCTAAAGCGACTCTCTTTTGGTTTAAAACCATTCCCCCATGTCCTGTCACAGCAGGCCCTGCTGCAAAGTCTCTTCCCATCTTTTGGATAAGCTCATTTTAAGTGCTGAGAGGCTGCAGTGAGGTCTCCCTGAAGCCTTCTCCAGAGTGAAGCAGTCTCAGCCTTTCCTCACAGGAGACATGGTCCATCCCTCCTCCTCAGGGCAGACGTGCTCTTGGTGAAGCTGTCCTGCACCCCTTCCCTCCCATGTGCCTTAGCACAACTTCTAGGAGGATCTGTCTCATAATTCTCTCAGGCACAGAGATGAGGCTGGCAGGGCAGTAGTTCCCAGAGCCCTTCTTTTTATCCATTAAAAAAAAATAGGTGCAATGTTTCCAGTTTTCCACAAAGGAGCTTTACCTGACTGCTGTGATTTTTTTAATATCATCAGGAGTGGTTTGGCAACTACGTCAGCCAATTTCCTCAGGACTCTGGGGCATCTTATCAGGTCCATGGACTTACACATGCATGCATAAGTCAGACAGAAATACATTCATAAATGCACAGCAGAGATAAACCCTGGATTCTCATCTGATTTACTTTCCATAACTCTGTATGCTGGTGCAGCTAGTTACAGAAAAGTTCCTCAGAATTATGCAGGGGCACTAAGAAAAAAGTTTATTCTGACTCCTCTGTTGAAGGAAAAAACTCCATGTTTTTCCTTCATAGTTGAAATCCACGAAGAGCTGAAGTGCTTGGAAAATTTGACTGATTTCATGGATGTCTCAAAGCTTTAAAGATGAAAGATCCACCTTTTCTTCCTGATTAAGCTATGAGAATTACGAGTTCCTGTGGGCTTTTTCTACTTCAAAGGGTCATTCAAATATAACTGTAAGGATGGATGCCACAACATTATTTCCATGGACAGAATGAACCCCCTTTGTTTTATGTGGAAGGATAAGGAGATTGCTCCCCTTGGCTTTTTCTACCTGCTGCTTTTCTGGACATTCAGGGCAGCTTTGAAGAGGTTCCTGCAAAACTGTTGAACCTCCTAAAGCTGTTGGAATCTGATATCCAAAATATCCAGCAAATAACACGTAGCAGCAGTGTTCTCTGCACTGGGTAGAAGTTACATGGGACAGCAAACAATATTGAACTGAAAAAGGAAAGATAACAAAGTCTGAAATATGGCATAGATTCACTTCTTTTTGTAAGTAGGTTCAGATGTCTTTACTGGGATGGAAATAGTGTAGAGTTTCAGGAAATGTTTGGAAATAAGTCATAACAGTAAATAATTTTAACTTTCTTGTCTATTAATGACTGCTTCATAGGCTTTCCAACTCGCTGTTGTCACCATTTGGTCATAGATCTTGGAAAGATATGAATTTTGATTTAGGGCTTGGTCCAAGATAGAGTGCAGTAGACTGAGAGATTTCTCCTGACTCCATCATGCTTTTGATGGCATTTTCATGTTTGCTTTCAATTATTTCTTTCTCTCGCATCCTAAATTGATGTTCCTGATAAAAATCTCGGGGGTTACAAAGGCTTGAAGAGTAACATATTCATTTCTCTTATGCTGCAGTGGCTTCAGTATGTCACAGGGGCATTGTTAAGACTAGTCACTATATTTCTCAGTCTGAAATCATTATTAAGTGTCTTCTTAGGGGACTGATGTAATACGACTAAAATCAGAATGAAAAAGTACTTGCCAAATAGAATTTATCCCACAGAAATCCTTAGAATTTACAGTCAGTTAAAAGTAGAGAATATTGAAAATTTGGTTTGATAAAAAGTGAGTCAGGCATTTAGGATCTCAGTTATATAGCAATAAATTCCTCCAAGGAAAGTATTCAGTTTACTAATATTTCCTGACTGAAACATGTTTTGTAGGATTTGGGGTGTGGGATTTTTCGTTAATATCATGTCACATTTTATTTCATCATTACAAACCACACCAAGATAAATATTTGAATTGTATATATTCGTTGGTGCACACTCAAGTGTAATTCTAAATATTTAGTGGCAGCCTTGGCACTTACAAATGGGCTACACATGACTTGAGTAACCTAGAGCTGACGGCTGTTGAGGAGGAACCAGCACACTTGCACTGTGCAACAGGAAAGGTCTATTTTATCCAATTAATGTAGCCATGGGGTTGTTATTGAGAGTTTCTATTGCAGTGAGGAGAGCAGAGTCCTTAGCAGGAAGCTGTGTCACTCACCTCACACCTGTCTGAGGCTGACACCATGCAAACGAGCAGCCTGCTCCCCTCTCCCACGGCTGCTGCGCCGGGGAACCCTGCACTCCTCACTTGCTGCGCCTGGGTGCCAGCAGAACCCCACTGGAAGAATTCTAGGGAATACTTTAGGTCCCACATTCCAAACAGGTCCTAGCCCAGGTGCCCTGATGAGGTGATAGCTGAGTAAAGCTTGGTGTGTCTCTGTAGTGGCTGTTTTAGGGTCAGCGAGGGGAGCAGTGCCTGGCCCTGACACTGGCTAATGGCATCCCTGGAACGCTGGCTGTGCACTCCACCTGGAAGAGGGGACACAGGGACAGGCTGAGCTCAGACAACAGCAAGGCTTTCCCCGCCTGTGAGCTGACCACCAGAGATCTGTATGATGTAACTGAGCCAGGGATGAAAGCTAGGAGGAAGAATTAAGTAAAGAATATTCAAATGCCCTAGTTTGGGAAGCAGCGTAACACCTATTTATATAAGCAGCCCCAATTCAGGCCTCCTTAGGGAAATTCAGTTTTGTTTGCCACAGCCTCCTGCTGAAGTACCAGAACACAGCAGGTGAGGTGGGTGCTGGAACAGCTCACAAACTCAAGACCGGTTATGCTCTCAGGGGCTGATTACACCATAAAGCAAAATAACTGTGCAGGTTTCATTGCTCAAAACTTCAGATGATACTTACATCAGATAACAAGGAATGTCTTCAGTGTTTGGTAAAGCTGGGGAGGAAAGAAAGGTTTTTCACTGTGTGTATATGCAGGACTGGAATACAGGCATCCCACGTGAATATTGTTTACATGCTGAAATGGATGGAGATCCATTTCACGGCTCTGATTTCCCAAATTTGAATTTCTGCTTCTTTTGTTGGCTCTTCCGATGATAGTTATCCTGAGGTTTCTAGATCCGATTCCATGATAACAGTTAAACAATAACCTAACTCCCTTAGCTCACCCATTACATTTCATTATTTGAAATAATGGCTGTAGGCTCGTGTGAAGCCAAGCAGGAACAGCACCCTTGTAGCACCCATTAGCTGGGCCACACCTCCTGAGAGCCAGAGTGGAACCCCCTGTGACAAACAAAGTGACACATGCATAAACGGCACACCTGTCACACGCTGTGTCACACCAGTCCTTAAGGAAATACCACCTCTGACTCCATCATAGATAAGTAATTTTAATCCATTCCAGTCACAGATGTCCTCAAGGAGATACTAGAGATTTCTTTGCATATTATCAAGAAAAGTCAAGAAAAATAAATCACATATTGTTTTCTGATCACGATAAACATATTTCCAGAAAAAGTAAAGGAGTTGGGCTATGATAAAAAATGAGTAGGAAGAAATGCAAGTGAGAGCTACCAAATACCTACGTAAATTAGAATTAATGCTTGGAACAGATTCAGTTTAACAAGAGTGGGCTGATTTGAGAAACTGATTATGATTTGAATATTAATTTTTAAGGACAGAGAAATAACCTAAAAGCATTCAGAGACTGTGGTTTTGTATGCATCACAACATTTTAACTCATGACTAAGTTATTACAGGAAGACATTTCCATGTATTGCCTTCATTAAGGTGTTTGTCTAGATGAATGACTTTTTTTATTAACTGTAGGATAACCTATTTGAAATACATTTGCACTTACTGTAAGGTTAAGGGAAGCTTCTTGTATGAAGATCCATTTCATATTTTTTAGACCAAAGAATTTTCTTCAAGAGACAACAGTCATTGGTAAGATCTTAATTAACATATCAGGGTAATGCCTGTTTTTAAGTAATTCACTTAAGTAAGGCACATTGAAAGGATTCCATATTCAATTTCAAGAAGAGTTCATCAACCATCAATAAGAATGGGAAATTGTAAGAAAAGAAGCCTGAAAGACTTTACAAATAATACAGGAAGTCTTCCAATATTAAACAATAAAATGGCTACACTTGAGTGATTTTAATGGTATCACATCCTGATGTCTTTCCATTAGAACCACTGCAAAATTTAGGAGCTGATAGCTTGAAAATCTTAGTGGGGGGAAGAAGTGCAGTTGAGACGTATGAAAAGCTCTGAAAGAGTTCAGGACATAGTTGTGAGAAAAATAAAAGCTCTCTGTCTTGTAAGTGTTGTAAAACATTTTTGTTCTTCCAAGAAGCACGTACAGATTGTTTGAGGATGAAGACAGAGTGATTCATCTTGGGCTTAGTGAACTGCAACATGCTTATGGAAGAGGCAGGAGCTAAAGGACATTTGTACAGGCAACACAAAGCACCCAGCAGGACAAAGGTATTCCAAGCTTACAAGGAAGGCGAGAACTTGGTAGGACAGGCACTCACAACTGAAAGCACCTGGTTCCAGATTTCCACAAAATCAGTGAAAAAGATTCCCCGGATTTGCTAGACTTTCCTATCTTTCTCATTTGTTTGCCTTATTTGGCATCCATTTGTGGTTCTAAGTGCTTTCTCCTAATCCATTTTCCTCTTCACTAAAGGAGTAGAAACCCCTAAATTCATGTTTTCCAATGCCAAAGTGAGGCGATTTTTTGAAGTGTTAAAAAAGTACACTCACCTGATAAGCCACTTCCACAGATCTTCCTGATGGCTGTTAGCACAGAACTATCTTAGACGAGCTGCCAAACTCCAGAGGGAGTTCTTGAAGTGACAATAATCTAGATAGCTACTTAATATAATACTGATAATTTAAATGGTATTAACATTCATTTTGGAAAAAAAATCAAGCAAGTATGTTTCAGTTGCAATATTTTATTTTCTCTCTTTGTCTCTTTATAGGCAAAACAAATGCATTTCACAGATTGTTTCCAACTTTTCTGCTCACTTATCCTGTAGAAATATCAGTACCCTTAAATACATGACTAAGGAAATGATACCTATGCATCAATACCAGAAAAGGGCATCAATAAGGTAACAGGTCAGAAGAAAGGGTTAAAAACATGCATAATTCTATAGAGCATTTTCTAAAAAAATTTAAATGGAGATTAAACCACATTTGGCAAAACTGCTGTTAACCCTTCAGTGACCACCCTAGCTGGTGAAATGTTTGTCCAATAAGTCAAAGGAAAGCATCCATTATTGTCTACATTGAACTTGGGAATTCAGTTTTGGTGTAGACCAAATCCGCCGGAGTAGTTAAGGTATCAAAACTTTTCTGGCAATCTCGGTATGCGGCTGTGCCATCAGTTTCTCCCCAGCCGCTGAAGGAATTGTGCTTCTGTTGCAGGTGCGTGGTGGGTTGTGTTTGGGGGGTTTGTTTGTTTGTTGGGTTTTGTTTGTTTTCTTTAGCGAATCCCATAAGAGCAGCACAGTGCTGCCAGTTGATACCTGCCGGACAGCCCGAGGGTGGGAGCAGCCCTGCCCTGAGCCCTGGTCCCCGGGATGTCCCCACCCGCCGCACCCGCACACGGGGACACGCAGCCCCAGCCCATTGGATCGCTTCCCCAGGATGGGCTCGGGAGCTTCGCCCCCACCCCGCACCTCCGCCTCTCTCTCTTTTCTTTTTCTTTTCTTTCATTTTTCCATCCTTTCCTTCCTCTCCTAGGCTCCGTTTGCCGTAGCATACCCCCTCCCGAGGGGTTTGCCTGGATCATTTATTTATCTTGTGCGCATTAAGAAACCACCATTAGGCTTTGGTGGGAGGCGCCTTGCTCGGTGCGCGCTCGCCTGCCTCCGCGGCGCTGCCAGAGGAATACACAATCGAGCCCAAGCTGCAAGCTTGGCAGGAGCTGCCTTTGCCTGCACATTTACTTGCCGGATCCGTATATTTTTTTGCCGACTGGGTCATTGCCGTTCCCTCCAGGGCTTCACCTTAATTTTTATTTTTTGCGTGTGTGTGGATTATTTAAATTTTTTCCTTTTTTATTTTTTATTTTTTTTCGGGAATCCTCGCCGGAGTTTTGATGCCGGGCCGGACTTAGCGCGGGCGCGGAAGAGCCGTGCCGAGCCGTGCCGAGCCGTGCCTCCTGCCCCGGGCCCCGCCCGCGGATCGGCCTCCCTGGCCCGGCGCCGGCCGCGGGTTGGCCGCGGGGCCGCGGAGTGGCGGGTGCGCCGCGCCGCCGCCTCCCCGCGGAGCCGCCGAGGGATGCTGCTGCGCCGCGGCCGGGCATAGGCAGGAGCCGAGCGGGCGGGGGAGGGAAGGAAAGACGGAAAGAAAGGATCCCCCGAGCCCCGAGGGGAGAGGAAAGGCGAGAAGGTGCGTGAATGTGAAGGAATGTACCTGTACCTGCCCGTCGCCGGAGCCGCACGCTTGGGATAAAAAATAAATAAACCGAGGAGGCTGATCCCTGCGACTTATTACCCGGAAAAAAAAAAAAAAAAAAAAAGGGAAAAGAAAAGGAAAACCTTATAGCGGAGGGACAAGAAGAAGAGCGACGAGGCTGCAGCAGGCAGCGCCAGAGCTGGGCGCCCGGCGGATGGCGCGGCCGTCCCGCTGACTCCGCGGCCGCGGGAGGCTGCGCGGGGCGGCGCGGCGCGGCGCGGGGCATGCCGTGCCGGCGGCGTGACTGAGCGGGGCGCTCCCGCCGCCCGCCCGCACCGCGCCGCGCTCCCTCCGCTCTCCTCCGCCGCATGCCGCCGGCAGCCGCGGCGCGCTGATGCCCCGGGGCCGCGGCGGCGCTGCGGACGGCCCCTAGGATGAGCGAGGGGGCTGCCGGCGCCGCGGCGCCCGGGGCGGCGGAGGCGGCGGCTGCGGCGGGGGGCCCGGGCGGGGATGGGGCCGGGGGGCCGCCGCGGGAGCTGCGCTGCAGCGACTGCATCGTCTGGAACCGGCAGCAGACGTGGCTGTGCGTGGTACCCCTCTTCATCGGCTTCATCGGGCTGGGGCTCAGCCTCATGCTGCTCAAGTGGATCGTGGTGGGCTCCGTCAAGGAGTACGTCCCCACCGAGCTGATGGACGCCAAGGGCGTGGGGCAGGACCCCTTCTTCCTCTCCAAGCCCACCGCCCCCCCGCGCGGCGCGGAGACCACCGCCGCCGCCACGCCGCGGCCGCCCAGCCGTGTCAGCCCCCGCCTCACCACCATGAGCCGGGCTCCCCCGCGGCCCCCCGGCACCCGCGGCCCCGCGCGGGGCGCCCCGCGGCCCACCGCGCCCCGGCACCCCGTGCCGCCGCACACGGCGCCGCCCGCCAGCGGCCCCCCCGGCACCGCCGGCCGCGGCGCCCGGCCGCCGCCCGCCGCCCCCAGCACCCCGCCGCTGCCCGCCTGGCCCACTGCGGCACACGCTACCTCCTCCTACAAGATCTACGTCCACGACTCGGCGCCGTCCTGGACCTTGTCTCCCTTCCAGGAGTCGACCACCACCACGCCGGAGGCCAGCACGACCCCCAAAACCCGTAAGTGTCGCCGGCCGCCCCGCGCCCTCGGGCCGCCCGGTGCGCGCCTCGCTCCGTCCGGACCCGGCGCCGGCCGAGCGCCGGCGGGGTCGGGGCGATGCGTCGGGCGGAGGTCGCCGCCGTGTCGTTCCCGTGCGGTCGCTGCCGTGCGGGAGGCCGGAGAGCTCCGAAGTTTGCGCTTCTTTCTCCCTTCCCTGCTTGCGCCCCCTTTTTACCCCTGGCAAGTTCCCTGCTTGTGCGATGGATGCTGAGGCAGGAGCAGCCATTTGAGGAGACTGCTTTTCATTGTGGTTTTAGGAAGGCTGCAGACCCCCTCCCCCTTTCCCCTTCCAGGCTGGTCTGCGAAAGGTACTTTGGAGATGCTGGGAGGTGTCTGAGCGAGAGGAACAAGGGATGACCCCCCCAGAAGGGGCAGTGTGGAGAGAGTGGTCTTCAGCAGGTGCGGGCTGCATTGTGCATGTGCTTCTCTGCTGGTGCCAGGCTGGCTTCCCGCACACTCGTCTCCCGTGAATCGAGGGCGGGCTCCGCAGGGATGCTCGCTCCGTCCCAGTGCCCGGCTCCTGGAGGAGCTGCTGCCAGCTCCGCCGAGAAGGAGCCCGGGGCACCCCGCGGATATCCAGACCCGTCCCAGCGCTTTGCCGGTTCTCCTGTGCAGCCACAGCACCGTGCTGCTGTAACTGACTATTTTTTTTTTAAGCAGAGGAGGGGGCTAGTTCTCCGATTGATGCTTGGTGCCTGGTTCTTCCCACCCTCCCAAGCACAAACCTAAGGATTCGGGCTAAAGCTGAAAATTCATTTGGTCTGTGTGCATCAACTTTCAGCTTCTCATAAAGGTTACTTAGGACAAATGCAATCCTTGGCAGGAGAACTTCTGTGCGATGCTATTTAGTGAAATGCTCAGTTATACTGTATTATAGTGTTCTTCTGCGCTTTCTTGGATGCGGTAGAGGAAGTGAAAAGCCGGGTGTCCTCCATTAACTCTTAGTTGCTGCTGCTGGGAATGTCAGTTCAATTGAATCCCCCAGGGCTCCCCTTTTGTGTGTTAATGTAGGGATATTCTGCTGGAGGATTTTGTTGGAAAGCAATGTGAACTTTATTTTGTCTGTTGAATCTATTTGTTGATAAGCACCGGGGCAGAGAGGATAGGCAGTGCAAGCTGATCTTGTGAATTGACAAAATTGGGAGAAGAGCGGCAAATTGGATGCGTGTGGGTGGGTGGGTGTGCAGGTGGCGGATGGCTGGGAATGATTACGAATGAAACTATCACTGAATCAGAAGAGCTAACGAGGCAATAACTCATTTCGCCTGTGTGTGCCACAGTAACTGAGGGAGAAGCAGCCCTCACAGGTGTGTCCAAGCCTGTACGTTCTGTAGGTGCAACCTAAGGTAGTCGGAAGTTACCAGAAGGAAAATCTTCGGTGGAGCTCAATGCATCCTGTTTCACTCAGGTGTAGGGAGCTGTACAGGGCACTTCTTAGAAACAAAACAGCAAATGAAGCCAGGCTTTCAGCCCATGTGTCTGTTTGCAGTCCTTACATGGTTCTTCAGACTGCTGTGATCTGTGTGCGTGTATCCGCCTGGGCTTGCCAGGTGGGATCTGTCAGGGTCTAAAAGCTCCCTTGCAATCTCTTCCTTTCTCCCCTTTCTGTCTCGTTGGGTATGTAAGAGAAATCCACAGCAATTTCCGCCCCTCTAGGCTGTCTCCTTACAAGGTATAGAAGGCAGGAATATACTGATTAATAAATAATGTTCAGCTGGCAGGACTCTCCTCCATGCGAGACATACAAAGGAAGAAGAAAAACCACAATCTTGAAACGTTCCTGGCAGTTGCAGAGCTCCCTAACTATTTTTTGTTTTAGGGAGGCTGCTAATACCTTTTAGAGCAGGGTGTTTCCCTTCATTAAATGCAGCTCAGTTATAGGATGGAAATGCAAGAAGTGCAAATCCAGCAGAAATTGACCCTGTTTGGGCACACTGATAGCAGAGATTATCATTAATGGAAGATTAAATAGATTACATAAAAAAGGATTTGAATTTGTAGGGCATATGAACATTTTTTTAAAGCCTACAGCTCTCCTCTTCTGATACATACAAGCATCTCTAAGGATACATGTAAATTTCTTTGAGGCTGCAGCATCCACTGAGGGGAGAGAAAGGAGAAACGCAGTCTTTGTGCTGTGAACTGCTGACACGGTGTGACCCCAAAGCAAGGATCTGTGTCTGCCACTAACAGCTCTCAGTGAGAAAGGGAATTTTTTAAAAAAACAAATTCATCCCTAATTTCCCAGGTTGAGCTGCATGTTCCTTCTGTGGCCGTTGCTCCAGCTGCTGTTGAAATGAAAGTCATGGATCCTGTTGCACCTTGTGAATACAAATCTGACACAAATGAAGCTCATGCCCCAGCCTTCAAAATAGTGCACGCGCTTGTGTCATCCTCTGGCTTGGCAAGGCACACATGTGGGTGGGAGTCATAGGTTATTTAGCATTTCACAGCTTTTAAGAAAAGGAGCAGCTGTCTTTATTTATGTGCATTTGTGTTGTAGTTTATTTAATTGTTTTTACATGTTAAAATGGGCTCAAAACAGGACTGAGGAAAATGGAAGGCAAATCAGGAGTTATTCCTCCAGAAAGGCAGATGATTGCCCACCTGAATAAGTGTTGGGAAAGCCTTTTCTGTGTGTGTGTATTCATCTGAGGAGATGTTGTGAAATCTCTCTTTTTTGTGGGTGTGCATAATGACAATAATTCTTGGTTGTGTTTCACTCAAAGTCAAGCTATCTGTTAGCTGTTTTGAAAGTTCTTGATGAAGATCCTTCAGGTTCTGACTAAGCAAAAGCCACTTACTCATCAAATCTCTCTCTGTATCTTGTGCCTTTGTGTGTCTTCCATGATCACATATAGACTATGATGCCTTTTCAGCCTAAGCCTCTTCATCCAGTGCTCAGTGTAAAAGTCAATCACTGCTTTAGAAGGATAGTCCAGCCTGTAGATCAAAAAAAGTCTACCAAGAGACTGGAACATGCTAGGGAGGTTTTATCTTTATCAAGCCATTGGTTTCATTTCTAAAGAGTCATGCCCTGATTTTTCCAATATGCATTTTTCATGGTATTCTGGGTTCTTCAGTAATGTTATTATCCTTGAATTGAGATACTGTACTTGAAAGAATCCCTGTGTGAATTGAGCTATGAAATAGCACTGTGGTTTCTCTTGTGCTCATATGACTAAAGGCTAATGCAGGGAACTGAGGTCAGGCAGGTGGGGCTCAACTAATGCATAGTAACCAAGAAAAGAGATGTTACAGAACACTTAATCAATACATCTCGTGAAGTCCAATTGCAGCATTTTTTTTCTGAGTCTGAGTATACTTTGATTTCCTGCTAAAGATTTTCTGGTCCGGTCATTTATCCTCGTCACATTTCTGACTGTTGGTAATGCTCAGCATGGGTGCAAGTAACAAGCATCTGGCAGATGCACTGCTACCAGCACTGACATTTTGGTAAGAGCTCTTTGTTTCGTTTTGCACTGACTCAAATATCTTCTTCACATTAAGGATGACACTTAGATGGAACTGCGGGGTTTTCACCAACTGGAGGGTGTTGTGGGAGGTGCCAAGCTGTAGTAAAACCAGACCTACTCTTCCCAGGGCTCTGAAGGATTCTGCCAGCAAATGACATGGATTGCGAGCACTCGCATGAGCGTGAGCTGTCATTGACTTGGGGAGCACACGCGACTGCAGAGCACGTGTCTTTATCATTAACTGAGACTGGCATGCCAGTTATCTACCAATTTTAAATGCTTCAAAAGCTGTTGAATGGAAAAAAATACTGAGTCAGACAATTGGGAGTTTTAAGAGCATTTGCTTCTTCGTTCTCACTTATTTTCTATTCACGTACCTCCAGTCAGTACCACAGAAATGATTAGATTTGTGTTTCCCATCTTAGATACTTGTTGACAGGAAGGTGACCATCAAGGTAAAAATAACAAACACAGATGTGCAGCCACATCACTGGAGTAAAAGTTATTGTAATTTATTTTACTTTTCATATTTTATAGCTGTAACTTTCTTCATCTGTTTCAATTAAGTTGGAGGACACTGGACTTAATTCTGTTTTCCATTTTTAATCTTCTTTGTAGTTAGGGATTAGAGCAGCTATCACTGAATTCATAAAGAAGTGGAATATTCAAATAAGACCCACTCAGATATGTGCATTGATTCTATTCAGATATATTTCTTCTCTCTTCCCTTCATTAAAGTGATTGTTGGAATCCTGTGACTTAGAAGAGCTTGCACAGTGCTGGCATGATGAGTGGAGGGTTATGGTTGAAATTACTCCATGCTGATTTTTAACCCTGAAGGAAACTCTTCTGGGGGCTGTAGAGTTTGTCATTACATTGATTTAACCTGTGATCACTGAGGAAAGCAAAGCCTTGCATTTTATCCAGCATTTTTTTTTTTTTTTGCATCTATACAAGGACATTATGTGATACATTATATGTTGACAACAGAATACCATTATTAAATTAGAGTATTGATTCATTGCAAAGGATTATGCTAAAGCAATGTTGATGGTTTATCTAAAGCCACAGAAAATGGAAATTAAAAATTAAAGCAAAAGACCTGTCTCTACAGTATTGTGTCTAGTGTTGCACAGTGCATTTATCATATGACTCATTGCTTTGAATGCAAACCCAGTAAACACATGGATTGCCGTGGATTTGGCCTTGACTTTCAGTTTCATAGCCCATATGGTTTTCTGGAGGTACCTGAAACTACCAGTGTTTGGTTTTGTTGATTTCTCCTGTGATCGTTTTGGAAACAAGCTGCACAAGGAAAAGTGCCTAGTAAAATCATGTGGGATGACTTGGTCACAAGCATATGTAAATAAATTCATTAAAAGCAGAGGCTTATTTCTCTCTGAGCCTGGTGGTTTCTTTTTCAGCTGCTTAGTGTTTGAACAGCTTTGCAATGCCATGCACACGTCTGTGCACACACAGAATACAAGCATGGATTTGTGCATTTGCACAGTGCCAGTTTCTGAGGGGGATCAGGAGCTCAAAGCCTGTAGTAACCCCAGGAGCAGTCTTTGGCTGCTTTCATTCTGGTGCTTGGCCAGTCAGTGTGGTTCAGAAAAGAAACCCAGAGGTTTCACTGGAGCTGGCTGGACTGAGTGCCAGGCTGAAGTGCATCTGCCTTAATTTGGAAGTGTCTTTCAGGTTCTGCTGGGGGGAAGGGGTTTGTAGTCACTGTTACTATTAAGCACAAGTACTTCTTTATTATTATTTTGCATTACAAGAGTAGACAAAACACAGGAGAAACAATGAAATACTTTATGTTAAGGAGCTGTTTTCCTTCTCCAAGGGACTCAGTTCTTGGCTCAATATGGTGAGGGTTGGAAGTGTCATTTCATGAGACAGCTATGCTTCAGCTCAAAACTGGGGCTGTGTTTTCTCATGGCTCAACTGAGTTTCCAAGGTGGACAGCTCATAGATCTGCTTTCTTACTTTGACCTTCCCCCCACGGCTAATCTCAAGGCACTGCACTGAGTAAATGCATCTTCCTTGGAGGAAAGGAGTTCCCTGGGAGGGTGGAGAGAGGGCATTTCAGACCTGGACAAGACAGAGGTGAACCTTCAGGTGACTTCCAAGTAGCACAGAGTGGGCAAGTGCTTTTTGGATGGGTTTCTACTTTCTGTCACACGGGTTTCTGAGGCCCCTTGGTAGAATGCCTTCAAGAGGAAAAAAATTGAATAAAGCAGCCACGAGGAAAATTAAAATAGCAACTGCACTTCTAAATTCTCATGTCCTTTTCACGGAAGAAATGCCTAATTGGATCACCTCTTCCTGGTGAAATTTGGAGGTAGCAGAGAAAAATATATTAACTAAATGCCTATTACTAACCATTTAAATGGTTGTTTCTGTTTTTCAATATACTCAATATTACTCTAGTAATGTTTAAAAATGTAGATAAAATCTTCCAGTATTATACCTCCTCTAAGACAGGTATTTTGGATTTCCAAAGCTGTGTTTCTCATTTAGTATTTAAGTAGAATTCCATGACTTTCAGGTCTTTTTTATAACATGTTACCCGATTCCTTTCTTTTTTTTCTTTTTTTTTTTTTTTTTTTGGTGTGGATATATTGGCTGCTGACCGTAGGAGATAAACTATTCAGCTTCAAAGATAATTCACTTCATATCGTGTTGAGCAACCAGTTTTTAAGTCCAAATTGATTTACGTTTTTTCCTCAGAGTGATTTTAGTTTTTTACTTTTGCAGGAGTTAAACTTCTGGGGAAAACTCAGGTAGAATGGAAAATGCTCACTGTCCTATAAAAACATAACTAGGTGAAAAGATAAACTGAGACTTTGGTTTGGAATACCTGAATTCTGCTTTGGCCCATGTAAAATCAACCCAGAAACCTGCAAAATTTCCTCTTTTTATTTTAACATCTTTTTGTTTGTTGTTTTTTGGGTTTATGGCATTTCTTTTTCTTTTAAAATTTGAATTAATCTCTTGGCAAGTCTGAGGGCCCCACAGTTGTGTCCCATCCCCACCTGCCACTTGTATTTTCCTCTCATAGGAAAGATGCACATTAGCAGTGCAACGTTGTAGGCGCTCTTTGTAGAAAAATTAATTAGTATTTTAGCTTGTATGAAAATTGAGAACTTTCATAGAGGTATTTTGTAACTGTTAGAGTAATGCACTGAGGAAAAAATATCCTGGTAGTATTCCATGTAGATTTGTGTTCAATGAAGTAGTTTATAGTCTTTAACTTTTTTCATGAGATTGCTGTATGGCCAAGTTTTGCAAACATTATAGGCCCAGTTTAGGGTGTGCTAGTGATGCATTTTTTGTTTTGTAGAGTTACAGATCTGCAGAATCAGGGCCAATTTATGTGAACATCTGTGTGATTAAATGTGTTAGTCTGTCGTAGATTGCACTGTGAGTGCTTACAAAACATGCCTGTGTACGTAAATGTACATCAGCTTTTTAAAAGCTGCCAACAATATTTAAATGGGCTTATTAGAACTGAGTTTCCATTAGAGCATTTTCTTTTTGTGTGTGTGTGTATTCGTAGCACTGCCTTGAAAAATATACCATTATCCTGTTTACCCTTTGCTGAAATGAGTTCTGCAGTAAAATCTTTTTGTTCTGGAGGACTGTAGTTGCTGAGCTGTAGGCTGTGACAAGACACGTGGGTCATTAATATTTTTACACATCACTTTTAAACTATTTCTTTTCTTGATTTTTGTTTTTCATTTTTCTTGAGAATACCCCTGGTTTTGTAGTTTTTCTCTGTATTATGTTCTCAGCTAGATATATGCCAAGTTGACTATTTCATGAAGCTTATAGATAGAAAATACATTCTGAAACATTAGGGATGGCAAGATGTGTTTTAAGATCTTGTTATTTTCTGAAACCAAAACTATGAAATAAACTTCACATTGTTCTTTTCACAGCATCATTCCTGTAAAAGTTCAAGATTCTAGTCCAGCAAGAACTGAGCCTTGGTTGCTGGCTGTTACCAGACAGAGGGGCTATAGCACTGTGCAATAGCAAACCATTAAATTAGTATTAATAGCAAATAGCCTCTTTTCCAGAGCTGAATATTCTCCCTGATGTCAGAACTTGTAAGGCAGGGGCTGAGATAAGGTGTGTTATTCCCCTGGAAGGGTGCTGGTGGTCTACTTTCACTGCAGTGACAAGTGGTTGACAAGGAAGGTTGAAAATGTTCAGCCCAAATTTGTTGTGCTGCTTCTGAATGTAATCAAGACTTTAACAAACCCAAGAAAGGTGCACTGAAAAGTTGCTAACCTGGAAAAGTGCTGTGTTGTGCAAGGCTGATGGTTACTTCTGTCTCCCATAGTGCACAGGAAAATGGCATTTCCAGTGGTGTGCTCAGGGTGCCTCAGAGCTGCAGATAGCTGCTCTTCTCAGTGGCTGAGTAATACCATTAGATATTAAAAAAGAGTGTGGGGAGTCTTTGTTTCCTCTCCCCTGGTGAATTACAGTACAAGTGGTGAGTGGGTTATCATTAGAGTAATACTGAGCTATCCCAAAAGCTTTGACTAGGAATTGATTGTATAATACTCGCTAAAAACAATCCAGTAATTGTCTTCCAGAGGGGTTGCTTTGTTAGGGTTTTTTTTAAGAGTAGTGTTGTGTGGAGAGAAAATTAATTTTCCTGTTCAATCTGTGAGTGAATTCACAAAAGAGAAGCAGGGGTTTTGTTGGAAACTCAGAGATAAGCTGCACTGAACTGCTACAGTGATTTTCCTGCCAGGCTTTGCTCTGCCAGGGTTCAGTGGGCAGTGGGTTCAGGAACTTAACTGAGGAGATTATTCTGATGAGTGTCAGTGCTCCTGATTTTGAAGGGTAGAGGTACTTTTATAATTATTTCATAAGTAGCTAAACCACATTAGTCTTTAGCCTGAATTTTGGCCCAGATACATAATGGTCATAGTGGTAAAAGTTCAATCCCCTTGGGAGTTTTTGTATTTTTTTTTGTAATAACTAAAAAGCTTAAATGTAATGCATAAATACATACAGCAACGTATGCAGCAAAACCAGCTTTTCCCTTAAGCAGATTGTGTTTCTTTTGCTTTTAGATTTCAATCTTTATTTTATAACTTGTTATAATAGAGCATACCACACATTTCACAGGGTCGGCAGCTTATTTATAAGCTGTATCTCAGTGTAATAAAGTTGGGTGTAATTAGTTTTCATCTTAGAAAAAAAGTTAGAATAATACAGGTTGGAAATCAGAACAATTTATAAATTATACTCTTTTACAGGCTGGCCTGCTCTGAGGGGACAGAACCTCTGTCTTGTCTCTGTCAGCATCAGCTACCCTGCCTTGTTCCCTACAACCACACAGAGGGAAAGAAGGGCTCCTAATACCTTTTCATGTCTGGAGCACATTCTTTACAGAGGCTTACTTAGTTGTAAATGAAAAGCATGAACAGTAACTTAATATTTTAAATTGGTTTTAGAAGGATCTGCCTGCAATAAGGAATTCTTTCAGGTTTTAGTTCTTGGATGGCTGGGTTTAATCTGGATATGTGAAGCTGAAATGCTCTGTGTGATATGTTTAAGGGGAGAAGAGTTTGATGCTGTAATTGTTATTTTATAGGTGGCTGAAAAGATCACTTTCACTACTGGATTTCAGTATTTGGGTACATTGCAAGGCTTAATTGCACCTTGTGCTTGCATACATTTGGAAAGCTGTCCTCTGTCACCTTGGCAGATGTAGGGGATGTGTAGCCAGCCAGAGGTTTGCTGCTGTAAGGTGGATCTATAAATATGAACTAAACACACAGAGATTGAGGAGCTACTGAGCTCCTCGTCCCTAGTTTGTTTACAGTGCTTGATTTGGAACCATGAACACATATTTATTTCAATTTTACAGTAATTAAAATACATTTAGCCCTGATATTAACTGAACACTTGACTGGTCAGTGATGTACCTATAGAAAATAAAGTGTATTGGACAGGCATTGTTATAAAATTCCTTACTGAAGAGATAATGGTGGGTAGAGTCCTACAGCGAGGATGAGATATATTAGGTGATCAAAAGATTACTACTCTTGTGAGATGTTTTATTTGCACACTCTGAGAATTTTGGCTGCTTAAAAGCAATGTAGGTTTATTAGGCAGCTTTTTTTTTTTTAAATGCTTTTAAGGAGATACTGTAAGATTATATCTAATTAATTAGACACATTACATTTGAATTGTTTAATTAGAGATTATTTTTCAACCCCCCCTTAAAATCGTAACACTCTCTTAATTTTTTTTTCGCGTTTTTAATCCTGTTTATGAATGCAGTCTATATGACAGCATAGACTCTTGGACTTTTTTCCTAACAAATACTACTGAACAACAAATTTCCTTTATTTCTGTGTTGTTGAGTAGAGTTAGAATCTGAGGAACTCATGTGTAACTGAGTATTCAGTGGGAGCTATAGGCTGGTCAGCAGTTCTGTAAGAATCACAGCAGGAAGCAGGGTAGACCACAGACAGGCACTAGATTGCATGAGAACTCTTCATTGAGAGGAATTTAGAGCCCAAACATAATGAATTTCTTCTGAAGTTCAGTTCAACTCTGCCTAAATAGAGGTTGGGGTAATCAAAACATAAATAAAGGAAATCAGGATGTTAAATTAAATATACGTGATATGCAATTTCAGCAGTTGTTATGGAAAGTAAGCTGAGGTCAAAAAACCGCAGCAAACCCCAAATCCCAAACGTAACAGCAGAGATCCGCCAGCATTTCCCCTTTTTGTTGGTCACTTGGTGTAAGGACTCCGTGCATTCCATAACCCAGGAATTCTTCCCCTGCCTGCCCCGGAGCGCTGCCCTGCTCTGCTGAGCTCATCAAAGTCACCCCCACTCTCCCCTTCCACCAGAAACAAAAATGGCTTTAGCTCTGCAGAGCTGTTCCCATAGTCAGCTGCTGCAGAATGGCTTCTTCCTCTCTAGGTTAGCTTGCTTACTGCTCTGCTGTTCATCCCAAGGAGTTGTTAAACCCCAGTGACAGTAAAAGGTCTGAGACTGTTGTTACTGGAAGTCAGGAGACCAGGAGTGGTCCCTGCCTTCTCCTCAAGCTCAGGTCTTTGTAATTGTGAGATGAAGACTTGGTGCAGAGGTACAGATGAGAAGTTTGTATTAATGAATATTCAATAAATAAGAGGGAAACATACTTAACAAGTCCTGTTTTAAATTTCTGAAAGTACCTGAGATCCTTGGTTGTTCTGTTGCTTGAGCGGCTTCTATCCCTTCTATCTGAGGGACAGAAGCTTCTATTTTTTTGGGGTGATTTAAAAATATATCTCCAAATATAGCCAAGGTCTGTCCTCAGATGACAGGGCTGTATCTGACAGGAGGGCAGGGCTGTCTGTGAGACTCCCTAGCAAGCCACTTACTCTAGTTAGTAATTCTTTATTTTTGTGCTGCAGTGAGTGGAATCAGGCTTGAATTTGGGACACTCATTAGGCCAAAGCCTGCCATTATGACAACCCCATTTAAATCTTGTTAGCTTGACTTTATAATCACTTGTCACTGGGAATTTTAGTAACTACTATGTTTTATATTACTGTCTCGTTATATTTTAGAACCAAAGTGTTATTGTTGCCATATCTCACATCAAAAGGAAGAAACACTTTCAGTATGGTGTAGTCTTCTATAGATAGAGTCAAAATGCTCTCTGAGTAGGTGGGATCCTAATCCAAATCCAAATCCAAACCCAATGAGATAAGTGAGAATAAGTGGGCTCTAGCTAACATTTAAAATAAACAGTTACAAAGGAGTGACTTGCTTAGCCTAGTCTGTTGTTCTGCATTTGCTCATAGTTGACTTTAATGAAGTGCAACTATACTGATCCCTAAAAAAAAAATCTAACAATAAAAATGCATTTATTACAGGGAATCTCAGATGGAGAATGAGACAAGTTTTATGGGAGAGATACTGTACTAAATCAACCAACTCCACTGGAGAAAAATTGGGAAATGTTTTTTTACTGTGTCTCTTTCGACCTCCTTCCAGTAGCAAGATTCCAGTGTCAACAAAGTTTGAGCTGTTTGTTGTTTTTTAAATTAGCTGAAATGTTTTTTGTAACTGGAACTGATACGCTTAGGTTTCAAGTGTAAATACATAAGCTTGCTAAGTGCTTTATTTGTTTATTTATTCTTCTGTGAGGCTTGGGGATTAAAAACAATGTCTGTAGCAGAGAAACTTACCAGTGATGGGCAAGAAACTGTTTAACATCTGAAAGTGTTCTTGTACTCAGTATTTTAGAGCAAGGTTTCGTATCACTAGTTATTACTGAGGATAAGAATTGTATTAACACCTAAATGTATGACCCCAACACGCACGTTCTCACTGAAGGCTCTCTTGTTATGAATTTCCAAGCCTCTATGAAATGATTTACACCAGTGCTTGAAAACCATGTTTTGATAATAGCCTTTTTAATGCCTTGAGGGCATTTAATTGCCATTAAGTGGCACAATCTGCTGTTTGGAATGGAGAGCTGGGAATATTTCAGTTGCAAATAGGATAATGAAATGGATTGGAAACAAGGAGGTGTAACAGCTGAATAGATCTGTGACGTTAACTGTGAGGTTGGCATCCTTTTTTTGGCCAGGGTGTACGGTGTGTGCCCCACAAGGTGGGGTGTCTGTTCCCAGGGTTTCCCACAGGTAGCTGACTGCTGAAACCTGATGTGGGGCACACTGAAACTCCACAGTCTGCAACCGTGTGCTGACCCCTTTTGCTGAATGGTGGGCTGGTATTTGTGCAGAAGGGTTTTGTCAGTGTTTTTATATTTTATAGTTTGCATCACTCTCAGTGGTTCTGTCAGTCTTGACTTGCAAAAAATATATTTACAGTTCTCCAAAGTCCCAGGTAGTCTTTCTGTAAATCATGGGCGACTTGACCAGATACGTGACTCCTCATAGAGCTAAGCAGTTGATTGTGTGGTTAGTGTGGATATATTCACTGGGGAGGGCATCACAGAAAGGGTGATTCCTAAGATAGTTTAAGATTCCTTTAGATAGTTTCATAAAAAAACCAACACATATGTGGAGCTTTTACATGGAACCAGGATGTGATCAAAGGAGGATTTTGTACTGCACATCTTAACTGTAGGGTTGGGCTTCAACTTGCAATAGACATGAAATCTAAAATATTGTGCTATATTTGCTTTTCAAATCTTAGCTTCCCAAAGCATAGGCCTTTGTAACTATGTAGAAGTTTCAATGATGGGTTCTGTAGAACCTTTTAAATAGGGACACGTAACAGCTCTTCTCAAGTGATGTATTATTTGGAGGGTATGTACATGATAAACCTAACAGGAGCTGTCTCTCCTCATTTCCTTTTGTTCATGTGTGCTGTGCTGCTGTGCTTTGCTGATGCAGTGAAATTGTGGATGCTGTTTCCAGTGTTCTGTGCTGATTCTTCCATTGCTGCTGTTCAGTTAAGCTCTTCCAGAAATACTCAGAGAGCAGGACAGTAGAGGTAGGAGCAGAGGTCTTAGGCTGAGAGGAAATGAGAGAGACAGATTTAGAAGCTCAGGAGATTGGAAAAGCCCGTGGAACTGTTTGTATTGTGAATATTTAGTGTGCTTTCTCTTAGACCTAATTTATTATGATAAGGCTCCTGCCAGCAAGTGAATTATTGAAGAGCTAAGAAGGAAATTGCCCCACAGTGATGTGCTGTGCCCACAGTCTGGGAACAATTCCTGTTGTGCTCTACAGCACAGGATCCTGTGGTGTTTCTCTCAGGGATTCTCCTGGAATGGATGGTACTGCCAAAGAGAAAGAATTAACATGGACTAGAGAAAGAATTCCCCCTCTGGTGGGATATTTCGGCGCATCTTTTCCATTTCCCAAACAGAAAGATCTCCTAGCCAGTTGAGCCTGTTGTTTTGTCCATGCTGCCTCTGCAGTCTGTGCTGAATGAAAGTTTTATTGTCATCATCCTCATCACCTGAGTGTGCTGTGTCCCTCTGCTGTGGAACCCTGTTGAAAAGCTGTCCTGTGTCTCAGTGAACAGGAATTGTCCCCCAAAAGGTTGTGTGCACCTTAACGGTGCTCACATCATTCTTACATCCTTTTGATACTGTTTAATCCAAAATGCTGTTTTTCAAAAAAAAACCAAAAAACAAAAGGGCAGCCCTGTCTTTTAAAATTCTATATAATAAGAAAAGAATTCTGAATTCAGAATGTCTTGAAGTTATCATGGAAGTCCAGTGATGACATTTTGTTTTGTTTGTTTCTTGACAAGTTCCAAGTGTCTCTCCTCAGTTTCCATTTCTCTGCCACTCACTGATTAGGATGAAAAAAATTATGTAGGCAACTGCAAAACATAAATTTGAGACTTGTTTTCTGTTAAGCAGATAATAACTTGATTGTATTCAAAACTTGCTTAATTCTTACAGATCTTTTCTAGTGTAAGAAAATCCTATGGAAGTCTTTGGAGAGAGAAATATTTGGGGTATCTTGGCCTGCCTTTGTGAGAGCCAGAGGCACAGGGTCACATCTGTTTCTGATTATTTGTCTGTTATGGTTTGGGGGTTTTTATCAGATTATATTTTATTTTTTGGCAAATGCCCTGGAATATGCAAGGAGTTTTAGAAAGTAATCTTCTAGAATCCTTCCACGATGCTTCTTATAGATAAGTGCTTCATTTTCTCTGTAAGTGGTTCCTGCTGGAAATACGAAGTTTGTAGTAGATGTTTTTCCGTCGTATTCTGCAGTAAAGATCAATGCACAGAAGTAATTTATCTGCAGTATCCATAATTGATGCCTGATCTTTTAGCAGAACATTCTGATTCTTTTATAACCTTCCTGTTACTGATACACGTAAATACTTTATTTATTGCCTTTACCTAATAGCTTTTAAAAATCTCTTGATTTTCTGAATCATTTGCTCAGGATAGATTTTATTTTAGAAAGGATGTATTGTCATTTCACTTGCTATCTTCCCCTGTTGTGTTCTCTTGCTTTCAAAGAGAAGAAATATACCCTCTATACCCTTCTGGATTATATTACAATGTTATTTGAAGTGCTTGTGTTGTATATTTGTAGGCTTTCCCTCTTCTATTTAATTTCCTTCCTTTTTCTTTTTTTTTCTAATTTCCCAAATCTTTTGAAAAGCTTTACTTGTTGTTTGAAATGGCTGTGGCTTTTCCTGTCATCCCCCTTTTCTGTCATAACTGAGCTGCATCATACTCTCATGTTTTGAATTAGCTTCTGTTTTTCTGTGAGAACTGAGTCAAAACTGATTGCCTGATATCCTTTTCTTGCTGTTCCAAGAAGCAGCTGTTGCTGCTAGAAACAACAAAATAATAGACAACAAGAATACAATCACATTTTTCCATTTACTGTGTTCTGTGATCTTTTAAGTGGTGACAGTGGAGTAGAATTTTCTGTATTCGCTTGCATCAATCAGGTAGAAAGTTGTCAAGTTATCCACTCTCTTCTGAGTCATTCCTGATTTTGTGAGGAAGAGTTTGAAGACTTATTTCACCTTTAGCAATGTTCAGGTTCCTGTCAGAGTTTTCCCATGATCATTGCATTTAAGTGACTGAATTTTAAATAACCTCACACAATAAGAGGGTATTTTCTGTTAGACATGGGGATAAAATATTTGAAAATCATCCCTAGAAATTTGTATTTTCTTGTAGTGATACAGATCTATCTTGCTAATTCCATGTTGCAATTCTCTGATTTACATTCTTGGTGTGGCCATTCTGCCTAAAACGTGGCATTTTCCTAAGCACTGCATGGTGCTCAAGGAGATGAATTTGTGTTGTTGTTCCTTCCAATAAACCTGTCCTCCTCCTTCATGGTTCTTGCCATTCCTTGTGCCTGACCATGACCACAGGAGAGCTGTGTCTCCAAATAAACAACCAATTTGTTGTCTGAGGAGCAGTCACAACAGTCTGATGAGGAATCAGTTTCCTGGTGGTTTTTCCCTTCAAGATCTTCATTTGGAGAGGACGCCAAGGATGCTCTGATGTGGTTTCCCGTGTTTTGCCGCTTTTGTGCTTCCTTTCCTTTGCACTACATTGGATTTACAGATGCTGCATTTGTCTCATGTGGGCCCCAGACATGACACAGACAGGAGGCTGAACCACCCTGTCCTCTCCCCAGTGTGGGGCTCCTTAATTCACTCTAATTCACCTGCTCCTTGGTTATCTGTCACTTCCTTAGGATACACGTACTGCTGCACGCTCACTTTGGAAATTTGTGTTGGTGGGTATAGGTCTCCTATTTCAACCAAAAAAAAGGTTGTATTTTTTAACAGTTATACAGCTGGGTTTTTTTAATTGCTTCTCTTCACTTTAGATCATTATCTGGTACTTTGAAATTCTAATAGAATAATAAATTTGGGTGGAGGGAATATGTATGCTGAATGACAGATGTCTATGTATGCTGAATGACAGATGTCTTCACTGTTCCATGATTTTAAGAGAGGTCCATTTTTCAGCTAAAAATATTGTCTGGGCCTTATGAGTCTCTTCTGCTTCCTCAAGGATAATTTAAACTTCCTGGAGTATTTCTTTTTATGATTTAGCACCTTTTTGACACTTTCTACCTCTGAATTTGATGTTCTTGCAAATTTCCAGAAATTATTATTATTCAAATAAATATTTAAATGCACTGTGAAAGAACCTGAGGAAATACAGGAGGTTGCCTTTGTTCCCTAGATAACTAAGCTTTATTTTGATCAGTTAATTTGCAGTGGCTTTATTCCCCCGAGCAGGTAATTAAATGAAGAATAAAACCGTTTGAAAGAAAAAGCCTTTTGCATTTTCTTAATATTTCTCAACATTTAGGAGAAGATAGAACAATATTGTATTTAAAAGGACAATACAGCTATTTCTGTTTGAAAAACAGAACATCTTACTGTATATTAAGTAGCACCATATTCTGTTCATGATGATACTAAGATCCTTTTTAATAATTCCTTTATGGATGAGTGCATTTGTTTTTGCAGAGGTCTCATGCAGTAAAACTCCTGCTGTACATCAATGAGAGAATTCAGTGGTTCCTCTTGCATCTATCCCAGAGCCCTGTTCAGTTCCAAAAATGTTATCTGGATTTCATTCCTTTCCTTTATTAGAAACACTTGCCCATCTTTGCTTCTTGAAGGACTTCACCAAATAGTAGACAGAAATAAAAGTTTTCAGGATTGTGAAGAATTCTGTGACATTTTAACCTTCAGCACACTCCTTTCAAAGATGCTTTAACAAAGGAATCACATTTCAAAACTTCCTTAATTTGCCCAAAATGGTTTCTGAAAATGCAGAATGCTGGTAAAATGTTCATTTAATTTGATAAGCTTGGGTCTATAATGTTGTGTGTTGAAAAACTACTTTTGCCAGCCAGTCTGTATGGCCACTTACATATTTTTTACTGTGTAACTTTCATCCTCAATTGCATTTTATAGACAAAAAATGTTATTTTCAGAGCTGGTCTGACTTAAGATTGCACTTCACACAGAAGTTTGTGGCTTCCAACTTCCCTTTGCTTCCACGAAGACCATTCTATTCTAGTGTTTTGCAGTCCTCACCTATTGAAAGTTTGGGAATTGTCCTAAGGTCTAATATGACTTTCCTTTTGTTGTTCTTTGTAAGGTGCACAGATAGACAAACCCTTTGCATTAGGTTTGTTTTTTTTCTTTGTTTGGTTGGGGGTTTTTTGTTTTTAATTTTATTTTGGACTGTTTTTTAATTTATTTTGGGGCTGTTTTTGTGTCTGCCAACCATTTGTTTTCTGTTGCTGTTATCATTTCTGCTTCTACATCAGATTTTGTGCCTGTCCCAACTGAAGAACTGGAAGTTTCTTGTATTACTTCTGCAGTCAGTAATTCTTATCTCTCTGCTCTCTCCAGAACCCTAATCCACAGTCGTTGAGTGAACCACTTCTGTGGCACTGGGAAGCAAAATTATTTGCTTCCTTTAACCTACATATGAGAGAGATTTTAATAATTTTGCAGTTATTTCATGAAATCAATATCCTATTTTCCAAGCTTGATCACTGTTTTCTCCTTTCCTAAAATAATGTTAGTCTTAGAACCTGTTAATTTCTATCACCTTCATACTGGTGTAGCTGTACCCATTTTAGTGGCTGCATCATGTAATTCTAGATGAGACAACCAAAATGAGAAAAAGAATGTGTTTTTATTTACTGTTTATTTGGAATGATATGAGCACTGAATTTTTCATCTATCTCCACCACTTAGTAACTGTTTTATATCCTTTTATAATAGGAGATGATATTGTGAAGCAGATTTGAAACAAAAGTAGTGTCTTAATTTGTATGAATGCTAGGATTTTTCTTTTTTTTTTATTATTATAATGGTGTATCTTCCTGTTTTGTTTTTGTTTCACAGCACACAAAACTGCAGGAGGGTGTAGACGTGCAGTTGACAACATCCATCTGATTTATTTCTTCTATCTGCTTTTGAATATTTTAGTACTTTGTATGATCTCTAAAGGGTTGCATGTTGAGTAAGCCTTAAGAAGCATTAAAAACCTGGTTTGATGACCAGTTTAATGCTTCTTCCAAGAACAATTTGTAGAGATTAGGATTTAGTGAGATATCACTGGAGGATTAGCCATTGCTTCTTAAGGCATTCCGAGTTGACAGCTAATGGATAACTTTCCCTGATAGCTCTTTTATAGTCTGCTGCAGCTGGATGAAAATCAATGTGCAAGTGAACTTAACTTTGTGTATCCATTAATTTTGGTTTTAACAGATGAGTACGGCTGCCACAGTGACTTGCTTAGTATGTCCTTCCCATCTGTCATTATCTAGATAACCTCAATTAACACTCTGATTAATCCTCAAATTCTTCTTCAGTAGTTCCTTTCTGGACTGCACAATGTGAAGGAAAATGTTCCCAGCGTGTCTGAGCAGAGAACACACACTAATCAATACCCAGATAAATAGAGCCTGAAGAAAGGAGCCTTCTTTTCCTCATGTTTCCTGCCCTCCCTAGCTACTAAATAAAACACTGCTTATAATTTTTTTTTTCCTTAATCTGTTCTACATTTTGCTATTATTTGAACTGAAAGCTAATAGTTGCCTCGAATTTTACTGTTAGCTGAGAATTAACATTTCCATTGTCATTTCCAAAGGAACAGCAGTCATGGTATAAAATGGCTTTAGTTTTACAGATTGATAAACAGAGTTGAAGGAACTGTGTCGCTGTCAGTTATGCAGGACTGTTTGTGAGGGAGCCTCAGCCCTCATTTTGAATCTATGGGTGTTCCCATAGTTATAATCTAATTTAAGTGCTTTGTTTCGTGGCTGTAGCTGTTGTATCTGTTGAGTATTGACTGGGGGACAGTTCTTCGCTTCAAAAGTCAATGACATGAAATAAGTATAATCCAATATTTCAGTTCCAATATTTTCACCACCTCTGTAGGAACAGATATGTATTTATTTATTTACTTGCTTATTTATTTTAGGCCATGCTTTTTAAAGGTGAAAAACATGCAAAACATGTGAAGAGTACAACAAAAATGTCTTTTATTTTCCATCCCCCCTTTAGCAAGAACTAGCTGTGGAAGCTGTTTCTCTGCTCTAGGAAGGATTAAGCAAAAAAGGTTTTAGTATGAAACTTATTAAGAAACTAAACGTGTGTGTTGAGTGAGTAATATTTAAAAGAAAGCTGCTGGAAAAATTACCTAGATACCATTTTTATAGATTCGAGAAATTAATGCATGGGCGAGCTATTACAGGAAACTACCAAGTAAGCCATTTTAAACTGCAAAAATAATCCATTATACACTTCCAAAGTTTTTATCTAAGTAATAACGATCAAGGGCTTTACTTTATAACCAAACAAAAGCTCTAGACTGCTGCTGAAAGAAACATTTGCTGTGCTGCCATGCCTTTAGGAGGATGCAGCAGTGTTAGCAGTGCTGAAATTGTTGTATAAATACAGTTGGAATTTGCAATGATTTTTGTAGGTTTTACGATGTCATTTCATTTGCACTTTCATTTGTTTCCTGATACTGATGGTGGATCCTCTTTGAAATACAGCATGAACTCCATAGTAAACATAAATTCCTAAGATCTTGATGAATGTTGCAATGTGTATCTTGTATAGAAACAAGTCTCCAGTTCTCCCTGGTGAACCTAGTTTAGTTTATAGGTTTATGTTCTTATGCATGCTTGACATTTTAAAACAAATTGCAATACATAATCTTCTTAAGCAAACTGGTTATACCCAAGTGGTAGCTCTAAGTGTCTTTAACCTTTGTTTTCCACAAAAGCAAGTATTAATCCTTACTACTGAGGCAGAAAGCAACTCTAAACATTGGTTGTGCCTGTCTTTGGTGGTATTTGTGTCAGTAGTTTCTTCCCTGTGTTTATTCCTATGACTTCTTACAGTCCCAGATTTCAAAAGCTCCTCCTCAGTCTCTGAGGCAGAAAGGCTGTCAGCCGTCCCTGCCTCCTGACCCCACAGCCCAGGGATGCTCCAGGTGCTTCCCCTGCCTGTGGACGTGCCCTTCCTGCAGCACCAGCCTGCAAAAGCACAGGCTGAAATCTTCTGTGTCATCTGCACATCCCTCTGCTCTTGCCAGTTCAGCTGTGGCTGATGGCACACACCTTTTATAGCACTTTAATGCTAGAAATAGTTCCTTATTTCTAAAGCAATTCAATGATTAATCTGGTGTTAGTCCTAGTACAAGTATATTTGGCCTTAAGCACAAACTAGGCATCGTTGCTGTCTCAGTTAAAATGAAATAAGAGTTTGGGAAGTGTTACTTTATCCCTAGGAACAGAGAAACACGTCTGCAGCTACTTTACAGAAGTGGTCTTTAAATTTAGCGCACTCTGAGCATCTCAGAGCGCTGCTGCTGAGGAGCATGTGATTTAAATAGGACACGGGAGTCCAGCACTAGCAGGGAGAGAGAGGGTGGTGCGTCAGTGATACCACAGCTCAAGGGCTGTGACATCTTTTTGCCTTCTGGATTATTGACACTGAATTCAGGCTGTGTCTAACTTCCCTTGCTTCCCTTTCCTATAGATTTTCTATAACACATCAGTTGAGAATATTTGTTAGTCTCGATCTTCTGCACTGGAAATACTTTTCAATAAGCACACCCCTGTTTCCATCGAGCCGCAGTTATTCAATTATCTTCATGCTGACCTAGCAATATGGAAAGAAAACCTGTTAAATTTGGTAAGTTCACCACATCTCCGAGGAATACCAGGGGTCTGAGTTTTGTTATTTTTCTTACTTCCCTACTAAATGTTAGTAATATCACAATGTAATCTCTTTCTTTTAGCACTTGTCAGCCCCACACTGATCATTTTTCAGATTATCTAATTGTATATGCAAAACATCCCACTTATTACAGGGCTTAATTTCATTATATCCACATGCAGGTCCATCATGACTACTACCATTATAACACTTTAATTTGAATTTTTAATAAGGGCTTTGATCCTGAAAATAATTACAAGCGTTCAGTTATAATTGTGTATTATCGATGTATATTATGTATGTATCTCATTATGCAGAGAGCTTACTCACGTGCAAGTTCCTGATGTACAAGGACCTGCAGAATTAAATACATATTTTATCAACTTTTAGGAAAACTATTATTACTGTATAAACAAGAACAGTTTTCAAGGGTACCCAGATTTCTTTCCAGCAGTGATTTGAACACTTAAAAGCCTTATTCATAGAAGGGGGAATAAGTGTGTGTAAATTATTTTGGAGTTACAGCATTAATAATCCCTTTCAACATAACGTTTGTAGCACTGAGTCATTGACTGCTGGTGCACATCCCTGCACACACATTTTACTTTCCTCATCTCTGAGGTGCAGCCTCTGCTCACAGAACATACACTTAGAATTTCAATATATGCAAAGCAAGATGTAGCAGCTGAGGAATACAGAACTGAAGATAAATCTTCAGGAAATTGAGTTCAGTAATAATGTGCTTTTCCTGAGTGCAAATTAAAACAGATCCCTTGCAGTGACCCAGGATTGGCCCAGCTGGTCAGAGCACGATGCCAGTGACACCAAGGTTGTGGGTTCATCCCTGTGTGGGCCATTCACCTAAGAGCTGGACTTGATGATCCTTCTGGGTCCCTTCCACCTCAGACAATCCCGTGAAATATATTGGCACACCTGTGCCTCTCTGGAAACATGATGAACAATTACTTCAGTAAAACTTTCCTGACTAGTTGCTTTTGTTTATTTTTTTCCTGTCTTTTTCAATGTTTTTTTCAAAATTGAAAACAAAAGTAAGGCTGAGAGAATTCTTTGCCAAGAATCCAAACTTTGCACCAAAAGCATACATTGGGGCAGTTTCCATGAAACATATTTATATTGTTTTATCTCAGCTGTCAAACACCAGAAGCTGTTTCTAGTGCAGCTCAGCAGTTTTTTCCTGGGGAGCCTTTCTCCTCAGCCCACCTTTCAAGTTGGGTGTTATTTTCCATGGACCACGATTTTCTTCTCCCCCATATCCTGCCTTGGAAGATGAGCAGAATAAATGTAGCACACTTCTGACATCCTGATTCCTCTCTTTTTATCCCTCTTGGGAATGAGGAAAGAACTGATGATGTCACAGGTATTAGGATTGTGTGAAGTTTTGAGTTGATGTTTTATGAAAAACAGCTTCCTTAGCTTACACAGACCCTCATTTTGCTGTGCCACTGTTACTTTAAGTCACTGATCACTGAACTAAAAGTCATTCTGATGGTTTTGTTTGATATGCAAAGCCACAGTGTAGTCAGTGTCACAGAATAAACATGGCATATTTCTCAGTTTAATATATAAATACATGTATGGGAATTTGAAAGCCGTTAGGAGAGAATGGAGTGGGAGGAAAGGCTGAAACAAGAATACCAATGATAATTGGAGCTGTGCAAGTCTGATTCATTAGATGCCAAAGAATACAACTCATTCATCGTGAAAGAGAACTACTTTGGATAAAAAAATATGATTTAAAAGGGAAGTTAATCAGCAAGGGAGTAATGAGGATGAACATAAATAGATTAAAATGCAAAAGTTGAGAGCACTGCATGTTAGGCAGTGGACAAGTGCTAGATGATATCAGAGTGTAACTAAAAAGGAACAAATAGGAATTGCTGAAGTTTTTGTTACAAACTGTTTGGCAGCAGTGAAATTCTAAAAATGGCATAGGTCTAATCATAGCTAAATTTGGCAGAGAATGCTGGAAGGAAGGTTAAAAATTGTAGTTGTTTTATAAATTGAGAAAAAAAGAGAACCTGTACTACAGAAAAAAAAATCCTGATTTGGACAAATAAGTAACTAATGTGTTGAATAATTTGGTATAAGGAGCTTTCTGAATCAGTAATGTGGATTTTTAATCAAATAACGTATTGTACATGAGTTCAAAAGTCTTCTGCATGACTGCTAGAATTAAAACTCCATAAATGTGGTGATCAGGCTAAGGACAGGTGAGGTGGAGTGATAGCTGTTCTGGATGAAATCATGGTGAAGCTGATGTGGGAAACAGATGTTTGTTAACTCGCAGTAATCTGCTGTAGTAGTGGACAGGAGGTCTTGTCTGATCTGTAATATTCTGAGGGAATCTCCAGTCCAGCTTATTTACAGCTTTGCCTTTGAATTATTCACTTAATTTCATCACACAGCATTGCAGAAGAAGGGACAGTACTTTAGAGTGAGCAAACGGTGTACAAAGTCAGTGTATGTATGTATCATGTAAAATCATGTTTAATAGACCAGAAAATAAAAACCAGAACAATTGATTTCCAGAAGTCTGGGGGGAACAGTCTCAGCATGGTGTTTGCTCTGGTGGATGAGAGAAAGTGCAGGTTCCTGTATCTAATGAGAGGATTAGAGATGTGCAGTTGAATGTTCTATTTGCCTGCTTGCATTCTTCTCACGTACAAATATCCTCCAGGTTTGAATCTTGACTCTTTGCACATTTTCAGTCCTGATCCCACACAGACCTAGTCAGCTAATGAGGTTTAAGATCATTGCCTGAGGTGGAAAGACTATAGCACATCAGAATTCACAGTAATCTTGTTTTACACTCCAGTGGAAGTAGCAGTGAAGGAGTTGCCAAATATGCTGTGCTTTGCAATTAATATTTTAAATGTGTACTGAAGGTGGACATGTTTCTTACTGTTCTTCACTATCACTTTATGATGTATCAAAAAAAAGGTTGTTTTTTTTTCAGACATAATTAAAAATCTGTTATTCTGCATGTTGCAATTCGCTATTTTGCATATAAATGTAACAGCTAAAGATTGTTAGCTGTGCTTGAATTTAACTTGAATTTTTAAATGAGAGCCCTACTCAATGTTTTTATGCTATTTTTCCCTTGTCTTGAGGCACTGCATGTGACAAATTATATTGAAAGAATCTAAAGGATAACATCTAGAGTAAATGCTGTATTGGTATCTGGTACAGTTAGTTTGAATTTTGTTGGTACTTTCAGTAATTGTATTAAATAATGCTCATTAGGAAGGAGTTGGCTCTTCACATACACTCTATTGTATGTACTTTTGCTAGTTTTCATCATTGGAACATGCATCTCACTAGTGATGTTGCTGGCTGTATTAAATTTTGATTTTTGTCAGTGAATGACATGAACCAAATCAAATCTATGCCCTTTACAGTGGCAGGAAATCCATATGTGCAATCCCTCCATCCATCCCTTGGTTCTTTATTATCTCTCAAAGAGGTTAAAGAAGTGTTGTGTCACCCCCTGCTCTGAGCAGAACTTTGTTTCCTTGTGTAGATAATTTTAAGGGTGATGAATTGGTACCTGCAGCAGGAGCGTGGTGCTTCAGCTGGCAGTGAGAAGTCAGTTCCCTTCAGCTGTACTCAGGCAGGAACACGGGACAGAGGCAGCTTCTCCTTTACTGAACAGAGCTCCCTGCAAACCCCTGCTGCAGCCAGGAGCTCGCTTCTCCTCCTGGCACTATTCAGGGTAGCTGAAACGTAAGGACCTGTAATTCTAAATTGCATTATGTGTGCCCAACACAGCATGACATAAATCAGAAATAATTTAAACAGCACTGCAGTCGCTGTAGAATGTTCGAGAGGAAATACAGACAGCTGAACTTCCTCGTTGTGTGACTTAATTACAGTGTTGGGTGTGCATCTGGAGTTGCCACTTGCCACGGTGGTTGAATTTTACGGGCCTTGTGCGTTGGTGTTAATGCTGAGCTTGCCAAGTTGGAATGAACAACTGAGATGTTTTAGCTAACCAGAATGATTCATTTATTAGATAGCACCTGAAAATTACAAGTCTCAGGGGAAGTGTTAAAGAATAATTAATAATGTTCATGTAATTAACAGAAAATGCTACAAAGGCGGTCACTTTGTGGTTGCCGAGGCGAGTCAAGCGGGGTGTGTTGCTGTGGAACACTGCAGCTGGGAGGGGTTCGTGGTAGATTACTGATTTAAACTTGGTTTCTAAGTGCTCTTTCAGACAGGATTCACCCACTGCAACCTGTGCTTCAAGGAGCAGTGCTGGTGCTCAGGGTGCAGCCCCTGTCCTGCTGTGTCCAGAGCAGTTCAGTGGGAGCTTCCCCTGTTTCAGCCTCTCTGACTGGAGTGGGTGGTGCTGCACAAGAGCGCTGAGCTGGGGACACACACTGGTGACTTTGTCCCATGCTTTAGTTTGGCTTTCCCCCAGTCATTCTGAACTCTTGGAGCTGGGTTCCTACCATAGTAGGGTGCTTTGGCATGGGAATTGTTTAAGATATTTCTTTATTACATCATTAATTTCTCTGAAAACTCAACCTAAGAACAGCTTTCAAATAAAATGCACAATGAAGTCACTGCCAAGTGCTGTGTTTGTTACCTGGATTTGGAAGTCAGGAAGTGCTGGGAACACTGAAAAAATAACAGGTTTGCTAGGGAATTTCTTTAAACTGAGCAAGGAAGGTCAGCAAGCTCTAATGGGGGTCTTGTCTTCTGTCTGGAGAAAAAAAAGCTGTGTAAAAAATTTCAGTTATTCAAACAGTGATTTTAGGCTAGGCAGAGAAATTCTTCTATAAAAACCGGCAAAATTCTTGTCAAAACATCTGTGGGAGTTACTCCATAATAATATTGCAGACTTTTGTATCTAATAATTTAAGGTCCAGCTTTTGAAATTGGGTAATAATTTAGTGAAACCAAAACCACTGTATTTCAGTGGGAATTTCTAAATGAGTAATAACTTTGAAGCCCAAAACAATTTAAAATCATAGCAATAAAAAGTTCTGATGTTTGAGTATTTGCTGTTGTAAGAGCTCCCTGGAGTTTGTTTTTCCATGTGGTTATGCTTTCTTACCATTGGTAGCCAGCATTAATATAAAAAGGAAAAAAATAAAAGGACAACAGCACTTCAAATGTAGTTTATAACATTTTATATTACCAACATCTAGGATGATTTTAGCACCATTTATTGAAGTTTTTTGGAAAAGAACACTATGCACAGTTGGGTTACAGCGTAATTTCTGCAGGTGTAAATGAACCTGTAGGTCTCTTGCTCAAAGAATAACTTGGGCATTGCTGCAGCCGTGCTCTCTGTGTGAGTTGTTGTTCTGTCTGCCACAGAGATGTAAACAGGAATAGGAAATGAGGAATAGGAAATGCTGCAAGGAGCTCTGAGGAGAGGTGACAGTTGTCAATGCAGTGCCAGGATAAGCACCTCATTTTTCACTCAGTGACAAAAAGTGTAATAATAATTGTTCAAGACAATCATTGTACAGTCCGTGTTCTGAAACAACCAAGTTTGGGGCTTTTTTGTTAAAGAGCTAATACACAGCTCATTTTTCATAGAGACCCATTTAAAGTATAAAGAACTTCCCTGTGCAGAATTTATATAAAAGTAGTATTTTTTTCCTTATAACATTTAATTCCCTGAATATTATAACAGAATTATCAGCAAATGTAACTAAAGTTAGAATGTACAATTGACATTTTCTTTGTTATTGAAGTTATTCTAATTTTATCTGTTGAAGAAAAATGCAGGTAATTAATAATGAAGGTAATTAATACAAAGTTGGCTCACTGGGCATTATAATAAAGTTGGCATCAACCATATCCAAGGTCATTACTGTACAAGTTTGGTGAGTATTATGGTTATTTTCTGAAACAGAAAACATCTTCAAGATGTTCGAGGAAAACATTTCTTTGTTAATTTTTAAATTTTTTTGGCATCTAGTAGCATGTATATTTATTTTGAGTCTGCCTTAGCAGTAATCTCATCTCTGTGAGTGATTGCAAGTGTAAAAGTACACAGCTTGCTGAAGTAATTAACAGTGTGAAGTGGTTTGTAATTTCAAATAAGTATAATATTTATTTTCAATTACTTTTTTAACACATCATACATTTCTGGTGAGTTTTAATGAATCTGGGATACCAGTTTTTGAACACCAGAGGGGAAAAACTGTTTTCACTGGCATTCATTGTACAGTGTGTTTCATTTTGACCTGGAACTGAAATAAAGAAAGGATGGATGGATGAATGAATAGGTATAGATAGATAGATATGAGACAAGAAAAATAATTGCTTTCAAGTAATATTTTAACTAGGAAAGAAGAACAATAATATCATCATTTCAATAGGTATTTGTTTGCCTGTATTTATCCCCCGATCCTCAAAACAAAACCCTTGATAATGCACTTCTGTTTCTTGACAGTTCCTGTGTTGTCATGCAGAGTTGTTCTAAATTCTGGACTGTTTTCTGAACTTGGGAGTGTAAAACTGAAAGGGGAGGGTTCTTTCCATCTAAGCTGATCTCCTTTGCTCAGAAGTCCATACATAGCAAAGTTCAGCCAAGTACGTCCCTATGCGTCCAATGCAGTTTGTGTTTTATCTTGCTTCAACATGAATTTGGGTGCTTCAACATGAATTTGAGCACTTCTCTGTCAAAGGGGTACAGGGTTCAACCAGTTCACTCAACTGTCCTTGTTGTTCCATGACCCTTTTAAAAAGAGAAAATTTCCTTCAGTCCCACGTCCTCTGTCTGGGTTGGCACCATCTTCCCCTTGCCAGATATATTTCTATTTAAACCACCGAGCCACGTTCTAGTATTTTACAATAAAATACATATGAATTCACCATTCTCACATTCACCATAGGTGAGTTATTTTTGTTTTGTCTGAAGCCTATTTTCTTTTATTCATACATTAATATTTCATAAACTTACAGGATTGTTACTTAATTTTGTTAATAGACTTCTGTCATCAGCCAGAAATACGATGTGGAAGTCTTTGTGCAAAAAGCCACTTATTCAGTGTTCACCATTCATCTTGCATTAATTTTTCATGTATATGAAATGTATCGATGTGATTTCATCCTTAATGTGCGTGCTTGCCTCTTGTTCCTTGCTGAGACCCTTTTTGTTGTTTCAAACAGCACTTTAAAACATTACAAAGATAATTTTAAAATGTTGTGGCATTTCAGGTAACTGTGCAAGTCAGAGGGAATAAAACAGTTTGAAACTGCTGTTAAGATTATAAAGGAGTCTTTGGAAAGCAGGATTCTAATTGTTTCCTAAACATTTAAAATACATATAAAATGTTACTTAGTTTTTAAAATTATGTTTTGTCTAAGATACCAAGACATGAAAAATCTTTTCATATGAAAGTTAGCTGTGCAAATCTGAAATACCAAAGGTGACTGGGTTTAGAGGTGTGGATACAGGTGAAGGAAAGCAAGCTTTGCAATAAAGATTTGTTTCTGTCCTCCAGTAGGTGAAATGCAAATAGGTGGATGGATATCACAGTAAACTAGTAGAAAGGAGTAATTATCAACAAGGCAGCAACAGAGGACACTGGAGGACAGAGACTAAACCACCCTGCCCAGCAATTCCCTTTTTTTTTTTCCAGTTCAGAAAGAAAAGAGATGTTGAGGAGGTCTCGTGTTGCTCCTTTGTGCTCTGTGGAGAGCCCTGTGTTTGCTGCTGGCTGTACAGTATGTTGCCTGAGCAGTAATATTAAGATACTTACTGTGTGATAAGGAGTTTGCTGACCTTAGGGTGTGATGTGTGTGTGTTCGTTTGCTGAAAGCTTAGACCATAAATATACAGACTTGTAATCTATTTGTTATAAAATTACAGACTTTTCTGTTTAAGCCATTAAAAAAGGGAATTAGGAGCCCTGGAATATTAATTTTCCCAGACTCTATAAGTGACTTCAATTCAGGGAACCTTTATCAAAGGTCTCCCTCATTTTGTGGCAGGGCAAAGGGCAGAGCTGAGATGACTGCTGGGAGAGACAGGGTCCAGCCACTGCATCCCAGCAGGGTCTGGTGGGAATTACGTGGGCAGCGTCTCCTGCCATGAAGGGAGTGGGTGGCAGTCCTTAGCTGCCATCAGCAGGGCCACCCTGGCAGTGTCACCACACTGCCAAAGGCCAGCCTGGCTGGTGGCAGAGGGGACAGACTGCTCCCTCTGCCATGCTGGGCACCTTCCCACTGCAGCTGGCTCATCCCCTGGCTTTCTCCTTGAGACCTTGAGACAACCGAGAGAAATTGCAAATTTAAAAATTCATTTCAGCCCTGCACCGAGCAAGGGGTATTAGCAATTAATTGTGTGTCTACTTCATAAAGTGGAAGAGTTTAACTTTTGGGAGACTTGCTGAACATCTGGCAAAGTTTTCCCCTGAAGCTCTTTCACCTCATAATAGAGCTGCTCTCAGAATGATTGCTGTTGCTTGGGTGTGTGCATAATGGTTTCTCAAAATGCATAATAAGGTAAAGCTCTCTACTATACTGGAGAGGTAAAATGAATCCATAAAGTTGAGTCTTATAAATATTCACTATTTTGACTGGCTAGATATTTCACCTGTTTCCTGCAGGTTGTAAACAGGAGAGAATAGGAATTGCCAACAAATCAAATTACAGAACATTGAAAGTGTCAGAGTGGTAGTGTTCATTATGTTCATTCACAGACTATATGAGTCATTAAAATTCTGATATTGCCTCAGAAAGATAGAGTTTGTAATGAGACTAAAAAAACCCCTTTACGTGCATTTCTCTTTCTGGAAATGATTGCTGGGAAAATTAAGGATAATACCAAAATGATTACCTGTGTCTCTTGCAGTCTTAAGTTTTCAACCCTAAATGCCTTGTCTGACTGAAGTGCTAGGAACAGCACACTGAGGAAGTGCAGTAAGAAAGTTCTAATTTATTTTGAATTACAAGTAGAAGGCTTTCACATTTTCTTATTAACTTTCTCATGGCTTCAAGATTCTTTTTTCTTTTTTTAAAAAAATAATACTTTGAAAGCTCTGAAATGTTTTCCATGTAGAATAGACTGGTTTTTTAAATTTGAGATTATACAAGCATAGGTTTTGCTCCGTGCTCTTATTTATTCCAAACACACTGAAGCTACTTTATCCAAAGTCATAAAGTCAGATGGATTTAATCTGGTCCTTTTTTTATTTACAAGTCAGAAGGGGCCGATGACACAAGTAGTTAACTCAGAGTGAAGCCTTGCCCAGCCGTGTGTCAGTGCTACTCTGAGTGCAGGCTCTCTCCTGATTCCCTTGGCACGGCAGAAAGGAAGGCTCTTCCCAGGGCTGCCAGTGGAGCTGCATCTCCCCCTGCCTCTCTTGAGGGCACGAGTTTGTGCAGAGCAGATGAAGTGGCTGCTCCTGCCCTGTCTGTGCTGTCACTGAGCTGTTCCACGCCTCACACACGTTATGCAACTCCGCAGCATCAGCTGGTCTCGGCGAGAGGTGAATCAGAGCCAGCACGTTTGTGCAACTTCTGAGCCTACAATGCTCAACTCTTCAGCACTTCTCAGTGGTCTGTTCACCAGCACCCACTTGATCCTGGTGCATTAAGTTTTAGCTTTCATATAATCCAGATTTGGTACTGCACTGGTATGTAACTCTGAATTTCATATCAAGTGTTAGCAAGTTCTCCTCACAGTTTAGTCAGACAAACGAATCCTTTCCCAGCCTGGGAATCAAGGACACTGTTACAGCTTCAGGCCCAAACAACAGTGAATTGAGGAAAGCAGACTGGGAGGATGGCACTTCATAACTTGTAGCTGTAATTGGCCAATTAACCCCAACATGTAAATAGACCAAAACTTCTAAAAGTGTGAAAATATGTGACCCATCGTCCATCTTGGGTGCAGCCTCAGCCAGGCTCTTGCACTGCCCAAGGTGTATCCTTTGAAGGCCTTTTAATAAATACCTACTTTCGTCCTTTAACGCTGTCTAGCCTCCCTTCTGGGTAGCCTCTCAAGGCACCAATCCATCCCAGGTTCTGATGTACCAGGGCAGCTCTCCAGCAACCAAGTACTTCATACCCATTTTATAAACCTGCCTGTGTTAGTCTAAAGTCCTGGAGCTGGAGCTCTGGGAATATTTCCTAAGTCTCAGTGGGGAAGAAATACAACAACAATATTTTTATTGTTTTCTGGAGTGCTTTAGTAATTTTCAAAGACTGTCAGCATATTATACAAATAATTGGACTGTTGTGTTTCTGTTGTGCAGAAAAATCTCTGCTTGGAGCCATCAAACCTTTGTGACCTTACTGCACACATCCCCCAGGTTGTCCTGTGGGCAGTATGCTTAATTTAGTGTTTGAAAACATGTAATTCTTGTATTCTGGTGTTATGTTCAGAATTCAGCTGTAGATTGTGACAACGATGCTGAAGCATATAAAGTCATGTAGTGGGTATTTAGAGGGCCAGGAGAGCCACTTAGAAATACTAAAGGAATGGTGGTCACTCTGCAGTGAACATCTACGAGTATTAAAAAACACCTCTCCACATAAAGTCAGTGCTACAGGTAGTGAAATGCAAACTAATTGCCACCACAATTTTGTTTGTGATTAATTTTAATATAAGTGTATAGAACAGAAATCAATTCCATTTAAAGAAAAATGCAATGCAAGATATTTTTTTCTTATTTAGTAGGTTTCCAGTCAAGATAATTTGGTGCATCAAATATCCGACTCTAATACGGTTTTTATTGAGAATTGCAGGAAATGTTTGTATCCAGCTTTCTCAAATAGCCTTTTATTCGAGCAAATCAAAGCATAAACATTAGAGATAATCTCTGGGCATTTTTAAAGCGAGAGAATAAAATGTGACTGCTTACACTAAATTGTGTTTGTAGATGGGATGAACACAGCTCTTAAAATGGAATATATTCACTAGAGGCAAAGGCATGTTTGTGTTTACTGATCTGAAGTTAACTGACCTATCACAGAGGTTACATTTCAGTGATCTTCAGCAATTTTGTTAAAGGAAGACTTTTTTTAATGCTAAGGTGTTCAAGGACTCAGGTTATTACTGTACTGTGTCCAAAAAATGCAGGTTTGTTTTTAAAATGTGCTTGTGTAGATGAATACGAAGAAAAAAAAGCAGTTTTGTACAGTGCATTCCCAAATATTATAGGATACAATCAGTCTAAATCCAGTGTGACTTCAAAGCAGTTACATTCAATCACTGTCAAGCTTGCTGTTCACTCTCTCTGCATGTCAGATTTCTACAGCTTAGTCAGAATAAATATGTTGTGTGGTGTGACCTTCACGATCCAAGACTCCAGAAGAAATTGGACTATGCAGGCAAAGTGGGGATGGCAGCAGAGACACATGGGAATGGTTTGGCTCCGTGGCCAGTGACCGTGGCCACTGCCACACACTGAGGTGCATGAGCCACCTCTGCTTTGGCAGAGAGATTTAGTAGCCACCACAGCTAATTGCAGCTTTATATTTTAATGAAAGGTAGAATTAGGACTTACTTTCATGATTCCTAGAGGAGGGAACTCAGATATTAGTCTGGAGAAGCTACATTTCAAATTTTTCTTTGGACCTTAATGATTTATATTACGGAAAAACAGATTTAGATGTGGGATAACATCTCCTACTGCATGTCTGTTGTGACAAAGTTCCTGTAAACACGTGACTGTTCAGACAGTCATGAGAGCATGATTAAACATGAGAAGTTCAGGGTGAGACTACATCCAGCTCTGGGGAAGGGGGACAAAGAAGGAAAACGGACTAAGAGAGGTGACAAGTATGATGAATGTGTGATGACTGTAATTGTCATGTGCTTCATTTTCTGTCACCTCTGTCTAAAACTTCTAATCTCAGCTCTGTCTAAAAGTTTAGGTGAATTATCGTATACTCTCCCCTAGGTCTCTTCACTGACAAAAAGGAAAGTCTAGTAGACTAGTTGAGATGTTGATGTGTACACAGTAGGTGTTGGTTAGGGGAATGTCATGCCTTTTTTCTCTTAAAAATGTTTATTCCAACACAGAAGCAAGTCCTCGGTGTGTGAGGCAAATACATGAAGTGGTAGGTAACTAGAAGGTGAGGGGTGAGACAGAGGAATGTTTTAAATCATTTGGGGTGTTCTCAAACTGTCCTGGCAGTTGATATGATTTTAAATTATTTTAATTTTTTTTAATTATTTATTTTTTTAATTTTCAAAGGTATATTCAGGCCATCTGGAGTAATGTACATCATATCCTTGACTGGAATCTTTCCACATACAAACAGCCCATTTCAGAGTTAGTTTCAGAGGTGAGAGATAATCCTTTTGCTTATTCTCCCTTTGTCATCCTAGAATCCTTGAGTTTATATGTCCACCCAGCTTTAATTCTAGATTCTGAAACGGGGTGTTTGACCTTTTTAGTTTTGTCTTGTTACCTTCAAACAGAAGGGAAAATGTTTTAGATTACAAAACTTTCTTTTTGTTTGTTTGCTTGCTTATTTGTATGCCTTCCAAGGGAACTTATGTTTACAAAAGTCCTTTATGCTTTTGGAACGCACACACATGAAGGCAGTGGTTGCTGTTTCTTTACAAAAGACAAGTGGTCAGCTGGAGTCAGAGAAGGAAATAAGTACAACCCTGCCATGTTTACTCTCACATTACTTTTTAAATCTCTGTGAATTAGTTTATAATATATGCAAAAATAAGCTAGAGTGCATTCACAGATTTGCAGGAAACTGACATTCATGGCATTTTAGTGTTCAGTCTTTATTCTTTCTCTTCTAATTTTGGTGAAGATCATACAAAATCTGTGCTCCAGATAGTTTTTGATCGTCACAGAGGTATTTCTTTTCTGAAAAGCCACATTTGGCCATAATGGCTGACATATGGCAAACACAGAACTCATCCCTTCTAGAGACAGCCCTTGCAGTGCTGCTGCAGTCAGTGTCAGCTGAAATTCCCAGCCACAGATGTGTGAATTGTGCCAGCTCGAGCTGCCCGTGGCAGCCCACGGGGAGCTTTGATGCAAATTTGAGATAGCACACCTTAGGGCAGATCTTTCTTTCTTCATGTCACTTCTGGAAATGATTTTTGAGTTCATAATTTCTTCTAAATGTGCTCCAGTAGGAAGTTTTCTGGCTGCCTTTTTTTCTCTTAAGGTAAAGGTGTGGATAAATCTCAATGACCCTTTAAGATTTTTTGCATCAATAAGTCTGTTTATGGGGGAGTTATGTTTACACATGAAGATTTGTAATGCACAGCATTACACTGGTACTGGGTTTTTCCTCATCACCTACAAAAGAAAAGAATTCGTGAAGCCTGCCCTTTTAGGCTTAGCCAACCAAAAATTGTTCTGGTGAACTTGACTGCTCTAAAGTCTGTGTGTGTGTTTGTCTCTGTTTGAATGAGGGATTAAGGAAAAAGGAAAATCCTTGAAATGGATTTCAAAAATGGAAAACATTCTATGTAGCAAATCATCAAACTCTTCCCCGGTAAAAACCAGACACTTTGGATAGTTTCTGTCAATGTTCTTTGGGTGAAGGTGTTTTTCAGAGGTGAGTTCTAGGGGCATAAAGCAGCATTTGCCTTTTGGACAACCGTCTTTAGTAACAGTAACAGTCTATCCAGCTGTCAGTACATATTCAGAGATGTCTCCTCTGCTTATGCACAAAGAGAAAAAGACCAGAATTCATTCTAACTTCAACTACTTAAGTCCTCAGAGTCCCATATCTAATAAAAGTACAAGAAAGAGTCACAACTAAAGAAAAAAATTTCCCTGGCCTTTGCTGTCAAACTTTTGTTTGTTAGTTTTTTATTCCTGGAAGTCAAACATATGTGTACTTTCAAAAGTATTTAATTTCTTTTGTCATTCTTGATCTGTTAGATCTATTATTAGTATGATCTGTAAAATGCCAATTTTTCTGACATATGCCTTCATTTTCATCAGTCAGAATGATTGTATTTTGTCACTGTGTGCTTCCTTTTAGATTAATGTTTGAGTACAGGATGCAGAGCATGAGCTCTAGAGACTAAATTTTTGTTCACACTCTTACCCAGTCCTCTGGGGAGCATTCTGCCCTTTCTGCTTTCCTGTTTCTGTCCCATTTTATGGTGACAAAATGTAACCCTTGAAAACTAATTAAGAGCTCTATGCTATTTTATTGCCTGAAGCTTTTTGTACTTTTACAATACAAGCATGTGAATTTTGGGTTCTTGTTACATAACTTAAAAAAAATCTCTCTTTACTGTGTTTTACCATAGGGTTGGGAAGAAGTAGTCCCATGGCAATACATTTAGGTGTCATTGTAAGGCAACCCTTAATGCAATGCAAGCACTTTTCCCAGGCTTGGTGTCACTCACACAACATCTATTTTATTTTCTGCTCAGGGAAAGACTTGTGTTCCAAACTGCCATGTTAGTGGAAAGCTGGAGATGGAAGAAAACAGATTACTCATAGCTGGTGCAAGGCCACATGATGGGTGACTTTATTTTTAGAGTAGGCTAGCGCAGTCTAATCCTGGGATGCTGCTTGGAAGAAGGAGGCTTTGCATGAAGCAGTTACTATGTAGGTTACATTCCTACATTATTAATAGTGTAACTGGAATGAAAATCTCACAAGTTTAATATTTATAAAACCCTCTGTGTGGAGGTACCTTGCCACCCAAAGGAGCTGCTCTGTTGGTGATTTCCATGCACAGTTGGAGTTTCAGGCTGTGGTCCCATCCAAGCACAAGAGTCTGTGCTGTCTGATATTAAATGTCCTGAGAGAGGGTCATGGTGAGAACCACTCACAAAGACTGGGATCTCAGGAAAAAACTTCAGTAACAAACTTTCCCTTGAAAATCCTTGCTATGCATAGGAGATTAATCACCATTATTTGTCCATTATATCAACCACTATATCAGCTACTTCATTTCCTTACAATTTACCTCAGTATTTCTCAAACTGATGGTCAGCAGCTTCTCAGTTAGTCGTTACGTATCACCATTTTCAGCCTTTTATCTTCCCTTGTATTTTTTTATAATACAGGGATGGATCATGAGGAATAATTTCAAAAAGCATCTGAGGTGATAGTGTGTTACTGACCTTGAGAAACTGTTAAGCACATTAAGTATATGTATTGAAAATTAAAAAGTCAGACAAAACGTTTTAGGTCATGTGAAAGAAAGTAAACTCTAGTGTACGATAATGCTATAGAAATATGTGCTCAAGAACTGATTGGAAAATGGGAATTTCTGTTGAAATAAGAATACATTACTTTGAAATTCAGTATTTTTTCAGATTTTGATAATTGAAAGAAAGTGAGCCACCTTTATTTTGTTGAATGAAACATTTGGCTGTATTATGTCTATGCTTAAGCAGTACAACTTTATAGACTAAATCTTAGAGGTTACACTGCCATTAAAAAGCAAAAGAAAGAACTGAAAAAACTTTATTTTTCATGGGAACAGAATTTTTATTTTCAGTTCAACATGATGCTGGAGAGCCTGAAAAGAAAAAATTTCTCCAAAGCTCATGGGTTTTCATCAGTTTTCTCTTAATACTTTTTGTGCTGTCAAAATTAAATTCACAAAAACCTCATCCAGTTCTCTAAATTATTCTATTATTCGGCTGATTCAAAGCTGAAATCATGTCTAAATGTATGTGTTTGTGATGGAATCTCTTTCCACCTATATTAACGAATCCCACCTACTGTACGAATAGGAATGTGAATTTCCTGTGTTTCATTAAAAGTTTTAAAGATACACAGTTACTCAACAGTTAACAAAGTTGGAAATATACTGAACATGATTGTTAAAATGTATGGGGTTTTTTGTTAAAAAAGCACTTTTGAGTTTTTCCTCTGTCAACTGGAAGATATCTCCTGTGCTTTAGTGGTCTATGAGGTCAGTGCATACGGTTCCCTAGCTGGAAATGCTGTCAGCCAGTGTGAGAACAAACAAAAACCACCTGGAGTCTCCAGAAGGAGCACCAGAGTGGATGGCAGTGCTTTCCTGGCATGCAGTGAGCTGCAGGGAGGAGGGAAGTGCTGCTGGGGCTCCTCTCTTGTTGAGCTGGAGATCACTCCCTGAAAAAGTCACGTCCCACTGAGCTGGAAGTCGCTGTGTTTTTCTCTCAGATTGCTGGATGTTCACAGACATGATACACATCATGTTCTGCACTAAATAAAGAAATGTGTTGAATTTTTTTTTCCCCCAGATTTTATGCTTTTGGACTACTAAATAGCTGTTGCAATGTTCCATGGATTTTTTGAATGGCTTGTAAATTTACTGACTTACAGGCTTAAAAGTAATTTTTGCATAATTCTCTATCAGACACAGTCCCAGCAATGTATGCCCAGTTATTAAGTGACTGTGAATAAATTTAAAGGCTTACATGTTCTCCTTCTTTCCCTTGTTCCCTTTTCTGTAAATCTTTAGTATCTTAGATGACATCTCTTTGCTTTTTTTTTTGTTTTCTGTTTTTACTCTTGCATCCTCAATTGATACTAGCTTGCTATGTGGTGAAATTTCTCCTTGATGCATTGGTTCTATGTGCCAAGAAAAATCTATCTGAATGAAAAATAATTAAAATAGCATAGTGAGTTAGCCTGTTAGGCTGCAAAAATTGGCTTTCATTTCCTAAAGCATTTTGAGTGACAGTAAGTGTTTCACTTGAATTTCAGGGCTCTGATGAGTCACCTTTTATGTAGGCATTATGAAGGCACTGTTGATGCCTCACTATGACAGTCTTAATATAGCTGTAATTATGCTGAAACTACTCAATAAATGAAATCATTGTATTAATCTGTATGTTTTCTTTGCAGGCTCCCACAGAAACATTCCACTGTGTTCTTTCTCACCTTCACTTTATTCTTACACCCCACTTTTGTAGGGAGAGGAGAATGGAAATATCAGATGGAGTCAATTCAGAAATCCTGATTCATACTCAGTAGCCGCTCCTCTCCTTCATGCTTTTCATTTTCCTTAAAAGAATTTCAGTAATTCAGGTCCAGCAGCCACTGCATGGCCACTGAACTCATAGCTGTACCTGTCTGTCAGAGGTAACAGGTCAGCTGCAACAGCACTGCTAACTTCAGTAACAAATTCTCCTGTAGGTCTGTCTGTGGAACAGTTACATTGCCTTCCTCACACTCCAGTCCAATTCACAATGCTGCTGCACATGGGTAGGATACAGCTGAAACACATGGCTTTGAAACTTCAGGACCAGTATCTTATATTTTGATAATATTCAGTGACCTGGATTTCATAATTATCCATTTAACCATTTGAATGGTTTACTTTTTTGGTAAAAGTATGTAATAAAATGTGGAAGAGTTGACTGCCCTTTCCTTAATTGTTGAAAGCGTGAACTGTCTTAGTAGAAATGTCTTTAATTATCGTGTAGGTCACTTGCTTAAGTAATAGACTTCAAAGTTGTCAGGGTCTCTCTGAATACATATGTAAATTTACAAAATGGACTTTGAATGCCATTGGCACCATGGCTAAAAATCACTAAGCAGAGGTCTTCCCAGATACATTATATCAGTAAATTTTAAAATAAATATTATTCATTCTTACATTTTAGATGGCTGTCTAAATGGCTGTGCTTAGAACTTATACTTCAGCCAAAGTATTCTGTTGAAAACTTTCCCTATACATTGTGATAATTTTAATTTGAACATTTATATTTACATTTCAGCCTAAGAAGTTGTGTGATGACAGTTCTTTATGATTTCTCCATGGTTAATATATTTCTTTCATTTCTTGTCACTGTTGTTGGATGTAAGATCGACTTGCCTTTTCTACAAGCTTAAAATACCTATTTTATATGAAAACTCCAGTTAGGAAGAAGTCCCGTCACTGCTATTTGTGCTGAAAATTTTTACTGTTATTGAAGTGGTAATTCTGGGTCTTTCTGTTTTCCTAACACAAGAATAATTCACATTTGGAATCAGGGTTCTCTATGGCTTTATCATTATCATTATTGTACTAAATATCTCCATCCCAAGGCTCATGGTTTGTGTAATGTACTGACTTGCAGAGCCACAGAGTGTCTGAGACAGGAGCCAGTTTCTCCACCAGTTTCTCTCTGTGCTCCATTGCAGACCGCAGAGTTTTAAGCTGCTCAACTTCAGTTTTAAGACAATAATTTTCAATCCTAAATTGATCAGCTTGAATTCCCAATTTTTCTCCTGTTTCCCCATCAAAGGCTAATGATGACTTGAACACCTCAATTTCTGATTTCACAGTGGTACATTCCAGTTCAGAAATCCTTTTGGAAGCAAAGGAGTTCTTGGTTTCACAGGAGGAAAGGAGTTTTAGGCTCCTAAAACTACAGAAATGCTCCCTTTGCCTTTTCCCTCTGTGGATGAAGCAGGTTCATGTGAGGGGAGCGGCTGTGCCCAGCTGCTGGCTCAGCAGGCAGGTGTTGGCTCAGGTCCCCAGCTCCTCTCTCGTGGCTGCCCAGGTGCTCTCTGGTCCCGCAGCTGCAGGGCACCCTCCAGTTCCTCCCTGTGAGGATTTCCAGCCTCCCTTCCAGCCCCCAGCAGGTGCTGTGCTCGCAGCCTGTGTCCCTGGGGAATCACTGGGAACAGGTTTGGAGCTGCCAGCTCCACTCCATCCACCAGCTGTGTTCTACCCAATAATTTCCGTGTCATTGTAGCCTCTGTTAGGATGTCAATATAACTTCTCTGTTTCCCTAAATTTTACCCCCAGCCATGTTTCCATACACAGATTTGATGTAATTTACAAATTATTCCGAGTTACATGTTTATTGGTAAGTATTAAATGGTTTAGAAAAATCTGGATACCAAATACCTATTTAGAATTATTATCAAAATGAATAATGGATAAAATAAATAAAATGAATAAGTGATAAAAATCAACGTAAGTTGAATTCATGGCTGGTTTTGTGCTGTGAACGAACTGAAGCACCTGTGTTTTTACTGAGTGAAGTATAGTTTGATTTTCATAAAAATGAACTTGGTAATGATAGTTTATTGATTTGATTCAAAATATAGAACTTAAAGAGAAAATTATTTCAAAAATTAATGTGGCTTCTGCCAAAAGTATTGGTTTAAAAATAATGCCAGCAGAATTTATATTGTATCTCTCTGAATCCTTCTCCTTGCAGTCAATTAATGTGTTTATACAGTTCTGTTCAGAGTAAATACATTGGCCAAACTCCTGGCTGCCCTGAAATCAATGTCAGTTCCATTCATTTCATTAGTGTTTATTGACATAAGTAGATTTATTCATCTGTGCAAGGTAGACATAACATTTATTTCTCTTGCTGAATGAACACTAATTTTGAAGGTTTTTCCTGCATGAGCCTTGGTTTGTAAACAGCCTCTTCATTTATCTGCATGAAAAAGTTCAAATATGGAGATCTTAATCTGTATATGTTAAGTTACAAAGATGATTTCAATTCTTCTTCATTTCAGGCATCATTGAATGGGAGCTGGAGGAGTTCAGTGCTTTTCAGAAGTTTTCAGTATGAAATCTAATTTGAAAAGCAGTGAATAAATTAGCTGGTTTTGTTCTGTACAATATGACTTCTAAACACCGAATGAGATGTACAATGTGCAGATGTGCTCTGAATGTGGGTTAGTCCTAAAACACAAATTACACTGAGCTGCTACCATACTTTTTCCTAATTTGTGAGAATCATTACTTAGAGAGTTACTGAAGAAGTCTTGAGGGTGGCTTCTGGGAGTCCAGGGTTGCTGCTGCAAAGCAATTATACTTTCAAAGGGTTCAATTGATGCTACAAACCCAGAAATTTGTTCTTGCTTGTGCTTTTCCCTGTCTTCAACGTTACCTCATCCTGTGTGTTTATACTTCCAGCACTGCCACATCGTGTTTGTCCTGCTCGCAGTCCTTGCCCCAGCACAGTGTAGCTGTGTGTTCTCAACAAGCTTTTAAAGGAAATTATGTTGCAATTCAATTCCGGCCCCCCACTTCTGTTTACCCGCTTAAGGATGAATCATTGGAGCTGTCCTTCATCAGTGCAGGAAAAGGAGCAAACATCATTTCCCTGGTGCGGGCAAAGTGGGAAGGTTTTTGGGTGTGTGTCAGTGTGGTCAGGCCAGCGCAGCCCTCAGTCCAAGGTGGTGTTTGCCAGGCAGCATGGACTGTGTCAGGGAAATGCTGAGGGACAGCTCCTGTCTCCTGTGGTGCCCAAAGCAGCGTGGGGAGGGTTACTTTTATTTCTTTCATTTACTTAAAGTTATTTAGTTTTTTGTTTCTCATTCGCTAGCTTAGTGTGAAATTGAAAATTAGCATTTCTAGGCCTAAGGTTACACCTGAACCTTTTACCCTCACACCTTTTTTTTAAAGGTGTTATTAGTTATATGAATTGTGGGATGAAAAGTCTAGGTGCAAATTTTTATTGATAAGATCTCAATAGGACACAAATTGGTATTTTTTTTTTCCATTTGGTTTTAACACATTTAAATTAGAACATAGGCTGGAAGTTGTGGCATAGCAGTAATTTGACAGAACTGGAGTTGATGTAGAATGTGTCGCATATGTTCTTCTATGTAGCTGAAGGGAATATATTTATTTTATAGCTTCTTGTTGGTCTGGAATATTCCTTTGAGACTATGTTTTCTCAGAGTTAACTCTCTGGGATCCTGCTATAATTCCAGTTAACAAATATCATTTTAATCCCCTTATTGGACTAAACAAAAGGAAATAAAAATACTTGCTTTATCTTTTTTTTGTGGAACAGATTTTTTTCATACTAATCCATTTGTTTAGGCTTTCAGAACACTAAAAGCTCAAGTGATTTTGCTGAATCCAGTTAATACACACATAGTGTGATTAGAAATATCACAACAAATGATAACAATCAAGAAGTTTCACTTCATATTGGGCACTTTTAACCCTGTAGTATTTATAGGGTTTGAAAGCTTTATCAGTATGTAGCTTGAAGTTTCATTTTGCAGTTTAAGGAAGACAAAATGCATTTTGTTGGAAAAAGAAACAGAGACCCTAGAGATCCTTATATTCTGAACATCTGGTCTTGATAACATAGCAGGATTTAATGACACTACCAGCACTTGAAGCTATCTTGCCTCTATTTGAGTATATGAGCAGGAAAGTTTATATTGCTTCTGTTTGACAGGTAAAATGAATCTATATCACACATGCAGATAAGATACAAAAAACAGTATGTAACTTGAAAATAGATACAAGTTGTCATATTACACTAGAAATGTGAATATTAAAACCTGTAGAACAGATAAGGCTAGCTCAGCGATTCCTACCTATATAGGAAATACAGCATAAATGTAGATACTTGCAGAAATTACAAGCAATAAGAATAAATGGAAATGGTGGTGTAAAAATAATAATTTTCCCCATTGTTCGTGAGTTACAAGCAGGCTTTTGTATTTTTATAAATTCACAAATGTCTAATGAAAAGTCCACAGTATAACACAAATAAATTGCCATGTTGGTGGGACAATGGGTGAAGTGGTTTTATTGGTTCTGCCTCAAAAAACTGTTATTCTTTTTGCTGCTATATATTTTATAGTTATATTAATGCCTAAGCTGTAATTGAAATTAGGCTAATAGTTGACATAAAAGAATAAATAGAACTGCTTATCAGGACTAAATTTTCATTTTGTGTGGATACATTGTGTAGATACACACTCATATCTGTAATACAGCATAAATTTCTGAATATTTTGGACTGTTTTGCAGACTGAATATCTATAGATATGTATAAATACAAGTATATATATTTATACTATATATATACTTTTATATATTCTTTCTATCTATCTAGATACTATTTCAGCAAAACTAACAGAATTCTTTTCCTTCTAGAAATACTTTAATTCCCTTCTAATCAGTTTTATATATATATATATAACCTGTGTCCAGAATGAGGCTTTATATTCACTACTTCTTTACCAACTAGTAGTGTTTCCCAATAAAATTAGGAAATAAGTGGTGGGTCTAAGGTATCTTGCATACAATGTTGACTTTTACCACAATAAATAAACTTCATTTCTGCTGTATTCCTTTGAAGCTCCTGCTCTCTCAAAAGCTTTCCTTGTGTGTGTAATCCATACTTCAATATTTCTTGTATGTGTTTGCTGGGAAATACAGCAATAATTCTTCATTTGTGTGCATTTATTATCTGATAGAGATCCTGTGTAAATATTCCTTGAGCTTGAATAGTGACAGCAGAAGGACCCTGCCTGACTTGGTTTCAGTCACTAATTACTCTGCTCTGTCAGCACTATGGTTTTCTCTTCAAATTTTCTCATGCAGTTCTCCTTGACTGGCAGTAAAGTTAGTGGAAATCAACTAGAACAAGTGCTGCAGCTTCTAGAAGTGACCAAATCAGAAATCACTTTTCTACAAGGTATTTTTTCTTAAATGTGTTTTCAAGTATCTTGATTGTACAATGAAAATTTCTCAGAAATGCTTTAAAAACATTGTATATCTGTTTAGTTCATGAAACATTGTTCCTTAATGAAAGCACCTGAAATCTGAGAATCTCCCTTCTAATTTTATAGGTACTTTCTTGCTTCAATGTAATACATTTTCATTTTGTTCTGTGAGTTACGGTATTTCTTGCAAGCGACATGGAGGATTTATCATCAGGGATTTTCACATTTTCTGTTGCAGTGTTATTTTTCAAATGTATACAGATAGGAATTTCCACTTCAGCAGGGTAATAATGTCTTGAGGGAATGACATGTATAGATTGAAATTACAGGCAATTACAATTGCATATGTATAAATCGAAATGACAGGAGAAGGGGGGCACTGAGCCGTTCTAACCATCCCTGGTAAATGTGAGGTTGGATATGGCCTGATTGCTGCCCATATGTTTGAACAGCTCTGGGAAGCGAGATCAGCACAAGGAGATCAGGGAGGATTTAGAGGGATGATTTCCACAGCTTTGTTTGAGGAGGCAGAGATGAGTGAGAGATCTGACCGTGCCTTTTTCAAACAGCGGCGCTGGCTCTGCGTGCCGTAAGATGACGGGACACTGCAGTGGAGGAGGAAGGCTGGCTGCAGTTACAGCATGCAGATGATGAAAGGAGTGGGGTGATAAGATCCCTGTAGTGATTCGAGATTGTATACACTGTATGGCATCCAAGATTACTTCTCTGCCATCAAATAGAAGATCTTGTCTAAGCTGCTTTAGTTAGCTTCGTGTTCACTGAGGATAGACTACAAATCCTCACACATGTCCAGCCCTTGTGGCAGAGTCAGGGTAATCACGATTTGCAAGCTTTTGGAACAAATAAATCCCTCGTATTTATACAGACAGATAGAGATCTCAATGTTATAGCTTGCAGAAATTTATATATATATAGCCAGCAATTTGTTTTTTCTCCTGACTAATCTGAATAACTCTCTTTGCATTGTGTAAACAACTGAAATGTCGGTAAGGTGTAGAAAGGCTTGGGTGCAGCTTTTCTCAGTGCTGGGATGGGAATGTACAGACATGGATGCCTTCAGTGCAGGTGAATTCCAAACAGTTAACAGGACTAGAAGGCTAATAAAGGAAAGGGTTTGGATGAAAGTATTGAAAAAGCCTCATACTGAAATCAGTCTGGAATGCAGTTTTCTTTTGGAAGAATGGTTGAAATAACCTAGGAATTGTTATACTAGATTGTTAATAGTCCATTTCTCAATGCAGAGAGTTTAAGACTTAATTTCAAAGAATTGAGAAATGACAAGACTCTGATGTTAGCAGCCATACAGTCTGGGAAGTTTTCCTTGAGGCAGAGGTCAGGTCAGAGAGAGAATGGAGCTGACTGCTCCATGTGCTCTGGAGCAGCCAGAGCTCCCAGGTCACCATGAAGGACTGCTGTCCCTGAGAGCAGCATGTGCTGATGCTGAGGGAGGTCTGCTCTGCAGACCCAAGAAAGAAGGAATGCTCTCATGTTAATGGTGACACGACCAAAACTGATAGATGCAAATTTTTTTTTTTTTTAAAGCTACATGAAGTTGTGGTATTCCAACTGTAAGTAATTATATGCACAAGGTATTATTTCCAAAGGCAGCATTTGAAAAATTCCCTGTGATCTTAAGACTTCTTTTATATCCTGTAATTCCCTTCAAACTGTTACTATTAGCTTTAGGGAGAAAGTTTTGTACCACGTAAAAATGTGCTAAGCCTTTATAAATGAATTTTCTTTTTCAGGTCGTACATGTTAGACAATTTCTTCTTTGCAATTGCTGTGAGTGCTGATAAACCCACTTATATCTGTGCAGCTTGATGCAATTTTTCTTTTTCTGCAAAATGGTTTTATCTGTGGCCTGCGTGAATTTAGTAAATATCCATTTTTGACTTGACATTGATCTCAAAAACTCCTGGCCAAAAAAAAAAAATTAGAAGGTATTATTTCAAACAAAGTATAAATTAAGATATTGGTTCAACAGGCATTGCTATGGCATATATTCTTTATTGTGTACAGTATAAGCTTTCAATATCAAACATTTTGACAATGATGAATATTTTGGTGTAAAATTAGTCTGCGAAGTCTTATTCATCAAAAACACCATAAAAGGTCTATGGAATATGTGTAGGTAGAGTCTAAATGTAATAATAAGGACTGACAATTTTATTTCTTCTTGTAAGAAATGGCAGAAGTGAAGTTGACTCAGGAAAGTTGCATTTAATGCAGATACAGTTGTTAAGGATCAGTCATACTTCAGCAATTAAGCACTGCAGATAAGGATTAGTCCTAAAAAACTGTTATTGATACTGAAATCCTAAGTTATTACTTACTGTTGTAAGTATGACTTAGATTCCTGTCATCTAGTAAGACCAAAGAAGAAATGATTTAAAACTTATTTTGCTTGTGTTATGGAAAGCACACAAGAAACAACTGTACTGATATGAACTGTGCTTTACAAAATGCCCTGGAGATTCCAACTCAACTTTTAAACACACAAACAAAATCAACCTAAAATCCCACACACTATTTTCTTTTATCCAGTGTTTTCTCTACTGTTTAAAGAAAATGTTCAGGAAGGAAAAAAGAAAAAAAAAATCAGTTAATCAGAAATGTTCTCCTCAATTTATAAAGAAGATACTTGCTTTTTGTCATATTTGAGTTTTTCAGAAGGATCATTTCATTGGGAGACAAGGAAAGGAGCTGTGTGCAGATATCATTAAAGCTTTAGCCACATACAGAGGTGCAGGCAAGGCCTGCACCGTAAAGAGCACGGAGCTCTCAAGTGTTCAAATAGTTGCTTTATTTTGCAGTAACATTGCAACTGCAGAAAATGAGTAATTTCAGTGAAGTGAGAAAAAATCAATGGTGCTATTGATGTGCCTGCCCCAGCTGAGGTGTAGGTGGCATTTAAAAGATGAAGCTGTCAATCTCACCATAAAGATGGCCCGATTTTGCCTAGTTAAAACCCATTAGTTGGCTGAACTCTTGCACACTGGTTATGTTTCAGGAGGTTATTTTTGAATGTCAAGCACTTGCTTGGGCAGGCAAATTTCTCTTCTTAATTCCCCAAGGTTCGTGAGGTCATCCTGTGTTTCTTGTGAGTGCTTTGCCAATTCTCATGCAGTGCGGAGTCAGAGAGAAGTATCAGAGTCAGGTGCCATTTTAAAATACTTTTTTTTTCATAATAGTATTCTTGAATATATTACTGTGGCTATTTTTGTTTAGACTGGTTATTGATTTGCTCATTTAGTAAACTGGTCTAAAATGGTTTTTTGCAACATGATTGCCAGTTAAAGAAAGTATTACTGAAGACATTACTAGATCATTTCCAGGAGTCCCACTGATCTAGGAGACATGAGAGGGGTTTTAAAGTGCATGGCGTGATGGTAGAACAGGAATTGCTTCATCTAATTCATCTTCAGAAGATGAACCGTCTCATTTCATTTACAAGAGAAATAGAGGAGAATATTAATCAAGAGAGAGATAATTTTCAGGGCTTATTTTATTATTGAGATATGAAACAAAGTAATTCAATACACAGCTCTGAGGAGAGCGTTCCTTTTGTCTTCCTTCCCTGTACTCCGGGGTTTGGCTGGGATCTGGCTTCCTCTGAAGGACTGAACTTTGTGCTGGTGTTTGCAGCAGGCTCCCTGCTCTCCTGTGGGAGCCTCTGCTCAGCACGGAGCTGCTGCCGGGCCCTTCCCAAAGGCGAGGTGACACACGGCACGACAGCTGCACAGCAGCTCACCGCCTTCCAGTGGTGAACATTTCAACATTTCAGTAACAAGAGAGATCCTGTCCCTCCCATCACAAGTTTCCTTTCTTCATGGCAGATAGGAAATAGTGCCTAGATGTGCACCAACTCCTTGTATTCCTAAATTGCTTTTTAAAGGATTGCTGTTGTGATAACCAACAATAAGGATAAACCTCCACCTTTGGGTCATACATTTTCAGTTAATATGCTTTATGGAATTCTGCAAACTTCTTCTGCAGACAGCAGGGTAACACCAATACTGTCATGCTCCCATTAGTGTGTTTCAGGCTTATTATATTGGATTTGCATGTTGTAGCAGGTGACACATTTATGTAAGGTAAATCTTGAAAGCCAAAGCTGATTCGGTATACAATACCGAAATAATGGATAGATTTAAATCAGAATCTCTGGCAACTTGGAAGGCATTTAAAGGATTTGTTTCTCTTTTTTTTGCTGACCTTTGATTCCTGAAAGAACTCACCATGGTGTTTTCACAGGAAAACAGGCTGTGTTAGTGAGTTGAATATTGGAAGTGGTGGCTTTTGTATTTTGGTGGGTTTGTTTCTTTGTTGTTTGTTTTTCATAGCAAGGTGAGTAAAGTGATGCCTGTTGCATTCTTTTGCATTCTTTTTTCTTTGAACTGTTCAAAGAAAAGTACAGGCAGAAATACAAGCTAACAGTGTTAAATGTAGGGCAGTGTAATTTCAAATTAATAGAGTTATAAACCAGGACAAGTACTGCTTTTCAGAGGCACTGAAGAAGATAAGTATTTAAAAGTTTATAGCTGTCACCAGCCACATAAAAGTTAACATTCACATGTTGCTGGCAATCATGATTGTATTTCGATATTAACTTCTATTTATTTGAATTGAGAAGGATTGGCATTCTCACTTCATGTGAATTTACAGTATTTCAGGAAAGTGTATTCTCATGAAGGGTCAGTCTTGAAAAATTTATATTCCTGAACATTATAAAGAAAAAATAATGGTTTTAAAAATGCAGTTGGTGTGTTTGCTTCTGTGATTATATATTTCATATTTCTTATTTAAATTTAAATTATTCTTCTTCTTTCCTTAAAATGTGAAAGGCTTTGAAGTTTGAATTAAGTTCAGAATTCATGTGGTCTAGCTTTACTTTGAAAACGTAGAAGCAAGCTATTTACCAAATCAACCTTATACCATAAAGGAGTTCATTTAATTAAATTAATTTTTCCTAGTGAAAAATATTTGTTAAGAAATACATGAAAAAATTTATACCCCAGGCTCTGTAGGCTGAGAAGGAAAACTGACATCTGAAACAGTTGGAAGTATTTGGATTTTGCAGTCAGTGTTGTTTAATTGTGATGTTTGGAATTGCCCCGTGCTCATTTGCAAGTCAGAAAATGCAGCTGAAAAGAGGATAAGATAATCTTCATGTCAAGAAAGACAGGTGTGATAAGGAAAATCATCTCTCCCATAACACAGCGGTCATGTTCACTTCAAGGTCATCAGGTGTCCAGCAAAGCAAGAGATGCCCCAGTTTCAGCTTCAGGTTCAGAAACTTCTTGAGGGTTCCCTCTGAAATCTGGGTGATGACCTGCAGGAAGAGCTAAAGGATGCTTCACATTGTGGCACCTGTAAACTCTGTGGATGTGGAGGCACTCTGCGGTGTCTCAGCTCAGGATGCACTGCTGCGAGTTTCATTAGAGGGCTGCCAGCTGCTTCTAGGGGAGTTTTCATTACTGGATTCCAAATCTGCCACAACAGCTTTGTCCAGCCCTTGTTCTTGTTGCAGCTGATCATAGATTCTTAAGCACTTGGGCCTCGATGGGAAGATATCTCCCTCCACACAGGGATTATTGATCCCTGCCACACAATAACAGGACTGACATTTGAGGAGGATGTGTCAGAGAGAATCTTTTGCAATAAACCATATGGTGCTCAGGTCTGCTCTGCACCAAGTGTTTTTAACAAAATATCTGCTGGTTTTCTACAGACTGCAAGAAGCAGTCTTCTGACAAATCAGGAGGAAATCCCTTTCTTCTTGTCATTCTTGAGAAAGAAATAACGATGGGATGAAATGTGGCAAAAATTATAGTTTTATCTGTTGCTATTCCTGAGGAGCACCAGATTTCTTGCAACTTCTGCGTTACTGATAGGGAAAATGAGATGTGTTTTGAAGCCCAGAATATTACTTGTTCCAAGCCTTTACTTAGGTTTTTGAAATGGGTAAATTTTGAGGAGAGAAAAGAAGCAAAAATAGACTAGGTATCTCTGCAATTGCTTTCACACCTATCTGCAGATACCCTGAGTGCAAGTAATTTGGCAGAGCTGCCAGGGTAGGTGAAGAAACAATAAACAGCTTTTCTTGCACTAGGCCAGACTCTTCCAGCTAGTAAGAACATTTACAGCTAGAGCTAACAGCCTGTGTTTGTACAGAGTTATATCAACCTAGTATTAGTAAGGGAGATCCAGGTGCACATCCTGTTCAGGAAAATGAGAATATGCTCTTTCATGTGTTCTGCATCTAGAGGTGTACTTATCCCATTGCCAGTGAAGTTTAGTGGAGGAAGATGGGGTGGATAGGATGAGTCTGTCCCATGCTTTGCAGACTTTACTTTTTGTGTCCATGTGCTCATTAGACACCTGACGGGAAAACACACTGGAACTTCTTTGTTGAAAGCACAAGAACATTTTTGTAGGCAGGAAGAACAGTTGCTGCAGGATATACTCTTAAGTAATTTTTTGGCAGGTGGAAAGAGGACTTGAGCTTTTGAGGAGGGAATTTGCTAATAATTAGGACTTTATGATTTTTGTTCTTGTATGTACAAATTGAATTAATGATGGCAGCTCAGTAATTCATATACAGTAAGTGGGCAGAAAAGAGGTACAGAAAAGTCATCTCATCTGTTATATCTGACTCAGATATTTCAGACCTTTTTTATTATCTAAAGGCCACTTCTTGTCAGCTTTTTTGAAATTTTAGTCACATCTGTTGTCACTAATTGGTAGTGTGTGGTTTTACACTCCACTCTTTACTAAAGAAGTGGAAGTTGGAGTTAAATCCAATGACTGTGTGCTCACTTCAGTAGGCTGTTCAGGACAATGATTTGAAATGTTCCAGAAGTCACGCAGAGCGCAGAGCAGTGGGCAGATGCCACATGGGCTTTGTACAGTCTCCTGTGAAAAACACAAATGTGTTTCTTAACTCTTAAATGACCATGTTTCTTCTCATGGTGAAGGATGTAATCATATTAATGTGAATTTTGCAGTCTTAACGTAGGCTTCTTCTCTAATCCATTCTCATGTGTAGTAAGTGGAACAAAAACTTTTTTCTCTCTGATAAGCAGTCTGCTTTCATTGAAACTCAATGTAGTTGCTTTTCCTCAGTGTCATTATTTACAAAGAGATTCAAAGCTGTGCCACTGGAGTTTTGCATGTGTTGCTGACAAACAAGATGTTACAGGAAAATAGCCCCAAGACTTAACGAAATATGTTGAATTGCATTTGCTGTAGCAAATATATTCATTTCCTCTTGGAAAAGATTTAGGATAGTTCTGTGCTCACTCTTACAAGGCAATCGTAGAATCTAGTCTAAGCAAATAACATTTGCAAATGCTGTATCTGTGCTAATTTTCCGATTGCTGCAAACAAACAAAAGAAAAGGAACTGAAAACAGAATGAAGCAAAAAAAGTTCAAACCAAACTAAATCATCAAGCTTCCAAAGCTTACCTATAGTGGTCTTGGTTCCTTCACATGCTATTTCAGTGAATTGGATTCTACTGAATTCTTTCAGAAATTCAAGGGAGAAAAGCAGTATAAAGGCAGTAAAATTGTTTGGATAGAAAATTACTTTCCATGTATGTTGAAAGGTCTCCAATAACAAGTATTGGATAAGAATGTGAATAGCATGAAAATTATTGAGGTCAATTAGGTATGTGAACTTAGTCTTCAGTAAGAAACTGCTAACAGGATCTTATGAAACATGTCATTGTATTTAATAGCTTAAAAATGAGTGGGACCAGTTTGTGGACAAGTCCACAAGTTTCTGGGATCATACCAGTGGTATCCCAGCATGATGATAGTACAGAGAATAAGAAGTGAAAATGTGGTCCCATTATTGCTGCAAGTAAATGTACAGTGCTCTGAGGCGTGGCACTGGGAAACACCACCATTCTTGCACTGCCTGTTGAGTGTTACTACCTCATAATCACATCTGGTTTCATTTGCTCACTGAGTCACCTAATGTATCGTAGCTGGAGGCTATAAATTATGCCAACTTCAAATTTGACGTCACCTAAATCAGTAATCTAATTATTGAGGCTGCTTCCCTGGATGCACCAGCATGCCAGTTTACAGACAGTTCTAAATCTATGCCTGGTGAAGATTTTATGGTTTTCCACTATGATTTTTTGTGGGGTTTTCGTGCATGTGCTTGCCACTTTTGTTGAGGGATACATTTAGTGCAGGTGGCTCTGTTGGCAAGCTGCAGGTGGAGGTCTGGGTGGTGGCAGCCCAAGGCAGGAGTCCCTGAGCTGCCAGCCCAGCCCCTTGCCTGACAAAAGGCACAGGGACCTGTGGCACCGCCAGGTGACTGACACAGGACTGGGGAAGAAGAGCAAGACTGTGGCCAGCTTGGACTGTGAGGGGATAAAAGCTCTGGGGTTCCTCTGTCGGGGTTCCTCCTCGGAGGCACCAGCTCGAGCAGTTTCTGTGTTTTTCCTGCACCATGAATAATTTGCTTTATTGAAGAAGGGTATCTTAGACCCTGCTGTGGGAAGCCTGGTGTGTCTGTGCGTGGGGGGACCCCCGTGGGGACCTCCAGGGTCACCGGAGCCGCTGCTGGGAATGGCCTTGGGTCCCGGCTGTGAAAGTCTCTGGAGCTGGGAATGTGACTGCCACAGAGACTCGGGAATGGCCAAGTCTCTTTAACACTTTGGGACCCAAAGGAGGGAAGAGTGTCCTCAGCCCTAAACATGCTGCTTTCACGGACATTAAACCTCGGGCAGGTGTGGCAGTGCTCACAGGCCGGCTGTACACCTGCCCGGCACCACAGCTTGCCCTCAGTACGGCTGGGTTTCCCAGCGCGGGGATGCCCGAGGGTGCCAGCGCTGGGGCACCCTCGGGTGCTGATGCTCGTGCCGGGGCCCCGCAGGGTGCTCCCTAAGGCCGTGCCCTTCCTCCTGGTCCCCCCGGGCAGCGGTGCCCCGCAGGCTGTCCGGCGCTGCGGAGGCCGGGGCGGCGCGGGGCCTGCGCTGTCACCGTGCGCGGCCCTGCAGCTCCGCCCGCCCGCCGCGGGCCCGGCCCGGCGCCGCTGAGGCGGGGACAGGGAGCCCGGCGGCCGCAGCCTCCAGCCGGGCTGCCCTAGCCCCGGCCGGCAGCGTGTGCCCGGTCTGTGGGAGCATACGCAATGCAGTGCTGGAGAGGAGTGTATGAGTGGGGGAGCTGGCATGAGGCAGGCAGCCTAATGTCGCAGTCGTTCTTCAGTCTCCCCCAGACAGCAGCCGCTCCTCTTGCCTGCACCAGCCACTTACTCATTCACGGCGCAAATGTTCCTGTTTGTGTGACAATGCTAATTGAAAGAGCTGTTCCAACTTCAGTAGCTATTTGTTTGGTTATATCACAGACAGTAACTTCTAACTTAATAAACCAAACAGACAAATGTTCAGGAGTTACGACAGCAATGTTAAAGTGTTTGGTGTTTTTTTTTTTTTTTCCTAGTGTGACAGCGTGAATGAAAAACAGTCCTCATCTGCAGCTGGCATGTAAATGTTTAGAAAGAACATTCTAATAATTCTCATCTCTGATCTTCTAATTTAAATGACAGATAGCCTAGTTTAGATTAGAAAATTGTAATTCCCAAATTCTGTGATGAGTTATTGTAGTCTCATTTGTTTTCTTTTTTTTTTTTACTTGTTCCATATATAAATACAAAATACACAAAAAATTGAATTCTTATTACCCATCAATTACTTGTATTAATAAGCCACCTTGATGCACTATTTGATTCCATTTAATAGTCATGATAAATATGTACAGATTTTTGAATATTAAAGTGGGCTGGCTACTCCACACTAGAGAGAGTATCTGGCAGTGGATGCAGGAGAGCCACCAGCAAGAACGTGTGGATGCAGGGTTAGATTTATGAGGATTATGTGGCAAGTAGAGGAGAGTTTTGTGCTTTTTTCATCCTGCACATCCTTCTTCAAATCCCAGTGACTCTTAGTGCTGCACCTTTTCTCATGTGAACTTCAGACATTGATCACCTGTTATTTTACAGTATGAAACCCTCAATTCCAGGTGCAGATTTAATCTCCTTTAGAAAAGGAATTGTGACGTGACCATGTTCACTTCTAACTTCACATTTATGTTCAGTTTCAGTTTATTTCAGTTTGAAAGAGAGCAGGTGAGGAGCTTGGATCTATATATGAATTATGACTACTTCACAGTATTGTTGGCCACTGTGAGCATGTTTTGACCTTAAACCAGGTTAGAGATAAATCTTATTAACAGTACAGATTTGCAAACAGGTATATCCTCTGACAACAGGAATGAAAGCCAGAAAACTGATTTTACCACTGTTACAGAACAGAAATTCCTACTTTATTGTTCTCCAGCATATTATTTTGAATATACCTTTCTCATGCTAGTGCACACATTAGTATTAAACCATACCATTGGGAAAGCACCTTTGTTCTCTGCTCCATGTTAGCTGGACAGGAAATCTAAAAGTCTGCATGGTTTCACAGGGGCTGCTTTCTGGGAACCAGTGCCAGGGTTCATACTGTACAACCTGGCCTAGTAGCTGTCATTTCTCAATGACTCAAATAATATATAGCATTTGAAATTTCTCAGTTGCTGCTATTAGGCAAAAACATGCTAAAAATGGGGATTTTAATTTTTTTAAAGACCAATGACACTAACTTGCTGTCTCTGGGAATTGTTTTTGTGGTTAAACCAAAGATTTTTATGCCATCTTCAGTTTTAGTGTTTAGTGTTGTCATAAGATAAAGTAAGCATAGATGTTTCAGAGAAATACAAATATTTAATTAAAAACTGTCATTCTGAGTAATTTTCTGTAGGATTTGTGTAAATGCAAACATTTTCTGTTAGTCGTGCATTTGTTTGAAACCTATTGGAAGAATCTGGCAGCAGGAGCTGCCTAATAAATGAAGCCTACCTGCCAGACAGCACCAGATGTTTGGAAAAGAGAAGTCTTTTAAGGGAATGTCCCTTATGGTTTCTTAAAATCGCAGAACTAAGTTTTGCAGGTTAACGCTTTCGTAAATTTTCTAAGATTCTTACATGCACAACAGAATTCCAGTGCAAACGCAGTTGATTTAAGAGAATAAATTACTGTGCCAAGGATGTGATGACAACTGAGACAATGTGCAATGAAATGTTCCAACTTCCATCAGAAATAATGACATTCCTAGCTGAGTGGAGGTGTTTTAACTAAATACCGACAATTCCTCGTAATCAGTGAACCTATTAGCTGTGAAATTTGATTCTCTCATCATGGACTGTTCACTTACATATTTCAGATAAAAATAAATCTGCATATCATTCCAAGCCTAACATTGTGTACCTTTCTAAACGCTCTTGCAGCATTTCTGTGGTCTAGTAAATGAAGCCTCAGACACTTTTTCAGGACGAATTGTCTCATGATTGACAAGAATCAGTGGTTAACAGTGCTGTTCTTCATGTCAGCAGTCTGATGCTTCAGTGGAAATTTGACTGCCTCCAATTTGTTGTCTGATCAGCAAGAGAGAAGCAATTGCTTCTTCCTTGACTGGTTCCATCTTTTACAAGTGACTTTTGCCATCAGGGGAACTAAATGGGAAAATACTCTTAATGGAGTAAAAATATTTTCAGAAATAAAAATTATTTGCATGAATAATACTCCAGTCTTGTTAACAGCATTTTGGAAACCACTAATAATGGACTTTCTTCTCCATTGCCAACAGTGAAGCAAGTGATAGGGCTTTGCAGAGACATACCTATAGTGTAAAAAAAAAGATTTTTTACTTCTATTTTGCATAAAAAATTATTTAATTGCTAGAAGCCTAGATCTGTTTTATGTGGGGAGATACACCCTTTGGCTGCCTGCAGAATCATTGCAAGATTTAGCTGCTATGTGACCTCTTCTGTGGAAAAGTTAAAATAATGAAAGCAGCAAGCTTTCTCTTGCAGGTCTTAAGTTGTTGCTGTGTGCAGGATTCATATGATCTGAAATTGCTTCAGGCACAAATGGGGCACTTGCACACTGGCAGGTCATCACAAATGGTTAGTGGAAAAATGAAGCATGAGGAACATATATAATTGAGTGGCTTTGGGTCTAATTCTATTCCCGTTGAAAGGGAAAAGAAAACAATTACAGTTTGCTTACACAAATAAGAATCACGTTTGGGAACTACAACATGACACAAGAGCGGTGCAAAGGGAGTTGAGTGCATTTTCTGCTTCTGTGGCTTTGTCTTTTGTGGCAGGAGAGTAACTGAACTGAGGAGGTATTCAGTAATTTAAAGTTCTCTACTAAAAGCTTAAAACCCTAGAATTTTTAGTTGAAGTTAACTAGCAGAGTGTTTCCTCCTTTTGTCTTGATGAATGACTTGAGTTTTTACTGGTTATATACTGGAGCAGCTGCAGCTCTACAACCCTTGGATGAGAAGATTTTTCCCTTGCCATGATCAATTTGTATTTCTTTCACCAGCTACCAAGATATTGTATTTACCCTCGTGAGGTACAACACAATGTCCTTTAAAAACAGTGATGGTCTTTCCCTTGGCTGCTGAATCTCATCACCTCCAGTTACCTATGAAGGTATCCAGCTTCTGAAGCTGCAGTAGTATCATTAGAGCTGATTGCATCAGGAACACAGCAAATAATATGTTGGAAATTTGCTGAGAGTTTTCAGATCAGCAGCCACAGCATTGACTAGACAGCCATTTCCTCCAAAACTTAATTCCTATGTAGTGTTATCACCTTTCAGATTAAAATCTCCAGACTTCTTAAAAGACAAGAGATGTTTTCTCTTCTTAAAAGCAAACGTGGGAGGGAATTGCTTTTTTTCTACTTTGTTCATGTTTTTTATTATCTTTTGAATCTACTACTAGTCAGACACTAGATGTGTTTGGTTTTCGCACCCAGTTTGTTGAAATTGTGTCTAGAAAGCTGGAGTTTTAGACAGTGTTGAGCAGCTGGAATAGTGGGCTAAAAGGAAATCATTTTAGAACCGTTGCTGCAGTTGTTAATTTCTCCTGCAGACCGTCCTGTTCAATGTAAGTGAAGATGGAGTCCAGAGAAAATTCCTGGTGATATGATCAGATCATAATGATAAATCTTTCTTAATGAAATCTCCCTAAATTGCCAGTGCAATTGCAGCTGATTTAAGTGCATTTGGGGAAGGCACTAGCTCTTCCATTGAGTTTCATTCCATTTTATCTGTGGATAAGCCACGTATTTTTGTACTTAAATCTGTCTTTTCCAATGATAATGCATTAATGAACTAACACATGGTAAACTGTGACAAGGCTTTAAGCCCAAGGAAAAAACCCAGAGCTGTATCTCCTACAAGTCCTTAAATTAACCCATGACATTTTCTGGAATACCACCACTGTTTGAAGGTGATGGATATTTTTTCTGTGTGTAAGAATGTTATTTTTTCAAATTGCTACCTGTCATCTAGAAAAACAACTGAATTTTTAAAAGACAACCCCAGTCAATGTGGCTGACTAGAATTCAGGTGAATTCCTTGTCTGTCCTGTGTAACAGATGCTATTTTGAACATCACTGTATTGATTTTTTGTCTGTGCAATTGTTGCTCTGAGATTTGCATTTATACTTAATGTAAATGCATTAGTAACTTAACATTGAAATAAATTGTGTGATATTTGAAAGCTGTCTGCCCTGCCTCTGCCACTAAAGCACTCAATGCTTTGAAGAGGAAAAAGGAGAAAGCCAACTTTTAGGAAAGCATACTGAAAAAAAAGTTGTAATTTGTTATTTTAAAAACCTTCACAGAAAATTACAACAAAGTGGGCCATCATTTAGCATTGTGTTTTGAAACATTTAAAACGTTTGTATGAAGAAGGGACAGCTTGGCATAATACCACTTCAGCCCTTGATTTTAAAAAGTAGGATTTTTCATAAAAATACTTTAAAACCAATTTGTCAAATTCAGATTTTCTTTACAACCAAAATATGTGGGGTTTTTTTCATGCTAGTGTGGTTTTTTTCATAGTTACCCAAACATGAAAAACATGTCCATTTTGTACAAACTATAAAGGAGACAAAGTGCAGGCAAGGAAATCATCATAAAACTCATGAACTAGAAAAATGTAAATACATTGCATCTTTAATGTATAAATAAGCTGTTTTGTGCTCCTAAGGCCATTAGCTCTTAAGGCCTAATGATTTAGCTTCCTGCACAGAATCATCAGACTTTAATATTCGTATTCCCTTTCAACTCCAGAAGATTCTCTCTCTAATTTCCATATTAGCATTTGTAACTCAGCATTTGTAGCATATTAGCATAGTAACTACAGAATTTATCATTCAGTATACTGCAAAGATAAGAAAGGGCTGGACACAGCTCGGAGGAAACCAGAATAATCGCTTTGTACGGCCACAGACATATCATTAGAATGAAATTGAAACTGAGAGATACTTGACTGTAATTTATCATTGGGAAAAAAGTGAGGCTTGTACTATTAACATATAACAAATTGAGAGATTTGTATTCAAAAATATAAATTAATATATCACTGGAAAAATTATATTTATCTCCATGGCCTGGACTCGGTCACAAGTTTGCAGTGCCCACGCTCCGTTTTGCTGTCTGGCTGCTCTGAAGATGGTACCTTGCAGGCACAGGAATCTTCCAGCTGCTTCTAGAAACCTGCAGACCTTGATAACTGCTCTGTCATATCTGTCACCCCACATCGGCAATTTGAAAGGAATTCAGGCACATGTAGAGGGAAATAACTGTTAGGGGGCAATAGGGCATTTTAACTTAGTGTGACTCACCAAACCTAGGTATTCATTATGTCCATGTCATAAGCAATAACATTGTCATTTATTTTTCTGTAAATCTTTTAGAAAATACTACTGATCCATACCAGACATCTCTTAAATTCTGCCTTGCTGTAAAGAACAGTAGTATCAGTAATAGTGATATCTAGGAGTTAGGCAGTGTGGCTGGTTGACCTGGGCGGGATGCCAGGTGCCCACCAAGCCTTCACAGCTGGGCAGGGGAGAGGAAATAAGATGGAAGACAGCCCAAAGGTCGAGATAAAGGAGTTTGCAAAAGAAAAAGTGGAAATTTGTGTGTGCACAAGCAAAGAGTGAAAAAAAAAAGTTAATTTCTACTTCCCATCAGCCATATTGGTAAGTAATTCGCAAGTGAAGCTATGTCATTTGGTGATAGCAGTAAATATTGACACCCACCAAAAAAAAAAAAAAAAAAAATTGGGACTCCCTGTGTATTCTCTTACGGGTACAAATGTCTGTTAGCATGCAGAGGATGAGGAGAGAGCAGACAGACAAACGTGAAGTTGAAAGAAACATTTTTTGCCTGTTCCTGCAGATTTGTCCTGTTTCTGGGCTTCCATGAAAAAGAGAGAATGAAGACACAAAGCAGAATAGTTTAATGTACATGTTATCCTTTCTTATATACAATTTTAAGGTAAACAAAGGGCAGTCAAGAAGTCTGTCTTGAATGTTATAATATGGCTTCTAATTCAGATGTTGAGAAGAACAATTTCCTTGGCTTAATGTACTGGTAAATTTTTTCTGTATTCTTACTTCAGACATCATGCTGAAAAGTAAGTAGTTAAAAGAAGTTGTTCCAAATTTTGGAATCCTAAAGGATTTTGTGAACTTTTGTTTCTGTCATATCAGTGAGGATGTTCCTAAAGAGAACATGTATTTGATCAATAAAACATTTACAGAATATGGTTTAAACTGAAGCTCAACTGTTACTGGAAAAGGAACACATTTGGAGCCAAATTAATTATTAATATTAGCTCAAATTAATAAATATTTTAGCAGAGAGAATGCAGAGGCCTGTATAGGAAAATGGGAATTTCCTATTTTAAAGTCTGCCTACAGTCAGTCAGTTGTGATTGCTTGACTTTCAGTTGTGAATCTGATTTGCCATATGGCATGGGAATAAGGGACCTAGGCTTACCACAGGAAGATAGTATTGATATGCAGACTGAAATGGAAAATTAGATTTCCTTCCTAGAGCACAATAAAGACTGTGTTCTGGGTTGACTTAAGACTCTGTTGTGGCAAGCAAGTGTACAAATTCTGTTTAATGTGAGTTTCATGCTTTCAAACTGTGACTTGAAACTTGCTGACACTGTTAGAAAGAGCATTAATGCTTTTAGTTAGTTGTTGTTGGGTGCTTCCTGTTTTTTCTCAGCTATGTCTTCTCAAAGTGACACACAGAGTCCAAGTGATGCTGCTTATCCCTGCCTGTGTAATTAGCCTTCACTGGTCCACTATGGAAATCATCTTTTCAGGGTTTTTAAACCCCTTTTTTCTCCACCTTTTTCTCAATAACTAAAGGTGGAGTGCATAACAGAAACAAAAGGACAAATTTTAACCTGGTGGAACAAATACATTGGTACCTATCCATCCTATGAAGTCATGCCTTTTCAAACCAGACTAGGTACTGAGCTTGGCTCTGTTTAATTAATCACACTGCAGAGAGAATCCTAGATTTGAAAAACAACCCCCAGAACATTATGTACGGATAATATGCATCAAAGTAGCTTCACTGATAATCCACTCTATTCCTGTCCTTTGAGTATATGATGATTCTGAGCTCTGTAGAGAAGAAAATCACTTTAAAAGCTCTGAGAAGCTATTACAAACGAACGGATGTGTCTGGACATGGCAAATCCTTTGTCTTGGCAGCCTGGTAATTTTTATGATGAGCCTTATGTTTTTCAGCTTTTCAGTGTCCCACCGTGAGCTGTGTCAGACAAACCTAATGAGATGGATGAGTTCAGTTTTGCCTGGATCAGACCCTCTGTCAGAGAAGGTCCACCTGGAGTATTCGGCTAATAATTAATTTCCAATCCTGCATTTGAGACTTTCAGGATGGAAGCTGGCTGTGGTGTAAGCCAGCAGTGAGCAGAAGGCCTCCTGGCTGGCAGGTCACTGCGTGGAGTTTCTTGCTTGCTCTGATGCACTTCTCTGCTGTAAGAATTGTGTAACTCTTTGTGTATTCCCAAGCTCTACATGTTGAAATTAGGTCTGTAGACAATCGTTCTGTCATTGTGTTCCAATGACAACAGAATGAAAACCACTTCTTTCTAATGTTCTCAGACTTGCAAATCCTCCAGCACAGAGGGAGAAGTTCTAAACCAAAATATATTAGATCTACTCTCTTTGAAATTGGGAATTCTGTTCAAGTATTTATTATACATGTATAGGACTTAATAAATTTATAAAAAGAGCTGAAACTGCTTTTAGATTTATAAATACATCAATGTTTTAAAAATATGCTAGTAGTTCAAAGTTTCTGTATTACCAAAGAACTACATTTGATTAAGTAACCATCTGGTAAAATGTTTGCTACCAGTGAAAACACTGAATTTTGGATTTTGTATGTGCCAAGTTAAAATGTGGGCATAAGAGTTACAGCTGCATGAATTGAGTAGGCAGTAATTGGACCATATACCTTTCAAGCCTACTGCTATCAATCTAAATAAATATTGCTATTCTCAAAGCCATTTTGCTTAGCTGATCCATCTACAGTCAATTGTTTCATCACATTTTACAATTTTCTGAAAAGATTTAGTGACTTTGAGTAGTAGCATCTGTACAAGGCTCGGGTGACCTGAGTTTTGGTAGATCTAACACCGAAACAATTAGGCCCCATGTTCCATGCATACACCATCCTTTGAGTCAGCCTCCCTCCTCAGTGTCACAGCATTTGGAAAGATCCTCTGTGGTTAAATCACTTGTAGATAAAGAGCAGGTGCAGTTTGGCCTTCCTAGAGCTCCCCTAGTGCTAGTGTTTTGGGGCATGCTGATAATAGCAAGGGATTTCCTTGGAAGAGTTGCTGTAGCTGCAGTTCATTGAGAATTTTTTTGACCATTCACGCATCAGTGGCTTTGTAGAATGCAGTTGTCTTTTTTATTCATAGCCTGTGGAGCATCTGTAACCTTTCCAAAAAACCTTCAGCGTTCATTCAAAATACATCAGAAGGTCAGAAAGGTAAAATACTTAAAATAGGAAATGCTACAATGTGTTGATTTTGTATTTCTAGAAATTTAACCTGGAACTCACCCTTGTCCATCTTCTGTTGTGTTATTTATTACCTTGTTAAGCAATATGATAAGGTTTTTGAGGCCTATTATTTTATTCCTATAAAATGAAAATATTAGAAAGGTTTAGTATTTGTTCTGCATTGTTACCTGTGGGACATTGGGAAGACAAGACACCACTGCTATACACACTTTTATCTTTGATCCCAGCCAGTTTTGAAGTGTGCTTGCCAGAGGTGAAAACAAACTTTTTTTTACAGCAAAAACCATTCTAATGCAGGGGATGCAATAGAGTTGTTCTGTTCATAATTTAGCATGTACATTGCTATGTCTTCATTTCAAATACTCATGGAATGAGTAATGAAGTGGTGGTTATTTTATAACTCCATCTCTTTCTCCCTGACATTAAATATTGACGCTACAAGCCCTTTCTGAGAATAACGAGATGAGGAGCTTAGGAGAGTAGTTTCTTTGACAAACAAAGCCCTGCACTGAATGCCAATTAATTGGAATTCTGTTGATTACATATACAGATTAGAGGAAAATTGTAGGATAGGTATTTTGTGAATGCTGTACTTTATGAACATCCTGCAACAATTTTAAAAATTGTTCTGAAATGGCTGGGGATAGTTGCCTGTGGGTTGCTGATCTTAGCTCTTACTTAAAGTGAAAGATGCTGTGAGCAAGTAAGAAGAAAGCTGAAACTATTACATAGTTTCTTTTAAAATGTAAAAGGAGTGGTGAATAGACAGATGTTATTTCTCACTGCTAAAAGTGCAATTTTTGCTTTCCTGTTATGAGTGTTAGACATCTGTAATTTCTGTTATTTTTCTTTAAGTGGAGAATGGTGATGCAATATCTTTTGCTGGTATTTCTGGTGTAATTTTATTGCAAATATTCAAAATTGGATCTTTGGGTTTATTTCATCCAAGCTGCACTGACTTATGTGAAATCTGTCTTTGATGTTCTTTGTCCAGGGTTGACTCTAGGGGTGAAGCTACATGAAAATGTTTAGAACACAAAGCAGCATTGTCTGTGTTGTTGGGTGTGCTGCTCGCTGGGAACCGGAGCGGGTTTGTGCACTCGGTGCATTATTACCCCGTGATGTGTGGGGACTCACACACTGCACATCAGCCAGGGGCCACTGCACTTGGCAGCTGTGCTCTCAAAATGCTTTTGACCTGCTCACTACTTGCTTTTAAATGAAGTGGGCAAGGAAATAACTCCAGAGAGGGTGAAGAACTATTTCATTGTACTGTGATGCTTCAAAACACAAATGCATTTAATGTATGACTTGATCACCAATTGCAGAACACCTACATTAACTCAAGTCTCTATTATAAATCACAAACTAACCCACAATTAAGTGAGGTTATCAGATCTTGAGGTTTATATTGTGTTATGTTGTTTCTTGGGTCTTGTGTTGCTCCTTTTCTTCAGATTAGGACCATCTCTTTTTTAATCTCCTCTCTCCTTTGATTCCATAGACCTTTGAAGCCCCTGCATTGAACTAATTATTGTCCTGTCCAGTCAGTGTCTCGCACAGCCTGCTGACTCAGCTCACATTTTTCTCCATTTATTGTAGTCTTCTGACTGCCTGAATATAGTTCATGTTATCACTGAATTTGGTGAAATGAAAGAACTCATCCTTTGTTACAAGGTCTGCTTTGCTTATTCTTTCTGCTTGGCAAGCATATGACCAGGTTATTCTGGGAGCTGCAATGTGACTAAATAACAATATCTTCCATTGCAGTGCAGGATGACAAAACTCGTGACATTCTGCCAACACTCTTGAGAAATCCTTAACACCAATATTGGTGTTTTGGTTTGTTTTGGTTTTTTTTCAGTTGTATGCAACATTTGTAAAAAAGGCAGCACATCAGATTCGTGTGCGTTGAAAGCTGCATTTTGCTTTTGGACTGGATAGTTCAAATTGTGTGGTAGATCACACCTCCAAGGTGCAGTAAAGCACATTAGATCAAATTACATATATTTTGCTATAATTTCAAATTAGAATTATAGCATACTTTCTAATGTATTTTTTATTTTATGATTCCATGGTATATGTATATAAATCATGTAGATACTTTAAAAGATCATGAAGTAGAATTTCCAGAAATAGAGGGTTTCATGGGCAACTGCTGTTCACGTCTTTGGACATAGTGGCGTATAGAGGAGTCCTTGCAGAAAACAATGCTAATTAAGATCCTCCAGTTAACTTGCTCGTTTTTCCAGTAGTGTTCACAAAATAGATACTCTGCAGGGGGACTGTGTTGTAATATAAGGTAAATATTAATTAAAATAATCTGCTTGTGGAAGGGTGAATGGAGGGGAGGATTTGGGATGTGTGTGTGGGAAATCCCCAAAAAAGAAAACTTCTGAGTTGGGAATGTGGTGGGGAGAAAAATGAAGGACCTTGGAACTTTTCTGTGGAGGGAAACAAAAAATTCCAGCCCAAAGGAATAAGACGTTGTAGCTAACTGAAATGTGATATCCTGTGGCAGTCAGTTATTCAGTAATTAGGAAGAAGCATGGATGGGCAGAGCCTCCGTTCTGCCCTCAGGATGCCCAGAGGGTTTGTGCTGTGCTGTGTGTGAGCTCAGCAGGCCCAGGCCATTTGTGTTGGTGTGTTCCATTCACAGCCCAGCCTGGAGTGTGGCATCTGCCATCTCCTCAGCCACTTCAGCCTTGTTGCCATATGCTGATTGTTCTTTACTGTTCCAGCTTTCTTGTAGATGTAATATTCTACTGTGTGGCTAGAACAGAGTTGAGTCAAATTAAGAACTTCTCACTGAAATGGAGACATTTAAAAGCTGAAGAGTATTTTTCTCCTCCTGTTAGTGTTTTTCCTTGCCATGCCAAAAATTCTCCTTAGTGTTTCCTAGCCAGATGATCAGGGCTGCATAATTCAGGCAGAGCATTGCTTTTTGAAAGCCGGGTACATTACCAGTAGTTTCACTGTTTACCTGTTTCCACTGGAAAGCTCCCAGCTTTCTCTCTCCTGCTTCAGCAATGCTGCAGAGAGATCTGCTGGAAGCAGCACCACAAACAGCAGGCTTTGTGACAGGAGGGACTCCCTAAGTCACCTGGAAGCTGGTTCCTCAGAAGTCGCAGCCTTCCAGCTGGCTGGCAGAAGGCAGGGATGGGCTGGAAGGCTGTGCTGGCAGCAGGCACAGTCACACCCTGAGGGAGGGAGGTGGCTCTGTTCACACACCCTGTGCTGTGCTCACATCACTCACACCGGGTGATCTGTGTTCTGTGAATGCTATTTCAGTTTGGGCTTGGCTTGCAAATAGGGTTGACTTGAATGTCTGTAAAGCAGAAAGGTATTGATTGCTGGTGCTTTCAGTAAACAGAGATGGTATGGAAATGGTTTTGCATTTTATGTGCTCATAGTAATAAAAAGACATTAAAGTAACAAAAGCGATGAGGTCTGAGATTTTCAGGTATCTCTAAAAATTAGTATTGTCTAGTACTTAGAAAAAATTAGCTCTGAGTGGAGACATGCTAATTTTTTTTCATAAATGATAGATTTATAGGTGTTTTTTTGGGCCTTTTCTAAACTTATTTTAAAAGTCAAATATGTCTTGTCTACCTTGATACTAATCCTGTGCAGCTACAGAAAAATGAATTGATTTTCTGTATTGATGTGGCTATTTCTGCCCAGGCTGTAGAGGCAGGGCATGTTTTTTTATTGATTTGGTCCTGAACTTCCCTGACTCTCGATGAGCACAAATGAAAGAACCACTCTGGAGTTAATTCTGAATCAGGAAGGGAACAAGTACCACTGCCTTGGCCAGACTAATTTCTTCACTGTGTGAATTATGCATTAGGTTACCATCACAGTAATTAGAACAGGATCTAGATATTAATGTGTGACCTATAGTAAGAGGGTTGTTCCTTGAGTGCTTGATCTCTGTATAATGATACAAGAAGAGATTTACAGTGTAATTGCAGAGGAAGATTGACAGGGCTGAATCCTTTAACACTCCTGGAAGTGCCTGTGTGCCCAGAGGATGCTGTGTCTCTTTCTGTCAGAGGAAGAAATGAAAAAGGATTCAAGAGGAAGATGCATGAGGAGCTATTAGCCGGTGTTTAAAGCAGATTTGTGCAGTATTTTCCAGCACAATGATGGAAAGCAGCTGTGGCACTCGAGGGCTTTAAATTCTGGATATTTCACTTGTAGGCTTTTTGGGAAACTTGACCGTTGTGGTACTGAGGGGTGGTTTGGAATTTATCTTCCAGGAGATACAGATATACTAACAAAGATGCAGGTCATTTACAGGACACTTTGCAGGACCAGGCATTTTTTCTGTAGAAAAATACTGTATTGCATGAGGCAGGATTCTGTTCTCTTGTCACTGTGGTCAAAAGGTTTGAGTGCTGTTCTTCCTGATACCTCACACGGTGTTGGTGTAACAGACAAAGTTAGTGCTTCACAGGTAACTTCTGCTTTTTGTTTCATATGTTCTTGAGACACACAGGCACATGTTTAATGGAGAAGATTGACTTTTTTTTGAAGTATTGATGACAGAACAAAGAGTATGTCTTTAGGAAAGAATAAAGTCTTACGTAAGATGCTGCATCATTTTGCAGAATCAGATCCTTCCAGTAATGTGGTTTCTCTCCCTCTTTATGCTAGTAGATAAGATGAACTTATTATTTCAATTTTGTCATAAACTGGATTTACTCTCTGTTTTTAAGCACAGCTAAATCACACTGTCAGCACACTGCTTTGTACTATCATTCTTAAAGAAAAAATCTTGATACTTTTGCTGTATCCAGCCAAAGGCAGAGATAAGGCTGAGCCATTTCTTGTATGTATGCAATTTAAAAATCAGCAGAGCATATTTCTTTCAAAGGAATCAATAAAGTATGAATATAAAATTGTCAGATGATAGCAACTGTGTGATGCAGAGATTAGTGACTTGTCCTTTTATTATCAGAGACTGTGCTCAAGCTTAGATACAACAAATCAGAAATAATATCATGCTGCATGGGCTTTAGTAGTATTGAACAACAAGGGCTAATGTGTCTAATACCCCAGTCCAGCTGGGAGATATTGAGCACCACTCTAATCTCTTGCTCTCTGCTTAGATCAGCTGTGGATTCTCAATCTAGTACTTGGCTGTTGATCATTCTTTACTGTCAGGATAAACCTCCACAACAAAAACCCCACCTAACCGTAGTGAATTCATATTTGTACGTGCTCATGAGGTAGCACTCCTTGCTTCAGGTGCAGTTCAGGCAGGCTCTCAGCAGAGCATCAGTGGGGAAGCCAACAGGGCTGAGCAGTCTCCTGCTGGCAACAGGACTGGGCTGATCCCAGTTTATTAGGGAGGGAGCCCAACCAACACCTTTCTCCTCGATCTTTGACAGTGGTGGTTCCTATGGAAACCTTCCTAGGAATGACCTTCCTTACTGCTAAGTAAATAAGATGAAAATTTTTGTTCTTCTAACAGTATCTGATTTTTTTGGGGATAAGCAAACTATGAATGGATTCAAGAGGCTGTAGATCCAGCCTTTGAAAATAGGTTCCATAGATTGTGTGTTGCTGCATTTCAGTGGGCCTGTTTGCTTGCCTAGAAAGCACAGGGACAAGGGCAGGGCATGGCCTTGGTGTTCTTACCCAGCTCTGAGCTCGTTTTAATTACACCTCTGAAAGATCTATGAGTTACCTCGTGAAACATCAGTTAATACTTCAAATAATTAGCTTTGATAAATTGAGTGAGTTGGGCACTCCTAAGTAATTGCTTTGTTTCACCTGAGAGACTTCTGCATTTCAGCGGTGGGTTAGCAATTCCCGTGCATGCTTCTGCATCCGCCGGTAACACTGGGAATGAATTCAATCAGGAGCAGCTCAGGAGGAGCACTTGCATTGCAAGGGTTGCCCAGTGAACTAGGGGAGAGAAAAGGGCTGTGTTAACACAGGAGAGACTCCATGAGCAGTGGCAGTATTTAAACAAGTAGGTGTTTAAGCAAACTGTGATTTATCAACAGAACATGAAGGATCTCCAGAGTCTGACAAATCCATTTGAGGTAGTTCCAGCTCAGTTCCACAGAACATTAGTGTCACACCTGTCTTGTGTACAGGTAGGCCTTGAAGAGATGAGCTAAAAATTCCTTCAGCTCTAGAAGGGGATCACCAATTTCAAAAATTCATGAAGACAGCAATGGGACTGTCTGCTTGCATGAGGAGGGATATTTCTGTGTGCCAGCCAAGGTTCTTATTGCCAGGCCAGATTTGATGACAAGCACAGACATTTATAATCGAGCTACAGAATCAGACTGGTGACTGGTGGCTTCAAGAAAAATACCTGTTCACTGAAGGTGCTGCATTTTATGCAAAGGTTTGTCTGCTGTGTTACCCTCTGCAGTGTCTAACATAGGACAGTGCTGGTGAAGTTGCATGGATTTTAAAGCACTCTGAGATTTTACTCTGAACTGTTAAAGCAGTACCTGCCACCTTCCAAGTCTTGACAAAACATGCCAAGTCAAGATAAACACAATTAATATGTGCTGGAGACTTTTTCAAGCAATGTGATAGCTTCTGGTTCATTATTCTGAAGATTTGCATACAAAAGAAATAAGCAAGCAGTAAAACTGCGATAGTGCTGACACCAGCGTTAAAGATGAATACTTAGAACAGCAAAGTGACAGAGAGCACATATTTGTGTTCCCAATCATCTGAGCTGAAAGACGTTTTTAAGTGAAAAATTTGTTCAGAGACCTGAATTTTGACTGCACATCCAGTGTCATGTACTGTACAAGGCAGCACGGAAGATGCAATTTATGCCACAACAAACTAATTCTAAATCAGGTTATCGTGCCAAGTATAATTTACCATTTTAAAAGAAAAGAGCAAAAACTTCTCAAAGGAGGTGATGTGACAGAGACTTACATAGCCTTCTTTCCCTTTATTTGAATAATTTCTCAGAGATTTGCAAACCTGTTAAGAACTATTTTCATGTTCAAAAGCTCTTTCAACTGGAATAATAGAATTATCAAGTAAATTGTGCTTTTCCTGAGATTTATGTTTCTGTCATGCCAAATTAATCTGCCTTTTTTCTGCACCTGAAAGTTAAACATAACTCTTTGTTTTGGTGTTGTGATTTTGTTTTCTGGTAATTATTTAACCAAAGAAAATGACTTATAGTGATCTCTCAGCTCTGGAGGAAATAGCTCTTTTAGCAGTTTCACAGTCTTACTAGTTTCTAAAAATAATTTCATTATTCAGGTTAGCTAATAACCTTTTACAGACTGAATTAAAAGTAGACTCTCACCAGTTGTTTCACATGTTTCCATTACTTTGTGTAAACAATGAGACATCAGGCTCTTCCTCACGGGAATTCCATGAATTACCATTCTGAGGGACTTTCCCTTCTAACCTGTTCTCCCCAGTGGGAAACACTTGAAACACTAAGAAAGGGAAGGATTGCACAGCAACCAGAGTCGTGTGTTTCTCCATCCAGTACAGACTCTTTCTAATTCCCTGTGTTGAGAGGAAATGGGTTTTCAGTCCCTGTGACACCAGTTTTACTCTCTGAGTTTGCTTTGGTAATTGCTGGCGCATCTGCCGCTGCGGCACCCGCAGCTCCCGCGTGCAGTTCAGGGTTCTGCCACAGCCGGTGCCACAGTGTCACCCCACCTGTCCCACAGCTTCCTTCCCTCAGACACAAAACTTCAGAAGCCTGGGAATGTTTTTGATCTTAGAAAAGATATAAAAATATAAATGGAATTCTTTTTTCTTTTTTGATGCCCAGATAAATATAAAAATTCAAGATTTATTCCGTGCGGGTAATCAATCTTCTATCTTTCTCTGCTTTTAAGATTTTGACAGGCTTGTTATTTTTTCTTTAGGTGTTTGCATTTTGTATAAACTATTTCAGCCAGCATAAACTTATATAATATTTTAAATCCTTCCTTTGTACTTGAAGATAATGGAATTCAAAAGTAAAGGAAAAAAGTTATCATTTGCTTTTCGGTAGGCTTTGCTTTATGTTGGCTGTCAAATTATCCAACAGGAATTGTTTAGACATAAACATAAGGTATTTCAGGGGAAATTGTTTGTGTCCTTTTTATCAGTTGTAATTTGCTGATTCTGCCCATGAAGGCTTTTATTTAGAGAAACAAAAGAACTTGGTAGTGCCTGCTTCTCAGTAATTGCTGTCCATGCAAGCATGGTCCCATGCTTGTGACTACTAGCTGGAGATCAAAGCCTCCTGGTTTTATTCTTACCAGGTACAAAAATCTTCATTTTTTAGACTGCTTGTATCTCATACAAAAGCATGAGTTGAGTAAAGCAGCTAATTAGTAAGAATGTAGTATCTAATTTGAAAACAAACCACATCTTTTGAAAGAGCTTGTGAAATGAGAGAGATTAAGGTTTCAGCATCTTGGTGCTTAAATTGTTGTTGAAAAACTATGTTAGAATATAAGGGCATAGGCTGCAAAGGAGATTATAGTCATTGTGTGTCCTTATTTTTTTATTCACAAGTATTGATGCTTGAGAGGAAAATAAAGTTTGTAGCACTCCCTTCACTGGCAATGTCCCTCCCTGCCCCCAGCATTCAGAGGTTTGGAGTATCACTGAAGAAGGAATAAAACACATAATAGAGCCTGCAGTGGATCTCTGAATGACCCTATTTATCAAGTACATAGAATTAAAAGTTGAACTAAAACAACATAGTGCATTCTGTGTAGAAGTTTGAATTTCACTGCTCATCCAAATCAGCCAGACTTGAATAATTCTGGTGAATACTTCACGTTGTGTCTTTCTGGATTACTTGATAAGAAAGGCCAAAAGACTGGAGCAAGGGTTTTATCTTACATGCCAAAAGAGTTTGTTTGTTTGACTGAGGGATCGTGGCAATAGAGTTATTATGTAGATGTACTACAAAAGCATCTTACCTGCTTCACCTGGAGCTGCAGTCCATTTGGGATTGTCAGCATGAAGAGACACACACTTGGTTGTCCTGTGGTGTTTGAAAAGATGCCTGAAACGCGGCAGTGCTGTTTCATCACTTGCAGTTTTAAACAGCAGGAAAAAGAAAACACGACAAAAGCATTTGGAAATAGCAATATTGTGAACGGTGGTACGAGGCAGATGCACTGTGACTGACAAACAGATAGCTGTTCTGTCTCGTAAAAACAGATGTGTGCAGCAAATGCCATCAGTATTCCGTGAGGATCTGTGTGCTTTGTTAAAAAATGCAGGAGATGACATGAAGCAATCAGCCTACTAAAGCTCAAGCTGTAATGCAGCAGAAATCAGCCAGCACCATGCACTGGGGATAGTCCTCCTGGGGATGGGGGCTGTGGGCTGCTCTGTAAAGGTGAGGGTTAGATTATTAGATTTTAATGAAAAATAGTATGAGTATTGTCTTTTTCCAGCATACACCTTTTATCAAAGGGCTTGCTTTTGTGTTGGGTGTTTCCCTTTCTTCTGTCCAAACTTCCAGTAGTTTCCAGTTAGTTCCCTACCTCCATCAGAGTCACTTTTTCTTGCTGTTCAGTTGCAGTTTTTATTAAAATTGTTTCTTTTAGTCCCCTGAAGCATTCATTTTTTTAAAACATGTTAAACACAACTAGTGTTTCGTCCTTAATCTTTTTGTGGGGAATGGAAGTTCAAAACAACACGATACATTCCCTTTGCCACCTGATTCAGAACTGAGTTAATGCTATGAGGCCACAATCATAGATTTGTTAAGATTGGAAAAGTCCTCCAAGATCCTCGAGTCCAGCCTTTGACAGGGACAACCAGGACTCCCCTTTCCACTAACAATCCTGTTTTCTGGATTTCTAGTCCTATAAGCCAGCCTTTACAATCTCTTCCCTAGATCTTAGTAGCTTTTAGAAGTAAGTTTGGACAGATCTGGAGGAACCTGTGTATTTTCAAATGAAAATATTGGCTGTTTGTATGGCAACTAATATAGCAAATTTATTTAGAAAAACAGAAATCAGTGGAAGTATTTTATAGGAGTTGTAATGCTAGTCAAAGTAATCTGTGTTTAATTTTCATGATGATCAATCTGTGCCTCATTTTAAGGCTTTAAAATCTCCTAAGTGAGCCTGGAGTCACAGAGCTGTTATTGTATGCCAGTGAATCTATCTGCTCCTCTTATTTTTGTCCCAAATGTTAACAAATATTTTTGTTTCATGAACTGAAAGGAAAAAAACCATATCTTCTGTTCCTGACAAGTTTAACACATTTGGTAATGACACATTACATTAGATTCATTCTAGATCTTAAAATTTAGAATCAGTAATTCACCTCCTTGTCAGTAGATCTGGGCCATTTCAGATTCTTTCAGAAAAATAATTAATTTCTTTGCTAATTTGTTGAAATACCTATATTTATTGCAAATAATGACACTGTTTCAATATAAAGTCATTTTAGGATTTTTAGGGAGGTTAAGGCATCTGCACATCTATGAAGCAAGAATTATGTCTACCAAAAAATTCGGAAGAAGGAATTTTGGATAGTGTACTTTTTGCTTATCTTGAAGAGTACTGTTGGGAAGCAGTGATCTCACAAATGAATTTGAAAGCAATAGTTAGGGTCATGGATGTTTTGAATCTCTTTTTAGGAGCATAAACAGAATCAACCTCGTTATTGTTTTGTATTGATCACCACACACACAAGACTTCTCTCGGTAGCAGTTGCCCCCCTGGCAAGAGTCTGCCTCTGCATTTAAATTGTACTCCCTCCTTTTTGTGACCTATAACCATTCAAAGAGATAACATTCCCCCTTACCTCAGTTACATCCTTCCTTAATTTTTAGAACCTAACACATCTTGCTCTCTCCTGAGATCCCATTTACAAACAACTGCTGTGCTAAATACAATAAAGCTAAAGGCAATTCAGGTTTTCCCTTTCCATCACACTAATGCTCCTAAAAAGTCTGAGATGTGAAAGATCCAAAAGGATGCTGCAGTTCTGTGTGTGTTTGTCCATTGTTCAGCGTCCCTGCTGGAATTGCCAAAGTGGCTGGGGCACCAGGGCAGCTCCTGAAACTGGAAAGTAAGAACATTTATTCCTGTGACGTGTGAACCTATTCAGTTATTCTTAAAACAAGTTTAGATATAGACAATATACTGCCCAGGGTAGAGATGAAATCGTTTTTCTCAGCTTTAGGACTTCAAAAGTTATTGTATCACTGCCCCAAATTTGGGGGTGGGAGACCTCGAGGTCTGTGTTTTGATTTGTTCCCCACCCCACTTTACTGGTTCGTATTATCCCCTGATTTTACTTGAATGTTTGCATCCTCACACCTTATGGGCCAAAGAATCTAAAAATATTTAAATAATATCTCTTATTGATTTTAGTGTTACCAAAATACTTTATTGTATCACAGGGTTTATCTGGAAAAACATAAATGTGTAATCATGCAGATGCCTGAGTTTTTTTCTCCAAGTCTGGCTGGAATTCAGATGACTAAAGAATTGTGCAGATAAAACCTGGCAATTTGGTTTTGTACACTTCTTAAAAGCTGAGAAACAGCCAAATGACACATCTAATTCTGGATTGCTACCTTGTTTTAACTTGAATATCCTTTTTCAAGTTAGTTTGCTCTGTAAAAAATAATTGATTTTGGGAATGATGTTAACCACAGGAACAAAACCACTCATGTCAATGTAGATGCTAAAAAATATTTTCAGTTTAGGACAAGTAAATCAGCTACTTGAGATGCACTATTTTTAAGGCACATACTTAAATTCTTGTTTTGTGCTTTGAGACTGCAAAATGAGAGGTGCTTTAATTGCAGAAGTATTATGAGGTGGGTAGAGGATTTTTTAGGAGCTGTGACAGAAGAATGGCAGGCAGTAGGTGAAGTCTTTTCCAAGTGATGGACACAGTCCAGAGTTATTGTTCCTTGGGACAGGTGATGCTCATTTTCATACCAAGCATTTATCAGAGGCAGTTTCCTTGCCCAGATGTGAAAAGAGCCCTGTCCTGACAGTCAGTGTGGCGTGGTAACCCAGCCCAGCAATCCAGTTAGGAGCAGTGCTGCAGTTCAGCACAGGAACAGCTGTGACAAGTGGCTTACATGCTGAATGCACTGCTCTGTGAGTGGCTGCAAACCAGACAGCTGGGTTACAGTGGTGATCTCTATTAGGTTCACAGATCCTATTTCCTTAAAGTGCTCATATGCTTGTTTGTCTGTTTTGGTGCTGGCTACCAGCTTTTTACTGGATTAAACAATGTGACATGACTACCTTTGAAATTGTGGGCGATTTGGAAGGAATTTGGGCCCTTTGTAGCACAGTTTTTATTCCAAGAAGAAAGGCTTGATATTTTATATGTGTTCTGAACTGAATTTAATTCCCTGGAAATGGATTTCAGCTTGCTGCTGTGAGCTCTGTCTGGTTTACTTTTATCTCCCAATTTCTAGGAAGGCAGTTAGACACTGCAGTCATAAGGGCCATAAATATGGTATGTTAAGAGAGGGAGAGCTGACACAGAATGCATCTCCAGTGCCATAGCTTGAGGCTCTGTGCAAAAACAAGCTCGATATTTTACAGAAGATGGTCTTTGTATGTACCAAAAGTGTGGTTCTGCAGCCTTCACCACTGCTGGTTGAGGCTTGTTAATGGCTAGGCTTTGATCTCGGCACCTAACAAGTGGGCTTGGCAATAACCATTAACTTTATCAGTGGTTTTACTGAAAAAAGAACTAATTTCAGTGCTGGAAAGTTTCTCGGCTGTGGTTTTTCACAGGAGTTTTGTCCAGCTCTCTCTGGAGAAGAGGTGCAGAGAGGGTGTGACAGGAGGCACAGCCCAGCCTGCCAAGAGCCCACTGCAGCACAGAAACACCAAATTAACCCGAGGAGTGTCAGCAATCCATCCCTTTCCAGTGAGGCATTTGAGCACGTGTTCATGGTTAATGATTGTATCCAGATGAAAGCAGTAAGATGATCTGTGATTAAAGTTAAACTCATGTTTGCACGCTTTCTTGAAGAGGAATAAAATTAACAAATGCTTTAGTGCTATGGGTCACCTCACAGTACTGTATTTTCCAGAATTAGCTATCAGAGTCTCAAAAAAAAAGTTTAACATCAATTTCAAAATGTTGTATGTGTGTGAGGTTCGCATACATTATTCTCAATTCTCTTACCTAGTTGTTTTGGTCTGGGTTTTGATAAGAGTATTTGTACTCTGCCTGTAGGAACCCAAAGTGGTGATGAGGTGAAATTTGGCTTGTTGACATCCAGATCCTAGACTCAGAACCCAACTCTGTAAGAGTGTAACTAACTAAAATATTTCCCACCAACTTGTTTTTCCCAGTAAGAAATGTCTGAAAATATGATTGGTGCTTCCTTTTGGTTGGAAGAAAGCACACACTTTTTTTTTTTAATAGGAAAGAGGGAAGAATTCTGGAAAGGTACTGCTTAAAATCACTTTGAGCTTTGAGTTATAATCTTTTTTATGTTTAGAAAACAAGGAATTAATTGATGTCTTATATGAAATTTTCAACATATTTCATTAAATAATTCAGCATTTTTTCTTCACATGACAGGATTATTATTATTAGCTTATTAAGAATAATTTATTTGCTTCTTTGAAGATTTAAATGAAATATGGTCAATCTTACACCTGATCTTCAAAAATGTATCCATTTGCTTTATTGAAATATACTACCTCTTTTGTAATATCTATTACATGGAGCATTTTTTGTCCATGTATAGTGAGGAAAGAAATAGAATTAGAACTATAATTTTTGTTTGTTTTTATTCTTGACATCTAGTTTAATCTGTAAAACACAGGTTATAAACTATGGGGATTAATGAGAGACCTAAACCCAAACTAGGAATTTCTGGAATCCATGTGTGAATTTTCTTCAAAGCCTGGATCTTAACGTCAACCCCACAAGGTTATGATAATCTTGAGTTTTGCATTTTTACTTCTCTTCCTTTATGAACAACTGTTTATGAACTGTTCTGCTCTCAATCCTAAAACAAAACTCTCTTTTTTGACTCTAAATGCAGAACAGATCCCCAAAGAGGTTTTTGCTGAGATATTTTGCTGAGAACAAGGGACTAGGGCTCCCTGACTGAGCATTGGGAATTCCCACTGGCCAAGCACCAACAGTAGAGTCTGTTGTATTTCACCAGCTTGAAATCCTTCCCCAGGTCTGGCTTCCTTCAGAGGTCATTCTCTGGCTTCTGCCTAGTCAGGGGAGAAGGTGGAAGTCAGGGAAGCAGAACCTGCAAATTTTGAATGCATCTGATCATCTTTATAAGAATTCCAAAAAAATCAGGGGACAAAACAATATTTCAGTATTTTTAACTCCTTGTGCTGGAGTATGGATAGGCAAAAATCCATAATGGCTTTGTGGGCTCTTTCACAGGATCCCAGCTGCCTCTGCTGCCTTGGTGTGCTGTAGAAAACAGGCTGCATTAAACAGGTTTAATGGAAAATGTGTTTTCATTGTGCATCAGTTTAGGATATTAATTCTTACTAAATCACATTGTGTTTTCTGGTTGCATTTACTAAATGCCACTTCCATGTTGTAACAGTATTATGGACTTTTATCTAATGTTACGGACTTTTTTCCTAGGTAAAACTGCTTACATATTATTTGAGATATTTATTTGGAGACAGATGATGGGAAAACAATATTAGATAAAACTCAATTATGTTGCCAAGCTGTAGATTCTAAGTTTTTATAAGTTGAGACAGTAGAAAGCAATTTAAAAGCAAAATTCATGCTTTTTACAGGGTTCAGTTTCCATTGTGTTTTCGCTCTCAAAATTAGGTTTCATATTCCAACACTTAAAAATTTATTCATATTCTCTCTCAAATATACTTACTTTTTAGGTTTCTTGTTTATTTTTGTGCAGATTCTTGTGTCCTGTTCCTTTGTGGGGCAGTGTAAATGTGGTGTCCTCTTGGGGTCGTTACAGGTACAGCTTTCAGTTCAGTGTTTCTTGTTCAAAACCAGGAGCCATTGGGCTCATTTGTCCTGCTGTATCTTGGAGGCACACAACCCTTCAGCCCATTTCAGAGGGGAGAATTAAGGCATGCTGAGGTTTGGGATTGATAGCTCAGCTCCTCCAGGGCAGAGGGTGCAGAAGTTACTGGAAACAGGTATTTACCTAAAAGAGGGAACTGTGAGTCCTGGGACACTTAGGAGTTCATGCAGCTCCTGGAACCAGCTGCACTGCTCACCCACAGGTTTGTTTGCACTCCTGGCCCCCGGAGACCTGGATGCTGCTGTCCTACCCCAGGAGCGTCTGTGTGTCTGTCTGACCTGGGCACAGGCTGCTCCACAGAATTGAAGCTGCTCCACCACTGTACAAAGTTGATCTCGGTGTGATCGAGTGGGAAATCAATTAACCTGGCAGATTACAGAACAGGGATCTGTGATGTGGGGTTCTTGTCACCCTGGTTAGTCACAGGATTCACTCTGTGATGTCTTTCCTGTCTGTACAGAAGTGTTACTGAGACATTCAGCAGAAGAGGGGTTGGTGTGGAATTACTCTGTGAGTGCTCAGAGTGATTTTGAGCGAGCGGGTGGAGCCTGTGCTGGATCAGCATTTCTATCCTGTATGAGTGTATTGATTTTGATCCAGCACTGTCAAATTTAAAGCCAGATTTACTGTACTGTCAGGCCACAAACTTCAAAATCTATCTTTAATTGAAGTGTAATGTGATATATGAAGAAAAATGTCATGAATTAACATTGTCTTACATTTCACCTATGAATGCGAAAATGCTGAAATAGAGGCTCCTCGGGCTTGGACTTCATTTATTTGCATCCATTTTAGTGCAATCTCCCTCATATCCACTACAGGAAAGCCCTGCCAGGATTCCCTCTATGATTTGTTTAAAACTGTAAAACCTGCTGCAGAAGCATGTAACCTGTAAAGCCAAACACCACTATTTAATTTAAGGAAGGCTTTCCTTAAATCAAATTAAATTAAATCGAGTTAGAGAAGAGGAAGATGGGGCTGAGAAAGAGCAAGGGCTGGAAGATAACCTTGAGAAACAGATTTTGATATCAGGAAGATTGCATGACAGAAACAAAGAGAAGTGATGAAGAAGAAAATCTCATTCTTGCAGCCCCATCTTGTCTTTCTTTTTTCTGTCTGCCTGTTTCGTGATTAACATAAATTAAAAGATAGTATTTCTGGGGAAATAAAAAAAGCCCCTGTTGTGTCCTGTATGTTCCCATTCCTACTTTTGTTTTCTATTTTACTATTAATCTTCTAATGCTATAATTGGTAGGAATCTAATTACATTGTATGAAGCTGTGTCTTTTTGAAGGAGTCATTTACATTTAGACTCTTTTGGAGTGTATGTGTTTTGTCTTCGATGTCCTTGATTAGTAATTGCCGCTCTTGTTATCAAATGTTGTATTTAAAAGCAAAGCAGTTTTATATTTCTCTGCTTACACTTTCTTGGCAAGTCTTCTGTGTGGTAAAACATTCCACAGCTTGTCCTATTAAGGTAACCTAAAGTGTTTTTTTGAATATTCTCCTTTTTTAGCTGTGTAACTTTCATGTACCCATGGGTATTCCACATGGATATTGCAAGAGTGCAGTTCTTATTCCTCTTTCTAACTGGGGGACAGAGTGGTCTCTGGAAGCACAAAAGCTTTGAAAACTTTACCTTGCTTGTTATAACTGCTGAGTTTATTTGCTTAACACATCCTAAACCTCCCTGCATCTTTCTGCTTTAGCTCCTTCTTTTAAACTCCCATTTCATTACAAAAATACTTACCTGCATAAGCCTTTATTCCCCAATTATATTTCTGTTTCTGCAGATTATGTTTCTGTGGCTGTCACAGCTCAGTGTTTCCAAATTGTAGATATAGTTAGTATATGAAGCAAATGTGCTTTACAACTATTATTTTGTTAAATAGTTCATATTTTTATAAAGAAACACATAACTTGTTTAATATTCTCACCTTCTGACATGAATGGGTTTCTGTCATGTGTTCTGAAAAAGTGTGGAAAAAAATGGTATTGATAACATCGGTCATTTCAGTGCTCACCTGACATTTCCCTGCTTTTTATCAGGAGTCCGTGTAAACACCAAATGCTGAAGGCAAAGCTACAATTGCTGATTCTGTCAGGGATGACAAAAAAAATCCTGCCAGAACTTTTGCAAAACAGCAATTTCACAATTTGATTCCTTGGAGAAAGCCCCACCCATTTAATACATTGCTGCATTTTCAGCAGGACTTTGTGCTTCCAGATTATTTTAGATTTAATTGCCCTGAAAGCATTAATTTACTGAGCTAACATGGGAAGTACAGACCAAAGAGCTATTTAGCTTACAAATGATAACATCTGGTTTGAATGCAGGAATGCTTAATGGGTTTAAAATCTATAAAGACTAAATGTCCTACAGATTTTGTAACCAGTCATGTTATTAATGTTTAGTTGTGCTACTCGAAACATTAACTGTTACATATATGATAAACATGAGTCAGCCAAATAATGAATGAAATCAGCCCAGTTGAAAACTGCTGTGCCAGACTTTATCAACTGTTATTAAAAGACCAAATATTAGAATACTTCTGAAGAATAAATTCATTCCAGTACTTGTATAAATATAGAAATCTGGAAATATGAAAATTAATTGGGAACTTTTATTAATTTTTGAAGATTGAATAATGGCTACAGCCAAGGTTTTTATGTGCATTTCTAAAGTTTAATTTTCTAGAGCTCTGATAGAACTCAGTTTAACATGAGTACATAAATAATCCCAACTGGTGATAACAATTTGATTATATGTTGATATCTTTGCTCATTGTTTTCTGTACTTCCTTCTCCCATCCCTGTTGAGCACTTTTAGGGTATGACATATTTGCTTATCTTTGATCATTGTAACATTTTTGATGGGCAGCACACAAATAGTCATTAATTGTTGGATTTTTTTATCATTGAGGTAAAGAGCAGTAGAATAAACTTTAAATCCTTTACTCCAGCAAACTCATGGGCAGAATTTCATGTTAGAAACTTACAACCTTACAGAGCCTAGCAGACTATTTACGAGGGCAGGATCTTAGAGTCCTCATACCTTTATTTTTTATACTTTTTTTTTTCTGTCCTATGAAGAGTGATCTGGTGATTTTTAAGGAGAAAGGAAGCAAATTCTCATGCAGACTGTTCCAAGGATGTCCCTTTCTGGAACTTTAAAAAGGGTTTAAAACTTCCTATTTTTGAAGGGATTGAAGGTTGTAAGATTATTAAAGTCCCCAGATATTGTACTGTGTAAAGGACATGATATGCAGTGAGAAAACAAAAACAAACTAGTCCTAAACATACTTGAAGATAGAATGGTTTCTGAGACCAGACAGGTCAGAGCAGTAACTTGAAGGCTCAGGAGTGGTTTTCCCTCTCATTTGAAAATCTCCCAAAACATTATTGTACATTTACAGCTTTGGTATTCTGGAAACTTGGAAAACAATCATATTGGCTGTTAAAACCATCAGTAATTTTTTATAGAATATCCTGAGTCTTAAGAGAAGTTTAAATCTATTTTCTATAAAGAAATATTGGTATAAATTTAAGTCCTCCCAATATTTAGAAAAATAACATGATCTTTTGAATTTCATGTTAGACTGCAGTAAAAATCTTTTAATCCTGCTTGTTTCTGATGAGCAAGAATATCTTAACTATTTAATTTAAATTTTTGGCTATAAATATGGAGGCAAGGAATATGGTAAATTCGTTAACTGATTAATTAGAAAGAGAAAATCAAATGCTGCCTACAGATACATATATTCCCTTTGAAACTTGTCTCCAGCTTCATGGATGTGGTGGACTCATATGATTTAAAATGAAAGCTTATATTCAAATTGTTCATTTATATGAAAACATTTAGGTATTTGTAAAATTGTTTGCTAAATAATCCACTATTGGGTCTGAACGCGTTACTTTTAATTTTTACAGTTTTACAGTTTTTTAGTTTATTGGATTCAGTTGCTGTGAGTCCCGTGAGGCTGTGGGTCTGTCCCTGGGAGTGCAGTACGTGGTGAGTGCTCAGAGCCGCTTTGTTCTCCCGGCACAGTGCGGATGTTGCTGGGTGAGGATAACCTGCCCTGCAGTCCCCCCAGAGCACACTCCCAGCGCTCCTCACAGGTAATTAATTAATCCCTGCAGGCAGCACACGGGCTCTTGCTGCTGCTGCTGCTTTCCTGTACTTTTCTTCTGAGCAGGTCTTTTCTTCAGGGAGTTGTTACCACATTCAAAATGTGCTGAAAACGTGAGCAGTCAGTGACACTTATAAAAGCTTTTTTTATAGGTTCTTCTCCAGGATGTCTAATGAGATGAACATTTTAATAATAATAATATCCATTTCATTTTTTTTTGGTGCAAGAAGGCTGAGCATGGAGCACCTTTTCCTCGCTGACACAGATTTCCTGCCTGCCTGGGTGTGTAAGAACACACTAAGCCTCTGGGAAGGAAGGCTTTGATGTGTTTTAGCTAAGTATCATTAATAAAACAATATAGGCAGATACATTATATTTCAGTCCCGTTTGCTCTCTGACTGTTGGGTGTAACCTTGAAGGGTAAATCACCTATTCCAAATTAAGATCCCAGTCTTGGTGCTCAAAGTGGTTTCTCCTGTAACCTAACCCTGCAGCCCAGGTGTGCTGGGGGTGTTTAAATGTGTGAACGTTTGGAGAGGCTCTGACACAGCCCAGCTGAAGCTGTTAATGATTTTAATTAACTTTGTTCCCTGGCCCTGGGGGCAGCCTGGGGGCGGTGCTGGGACATTGAGAACACCTGAGGGCAGGGCAGGTGATGGGGAGTTGCTGCCTCTCCTCTGAAGGAGAAGCAGGGAGTTTTGGCTTCTCTTCATTAAAAGTTAAAAGTTGGATGACTACTGGTGAGTCCAAGTCCTGACCCTAGGGAGAGGCTGAGGGTGGGCAGTGTGATCTGGGTACTTTCACCTCAGAGAGATGAAGTTGGAGTTTAAAGGTGCCTGTGAGGTTACTGATGGTGCTGGAGCTGCCGTGGCAGCCCTGGCTCTGTTGCAATTTGAGTGGGAAAGAGGAGCAGCGTGTGGATCATGTTGTAAGTAAGTGCTATTTGTGGTTTTGGGATTTATTCTTTTCTTGTATCCGTGCTCATGCAGTGACCCACAGACTATGTTCTATGCTGCTTTTTTTGTCCTTCAGTTTTCTTTCCTTGTGGATCTTTTATGCTGAAATGAGGTCTGAATAAATTGTTGTAATGGGAATATATGTTGATTCATTTTGGTGGATGTGAATATGGTCCTGAGCTGGGAGGGGTTACAGTGCATGAGAGATAACAGCAAGAAAATCAAGTACTTGGTGCAAGCCACCAAATCCAGAGCTGTAGATTGTTCCAGAAGCAATTAGTATTCCCTGGCAGTAGCAGTGAGGAGAAATGTCGGTGTGGGAATGTGTGTGTGGTGCCTGGGCAGAGGAAGCTGCTGCCTCTGGCTTTGCTGCCAAGGTTTCAGGTGTAGCAAAGACTGATGGCTGTGTTCTGCCTTCTTACCAGTCCCTATGCTCTGGCTTTATGTGCCAGGAGCAGAGAAGCTGTAAAAATGCCAAACATGACTGAGGGGATATTGCAGAGCTACTGCAGGCTTGCTTTTGATAGCAGGCTAGGAAAATAGGAGTGTGTCCTGCTGGGTGGTGGTCCACAGGGCTCGTTGTGACTTGTGTAATATCAGCTAAATGCAGCTCATGAGATCACTGAGGCTGAATTATTCTTACAATGATGGGTAAATATTGGTGTTCGTAAAATATAGAAACTTGTGGGTGTTGGTATTTATAAAACTTAGTAAACTGCTAGGAAAATATTTTAATCTCTTTATTGTGTTGGATTCTTCATAAATATTAAAATATTACCATGATACTCCTTTTCAAAGTATTTAAAACAGAGAAGAAATTTTCTGTACATCCCTGTGTGGTGTTGGTAAAGCTGTGCAGCTCCTTTAGCTTCCATGAACCAGAGTCTCCCCTCTCCAGGACTTTCCTGTGGCTTCTGCCCAGCGTGCTTCAGTTTAGGTGTGATCAGTGACCGTGCAGGTGTGTGACACTGCTGCCACACCTGACCAGCGTTTGTGCCACCCTCTGTGGCTGTGGGTAAAGCTGTTCCCTTCCTGCTTCAGCACAGCTGTGTAACGTGTTTGTACTGTAGCTTTACAGAATTCCCAGCAGGAGAAAACTCTTGAATGTGGATCAGGGGTCCACTTTTGTGCATGGACACTTGGAAGTTGGGGAAAGGTAAATGGAACAGTATGGACCAAGCTTGCAAACTAAGGGCTGGCTTTTAAGCTAATATGCACCCCTCAGCTAAGGTACTTGGAATGGAGTGATCCTGGGAAATAGATGTGTTTTATTTTTGAGCTGCAGCCTATTCTCTGCAGATTTTTCTGAATTTGAAGAATGTCCATTTCCACACAAAACAGATAAAATCATATCTTCAGTGGAACTGAATGCTAAAGAAAAGCTATCCTTTGTTCAAACAAAGTAAGGTTCCAATGTTTTTTGTGTTCAGAGAGAAAAGAGAATGTTTTTACATTTTCCTATAAGAAGTTCGTGCCCTTCTATTTTTCTTCTCAAGGTGGCTTCTTCAGATGTGAAAATTTTTCAGGTGTGCATTTAATCCTGAGCAGAACAAATTGCCTGTGCTTGTAGAGAAAAATAGGAGGCTCAGCAAGTTATTTGGTCATATTCATTTTTCTTTATCATCAGAATGTGATTTAAAATTTATTTTGCTTAACTCTGGAATTAAAATCATGAAAAATGTTTGAAGTACAAATTTCACTCTATGTGATTCAAGATTTCCTTTGAATAGTCTACCATAAAAAATATGTGTGCTTTGAGGGATGAAGCAGAAAGATTGATCAATAGTTTTATAAATATTCTTTTTTAGTTATTTTTGAAAACATGTTTACATTAAAGCCTCTAATGAGAAGCTGAAAATATATCTGATACAGTGCTGTATTAATATTCTCACTTTGTGAAAGAAGGTTTGACAAACTGAATTTCTCTGTCCTCCCTTTTTTCTTTCCTGCTCTGTTCAGCCCTCTTTATTCCTCTGTGATAGCTGAGAAGTGAGGGGAAATGAGTAACGGGAGAGGCTTTAGAGGCTCAAACTAGCAAACTAAGAGCTGGTTTTGATGTAAGTTACAAGTTCAGCAAGGGTGGTTAAAGCAGAGTAATCCTGGGAAACTCTCAGAGAAAAACATTTCAGAATTGCAGTTCCTTCTGTGCTTGTTTGTTTGAGGTTGGCTAGATTAAAATACTGTTGGGAATAAATTATGGAGCCTCTCCCACCAGCAAAAGCCTTTGTAAGATCTGCTTTTATTATCCACAGTGGGAGAAACCGACTGGTGTTTGTCTCCTTTTCCTAGGATTCAGAGGTTACATAGGAAATTCAGTTGTTTAATGATTTATCCTTCTCCACCCTCCCTTATTTGAACTGCTGGTTTGAACACTGGCTGTGTTCAGGGAGATTTTTGGGGATCAAGCAAGGACAGAGAGCATCAATAAAAAACACAGGTTTCATCCAGAGTTTGGAGTTTTTCAAACAGTAAAGCTTATGAAACTCAAACACAGATAAAACTTAATCTTCCCTGTGTTTATGAGTATTTAAAATTGGTTAACTCCACAGCATATACTTAAGTAGTATGAAAATATAAAATCCCTCCTAGAGAGCAAACATAACATCCTAATGAATGTCTAATATCCTGGGTAGTGTTCAGCATATCACCATAATTATTAAACAGACAGAAATGGATGCCTTAAGAACCCACCGTGTGTGCCCCATGCTTCACCAGATCTCACAGGCCTGTCTTGTAAGTGCTAATTAAAATGATACTGCAATAAAGAGAAACAGAGCAATAAAGAGAGGTGATTCAGTGCTAGCAAGTCCCTGTTAGTGTTACTTGTTTATGATGGAGAGATTTTATCATGATCTAAGGCAGTGTCTGTGCTATCCAGCAGGGCCTGGAGGAGCTGTGCAGGTCTTTGGGCACCAGGAGGAGCAGCCCCCTTGACACTCACATGTGCTTGTCCTGAAAAGGGTGTGATTTACCCTCAGTCCAGAGATGTTTTCTGACCCAGCTGGTGCAGGTCAGTGCTGACAGAGATTGAAATCTGAGGTGCTGCCTGCATGAAATGAATGGTGCTCTCCAGCCCTCAGCCTGTGCTAGGGGGTGGTTCAGATCAGCGTGTCTTGGACATGGTTTTCTCTGGTAAGCAGGGAATGAGTGAGATGCTTATGTGTTAGCCTAGGCACAAGTGAAAAACCTCATCCAACTTTCCTGCCTTAATTAAAGAAAAAAACAAACCTGCACTGGTAAATGTAACTGAAAAGAAGAATCACTTTTGTGGAGCTGTCAATGCCAAATAAATAGAACAGATCAGGTTCTTTGTTTAAAATCAAATTTTCACCAAATTAGTTTGGAAGTTGGCCCATGCTGCTGAAGCTTATATACATACTCTCTGTACCTTCATCTAGAGTTCAGCTGGTATTGCCATGTCTTTCTGAGCTTTGTAGATGTGCCTATGACTTCCTCATTAAAATAATCCTTCCTCTGTTTATTTATAGGCATAAAAGTACCCCAGAGTTCTTATGAGAATATGTAATATATGTGGATATAAGTGGCCTGTTACAAGGGACTGTAGAAGATGGAAGAGTGTTTTATGCCTGATCCTAACGTAGGAAGGCATACAGAGCTGGATGAAATAAGGGGATGGTCTCTACATTTTCACATTTTCTATATACACAGTTAAGATTATGACAATAACAGAACTTACGAAAGTTAATATTCCCAGTTCAAAGCACTTTTCTTCAATAACAGTCGTGTTTTGCTAATAAACATGTGGACTGGCTGTTCCATTAGTTACCAGGGTGCATACCTAGGAAAACCTATGGAAACATCAGTAAGGTAGAAGAATTTTCCCAATTTTGCTCACCACTAGCTGGGTGATGTTAAGTGATCACACAAAATAGGTTAAATATCAGCCACAGTGATAGTAAATTTAAATGTCTGCCATCAACAGGGATTCTGTGCCGCAAATAGTGATGCTAAAAATATGGTCACAAAAACATCAAAATGCAAGAAAATGCATCTCGAATCAAGGAAATAATCAAGCAGTGGCACCAAATGCGTGCTTTGGGATTTGGTTTGATTTTAGTTCTGCCTTTCTACTTCTGAAATGAAAGTTCTTGTGCAATCTCTCCAATAATTCCAGCTGTTCAGTTATTTCTGCTACTGACAATTTTTTTCCCCAGGTATTATTCCCATTAACAAATCTGTCCCAAGAGAACAGGTAAGGTACTGGCTCATGGAAGTATACCAGTCATTTTCAGGGGATAAGGGCCAGCTAAGACAAATAAGAATTTTTATTTGGTATATTCAGAAATTACCTTAGTAAATACGCTGGATCTTCTTGTAGTACCCACTGTCATTGATTTAATAAACCAAAGACCAATCTCTTTTCCAGTAGTAAGTGAGGAGGTAACATTTCTGCTTGTAGATTCTTTGTCTGTGAGCAGTAATGATTGTATATTTAACAAGATGGTGGGTTTTGTTTTTCTTTTAAACGGTTTAGTGGTTTAATGTATAGCTTTTCTTTACATTGCTACATCTTACTTCTTAACTGAAAAACTGTGCTTTTAAGAAATATGGATGCCTGGATCCTTGATTTAGTTTCATAGCTCTGTCCTCATTTCAAATATCACAGCTATTTATTACCTTCCATATTTTTCCACAAATACTCATTTTTAAAGACCAGTTCTATATTTAAAACATTTATATAAAAATACAGCAGTGTTTTACATGTAAACAGGACAAACAAATTGTTAGTAAATGCAAGTGAAACCTGGAATGTTGGATTCTTCAGCTGTGAAATGGGTTTGCATGCCAAGGTTTTGGTAGTGGGTGGACATTAGAGGTGGCATTCCTCTTCATTATCAGGGGAGAAGGTAGAGGATCAGAAATGAAGTCAAGCCTGGGAAGAAGAGGGATGGGGTAAAGGTGCATTTCAGTTTTGGTTTTAATCCTCATTATCCTACTCTGACTTCATTGGTTACAAATTAAACCCACCCAAGCTGCCAGTACTAGTTAACAAAAGCACAGCACTGCAGTCTTGGTTCTTGACAAACCTGACAGTTGTCTTTTCCAAGATTGTATCATTCAGTGTGCACAGAAAGGGAACACCTTACTCATTTTTAGCCACAAATTTTTAATAGCTTTTTAGCTAACTGGGGGAGAGAGGGGGAGAAGGCAAGTTAATGAAGTGAGGTTGTGAATGAAGTGTGGCAGGACTTTGTGGTATAAATTCTGCCTGCCTTGTACTATAGAGGGTGGACTGAAATCAAACACAAAAGGATTGAGTATCTCTGGGCAATGTCTCATTTGTAGTTTGCTCTCCATAGGAGACTTCAGGAGCCAAGGAAGCTGGGAGCGTTATTTACAGTGTGGAGTGGAAGTGCTGGTATTTTTAGGCAAAATGCCAATAAAGTATTTTTCCACCTAAAATGTATGACTTATGTAGCAAACTGCTGCTACAGCTGCTCCCATGCTTTATCTGTTGCCCATTTTTACACATCCTTTTGTGGGGCGGGGGTTCTGCAAAATAAATGAACTACTGACAATCAAAACTTTATTGAGACGTGCTTAAACTTTTAGGCTGCCATGCAGAGAAAGTAGCCAGTATAAATTCTCTCTAGTTACTTGCTTTTTCTTTGCTCTACTGCTTCCAGTACTGTGTTCTCTGCTGTGGAGGATGGCATTCACCTCTTTCCAGAATAATGGCTGAGTAGGTGTAGAATGTGCAGCAGCGGCAGATTCAAAGAGCATTTTCTGTAAAGCAGTGTAATAAAATATTTACAAGATTTGATGTAAGGAGCTGGGCAATTATGTGTGAATTGTACTGTCTTCAGTTGGTTAAAATAGGCAGCCTTGCATTTACAGAGTCTCCTTCAGCACAGTTTGCAAACCATGTTTTATAGAGCAAGAATATTGTTCCTTTCTCTGTGAGGTTTCATTCCATCACATCACAATGAAACACAGAAATATTTACAGTTGAACTTTGGAAAGAAGGAGGTTAAGAATTCTATTAAGACATATAAATGAGCTCATATTAGGATGTGTGCATTTTGAACCTGCCAGAGATGCAAACCCAAGCTTTTTGTATTGCAAGGTTTGGGCAATTTTGTGTTATTCAGGTATCTTTCACCTTTCTTTCAATGTTTTTGATGTGAAACTGCAGGAACTCTCACCTTCCCTGCTTAGCTGACCATCTTCTGGAGAGCCTGTTATTTAAAGCCTTTTTTCCAGCTTCAGTGCTTGTATTATAAATGTGTGCAAGTACCAGCAAGTGCAGTGTTTACTGTCCAATGAACTGGCCAGTTTTCTGAGGTTGGGATAAAGGTTTCTATTCACAGATGCGACAAACCTGTTTCTAGTCTAGCAAATTACTCCATTTATTAGGGAAAGGGGTGCAAAACTGGACCAAGAGGTGATAATCTACTTCTTGTTTTGTATGGGAAAAGGAGAGAGAAGTTGGTTCCACCCTGTATGTCCTGAGAGAGTGGTCTAACAGTGAAAAAAACAATTAACTAGTTCTGCTACAAATTTATTTTTGGCTATGCAATAATACTACATCCATTCATTTAGAAGTATTTTTCTGAACCAAGGGAAGGAAGGACCATAAATGTTACAACTGAGACTGCTGGTTCTGATATGAAGTTCTATTGTAAAATTGTCCAAATACTTTAATATCCAAACTGCCCAGTTCCAAAAGAAAATGGATTCATCTTTCATCAGTCTTTGTCTGTATTGCTTAAAAGCAAGACTAAAGTCTAACAGTGTAATCTTCTCAATGCAGACAGTAAAATGCTTTGATCTTCCTGTTAGCCACTTGGCATTGTTTCCTGAAGTTACAGTCAGCTGTCTTGTTTGAAGAAATTATTGGAGCCACTGAATTGCTTTGTGCAGAGGAATTTTACCCAAATGACTAGTCTGTATTCTCTCTCTGACAGTTTTGGATTGTATGGAAGGGATGCATATGCAAGTGTGTTTATTAAGAATATCGTGTCTAGCCTTATTTATAAATGAAAAAGGAAAAGGCCTATCTACAGCTCCTATCAATCCACTAACCTGAGATATGCGGTCCTATTTTTCACTGTTCTAGAATCATCAATTACTGTGCAATTAGTATTAATGTTAACTTGAGTTTGACCCCTTTGACTGTCAGACTTACCTCTGCATAGTGATTCCTTTCTCCTCTGTGGCCTCACTCAATGGGAGTGAAGCTGTGAAGCTCTAATCTGTGGGAATGTGTGTTAGGGAAGCACTGGCCTTAATTTATGCTCTTCAAATGCTTATTTGTAGTGCAGTCTGATTAGCTCAAAACTTGAGTGTCTTTGATTTGCAATGTATGCACTTACAATTAAAAAGTGGGGAAGCAAGGGCTGATGACAGACTGCTGTTGCATAGTCATTTACCTGGAAAAAAGAAGGTAAATTTGTCTGTGAAACCATAGAAATTGGATCTGCTGATATATCCTACTGGCCAATTTGAAATCCCCAGTATGCTTGAAAGAGTTGGTGAATGCTCCAAAAATAATGAGAAGTGTTTATAGAAATTTACTCCAGCTTTGATCCATGCTCTGGAAGAACTGTGCACACCTTCAAGAAAATGTATTCGTTTCTTTTGAAGTCTCATTGATTTTTAAATGAGAACCTGGAAAGTGGTGGAGAAGCAAAACTTACTCTTCATAAAAGCAGCGTTACTAACTTTAGACAATGAGGAGGTACAGGCTGAAGGGAATTTGAATTTTACTGCCTGTGGTTTTTTTTTTGTCTCACTCAATCTCATGTCTGTAGCGTATGCAAAGCATTAGCAGTGATAAGCAGGTTTGTAAACCCCAGAGAGGGGCCAGAAATTGTAAGTGTAATGACAAGATTTGCAGAATAGTGAAGTGATTTATGGACCCTGCTGATTTCCAAGGCCTTTTGTAGTAAAGCAGAAAATAGGCAATAGCCTTTAGGCATCATTAACTTTGACTTGTTTCCATATATACTGCAAACAGATAAACTGATTTTTTTTTTTTTCATTTTACAGTAGGAGCCCTGGCACATCTATTTCTCCCTAAACTCAATAGAAATGTGAATATAATTAAAATAACTGTTTAAAAAGTTACTGTACTGCAATGGAGAATTCACTATGTGCTGTGAATTGCTGAGTCTAATGGAATCCCTTCAATATTTTATTTTGTTTTAAAATAATTACAGCGTTTCTATGTACAAACAATGTTTAAAAAGCCATCCAAATCTGGTTTATCCCTCTGTAGGTTAATAGTTTAGCTGTTGATACAAAGCATCCATGAAAATCAAGGTTGTTTATCATGTTGGTATAGGCTAAATATTCCTCTTAAACGCTGTCTTAAGAAGTATATGTGAAAGCAGTGGCACCTGCTTTTGGCCACTGGCAAAAATGCTGTGTTTTTCTGCCACGTGGTGTGTTTGCAGGAGGCAACAAGCAGTGTAGTCAGTCACTGGATTACAGACCATTCACCAAGCAAATTCATTCATCATCTTGTCACTAGTCCACTGAACGAAACTTACCTGAAGTTTCACTCCTTTTAGTTGTTATTTTTTTTCTACATAATAAAGTGTTCCATTCAAATAGTGTCAGAAAGAAATCCAGTAGACACAGCAGTACCTGAGGACTGATACATGTTGCATGAGAGCTGCACGAGTGCTGATGCAAAGTTTGTGATGACCAATATTGCTATAGCCATACTTCTTTTTTAATAGTTGTCATTGAAAGCATTAATTGAACTACAACCTGAGAATGCTTGTGACATTTGGCTGCTTATTTGTCAGTCTGCTTGCAGTAGGCAGGGTGTGGTTTGCTAGATATGTTGTAAGAAGCTTTTGCAGGTCTTTGTGCACAGCTGCACTGTGGGCCTGTCTGATGTTTGATGTGTTCTAAGTGTTTTCTTCTGGTCTGGTACAGAGGGGCAGCACGTCTGCCAGCTCTCCCACGTGTCCCAAGCAGTGAGACATCCACCCCACTCAGCTCTAAGCACACCTGTCCTGACTCGAGTGCGTTCAGGACGTTTCCTTGGGCTGGATGTGTTCTTCAGAATGCACTGACATCACACTGAAAGTGGTGTTCTCATACAATTAACAGTGCTAATAGCAGTGGCTTCAGACAAGCACAAACTCAACAGTTTCTCATCATTATGTTCTGAGATAATTTGTGTCAGTATCAAGCTTTTTCCTTGGACTTTACTATAATGTTGTCCGTGTTTTCTACAGATTTCTTTTCTATTTGCAAAATGCAACCAAATGTTACCTTATTTGAAATCATGCAATTCCCCACTGTGATCGACTTCCCCATAATTTTTGATCTTCATTTATGAGAAAAGGTACATGAAATGAATTCTGTCGTTTTTTCCTATTAGACTGTGCCATCTTAGATCACATAAAGCTCTTTCTTGGGCAGAGAGGGAAACCAAGCTCTCTGAAATGATCTCAAAAGAGAAAATTGAATGCTTTTCTGGGTTAGTGTCTTTGAAGTCTGACTTACAGAATAGGTATGGGGGTGTGGGGTTGTGGAGATTTGTTTTGTTTGGTGGGGGGAATCTGTTTTGTGTGTTGAGATGCAGTGGCTAATGAGATCCTGAGGTCTGCCTGTGCTGCTGACAAGTGTGAGTGTAAACACAACCTGGCTCAGGTTTTGAGTACAATTTGGCAAGGCAGTGTCAGGCTCTTGGTTGGTGCAAATTCCCACTCGAGTCAGGAACTGGAGATCTGCAAAAGTGACCTGGGCAAGATCTTGCCACCCTTTCTGGGTTCTGCTGAAACTTGGGTGGAGTTAATGCCTTTTTGGATGCAATTTTTGTTTCACCTGATAAATCAGGTGACTTAGAACCACAGCATATTATCCTCAAGGAATTTTAATCAAATAAGAAAAAGAAATTGCCAATACGAATGAGTAATAAGAGAATGCTTGCAAAGAATAAAAATGTCTGTCTGGGCAAAAGCTAAGAAAGCATATTTAAAAAATCTCCAGGTTTGTGAGTCTGAAGGTTGTGGGGAAGGACAGGGTTGTTTGTAGGCATGGCAACATGACACATGAATGTGTCCCAACAGTTCAACTTTAAGGATTTGGTGCCGTGAGGATGTAGGTGCACATCAGAAGGATTCTGTTTCCAGGGGGTTTTATCTACTCTTTCAAAACCCATGCATTTATTAGCATACTTTGTTAGAACAAATAAGCAAACATTACTTTAGCAGTGAGCAGAACCTGCCATGCAAAATAAGTGTGACTACTTCCCTGCTGGAAAGATAATTCTCCAATTAGCCTCCAACCATTCAGTGATTGAAAATTTGTGGATGCAAATAATTTTCAGATTATTTAAGTCACTTAAAAATAAAATAAAGGATTCCCGTGGAGCTGGCAGAACTCATTTATAGCTGGGGTGTTTCTGACTCCAGATCACATCTGGCAGGAGGAAAATGTATTCATTCTCCTTATCTTACAGTGTGTGCCAGGCTGATGAAAGAAACACATGCAGGGGTAATTCTTTCCAGTATTGAAATGTGCATGTTTTAGTGGAAGAAGAGAGTGCTAGAGAGAGGCAGGGATCAGGCAAATAATTTATACAATGGTCTCTTACATTTTCCATTCCTCTTTTCCTCAAAGCCCCTACAGATAGTGGCAGTGTCTGTTATTTGGGTCTCTCTTGCACAGTGACCACGCCTTTTAGATCAGGAGTTGTGCTCCTTTGTCTCCCTCTGATGAGAGAGGCCACCTGTCGTATCCCACAGCCTGCTCAAACCATGGGAGCTTCTTCACTTCTTCAGCTTCAAAGGATTAGTTTTTGCAGAGTCTGCTCTGACCTGACTCGAGTTAGTGTTTAGTGGCTTTTAGAGCAATGAAACTTTCTTCCTGTCACTTATTGTCACTTTACAACACAAAGTGTTGAGGTTCTTGGCAGCCTAGGCTTTAGGTGGCTGTTAAATCCAGTGCAGCTTGAATTTCAGTTGCTGGTCATCAACAAGTCCCAGTCCAGTTGGACTTGCCAGTGGGGTCGTGTTGCCTGCTGTGCTTTGGCAGTCCCGTTTCAGGTTAGAACCAGCTCGTGTGTCAGTCCTGAGCCCAGGGTATCAGCCTGCCAAACCCTGATTGCCTCGGGTAAGAACAGCCCCCGCTAATACAGCTGGTGTAGGGTGTTGGGTGTGTCCTGGCTGTGGTTTACTCCGTGCTGGATTAGATGGGGCACTGCATTGCATGGCTGAGGAAGAGGGTTAAAGCAGAGAGAGTGCTCAACTTCAGTGTGTACCCATCTGTTAAGGTCTGTCACACTGGGATGGAGTTCTCAGCCAGAGCTTGTTGTTAGGTTGGATATTAGGAAAAAGTTTTTCATGGAAAGAATAATAAAATATTGGAGTGGTCTGCCAGGAAAGGTGATAGAATCACCATCCCTGGGTGTGTTTAAAGAATGACTGGATGTGGCACTCAGTGCCATGGTTTAGTTTAGGTGTTAGGGCTGGGTTGGACTCGATCTTGGAGGTCTCTTCCAACCCAGTGATTCTGTTTGCCTAGAGAGGGGGTGTGTGCAGACAAAAATCACCTCAGCTACAGGAGTGGAGCAGCAGAACTCACAACAGGATGTGTCTGAAAGTGAGATCCTGTTAAATGGCCTTTGGCACCCTCACTCGCAGTCCAAAGGGAAATGTCAGAGGGCAAAGCTTGAGCAATGGCCGTGGTCATCCCAGGAGATCTGTCTGTGGGCACAGGCACTTCTGCATTCGTGTGCACTGGATTTCCTTGGGTGTTTTCCCACCATAACACCCTATTGGACCACGTATTTTAGTGCTTGGTACTGTTGAAGCCTGCAATTATACACAGCTTAGTTAGGAAGAACACTCCAGCCTATCCCTTTGCATTCCTCTTCAGTGTCCCTGTCATCCCTCACCTCTCTGTCAGACTCGATGAGTAGAGCTGTTCTCCTGGTATTTTTATGGTGAAGGATGTCTTACCCTACAGCTTTGCTGGTAACTTACTTGAGGGCTTGTAATGTAGGTACTCAATTTTCAAAATACTCCATGATCATTGTCTCTCTGCTGTTATTATCAAGCAAAAGTGATTATGCCTATCCTAAAAGTTGGCAAAGGCAGGTGTTGCTCAATATAAGAATTATGAGTGGTATTACTGTAAGAAGGCTTCTCACCAAATACATCTTTCCTGATTAAAAAATTTACCCCTACTGTATTGCTTGTAGATTCCTAATTGCTTTTATGTAATAAAACATTAAAAGAAATTTGATGTAGTAAAACCAGATATAGCCTTATTAAATTAGAAGACTTGAACATTCATTATAATTACATTTAAATTGTTTTTATGATTCTAAAACAGCCGTGTGTGTGATTGAGAGATGGATGTTTGCAATATTAGATAATGGCAATATTAGATCAAAGCTGTTTGTATCTTTCAATTACCCTGAGCAGTATTGATGAATTTTCAATTACCTTAGTAGCAGGATAGTAGAGCTGGGTGTGCTGCCCCCTCAGTGCACCACCTGCTCCTGTAGTTTCATGTCATCTGCAGAGCTCAGTTGCTCAGAAGGAGTAGAACTGACATTTTTCTAAATGAGGAAGAATCAATTTCCAGTTGCATTGTAGCTATCAGGAAAGGCAGCTTGTAAAACCATCAATCCTGTTTCCTGGCAGGTTCAGATACAGTTATTTGCTCCCACTTAGTTATGAAGAAGTGTACAAAACTCTTTCTCATAGTGTCACACTCTGATTTTGCTTCTTTAATTTCCAGGATTTGGTTTATCTTCTCAAGTTAGAGAAGGAACAAGCCCACCTTGGATTTCTTGTACAACAAGGAATATTTTTCTGGTGCAAAGTTAATACCTTAAAATTACTTCATTATGTTGTGCTTAAGTAAAGATTTCTTGTTTCTCTGTGTGCTGTCCTCAGCTAATAGAGTGAAAAGTCTCCATTTTCTCCAGCTCTTTTTTTATAAGCTTTCTGCCAGAAATGTCAATATGTTCTAGCTTTCATTCACTATAATGAATGATATAATAAATACGGCTGCAAGCAAAAGCAATCCATTTTCATCCAGACCACCTTTCTTTTAATCTGACCACAATGTGTAGCCTTAAAGACTATAGCTGGATGAAAGTTTCATGTTACATGCTTCATAGAAGCAGCTTTAAAGAAGTACTTTAAGGCTCTAAATTCTGCAGTAAATATGAGGCAAAGGGTTTTCTCTGGCCTTCTGTATGTTCTCTCTGAGAAACCTCTAAGCTGCTTCTAGGTAATGTGTGACTTCTTTTCAGATATGCTTGTTTTGAGTCTCTTTTGAAATCTGTTAAGAGCTGGAGGAAATTTTCAGAGGTGGTTTTCTCTGTGTAATGTCCCCATGAGAACTCATTTCAGCAGTGATCTTATTTTATTTAATGATAATCAAATATAACCTTTATTTCCAAAATTATAAAAGTCATAATCTGTAAAGCTTCAAATCTTTGTACAGAGGTGCCCTCAAGACTACGTGACCTCTCCATTCTGTCTTGCAGTGGGAGTAGTTTCTATCCTTGATGTCATCACACAAGTGAGACTTCCAGAATCAACTTCCACTGGAGAGGGCTTGTAATTTTAAAAGGCTCTATGTTTTTATGCCTTTTTTGTCCCTTAAAGTATGTTGGTTGTGGGTTCATTACTCCAAATATGTCACCTAAACATTTTAATGTGGTCACTGTACAATAAATCAAGGCACTCTTGAATTTGTTGTGTTTAGGTATTACAGGCAAGGGTTGCAAATTTTAAATCTTGGAGTGTATGAAGTAAGTCATGAGGAAGAGTATTTCCCAGAAGTTTTTTCACACAAAATAAAAGTATGCCTAGAGAATTTCGGTCATTTCGTCCTTCTTTGGAATCAGTGGCTACAGTCATTAGGAAAACAATGCTGAAATTCTATTTGCACATACTTGTGAAATAGAGCAAAAAGATTAGAATTCAGTTTCTTCTGAAATGAAGAATGCAGCACTAACTTATATGCTGAACAAAAATTTTAGTAAATCAAGCAGGAAATAATGAGGTTTGAGTTTAGGCTCAAACTAGAGCTGGTTAAAAATAAACCAATCCATTTGGCATGATCCATGAATTCCTTGCTTCTTTGGTGAATCAACAAAATTTCACACTCCAAATATAGTAAGAAACAGTAAGAAACACTGTTAAGATGACACCTTTCTGCTAACACAAGTGATTTGATATCTGTACATGCGTGCCCCCACAGGTACACACACATAAATAAATCTCTGTTTACCTGCCAGGGCAGAAATGCAGCCCAGCTCTGGGGTTGGAGTGTTGCCTCACCCTTCCTTCGAGGACACTTGGTACACTTCAGAGATGCCAGGATTAGTGCTGAGGTGACTCATCTCCCTTTATCAGCTTGGGGAGATCCAGAACACAGCAGTGTAGCTTCCCGAAGCTCCCGTGGGAGCTGTTTATGTTCCACTGAGTCTGGGAATTAAAAGGTTCAGCAAAGCTTGCAGGGCAGTCCTTACAAAAGCCCTGATCTGAGATGTGGTGCAAGCTGCTGTTGCTGGTCTGAAAGGGGGAAATTACCCTGTTGTGACAGCAAACCATGGCTGCAGTGCCAGTGGTTTAAAAACACAATTGGTGAATGTGCACATTTTATCAATGTGCCTATTTCACAAAATTCATGTGACTCCTAACTTGTTAAACTCTCTTGAAAAGTAATTTGAAATTTTGATTTTTCTGTACGTTCATTTAGAAGACATTTATTATTACTATTATGCATAGTGTTATAAAATATTAATTGGTGTTGGCATTTCTGCGTAGGCTTTCAAAGAGACAAATGTTAAGAAAAAATGCATTTTACTATAGAAGTACTTGCTGTAAATCACATGTGATATAGAGTATAATATAGTTTTAGGGGATCATGGATCATCTATATCCCAGTTAACGCATTCTTATGAGATTCTTTGTGGTTATTACCTTGTAAATATTACACTATTTTTTATTTTGCTCAGATGAGGATATGCAGCAAAGGCAAGTTAACTTCCTTTGAAATGTATCAGGGTTGGTATTGAAAGTAATCTAGATCACATGATAGATGTTGAAGGTAATCTAGAAGGTGTTTTGAGTATCATCATATTTCTCTTGAGGGAATTCAGTGATGCAGAAGGTTTACAGATCTTTAACAAGTCCTAAACAGGTCACATAATTTTTAGAATTTAATTCTGGGGAGGTGTCTGCCAGGAAATCCTTCGTAGGTGTGGAATGATTTGTAGATACAGTTTTGAACTTCTCACCAACTTCTGGAACTTATATTTACACCATATTTGATGAGAGTTCCATGTATAAGATCCATAGAGAACTTATTATTCTATCAGCAAAAGTGGGACTGTAAGTTTCATATTGCTTCACAAAGCAAATAATTACTTCAGAGTTCCATGTTTTATTTTTTCACCATAAATTTAGTGTCTCAGAAACTCAGTGATACCATATTGGAAAGATATGGATTACAAAGGTTTGTGATAAACATTCAAGATGAAACAGTGGAGCTGACAAGATAATGTAACAGGGAGGTTCCATATGGCACTAATATAAGTTCTGGTCTTTTAGAATTTATCTTTTTGGCTACTTGTGATGTTGCCTACATAGACTAAACAGGCATGAATAAGCTCAGCCAGATTTTCTAGAAATTTTGGGGGCGTTTTGGGTACTTTTTTGCATGTATGGAAGTCGTTTTAAAGGAACAAACAAAATAAGGTGTAGGAGATGGACAGGGAAGAGGTGTATTCTGTTCAACCAGGAGAAACACAAAACACACCAAAAATCTATGCTTTGACCAGACTTGTTCCTTAATTTTCCAATTAAGGAGAATTTGGAAAAGAAAAAGAAAAGGCAGTCACATGAGCCAAACGCAATCATTTGAACTCACTAGGTTTGTCTGAAGCTATTGTGAATTGTCTCATTCCTATGCTTCCTTTAAGGATGTTCAAGTGAATTGTTTTGGCCTTTGAGAGAAAATTAGTTTTGGTTTTGACTGTAAATCATAAGATCTTTGCCTCCTCATGATTAATGAGATAAGCTGCTTGAATGACTGCTTAATTTAGTGATCTGAGATTTCGAGAACTGCTTTGAGAGTATTGGTAAGTAAATTGGTTCACAGTGTGAGAGGTATTTAAAATAACAGCAGTAGCTTGAGGAGGACTGCTCTCCACTTAAAGGATGTAACATTGCTAATAAAAGTCAGTGTATGTGGAGAAACCAGAGCTGTACTGTGTCACTCTGCTTAATTTAAAACAGCCAGTTATAACTCAGGTTGATTGCATTAAAAGCCAATTTTGCCATTGCAGTCTGTGTTGATTGTCATATTCTATTGATTATGCGGTCTCTGAAGGCAACAGGAAGGGAAGTCAGAAAGTCCTGCCATGCCAGGTACAGGTCTTTGGATGGACTGAGTGGACTCTGATTTGCACACATTTGGTTCTCTTGCCAGTTTGTGGCTTCACTCAGTAACAAGGCTGAGCAAATCTCCAGAGGTGCAGATGGGGAACAGCTCCACTGCTGCTTTATCATCTTGGCCCTCTTCTGCTTCTTGAGTTCTGTACAGCTGGGTGGGTTCATTTATTACTCTCCCATCTTTTTCTTTGGCTGAATTGCCCTTAGTAAAATATCCTTATAGTCCACACATCCTTGAAAGTTGTGTGTTCATTTGAGTTTGAAGGTGGTCGAACAGACCAGTTGTTCACTGAGATTTGTGTTGCTGTCCAGTCTCAGCAGAAATGTACAGAAATATGCAGGATTGTAGGTCTGAGGAGCTGCAGTGTGTTTCTGTCATGGTCAACTTTCACCACTTCTGGCATGTTCTGGGAGCTTGTCCAGGGATGTTGGTTGCCATGGCTCTGGACTTCTGCACTTGGTTTCTCACAGTCTTGTGCATTGTCTGATCAATCTGGCAGGGATAAAGAAACAGATTTAATGACTGTGCTTGTTTGAATTGCCACAAATTTTGTCTCTGTTCCAGAAGTTATATCAGTTGTGTGTTGGTCAATGCTCAGCATCAATAGATTTATACTGGGTTTAATAAGACATTTCAGGAAAAATGCTGCAAATCCTTTGTTTCTTTTCTTTGGACAAACTGTAAATAAGCAGCTTGCAGCTTCATGTTGTTTAGTGAATTCTGTTCAAGCAGATTTTCTGCCTGTCATGTTGACCCAACGGATGATTGATAGCATACAGTGTTTGTTATTATTTGGTTGGTTTATTCCTGATTTATTACCTATGCAATAGTTGATAAATGCCCTCATAATATGCAGAGTTGAAATAAAAATAGCAAACTCAAAATAGTGGTTTCACTTGGGTTGCCTCATTTTGGTAGTGTCGCATTTGACTCTGTCATAGCGTTGCCAAAAAATTCTGGCAAGAAACGGGAAAGCGATGAGTCTTTGAATATAACAGTCAAAAACCTGCAGTCCTGAGAAATTCCACACATCTTACTGGTGTTTGCCTCTTCTGTGTGTTCCCTCATAAGTGGCTGCATCATCAGTTTTGTTTACATCTTAAAAATAAGTGAAATGCAGTTGTCTCGCTTTTCCTAATGCCTCCTTTGAATGTGAATGTTGTCTAATGATGTGTTTCTACTCTTCTAAGAGCTAGGTGAGTTAATTTGAAAAATTCACCAGCAGCCCAGAGCAGCGAGTGCTTGTAATTGCCCACCTGGCGTGCAAGATAGGCCTTTATTTAATAGACAGCTTCAAAAGCTCAGTGAGTTTAATTAAAGTGTATGCAAGAATAAAAGTCAGATTGAAAAGGCAGAAGTGGAGGGGGAAAAAACCAGAAGAAATACAAGGGACTGCTAAAACTGTGTTACAGTCTTTCAGGAAAGCATTTTCAGGTGAGTTCTTGAGCATCAGCACAGGACACAGGTTAGCTGCAGAGCAGGACTACAAACAGCTGTGTCCAGGGTCAAACACTCAGAATCTGAAACAGGTTATCAGGCTGGAAGCATTTGGAACTGAACCCTGAAGATACTGGTTAGAGCTCAGACACAGAAGAGGAATGTTCATTTGTACTGCAGCTCTAAATCTTTGCAGTGGGCAGACCCTTCTTTGGGAAAATAGCAACACCTTTGTTTTGTGAGCTCTGGGGTCACTCTTCTGTGGTCATTTTATTTCTGTATGTGTGTTCTAAAGAAAATTCTTAAATGATATTACATGTAATCCAGTGATGACTTGCTGATATAGACAAAAAAGGCTAATGTAAATTTTATTAAGTACAAAGAATTAATAATTGAAAGTTGTCATTCAGTATCTCAGTTTTCACTGTGATATGGAGCTGAAGTTGTAGCAGTAAGAACTGCCAAGCCATCCGATTTGTCTGTGAAATATTAATCTGAATGATGTGGAAATTTTCTGAGGTTTTAGTATAAATACTGAGATGTCAATTTGGCTCAAGTCCAAAATCCTATGATGTCTTATTCAGCTTGTGTTTGAGCAGGAAAGCAGAAAGGAGCAAAGAAAAAGTAATGAAGTAACAGGATTTAAAATAGATAAACACCAAACTGAAGGGGGGAAAAGGTTATGAATTAGTAATATTTTGATGGTTTTTGAAGATAACGAACAGTAGGGTCAGGAGAAAACTACCACTTCAAAACACTAATTTCAAACATATGTATGTGGCTAAGTCTGTATTTAGACAATTAAATGAATAATTTGTGTACTTCATCTATGAAAATCTGAGTATAGCTCCCACTGAAATCATTAGTGAGGTGTGGCATGGGCTGCAGCTTGAGGGGTGCTATGGGCATGGATTCTGCATCTGCTTCAGTGTCATTCATTGCTCTTTGCTGTGAAGGATGGAGTCAGATAAAATTGTTGAACAATTTATAAGGTTATAAGTAATTATGCTTTCATTTCTTTGTACTTTTTTTTTTTTTTTTGAGCTTGTTTGTGTATTTTAAACTGTGATAATAACTGGTAGAATCTGGCCCAGGATACTGTTTCCTGTTAGATGGAATGCCATAGGAATTGATATAATGGGATATTTTAAATTCGTGTTCAGATCTTTATTATTTTTGTCTCTAAACAATTTGTACAGAGTTCTTTGTTGTTTGTTGTGATAGCAGTGATGATTTATCATGGTCTTTCACTTTTTCTCCAGGGCTGTGTAGTCATCAATTGATGTGAAAGGATTTTATGTCATGATAGTGAATTTCCTCAATTGCTCTAAGACATGGAGCTGAATAATATGTGCTGAAATAACTTAATTTACTGACAACTTATATTTGAGACTTGTGGGGAAAATTGACTGTCCCCTTGCTATGGATACGTAATATTTGAAGGAGAATATTCTTTAGTGAAAAGATTAGGAATTAGGCCAAAGAAGTCCATATTGCTTCACAATTCTTTCTTAAACCACACAAACGCAATTTATGTCTTTCTAAATGTAAATATATCAATTATTGGACCCCTTTACCAGAACACTGCAGAAATGGTTGATGTCAGTATTTGCTTGGGCCAGATTTATTTCTGTTCCTAGCTCTTGGTTCTGTTTCTGCTAATCCTCTGCTGAAAAACTCATAAATGCCATCATAGGTAAAGCACTTTACCATTTCTTTCCAGTTAGAGTTAAACCTTGACCTGAAGACAGCTGAGTAACAACTGAAAGAGCTGGTTTATTAAAACAAAACGAGATTAGCTTCTCAAAGTCTTTGTTTCCTCAGTTTTCCATATATTTGTTAGCAATGCCACAGCACCAAGAACAGAGAGGTTATTGTCTACCTCCGAAGGGAAAAGCTGCCTTTGGGTACAGCTCAGGTGTGGTTTAGCCTTGTCTGAGGTGATTACTGACATGGTCATAGACATCTTTTCTTTGTCTCCAGCTGCTAACGTGTGCTTTTTGTCATGTCCTTCAGTTTTGTAATTTTGTCCATTTTCTCTGAGTTCAGGCTTTTTTTGGCAGGAGGATTTAATTTTGTTCTCCTCAATCTTTGTAGTACATTATTTGTTGGCATTGGTGAGACTCCTACTTTTTTATCACTTGTGAAATTGGTATTTGGTTTGGTTTACTTGATGAGATGCTTGAAATAATGAAGTTAGGGCTAAGTTAATCTACAGTTCTCACCTAACCCTTCACATTTTTGTTCAACAGTATAATAGACTTTTTGTCTGACGGCTTCCCTGCAGTGGTGAGGAAATTTATAGATAGTGAGAAAAGAGGAAGTCTGTTCCTTTCCATGGGTCTGAATGGTTTGAAGTAATAAATCCCATAGCCTGAAAGATTTAATGTTTGATACTCAACGTGCCTGTGATAGGGAACTCAAATATTCCTCCCAGATCCCTCACCAGGACTGATGCTGTTCTATATTAGTCTGTAATTTTGCTGTTCTGTAAAGACCTGTCTGATTTCATCTTCTTTCTCTGTTCTGACACAAAGAGAGATTTGAGTGCTGCTCAGACAGTTTGAGGTGAAGCACTCTCAGTATTGGACATCATGGCTCACCACGTGCTGGAGGTTACACTAATTTCCTGACTTTCCAAGGGGTTTGCACCTTCATAAAATGCAAGTTGTACAGTGAATTTTAGATGCTAATTTACTTGCCTTAATTGAGCACTAGGCTTTCTGCTGCAAATGTTTATTTAAAGATAATGTATTTATGTCAACTGTGTGGCAAATGCTGGATACATATTCTTGAACTTGCAAGCAGAACCATTAATTATCAGCTATCACTGAGCCGAGTCCTGAGCTCGTGTTGTCTGTTGGTGTCAATTCAGGTGAGTAAATTCATGTGATAAATAGTAATAAGTATAATAAAACAGGAGCAGTGCTAACCTAACAACACACTTGATGTGTCAAATAGAGCATTTTTATGGCCAAACAAGCATTTAATTTTTGTAATAACAGATGATTTGTGGAGCTGGTGCTTCTTTGAAAGGAAGAGAGATGAGTAAATTTTTGACAAGCTGTACTTGCTGTCTGGTTTACAAAAGCCATGTTTTGCTTTGTTGCTATTACCGTGCCAACAGGAGGGAAGAGATTACTGTCTTTTGTTTGAGCTGTTTGCAAATTGTACTCCTGTTATGCTCAGAAAAAGCCATTCCTCTAGAGCCTTAATGTTTTATTAAATTATACTGGGTTTTGATGGGGAGGAAGGACAATGGAGAACACTTTTTAAAAAGCTTTAAAAGGTTGTGTTTCAACATGTATGAGAAGAGGTTTGGGTGTTCTGTGTTTAAAAAGGCAAAAAGTTGCAATTGCCTTGTGGTTTTGGGGGATTTTTTTTGTTTTGTTTTGGGTGTTTTTAAAATTTTGTTTGGTTTGGGGTTTTTTTCTGCTTGAATATCAGTTTTTCTCGTTATCTTTAAGGAAGAGTTTTGACACTTCTCAAAGGGGACAGGGTGGAAAAAAAGCTGACTTGCAAAGAGATCTGCAGAGTAATTTCTGTTAATGCATTTTATGCAATATAATGTTAAGATGATAAGGTTGCAGATAAGGTGGTCACATTCTCATTTGGTGCAAACAATAATGCATAATGCATTCTCCAAGTTACAGATTCATTCCAAGCCTGAAGCTTAGAGAATTGGATAAGTTTCCTGGTTTTTAAATTCTTTTTGATCTTGACCGTGGGCATATTTCAGCAGCAAGAAATGATTATTCAGTTTGATTTTGTTAACTTGTATGTTGGGGTATTTTAGTTCTTGCTTCTGAGCCACTGGGTTTCAATTTTACTTCCTCTGTTAACCCTTCTGGAGGGGTGACACAGTTTTAAAATATAGCTCAAAGCCAAATGGAATATTTGTGGCAAAATGTCTCTGATCTTCTGATGTCATTTGTAGGTATAAAGAAGTTCTATCATTAGAAGACAAATCTGCTATTCCTGTATAGAGGTGCTGCCTTCTGGATGGTAAATGAGATTATGTAGCAAAGAGTCTCTTTATTTTTGTATTTATATATTAAAAGAAAATATGAACAGAGCAAACACTAGAAAAATAAGATCTATATACTGCAAGTTAAAATACTTGCATGCATTTAATTTTTAATGTGTTTTTTTTTTTCATGTGGGCATATTTTCCCTGGATTTTCAGTTGGTGCAGAGACAAATGGAGTATCTGCACAGCTCAGAACACCATTGCAAAGAAATACAGTAGAAATAGCTGATAAAATGGGCTTATATGGAAAAGAGCATAGCACTGTTGGAGGGAAGAAAAAGGTTATTCTTTTCCAGGGTAAGCACATTGCTTTACTTTGCTTTACTTTGCTTTTGCTTTATCAGAGGAACATGTGGGGTGACAGACTAATGAGATGAGAATGAACGTGGTACCTGTGTTATTTGAGACATCTGTGTAGGCACAGCAGCAAAGGCCTTTTGATAGGGAAAAAGCACATTTCCTGTCAGAGGTTTCCAGCTGGTCTCTGAAATTCCCACTCCACTGGAGGAGAAGGTGCAGGATTGAAGATGAGACTTGGAGGGTCAGGGAAACCAGAAGGTCCTGGAATATGTTGAGTATTTAACAGCACAATACTATTTGTAGCTCGTTTGGCACATGGAGCTGTGTAAAGCCCTTCCTTTGGTTCAGGAAAGCAGGAACATCCTCCAGGCCCTTGAATTACTCACAGCATCATTCCACTGCAGTTTCTGCTGGTGCCTGGAGCAAGAGCAGGTGTTTGCAGTGTTCCTCCAGCTTTACCCTGCTCAGTTAGGGGTGGACACTCTTGCAGAACTGGAAGCTCCACCTCTGTCACAAGCACTTACAGGAGAATTTCATACTTTGAAAATAAAGCAGTAGAAAAAGTGTAAAATACAAAACATCTACGCAGATACAGATGGTAAAAGTCAAAGATACATTAAAATCTGACCTCACTATTCTTGTCACTCTTTGTATGTGCTCACTTTCAGTATAGGAAAGAAGATTGTTCTAGAAAAAGACTTATTTTTTAACTACTGTATTTTAAACTCAAGACTGAGGTTACTGTTTTTATGACATAGAAAACAAATACATACAAACCAAAGTGCTAGGATAAGTAGTCCAAGGAGCATTAATCACCTGACATTTGTTGTCCTGATTTCCCTTAACACAGCAATTTTTTCTGAAGAGATCCACCTGATGATACTGCATCAAAGTAATGAATTATTTTTCCTATTTTTACCTCCTACTTCTATTTGAAGAGGGTGTTCTAGTCCTAGGAACCAAAGTAGTCAGTGTGGTATAAGTGAAATGACTTGCAGGTAGGTATGGAACTGATTGGAATAATACTGTAGCACAGTTCTTAATTTGTTACCAAAATTAAAGTTGCACTGAAATTAGAGATCTAACCAGGCTCCAGTATTATTTTTTACATCCAGGAGCAGGGCTGGCTGGTGTGCTGTAGAAGACAGGACTGCCATTCAAAAGGGTACAGACACCTTAGAGAAATGGCTGGAGAGAAATGAGGTGCAGTTGAGCCAGGGACAGATGTAAAGTTGTGTGTCTGTCTTCAGACAGAGATTGGAGAGAAACAAGCTGGGTAGCAGCTCTGTGGGAGCCTAGAACTTGAGAGTGGTGACAACATTAAAGTAATGTCTGTCTGGAAAAAAAAATCTGACAAAGATTTACCAAAAATAATGTGAGTATTGTTGAATTTCTTGGGGGTAAAAGGCATTTATTGTCCTCTGGTGCTTTTTTCCAAACCTTATTCTTATGAATGTCTGACTGAAATCCTTTCAGCTCACAGTTATCTGTGAATACGCTACAGCACTGTGGGCAAGCCCACGGAAGAGAAGGAAATATATATTCCTAATTGTGTTTCAACACCTGTTATATTTCTGGTACAATGTCTGGGGAGATTTGCAATTTAGTAATATTAGTAGATTGCTGGGGGTTTTTGTTGTTGTTAGCATGTACTTGAAAATAGAAAAGTAATCACTTGAACAGGATGAAGGTATATACTTCCTACTTTTACTGAGATTTTTCTAATCAAATTTTTGAACCTTGCACTCAGATCCAGGTTTGTGAATTTCAACTCTTTTTGGCATTTTCCCTTAGCTATTCACGTATGAAAGCTTTTATTTTAACATAGTGCAGCACTTTTTGACCCAGATTTTTTTTAAAATTTGTATTTAAACATGTTAGTGGAATGACAAGATTAAAAGCACTTTGAATTGCTTTTAGTGCAGTGCAGTAAAAGCACCAATGTCCTAGGAGTTGCTTCAGAGATTAGAATAACATTGTTAGCTTGTAAAAATTCTTCATTTTTCCAAGTGATTTTGAATCTGTCTGCTTTTGATAAAGGCACCCCTCAGTGGCCCCTGTCAGATTGTCAGTGCTGATAGTGTGGAGCCAGATATCTCCCTGTATTGTGCTGCCCCTGTATCTCCATCCTCATCAGTATTGACCTTTTTCTGGAGGAGCCATATCTCACAGACAACACCACTCCTGCTGTGTTTTGTGTTTTTAACAGATATGTCTTGGGTTACTCTGGCAGCACAGACTCCTCTCATTTGTCACCTGCACTCTGCTGGGTCACAACAGGCAGAATGTGACTGTGTTTAAGTCCCTGTGCTGCTGCCTCTCTTCTGAGCACATTTGCCTTTTCTGCTGCTCCAGCTCTGCTGCCACAACTTCAGAGGCAGCGGGGTGAGAGCTCTGGGTGCCTGCAGCAACCACAGCCAAAGTAAACAGGAGGCACAGCCCAGCAGGGACCCCACACCTTTTCATGGCCTCCCTCAAATTTACAGTAATGGTAGGTATGTGGGTTCAAGGAATAAGCAGAGCTGCACAACAGTACTGGAAACAAAGAATATAGCATCCACAGAGTAGTAAATAATTAGCAGCTTAAATAACTTGCATTGTTAGACTTCTAATTGAACAGCAGCAGCAAAACCCACATAGATTCCCCTGTACTGCCAGAGGAGGGGGGAAATCTGCATGAAGAAGGAAGGGATTCCTGATTGTGCTTACTGTGCTTTAATTTACTGAAGCTGTGTTTGTAGCCATTAATTTTCCCTTTACATAAATTTGTTTAAAAAAAAAAAAAAAGGACTTTTCCAGTCTTAGGAAAGAGATGGTCTTGTAGTGGTGCACAGTGTAAAAGTGGCAGTGTCTATGCTGGAAAGGCAGATAGCACTGCAATGCTTCAGGAGAATATAAGCATTGCATCTGTGCAGGGTAGTAAGGCTGGAGGGGCTTTTTTGGAGGGAGATTTCCATTATGAAACCTTGTGGATGCTATGTTGATGTTTGACTGAGGAGAATACTTCCATTTGAGGTGTTTCATTTTTGTGTTGCAGCCTTTCCAGCATGGTATTTATCTCAGGTGTTGCTGGATGGATTGAATATCACATGTTGTGCTAGCTAACCAATGGGATCCCAAATGCTATTTTTGGAGATTTGCCAAAGAAATCCCTGTACCTGCAGAGAGCTGCAATTCAGATATGCATGATATCTGCCCATTACCTCTCCATTACTATTTAAGCCAGTCTTTCTACTTGCCTGTTTATTCATATTTTTCAGAACAGTCTGCGTTCAAATTCTTTACTTTATCATTGACATCTTTGACACTGGTTACTCTGCAAATATTTTCACTGCTCTTTGCACTGTGTTAATATTACACCTCCATAAGAGCTGTGATGGCAGATTCAGTAGTGATAGTAGAAACATGCAGGTTTGTGGTCTCTTCCTATGGTGTTCCACACAAAGAGCAGTGCAGTCTTTGGCTCAAGTTGTTTTGTAGTTGATCATCATCTTGTTTTTATTTTCCACTTTGAAAAATGTGCAGATTACATTATGTAACTGTAACATAGCAGTTCAAATTCAGATTCTCTACTGCTTCAGAATAGTTTTGGTGTGGCTGTTGATAGAGGCAATTCCAAAGACTATCCTGTAGAAATCATGTATGACTTCTGTCAACATACAGGAATTAACTAGAATAAGCCTTTGTTTTTTAATAACACTGTAACAAATACACTTACTGGTTTCTTCCCTCTAAATGTATTCTATAATGTGCACTAGATTTGAAGAAGGCTTGGATTTTGCTGGTTTTCCCCTTAAAAACATGTTTAATCATTTGCTGTCTCAGTAGCCTCAGATGTTGGGATATTGCTGGACTATCTGCTAAATTTCAAACATAAATGTAGTGTTGGATCTCAAACTGCCTTGGTTTGTAGGATGTGCACAACCTGCTGCCTTTTGTTTGCTTTATACACCAAAGGAATCTTAAGTCCAAATACAAGTTTTTGTGGGATTGTAAGCACTTCATTTTGTAGCTAGAGAACTGAAACTCACCCAATGGGATCACAAGGGTAACATCTCAAAATGGACTGAAATCTTCTCAGTATTTTTAAAAGTGCTTTACCTTTTAATACTATTACATTATTTTCCCTATACACTGACTCCTCTACTGTCCTGTCACTTACCCAGCTTCGTATCTTACGTTCTCTTTCTTTTTGTGTATGCTGAAACTCAACTGCAATTTGAAAGCTCTTACACTCCACAGAAATAAGATGAAATCATTCTTTACATGCACAAATACGTTCAGGGAAAATTTAAAGGATTTATTTTGTTTTTAAAGGCTATACTTGTAATAACAGACTTAGATGTATATTCATTTTTCTGGCATGTTTATGCAAACTTTTAGAGAAAAGCTTAACTGCATCTTTTGTTGCCACGTAGTTTCAGCATGTAAATTGGTGTTTACAGGAAAACCCACGGTGAGGAGATCAGAACACTGCTTTATTTGCACAGACTGGTATTTCAAATACTAATGTAGTTTCACACATCAGTCTGACAGCTGATAAATGACATTTTAATGGCAACATTTTTTGGTTTTGTTTTCATTTGGGCTGAAATAGTTTGCTTATGTGCATCTTATTTGTTGCAAGTAGAAATTACAATCACTGAGGCCCCAGCTAAACAGATTGCTGTACAGTTCTAAGGAATAAAAAGAAAAATACACATTTTGTGACACATTGGCAAATGCACAAACATTTTAAACTGTGATGATCTATAGTAATGGCGAATGCTACCCTAGGATGTAAGGGGCTGCATAAATTGTGGGAAATTTACTGCAATTTTTTTTCAATTTGCCCAAGTTCTGGAAGTGTTGCTTAAGATAAACACTGGACTGTTTTAACTCTCCAAAATATGAGCTTTTCTGTCCCTGTTGGAATAACTTTACAGTAAACAAAGAACACAACTGCATCAAAAACATCCCAGCTTCAAAAGAGTGTCTTAATGGTTCCAGTGCTGTCTTATTTTCTCTAATTACTGTCATTTCGATATTGATCAGAGAGGATTAATTATTCACTACTGCAGAAATGTACTTTTTAAGTAAGTCTTCAGATTAAGTATTTATATGGATTCTGACATGCATTCTGTTGCTTAATATCATATATTTAATGTTAATTAACCCCTTGCATCTTGTGCACTTGAGATGTGTAGAAAGACTGCCATGTGGGGATCTCATCAAGTGGGTGGTAAAGGTCAGTGGTGGGCACTTACCAAGTGTGTGTGGGGAATGTGTGTTCACCAGTCCTTCCTTTGCCAAGGGCAGAGCAGTTTGAGGAGAAAACTTTTTAGATCTTTTGATAACACACTTCCAGCATCTTGAAACATGGATGCCCGTCCCAGAACTGCAGTTGTAATGAATTAGTAATGTGGTAATTTATATTGATTACAAACCAGTGGAAGCGTCTGAAGCTAACCAAGGCAGATCTTGTCTTCCTTGAAAAAGGAGAGAAGCAATATGCAATGTATTTCTAGATATTTTAGGAAGTAAAATTAAATTTGGTGCCTTCAGGCTCTGCCTCAAACACCAGTATGTGAGGAAGAAGTTGGAAGAAGATGATCATGGATGATTGAAGCGTTAAATAATGCTGGTCTGGATGTCAGTCCCTGGGCGCTCTGATTGGAGAAGGAGCAATTTCCCACCACACTCTGGCATGTTTGGTCAGTTCCCCACCCACCACAAGGACCACTTGTGGTTGTCCAGACCACAACACCTCAGTGTCTGAAGCACTTGTCCAGCCCATAACACCTCAGTTTCTCTAGGATGAGGGTTTGGAAAGCCATGGAGATATTCAGGTAGACAAGGACCATTAATTCTTCCCAGCGCATTTGAAAATGTGCACATTTATACATCCCCTGCCCTGCACAATGGATGTATGTGAGAGAACGTGAGAATGGAACAAAAAGGGTTACAATTCTATGAAGGAAACATAAAATACGTACACAGGATGTATTTTTTCTGAAAACTGTGGCACTGAGAAGTTGTGACACTTAGAGTCACTGAAGGGGTGGGACAGTGATTTTACCAATTAAGTTTACCTATCCTATATTCTACCTGCAATACTTGCAGGGATGGAAGTAAACACTAGGTACAAGGCAAACAGTTCAGCTGCTGTGCTGTGTTAGTGTTCAGTGACCTGTGTGCCATCTGTTCTCTCAGAACGTTATCCTCACTGCTTATATTGTGTGTATAAATGCCTTCTTTAAGCAGAGGTACTATCGTGAGTGCCAGCTATAGTTCTTGTGGTGTAGATTTCAGTGGGCAAACAGAGAACTCTTCAGCCCTTTTAGGCATATCAGCTTTTAAAAGCACTGACATTTTCAGAAAGAAGTGTAATCTTGTTGTCTGTAGTATATCAACATAGATTTATTTTTTTTCTCATTGCATCAATAACAATAGATTGAAGATTTGTCACGTATTTTGTTCTGTGTTTCATTGTGGAAGTCTGATTTTTGTGTCTGATGTAAGATAATAATCTACAGGAGAAACGCTTCATGTACATCACCTGTTTTTCTAAACATGGTACTCGTGTCTGCAACCAACAGTAGCTTCAGGTGCAGCTCTGGCTGTATTTATGAAGATTAGAAAGATGCCAGCAGAGTATCACAGGAGACTTACGAATGTTCTCATTATGAAAGAAGGAAGGCTGATACATATTTCTTAATAGCTCCTATAGTGGTAGCGACCACCATATTGCAATATGATCATCTCCACAGTGGTCCAGATGGGGTTTACAGGAGGCAATGACTTTGCTAAGCAGATGTTTTAGAGCTATATATATATTTTTTTTCCCCCCGTCTGAGTGTTACTAAATGAAATACATCAGTGTACTGCTTGACATGTTCTTAAATTGTATGATTGCATTTTTCCTGTCCTAACATTAAGTTTTGGTGTCTGCCATAGCCTGTTTTGAGTCTTAATTAATATATGTAGTGATTGCCTTATAAGGATGAAATGTACAGAAATGAAAGGAAAAAAAGGCATTTGGACAGAGCCACAAAGGTCTCTTCAGAATCTGCCTTTGAGACCTCGGGCAAGACACAAAGATGCCCTTCCTTTTTTATTAAGTGAAGGAGGGTGTGAATAAAGGAACTACTTTATTCATAGACATACTGAAACAATAAAATGAAAGCAGTGGAACTGCTGTAGTGGGACTAAAACAAAGGTTAGAATGCATTATTCTGATATTTTTAGAATTTAGGGTTGTCAGTGTGTGGTTCTGATTCGTTTTATTTCTTTGTTGTGTGGTTTGGGATTTTCACATTGGGTGCTCACGGTCATTGGCAGAAATCTGAATGCTCAGTGATGAGGGGAGCCCTGTGAGCTTCAGCTTCCATTGCTGGGGCTGGCTGGAGGACAAGCAGAACCATGGGGGATTATTTAAGAAGGTGGCATAACTTCAGAAGGCTCAGCAACAGATATTTTAGCTGCTGTCGTGATTTCAGAACAGTAATTCAGTATCTTCTTGGTTGACAGTGGGGGCAGCTGTCTGTGCTTCCCACTTCTTGTTGAAGAAAAAGTTCTCAGTGTACATGTGTGTAGACGGCAGGGACTGCACTTTTTAAAAGGTTGCTTTATTGTCCTAGAGGTTATTCTTGGACTCTAGCTCAGTTATAGTAGAGATCAGTAGAAAACGAAACATAGTACAAGCCTGTAAATCTCATCCAGCAATAAATGACTGTGTCTAATAATAAAGATCAGCTACTGAGGGATAGGAGCATCTCTTCCTTTTTAACTACAGACTGCCTTTGTTCATTTTTCCTTCAAGACATCCAGATAGCAGCGTGGCTATCTGCCATCTCTCTCTGAGATTTTTCTCTGATGTTCTCCAGAGTGCTTTGTTCTTATTGTATCATTCCTTTTACTGAAAGTTCAGTGTGTGTGAAGGGAGAAAGGGAAACCCATTCCGGGGAGCTCAGTGGGTCCTCCCAGCAGGACTCAGCAAGCCACTGGCATCATGCAGCCTCTGCTATTGCAGAGCTACAAGAGCACTCACAGCAAATGCATGATGATAAATATCCTCTGAAATATCCCCACTTACACTGCTGAGTAATTAATCATTGTTCCTTTAAGTTGACCATATGTAGGTTTTTTTATAAAATAGATTTTCTTACTGCTTGGGAATTTATGCTATTATTAAATGTTCAGAGGAGGTATACCTATGCATTATAAAACTGGAATAAATAAATATAGGGAATTACATTAGAAAAAGCTAAATGGAGTAAGTACTGTTAAATAGAGAGAAACATTACAAGTCTAATGTTTTCTGAATGTATTAAAAACAAATATAGTGTTGCAGTTGAGAACAAAATTACATATGAGCTGTTAATTTTGTAATGAAGAACCCCAAATTTTGTGTATAAAATTTCCATTGACTTGAAGCTGATTTTAATTTTTTTTTAATATCCCTGTGTATATAGACTGGTATGGGAAGAGACCAAAAATATGAAGAAATAATACTTTTAGCTGTTACTCAGACACATTTATGAGTATCTATCTCTAGAGATGGGGTGTCCACAGGTCCTGGCTGCAGCTGAGCAGAGCCAGCAGGTTCCTCCTGCCAGCCCAGTTCTCCCAAGTGTGGGAGGTCACCAGGTTTGCTGGTCACTGTGCCATGGGTGGCACCTTAGCCAAACCTGCTCCTCGAGCCACAGGTGATCTTTCTGGTATTCAAGAACAAATAAACTCATCCTCCTGAATGCAAAATTCATTTGGTAAGAACAGCATAGTGTGGCATATTTTTGGTACATCTGAGGGCAGCGTTAGTTTCCTATGAAAATGAAAAGTTTTCCTCCTACTTGTAATGCTCATGTCAGTAGCTTGGATGAAAAGCAAATGAAATGCTACTTTTTGGCCTCTCTGCAACTTTAAAGGCAAAGATTTTTCTTGGTTTGGATGACTTCTTTCTTGGTAAGCACAACAGCTCAAAGAATACCTGCAGGTTCTTGAAAAGATCAGTCAGACTGCAGCTTTTCCCAGCTGACTGCTCATCACACTCTACTCACTGCTCATCTCTAGCCTTGGTTTTTTTACCCCACTTCCTTGCAGTTTCATTTGTATACTCCATAAATAGTATAAAAGAAATATCATGCAGTCCCTACATAAGATAAAAGTGGAAACATAGGCAAACATTTATACTTGTTAGCATCTGAAAAAAATGCTTTGAGGAGTATTTAAAAATGTATTTGGACTTGAATTTATTTCACTTAGGAGTTTGAAGACGTAGTTTGCTAATGGATTTTCTAATTGCTAAAAATAATTAATAAAGACTTCAGCTGAAGAGAATAGATTGGAAAATAAGTGAAATAGAGTATCCCATTAATTGTCAAAATGGATCTATTAAAAGTGTTTGTAAGTTTTCATTGTGTATTTTCTGGAAAGTAAATTAAAGAGGCCTAAATTTTGAAAGCAGTTTGTTCATGGGGGTTTTTTTTTGTTTGTTTGGTTTTTTTTAGATTCAGTTAAGTAGCAGCAGCATTATTGTAAGGTAGCTGTGCCACACACATACATGCTTATTTTAGATGCTCTATCCAGAGATTATTGCTGTGATGAGATAAGGGGAAAAAAACTTACTGCAAACTATTGGGAAGGGTGAAAAAATTCCCAACAAAGCTACCCCAAACCCCAGAGTATTCAGAAGTTGTATAAGTTCTTCTCTCTATCCTATTTATCCTACCATCTGTGTCCTTTGGAATTACCTTAGCCAGTGTCCTTCACTGGGACCTAGTCTGGCTGAAGGAATGGCCAACAGAAATCTGACCAAAATCCGTGAGGACAGGTGAGTTGTGTGTGTGATGGACTAACCTCTGGCAGACGTGCACAGGAGAGCAAGATGTGCTGGTCAGAGGTGTTAGCAGGGAGGCTGTGATGGAATATGAGGAAAATACCTTTACTCTGAAGGTAACTAAGCATTGGAACCGGTTGTCAAGGGGGTTGTGGATTCTCACTCACTGAAAGTTTGAGATGTGCTCAAGAAAATTCTGGAGCAACCTATTAAGTTCAAAGCTGTCCCTGTTTAAGCAGGAGTTTGGACTTCCCAACATTAATGCTACAGTCTCAAAATTCTGAGTCACAACTGCATTTTTATGGCATTAGCTGCAGCTCTGTTTTGCCCAGGAAGCTATTGGTGTATTTTCACAGATTACATACATGCTCAGTGTGACTCTAACTAGTTTTATAAACCATCAGATTCCTTTCCTGTCCATAGGTTATGTGGAGAAGCTAAGTCAAAGGAATTAATTTGACCTTTTTTTTTTTTCCACCCCTGTCATCATGATGATGTTATTACCTGTTGAGGATTTGCATGTGATCTTTATCATGAGGCTCCTGCTATTCCATCCTTGTCCATTGTTCTGGGAGTGCTGGGAAATGAGCACAGGAGCTGGAGAGGCAATGGCTCTGCTCACTCAGGGAACTTTTCTGCAGAGTTTAGAAAGTCCTGTGAAAGAAAGGGGCAAGCCCTGCATCAGTACTTGAGAGGAGATGAGTGTGCAGGAGAGCTGCACTGGTGCTGGAACAGCCTGTGCTGCTGAGCAATGAACAGCTGCTGTTGGTCTGTGGGTTTTTCTTTCTGCCTCCTCAGCTGCTTGGCTGTGTTCCCAAGCAAGCAGAGCCGAGCAGTGGTGTCAGTGTGTGTGGATCACTGAGGCCAGGCTGTTGTAACAAAGACAAGAAATGGTCTGTTTTACCTAGCTCTCAGCAGGAAAGGGCAGTGCCTGCGAGTTTATCTCCGTGAAAGCTTCGAGGGAAAGGAAGGGACACTGAGCTGCACAGCAGATGGGAGATTGTGGGGAGTGAGTGCTTCTGATCAGGGAGATGCTGAAGGGAGAGGTGCAGGTCCTGTGGAGGGGAAGGAGGCTGGAAAACATGCAGATGAGTATTTTGCAAACAGGCAAATTTTACAGTGACCAAATATATTTTGACTAGCCCAGTGAAGTAGTGGAATCTGGGGACCGGCTGGCTTAAAACCAAGTAGTGAATAGTAGTAAATCAAAATAGTATTTGGTTTTACAAGTGGGAAAGAATAATCATTCCTTTGAGAATAGGTTTGTAATTTCTTTAACCAGCCTTCTATCTTGTCTTCTTCCTGAGGTACTAGTTCAGTATTGCCAAATATATGTCCAGCCACTAAACTTTTTTTGAGTGAATAGCACAGTCTGAATTTTTTTTTTTACACATAACTCTTCAGCAATTTCTTGGTTTATGTATTTCTTGGTTTTGATAGTACACATCAGGAAGCCATGACTCTTCTTTTATAAACTTGCTTTTTGTATAAAAAGTTTTTAAGATGAAAGAGATGTCAGCTTTTTCTTGATGATATTTTCCTAACTGATTTATGTGTAGCTTCGAGTTAAGGGATGTGAACAGTGAATCTTAGATCCTAATGAAGTTACTTGACTAACGCAATGCCTATCTTAGTTATGCTTTCTGCTGAATTTATTTATGGATTTATACATTTATTTGGATCTCATTCATGCAAAGAAGCCTTCAGATGAGGGTTCCGAATTAAGTCAGTGAGTTCTCATGTGCATATACATATATTTTAAGAGATATAGAATTATCATAGTGCCTGTTCTGTGTTCCTAAAGGGGCATGTAAGGCTACAGATAATGTCTGGGTTTCATGGGATTTCTCACGTCCAGGTTCCCGGTTTAATCTGTATCATGATGCTTTGATTTGCAAAGGGTACCGCGCTGCTGTGCAGTCAAACCTGCTGTCTGTACACTCAGAGCAGTGTTGGACGTGCCCAGGATGGGCCCTGCAGGGTGACAGAGCAGCACATGCTCTGTGGCCGTGGGTGTGCAGGAGATGTCCTGGTGCAGAGCCACCTGAGGCTGCCTGGGAGCAGTGACAGTGGCTCTCGGGTCCCTGTGCAGTGACACGGGACTGGCTGCGGCTCCTGACCGCTGTTAGGGGTGCCTGCAATGAGTGATGGGGTCAGGAGTACACACCTGCAAGCCTGGCTGGCTGAAATTGAATCTCACACGTAAAATGGGTCTAAAACAGTCTAAATAAGCTCAAAAGAAGCTTGGAAGACTTTCAGCTCAACACACTGGTGTTTGGGAAACCTTCCCTCCAGTGTGAAGGGGCTACTTGGATGTTTGCTCTTTCTGAGTAGGTGGTACAGAATTCTGCTTTGTTTGCAGTCATGTATGCAGCACCTAGGAAAGGATCATTATTAAGTGCTTAACCATTAAAAATATATGCTTGAATCCTTTTTTTGACCAAGTTTTGGATCCTAAAAATATTTGAAAGTTCAATCGTGTGTAGTGAGAGAAATTCACTTCTAAATTCAGTTTCCTTGTAATAAAGACTTGGTCCAGGTTTTTCAAAAGGAAAAAAAAAAAAGAAAAGAAAAGTCTTGAACTGTTGACATTATTGTCAACTGTTGACATAAATGTCAATTGACATTGTAGATTTCTAAAAACTTTATCTGGGTTTTGCTGCCTAGGGCTCATGGCATAGGTTGTTTTTGCATTTTTTTGATGTTCCTTTCATAGGAACTCTGATAGTTTATCTGAATTGCTCAAATATAAAACCAAGTACAAAAATTGTTCTAAAATATCAACTTTGCAAAAAATCCAAATGAGAGAAATCAGTGATTTTGCCACACAGCATTTTGTTAGGATATTATGCTAAACCAGCAAGTTTGAACTGAGTATCACTTGTCTGCAGACATGGACTTCTATTATGGTCTGGTACAATTGTCTGATGTTTCACTGAATGTTGGTTGGTGTCAGTTTGTTGCTTTTATTTCATGAGGAGTAATTTAATTTCTGGGAAAGTGAGTTTTGAAAATATTTTGCATAAAAATTGTGTTATTACTGGAAAAAGCCATAGTTGTTGAGAAATGTGAAGTTGAAAGATCCCCATTATGTAATTGTTCCATTAAAATAAGAGCAGGCCCTACTATTTACTTGCTATTTAAACCCTGGTTAGAATAAAATGTATTGTCAAGTCATTCAGATGCCTTGACAGTAATTTACCATTAAGGCAAACAACTCCTTTGCATCATGAGTGCAGTCTTGTGGAATATATATCCTTGAAAACTGGGACAGGCTGGGCTTTGAAGTGTATTTCTGTGGCAAATTTTATTTTTTTTTTTCCCCCAGTGTTGTGGGTTTTTTCCTCTCGTTGTTTCTAACCAAACATAACGAACATAATTCATGAATGGATCTCGTGCTGAAATGTGGGATCTTAACTCCACTAATTCAGTGGCTGGGTGTTAGATTAAATGACTGCACTTCTCACTGTGATTTGCTCTACAGCCTTGAATAAATCACAAACCTTGCACTCTTTTAAATCTTTTTTTATATTAAAACTCTTGATGAGGAAGGAAAGAGGGCTGTATGCTGAAGTGCTGGGTCGTCATTAGAAATTGTAGGTATGTCAAGTAAACAGCCTGCACCTAAAAATGCTGATTGAAATCAGTCCTGCCATCTTCTCCCGGCAGATGAGAACAGGAATGGATTGAACCAGTTTGCATTTACGGCTCGCTCTTAACCCCAGCAGCTCATCGGGGCTGCAGTAACCTGAGAACTGGGAACAGCTTCGCTCTTAGCTGACCAGGGCGTGGTGCTTCTGAGAGCAGAAGGTGCCAGCAGATCATGTACTAATTATTCAGCACTCACTGCAGTGGGAGCAGGCAGAGGCTTCGTCTGGAGGCTGGACCCAGCCCTGGAACAGTTTAATCTGTTCCCGTCTTCCCCCGAGTCTTCAAACCTGTGAATGGGCTGGGTGGGGATGCTGCAGACCTGCAAACCTTGAATGCCTAAATCCACACGCAGCAAACTGATGAAGAGGTGACAGGATCAAAGCAGTAAATGTAAACTAAATATAAATATTAATATAATTTAGTTATATTTTTGTTGTTCAAAAACTTCCCTGAACATTGGTCACGCAGAGGCAGAACCAGCATGCATGCTGGATCAGGAACTAGCTAGCTATTTTAAGGAACACTGATACAGATTTTTCTTCATCCCTTTCCTAGAAAGTCAATATTAACACACTGTTTCCCAAATCTGGAGACCTTTCAGGGTTAAGATTTCAATGTTGGTGGTGGACCAATGAAAGTTAGGTCATGGCCTAACACAAATGATATTTTCAGGAGCTCTACCTTTGAAAAGAAAAAATTTCAACTCATCCTCATGTAACTGCCATGAAATAATTCAGTAAAACAATTTAAGATGTACTTGTACTTGGAGCAGCTCAGTAAATCAGACTTCACAAGAGCAAACTGATTAGATGAATCACTGGCTCTACAGATGCATTGGAATAGAATGTCATGTGATTTTATTTTTAAAATGAGAACATTTAAATGAACATTTGCAGGCCTAAGTTCCTAAATAATACCCTGTGTTTCAGAGATGCAGTTCAGCAGCTTTCCATGTGAATTGTGCCCTTAGTTTGAGGGGACACTCGGGGGGCTCATGCTGCACATTTTGGAGAGGCTGAGAGCCTCTGTAAGCCACACCAGCAGAGGATGCAGAAACATTTGCCTGCTCCTGCTGAAGCCCAGGTTTTAGGTGGGTGAAATCAGCAGCCCTGTTCATGCAGGTCACCTCTCTGTAATGCTTTATTAAAGGTTGAACTGTAAGCTTTCCCAGCCTGAATAATCGCTCTATGGAACAAATGTCATTTCTAGACACCTGGAGGTAAGCACATACTGATGAATCAGCAGTTAAAATCAGGACTAGACTGATGAACAGCAGTCTTGGAAAGCTCAACAGTGAGGACAATCTCCAGGAGAGATTCTGATCTCTGTGATATGCAGGATGTGAAGATAGATAACTGAGAGATACAAAAAAGGAAACCAGGGCTTCTGCATTGTCTGGAGAAGATAGCAAGCCAGCTGCTTAAAAGGAGAAGCAAGAAAATGTTCCTTTTTTGGTTTGCTGAAAATGATTTAAGAATCTGAGGTGTTTTTTGTGGTGGTGTGGGGGTTGGTTGGTTGGTTGGTTTTTTTGTTGGTTGGTTTGGGTTTTTTTCCTATCCATCTCTTTATTATCATATTACCTTGTTGCATATCTTCTGATTAAATTTATTGCTTTTTTCTTGAGCTAGAGGGTGAGGTTTGTGGGCAAGTGGCTGCACTGGTTGCATTGCTTTGCTTTTCTTCTGCCTGAATTACAAAGCATTTCTTTCCCAGGGGTTTGGCAGAGCTATTTTGCAGCTCTGTAAACTGGGGCCTCAACAGAGGCCATCGCTAGCCAGCACAGCTTCCAGTGTATGTCCAGAGGAAATCAGGGATAGATCTCATTTCAGGTGCCTAAAGGCTGCACTGACAGGAGCCAAAAAAAGCAAGATGATGTTCCTGCCGAAGATGGTAACTAAAAAGGCTGCCTGATGTGCAGCAAAATTCTGGGTTCTGTGCTTGAACCCCATGGGTCACTGTGGAAGTGTCTGTTCTGCTTTGTTAGCTTGGTTTGTTGACGATTTTTCGAGTAAATATTTGGCAGAGTACCTGTAGTAATTAACAGTGGACTGTTCTCGGAATTCATCTTTCATTGTGTAAAAAAAAAAATTATTTACTGCTTCATCAACACAATTTTATTCCACACAGCTGAAAATGCATGAACAACAACCCACTTCACAAATCCAAACCAGATGTGTTTAAGACATTCTGCTTTTCAATGTATGGTAATTCAAATGTAGTGCCTGGAAAAATTACTTTATTGAAACCAATCAGAAGACAAAAATAATGTTTACACAGGCAACATCATGTGCTCTTTAAAAGTCATAAATGACAATGATTGCTAGAGAGTGTTGTGAGAAATAAATGTGTCATTTGTTTTAAGATTTACAGTTCTCCACCATCAGAGTGAGTAATTTCAAGACTGTACTTCTTGGAAAATAAGTTTCTTAAAATACTTATTTATTTATTTATTTATTTTAATAGAAGGGAAGAAGGAATATGGATGCAGGTCTTGTAGTAGAAAAACTTTGCCTCACAAAATACAACAGAGTACATCATCTTGAATATACTAAATGAGCATAGGTAGGCTTAAGGTATTTTGAGTTAAATAAACTTTTTTCATAGTAATTTCCTTACAGTACTCTGCACCCTGGTTATTATTTTGGCCAGTTGCTTTTCCAGATGCTTCCAAACAGTGGTTGGAAAACCTTATGTTGTATGAGTATCCTGGAGTGGTTTTGGCACATAATGGGACAAGAGGTACTCACGTGCACACTTGCACACAGCATCTGTCTCTGTCAAAGAGCACATTGGTTTGAACCTTTTTGTTGGAGGATGTGTGGTTGTTTTTTGTATTTTAAACAGTTTGTCATTACATTAAATTTGAGTTTTAAAAAAAGTCAGACCTGAACACAGGTTGGATTCATTATTTGAAGTTCTGTGTTGCCTTTTTGGCTTCTGCTTGCCCTCACTTGCTGCACACCTAAGCCAGGTCAAGTATTTTAAAGAGGTAATATGAAATAGCATTATTTATGATCAGAATTATTGTGGTTGCTTTCTTCAAAAGGTGAGTGATAGGGTATCTCTTCAGGATATTTTCTTCTTGACATATTTCATTTAAATTTCATATTGGAGATAGAGGTCCTTGGAGGTTTTTTAGGCTTCTCAACACAAAGCCTTGAGCAATTCAATCTAAATTCAGTGTTTGACTCAGCTTTGAGAAGGATGCTGGACTAGCTAACCTCCCCAGGTCCTTTCCAACTTGGATTTTGTGATTTAGAATGAGAAATAGCTGATTCATTACATTGGCACTTCATAAGCTGCTAACTATGTCTAAGTCTGGTGTTTTGGGTGCACATCCTTATTTGTGAAAACTTTGATCAAAATGAAAATTAAATTTGAGACAGTGGAGGTAGAACGGTTCAAGCATTCAGGTTTATTTCCCGACTGCTGTAAACCATCCAGTGGATCACTTTGTTTCTCTGTGGCTTGCTTGTGTTTCTGTTAAAGGTTAATAATGATCCTTTTCTCCTATTTAATTTGTTTTAGATTACTTTTTTCCAGGACCAGGTTTGTCTCTGTGTACTTTCTTGAAGAAAGGGAAAAAAAGCCCCAGACAACTACTTTTGTTGTGATTTTATATTTCTTCTGCTGGGGGTTGCCAGAAGCCACTGTCAGTGCTGTGCCTGTTCAAAAGTGATCCTGTTTGAGCAAAGAGGGTGCTTTTGGAAAACTGCTCTTCAGAAATAGGCTGCACTTTCTTCTCCCTCACCCCTGCTTTGTGGTTTTTTTTCTATGCCTTTGGGATGGCAGAAGTTTAGTTTGGAGAGATAGAAGGCTCTGTAAGAGACGTGTTCAAAGATCATATTCTATCTTTACCATTTTGAGGGCTTTCCATAGAACCCAGGCAAAGTGAAGATGGAGAAGGCAGAGAAATGATGTTATTTATATTCATACTTTTCTAAATGGACTTGAGCTGAATAGAGGGATTTTTCTGTTTGTGTTTTCCATTCCTTTCATAGTCCTGTAGTGTATCAGTCAATAAGGCCAAAGAGCTGTCGTGATACAGAGATTTATTCAAGATGCTTTTCCCCACTGAATATCTAATGAAACTTGCATCTAGTGGAATGAAACTTTCTGTAGTGCTAACCTAGGGGAGGTTTGCATCCTCTGCTTAAACTGGAACGAGTCGAGAATCTTAACTGCTATCTACAGTGTTTTATAAACTTTGCTTGAATATGATACTTTAGATCATAGTAAATAAACACAGAGAATATTCTATCTGTGAAAAACAGTGGATCTTAAAATGTTTCATATCATTAAAAAGATTTGAGATCAGTAACTAATGTGCTGAAGCCTTTAACATCCCATGTTTATTGCTGGGTTTGAAAATAACGAAGTAGCTCTACTGTTTGTTCTAGTACCTCTGTCAAAGTGAACTCCTAGTTGTTGAAATACCAATGTCACCAGAGGTACCCAAAGCTCCAGGGGGAGGGAGCTGCTGTATATTAGAGTTTTAAGATACTTGCTGAAGCACGGAATAATTTCTTAGTCTTTTTCATGTTATAGCTTCTCCCCAGATACAACTGAAATGAGATGCCAAAGTTGTTTACCAGTAATCCACCCCATAAATCTTCCACCAAACAACTGATACATTTATAAACAAGCAAGCCAGAGTGCATCTATGTAGCCATATATGAGCTCATAAGTGTACAGGACTGCATTTTGATTTAAAATCAGGTGAATGATGAGATTACCAGATTAATGACAATGTTTTACCAAGCCCAAATCCTGCACACAGTTGTCAAAAGTTATCCCTGGTGGCACCTGCCTGGTTCCATAAACAGACACACACAGGAGCACTCACCAGTCTTCATTTTCTCCCTGCTGCCAGCAGCCCATGCGTGTTATTAGCTCTGGCCTCTGTCCTGGTGAAACTAAACAGTGTTTGAGTATGCCAGGTCCTGTATGCCATAATTATGTGAGGAGGAGACTGAGTAATGAACGTAAATCAGTGAAGTGTATCTGCAAAATTAGACATTGGGAAGTGCATGTCTGTCAACAAGCCCAGATCAAAGCAGAGTGGAAATCATGGAATTAAAAGCTGAGGAGGGGGAGAAATTTGTAAATCCTTTTGTGGGTCTGCAGGAAAAAATAAAGGGGTGTAGGGGGACATTTTTGTTTGTTTTGGTGTTATTTTTCTCAAAATCATTGCTATGTCATAATTATCAACATTGCACTAAAAGCCTAGATGTTTGCAATGGCTACATATCTTAATTCTTCAGCCATAAAGCCTTTACTGAAAACCACCTGCAAGGAAACTTGAATAACCATCAGAGGGGAAGGTTACCTTAGTAGTTCTGTAGTTTGTGATCCTTTACATGGTGTGTTTTTCCTTAAAACTCGTGAGACAAATTTCCTAGGAGTAAACATCCATTTCCTGCATTTTGTGAAGTACTCTGCATAGCTCTGATGCTAGACAAATAATATCAAATATAGCTCACAGCAATATGGAGAATATTAACATCCACGAAGTGCAGCTTCTCACTGTTCTTTGTTTTAGGGCAGATTCTGTCCTGGTTTTTGCTGTACTCTGATTTTTAGGATAGCTCAGAACACTAAACCCTCAGCCCTTGAAAGTTCTCTCTATGTAAAATGTGTCCCAGATATAAAAACTGAAAAAATTGCAGATCCTCAGACTTCTTCTGGCATTTCAAGGAATGTTCAAAGTGCACAGCTTTTGAAATAATGCCATAATCTGAATTGCTTCCTGATGTGCTCCCAGTGTATTCATCTGTCTAATTCTGTGAAGAGATGGGAGGGTCCCACTCTCTGTACATTCTGCCTCCAGTGCTGAAGTGGGAGGGAAGGGAATAGAGGAGATGGTTGCTGGAGTTACAAGCTCTGTGGGGGTGGACAGAGGGTGGGGCTTCAGTTCTTAATTACACTTCATTAAAAATTAAGCTTTACCCTGAGAGAGAGAGTGAGATGTGATGTGTTGAATCCTTCCTGAATCCTAAAATAGGGCAGCAAAAACTTGCACGCAGAAGCAAAATCTTCATAGGAGTGAAGTTCAGTTTTTTCAAAATGTCATGAGCATGGCTGCAGCTGTTGGAAGGCTGAATTTCAGCCAGTTTTATAAATGTACAAGCTCTCAGCTGTTTGCCTGGTTGTTGTCCTCAGGAGTCTCTGGTAATGCAGTGATGAAATGAGAGCCTGGGAAAATCACGAGGAGTGGTTACCCTGCCCTGCTGCCTGTGGAGGGGCACTGCAGTCACTGATTGTGTGCAGTGAGGGTTTCCGACCCACGGCCTCGTGATGCATCTGCAGTTGTGCTGGCATGGAAAACTGCAGCATCAGTGATCCATTTATCTTCTAAAACAGTCATTAACAGCACCAATTGGCTGTGTTATGATAATTATGGATATAATATATGGAGTTGGGGACCTGAATTTGTTTCTTGGAGCATCCCAAATACTAGCACTCTTAGATATTGATCTGAGTAGCCGTGGTGTATGGAACAGGTCTGTGGGCTTGTCTGATACCCTGGGACTTTATCCAGCCATAGTGGATGACTGAAAGTCCTGATTTGCTTCCACACTGGCTTTTGGTGATTCTGTAAGTTTTTCATTTCTAATAGTCAGTTCAGGTGTGGTATAGATCTCAGTCCTCAAAAGCCACTTCCTTCTGATTTGAACTTTGATGTACCACGGAAACATGCCGAGGTGTTCAGCAGTATCCAGATCTCGTGTGTGCTCAGAGATAAGCCTGCCAGCCTGATGATTAAATGTGTGGCAGGGTGTGCTGCTGCCTTTGTTTGATGCTGAACTCCAGCAGCTCCTCTGCACAGAGCTGATGTGCTCTGTGTGTTGCTTTGCTATCGAGTTGCCACCTCAAACCAACTCTGCGTGCAGCGTGTGCACAAGTGGGAAGCTGGAAGATAAAGACTCGAGATGTTCGTTCTGTCTTTGAAGTCCTTGTCATCTAGTGGGAAGAGAATTAGCTAGCAGAAAGTATCATCTTGCATGTTTGACATTACTAAGGCAGTAGCATAAGAAAATACATAAATCTTCTGAATAACCATGAAGCATACTCAACTGGAAAAAATAGAGTAGCTGGCAAATGGAGAGATACAAGCTGCCAAAAGGGATGTGAAGCATTAATTCTACCATCCCTGGACTGGGGTGGTTTTTTTTTTGAATTATATTTATTTTTAGAGCCACCAGATGCCAACCTTATTGCTTATGCAAACTAGATAGTCTGAAAATTGTTCTAGCTTGTTCTAGCTCACTCCAACCTCCAGTGCCCCACAGAGGCTGTTGCAGCAAAAATGAGATCAGCTTCAGGGAAAGAAATTCTGACTCTCTCCTTCTCCTAGATGTGGGTGTATGTCTTTATATGTGCCAGTGCCTATTCAAGGGGGCTGGCATGAGATCTGTCTAAATAACCTTTTCATTTATGAAGCTTTTCCTGGTGCAAAAATTGGCTAATTCAGCCTAACCATGACTGAAGCCAAAGATTTCCACTTCCTCTGCGTGGTAGAGAACTTCTGATTGTTTGCTGTCGCCAGGTTTTCCATACTTTTGCTCAGGTTTTTAATTAGGTCCAAACCATCACACATTCTCCACTGCTTTTTAGAGCAGTCAGTCTAAATTTACTGCTGGCAAAAACAAATTGAAAGATGAAGCAATGTAAAAATAACTATCTAAAGAAAAAAAATAAATCCCAGATTCAAAATGAACTATCTTGTAATTTCAGTCTGAATGAGTACTTCCAAACCAGGCTTAGATGTCTGGTTAGATGTTGGGGACTTTCCCCTTTCTAAGAAATGATGTCAATAACCTTGGTTTAATATTGGTCTAATTGGAGAAGAAGCAGTGGTATGGTTATACTCCTCTTTAAAGCAGATTAAGTAAAAGTTTTAACTGATCTGTGAAATGAATAGATAAAATGTGTAAATAAATACTGGATTATTAACTACATACCTGCTATTTATGAACTTAAAGTACCCCACTGTTTAATGAGTGATACTTCTTCAGCCTTGTGTTCATCCAAGTTACATTTCAGCTATGTAAAATGTAGTTTTACATAGAGATAGATTTTAGGTGGGGGTTTTTGTCATTCTCGGTGTTTTTCCTGAAGGAACCTGTTAGCTGTTTGTGTGAGCAGGTTTTTGTCATGCTTTCTTGATATCCTGAATTTCCAGCATTTTTGTTTGTTAATTGTCTTTTTCACTTTCCTTCTCCTGCCTCAGGAGAAGGGTATTTTTTGAAAAAGGGTATTTTTTGACCCTTTTTCAACCTGCTAGCCTGTGTCATTTATATTTGGAGGAAATATGTTTTAGCACCTGATTGATTGATTTATTCTTCCTTTGTGTTTTTCACTCTCATTCCTTTCCTGGCATCCTTGGTCAGAAGTTGCACCAATAAAGCAATCGTTGCTCTGGGAAGATTTACTTAGGAGAACAGTAGGGTAGATTGTAAAGGAAATGATCTTTGTTTTCTCAGGAATGGCTAAGAAGCAAATATATCTCAATTTGAGCAGACAGTTGTGTCTTGGCTGTCCCAGTTAAGCTCTGAATTTGAACCTGGATAACCTGGGTGAACTATTTGTGTCAAGAACCACTGTTTGAATCCACTTTACCCATTATTTAAAGCCTCACATATTTAAATATATATGTACATATTGCTCTGACCTAGGCAGTGTTACATGAGAATAGTTTAAAAAGCAACATGACTGGAGAAACAAAGTCAATAGTTAACCATTCAGTGGAAGAGGAGGGAGCAAAATACTGTAAAGAGCATTTCTACCTGGACTTCTTCCCACAAACCTGAAATGGGATGCTGGTAGAAGAATTGATTAGTGATAGGCTTCATCTCCTGTGAACTTCTCACAATGATTACTGAAGCATTTTGAAACTGATTTATCAGCTGATTTTTTTCTTGGTCTTTCCTACCCTTCCAAGAGTAGCAGTTGTGCTTTCCAGAGGATATTACTAGGATTTTTGCTGCTGCTGCCAAAGATCTTCTGGCGCGAAATCGCTGTCTGAGTCAGCTTTGTAACATGACAAATTCAGAGGCAGCTGCAGTAGTGATAAGTTTGCTGCCTAGTGGGCAGCTTCTGAGTAGACAATAAATCTCCTACTAGTTATAAAATGTCATTAAAAATGGCCTAACACAATAATGATTGCAAAATACTGTGCTTACTATTCTGGTTAGCAGGTTGAAAGATGTATCAGTGGCTCAAGAGAAGTTATTCAGTTGTTGTGTATAGCAGCTTTAAAAATTAGAAGGCATTGAAAGAGGATGATGTAGTCTTCCTGTTATCTTTTCTCAACTAATTGTTAATTGCTCATATTGCATTCTCATATTTCAGTGTTCACATCTGTTGCTTGTATATATGTTTTTCTCCAGTGTGGTGGCACTAGAGCAGTGTATATAATGCATTTTCCAGTGGAGAGGTTTTACAATGGAATTAGGCTGTCATTGGAGGTGCTCAGTGTTGCATTGCCAGAACTGGACTTCTGTGGTTGTTGTTCTGTAGTTCTGTTAGGATTATCAATGCTGCAGTTTGTGAGTTAAACCACTGGTTTAATTGGCTTTTTCTTTACTGTACTTTAGTGTCTTCAGTCAACCAGAGCCTGCAGTCCTACTTTTTATGTCTAATTATGTTCCATTTCTGTGCCCCAGCCTACATTTAATTTGCACAGAAGTGGAAATGAAGTTGTCAGTGACATCTCGCAGTGACTCTCCTCCCCCTTACTTGAGCTATATCAGATGCCAACACTGCTGATTTGTTGAACCTCAAGCTGTTTTGTTTAGCAGAGCAAAGCTGACTGCTTTGCCACCATCAAACCGGTACAGTGAGACACAAAGTGCTTGTGATATTGCCCAAATTTCTCATGGGTAAAGGTAGGAGATATTTCAGTTTCAATTATATACTGGCTTAATCTGAGTAATGGAACAAGGATGCAACTTCAGCATGTGAAATTTCATGTTCTTTGCTAGCTAACACTGGTAGAGAACCCAGGTTAATAACGTGGATTTGATTCAGGAGTGTCGGAAAGCTAAGGAATACTTCTGTTTTCGATTTCAAGGCTAGTTTTGTTGCAAGATGAATGCTGCAATTGTGCTTAGTCTGTGTTATCTAGATAAATTAGTTGTGGAGTGGAGAGGACTGAAGGGTGAGAATGCATTTTAATGCTTCTCAGAGCAAGAAGAAAAGCTGCTACAGATGTTTCATTCTTCTTCTTTCCTAATGCAAAATAGGGGAAATTGCGAATATCATGAAATGTTGCTACAGTGCAAATTTGTTGATGCTATTTTCACATTGCCTTTATCCTTTTTGACATGCAAGTAGTGGTGGCTTTGTGCTGTCATGCTGTGTTTGTTGTAACTCGAAGTGTGAAGGAAGATTGAGGTTTGTGTAGCGCTGAATTTACACTGCTGGAAGCCCACCCTGCAGACCTTGTGTTTTGCGACTTTGTGCAGCATTGGAGGGGAAAACTGACCATTATTTGTCCTTCAATTACACTGCTTTCTCTGGTGCACAAAGTTAGAGGGTTGGTAGGTTTTTCTGCATTGCTTTAAGTTGGTTTGTTTTTTTTGTAAGCTCTAATTTAAAAGAATATATGGTAGTTTTCTCAAAAAAAGTTGAAAGGTGGGAAGACAGAGCATAAGACCTACAGAGTCTGTTTAGTCATTAATGAATAGAAAATTAACCTGAGTGTTTTGGAGAACTTTAAAATTCTAGTTAGTCCTAGTTCTCAGGGATGTATTTTTCTTCATGATTTTCAGTGGTGTTAAGTAATTACTGAGATGTTTTTAATCACAGCTTTCACAACTGTTTTGTTGGAGGATGCGCTGTACAGGTTGATTCAGTTATGTAAAACCAAGAAAGCATAACTCACACCAAAACAAGGGGACTGTGCTGAGAAAAGCAGAGTGTGTTTAGTGCCCAGCACTCAGCCTGCCTGCAGTAATGCTCCAGTCGCTCAGAAGGGATTAAGGATGAACACTCCCATGGCCAGAAGTGCCAGTAACCCCAAAAAGCTCTGGCAGCTGGAAATGCTGGGGGGATGCACCTCAGTGTCAGCCCACAGGTGCCTGGAGTGCAAGATGAGTCCTGTGGCTGATGGAAACCACAACTCGGCCACAGTCAGTGCTGATTTTGCCTTGATGCGTGTATGCAATGCTCTGTGTATGCTACAAGGAGGGAATCCTTACAGAAGTAGATGGTGCTAAATTTTTTTATAAGTCATTGAGTAAATGCAGATGCTAAGGCTGGAGTGCTTTGTGTACTTCTGGTGCTCAGGTCTCAGAAGGAGTTGGAAGAACTTGAAAGACATAGAGAAGAAGGACAATAATTCACTCATTTAATATCTTGCTGTCACTGTTAAAAGAGTGAATTATATGTACTCTCTTGATCGTTGTGGAAGGATATAACTGCTGTAGGGATTATTAAATGTGAAAGGCTAAGAGGTTATGTTTCCTTCTGGTGGCTAGCTTTGGTGTTAATTAAGTTTCCGATGTTTCATAATCTTCTTGGTAGCATTATATAAAAGAGCTGTGTGCATGTTTCCCTTACCTGCCAGTGAGCCATGCTCTAAACCACCTCCACTGTAGGAAAAAAAATACATATTAACTTTTAATTTAACACTAAAATGAATTAAACACAGTGAAACAGGAAATGCAGATTTTAACTAGTAATTACATCTCCTGAAGCTCAATAATCAATCACTTAATTGATAACATATAAGAGCCTGTGATACTTTGTTCAGGGTGAGTATGGTGACAGGCTATAAAATTAGAACTGTAGAGCACAGTGGATGTAGGAGCATTTATGTGCTTCCAAATGCAGCTTTACACTGTTGTGGCTTATGAGGACTGAGGTGAAATACAGGAGCCTCAGCAGAATATTGCTTGTAGTGGCAATGGTCCCAAGAGAAATTTCAGAGTGCATTATACTCTGTCTTCATGAAAGCCTTTTCCTTACAGTCACAAACTCCGTGTCTTCTCTTCCCTTTGCTCCTTGCTTTACCATTAACAAGAATATGTGTACTGGTTTATTGCACTAAGGCTGTGTATTCCTTAATAATAAACATCCAGCCAAGAAGTTTCAGTTTTTAAACTTTTGTACCAACATAATAGTCTCAGTTGCAGGGATTCAGCAGAAAAAAACTGTTTCACTTAATAGGCGGTGACTTTGATTTGTATCATGGGTGTTGAACTCATAATTTTGTGTTAAATTGAAGATCAGAGGGGGGGTGCAACTAAATGTGATCTGAATGCGAGTCAAAGGCCAAGGATTAATGAAATAGAAAAAATCATGTTTATATTATTCTGTGAAATATTGCAGAATATTTGTACAGATGTTAAGATATTAGACATAACTTTGACATCTCTGGTCAAACTCAGCCCATCTTGGGTTTTGTTGACTCCAGTCTGATTTCTGAAGCTGTAGTAGCCCACTGAGAACCTCCTTATCTGGCCCTTCCTTACCACAGTTGACTGACTTTGGCTGTGCTGAGGCAGTGTTGTGTAAATTCAAAAGCTGTATGTGATTTACCTAATTACTGGCAGTGGAAAATGCTGGCCAATAAAGCTGAGCAGTTTGTTTTGGGGATTTGCAGTGTGTGAACTTCTGACAGTGTCACATCAAAAACAGATGGAAAATTGTTTTCCTTACTGAGAAAAAGAGAAGCCCTGTGAGGTCATCCATACACAAGGACAGAGCAGTGCAGAATAAAGGGAATGTTGCAAAGACATTTTACCTTCTCATGCCCCATCCCCTTTCTGTTCTATAACACTGAATTAAAAGAAATAAAGGAAGGAAATGAGATTTCAAAAATAAAGCATAATTTAGAATATATTGGTTTCTTTGTGAAAGGAAATGTGGAGAGTAATGTTAAATGTTTCATATCCTGACTTTGCATGTCCACACAACAAGGATATCGGAATTATAAATGAGGTAATGAATAAATTTTAGATTGCATGCCTTGGAAACACGCAGAAGCTTAGAGTTAAAATAGCTTTCTTATTTCCCTTGTTTCTAGTCAATGTATTGTTTGACCTATTTCAATTCCTTGGAGAAAGAGCATCACTGCCAGTCAAACAACCTACTCATATCTTCTTGATAATTAGTATTTTTACATTAAAACGTTAAGTATTTCCTCCTGTAACGAGAAGAATTCTTTTATTCCATTAGGTATCTCCCTTTAAGCCTACAGTACCTTGACAGTGATTACAAGAAGTCATTTATTAAATGTGGAAAACACGGTGCTGGGTAATTCCTGTACAACTTTAAGGAAATGGTAAATGATCCAGAAAAACGACAAACCTTAGGACATAGATCAGGCCCAGGCAGCCCAGCCTTGTCAGCCCTGTTTCTGTTTTCCCTTTGCTACTGCCTGCTATAAAATGTATAAAATCACACAATACTCTGTTTCCAGAAGAACTTTCCAATACCATGGTATTGTAAAGATGTGCAAATACAAATTATTACAGATCTGTGACTGACAAAGTGCTGCTGCTCAGTGAGGACACTTGCCAGCGACCATTAGTGATGAGACATTCTCTGTCAATTCTAGCATTTCTTTCTTTAACAAGAGCTGGGCAAGCTCAAGTCTCTGTATGTTCTAAACAGAAATATTTGCCTTCAAGATTTAAGGTTTCTGTCATTCCCTTACTCTCCTCCGGTCCTTGCATCTGAACTCCCACCCCCACACAGGCAGAGGACAAAGAAGGCAGCTCTGATCTAAGAAGGAAAAAGATTTGGAGGACTGTTAATTGGGTTTTTTACTACATGTAACAATAATTGTAACACCACTTTTAAACTCATGTTGTAGCAGCACTGAATTATTTAGGTTCTTTAGTTTTTTTGTAGTTCCTTGTTCTTGATTTGATTCACTAAGTTTCGTGTGAGGTGGTTTGGTTTTCTGGTTTTTTGTTTGTCTGTTTTTGTGCTTTTGTGTTTTGTTTGTTTGTTGTTGTTGTTTTGGTGGGGTTTTTTTATTTTCTTTTTTTTCTTTTTTCTTTTATTTTCTTTTTTTTTTTCTTTTTTTTTTTTTTTTCAGAGTGCTGGTGACTGCAGATTTCACAGATGTGTGCTAGATTTCTTCCAACATCTTTTAACCTACACAGAACTTTCTGGTTTTTGGTGTGCCTCCTAAGTTTTGCTTGCACCTCTTCAAGTCTATATTTTATTTTCAAAATAAATTTACTATTTTGCTTTTATGCTCCAAAGTCACTTAATTGAGCAGTATTTCAGTTTCTCCATCAGTTGGAGAGGATTTCCTAGAGCTGTTTTCACACCCCCAGGAGGGTGCCCCTTTTGGTGCAGTGGTGTAGTCCCAAGGGCTTTTGGTGTCTCCAGAGATGTCGATGTGCTGGGACGGGTCTGCAGGGGTCACAGAGCAGAGAAACCCTGCTGTGGGCAATGGACCCACTCTGGCACAATCTCTTTATGCTCCTTTTTCACTGATTTCCTCTGTTAGCCCCTTTTAGATCAATTAATAAGTCCTGCTGAAGGATAACTGGATGTGTTTGATTGACAACAGCACTCTGCACCTAGAGAGCCCATCAGAACTACCATAACTCAATTTCAGAGTAATTCTCCACTTTGAACACTAAAGCCTTTTAGAGTCTTAGTCACTGCTGTTTCTTTGGCTCCTAGATTCAGAACTTCTGGCCCTTTGTGTCTCACAGGGCTCTCTCCTGAGTCATTTCCCATTTGTTCAGCTTTCTCTGGTTTCAGTTTGAGCAGCACAGGAGAATGCAGGCTCTGATGTGCAAATTGCCCATACAGAGATGAATTTCAGTGGTGTTTAGGGTTCAGTATTTAAGTTCTGACAGTTCTGATCAGATACATTTCAAAGTGATACTGGCATTATTTCCTTTTCTGCTTTTGAGTTTGCTGTGACAAAGCATTAGGCGGGCATATTTTTGTACATCCTTTTTAGAACTAAATCTTGGATAGTTTCATTTTTTTAAGTCACAAAAATAAGGGGATAATTTTATATTACAGGGTTCTTTGCATCAAGTAAATAACACTGTATTTGCTAATAGCGCACTAGTAACTTCAAAATGTTTCCATATGTTTTTCAAGATATGTATTAGTACTTGTGTATAGTGATTTCAAACTGCAAAAACATCTAGCAAATATGAACAACAAGGTCACACTTAAAGAATTAATTTAGGAGCTGCTGACAAGGGAGCATGTGTGGTTTTTGGAGAGATGACTGTCGGTAGTTTCTCCTTCTGGAAGTGTTCTGTGTTTTCTCTGCAGTTGTGCATGTGATGCTCTGGTGAGATGGAGAAAAGCAGAATGTTTGAGGGTGTGCTGGTTTGTACCGACTGAGGAATGTCTGAGAGGAGTGTGCTGGTTGAGTTAATGTCACATGAGCTTTCTTATGTAATCCTCAGAGTGAAATGGAAAGGGCAGACACCGGGGCTGTCTCTGAGAACAATTCCAGCTCCCCCCCAGTCTGACTGGGAAGCCAACACCTGTAGATGACATTGTTTTGCTGCATTTTTTTAGAGTTAATAAAACCTGGGCATTCAAAAAATTGAATAATACGGCTTCTTCATTTATTTTCAGTCTTTTGAAGGTGGTAACTGTCCCAAATATTTATAAGTAACAAAGGGGAATTGCTGTTAGCTTTCAGATATCCCTGAATTCAGTGTGTGTTCCTTAAGGTATTTTTTTCATTTTTTAATTGCCATGTGCCCAGGTGTTTCATGCAGGAGCAGCAGGGGATATTGATTTCAGTTTGTTGCTGAATTATACCGATCTATTCATTTGAATCTGAAGGATAATAAAAAAGCTTCAAGGAGTCCCTTATCTGTAGCACAACTTTCCTTTGTATCATGATGCAATCAAAGCTTCTCAACTGTTATTGGATTAAATAGAATTTTCTCTGGCACAAAACTGGCTCGGGGGTAGCTTCTTGAATAATCGGCATCCAGAACTCTATTGCTTGTTTATACAAACCTGCCTCTCTAAATGCAAAAAAAACCCCTTTTCCTATTCTTAATTAAGCTTTTGGTTTTAATAATATATAAATATATGCAAGAGTTCAAGTAAGTTCAGAACAAGTGGCCTGTTATTATTTTAAACACCTGAAGTTTTCTTTTTTTTCCTTTTTTTCTTAAAATTCTCATCATTTCTTACTAGAATTTTTAAATACAATTATTCCAGCAGGTCCATGGCTAATGCCAGCTGTTCATGTAGCACTGAAAAATCAAGATCTCTGCTTTGCATTAAAAATGGCTATGTCTAGAACATGTTTCTGTGCAAATACCAAGAACTTAAGAAAGAGCTACCATCAGCTAAGGCTGAATAAAACTAAACACTAAATATCTGTTTTCCCTTCCTTCTACCTTAATGAGTCCCCTCCTAGGGCTGGTTATCTTCTTTCCCTGCCCACCTCCTGTTTGCCGGGGTGGGAAGGGGACTCTCACATCTGGGAATGAAGGAGTTTTTCCAGTGGGAATGATGGTGTGCAGAGGGTCTGACCTTCTTGTTTGTCATTGTCCCGTGCTTGGGGAACATTTCACATGTAAGTCGCCCCTTTTTTGAACCTTTTGTTATCAGTGTTGTTGCTCTTACTGTTGCCTTTCTTTTCCTCTTGCTGTTTTTAGTAAATCGCTCTTATCTCGACCTGTGATCTTTGCTTTTTGTGTTTGACTGGAGAGGGAGCAGGGGAAGTGCTTCCCTAAGCTGGGAAATACCCTTCCTAAACCGTGACACTTCTAAAAGCACAGGAATAAAAATTTTAGGTTCTATATTTTCTAAGGTTCAGTAAGTGAATAAACAAAATCACATATAAACTATTCTGTGTGTAAGACTGTGCAAGACACTTTCTAGTTTGGGCTGCCACACATAATTCTGACACATCAGGAGAGAAGCACTAGGTGACCCTGTAGTAACTTCAGAGGGCTCTGGTTATACTGAATCACTGTAAATATTTTGCCATTGACTTCACTGAACACAAAATTTAACTCTCTATATGCTGTTAACTGACTTTATACACTGCCTTCCTCGTAGAATGCAGTAGTGATACAAGAATATATTATAAAAAATGTTTGGGTTACTTGAGAAGGTATTTTTTTGATACCTAGAGTTGTTTTCAGAGGAAATTCAATTCCTTGTATCTGGCTTATTTTTTGCAGTCCATTTAGAAATGGGATCAGGGATTTAAAATAAGCATCTTGCTTGTTTGGTGCCTCGGTGAGTAATGGTTCTCTGGGAAATGATCAGTTATAAATGGATAAAAAGATAAAGGAAAAGCCACTTTGCATGTTGATAGTGAATCTGTAAAGCTGGTAATACCCAGTGTAGTCAGAATATGCAGCATTTTAAAAAGTCTTTTAGTGTATGAGCTCTGGCGCTAAAATGAACCATGTGTTAATATCCCTTGGTGGAAATGCACGGAGAATTTTCCTTACCTGTGTCAGTGGCTGCAGTCTGTGCCTGTCTCCAGTCACAGTAGCTACACCAGGCCTTCCCATCTCCTGCTCTCCTGGGTCACTTTTGTCCCTGCAGCAGCTGATGTTGTCTGCCTGGGGAAAATGTTTACAGCGAGAGGGCCATGGGGTGTGGGTATCATTTAAAGGTGGCACAGCAGCCTTGCTTGGTTCGAGGTGCAACCAGCAAAATCTGTTTCTGAAGCTGGAATGCTGCAGGACAGATGTGATGGATGGGAGTGGCTGCTGCTGCAATCTGTGCAGAGGCTGCTGCCCTGAATGCTGCTGTTTCCCAGGATAATTTAAATCGTGCGTTCTTTCTTTTCCTGCGTTTTTCCCTGGCAGTTACAGGTTTGTCAATATGAGGACATAGTGTTGGAAACACTGAAAATGGTGGCCTAAAAGGAGCAAATAGCAGTTCTGCTAACCATATCATGCCTTGAAGATCACTCCAAAAATCAGCTATAAGGAGCCATCCTGTACTGGTATAAATATGATGACATATATTAATGACACAAGAATACAATTTTACTAACACTTTTTTAGACTGTTTTGGACCTAAACAAAATAAAATAATATTTTTAGACTTCCTACTGATTTTCTTTAACTGTACCAAAGACTGAGATATTTTTAGAAACCAACTCTATGCTTATAAATAAGAGAACTTGAAGCCTTCCTTTGAAATGTGAACAGAATTCTGATTAGACAGTGGTAACTGAGGGTTGGCAATGATATATCCATTTTTGGAGTATGGGAATCATGCGTGAATCTTTGCTGATATAGTAAGGTAAGAAAAATATGAACAAGAGTGCCTAGATTTTTTTTCTTCTAGCTTAGTTGGAAAGATCCAGCAGAAATCAATATCCCCTGCTTCTTTTGCATGAAACACCTGGACACGTGGCAGTTAAAAAAATACCTTAAGGAATGTGCTCTGAATTTAGGGACATCTGAATGCTTAACCGAAATTCCCCTTTGTTACATGTAAACATTTGGGACTGTTACCACATTCAAAGACTAAATGTAAATGAAGGAGCTGTATTATTCATTTTTTTGAATTCCTAGGTTTTATTAATTAAAAAAAAAAAACAAAACAAAAACATAAAAAAGACAAATATCACAATACAATGGTGTTTATATACCAGGCCTCTGAAGCTATGAAGGACAATACCAGCACAGAATGTCAATTTAGTATTTGGTTAGGAGTAAAATAAAACAAGAGACAATAGGATTTATTATTTATTAGACAAGACTCCAGAAAACTGTACAGTCTCTACAGTGTTTTCTGTTTTGTACTTTCTGCAGTTATGTTTAGAACCAGTTTTTAGATTTTGTTTTTATCAATATTTAATGAAGCTGTAGCAGAGTTTGTGAATGCAGCATAAAATAACAGCAGGATTGTAACTTTTATGAAACTCTTGTATGGGATATATCGAGTTATCTCCAGCAGAAAGTACCCACAGCTCCAGGGACATCTCGGATATCAATTAGTGACACGGCTTTGGAATGCTGGACCTTTGAACTCCTGATCTGTGCACAGCTCAGCTGTACCAAGTGTCCGTGTGCACAAACATTCCAAACCAGAAGACTCTAATTGAAGTGGGACTCTTAATGACATTATTTATTAAAAAAACCCCAAAAAACAAAACAAACAAAAAAAACCCCAAAAAACAAACAAAACAAAAACAAAAAACAAACAAAAACAAAAAAACCCCAAAAAACCAAAACCAAAACAAAAAATACAAACAAACAAACAAAAAAACCAAAAACAAACAAACAAACCCCAAAACAAAACAAACCAAAAAAACCCCCACCAAAACCAATTCTTGAGTACTTTTCAACATTAGGTATGCAGTTCAAGGCTACCAGAGGAGCTGCCAGCATCTTTACCTACAACTGTTCTACTTAGTTTGGAATATGAGCGACAAAACACAAAAGAAAAGCTTGAGATTGTGTCCAAGAGGAGAAAATTAAGTATTGCAACTTATGCCCATTTATAAATAAAACACAAGGGTTTATTAATATTAAACAGAGGAATAATTAAAGTAAAGCAGAACAAAACTTCTGAAGAATACATTTAATCTAAAACTTTAAAATGCTGACCTTGACAAGGTGTTCTTGATTTAATTATGGTAGGAGAGGAGTCTCCTGCACTTCAAAAGCCAAGCTCTGAGAATTGATTTGGTCACTGCCTCAGCCAGGCTTTGTGATGGTGCCTCCTCCTTTGGGAACACCTCAGGTTCCTTTGGTCTGTGTATTGCAGCTGCCTTCATAAAGGTAAATGCACAGATTGTTTCTTCAGAGCGGGCTGGCAAACACAAATGTTCTGTTCTCTGAAGATGGGTCAAGCTGAGTTTCTGCCCATCAAACAGTTTTACTTACCTTTTAATTATCACGAGTGCTTTCAAATGATGTTACTTCCAGTTTTCCATATTTAAAGGGGACAGAAATATAACAGGCTACTCAGGTTTATAGTTTTTTGCCTAATCAAGTTTTAAGTGGTCATTTTAGTGCTCTTGAGTAAAACTGACCTTAAAAAGTAACTGAGCCACCTCTTTTCTATGTGAGGATTTTTTTTTTTTTACATTAAAGCTGATTATTCTTGAAATGTCAACAGTGAGATGCTAATCACTGTTTGCATCTTAAACATCTTGTATTGTCTCCAAAATTCAACTTGATACATTTCAGTTCAGGGTTTGCTTGCAATCATTAAAAACATAGTTTCTATTTAGCCTACATCTTTTTTGTAAGTGCTGCTGCTAGGAAGAATCGCATGGCCTTTTGTTCTCAATCTGTAAAAACATTTGAGGAAATGCTGTTCGGGTTTATTCCCAGGATTTTTTTCTCTCCTCTGAAAACACTAAACTACAATATTTTCTCTCTGGAGAGGAAAAAAAAACGAGTGTTGCATACAGAAAATAGGGTGTGAATTTTCTTACTATTTTCAAATGTGTTTTATTAATCTTCTGTCATTTAATCTGTATATAACGAAAACTTGTAGAGGTGTTTTATTAAAAATACACTGAGAACAAAACAAGTTACTTGGACAGTTTTTTTTTGGTTATCTGAATTTTCTTTCAGAACTGTAGTTACAGTTGTCTTGTGGTTCAGTATTTTGGTTTTCAGCTTTGGAGTTAGTTTGGTAGATATTTACCTTGTATTGAGTTAGGAGCAAAAAAAAGCAAGTTTAAGTGTTTGTATAACTTTGAGTTTGGAAGGTTCTATGACTATTAAACCCTGCTTCATTTATTTGATAGCAGGCAACTTAGTATTTTGTGATAGGCTGTATGGTATACAATGAAATGTTCTCTTACTATTTCAGTTTATATTAAGTCCTGCAAAGTGATTAGGAAATTTAAACTTTCTGAATTAAGATTGAATATGATGATTAAACCATGGCTCTGTGGAAATCATAATCTACTTTGAAAATCACACTTGGTTAGTCAAAACCTTGTCATAATAAAGAAAATTAAAATATGTGTCAGTCAGGCATCTTCCTCTGAAAATTTCACTTTATTGTTGGTTAATCCAACTGGATTGGAAAGGTTAAAGAGATTTATTAGAAGACAGGAATGATAGTTCACCCGGACGTGCTGTCAGTCTATTCCAAATGTAATTATCTAACTAAATATTCCAAAGGTGCAGCCAACAGTCCTACCTGTAATGAAGCCTTTAACTGTTTTTTGGGGGTGGACTTGTATACACCTACAGATGATCTATATGAAATGACACAATCGCTGGTACATTGCTTGTGTCTGAGTTTTAGGCTGTTTTTTATGACTAGTGTTGGGTATTTGGTGCTTTTTTTTTCTCTTTCATTGTATTTTTTTTTTATTTACATTCTATGAACTACTTTTGCTTGGTTTTTATGAAAAAAACCCCCGTATCTTATCTCAAACCATATTCTGGTGTAGTAATATGAAAATATTGTTGTGATTAAAGGACACAAAGTAGGTGTCTTTGTTTCAGCAGGGAAACCTTGGAAATTGGAAGTGGTTAAGATTACACTTCAGCTTTGCAGTGGTCTGGTTTGTTTTTCTGCAGGCATTTCTTGTGAATCCTTTTATAAACCTGACTGCAAATAATGCTGTGGTCAAATGGAGGCATGCCCTGTGCCTTCCATTTCTTTTACTCTGTGTTTGATGTTACCGAGACCAGCGTGATAAATTTATTTAGCATGTACCTTAGGAATATCCAATATTCATCCTTACAGCATTTCTGTCCTTTGCTTGCTCTCTCCCCAGACACGACGACGTACTCCACGGAGCGCTCTGAGCACTTTAAGCCATGCAAAGACAAGGACCTCGCGTACTGTCTCAACGAGGGGGAATGCTTTGTGATCGAGACCTTGACGGGGTCCCACAAGCACTGCCGGTAAGCCACGCGCCAGCACGCGCCACTAAACCCTGCTGGCGGAGGGAGGAAGCGTTAGGAAAAAAATTACAAACCTTCAGGTGTAGAGTGGTGGAAAGCAATGGGATTTTTTTCTCCAGGCCGACTGCATCCCTCACAGCTGGTGGGTTTTTTACTAGTCTGTGATAATCATATGTAGAAATATGTTGATACAAGAAGCAACCTTTTGATCTTTTCATAGCTAAGGAAAATCTTTAATATTCTGTTTTCTAATCATACAAACATGTAAGGATTAATGTTTCATTTTGGTGGGTTTTTTACGTATCAAATTCCTATATTCCCCTACATACCAGAAGCATTCCTTTATTTTGGGTACTCCAGCTAGAGTATTTGACAATAGCTGTATGTACTGTCAATTGAGAGAGAGGAAGGGCTAGTTGTTTTAAGAATCAGGGTTTCTCAAGTTTAATTACTGAAAGATAAAATGGGCTATGGTAGCCATCTGAACCTGCTCTGTAGATGTTGTGCACTTTTATACTCCTCAACTTCTGCTATTATGCAAGGCCATCGTGAATGTATTAAAAAGAATATCAGAAAAGAAAGCCAGATCACTTATTGTTATTAGCTAGCCATAGAGGCCAGTGAAAAGGAGTGATATGCAGAAGGAATACTGCAATATCTTCCTAAAGATGAGGATTTTAACACACATACCCATCAGATCCCCAATTATTTAAGCAATCTTTTAGACAGAAAAACAGGTTTTCACTTTGGACTACCTGTGATCTAATTTACTCCTAAGATACTGTGCATGGCATACAAAAGGTGTGTCTGAGACACTCATATGCCCAAGTTCTATTCGGAACATCTCAATGTATGGAGAACTCTAACATAAACAATAAAAAGTGTCAAGGACCCAAGATTTCCTGAAGGGTTTGGGACTAGTTAAGTCCCAATACAAGTAGAATAAAAACATCACAGAGCCACATGTGCCTGGCTTCAAAATGAGAATTAATAAGAATTTATGAATTTAAAGATTGATGAAATTCTACTTATCATCAGAAGAATATTTCTGAGATTTTCACTTTTTTATACAGTACAGGTGATTTTTCCCATTCAGCTGTGTATGGTTCAGTGATCATTCATTTCCCATCTTTGTTTTTGTATGGCATACTTAAATATTATGATTCATTTATTGTGGAAAATTGATGTCTTTTTCTGCTTCCATCATAATGGTGCACAGGTACATACTACACAGGATTTTGGTTTGATTTTTTTTTTCTCAAAGTAGATAAGATTTTTTGGACTTCCTTAGAAATGTCATGAGCTGTTAAGGGAATTATGTCACTCAATTATTTACATGTTTTTTCATTGTCAAAATATTCAAACTGAACAAAAATGCAATAAAATAGCAGAGAAAAATGGATGTAGATGAGAATTTTTAAATTGGCTGATAAATTTAGTAGCTAATCACTTAAACAGGCTGGTTTTGCAAACTGTGGATTACATTTTAAAAAAAAATTCAGGAGATATCTCTTGAGAGCTGTATTCTTTTTTGTTGTTTTTGGTTTGTTTGTGTGACTTTCAGAATCTTTCCTATTGTCTTTGCCAAATTTTCATTTGTTTCCTATGATTCTGATAGTGCAGCCTGCCTAAAGGTTAGAGTTTTTCCACCCAAGCTTTCCCCTGTGTTGACTTTTCATTCTTTCCAGCAAAGTGAAATTTTTTTCATCACCTTTCTTGTGTTATCCTTCCATAGGGAAGCACCAATATCTCTTGGAGTCTCTTGGTTCCTGTGTGTTTGACGTTTTTGTTGCTTGTACAGGTTCCAGGCACTGGCACTTTCTCTGGGAGTTAAACATCTTTTTTTATAGTGGGTACTTTGAATGGTGCCTGTATGAGGCAACAATTTTCATATAGCAAAAGAAGCATTTTAGAATTTAAAGCGTGATTAGTTGTAATACTTTGTTTAGTTTTATAAGGACCTTTGACACTGTAAGCAGCAGCTTGTTCAGAATCACTTTTATACTGATAGGTTTGTCATTAATAGAAACTTTTAGATTTGCTCCTAAATGCTGTATCTCTGCCTTGGTAGACTGAAGGTGTCTTTGTCAGGGTCAGTGCTGTAATGAGTGGGATGCAGGTTTTTTTCTGTGTGTAGCCTGTAACAGTGCTCAGAAATAACAGCCAGAATGTACACTTGTAGAAAAATACAATACTGATATACCATAATTGTCCTCTAACTAGTCAAAAGCGATTTTTTTACTAGGGTTATGGAATTCCCATAGCGATCAAAAAGAATCATTTGAGTACAGAATTATGAAGACTTAAAATGGTCCTTCATTCTTAGAATCAGGCTGCATTGTATATTCTCACTGTGAGAGTAATTTCGCATCTGTTCTGGGAGCAGAGCACCAATTTACTGAAATGAGAATTTGCCATGTGGAACAGCTGCAGACAGAGGACCTTGAATGAGCAAAAAGTTTTGTCCCACTTGGTCAGGTTTGAAGGGTATTAGTAGATGATATTCTTCGGGAGGAGTTGTGTAGTTGTTCTTGTGTGTGCATGTCTAAGGGTAAATCTGCTAATTATAAAGGGACAGAGGTAGCAATGAATAAACATCTGAGTTATACCTTGGACCTCTTGTGAACCTCATGACCCATCCTGGCGATGCCAACAGGCCCAGCTGGCAGCTCAGGCACCTTTTGGAGTCACAGACTCCGTGGTGCTGTTGTTGGAACGTTGGCCGTGTCCATCTTCTGCCTCCAGTCACTGGTGGCACTGGCACTGGGATGTTGTGGAGCACCAGCTCCAGCTCATTCCTGTTTTATGGGATTCCTGCCCTGCCTGCTTTGACCCCAAAACTGTGGGGAGTGGGACGAAGGTGCACCCTTGGCCAAGGGCAGGCTGTGTTGCAGGAGACCACTGGGAGCACAGGAAGTCAAGAGGTCAGAAGGAGCCCTGATCATGGATCATCCGTTCCTGTTCACCTCCAGAGGAGTGTCCTGAAGTCACAGGATTTTTTTTTTCTTTTTTTTAATTACATTATTTTTGTTCTAAATTTAATTCAAATTTTATAACTCAATTTTTTTGTTTAAACTTCTACATTTTACTCGGCGTCTCTTGGTGAAAAATTGCCTGGGATGTAAACTGGCAAGAGTTCTCCTGCGTGGTTAGGTAACAAACAAGATCCACTGGATGTTTTGTGCTATTTTAAAGCTGTGACTTCAGTGTTTATTTTTGTGAATGGTTTAACATGAGCTTGTTTTAAGGATAGGGTAGGTCATTGATAGGGAAACTTCATTTTTAGCTTCTCCATATGCTTAAATTTTTTCAGTGTTGCTGCCTTGGGAATTTAAGCTGAATGGTGAGGGTGCCTTAATTTGTAATTTACACAAAACAAATCAAGTACACAGTCAACTCTGACACATCAGTGTTTAATGGGGTGTTACATAATCCAGGCTTTAAAAAGACCTGTTCAGGTTTTCTTTGTACAATTTTATTTAAAAGACCCCATCTCACGTCATTCTGGGTTGTGGTTTTTGGGGTTTTTTTTGAGTTTGTGGGGTTGTGGGTTTTGGGCTTTTTGGGTGACTTTCTACATTATTTTTTCCCTTTTAATCCGTGTATTTTATTTAGATAACCCATTTAAGACTGGAACACACTTACTGGTTCAGGAAGTGGCTAAAACTTTTGAGGGGAGAAGAGGATTGTATTTTAAATTTCTCCTCTGAGAAAAGCCATTAAGACTATTGTGTATACACAGGAGGTCTCGGCATTGGCAGTGAACGCCGATGTACTCTTTAGAGATTTGAGTATGTGGGGTGAGATATTCCTTTCATCCTGTCTTGCTGTTCTTCATCTCTCCTTCAAGCAGTAGAAGGCCTGAATGAGTTTTCTAACTGTGGAGAACGACAGAATAGACTCAAATGTACAGTATACAAGACATCATCTCCAGTTGACCAAATTGCAGCAGGTTGTACATCAGCATCTGAAGTGTTGCTACTGTGGTTCCAATCCCAGGGTTTTCAGGTTTCATTGGACAGTCTGTTTTTGATGCATACATGCTGTTCTGGTGAATTGAGCTTGGTGATCTTGCTCATATTTGTGCATAAATTTTCCATTTTTGTGTTTAGTTGATTAAAAAGCTGTACCAGCATTTCTCGGCTTTGTTTAAAATCTGTCATGAGAGCAGAAGGATTGAATCCCCATTTATTGAAAATCCAGTTTGGATGAATGTTTATATGCTGTCAGGTTTTATTGTGAGTCTTCTGTATAATAGTAACTGTAATCCAGGCATAGCCCTTGCTGTCAGTGAGAGCCGGAGAAAGGGATCAAACAGATGGGACTTTAGAACAGTTCTGAGCATGGCATATGATACATGCACTTAACCATAAGTTAAAAATCTAGAAAGCTAAGAATGTAATTTCCCCAATTTAGTTACATGGCTTGTTTTCTTGGCTTTGGCAGTCTGACCTAGGTGTTTTAAAATACCAGCTACTCCATTTTGTGTGTTCCCCCATCTTGTATTATGCTGACACTTCTCCAGAATGCAAGCCCAGGAAATTATTTGCTATTGAATACATTAAAAAATCTCACTCATGTCATAATATTCCAAGCACATGTTCATCAAAGTAATCCACTGTATTGAGATGACAATGTAACATACAGCTGCAAACTTTTAAAGGAGGAAGAAGGCTGTGCTTGGAATTCAGGGTATTTTCCATGTCAAGGGCAATCAACAGAGCTCCTGTTGTGAAAATTATTGTCTTATGAACATTGCTGTAGCACGTATCGAGATTACATTTGTGCAGTTGCATGCACCATTTTCTGGAATGCCTCTGCCTTTACTTGCATGTTTACTTTGGAGAGCCTGAAGCGCAGTTGAAATCCAGAGTTGGGTATCTATAAGCTGTTGTTAAGCAGCTCCTTGGTAACTTTAACACAGATTCCCATTGTGTTGCTGCTCCATCACCTGTGTATGCAGCAGTGCTCTCACAGGCTGCGCTTGCTTGCAGTGCTGTGATTGCTCCTTTACCTGAGATGGAATGGCTGGTGTGCCTGAAGTGTTGTGCCTGGCTCATCCTTTTCAAAACCCAGCCTGTCAGAAGTCAGGAAGCTGGAATTCTGGCTAAGTCTGTTACAGGGAGTACACATGTTCGTTTACTCCAGGTAGCACTTGTAATAAAGAAATTAAAACCTTTACTGCCTTAAGTAATACTGATATTGTCCACAATGTGACTACTTCTGTCTTTTTTTATTGGAAGCCATCATGCATTTCTTGTATATTTTTAGGTATTTCTTCTCCTTCACAAAACAAGCAAATAAAAACTCCCCAAAGACCAAACAGAAAACACTTCCCAAACCCAAAGCATTTCTGTGCATTCTCTTTCAAGCTCCTGCCCCTTGAAATAACAGGAAGAGGTTGCATGGCTTTGCTGCCACATACCAGGTCTCTTGTTTTAAACCTTTTAAGATATGAACTGTGAAGAAAAATAGTTTATAAACCTCAACGTGAAATGGTATAAAGTCCAAGATATCTGTAGGACTCTTACTTGTTACCTAGGTATCCTAACTCTTTTCATATCCAGTCTTACACAATTTTTATCATTTGCTCTGAATTTTTGTGCAGTCAACATATATGCCTTGAGTTCTTTTAATTGGATTCAGTTAATTAGAATAAAAACTAAATTAACTGGTCCAAATACCAAATTTCACCTATATAAAATCAGTACTTTTTCAGTTAGCCCAATTCTTTTTCTAACAGTCCTCTGAAATTAAGCCCCTTCAAGTCTGATATTATGGTATAAGAATTCAATAAATAACAAACAGGTTTTTAAATGTAAATTGAGTCTTTTAACATCCTCCCCAGATGCAGTAGTGCAGGAACACATAATATGATATTCACATGAAACACAAGAACATCTGATTCATGCTTTCATAATTTTACATTCAGAAGATAGAGGCTCTTGAGAAATCTTCTGTCAAAGTACTTTAATTATTGATTAATTTTGACAGTATCAACACTCCGTTTTACAGTGCTTTTTATTTACAGATTTTTTTCTCCTGGATTGTTGCATGCAACTTCTGCTGTGACTTCTGTGGTAAAAAATACTTTCAGCTTGCAGGATACATATGCCAATTTAAAAGCCTTGTGAAATTCTGTTAATTTCAAATATCTGCAAAACTGAGGGGTAATAGTTTTCATACCGAATGTCCTGACAGATACTTCCCTTGATGTGCTCACAGAAGTTCACCCTTCACAGATTCAAGTTTCTGGGGTGAACCAGCGTTTGTTTATTGTGGTTGTTGCTGTTCACACAGGAAGGAGTGAAGGTCTCATTCCTTCAAGCAGCTCTGCACACCAGAGGTCCCTGGCAAAGCATCTGTTATCCATTTATCCCTCTCAAACATCTTCTGAAAACAGTTCGTGTTACTTTTGTTGTTTGGGGGAGGATAAATTAATTTATCAGGAAAAAGAAACACAGAATGAAAGAAAGCTTTGTATTTTAATGATAGTTTGAGGTTTCTATCGCCTGTATTCGTAGTATTTCAGGTTTTATTTGCTTTCTGCTGAGCACCTTAGGCTATATATTCTAATGCTTTTCCTTTGAAAAAAAAATGGATTACTAATCAGTGGGGTTTCCTGGCTCCATTTCTGTCTTTTGAAGTCATGAAATTCATGCACCTGCTTAAGGTTGTGGTGGAGATGCATTTTTCCAGTGGGAACAGTAAGCTAGAAGTCATAATACTGTACAGATAAAATGCATGCCCAGATAATTGAATTACACTCAAATTTAACAATTCACCTGCGATTCATTCTATTTAAGCAACATAAAAATCTTAGTTCCATTTTGTCTTGTTTGAAATGCTTATTCAAGTTGATATTTTTGTAAGAGCTTGAGGAAATAAAGTAGAAATTGTGTAGATGTGCATCCAAAGTTAATGTTGACACTTAAGAAAATGAGTGTTTTAAACCTGTGTCAGCCTGCAGTACTGAAAAAACATAAGATTATTTTCTGTTTCTCAGAATACTAAAGATTAATGTAAATCCATTTTCAGTTAGTGTAAAGTATGGGAAAACATAGTTACAGGCTTAGCACATTCCCCCTGGTTAATTTTTTTTTAAAGCCACACATCTGTAGTTCAGAGATAATAGCATCAAATTAAGCAGTGGTAATTCTTTCATTTCTGTATGTACAGAGTAACTTCCCAGACATAAGAGATATATATCCTTTTTTAGAACAACCAGGAATGTGAGTGAAACAAAAATATTTCTGGAGGCTTGAAGTAAACTGTCATCTCTTCCTGGAGTTCTGGAAGAGAAAGAGGCCAAATTCAGCTCCCTTTGGATTTGGCAAGATCCCTTCAGCTGGTTGAATCAAGAGATGGGCTATAACCTGGAATTTCAGTAGGGAGAAGTGAGAAATGGAGTTGCCAGCTCAGCAGCTGAGATGGCTTTTTCTTGAGGCCGCTAATAGTGCTTGGATTTCTTCATTTGGCACTGAAGTTCAGGGAGTTCAGGAACCAGTGATGGGCTAATGTCTATTCCCATGTCTCAATATCGAGAATACTTTAATCTGGTGGAACCTTTTTGTTTTATCACCATCTTTTCTTATGCCCACTCATGTTTCTGAAGCTCTATTCTTGCCATGATAGTTTAGCCAGGCATTCTGGTTGTGTAGCACTATTAAGAACGTTGATCTGTTAATAGGATAAATTGCCTGTAAAATGCCTCCTGGTTCCTACTTCTGAAGGAAAAGCTGTGACACAGAGAGGAAGCTATTAGCCAGTCCATACTGTCTGAAACTAAATACAAGATGAAGAGATACATCCTGAAAATTGGAAAACCACAAGTTGGTTAAGTCCTTCCCCTTCTAAGGAATGTTCTGTCAAATTATAAGAATTTGGGGTTTTCCCCCCCTTATTTTCCAAGGCCCCAGTGCAAAAAGGTTGATGTGGGTTTTATAGTACACACAAAGAATTTGTAGGAAAAAACCCACCATACCTTAAAATGTATGGGTGCAAATATTGATGGCATATATAGCATCTGTCTCGAAGCTAGCATATGCAAATATTCTGCCATCAAACTGCTTTTAAATTAACTTGGAAATGAGTTAGGTTTGTTGTTGTTCTTACCTCCCTTAGGCAAGAAGGAATTTGTGAAGTGCATAATGCAGACATCTGAAATCTCTCATTTAAATTCTCATCCCTGCCAGTGTCTTAAGCACACTGAAAGCAATAGCATTTCCAATCTAATCCTATCTGCAGATATTCTCCCAGAAGATCCGGAAAAAAAAAACCAAAACAAAACCTCCCTGGAAGAAGAAATAAGCTCTGGACAATTGAGTCCTCTAAATAGAAATATATGCCAACTATATCAAAATGCTAAATACCAGAACTTTAATCCACCAGCACTCTAGATCCATCTAAATGAGAAGAACAAACAAAACCAACCACCTGTTTCCTCTGTCCTTTACTGCTAAGAAAACCCTTCCTGCTGTCTCAAATAGGAAGAGGGGAAGTGAGGCAAAAATGTGTGGATCCTGTAATGGTGTGTAAAGTGGGGCATCTGAGATTAGAGAGGCAGGTAAACTGCTTTATGTGAGTTGTGTTGAATAGATAAATATTCTGGTCCTTATCCTGTACCCATTAATGTAGTGTTTGAATTTTAAATGTACTCCTTGAAGTTATTCCAGTGCAGAGGAGTGACCTCTTTGGGCAATTGCCAACAGTGTATAATAAAAAGCAGGTTTGGATAAAGTCTCTTCAGAGATAATGCCAGGAGCTTGTAGTGAAACACCTGTTGGGCTGTGTTTGTGCCTCATCAGCTGTTTTGTTGGGTTGAAAACCGCAGCTTTCACAAGAATTGTGCTGTGGAAGAAGCCACTGTGAGAAGCTTAGGGTAATATCTGCACTCTCACTTGGATCAGCACACAAATCTGAGGTCCAACTCCAGTCACTTAGGATACTTATGTATCCCAGTGATGCCTTGTTAATTAATTAAATGCAAAGGATATTTGACAGGGGAATGCAAAGTCAAAAGTAACCTGTGGAACTGCTTCTGGAAGGGAAGAATCTTCTAGAAAGCTGTATAAGTTTATAAACTTTGCATCAGGTGCTGCATATTTCTTAGCAGCACTTGGTCTGTTGGTGAATGTACACAATCTCTGCAGCAAGCATTTTGTCTGAACCTTTCCTATTTTATGATAGGAAAGGTTCAGACAAGGTTCCTTTATCCTGACTTCGTGAGACAAATTCATTTTATTTTTAAAAGCATCTTACAGAAAACCATCTGGAAACTAATACTTTTTTGTTTGCTAGTTTTTATTAAAGGTTTTTTGAGGACAGAGAAAAAAAATGTTTAGAAATGAAACAAAGCCTCAATTTGATCTTACTGGACTCAGGAAGATCCTGACAGACAGGCCACATTGCTTTGGCCTCATTTCACACAAAAATACATGGGGTTTTTCTTCCCCCACTTTGCTTTGTTTTTTGGGTTTTTGGTTTTTTTTTGGCTATTTTGAAAAGTGAAAACTAGAATAATAAATACAGTATCTAAAGTGACAGGGCCTGAAGTTGTTGGGATCACTCTGGCAGACTTTTTGAGGCTGCAGAATGGAAATTTGTATGGGAGCTGCATTTGAGTCAGGCTGCCCTTTAATTCTGCCCTCCTCTTTGTGTCCATTTCATTTCTCTTCTGTCTTTAGGTCCCCTCTGACGCTGTGCAGGTAACAGTGAGGTTCTGACTTTGGGGTCCAATCCCATCAGAAGTGGGACGGAGGGCAGTGAAGTCCCCCTGTGTTGGCTGTCCTGGATGGGGCATTTCTGGTGGAATGCCTTCTGGAGGAGTTTTCAGCTTTCTGCTTAAATTTCTCACTGTGACTGGAGCTCCCAGGAGAGCTTGTGAGGATGACCAAATCCTAAAAATTGAGGGGTTTGCTAATCTTCTTAGGGAAATACTAGCAAAAGCCTGAAACAGGCTTTCAGCCCCCACATCCTTCAATAGGAAAAGTTTATTTTAAACATCATCTTAATAAATTCATAAGGTAACCTGCCAATATAAGGCTGTGGTTTCTAGCTGAGGTTAGGGCAGCATGGGGACCGTGTGCTGAATGTCTTTGAGGACTCTGGAGGAAAAAGTGGAGAATGAGAATTCTGATGAGTTTGTATAGACAGAACATGGGAAAATAAAATCATAATTTGATGGATTAATAAATCAGCAACAATTAAATAAGATCAACTGCTTAAATATAGAGGTTTTTCTATTCAAGAACAATCAAAGTCTTTGTGGACTGGGGAAAATTACATGGAAAGGAATGCTGTTGATAAATCTGTGGTGCTGCTTCCATGCTGAATTGCTGCTGTGACTTGCTAACTCAAAACCAGTGCAGAAATTATTGGGACTTCGTGTTGCCGCATTGTCCAGGATCTGCATCATTTTGTCTTATTTAGAGTAAAGGTCCTTTTGTTTTGTGGAGACTCCAGCATGTTACAAAAGCGGCCAGCTCTGTGCACTAAATCAGCTCCTGTTAGGGAGCAGCAGCAGAGGCTGCTCTGGCAGTGCCAGTGGGAGATGCTGCTCGTGTGTGATGCAGAAGGGCTTTGCCAAAATGGACTCAAAAAGCAGAGCATGGTTTCCATGTTGCAGTATTGGCTCACATCATACAAGATGTTGGCAAAAAGGACTGTAGTAGTTTTGCTTTTCTCTGTAACTTTGACCATTTTGATCATTCCGTTTGGGAAAGAGATGTTTTTCTCTTGGGTATCTATAGGGATGATAAGTTAATACTACTGGGTTTATTATTTGTTTTTAGGAGTGGGGCTAAGGGTTTGCCTCTGTACATTGGAACTTTAAAATTGTCCTGGAACCAGGAGTTTCTAACTTAGAAAAACAAATTTCTGTCAAAACCCATGAATTTCCTGAAATTCAGAAAGGAAATAGCAGCAACACCTAAATCTTAGTGTGGCTTGTTTTTTGGTTTTTTTTTAATACAGCTAAAGTAAAAACATCCCAAAGCAAGAAACGAAGATGCTCCCTTTTGGAAAGAGCTAGCAAGTTCTCATAGCAGTGGTTTTAAAATTCTCACTCTTGTAAATCTCTGGGCACTCTGTGTTTGAATAATAATGATTTACAGCAATGGAAGTGTTTGGTACACTGCACTAAAGATTTTTACATCTGTTTCATTTTAAGTAGTGTACAGTAGAATATTTCCTAATAGAAGAAAATGGACGAGATAGTGGCAATATATGCAACATGTTAGCAAAAAATAGACTGTATGAATTTTAAATAAAGTACAAAGTTAATTCATTATGCATGATGGATAACTATAATATTTGCTGGGATGAAATTTCCAGTAAATGTTACTATTTGCTGAATCAAGATGATTGTGCTCTTGTCCAGAGTGGCTTGCTTTCTTTGTGCAGTTTGATTTGCTCATGCTGTAAACATAAATCAGAAAATCAGATGCTGCATATTGGCAGAACTGGATTAATATTTTATTTTTAAAAAAATATTGGTACAGAATTATCCCAAGTGTTTGTTGGGTTAAGATAGAAGGAAGACATTGCTGTGTCTGTAGCTGCATCTGGTAGTTTTTTCATGGTTTTCAAAGATAAATTTCTCCGTTCTGGATTTTGCCTTCTTACAGTTATTTTCAATAATCTACCACACATTTATGAAACTACACAGATCACAGATCTTTCTCAGCCATCCCAATTGCATTCACTCTGTTTAAATGGTCATTTTGGCTTGCTTGTCTGGCATTTTGTCATAGATGTCTAGCAGTAATCTTAGGCTCACCACAGCATAAACAGAGTTCCTCTTAATCTTTTAATTTTTTCTGTTAAATCCCTTTCTGAGCTACATCCTGGCAGTGTATCCTGAGAGCCTCAGTGTCCCCAGGGTCTTGTTGGGAAAATGGTCACTGTAACCCAGTTTCATCCCAAATATTCCCGTGCTGAGTTCATGCTGCATAGCAGGGAACAGTGTTCTGCTCCTCTCTTGGCGAAAGTCCTTGTTGGGCAAAAGTGTTTTCTCCAGCAGAGAAAACTGATCAAGACTGCCACCCTTGCCCCTCTGCCAAACAAAGTGGTTTTAGTGAGCTCAAAGCTCTGAGGGGCTCAAGAGCTGTGTTCCCCCAGTTATGTCCTGATCATTTCCTGCCAGGCTAACAGGCTGCCCAAGCACGAGAAAGCTGACATTAAAATTATCACAACCTGACGAAATTCTTAGGTAGGGGTTCTAATTTTTAATCATTTGCTGAGCTCCATAATTATGGAATTATGCTGGGGATTAGCTTCTAATCATTGTCCTGCATATGCAAGTTGTTTAGGCTCTCTGAAAATATAATTGCAAAGCCAATAAGTGAGAAAAAGTAATATGGTAAGTGAAGACAGTGTAGCTCTGAGGAATAAAACAATGTGGATATTTGTTTAAAATAGCAAAGTTGGATATAGGTGTATATATAGATATACACATATATGCAATTATATCTGTGTATGAAAAGGATCAGTCTCATCTATTCCATGATAAGTAGCAAATGTCAGGCTTTTTCAGAAGTAACAAAGTAGAAAAATCATCGTTACTTAACAAGGAGGTAAATTATGTACAGGATCTAAATTTTAAATCCACACCCAGATCTCCTAAGATTGTCAGATTCTTATACAGAAAGGATTTTATTGTGGTGGTATAACGAGAAAACATTGCATTTTCTTCTGGAAACTTTGAGGGATTGTTTCTTTAGCTTAATTTTGGTTTTTGTGTTTTTTTTTTTTTTTTTTTTTTTTTTGTTTGTTTGTTTGTTTGTTTTTTGTTTGTTGTTGTTGTTGTTTTTTTTTTGTGTGTGTGTGTGTGAACAATTTTTGTCCCCTTGCTGTAGAAATGCCTTGTAAAATTGTTGCTCTGTGTATAGTTACTGAAAGGCCCCAATAGTTCAAAAGCATTATGGGGGAAAGCAGGAATGGATAAAATCAACTGTGATGATAAAATCGACTGTGATTAAACAGGTTATTAAGAGTCTTCTCTTAAATTGTACCTTGTTATTGCTATAATTTGTTTTTGCTTAGGGATTAGGTGATGTAACCTGGACAGAATTATCATGGTAATTCTGGGACTCAGTTTTTAGATGTAGAGAGAACTGCAGCATTACATGACAGAATGAGTTTACATCATGTGGAAGAAAACATGGATTCATGCCTGATGAATCATTGTTCACCAAAGGATCAGAGTTACATAATTAAGTAGTAGAAAAGAAAAACTACAATCTCAGCCTTTTACTACTTGAAAATGTTTGCAGAGTAGCCAGGAAGAAGGCTTAGTGTCTGTAAGTGGGCAAAATTCCAGGTAAGCTTTTCCAATATCGCTTGCTTTGAAATGCAGCTACTCCCTGCAGTAAAAACCAGCAAGATGTAGTACCCATCAGTTGCTTTCACCAACTTAATCTGTTAACATTTCTGAAAACAGGCAAGTAATATGTGAAAAATAAATGTAAACTTCTCTCCCCTTTGTAAATCAAAGGTAAAATGTGGCCTTTATAGACAAAGCGTTGTACAAGCTAGAGCTATTAATAAAAACTGACTTGGGTGGGTTCTCAGTCAGTTAGAAGCTTGCATTATAATTTGCCATAGTAGTTTTCATAATAATTACAGACACATGTAAGCTTTTGCAAGTCTTTTTAATGCTTTATTTGTGTTTTGTGGGGAATAAGGAGATTGACATATTTTTCCTTAGCATCATCCTTAGAGCATAGATGTTAGTTTTTGTTACATTTCTGTTACACGAAAGTGTCAATAAATATCTTTATTATCATCCAAAAAGCCTGGATACACAAGTGCTATTCTCCTTTCAATGTATGCTCTGCTGGAATAACAGGGAGGTCTAATAGTTGTATGAAAAATTTACAATTATGAGTCCTAAAATGATCAGGCACTTTGTATGCAGCTAATAGGAACTCTCATGCTTTATAATAATTAGGTATTTGATTATCTTTCTTTTAAAAGTAGTACAAGTGTAAAAATGAAAGTATATCCCTTTTCTTAGTGGGAGTTTCTGGAGTTGACATTGTGCTGTGTTTCATTGTGCTGGAGAATTCTTGATTTTTTGTCCAAATGCAGAGGTTCATTCCCAGGATATCTGTTAGAAGAATCTGTGATATGTATTAAATCTCCCTGTTTTGCTTCCATCTTCTTAGCAGTGACTTAATCCTGAACTTTTCAGAAATAGTCATCTGCTCCTAAAATAGGCAACAGCTTTTAACCTGTAATGATTATTGGCCAGATGACATTTACACTTCCTGTCTGTCCTCTTTGAGTGCAGAGTCAAAGCTCATTTGGAACAGTTGTTTTGCCTTTTCGCCTGTCTTGGTATTTAGACTGCAGCAAATCTGAGCCTTTGAACCCCTTCAGGTAGAAGTTTGCACTTGCTGTGGGGACATCTTGGTCTCAGGGAATTTGCAGATCAAGAAAGCACTGTCACAGTCAGAGATTTCCCTGCACTTCAACCTATCCTTGACTTCTCTGTGTGCCTAGAATATCTTTGTGCCATAACAACTTCCTTATAAAATGGAATATTTTTTATTATTACCTCTCAAACACTCAACTCCAGTGACTTTGTAAAGTGGGCTTATTAATCAAGACAACAGTGTTGAAAATGGATGATTGAAACACATTTCAGTTTTGTCTGATGGACAAAATGATGGAGGAGTCATCCGATATATTTTTTGACAGCCAAGTTTATTATCTGTAGTTTGACCTGATAAATGATTATGGGTAGGTCTTTGTGTTGCTGTGGGTGTTGATGACTGAGGCCTGATGGCTGTGCAGCTCTGCTGGGGGAGCTCTCTGTCTCCTGTCACACGGGGTGGGTTGCTCGTGCTGCACTGCAGGTTGCTGCAATGATTGCAGCTTCCTCTGATGTTACATTAATCCGAGCCTGATCAGTGTCTTAAATGCTGTCTAATCACAGCAATAGCTAAATAAATAATGAGAAGTGGTTTTTAATGGAATACATTCTATATGTATCACTCACTGAAATTTTGCCTACAGTCTTATCTTGGACACTAATATTTTGGGAGTCGGTCTTGTAGCTCATTTCCATTTATCTGTTGGTTTCTTTTTCCTGGTCTTACAAACCAGTCTCTCAAACCAACAAGGTCAGATGTAAATCTTTGTGACTGGAAGACTGCATTGTCTCTTGATTTCAGATTTTATAGATAGTTCTGTTTACAGATATTATCTTCTTTTGCCTCCTGCTGGAACTGAATCCTTTGTGATTGCCATTTCGTTGTCTTAGATACGATCAAGCCAAAAAAAGCATCCTTTATGCATATAAACAAACACCAAATCAATTTTCTGCTTTTGCATTTGTCTCTTTCAGGATCTGGTCTTAAGAACAAACAAATGAAAACAGGGAAGTGTCTTACTTATGGCCTCTTCTAAGCCTGATGGGGTTTTGCCAGGTTTTTTTGTTAGGATTGAGCTCAGTCCATGTGAAATGGTTTTGCTGATCAGGGAATGTTCTGCACGCCAGTGCAGGTTAGTCCTGGGTCAGAGGTGCTGAGAACGTCCTCAAACCTGTATTCCCTCTAACCCCGCTACCATGTGCTGTATCAGGACCACGAGTGCTTTGCTCAGCTGCAGCACCAGGATTCCACATTGCCAAGTCCTCTGCATGGGAATGTTGAACTTGGCGTGTGGTGGTGTGATGGGGTGGAATTCCATGGGGCTGGAATTCTGCAGCCAAGAGCAGATCTAGCAGCAGCTGCTGAGTGTCAGTGCCCAGTGTAAAACCAGGCACATAAACCAGGACAACCCAGGACCTATGAAATACTTGCTTTCTGCTGATGTCAACACCTACTTATTACTATTGTAACAATTCATTACTTGCAAATGGGCTTTTTGGGTTTTATTTTAATTAATCCAAGATAATAACTCTTTATATTCCCTGTGACAAATTGTGATGAATTAGTGAACTTACCTCCTCGCCTATTTCTCTTCCCTTTTTATTTTAAAATATTGCTTATCATTCTGTGTTTTAACCTAGATTTGTATCTGCAAAGGTATTTTAAAGGACTGCCCTTGATTTTTACACAAATGCACAATTCTACATCAGTGTGCAAAGTTTTTAGTTTAGATGTAATTTCAGCAACAGAACAATATTTGAAATAACTATTAGAACTATGACCCATAAATCCTGGCTAAAGACAGTGACTGAAAGCATGAAGTGAAGAATAGATAAAGAACAGAAAACTGTAAATGCTGTTACGTAAACAAATTAAATATATTAATTATTTAAAATATAGTTAAATATATGAATATATAGTCTCAAAATTAACTATGATTCTGATTTTCTTGGAAGTCCATGGGCAGAGCAGCTGACTGACATATTTTGTAGAAAACTCCAATCCAGCTCATGTGCAAGAGCAATTGTTAATGTAAAAGCAAATAGCATTTTTATTTTCAGTCATTTGACTAGAGAGAAGTTTGCTGTGTACAGGACAGAGACTCCTGCAGAGCTGCAAAGGGCCGTCCAATAGAAAATGCATTTTCAGGCTGTTTTTTGGACTCTGGTGTTTTTAGACTCTCATCAATGAAGTCTGGAGATATCATCTCTTTGTGAAAGATTGCTGGCAGAGTGCAATGTCTGTGAGCATTTATGTGTCCCATGGCTGCTTTCTGAGCACAGGGGCTCCTCTGGACGTGTTGGGTTTTGGGTGACCCTTCTGCAGACCATTCCGTGTGCTCACTCCACACATGCTATTTATTATTTACACTCATGCTTTCCTTTTCCTAGGTGGTTTTTGTCCAAGCCATTTGCAGAGGATGGGCCCTGCAAGCACCCTCTGTGCTATTGAAAAGATAATTGTTTAATCTTGGGCCTGTGAGTCCAAAATCAGTGCATGTTCAGAAGAATCAAATCCTTCTCAGTTATCAGGCTATCACAGTGTACTTTTGGAAGATTTTTCATGGCAGGTACAATATTTCAGGGTTGGTATTTTTGGGGTTTTTTTTATGTGTGGTTTTGGTTTTTTGTGTTTTTTGGGGTGGGTGGTTGTTTTGGTATTTTTTTTTAACAGGGTTAGCAGCTCAGGTAATTAAGCTTACATTAGATCAAATAAATGAGCTCTGAGAGTGAAGTTAAAAGCTGAAAGTTTGTCAGGCTAATTGTAACAAATTGTTGCTCTGACATACAAGGTTAACAGCAGCTAAAAGCTTAGAAGGGAAAAAATATCACTCAATCAATGGGGAAATCCTTTAAAGAACAGCTTTGCTGGGCTCGGGTGCACGAGGGAAGCAGAGCACACACCAGAGGACAAAGAGAAATTTTGACTTGATATTTAAGAACCTTTAAAGATTGTAAAACCCCCAAATGTATAAAATTTAATTAGAAGCTAATGATTTGGTATTGTGGGGAGCTGAAGGGAGCAGAATTGGGAATGGCTTGTTTGGAATGACCTTGCTGTCAGGGTTTCACATAAGCTGTTAAAAGCATGCAAAGAACTGCCACAAAATCAATGAAATAAAACATTGCAGTGGTCCAGTATGGAAGCATAAATTACCATTTTAATTTTCAATCAATAAGAAAACAGATATCCCTGAAGCAGTAAAACATGACCTGCACACAGATCTTCATTGCAGGACAAAAGAGAACACAGCAGATATCCATAAAACTCTGAGATGTTTTCAAGAGCAGTACTGGCTGTATAAAACAGAACAGTGCTGGTTTTGTGCAATAAACTGATTGGGAATATCTGCTCACAGAATAAAGCAACTTTCTTCATAGTTTTGCAAAGCTTTTTGACAGCTGGATGTAGAATTTGCCTTGGATGTCCTTGTTTTACTTTGAAGTTTATGGGTCTGGGCAGTGTTTGAGAAAAGTGTCTGGTCCAGCCCTGAAAAGGTGTCAGGATGGTGCTGCCCGAAAGGCACTGAAGAGGGAAATGGAGTAGCACAGAGAACTCTATTTACAACTGTTCAGCCTTGATTGTTGCCATTATTATTAGTACATGATACTGTTTCATGCCTTGTTTGAATGAGTTAAGTAGACTGTTTCTGTTGAGAAGGTCAATTTGCAGTAAAATCTGCTTTTCAGTTTGGGTGTAGAAGTAAGGGAGCTTGAAAATCCAACCCATTGATACCTTGAGTGAACTTCAAACCCTATTTTTAGGAAAGCATTGAATAAATTTGAAATGCTTTTTGCCTGTGTTTCCAGATGGTCAGCACACAGTTTGAAATGCTTCAGTCACTTGGCTTGTATTGAAAGGGTTCTCTGAGTACCCAGTGTTTGGTTTTGACTGGAAGTAATTTAATGTCTGAATCACAGCTACAGAGAACTGAAACGGAGCAAGATTTCTGCATGTGCTGTAAATTGTAATGCCATTGTAGACTGTTTGCTCATGCCATAAGTTCTGTTCTCGAGATACCCACAGAGGCATAAAACAATTAAGTAAGACTAAAGTTTGCAAATGTGCCAGCAATCCTGATTAGCTGGGGAGGTCCCAGCTGACTGGAAGGTTAAGTGGGAAACACTTGTGGTCCTTGTGGCTGGCTGGAAGGACTTGGGGTCCCTGTCCAGCTTGTAACTGAGTTCAGAGGGGAAACAGCTGATCTGTGCAGGAGCAGTGTCACCATCAGGGCTGTCACACCCCTGCACTGCTGCAGCTTCCAGGGAATGCACCTCTGGCACAGTTCAGTGGCAGCAGCTCAATGGAAGGGATGGAACCAATGGATTTTTGCTCATCTTAAACCAGGGAGAAAACATTTGTAACAGGGGTGCAGAAACTCCAAAGGAGCTGGACAGGGGGGTCTTGGTGAAATCATTTATGTAAACAGGACTTCGTGGGTTAAGAATAGGGCTCTTAGTTTTGTACCATGTGATTATTTATGTATTATAAAGCACCTCATCCACATGAATTCCTTTTCACAGAATATCAGATTTGAATGAAGATAAATGCAAGTTATTTCCATTTATCTGATTTTTGCAGCAATTCTCTCCAGCCAAGGAGTTAGCATAATTTCTTTGCTGAGACACAGATCTGTCCAGATGAAACAAATCAGTCATAAACTCACTGGAGGGTTCAGTGTGTCTCTTCCTGACTTTGTAGCAGAGCTCAAAACAGAGTGACAAAGATTCATGTGACTTCATACCCTGGAATTCTACCTGTAAAGGGATTGAGTGGTTGTACCTATAATGGGATTGTGTGGCCTCGTGCCTCTGTCAGTGAAAAAGTCCTTTAAAAAACTTCTTGTATGCATTTTTGAAAATTGTGTCTTTCCATAGCAGAATAAATCTTCTGTGATTTGATTGTGAGCTGATTTTGCCAAATTAATACTATGTGATAATCCTAGAATGCAGTTTGTGCTGCTAAATTCTTCCCATCTTCCTTGCTAGGACCAAACAAGGCACCTCTTTCCCACCAAGCATGTTATTTTATGGGAGAAAAGAAAAAAAAAAGAACAGATAGATAACTGGTGAAACAAAATAGAAATTTTAGGGAGGAATTTGCAAATCCTGAAGTGAGTTTTCTTTTTATATTACTGATTTTATGATCATTTTTCCAGTATCTTTTATCAATTTACTATCAATATCCACATAAATGTATTTATTCTTGTTTATTTAAAATTTAGCTTGGGTTTAGTTAAAATCTGTATTTAAAAAGAATATAATACTAATTATAGCAAAAGAGACTTATAAAAATGAAGTTGCATTAACAAAAATTATATCCTTTCCTGTTACATTTGGTGTCTTGTTAGTTTTGTATCTTTATAACTTTTAATATTTATACTTAGTAAAAGACCAGCAATGTACCTTAAAAACTATTGTACACAAAGTTAGTGTTTACATTTTGCTGAATTTCTATGTGTGAAGGTAGCCTTCAGGTTTCTGATGTGAGTTTTTTCCCACAGTTTTTCATATCTGTTGAGAAATATTCCATCTTCTCTCTGGAATGGTATTAAAGAATGTGGTTTGGAAGCTAATTTTGTACGTTTTACCAGAAAATGTGTGATTTTGCTCCCCTTCCCAGGCAGCCCTCTGGTGTCCTAAGCACGGTAACTTTTATTATCTCCCCTTGTCAAATAATGTCTAAGGCTCCATGTGCCAGTGATACACAGCCATATATGTCTGATGCCAAGAATTTCTAACCCCCTTTTTTCATTAATCTTCATATCTGCAGTGATTTTCTACAATTAATAGAGTGACTGAGAGACAAAAAATCCAATCACCAGCTGGAGAACAGTTCAGTAAGTGAAATGTAGGCAGTTTGTTGAGTAAGTATTTAAACAGCTGCTAATAAAATCTCAGGTCCATTGGGAATTACCTGTGTTAACATATGGATAATACTGAACTTTAGAAAAGGATGAAGTGCATGCTTTTCTTTAAAAAGCGAAAAGAAACAGAGGTGGAAATTGCATATCAATTTAGCTAGGCTGGGCTATTATCAATAGGCTGGGCATGAATATATTTTATAGATAGGTTTTTGATATATTTTATAGATAGGTTTTTTGAGTTTTACCTCTCAGATTTTCTCTTAAAAATTGACAGAGCTAGCAAGTGCTCATACAAAATGTGGATACTAGTGAAAATACACTTGCAAAACCTCTCTTCAGAGTGTAGCATTACTTGGTCTTCATTAATACGAAAATAATAAAAATGGAGGGTTGAGCAGTAGGGATGATATGGCTGAGATTCACACTACAGCAGAGAACAGGTTTGTGCATTTGTCTAAATTCCATTAGGTTGAAGCTTCTACATGGGAATAAATGAACTTTTTAAGTAGTTTAAAAAAAAAGCTCATTGTCTTGATGGAGAAATGACATTTTGAACTAACACCAGCTGGTTTTCAGGCCAAGAACAAGCTTAATCTCCCTCTCATAAGCAGTGTTGGTCTCTCTGCACACATGTGCTCGCAGGTTCTCAGTTCTTGTGGTCTCAGCACTCATGGCCAGTGCAGGCTGTGGCATTCCCTACAAACACTGAAGGGTTTCACTGTCCGTAAAAGCGTAGCAGAACTGTTTCTGCCTTCTGGGAATGCAGAGGAATCACACATCAGGTTTCTAGTTTGGGAGAGAAAGATTGCCATACAGGTCTGCTTGACCCTGTCTTTATTCAGTAGCATGTCTCCTGAGACTGGGAAAATCATTTGGTGTAAAAAGTGGAGGTATGAGGGAAGTGTTATGAAGCGTCAAAAACAGTTTGCAGCTTTTCCTTGGCAGCAGAGTTTTTCTGGGGAACTTGCACAGTCTGTTCTTTCCTTTCTTCTGCAGTCAAGTAAGTTCTCCCTTTGCCTAAGGAGACTTTCTACTATTTTTGTTATGTTTGTAAAATTAAATAATTCATCTGTATAAGCTGCTATTATTTAGTTTCAATTACTGATTCCAAAATCATACTGCTTTAATGCTTCCCAACTCTGTTTCCTTACCAGCCCCACCTGACTCTCCCAGGGAAACATGAATAAACCTTGTAATAGACAGATTGGTATCAGTGTTGTTCCTTTAGATACACATCAGGTAAGCTGGCTTTAAAGCCAAATGCTGTGAGAGGATAACAAGGGATTTGACCATGGCATTCTCAGTCTCTAATCCAGGTCTTTGCCAATTAGCAAGGTGGATGCAGTGCATCTAAACTGATTTTACCTATTAGTTGTTTAATCTATGACTTCTAGGTCAAAAGAAGCCTAGACATGCTTTAGGTCATGAAAAACTATTGCAAATAACAAGAGAGGGTGACACAATTTTTAATATTTGCATGATTTCAAACCTAATGCTTAAAACAGGAGCAGGGGGAGACTCCCACTGAGCAGCTTTCCATGTAAAGTGCTGAGGTTATTTTGAGGTTCTTATGGACAAATTAGAGATGATAATTTTTCTTCAGGAAAACAAGCAAGTGAGCACAAAGAATGAGATGCCTTTGTGAGAATTAGGACTCTTCCTGTGCTCCTGGTGGGAGTAGTATTGTAAAATACAGCAGTATTTTTAAATGGAACAAATTCCCCTTTGAACCTAGAAACTGGAAAGCCTCTCTTGGTGTGGTATTTTTATGTTCAGTAATTAGCTGATACAAGATAAAAAGTTATTTGCATGCTATAGCTCTCTAAGTGTGTTTACTGGGTATGGTATGAAGTGAAAGAACTGAGATCAAACATTTGGCATTATATTCAGCTGTTATTTCTCATATAGACTTGTGTCTATGTAGGAAACACTTGTGGAGAGAAGGAGTGCAGTGAGAGAGTGTCATCCAGGGGAAGTACTGTTTAGTTTGTTGAAAAGAAACTTCATTATTTTTTCTATTTCCTGTCTTGGAAAAAAAGTATGTGTATCTAATTTGAGGCAAAGTAATTTACATTTACTTTGATTTTTTCCCTTGTTATTCTTTGAGCAGTCAGACACATTGACTACTAATGAGCACTTAGGACTCCTGGGCTTTATTTCCTGCTCTGGCTCCTAAAGAAATCTAGCCTTTATTGCTAATTTAACCTCTTACTATTACTCATTCTTTGTGAAATACTACTGGGGTTTCAAAAAAAAAAAGAAACAGAAAGAAATCCTAGTAAATTTGAGAGCAGCATTTATTTGAAATCGAGTTCTAACTCCTCTAAGATGAATTTTAGAAATTCTATTTTTATAGTGCAGAAATTATTAAGCTATCTAAGATGTCTCAGTATGATAGATGAGATAATCTGATGTTTAAAGGGCAAGTATTGGAGAGAAATGGAAAATGCAAATCATTTGATTATTTGTGTAAGTTCCCACAGGTGACTTGTCTTGTATCACTGAAAATACCATGTGTTTAAAGGTAGGTGGGCACTTCTGTACTTGACTAGATCCAACACCTTCCCAGAGTAATTTTATTTTGGAGCATTGGAAAGGTTTCTCATAAAGGCAGAGCCCAGCCCCCTGATGCTGTTTACATGGAAAGGAGGAGGTTTTTAGAGCCCTTCACAGCTTCCTACCTATGCTGAGTTTGCAACAAAAATGTTATTTTGCAGAAGAGTATTTACTCATCGTGTCTGCACAGGGTATTTTAGGAAACCATAGGTTTCTTTATTACTTGGTAGGATTAGATTTCATTAATTTCCTTTGCATGAGTGATGGAAGAAATATCAGAGGAAGAGTCAAGGTTTGAAGAGGGATGCAGTTCTGTAACCTCTTGCAACTTTAGCTTGGGGGAGGGAGGGTTTCCTTTGTTCTTTTTGTGGAAAGAAATGGGTAGGATTATAAATCTACTTTGATCACAAATGGCAAAAGTTTGGTGTCCTCTGAGTCAACAGATGCAAATATATATTGAGACTCTTATGCAGAGAGTGTCCAGAGCAGCTGAATATTTCTATAAAAATCAATATTATGCATAATATTCACTGAAAAGATGAAAGGATAGGAATTACTGTCTAAGAGATAGCGATTCCCACATCTTAGCCAGTCTTTTTAGAAAGAACAAAGAGAGCATTAATACAAAATTTCTGCCTTGCTGCTCAGTTCCATCAGACATGATTTGAGTGTATTTGATCAGGTGAATCTCCCAGAGGACACTCACGAAGGAGCAGCAGTTCTCTGCAAAGTTAATATGACTTCTGATGTTTTGGTGTTCACTGTCTTGCTCTGGCAATGCCAGCACAGCTGTGTGTGGCCAGGCCTGTGGCAGCCACCTTTGAACAGACCACGTTCATTTCAGGAAAATACATCTCTTGTTCTAGTAGCACCTTTCACTGAAAAGAAGCCACTTACTTGTCCATTATTCAGTTGAAATTTAAAATAATTATAATTGTTTTCTTTTTGAAGTGAATTATACCAGTGACAATGGTGGCTGGAGTTACACATTTAATTAGATTTACTGTGAAAATTACATAGAGACTTCATAAACTGGATTTATATTTCAATTTGTTCCTAATTTTGATATTTTTAAAAATAACAGTATTTTTGCATTTCTGTCAGTGTCATCAACACATGGTGACATTTAGTCAGCATTTAATTTGAAATTAAGTGTACTAACAAAATTAGTTCTAGCTTGTCTCAAAAAAAAAAAAGTAGGATTTAACTTATGTGAGTATATTCGTGTGCTCCAGGGACAGCAGGTGACAGTGTAAATCCACGAATCCTCCCCAGTTTAATTGTGGGGTTTGTATTTGTAGTAGCTGTATGTATGTTGCTGTTTTCATGTCCCTTCCTTTTGGCTAAAGATCAGATCTGGGGAGTGCCTCATGTGCAGTGTATTGTGCACCCTTTTCACACTCTTGTTTGAAATCTCACTCTGGCAATTGTAATGATCTTAATCTCACCACTGTCTTCTTTCTAGGCTGTGTTTAGCAAGAGTCTTTGAAAATCTTTGTCAGAAGTTCTATTTACAACAGTTTTTTCTTTTCTTTCTTTCTTCTCCACAGAATTGACTTTTGTAAATTCAATTACACATTGCACTATATGAGATAATCAAGGGGTGAGGCCTTTTAATGTGGAAAATACTCCCATGTTTTTTAAAATTCTTTTTTCCTCTCCCAATTTGTTGTGCAGTTCCATGGTGGGGGTTTCTCCTCTTTTTTGAAAAGGCACTATTTTGTTGAGCATGCTCTATGTGATAACCAGGTATGTTGCTGCTGCATGTACTACTGAGGATTTTGGCAGGAAAGATTTCTTGACATAGTTGTCTTTTTAATTCATGTAAAATGTACATTGAAAATGGATTTCAGGTTTCAGTTATGAACCTGTGCCTGGATTTTGAACGTAGCTGTTACTGCACAAACAGATCCTGCTTGGATGTGTTACTGAAAGAAGTCAATTGTGTGAAGTACTGAGAGAGGACATCCTCTGGGTTATTTCCTGTTCTAGAGTTTAAGTCAGCCTAATTTACTTCTGGAATTTTTTACATACAACACAACAAATATATATATATATATATATAAATATATATATATATATAAAAATATTGTATGTGAGCCTATGCCTATTTTATGTTTATTCTTTCTTAACTTTCTGGAAAAAAGCCCTCAGCCTTAGAGTCAAATGTCCATATTTCTGGATAATCAGGCTGGGACTGTCCTGTTAGGTCAGCAGTAGAAATGTCTGCACCAAACAAACAAACAAAAGAGGAGAGAGAGAAATCATGTTTTTCAATGGTGTGTATCACACATGTGAGTTTTGTTTGTGTTTCTTCCATTAAGGAAAAAATAACCATTTCCCAATGCATCTGAAGCTGCAGGCAGTGACACACATGGAAAATTCCATTCTGGAGAGCTTTCCTCGTGTACTAAGCAGCACGTGAATCACACACGTTGCTCTTTTTACTGTTTCTTATGTACACAACACTTTATCAGAACACTTCTCGGTGTTCTCTCAACAACAGAACTAGTAAATTGTCACCCACGGTGGCCGAGAGCTTTGTCTGAAGATCAGAGGCTTTCTTAATCCCTGGAATCCCTCAGTGCCAGCTCCCAGCCCGTGTGGTGCATACTGTGTGAGAGAATCAAATGATGCAGTTTACGAGGGCTGAGCTTGAACCTGCTGTTTGGAGAAGCAGGAGAGTTTAAGAATACACATTCATTATTTTGTAGGCAAGTTTTAATAAACTGTTAGAAATGTGTAATTTGTAACCTATAAGCCAGCCTCCTCTTCCCAAGAGATGTTCAAGGCTAGAGAACAGTTAGTTTCCTGTTGCTGTTGTTTGGTGCAAAACCCTGATGGTCTTTGGAGGCTTTTAGACCCAAAACTATTATTTTCTCTGTGGGGTTCTGGGCTGTGTGCCAGTTTGTTGTGTGTCTTTGCAGTATTGTATCTATTGCTGCCTGGTAATTTGCCTCTGCTGGGTAAGTGCCTGCCTCTCTTTGAGAGCACATAAAGAATTCTGGAGATGAAATAATAGGTTAGATGCCTTGTATTTTCAGCCATGTACATACAAGTGATGTGAAGGGTCAAGAGAATATCTTGTGCAAGAATCCACCCTTTCATCAGAGGCTGAGGTGTCAGACTTGATGCATTTCAGTCCTGCTGGCCCATGGTGCTTTATTCAGTAGAAGGCATGTTAGGGCTTTTATCCTCTGGCATTGATCTCAATTACCGCAAGTAGGAGGAGGAATCAATTCTCTTTGGTACTTGATTTTAGCTGTCTGAACTATAGAATCATTTTAATTTAGACTTACTTCACACGGTAAAAGATAAGGGCTCCTTCCAGACATACTATTAGGTCTCAACCTTGAAGGTTTCTGTTATAATTTCAACAGTTATCCACTTAGTTCATGAATAAAAGGTTTCTGTTTTAATTCTAGTAATCCCCCATGTGAAAGCCCCTAGCACAAGCAGATTCATTGCTGAGAGCACAGAAACAGCTACAGAATTCAGTAATATTGATTTCTCCTGCTTACTTAAGGGAGGGATCAACACCCAGCTTCATTAACAGCCCCGAGCCTGCACTCGCCTCTCCTGCTGCAGATGTGCACGACTTTCAGCGGCTGGCATCTCCTGCCTGTGCTTTGATTTACTGATCTCAGGCAATCAAAAGTGCTGGATTCAGCAGTGACACCGAGGCTGACGTCTTCTGCGTGCCTTGCAGAGCTTCAGCACAGCAGGACTGCTTTTTCTCTGAGGTTTTGTTGCTGTGATTTGGCTGCAATGTTTCCTATGCTGATGTATTTCAAACAATCAAGTTTTTTCAGGGCTTGTGTTTTATTCAGGTCAAAGGGAGCCAACCTTCCCTTCTGTATTTGGTGTTTCAGTGTGACTGTCAGAGGACTTAGCATCACCTCAGGTTATGAGCTCATGGGGTCTGAACTGCTGAGTTGGAGTTGTTGCCCAGATTATGCTTCAGTGAATATCTGAATGTTTGCTTTTATTCTTTCTTAGTTTCTCAGGGCTTGATCATGAAGATTTTTTGAAAACATCTGAGGTGAAAAATCTCCTTGTTTGGAGGTGGTGGCTATTAAGATGATGTAGAGCACTGTGTGAAAAGTCCTATCTGTTCAAAATCAGCCAAGCTGGCTTGAAATTGCTGAGGGTGAATTTAGCAAAGGTAGATGATGACTTAACAGACAAGTAGATGAAAAGAATTTCACATTTACATTAGCAGCTTGGGCTGTGACATCGTGTGGCCTGGGGTTGTTTCTGAGGGACAGTGGCTCATGTGGTCACATTCCTACTCAAATCCAAACACAGTAATTAGAGAGGACTGTCTGATTGAGGTTCCTAGTCAAAAGTACCCTGTTGAAATTCTGCTGAACACGCACTAACTCGAAACTAAAGCACTTCTGCTTGAAGAAGAGAGTATGTTAAGCAATAAATATCAGTAAATTGTAACTTTTACTTTGCACTTTGCATTTTATTACCAAAGTTGACTCAATTTATTCCTCTGGTGAACCATGTGGCAAGGACACTGCTACTCTTGCACAGCAGCCTTGCGATTTTTAATGGATTAAAATCGAGCTCTGTGTGCTGATTATGGTTAAATTCAGAGTGTCTCAGAGGCTGCTGCCCAGCCATGGGTGTGAGCACGCTCATCTGCTGAGAGCAGCAATTCTGATGGACTGTTGCCTTCCTTTTAGACACTATTAGCTTGTTCTGTGCTGGTAAAAAATGAGCTGTGACTTTCTTGCCTGGAGGCATTTGTTTCTTGTAGCTTTAGCATTGCTAGTCATTGTGGAGATTTTTATTTTATTTTACGCTGTGAATAGCAAGAAGTTCGATTTGCTGTAGGGCTCCATGTAACTTGGTTACAGGGAGCAAAAAATTATGCCACAGGGAAGCAGGATGTGACAGACAGCACATCCAACTTTTCCAAAGTGTAGGATCGTTCCAGAAACTCAAGAATTCTGTAGTGTTTAACAGCCACTATCTTCTCCAGTCTGCATGTCTTCTCCACAGGCTCTTCAGAATTAATTTAGTGTTTCAGTCACAAATTAAATTTTTGACAGCTCTACAGCCTGAAAGCTATCCTTATGCCACATGAAGAAAAGCAAGAGCATGTAGGTAATGTTTTTGCATACAGATAATTTTCTGGTTTTGGAGGTGATAGAGTTTGGGGATAGGTTTTATTGGCAGTTCCTGCTTCTTGAGCGGAGTTTCTAATTATATTTATTAGTATGCTGCAAGAACCATGTTCACTTACATAATTTATATGCATCAGCAGGATTAAATTGACTTCTGATTTAAAATAAAAATGTGATTTGCAAAAATTTTGCATTATCGGCCACATTTTTAATTGTTGTAAAAACCTATAGTATCTCTAAATGGATTTTTACCAAAGTTTTATGCTGTAGAAAGCACTACCTCTTGCTGTGGACACAGAATCTCAAAATTAATGTGTGTATCTTTTATAAGTGTTAAGAAAACAGTGTGCTTTTGGTTTGCTTGTACTTTCTATCCTATTCCCTGTATTCTGCATCTAGTTTTTAATCAACTTGACAGTGTATTGTGCAGACATGACACATAAAGGTCATCTTACATTCTTACATTTAAAGGTATGTGTTGTAATGTTCTAGTTTTAGACATTATCTTTCATCCAAACCAAAGTTATCAAGAAATAGAGCCCATCTGCTGCCACAAACACAAAATATTTTAAGCTCTAGGCTACATAAGGATTCTACGAATGCACCAGGAATAATTAGATTAGGATATATTTGCACTTGGAAGCTTAGTGAATTTTATTCTTTATATCTTTGAGGGTTAAAGATTATCTAGGGCCACCAAAGCCTCTAACCAGTGAGCTCTAAAGACACTTAACTGATCTTGGAAGTAATTTTTTTCTCACTTTTCCTCCCTGCTTTTACATTTAATGCCTTTCCTCTATTATTTCAAGCTTTTTTTCAGATCTGCATTCTAGGAAAAGATTTACACTTCTTATATGTGCAGGTCTCAGCAGATGTTCCATAGCATAAATATCACCAAAAAAAAAAATCCTATTGAGTCTTCTTTCAAGTTATCTGACCTCTGTACATGTTTCTGTGCTATCTTGCATTGCTTAATGTATAAGGTTTGCTGCAATCAGTCAGTTGGCAGTGTGTAAATTAGATCTAAAACAATACATGAATCTTAAATTAGAAAACTTGGCTAATATTATGTGTGTTCTGATGCCACTTATAGCAGTAATGTTCTGGGAGATTCTTTTGGAGCTGTAGTGTTCACAATTGGATGTGTTGTCCCTATTTCGGGGATAATTCCTACTTACAGTGGCATTGGGACAGTTTTTAGTATTTGAAGTGGTTTAAAATACAGAGGTGATAACAGATACAGGTGATACAGAGGCCTCCACAGATACCTTCATTTGGGAAGGAAAGGGGAGGCCATTTCAATTCTGAGCCCATTTGGGAAGTACCACATTTTGAGCTGGAGTTAAGACAGAAGGTGCAGATTCCGTGCACACAGGGCTCTTGTACAGAAGCAGGTTCTGTGGATATTGATCCCTCTGAAGCCTGATCAGCTGAGTGTGCTGCTGGCTAAGCCAGGCCTTCCACACGTGCAGTTCTGTCCTCTCTGAGCTCGTGACCTGGGCTCTGCTGCTTCCTCTGAGCAGGGAGCACAAAGCCTGGAAATACCAACTCGAGTGCAGCTCGTGGTGCTTGACTCTGAGGCTTCTGCTCTGAAGTTGTGTGTGATCCTTTGTCAGAAATGATTTTGTGGTTGTCATCCTTCCCTGTGTGTCTGATCTAGGATCACAGCTGGGTTCAGCACGGTGCCCCTGGGCAGGGTTCTCTGTGGGAACTTGAGTACCGTGCATTTATTTACCTTTTGGAAGGGGTGGCACTAATGTTCACGGGGTTTTTTTGTTTTCATATTTGAAGAAAGACAAATTACCCCTGAAGTTCATTGTGTAGCAATGTAACTCTGCACTGAACAAAGCAAATAGCTGGGAACTCTTCCTTTCCTGCAAGGTAATAATAGAAATTTCAATTAGCTACCTGCAACTTTGTTTTCTTCCATGCACTGTGACACTTAGCACTGCAGTGTTTATAATTTTCTTTGATTTTTATAAAGACTATTTTGTTCAATTATTCAGCTATTTCAAGCCAATTTTGATAGAAACTTAAAAATTATATCATAACCACCACCAAAATATTTTTTTTAAGTTAATCTGAGCAGAACTCTGCTTACTTGTGCCTGTCAGGGTTGCGGTTTACAGATTTCAAGATAACTGTAGGGCTGGGATTATGTACTGCCTTAGTGAAATGGAATGAATTATACAGGAGTTCCTCATACAGGGCTAAAATAGCAATAATAAAATAATGAAAAAAATCCTTTTAAAGTGATCTGGTTTTGAGTAGGTGGTCTCTGATAAAACAGCAAAAATGAGTGTGGGCCTGTGGCTGTTGTTTGAAAATCCTGGTGAATGGCAGTAGCTTTAACCCTGGCAGCTCTATGTTCTGACCATGCAGCATTCAATTCCTGAACAGTCTGAATATGTGAGCTGGCCTTTTTGATCCTTGCAGTGAAATGCCACTTTGCTTTCTAGTTGCTTTCTAATTAGAATTTCTAATGCTGCTTTGCTAATGGAGGGCTGCAGAAATAAGCAGTGTTGCATTTTTTAATGGGGAGCATCTTGCCTCTAATAGTTGGTGCTGCTTTGCAAAGCCCTGTCAGGCAACCCTCACCACGATGAAAGAATGTAAGCAAGGCTACAGAGTGACCAGAAGAATTAATGTTCTGCAGTGCCAGCGTGAGGGAGAAGAGGGCTCTGAGTCTGTTGGCTAACCAGCTCTTGGCAAGCTTCTTTTGCTTTTGAAAAATGCAAAATTATACTGTAATACTTATTCTGTCTGTGAATAGGAATTCTCTACTTATTAAATATTCATTCAAATTTCATATTAGGAAAGCTAAATGCCAAAGGCATAGAATTATTTGATTCTGAAAGACATGTAAGCTATCTATTAGCATATCCTTTTAATTTTAATTTTTTTTCCTAATGCATTACCGTGGTCGTTGACAGGTCAACAGATTAGTTTGCTTTTAGAAGACAGATCTAGTGAAAAGAAATGCTTATATTTTCGAAGTATCAAAGTAGAATTAACAGAACTTTGTACTTCTGAAGCACTATTGAAAAAGTAGAATTGGAGACCCTTGGAACATGTAGTACACTAGAAAATTAAGAAGAAAAAATCAAGCAGATTTAATCAGAGGTTTGTTTCCCTTCTTTAGTTTCCCTTCTTTAGGAGGGGACTTGATTCGATTTTTTTTAAAGCATCTATCTGACTTTGGGAAGGAATTTGACTTTTTTTTCAAAAAAATAACACGTTGATTACTTTGGGAGATTGCAGAGTATCAAACATTCAGTTTTGTGGTCAGTTTGGAACACAGAGTTCTGCTTTTTCTATCAGTATGGTTCCAAGTGGATGCTTTGTGTACAATAGCTATTACATTGTCTGTTTAATTACAGCCAGCTCTGGGAGAGTGGCAGGGCTGGCGTTGAGAAGATTTGTGGCTGAAAAGCATTTTAAGAGAGCACTGGGCACATCACTTCATTCCAAATAGAAAGTGCTTTAGTGTATGATCTGTAGTTTAAAATAAAGCTCTGGAAAATACTGATATTTACTGGAATTGTAATCAAAATCTTCAGTTGTTTGTACTTGAAACAGAGCTCGATATAAATGCTTTGGGTAATTACTTTCTCACTGGGAAGATCTAAGGAAAGCTTCCCTGGCATTCTCATGTCAGAGACACCTTGTTCAATGTCCTCTTCAAAGCAGGCATAACGTAAGGCTAAAATCAGGGTTCTCATGACCCTTTTGGTGGGATCTTGGTGACTGAGGACACACCCTGTCATGGTGCTCAGTCACTTGGTAAAACCTTTTTTGTCTTGCCGTAATGAAGAGAGGTTTCTACCCTGCATTCTCAGGTGTGCATTTTCAAAAGGAGGTGTGTATCCCACGTGTTGGAAAACGAATTCTGAGTGTAGTCAAAACGTGCTGAATTTTGTAGTTAGAAACAATGCAGCTCTCACTGAAGAAACTCCTTGGCTGTTAAGTGCAGCTGCTCAGCTCTGGAATGTGTCCTCTTGTAAAGCTGCTTTCATTAAATTGGTGTGCACACATACAGGGGATCTAGATGGGCTTGAAAGCAGTGTAGAGGCAGGTCCTTAAATCTGGGAGAGAATCTTGGAGTGCAGGGCAAGCCTCAGAGGAGCTGGTGCTTGAGATGGCAAACAGAAACAATTGTTGGCTTGCTTGTTGGTGTTAGAGGTTTTCCTTTAGAGGAGCTTGTGTCAGCAGTGTTAACTCCAGAAGCCCTTCAGGAAACACAGAATGAGTATCTGAGACAAATATCCAGAATTTAGGCATCTGAGAGGTTGCCCTGAGGTAAGTTGGCTCTTGATAAGAAAATTCTCCTCACACAAAAGGGAAACAGAGCAAAGATCTATTTTTCTGCATTTTTTCCCCATGGAAAAGAGGGGAACAAAGTACTGTGTCCAAATAGGCATGTGGACTAAGTTACTTTGAGAAATTATGGCAAGATATATAATTATTGAAAGAGCCGTCTTTTTTTGGGGAGTGGATGGGGGGAGGAATTGCTACTGCATCACTTTCATTGTTACATTGTGTGTGACTTCATGTAAGCAGTGGAGGACTGTCTTAAAATCTTGTTAAGAAGGTCACAAATGATTTGTCCTGTTCAAACATTTTCCTATGCATAAATTAATTAAGATGAGTAGAGGCATGGCGTTGGGAAAAGCATAGATTTCATAGTTTAGAATTAAATACTCTACAAGTTATTTTCCTTTGTTTCCCCTTGATCACAGATAATGTGGGATTTTTAATTGATGATGATGTCTTTTTTGTATGGCTTGTAATGAAATTTAAAAATCCTGCTTGGTGCTTATCCTTACATAAACTTAAAGAATTCCTGCCATTATTACCATTATTGCTCTGCTTACTCTGTTGTGAAGCTAGTCAGAAATCTGTGGCAAATAAACCAAGAATGGATCAATATAACCCATAAAATTAAAACATTCCAAAAGCAATACTGGCGCCTTTGGTTGTTATGTACTCCAGCTTGCTGAGTAGCTTAAGGCACAAGATGTTGACTCCAGGCAGAAGTTTACTTGAGGTGGGTTAGGAATAAGATTCTGAATCTTCCAGGACAACATCTAGAATTTCTCATGGTTGAAGAATCACTTTCTGACTATTACTCTGACCTGTAAATATAAGAATATTTGAAAAACCTAAGCAGAAGTAATTAGCTGTGCTTATGTTTACTAATCAAGCTTGCTTTTTATCCAGTTTCATTTTCATTATTGCAATATCAATGTATTCAAAGAATCCCACCTTGATTCACCTCTTGCTCACCAAAAGAAATCATTTCCAGAAAGGGGAGAGGAGGAAAAGCTGGTCAGGGTGTTCTTTCTAAGTCCCCTCTCTTATTTCTACTGTCTGCCACATAACTTGGCATTCAGGGGGTTTTGAGATGTTATTGCAACAACAGACTATATTTGCAAGCTTGATATTTTCCCAGCAGGGCCTTGAATTTCACGTTGTAATAATTTGCATTTTAATAATGCCTGTAAAGTGTTGAGGTACATCTGAGGGGAGTGTCACGTGAGTCGCTTTTAATCCCTTGCGCAGAGTCTGCCAAACTTGTTTGTCAGCTCTGGTGTTTTAATTCACATATCTCCAGCTTTGTGGGGAAATGCAGAAAGAAAAAAGATTTCATTAGCTCTGCACTCAAACCTCCTCCTGTTCTGTAGAGCTGTATTTGTATGTAAATCTTCCCATACTGAGAAATAGCTGAATAATGTGACAAGCCATGGCATGGAGGTTTATTTTTGTCAGTAACACACATGAGAAGAATCTGACTGATTTTTTTTTCTTAAAGTTTTTAACCTTCCGAGTGTTGTGAAGTGTTTTGCCGATACCATTAGATCATTTTTTGTCTTCAGCAGAATAATTTGGCAATAATTGTAGGCTTAATTGAGTGGAATCACATTGTGTGGTCCCATTTTAAATTCTTCAGTGTCTTCTTTTCATCTTAGATGAGTCTATCAGTCTATCAAAGATGGGATGATTTTGTTAATTTCTTTTTTGAGGTCTTCATACAATTATTTTCTTTTTGTGAATGTCATCTACTCCAATTAGTCTGTGCCATTTTTTTTTTCTTTTAATGTGTTGAATCTTTTTAAAAGAGTTATTGCCTGGTTTTGACAATGAGATATATATAATTGCTTTTTAGAAATGTATTTATCGTGTCTAATACCAGTCTTCAAATGTATATTTGGCACAAAGGCAGTAAGATATAAGGATCAGTATGCAGGAAATTAGTGTTTCAAGTATGTTGAATTGCAATAATAAAGTTATAATTATAAAAAAACAATCTTCCAGTAATGACTGCTGAGTGCAAAATGTGATCAAGGCAGTTCATGATATTCAGCCAGCCAAAAAAAAATTGCATTTTAGTAACTATATTTTCCTTGTTTAATTTTTATCCTATATTGAGTGGATAGTCCCATCACTGGAAAAGTCCTTTTTTACTAATGGATTGAATGTGGTTTTCCACAAGGAAAAGGATTTCTCAGCTTTGACAGTACTCAGTATCTGCTTGGTCCTGTGCACTCGAAGGAACTTCACATGCATCAGTGGGTGGGGGCTGCACAATTGACCACTAGGGAATTAACCTGCCTGCCTTTCTTTTATTTACTTCTTGAAATGCAAGATTCATACCAACTCCAGGAACTTTAAATATAGATCATCTTCGTTGTATTTCTTGAAAGAGCTTTACTTTCATGCTTAGAAATAGCTTGAAACCTATTATATATAATAAAAACATGAACAGTAAACCCAGAGTAATTTAGACTTTTTTGATATATTTAGCTTTTCAAAAATACCACAAATGACACATTAATAATACAGTGATTGATTTGGCAGTTGGGATGGTTTAGAAAATGGCACTGAATGCATAACAATAATAGTTTCATGCCATTACATTTACATTTAGACAAGCATGCAAAACTAGCGGTTGCTGTTTTATATTCCTCATAATAGCTAAAGCATACTTTTGAATTTTTTACATATCCAGTAAGACAGAAAGAAAAGTAACCTCTCTAAAGCATTTCTGTACCTATGGCTGTGAACGTGCTGTGATCACTGTTTAATATTAGTCTTGCTTTGAAATTCTTGTTTCTTTCCTCAGTGGGGTTTCTTGGAGTTGCGTTTTGGTTTGGGGTTTGTTTTGTTTGGGTTTTTTCTCTTTTTGTTGGTTATTTTTGGGGAGTTTTGTTTCTTTAATGTAGATGTGCAAATCTGTGTATAGTAAAGGAGAGGAGGTTAATATTGGCCTTTTTGGGAGATTACTAAGAGAGGATTTCATTCTAGGTAACTGGGGTTTTTTTCATGCTAAGCAAGCATAATTCTTTGGAAAGTGATAGAAGTATGTAACTTCGTATTTAACTCATTCACTTGAGTATTTCAGAGTTTTTTGGTAAAATATTTTATGTAATTTGGGTATTTTTGAAAATGCATATGGCAGATTTTCCTTTGCCTAAAAAAAGTAATGTTTTCTCTCTCTTTTTCATATTTTAATGAGAAAGTAGGAAAAAAGTATGACAAATTTAAGAAGCATTAAAGTCTGAGTTTGTATTTTATTGGACTCGGTGCTGAAAGTTGTTTATAATACAATATTCTTGCTTAAACACAAGCTGCTGTAACTGTCTCCTGCTGCTTTATTAGTGCCCATATGGAATTCTGCTTGCTGGTTGGGGGCTGTTTGGTTTTTTTTTCCTCTGAGGAATCCTGTTGAAATGGGTGATGTACTGTAAACTGCTGGTCTATATGTCTGAGGTTTCCGTGAGAGAGTTTGTTTGTGTGCTGGATTCCCACTCGTTCTGATAGACAGCATTTCCTCCAATCCACCCAACACCAAATTTAGTGGAGCAGGGGATAGGTGTGGTTCTGTGGCTCACTGGCTTTCCAGATTAGATTTCCATGATTCTAAGCTGGGACAGAGCAAACAAACAAAGTGGGAGCAGAAACTCAAGCCTGGCTAAACATGATGGTTTGCAAGATGGTTGCAGAGACTCAGGAATCAGTTTGTGCATCACATCTCCCCTTCTGAATGGCAGAAAGAAACTTTTGTTTTCTATTAGGCATGTCTCTGAGAAAGCTGACTGTAGTTTCCTAGGAAAGTGTAGGAGGACAGATGTGTTCGTGCTTCTATGATTTATTGACTGGTTGTGTTACTTGGTCACTGCTTGTCCAGTGTTATTAGTAACCTCAATTGTGTTATCAGCAACCTTTGTTTGCTTTCTAACACGTACCTGAACAGCTGGAGGTTTGCAGCCATGCACTGGAATTAGATTCCAGTGTGTTGTTACTAATGAGCACTTGCTAAAGTGCTGGGGTTAAGCATTTCAGTCTTTGGGAATAAGTCAGTTTTTTAGGTGGGTTTGTTTTTCTTTAGAATATGCGGAGTTGCAAGCAACCCATCAGAATCATCAAGAACTCTCCGACAATCATACTCCATGCCCAAGTGTGGTCCACACACTTCTTGAACACAGATGGGCTTCGTTTGGTTTGTTTTTTTAACACTTAAGATCTATAAGGATTGTGACCAGCTGACTGTTGAATATCTGTAGAAATGAAAACTCCTTGGTGCCTCTGGGCAAGTTGTTCCAGTGAGTTAGCAGCCTCAAGGGGAACAGAATTCCCATGCATCTGTCTGGAATCGCCCACGTTCCAGCTTGTATCCCTTGTCTCTCATGCTGTCACCATGGAGGACAGTCATACCTATAACCTCCCACTGTGGAGCTGGAAGACAGAAATAAGGCTTTCCTTGAAATGTGGGCTTTTAGCTCTCTCAGCCTGAGAGATGATGTGCTGTAGCAATATGACGTTTTGGTGGTTTTCAGCCAAACTAATGTCATTATGTTGGGGTCTAAAGTAAGAAATTGCAATTAAAAGGACAAAGACAAGTTAGTTGTCTTGGGGTAATGTTTTCTGAGTTCTCCTTGCTTTGTTTTAATTGCTTGGATTTCATCATTTTTAAGCAGTAGCTTATAACTAGTTCTGACAAACTCACTTTGCATGTCTGCCATGCTGTCCAAGTCAGCCTTGTCTCATAGGCCTGGTATATTTATATATCTATATATTTTATTAGCATTCACATCTTGCCATTTCTTTATTACTCATCTGTTACTCTTTCCTTTTTTCCTCCTGAAAGTAAACTGTACATTTCTCATGTTGAATAACAAACCCAGAAAACTCCATTTTAGGACAAAATTCAATTTGTTTTTCATCATGTAAAAAAAACCCAAAAAAAACCGTGGAGCAGGTACAATTTAGGAGACCTTCAGAAGAAAGTAGAAGAAAGTCCTTTGTTTAGGAGATTTTTTAGAGTTTGCAAGTTAAGACAATTTCCAAAGCTTGGAAATCAAGAGATTTTCTGGGGTTTCATTTTCTATGTTGTTACTAGTTTATAGCAGGTCATAGGGAAAACCCTTTTACCTGTCTACTTAGTGCTTTATAGTTTCAACATTGAAAAGCTTATCTCCAGTAAGTATCTCCAGAGTGGATTAAATAAAACATCTTTCTGTGGTGCTTTACTTTGAATTTTTTGGCTATTTGTGATAAGGTTATAATAAGGTATCTTAAACTGAAATACAGAAGTTTTTCATAAACATGTATTATTTGTCATCATGTTATCTAGGCTATTTATAAACAACTCAAATGCCTCAGGAAGATGAATCCTATTAGAATACATTAAGCAGCATAATTGTAACAAATGATCCATAGGCAAATGCTGCACTAAACGAATTTCAAATTTCCAGCTAACAGAAGCCAAGCTCTTCATTTATCTGAGATGCACAGATCAAATCTCTCTGAGAGTGTGAAAAGCTTTGAATTTTTCCACTTCTGAGAGTGCTTTATGTAGGCAGACAGATCTTCTTTAACATAGGGAGTAACCTTACAGCCTTCTGAAGAGTTCTTTAATCTTGATCATCAGCTGGTTTCCTAAAAGCATTGTTGCATCCTTCCATTTTTTTTCTGCTGAGAGAAGAGAATTAAAATTGATACATAAAGCACATTCAGTTTATCAGAATCTTCCCAATCTAAGCCAAACATTCCTTCCAGTGGGCTGTAACAATTTGGGCATTCAGGCTGTGAAGGCATTTGCAGCAGGAGCTGAGTTCCTGCCCTGGGTGTGCTCAGAGATGGAGCAGGGAGCAGCATTTCACCAGCTCTGCAGGCATTTCACAACCACAAACAGGGACACTTCCTACCCTGGCCTGAGCACAGGCTTCTCCAGACAGAGATTTGTGCTTCCCAAGGTCTCGAGAAGATCTCGAGATCCAGCCAGCATCCTGCTCATCCCTCCTCAGCTCCACAGGCCTGTGTCTGCCTTGGGCTCAGCTGCTCACAAAACACAATAAAATTTCAGGTGCGTATCTCAGTTTTATCACTGCCGTAGGATCTGAAGTGTAATGCGAAGAAAATGTTCTCAGTTGTAAACTTTGCCATAAAAATATTTCTTTTGTTTGTCTGGCTCTGAGGTAGCTTTGCTGACGTGATTATTTCTATCAGTCTGTTATGGTTCTGCAGTAAGCTTATTTACCATCTGCTTTCAAGATGCGCGTTCCTGGCTAAAACATGATGTTTCCAGCTGTCATATGCCCGAGAGTGTTAGGTAGAGAAAATAGCAACAAAAAATGAGGAAAAAAAAACCATTAAAAATTGGTTCATCTTCTGTAGAATATTTTTCAGAATTCAGTCTTGCAGTTTTTAAAAAGTGACATTCTTGAGGTATGGACAGGCAGATGGGCTATTATCCTTTGCATCTTAGGGTTTCCTGCCAGAAGACATGGGACTGGGGGAGATACTTCTCTGTATTCCTTCATTCCTCCACCCAAAACACAATGGATTAAAAAAACAAACAGAAAACAAACCTCAAACAAAACCAAACAAAAAACCTGCAGAAAAACCCCCAACCCATTGTTTTGAGATTTAAATATCAAATTCCATCTATCTTGATTTCTTTCTTTAAAAATTAAGTTTTACCTTTATCAGTAATTTATAAAGACTACTCATTTTGGCTGTGACATTTAGAAGTATGTATAGTACATTGTCATAGAAAATTCACTGGAAAATGTTATTTTTTTGTTGCACCTTCCCTGTCCACCCCATCATCCCAACATCTACCTGTAGCTTCTTATCTGGGTAGACTGCAGGATCTGAATGTAGACTGTACATTTAACCACAGAGAAAACAATATCTAACAGGAGCTTATACAGTCTGTTGTATTTTATGTGGAGAACTGAAATAAACATCCACAAGAACACAGAGTACAGGAGTGTGATGAGACAATGGCCAGATGTTGCTTACAAAAAGTTAGGAGCAAATCTGTAGTTTTTTCCTAAGTACTTCAGCTATGTAGTAATGGCCTTAAAATTCTACGTTTAGAATGGCTGGGGAGTAGTAGAGCAATACAAAATTCTTAAATACATGGCAAAGAGTTAACATTTCCAAATACTTTTGCAGCTGGAGCATTATCAAGCTGTTTGGTTTACCGTTCTGTTCTACATTAAATGTGGCAGGTTTTTGGTTTGCTTAATTTCCTTTAATAGTACAGAAGGATGTTACAGCTTTACTGTAACACTACAGTTTTATGTCCAACATAGCATCAGGGTGAGCAGCAGGTCAGTGTGGAGGTCCACTTTAAACCTTTATTCAGTGTACAAGGACGGCTGTGGAAAGTGGCTGAAGTATCTATTTTACCTTTTCAGCCGCTCTGTACATGAAGCGCTGCAGGGCTGGATGTAGTTTCTGTGTACTTATTAATCTTTAATAACCTCCTTCCTCTCAAATGTGTTCAGTCTCCCTTAAATCCAGACACAACCTTTGCCTCTCTGAGCATCCATTAGCAAGGAGGTTCACAGACCAGCCCTGTGCTGGGTGATGAGTCACGTCATCTGGGTTTGAAGCTGTTTCCTGTTCGTTTCAGTTGATGCCTCCTGCTCCTTATTTTGGAAGACAGAGTGAAGAATCAATTTTTATCACCTTGACCTTGAGGACTGTGTTTTTATTGGCGTTTGTTATTTCTCCCCTGAGCTATGTCTTTCTGGAAAGAGACTGAAGTGGCTTTTTTTCCCTTTATGTAGGGATTTTTTTGTATAGAAGTTCTTTTAACTTTGTCCACTTTAAGTTTCCCTTCTACAAATCATTTCTAGTTCTACTGTATCCTGTTTTGAGATGGGGGACCAAGATGATACACAGCATTTACATGGACAGATCATGGATTTAGACAATAGCAAAATGACTTCTGTGCTGTTTTCCTGAAAGTTCCAAACTTCTAGCTTACATTTCTGAACAACTACTGTTACATTTAAAAATTTTCCCCACTTGTATTTTTCTCTTCCTCTATATTTATCTTATCTGTAGTTTATTGGCTACTGATGTTTATTGCCCACTCAGTGTCCTGTGCTGCCTCTTTTTTTCGTAGATCTAGGAGAAGCTTGGCATCTCATGAGATCTTCATGATAATGCTGTGGTGTAAAATGTGACTGTTTCATTTGTTGTTTGAATTGTTCTAGGGGAACAGCGCGGCTAAGTTTAACTAAGTTGGTGAATGTAGAGTTCAGAAACTACCTCTAGTACTTGAGATCTGATTTTTATTCAAGTGTATTAATGTATAGGTCCCATCTGGAAGGAAGGGCCCTAGAATGGTATTCATGAGCTGAGGGAAGTCAGCAGGTATGTATTTTCTTGGTGACATGAAAATGTTTTAAGGCCGGGTTGGATGGAGCTCTGAGCAGCCTGGTGTAGGGAAAGGTGTTGGTGTCCATGGCAGGGGTTGGGATGAGGTGATTTTCCATTCCAGCCCAGGCAGTTACAGGATTTATGGTACCATGGAGTTATCCTCAAGCTCACTTGATCATCTTTACACTTCATCAGTATATGTTGTCTCCAGCAGGACACACATATTTTTCAGTTCTTGTAATTAGAGCTGGTGTGAGTATGCCCAAATTATCTCGCTACATCTGCTCATGCATTCTTAACTGTAGCTACAAAAAATGACCAGATAGAAACTCCCTAATGCTTGTGCTCTTTGTACCAGCCGAGGGAAACCAACGCCAGATATAGCTGGCCTTGAGGTGCAAATGTCAATTTGGCTTGCCTGGGAAGACCAAATCAAGTTTACTGTTCCTGACCTCCCAGTAATCTCATTTGTGTTTTGAGGATCTTACTGAAAACTGAAATTACTTCTTTGGGGTTTTTTTCCACAATCCTCCTAGATACTTAATTAAAGGTCAGAAGGACCTCCTAATTTCTCAACACACCAAACCTTTGTTCTTGTTACATTCAGTACATTTACTTGGTCTCTCTGGATTCACAGGTCAGAAGAGGTATAAAAGAAACTAAGTCAGAGCATCTATCAAGAAATGCAGTCCATGTAACTGAAATGGATGAGACTGTTTTCTTCTCCCTTAGTGAACAAGAAGTAATGGCTGCATAGTTGTTGTTCACTTCCATTGAACATCAGGTGGAATATAGATGACAAATGGCCAGCTGCTGCTGGACACCAGAAAATATGGTGGAATAACTAGACCACCTTGCATTTATTGCACTTAACTTCCAAAGTGATTGGCTTGATTGTGCTATTTGAAATTCTAACTTTTAAGAACAGTCTTAAAGTGGTAAAACTGATCTTGGGACTGAAAACTGCAGAAAGATGACACTAAAATAAAGTCATGTAGCATTTCTGGCTCCTGATTGCTCAGAGTGCTCTGTGAGCTTGTAGATATTGCACGTACCTCACCTTTGCCAGTTACTGAGACCAAAGAAATTCTTCCACTGAGCCAAAGATGGGGACAGAATCTGTGCACATGTCTGAGGCTGAAATTGGAACAGGTGGTTTGTATGGCCCTTGGCCACATTTTTAAATCACCAATTCCACTTTAGTCACCTGCAGAATAACCAAAGTCCACCCGCTGTCAAAATGGGCAGGTCTCCCCCATCCACGTAAATGGGCTAACACACGTTTTTCAGAAAGCATGCAACTTTAATTCCAAGTTTTCACTGAAAGGAAAATGCAGTGCTTTTGTCTTAGTTTAAAAAGTGTACCTTATTTCCACTTTGCATCAGCATTGCCCTGCAGTTGAGTCTGGGACTGTCCTTAGGTTTAGGGTTTGTTTGGTTTTGGTTTTCTTTTTCTATTAAACCAAAGAACAAAATTTCCTCTTTCTATTAAAACAGGTCAGTGCTATGACATCTTTTTGGAACAGAGGATTAGGGGAATGATGAAATAAACTCCTCAAAATACTATCATGTGTGAACATTAGTTCTGGTTGTTCTGCTCCTTCTAACAGAAACAAGGATGCTAGAAATAGACCAGATATGAAATGTGTAGTTACAGTAATACATATTTTAAAATTGTGGGGGATTTTTTTTGTATTTCAGTTCCAGTCATACTCTTAGCATGGGATCCATACAGCTGTGCCCAAAAGTATCCATGTGGATCTTAATGCCCATGGAAAGCTGGTTTGTAGGATTGGCACCCTGATTAGCATGTGAAAACCCAGTGATTACTGCCAGAATGCTGCAATCAGAGATGCAAGCTGCAAGTTCCACCATGTCCTATATAATTTCAACTTAGAAAATTAAGGTGCTACGTATATGTACTTCTCATGCAAAAATTATAAATAGGTATTGAAACTATTCGTTAAAACTGTTAGACAAAAAATTACTGAACAGACCTACAGGTTCTGAGGAAGAAATCTGCCTGATGAACTCAATTTAGGATTATTTCATGGGTTTAGTGATATATAAGTTTTATTAACTGTGTGTTGGGATGTTAAATGGCACTGTGTAGATTGAAGAAGTAGATGAGGGGGTGGGTTCCAGTAATGTAGAAAAAAAATCTAAGGTTTAGGATGACAGGTGAGTTAAAGCAGCACTATTCTGGTAATATTATATATAGATAGCCTCTTTTGAATTGGTTATTTTACTTATCTGCAATACTTCCATTTGATAAATGCTGTCTGCATTATAGATATTTTTCCAGGAAAAAGAGACTTGTAGAAGACTTTAATTACCTATAAATTCATAGTAGTGTTTTCCTCACTCAGTTTCAATGGTTCTTCCTCCCACTTGCACCCACAGTGTATCAGCCTTTAATCTGATTTATTTTGCTACCTTAGGAACAAAAAATGCTTTCATTGATGCTCTGCGTTTATGTATTAGAAGCATTTCTTTAATTTCAGATCTCCTTCATGCAAAGACTCCTTAGAGGTCAGCTTGGCTGTGTGCACAGGCTTTCTTAAATCTGAGGTGAAATACAGATGTGTGTGTGTATACATATTTTCCAAATCTCAGTTTGCTTGTAGGCAAAGTAAACTTGTGTCCAGCATTCTTTTAACTTGTAACTTCTTCACTACAACTATGAAATTTTAATCCTCTGGTTAGCCCTTGCTCTAATTACTTTGTTAACAGTTCAGATCAGACCTCAGTGCTTCACTGCAGCACTTTCAATTATCATTGCTTCTGTTTTCAGTTACAGAGTTTGCACCTGGATTGCATTTAATTGCTTTAGCTCAGACTTAAGGCTGAGGCTTAGAAACCTAAAAACACAGAAAGAAATGCTCAGATGAAAAGACAGCTGAATACTTACTTCTGAAATGTCTGAGACTTTTTTTTTTTGTACATTATTTTTTAAATGCATTCCCACAGCATAACTTTTTACTTCGGGGCATGTTGCAGTATGTATTTATAATGAGACTGACTGTGTTCTTTCTTGCTCTAGTGCACATGACTCCAGTGAAGTCAGTGGGCTTATGTGAGACTTGCTAAGATAATATTCAGACTATTAATCTTTACATTAGTCTCATGTGGAAGAGCAGCTAATATTTAAGACTGAATTTAAGGTTGTTGCTGTAGGTTCCAAAGTTATTTTATTCTCTTGTTTCATATTTTTCTATTTCCCCCTCTTGCTTATTTTATTCCTTTAGAAAACTATTGTCTCTGAATATTGAAGACAATCAGGAGTAGAATTTATTTTTTTTCCTGGGTATATTAATATACAACATGAATTGTTATGCATGCTGTGTGCTAAGTCAAAACTCTGGAGAATTTTTCAAACGGATTATGTGGAGTTAGATTGGAAGAGTAAGGAGAATATTTCAAGACAATCTTCCTGCAGGGTAAAAGACTCAATAAGAGATTAGATATATATTATTTGTGTTGTTGCTTGCTCAGGAAGGGAAGTAAAAGAATCTAATGCAGAGTTCAGAAAAGGAAAGGAAACCAAAAAGTGAGTAAACACAAGTTGTTTTTCAAAAGGTTTCCCTCTTAGTTGTCTCTCTGTGCAGAGTATCAACTGGATATAAGAGAATTTAGCACCAGCTCCAGTTAAGGATTAATTAAATAATCCCTTAGTTAATGATGCTTGTCTGTTATGCATTGGACGAGAGGGGTCATTGCTGATGGCACATTTTAGGTAATAATTTATGGTGAATTTCTTTTAGCTAAAGCTGCATGATCAAACTCCAGAGATGGCTGAGTCATTGTTCAGAGAAACCCTCAGGAACACTGGACTTTTGGAAGAGGAGAGATTAAAGGAGGGAGATGGTTCAATATTAAATCATGTTTGCTGTTGACTTATATTGTAGGGAAGAAGACACAAGGAGGGAATTAAGGCAATATTGTGTGGATGCTTAAAAAACCCAAAAAGTCAGAACAAGAGAAATTCTTCTGAGGAGGTCAGGAGAGAAGGAAACCAGTAACAATAACAAAAACTTAAATACTCAAACTTTGTTACCAGTAAATTGATAGAATGCTGTCTTTGGAATTGGAAAGGGCCTTCCCTGCTGCTATTATGGATCCCTTCTTATGTACAACTCCTGTTTGCAAATATTCTGATTTTGAATAATCGTTTAAGAACATGCATGTCATTTGGTTCATTAGTATGAAACCATTAGTTTTTTTCATTTTGGATAACATTCAGAATTATTTTGCAAGCCAAAGGAGTCACATATTATCAGCGTACAATGCTTTTGTACAGGTGCCAGAGAAGTCCCAATTGGACCTGCCACCTGTATCATGCAGTGTTCAGTAAGGAAAATATTGCAATCCTGCTGTCTTTATGGCTGGCTGCTCTACAGATTGTGCAGAATTTGGAAGAATGCTACATTAATTCCAGACTGATTGGCCAAATGAATAATAATCTGTTCATTTGTGGAAATGATTTTTAAGTCTTTACATTCAGTGGACATTGATAATGTTCACCTTGAGTAGAAGTGTGAGACACTCTTTAGCTGCTGTTCAGAGCAAGTACCTTGGGAAACAGCCACAGCTTTCTTGTTTAATGAATGAGACTGAAAGTTTTGAGAAGTATTGAACTACAACAAATCTTGTAGACACCTTTGTAGAAAGTGAATGGGAAGGAAACGTCATTTTAAGTTAAAAGCCCAAAACCATTCCCCCTGCTACATTTGTCAACTATAAACCAATTCCTAAAAGGTCTTTTTAGAAACCTGTACAAGAACAGACAGATGATATACCCACTCGTTTCACATCATTCAAATAGAATAAAAATAGGAAACTACAATCCCTTCCCAGTGCTGGCTTCACTTCCGTTTTTGTTCTGGTTCTCAATCAACAATGTAATGTCTTAATACACTTTAAAGAAAGTTTTCTTAAACTGGTGTGCAGGAAAAAAGTGTACAACAGACGCCACTTCTGTTGGGATGTGTTGGGGTTGGATCTGCTTCTGCAGTGTTATTAGGGGACATGCTTTCACTATGTCCAAAATAACAAAACAGTAGTTGTTCAAAAAGTTTCTTTCCTTGTATAAAATAATTTCTATAGAGGGAAGTGCAAGTCCACAGTCAGATATCTAGATAAATTATTTTACCCTTTATGCAAGGAACTATTTACTTTAATTCTTGACCTGTTGTTATGGATGAATGTTGTGAGTACTCAGTTATGAATCCTCCTTCCCTTCTCTGATTAAATCTTGTCATTTCTCTTTTTTTAATCCCAAAATGTTTGTCGTGTCCTTTTCAGCAAATATAGTAAACAGTCAAGTTTTAGCCTTCAACAAAATGTTTTCCATTCATGGAAACCCTTATGGGAAGCTTAAATTAGCCACCCTTACATTACACACTGTTGAGATGCTCTGAGCCACCATTGCATAATATGTTTTCCAGTATCTGGAAAACTCAATTATTATTATCACTTCAGTATCAAACAAAACTCAATGCCTGTGAGCTCAGAATGAGTAATAGCTAAATTTTGTGGTTTATTTTAGAGTAGCACAGGTTCCAGATGGAATAGCCCTTTTTATCTCACCAGCTCCTTTTTTTCTTGAATATAAAACATTTTATTCTCCATTATTTTTACATTATAACTTCTCTGTGATATTTTCATTAAAATGAAGCAGTTGGTGAATGGACTTTTTGTCAGCTCATTCTTTATCTATTTTTTTTTTAACAGAGATGGCCATAAATCACACTTATATCAAATGCAGTGCTGCTGCCAGTTTCACCCTCTCTTTCCTGTGTTTCCAATTAGCAGGGTTTTTCTTCATTATTGTGATGAAACTGGAACAGTGCATCATTGCATTTCCCCAAAGAAGTAGGTGTCTGCCATCAGCTTTACAGCATTCAGCTGAAGTGTTGGGGCACGGAAGAGAGGAGGAAAGATGGAAAAGAAAGTTGATGATGACTTGTTTTTGATGGTTTTGTCTTAAGGTATCACCAGCAATCTCTTGCTTTTGAGAGCAATTTTGTTTAAAGCTCTGCTCAATTTCTGTGAATATTCTAGCACATGGAAAAAGTTCTTTTGGTTGTGTTTTGTTGTGGGGTTTTTTTGTGGTTTTTGTGGGGTTTTTTGTTTGTTTGTTTTGTTGTTTTGTTTTTTGGTTTTTTTGGTTTTTTTAATACAATTTTTAATGCTTTTTCTGTTGTAAAAATGTACTCTAGTGGCATGCATCAATTATATAGGCTTCTGAGATGGGAAGGGGGAAGGAAAATAAGATGAGTCTGAGACCTTTAAATAACCTACTCAAAATAACTTTTTCCCTGAATAATGTTTCATTATTTTGTTCTGACCTATATAGGTTAGAAGCAAGAGCCACGTCCTAATGGAAAAAAAAAAGCGTTCTTATTTTTCTAATAATATGGAAGTCTGGGATTTTACAGGCTATTTAAAACTGCCTGAAAGGTTTGGGTGAGTGAAACCCTTTCCCTGAGGCAGGAGGGCACAGGTCCCACTCTGGGCATGCTTTGGAATTGGATTGCACTGCCTCAGGATGAGCATGACTTGTTAATGCTGCAGCACAGCCATGGCTAACATCAACTAATAAATGTTGTATCACTGGGCAGGATGTTTAGCTTTTGTATTGTTAATTGAGGAGAGAAGCTGCAATAAGCTACATGAGGAATGATGGTCTTGTATTAGAATATGGATTCAGAATGTTCCAGGTCATAATCTTCACTTGGTCTGTATTATCTTTTTTCCCCTCATTTTGCAATCTGGTAAGAGATAGGAGCTTTACTACCCACCCTGATGCAGTTTTTAGTGCATTTTGTTTTCAGCTGTGAAATGATACAAGGCTGCTGAGAAAGTGGACTTCATCAATTTAAAGCAATTTTTCAATAACCTTTTGGATAGGCCGTGAAGTTTAGTCATTGTAGAAAATCGATTCAAAAGATTCCTGTGAGATGGCTGTCCATTAGAATTTTTCCTTTTCTGTAATTTTCCTTTCTTTTTGATCTAGGTACCCTAATTTCTGCTGCATTCTTTTCCAAAATTTTAGGAGTGCTTTGCAATTACTTTTGGATCCTGAATTCTGAATATTTTTCTGAAATAGTGCATCTTCTGAAATACTTGTATCTTTACCCACTTCTCTTGGGGAGTTTAGTTTTTTGGAGATTTTTTGCAATACTCAGACTTTAAAAATGTGTAGCATTTATGCTTTTTCATTATATATATTCAGGCATTGAGAGTTGGATGCCCAGTCTCTTACTGTACTACCTTCACGTATGAGCAATTTTTGAATGATTTGTAAGATAATTTTGTTGTTTTGCTGTTTCCATGCTGAATTCTGAATCTTATGTCATGTTTGTCACTAAAAATAATTTTTATTTTCCTTGAAGACTACAAATGAAATGGTGTGAATCACTGAAACTAAATCACTGAAAGTAATGATTCACAGTATCTGTCTGGGAAAAATAAAACACTGACTTGTTCATCACATTCTGTTTCATATGATTTATCTAAGGTTTCTTCTCCTACATTTTATATGTTATTATATAATTAATTATCTTATGGAGAATCCAGATATGGAATGCACAAAAGTTATGGAAGAACACCCAAAAAAACTCTTAGAAGAAAAGGTCAGGTTAGTTAAATAATAGCACAGATTTTTCTTTTTTTTAATCATCACAGATGTGAGAGAATGAAAGTGAAAAAGAACATTTCAGGATGAATCACTCAACAGATACGATGCTATGGTACATTCTCACCCAAGTTTTCTGATTTTTTTTCATTAACTGGAATTCGAGACCTTGCAGACATGGAGTTTTTGCAGTCAGCTTGTTGGGAATAGAAACAAAGAATTACCAGAAGCACCAGTCGTCTTTTACACTGAAAGACAACTCTTTTGGATGAAGGCAGTTCCTTTGTATGAAGGGAATGAAATTTGGAGCTGAGGTGTTACTGCTGGTGAGAGGAGGTGGAGGGGCATCTTCACTCCTGAGGGCACGACCCACATGACTGGCCCATGTTACCTGTAAGGGACTGAGGTACTTGGCAGCTTAAAACGTTTATTCTATTTACAATGTTGCTCTAGAAAATAAGCGGGATTTGCAATTGTCCATATTAAAGGCTGAGCAAATGCACTGCAGGTCCACCACAGCGACAGTGTCTGCATTCTGGAGTGCTGGAAAAACCAACCAACCCCTCCTGCTGATAAAGGCTTAGGCCAAAAGGGATTCATACAGAGTTTCTCTAGTCTTTCTGGCTATTCTTCAGTACTTAAAGAAAAAAACTTAGTGGGCAAGGGTTTTAATCCACGTCCTTAGTCCTTTAAAGTTGCCATGAATTTTTAGTCACATGAAGTTTCCAGTCCCTGAAAGGTACTGAATGGTGACTTTTTTCCTTTTGAACTTCTATTTGAAAATGATTACTCAGTTATGTTTATTTTTAGTTTTCTGGTATTTAAGTGTCTCATTTGGAAAATGAATGTTCAGGCCCCTTTGTCTTCCCCCAGCCTGAACCAGTGTACAGTGGAAATGAGATTCGATTACTGCATTTTGAAAGTGAGCAGATTTCTGAAACATCTGTGGAAGAATTTTGTCACTAAAATACATTTCTTAATGGTTCAAAGATCTTGTTAGAAGTGAAATAGATGAAACAAGTAACTTCCTTAGAAATATTAGGTTCATAGTAAATTTGAATATTGTTGAGTTGTTGAATTTCCATGTTCTGCTCCAGCGTTCTCTTTGATTCCTTTATAAAGAAGTGGCATTAAAATTGTTACAGTGAGTTACAATACAAAAATATCAGATAACAGCATATGTAGCAGTAACATTTCTGTGTTGGACATATATGGATATTTTCCATTTAATTTTGATTAATCAAGTGGCAAAATTACAATAAGTAACAGTAACAATTGGTGTGTATATATACACATGTTTATATATGTGCATATAAATACACATTCATGAACAGAATCATATATTAGAATACATCAGGAAAGAATGAAACCTGCTAAACATATGCAAAGAGTGAGATGCTTCCAATTTTTCCTCTTGTGAAACCTGGGATATAAATCTCCACTTTATTCAAGTGCTACAGTTTACTTGAGGAAGTAGAATTGTGCCTAGGAATAAAGTGCCTTGGGAAAAAAAAGAAAACAAAACAAAAAACCCCCAACAAAACCCACAAGCTTTTTAATCTTCCTCACAGTTGTTAATCAAAATAGAGAAATTAACAGTACTTGTTATAACAGTTCTTGAAATAAGTATGGCATATACTCACGAATTTTAAAAGTGCATGAAACTTTCCAAATAATTTAGGATTATGTGTTATAATTAATTATATAGAGGAATACAATCTCGTTTTGTTTCAGAATCCTGGTGTTGGTAGCTATTCTGGGAAATAATTTTTCTCTAATGAGAAAAAGCGTTTGCTTTGTTTTTAAGTAACAAAATGTTGCTATTTATCAGATGAGCAGCTGCCTGTGAAAATGCCACTTTTACATGCAGATAGGCTCTCTCAAATAGATAATTTGACATTTCCTCAGGTTTTTACACCTGAAATCATCACTTGGTTCCTTCCAAGTAGCCTAAGTCCTGCAAACAGAATGAAGGAGACACAAGAAAAAATTGTCTGAAACACAGGTAGAAGTGCAGGTGGTTTGTGGTTTGCTGGGTAAAGGGAGCAACTATTCAGCCAAAGCAGTCTTGTTTGCTGGCACTGCCTTGGGTCTGGCTGAGCTGGAGCTCATTTTCCTCACGGCAGCCCTCCCTGGGCTGTGCTGTGTTGGTTTGTAGAAAGGTGCTGCTCACTCCCCATTGTTGTGGGCTGAGGGTGGCCAAGATCCTGGCAGGGGCCACAGCCAGGACAGCAGGTCCAGCTGACCAAAGGGACAGTCCATAAACCCTGATTATCAGCAATGGCTGGACATCCCTTGTTGAAGGGAAGTAGAAAATAAATTGATTTTTTTCTGTCTTGTTTTCTTCTTCCCCTTCACCTCCTGCTGAGGAGGGGAATGATACAGCAACTTGATGAGCACCAGCCAAGGTCAGCCCACTACAAGCATAAATCTCAGGCTTTTTGCCTTGAGATGTTGCTGGTTCATCTGCAATGGCTTATTGGTTACCTTTCTGTGCACAAGGCTGCTGTTTTCATAGCTGTTATTAGCCAAGCACATTCAGCTTGCACTCTCAGAATACATTCAGATGTAGAAATCCAGTTGAATTCAATGTTACCTCCTCAACTCATTCACTTATTTGCGGGTTTATGGAAGACCTACTTATGCTCTGTTAAGTGGCAAACACATTATGTCTTCCTGTATGAAATGAAAGCAGGTTTTTTTCTTCTTTCTGAAAAAGCTGTCTCCAACTAAAACTTTCTAGAAACTTCTGTTTTTCTGGCATAACAAACTCTTTGTATTTAATCCATGCTGTCCTGCAGTGTTTCCTTCAAAATCACAGGACTGGTAACAACACTGAAAATTATTTTCTGCTTTATTGTACTTGTGACTGCCACACTGTTCCGACTGAAATGTTCCTCCCATGTAATCACTTGCCTGATCACGTAGCAACACGCACAGTTAACATTCATCCTTCCTTATGAGGACTGTAATAAATGTGCTGTGTCCCTTCCCAAGGTTAGAGCCAGCTTGAGCTTTTTTTCAGTTAATAGACCTATATGTGTCAGAATAACTGATTTTTCAAACTCACTGGCAGTGGCCTGCGTATTCCTGGATCAGCTTTTCATTCAGCAGAGGAAAGCATTTTCTTTGGCCTCGGGAGAGAGAGATGCTATCCATCAAAACAGTGATTTTTTTCCTCTTCTCAAGTGAAAAGTACCTGTCAATGTAGAACTACCTCTCCTAACTTCAGAGTAGGAAAGTACCTCTCATGAATCCAGACAGGAGTCTTTACTTCACTGCATATTCATGGATAACAGTGATGGCATAAAGAGCAGGACAGAGAGAGAGAACACGTGCTGGGAGGGGCAGTGCTAAGGCAGTTTTTAAAATTTCTCTCGGTGCTACTCACTTTGTTGATGGTAGCAAGGGATGGACGACAAATACTTGCTATCTATTCTCAGTATTATGTATTTAGGACTTGGTTATGAATGGGTAAAGAAACAATAGAAATTATTGTTTTCCAATTACCATTAATACTTTTTGGCTTAGAATTCATTTCAGCTCTCACATTCTTGCTAGAAATGTTAGTCATTGATCACACAGCTGTTAGTCCTTCTGCAGTGACTAAAATGCTCATAAAAGCCATTGGTTTGTGAGACTATTTCTGAGGCAGTGTACATTGTCAGAAAAGGTTTGAAGATCTGATCCAAACCCAAAATTTTATCTCAAAACTGCTTATGTCATTCTTCTGAGAGAAGACAGAAATGCTGTGCAAAGAGCTGTCTCCTCAAAGCTGCTTAGAGATCCAAATTATTGGAGTCTTGCAAAACTGACAGACAATTTTGTATCAACTTTGTCATCATTGCAAGGCAGGTTGTTCATTAGCTGCAGGTACATGCTCTGTTCCTACATGCAATTTCCTTTTGATTTATACAGCAGAGAAAGACACATTACTTCTTTAATTGTTGATTCAAATTTTTGTAAATCTCTGAACTTAGTAATTATAAAGCAGTGCGGTAATTTGCTCTTATGCAATGTGTAGTTTATAAACTTCTACTTATGATCAGGGCACCAAACAGCTTTTGACATTTGTAAATCCCAACCTGATCTCCAGTCATTGAGGATATTATTTGGATTTGCAGTGATATGGGAACACAGAAAATTCTAAATGCTGTTGACAGGTTTTGACAGCCATAATCCTGATCTCATCCTGTATGTTTCATGCTGCTGATGAGGGAACTATTCTTTTTCTTTCTGTTCATTTGGAGTGTTCTGAGCTATTTGTCTTGTTATAAATTCCCATTTTAAATATTCACAAAGATTAGCTTGGTCTCACCATTTTGTAGTTTTGCACTTCAGGGAGAAGAATGGCAGAGAGTTTATTTGAATTACAATACTGTTTACTTAAAAGAAAATGTAGTTAAAAGGGGGCATCTCTGCCCCGTTTCTCTGCCAGGTCAGTGTGAGGGTCTCTCCTCTGGCTGTTCCTGTCCTGTAAAAGCCCACCCCAGTTGTTCTGGGCAGCTGGGGAGATGTGCACAGTGCTCTGTCCCTCTGCACCCCAGAGCTCCAGGGTGGGGTGTTGGGAGGACTCATTCCTGTGCCCTCTAAATGCTTATTTGGACCTGCAGATCCAAGACATGGATTTGATTCCTTAGAATGAGGGAGACATCTCAACTTTCTTCACATAATTTTGCAGAGACTCATTGAACTCTTCGTGTCAGTGCATGTGGGAGTCATTTTGGAAACGCCTGTGCCTTTCATGTTCTGGACGTGTTACCAGGAGAAACATCTCATACTGTGCTGTGGACCTGATCTGCTGCAGGGATCCTGAAGCAGAGTGTTTTGCTGTATAAACATACTCCTAATCTGCTATTTTTATCTTTAGGATTCTGCACAAAAATTATCCTTCTTTGTGAGAAGATTTTCAGATTTTTTGGTAGGCTGCCCGTCTCTCATTGAAGTGGAAGAAGTGTTGCATGCACGCTTTTTTTAGCCACATGGTACTTTTCATCCACCTAGCATATGCTTAGGAGATCAGGATATCAAGTGCTTTTCCTTTGGAACAAACACTCTTGGTGAGAGTAAATATGGCTTGGTGGAGAAAATTGAATAGAAGAGTAGCATCTGAGTGGCTTATGAAATTTTGTATAAATATATTCTAGCAAATTTTACTGTGAAATACATCATACTTTATCATTAGGGAAATTCTGATTTAATTTTTCCACCGGAAATCATAAGTTCTTCTTATCCAGCAAGTAAGGACAGATTTGGTCTGTTAGCTGGAGGAATTCCTCCACAGACAACAGAGGAAGATCACCGAGCTTACAGCCTGTAAAGGCCTGGATCTGGGCGAGTTAGGAGCAACTTTTCCTTGAAATTTAGACATTTCTTCTTCCTTTGGCTAAACCACGGGGGACTTTGAATTCATTTCTTGGAAATTCTTTGTATCCTGTTAACTCTAGAGTTGCTGTTCAGGCTGGAAGCAGTTGTGTGGAGCAGGATGGGGATTCTGCAGCCGTGAGGGCTGAGCACTCGTTTGGTCCAAGACCACACAAAGTTCTTCCCCAAAAGGTGTTTTGAGATCCTTTACCTTTTCTCATGTGAAATGGTGCAACTTTTACTCTTCTTCACATGCCAGGCTATGTGCATGAGTGCATAGTAAGGAATAAATTCATAAAGAAGGCACAGGGTCATGTCAGACAAGCAACTAATGATGGCATTAGCATAATATAACACTGTGCAAAACAAGCTCAGTCTAGTGGAGTTGGCATTCTTTATTTAATATTTCCATTCTCAGGTAACCCCTGTACCTAAATTCATGCAGTGGGAGTACACATTTAGCTGGAGCTTTATCCATCACATTTATTTAGTCCTTGGAAGCTGAAAATATATCTGAAAAACCTGTTATTATACTTGATTCAAGTCACTGTTGCATTTTGTGTTGCAGTCTCCTTGTAGAGAAAGCAGAAGATAGCTCAAGACTAGTAGATCACAGCTAGAACTGAACAGTAACCTTCCCAAATATCCCAGTAGCATTTTAAATGGTCTTCAGCATGTCATCCTTTAACTTTTGTGTTGTCTGATGAAAAGTCAGTGGAGTCACAAGAAAGGGTTTCTGAGGTTTCACCCTTCCTAGCTCATCTTTGTGTTTATTCTTACACTGTGTGACATCCATGCAGCCATCCGGAGTCAGATTTGGTTGTCTGCCTGTGCAATGTGAAGTAATCCAAGGCAAAAGGACACCCCTAAGTTCTCTTTTGGTTGGTGTATTTTATTAGAAGCAGTAAGTGAAAACCTGGCTTGTTAAGACATGCTGGGATTATTCCTTTAAAAGAACAAACTTGGACTGAGGTGCCTGTTAGTGGAGGGGGAAGTTATTTTAATGGGATCATGAAGCATGCCAAATGCAGTTTATTTCCATTTTTATATTGCTGTACTACTGTATTCATCCCTGGCACCCACAGGAATCTTGTCCATTGTCATCTTTGTCATTTTAATTGGCAGAAATGTAACGTTTAGCCAAAGTAAATGAAGTATAACTTTCAGCTGATATAAAAGACTTCCCAGTTTATAGCTGGAGATGTATGTAATACTTACCTGTTCTTAAAATGCCTGTAAAATTCAGGTAATGGGCAATATTTGAGAAGTATTCTCTCATTTGTGCTTACTTTCTGTGCTAAAAGGACAGTAGCTCATATAGATGTAATGAATGCTGAAAACCAGCTTGCTTGTAGTGGATTTCTTTCTTAGCATTAAAAAAAATATTTGCTTTTATTGAATTGAACACCATAGTCCTTTTGGTGAGGCTTTGGTACAATTATTCTTCTGGGAGGGCTGATGAACTCTTTTTTCATTCTGGAATGTATGATTTAAAGAATAACTTGGTAGAACCTGTGTGTCAGTACCTGAGTCTTGATAGGGATGTGTGTGCTTTTCTTAAGCAAATTTCGGGTATGTTTCAAGATGAAACATGAAAAGGGAAATACATCTCTGGCTGGGAAAGGAATGTCAAGGAGTAATTGTCACCAGTTTTCTTTTGCACCCAGATTAGCATCCTGACCTACTTCTAGTGGTTTATTTTTATTTTAATGGCAATAGTGGAGCTTAGCATTTGTGAATGATACCAGTATGGAAGGAGTTGTAAACATTTTTGGGTATGGGGTTGTAATTTTATCAAAAATGAAAGGGCAGTCCCTGAAAATACGAAATACTGTAATTGTCAAGACCAACTCTAAAGTGTAAGTAGTGCTGAGTAGCAAAATGGTTCTTTGTGTTTTATGTCTGACTTCCCTAAATAAGTTAATAATCTTAATAAAGTTGGAAATTTAGGTAATTGGCTTTGTAAGGATATATCATCAAAAGTCTAGTTTGCATTCAGCTAGAAGGTTTTGTCCAGATTTTGAGCCATTTTTTTAAAAAACCCTGCTAGTTGAATAGATTCCATCGAAACACCAACAGTTAATTTAAATTAAGTAAGGAAATTTTAATGGGTTACATTTGTCTTGTATATAAAAGAAGACTTCATAGAATATGAACAGAACTTGAAAAATGCAGAATAGTCTTGTAAACTGATTGATTGTTCTCTGAGAAGGCTGTGTGTGGGATGGAAAGACATTGTCTGTTTGCACTAGTTTAGATATTTGGATATAAGACCCACTATGAAAAAAAAGGCAAAAATGAAAAATATGAAAATTTTGTGTTTGATGTTTCAAGGTAGTTACCCAAATATCAGGTATCACATTGATCACTCATGATGATCCTTTTCTGGTACTAACAGTGTACAAAGGAATGTATTTCTGGTGATAAGCCACAAATTCCTTTTCTACTTTTAATTTCTTCCATGATCCTATTTGCTCTTTTTCAGTGACAAAATGTTCATTAATTATGGTTGTCAGCATTACCCAATTCTAGTGTTATTTCATGTTAGCACTTACATTAGTCCATAACTCCCCAAAAAAGCAGTAGCAGTGGCATATGCTTTGGTTGATTTTGTTTTTCTTCTCATTTTGTGATAAGGTTTTATGCAGTGGTATTTTTTAATAGATGAACAAGTAATTGATAAATTCATTTATCATTTTCATATATATTATTGCTGTGGAATATGCTATTTTATGTATAATACAGTTTTTCTTAAGCAACTTATTAAAAATTTAATATATTTTAGCCTGGTCATTCTGCTGTTAAATCAGGCAGACCTCTAGAGGGAAGAGTCTGACAGCTTATGATCATCACATCTAAAATCAATTAGTGAAATTCAGTGGAGCAGTTCAAGGGACGCATTTTAACAGCTATCATATTGCAGGACACAGAGCTGGATCCACTACAGGTCACAAATAAATAGACAATCATACATCCTGCAAAAGCTAATGATAGTAATCATCTGAGAAGAGCAGCTAAGTAGCAAATGTTAGGGCTCAAGCAGAAAGTCCCAGGGCTGTGCTCCATGAGCACTTTCAATGATCCATGAAAATGGGAAGATCTCTCTGTGGCATCTGAAAACACAACAGGTACCTTCTGAAAACACCAGGCTCAAAGCTTCCTTTGAGGGGTGGCTCAGAGGGATCTCTCACCGTGGATGTCACCTGCACCTACCTGTGGACTTCCACACAGATAAATAAAATTAAACTGACTTTGACAGTCCTGTCACTTATAAAGCTGTATTATAAATTATCTTTGTGACTTCTGTGATTGTCTTGCTGAGTTGAGGAAGCAGTAAGTAAAAGGCCAGGCAGGCTATTTGGATGAAGCTGACAGATATTTATGTAGGAGACACTTACTGTGAGCATGTTTCTTTCAGGAACTTCTTTAGCTTCCAGGTGAGATTAAAATTGGGAGAAAGATGGATTTACCTCTAAAGTAATTTGGGGAGATGCAAAATCACCTCCTCATATTTTAGGAAGTCAAGTCTTGCTGGCTGGGCCCCGCTTGCCATTGTAATTTTGTTTCTGTTGTGAGGAGTGTGCTCAGGAGCAGGCTCAGGCTCTTGGGTGGCACGAGAAGCTGCAGCAGCAGGGCAGTGACCGTGGCACAAACCTTTGCTCCGTGGGATTTTCACTTGCTGCACTCTGGGCTTTTTTCCAAGAGTGGTGTGATTCTCTCCAGTCTCCTGGTTGGGTTGTGATTCCAGCTAGAGATGTGCATGAGAGCAGCCTCCTGGAATGAGAAGAGTTCCTGACTCCTCACAAGTGTCCTGTGGGCCATATTACCATCTGCATTTCGGTGCCTTTTCCAGTCTCACTGTATCAGTGGAGCCTTGTTTACTGTGAGATCTTTTCTGTGTTGGGTCAAGGGAAGCCTTTGTGAGACAGCTCAGGTCATAGGTGTGGCCATCCCAGCTCAGCAACCTGTAGCATAAAGCTGTGATTTTTTTAAGCAGCCCCCATACTGGCATTGCCTCAGGATTGCAGGTTTACACCCCTACGTACATCCCCTTCAAGATTTTCATGGGAAATATTTTTAATGAGTAGGATATGAATGTTAGTGTGCATTACCAAATAAAACATTTGTCTCCACCATCCTGCTAAGGACTTTGAGAATATAGCTGTTGTAGTAATTTAATCACTCTTTTAGTGAAACTGTTTCTGAGCTGTTACCTATTTTATAATTTTAAAATATCTTACATCTGACATACTTGACCTTTCTTATCCACTCATAGCTCAAAACCGAATCTATTCAGTAGAGCTCTTAAAATATCCAGATTGGAGACTCCAACAATCTTGCAGTGGAAAGAAACAGCCCTCTCTTTACAATTGGTATCTGAGGAAGAAACAGACCACTTGAGGGCTCATTTGACAGAAGAATCCCGATGAGTATTCTTAACTCTTCCAGTAAAGATGATGATAGGGATTAGGAATCCCCTAGTGCAGGACGGCTCTGTAAAACCTGAACAGCTCTGCAGGATACTTGGAAAAGACTTCATACAAAATCTTCTCTCTGTTTTTGTCAGAAGTCTCCTTTTGCATCTTAGCTCAAGTGTTATCCTTTGTTCCTTGCAGTTCTTTATCTTTCATGCTTCCCTTGGCTATTTAAAGCTCCACTGTTTGCTTTAATCTATTTCTGAGGTTTTATGATTGACGGAAATATAGTTAAGAGTATCATAGTCATATTAGAGCTCCAGAGACCAATGGCTAAAATTACCAGGTTTTTACACAAAATCAAATACATTTCATAAAAAATCATATGTTTCCGATGTTGTATAAGACATTATACAAGACAATCATTTATTTTTCTTCTGGAAGACATCATCTCTACTGCTGGGAGGATCTCAATACCATTTCTAAAGACTAAAATAAAACTGTTTCTAATACAAATCAATGACTATTACAAAAGCAAAAAAAAAACAAACAAAAAAAACCCAAAAAAACAACACTTAGACACAGTGGTTTTCAGAGTGGGGTTAGCAAATGTTGCTCCTGTGTGTGCAGTAAATATTCGTCATCATGCAGCCTAAAAAATTGTTCGGGGATTTTTTTTGTAGTACCATGTTTTGTGTTTTTTAATTTAGCCTTAAACCAAATTTTAGGGGATAGTTCCACTTGTATTTAGGCCAGTGTCCTGATCCAAGGGAAAATAGTTTGCTGTTTAAGTTGTTTGCAGTTGAGTTTAAGGCCTCTGAAGAGAGGCCTTATGAAGAACTTAGAAGTAGCAGAAAATTTTACTGTGTTTTTCTGGTTCTGCTTCCAGAATTCACAAGGCTGCCAAAGCAGATTTTGCAGATGGTCCCAAAATCTCATATCTGATGCTGTCTCATGTCCCTGGCTTGTGGGAGTGTTTATGAATGACCTCTCATCCTGGTGTAGAAAGCCTGAGAGAGGCTCTGTGCAGGGGTGAAGACATTAAACAATGGGCAGAGGAGGCCCACAAAGGCCCATGAGGCTGAAAATAAAACACCTGACACATGTTGTGTTTACACTGCCTTGAGTTTTTACAGAAAGAAAAAAAAGCTTTTCTCCACTTGAAACTGTTATCAACATAAATTTTGCTTATATCTTGACTTCCACATGGCCAGAAACTTAAAATTCCTGAAGTCCAGGATTTCCTAAAGGATTCAGGCAGCCACTGGTGTGGTGTCACCTCAGGTTTGCAGGGAGACCCCAGGCACCACAGGGTTGCACGTGCAGTGTCTGTCCAAGGACCATGTCGAGGATGTATCGAAGATGTTGTGCATTATTTGCATGACTTGTTTTGTGTCTTGAAAAGTTCTGCCCCAAAATCAGTCATCTGCCCAAAATCATCTTAAAATTTTAATACAGTTGAGATGTTTGGCTATTTTTAGGTGATAAATATATTTTTTTAGGTTACTACCTAAAATCTATTTTTGGAGTGTATCACTTCCCTAGCAATTTCTGACTAGGACTAAATTAATATTAATCTAGAACTAGCCTTAGATTTTAAAATGCTGGTGCCTTTTTTAGTATGTATAAGAGACATATACACTTCTATGAACTCACATTTAAAATAAACTCTGTATTCTCCAAATTATATTACACTGGGCTTAAATTACTATTCAAGCTACCATTTACTTTGACTAATAAGGCTAATGGATTTAAAAATCAGCTTCAAAGATGACAGGTAGGTGGAACAGAAACATCACACTGGTACTTAAATCCAAATAAAGAGAGTGAAAGAAAAAAGACCTGAATATGAGAGTCTGATTTTCTTCTGCGTTAATCTGACAGTTAAAGAGTGTTTCTGCCATGTATCTACTGTACGAGTTCTCTAAAATGTTAATCTTTCTGCATGTTTTACAGAAGGAACAGACAAAATTAAACATTGACATTACACATTTATATTTAATAATTCTAGCTATACATAATTGTAGCAGATGATTACTGCTTATTACTGGAGAAAGATTATTTGCAAAAACACTTAAAATTCCATTATATTTGTGTCCTGATGAGATTAATTTATTATCTATTTAGACAGAAGTATAGTGATTCCATGGAAAGGAAAACAAAAGTCTTCCATCTTGGGTAGTTAGCCCATTTGTGGTTCATGGTTAAAGACTCTTTAAAATTTGGTTCACCTGTAGTAGCTGTATCAGGATTTGTAGGTCTGTGACTCAGATATCAAGGATCCGAAGGCGATGCTAGATACTCCAGTCTCTTCTTAAAGGTCCTGATAATTACCTATCCTATAAAGGTTCTAATTGATTAATTTATTATCCATTAGTAGTGCTGGCAGAGCAGCCTTCCTCTGTGCTGAGTGCACTGGCAGTTTTAGGAGTGCATCTGGAAGATCCCTCTAGGACTAAAGCAGTGAACACATGATACAGCCATGCTGCTGAAATCAGCCCCTGCAGACGCAGAAGAGCTTTAGCTTGGTACTCTCCAATCTCCTAAATGTCAGGGTGGAACACTCAGCTTATGTCAGCACTTGAATATGCTTTTAGTGCCCCAGAAATGCTTCCTCGCTGCTTCAGAACAAAAAATGCGTGAGGAGCAGCTATGCCATCTGAAGTTCAGAAAGCAAAGGCACACAGAAACGCAAGCTCCAAGTTTTTCGTGTTCTTGTTTCCCCTGAATTTAGGCAGCAGTCCGAAACAGAATCAATCATGAGAAAAGCAGAAGTATAGTTACCTAGTCACCATAGTCTCACCATTGTGTTCATCAGTCTCTGCTGTGCTTATCCTCATGAAAACTCTGTGTGGCTGAGCCAGCAAAGTTTGCAAATCTTACCAGTGGAGACATCTTATGAAGAGATAACTCAGAGGCTGTGGAGAGTCTGTAGTCGTTGCAGGGGAGTGCCCATTTGCATTTTTGGGAGAGTCCTAGTGGTTCAGGCATTCAGACAGCAACTTTATAAAGTACATTGCCTCTGTCCCATGTTGTGAGTCTCTGTTTCCTCGCTGGGCTCAGTCCTGCAGGTGGGTGAGCTGCTGTCCCCCAGTGCCCCAGAATTCAGTGCCTGGTTGGATCTGGAGCTCTTGTTTGTTCTGAGGTGCCTGACTCATCTGCTGCCTTGTAATACAAACTGATTCAGAGATGTTCATGCTAGAGAGAGAAGAGAAACACTAAAGCAGAAACTCCTGGGAGGAATTGCTGAGAGTTTCAGTCATGCAGTTCTGTATGGTGTGTGGTACAGATGTGAACACAGATTTCTTATTTAACACTGAGATGGCCTCAGGGGGTCAAATCTTGAAACAAAGCTTCATTTTTAGGAGCAGTACAAATTCAGGAGGAGCTAAAAAGTTGAAGCTCCAGAGACACTGTAATAATCCTACTGTTGGATGCATGTGCACGCACACAAACAGCCTTCCTTTCTCCTTTGCATTTAAAAGAAGCTCCACCAGCAGTCTCAACTTATAAAAATATGCAAAAAATACACATTGGATGATAAGTAGCATAGGTATTCTGCACATGCCAGTGGTTATACTCTTCAATGTGAAAATCAAAGGAAGCAAGATATTTTAAGAGCTTTGAACATTTTGATGTACCAGGTCTAGCAGAGAAGCTCTTTCTGTGATGTTGAAATGTGTCACATGCTTTTAAACAAAGTACAGTCAAACTCATCCTTTAAATGGTAAGCTACGCTTGATTTATTTTTTTTCATCCTATTTGTTATTGGCTGGCTTAAAGCCATTGCAACAAGGTTTATGCTTCTCACCAAAACATAGTAGATGTGTCCACGACCTTACTTTTGAATTCTATGTCTATATGCTGTGTCAATGTGTTTCATTACTACTGGGTTGTTGTTTTCTTCAGTATTCTTTTTTGCCTGTGCTTTTTACATATTGCTTGTCAGTCTCTTTGGATTTTTTCCTTGGTGTTGCCTTTCACAAGACTAAAACCAGACGTATTCCTGAAATCATATTACTGTCAAATTCCATGGCTAAAAGAGATTTGAGCTACAGGAGATTAATTCTCTAAGGGTCATTCATTTTGCATTGAATATGAAAGGTAACCTGCTCATTCAAAATTAGAGAGGCTTTCATAAAATTGAGGCCCAAAATAGGGAAGAAAGAGTATGCATGAGTAATTTGCAATCTTATAATGAAATATTGCTATGGGAAACCAAGTAGAACAGCAGATGCTGAAAGCCTTGTTACAATTCTTGGCATGGGGTTTTTATTTCCACTTTCCTTCGAGCCTTCTGAGTCACGTTGACCTGAGAAATCTGGAGATCTCTGTGTATTACAATAAAATATTAACATTGCAGCAGATACTCAGCAGTAATAAGTTTAAATTAAAATGACATATGCTCCATGCATCAGAAACCTGAATTTCTGGTGGTAAGTGAATAAAAATAGTGGAATCACCTTTCTTGATAGTAGCACCGTGTTCTGTAGTACCAAATCCCAATGGTTTGACCCAATTTGATAGGACTTAGCTAATGTGCCTTGAGATAAGCAGAGGCTTAAAGGAGCTCTGGAAAAGCTCATGGTTTGAAAGCCCAGTTGTATGATTATGATGTATGATTAACTCCCATTTTTAAAAGGGGAAAGGAGGATAACTTGAGAAACTCCAGGCCAGTCGGCCTCGGCTCTGTGCCCAGCAAGGTCATGGAGCAGATTCTCCGGGAATCTGTGCATGTGGCACAGAGGGAAGGAATGCCATCTGCAGGGACCTGGACAGGGGGGCTGTGCAAACCTCAGGAATTCCAACAGGAGCAAGGTCCTACATGAGCACAGGGGAATCCCAACACAAACACAGGCTGGGCAGAGAATGGAACTAGTTGGTCTTTAAGGTCCCATTCAACCCAAACCATTCCATGATTCTGTGATTGCTGCTGTTTCCGAAAAGATAGGCAGCAGGAAAGGTGAGTGTACTTCGGCATATGGGAAAATAAGCAAACTGTGTGGAATTTCAGTTGTCATTTTGGAAAATTCACTTAAGGAATTGTTTTGAACACATACAGTGAGTTTATGAAAAGAAAAGTATTTATTTGCAATAAGCTTGGTATTGTGTCTGTGTGCTTTGTAAAATGTGCTGGATTTTTTTCCTAGTGAAGACTCAAAGAGCCAGAATGATATTTTTGCTGGAAGTATTTTAAGGCAATAAATACAGACTCAGTCAGTTAAAATCTTTTGTCTTTATCCCTTTTTGCCATCATGACTTTTCAGATTCTGGTCGGAACAATTGTGTTTGTTCATAGGAAAGATCTGAAATCTTCAGAGAGGTCATCTTTTCATAAAATGTCAGGGAAGCAGCATGGCTGCTGTCTTTATTCAGCAAATCCCTTTGAGCTCTTCTGAGGAGGTTTTTCTTAGTTATTTCATCTGGTTTGTGACTGCACAGAAGATTGTTCTACTCCTCTGTTCTCTTGACAGAGCTGTGCAAAGGCAGCCTGCATTAGAGCCAACTTCTCAGTTTCATTTTTATATTAATAGAACGTTTTTACCACTGACACAGGAAGAATAGGGGAGCACTGAGAGTGCTTGGCTGTCTAATGGTTGGCTAGATTTTAAAAAAAAATAAAATAGAGAAAGCTACTTTTAAAACTGAAGCTCATGAGAGTTCCCTCTTTACTGTGGTTTAACTTTCCTGTGTCTGGATCTTTATAGAGAAATGACATCTGAATTGTTAGAAAAAAAATTGTTTCTTTAGCTCCAGAAAGAGTGTTAGGGTTTTTTTTGTTCTGTTTGGGAAAAACTACTTGGTAAAGTTACTGTTGTCACTTTTGTAGTATGCTATAGCTTGTGTCTTAAGTGAGAATTTTTGGAATTCATTATGAAACTAAAGAAAAGGAAATCCAAGAAATATTTCAGAGTGACCTCCTGATTTATTTTTTTTTATCAGAGTTTTGTATCCAGAACTTCTAGAGTTCCACAGTTGCTTTACCAATACCCATCATACCCAATTCCATGTCATTTTTTTCTCAGTTGAATGTCTTTGTTTTGCTGTGGTGTAATGTTCAGAAATGTATTCATGTTGCAGTTCGAGTCATCCCGTGAAATTATATATTGCTGTGATTGAACGTGCTATGACTGGGGATGTTTTCAGGCAAACACAGGCTGTCTTCAAGATACTGAGCAATCTAGCTACCAGTTATACTTTTTTCAGCATAAAGCCCTGTTAAAGCCCATTGTTAATAACTAAATTAGTAAAAGAGTAGAAGTCAAGGCACTCTAGACTAAGAGAAAAGCGGGAAAGCAACAGAGACAAAAACTGTCTTGAAAGTCCAGTCAGAGACTCTGGGAATATGGGCTGCTGGAAGACAGCACAGCCTTCACTAAGTCCTGTGCAAAATTCTTCTCAGAGCAAGTTCTTGGGAATACAAGTTGCTTTTGGACAAAATATTTGGGAAAATATGTCAAATTCTGAGCATGGTGATTGCCCTGGTTACATAATTAGACTTCATATAATTGCTTGTGAATTAATTAGAATAGACCCCATCATAATAGCTCACACACATCGTGAAACCTCAAATATGTGCCATTCTTGAGGCAAAAGAGGTAACAGCAGCTCTGTCTAAGATACCAGAGAGTGGATGATCACAAGCTTTGAGGTTAATTAACCTGAAGCTTAGGAGTAGTCTGGTATGTCAAGATGAGACTTCATTTTCATTTTTCCTCTCTTGGCAAGCGTGGTGATTTCTGCTGGAAAAGCAGTGCTGGGCAGTGTTGTGCTGTGAGTGGGGTGTTCTGCTGCAAACCTGACCCCTTCTACCCTTTCTCAGTAACTGCTCCCCTGCCACCTCCAAACTGCATTTCTGTGTTAGGCAGCTGCATCTAAACGTGAAATAAGGAGGATGAATTTGACAGTGTATTTGAAACATGTTTGTTAGCAGTGACAGAGGACAGCAAATTGTGAAGTTCTCACTTAAACAGGCTTTTTCTTTCTAGGGCTTGTAGGAGAGGAGAAAGGCTCAGTCTTGCTCTCTCACCCCTGTCAATCTAACCTTCATCTATCAGACCAAATGTAACCTGGAAAGAACTTGCTGCTTTTCAATCACGTTTGTTGCAGCACAGGGTCAGTCATTTTTGTGCCCATTTGTATGGAACAGATGTGAGACCTATCTGAAAGCATTTATAAATATATAAATAAAGTAAACTCACATCGTGTTGGTGACAAGTACTGGCCCGGAGCAGTGTCCTGCTATTGAGACAAAGCTGACAAAAAAGCACAGATTTAGTTAAATAAATTTACACAGAGCACAGGTCTGTTAGAGAGTCTCAGTACAAGGAGTGCCTGAAAGAGGTATTATACCAGATTTAGCTCAAAACCTCACATTTGTGTGTAATGTAAAATCATGGGCTTCCAATTAATGGGAGGAAAACTGAGGAAAATTGCTGTTGTGATTTGTTAATTAAAGCAGGAAGCAAGAAACTGCTAGGAAGATACCTGAGGAACCTTACAATGAGAGAGAGTCTAAAACCAGACAAAGGGTAGGAAAAGGATGCACTGATAAATAAAAAGGCAAAAAGGAATGAGTTTATCCTTAGCAGCTAAGTGTAGAACCCAGAAAAGAGGCAATGCTTCATTAGAAATCACGTGAGGAGGAAGAGGACCTACTCAGAGAGTAGTTCATATATTATTGCATTTTCTTATGCAGTTGCTCCGCATGGTTTGCTCAGTATTGCAAAATAAAAAGACTGTTTTAGACTGGGGAGGCAAACAGACAAGTGCCAGTATAATTTGCTTTGGGAACAAAATTATATTGTTCATTATTTCAGTTCATTTGTAGGCAGTTAACTTTGCTGTACCATTATTGAAATGAAAGTGTAGAACTACTGCAACAGAGTATTAAGGAAGAATAATATCTATTGAAAATGAACTCCCTTTGACACTATAATAGCATTTAATTGACATTAAATAACTCTTTGGAGCCATTAAGAATATGATATGAATGCAAATGTATGAAACATTTCCATCATATTGAATCAACATCTTCAACAGACAAAGTTACATCATGGGAGCCTTAAAGACTTTCCCTTTTGCAAGTGAATTTAGTACTCATGAAAGTTCCATGCTGGCATTTCTGAAGAGTGAGGTCTTGCTGTGTGAAGGTGGTTTGTCATGGCAGTTGTGCTAACAGGGCACGGCAAGGAGGAGCTGATCAGAGCTCTGTGCAACCTCTTCAGCTTTTCCTTCACGCTGCTGGCACTGTCCTCAGCCATCCAGTGATGGACACAGTGCAGGCAGAAACTGGAGCTGGGAAAGCAGAGGAGCAGATCCACATGGTTGTCACAGCACTGTGTGCTCTCCCTGTGCTTTGTTCAGTTGCAAGACAGTTCTAACAGTCATGACAAAAACAAATACTGTGATGCTTTTGATTCATCTTTTCCAGGGGATAGACAAGCCTCAGTGAGAGCATCATGAGTTTGTAGAGGTTTGGTGTTGCTTTCTTCTCACCCCACTAATATTTCCACCTGTCTCCTCACCTGCTGGAGTTGAACCTGGTGCAAGCTGTGCCTGAGAAGAAACGGGCTGGATCACATCCTCCAGAGCTCAAGCCCTTCTGAGACACAATAAAACCAGCATGGAAACACAATGAGGCCTTAGCTGAGCAAACTGTTGGTGTGAGGTCTCTGTGGGTCACAGTTAAGTGCAGCTACTGGAAGGCTTGGCTTTGCTAAGCACATAATACATAGTGTGCGAGTTGCTGCCTGGATTTGCCCATTATTTGCCCACTAATAGGCATGGGCAAAGGTTCAACAGGTTAGGTGTTAGATCTGTGACTCTGGGCAAGATATTTCTCTTCTAACAAGCAGGTTATGCCATAGCTCTCTACTGATTGGCACAACAGAAAACAGCTCTTTTATTTGTACTTTCTAACTTCTTGGACACCTATTGAATTTTGCATTTGGTTCTTAACTGGAAAGGAGAGTACTTCAATAGAAGGCATTTTCCACTTCCAACTGGATAACTTTGGGAATCCTATCAATGCACACTAGACTTTTTTAGGTATTTTAAGTACTTACTTGAGATACTAAAGCAGGCTTTTGTGCAGTGATCTAGCAATGAATCATTATTTAGGCCTGGTTTTCTGTGGATATGTAAGGTATTTTAGGGAGAGAAGTCATTCCTACAGTGACAGATGGAGGGTTTCTTTATATATGCTTTGGTGCAAAGCAAGAGCTAAATTAAATTTGATGATTTGAATGAGATTGTGATGTCAACACTTATTATTTATGAAAAGCATGGGTCCGTATGCATCTTTACAAATGCAATTGTATTTATGGGATCCTGCTAGTTTAGGAGTTGGCTTTTCAGAAAAACCCACAGTCTCTCTGTGGGAGCTGTGTGCTAAGTTCCATTGGGTTGGGTTAGCCTAGTGCACAAGCCCAATTCAGAGAGGTGTTTGTGAAGTGCTGTTTTCATGCCTTTCAAAAGGCAGTAGTGATGCATCTTGTTCAAGGAAAAATATCTAGTGATAATAATGATAAATATTTTTTGTTATAATCATAGCAAAGAACTGCTATCAATATTTGGAATGATTATTCCAAATGCATAGGATTTTCCAAAACTATTGCATTTGGAAAACAGCTGCTGCATAACTTTAGGTCAGGAAGGAACTACATCACTGAATTTCAGTTACACTTCAGAGCTACTATGGACAGTAAAGAAACACTGAGGATGACTTTTTTTCTCTAATTTTCCAAACCTTTGGCAAAGTGAATCCCACTGTGCCACCTCATCCAGCCAAAGCCTGTCAGCCCCATGAAAACCCAGGGCAGAGGTTGCTGTTTTGTGCTGCACCTCAGGGGCTTTCAGCATTCCAGTAAGGAGCCTTGGGCTGCTGAAGTGATCTGAAGTGCAGGGACTGTTTGATTCAGCAGAGCCATATGTGGAAAACGTCTCAGAAAATTAATGGGTTTTCCTTTTTAACATGAACGTGAGTTTATACTTTCCAGTTTAGATCCCAGCTTCTGGAAGGGTGGCAAAAGAAGCCTATTGCAAAAGAAGTCTGACAAAACCCTTTGGAACACGATGCTTTCAGAGAGGAAGAGAGGCTTACTTCTTCACTAGGAAGAGGTGGACTGCTGGAAATAGAGGATGGAGAAGAATCCCAGCTTCACCTTTCCTGATATTGAAATAATTACCAAGATTTCACTGCAAATAGGTGGGATTTGAAGTAGGAAGGGACTACAAAACCAGTGTCAATCTGGAGATGAATTTTTCTGTCCTGAGAAGATCTTCTCACATCATAGGTAAGAGCTATGCCACCATTGTGTGCTAGGACTTGGGTTAAATGAGGCATTTAAGCTCATAACTCCTATTTAAGATTCTCAGTTGAAAATGGAATATTTTTTGCTTGGGGCTTGGAATAATTCCTTTTGTTCTTCTGTGGTATTTAACATCTAAATTCAAGGACTTCTCAGAATAATACAATTTTTGCATTAGATGAGTACTGATTTGGCAGGCAGAAATGTTGGCCAATAACATAAACAAACTTACACCAGAAAGCCAGTAATTTTAGGTCCCAGCTCCCCAGGTTCTACATCATCTTTGGTTTCTGGTGTTTTGGTTCTTTTGACTATTTTTATTTGGTAAGGAGTGTTCCACCCAGTGCAGAAGTTCTGATTGAAATTAGTATATGCTTGATGGGGTTACAAAGTATTTAGAAGCATCTTTTCTCAGGCAAATATTTTTAAAACGGATAGGTATTTGCCCAATATTTTACCATATGCCCAAAACATTTGGTAGTTACATAAACCACACTTGCTCCGCGTTTCCTTAGATTGCTGTCCTATATATGGCTGTGTATTTTTAATAATATGATAAGTTGTTATCGCGTCCTTATGTATACTTGGAATAGAGTGGGATGTTCTCAGAACTCTTACCTGCTGCACCTTGCTCACTGGTCAGGTTTGTGGGGAGTGCTGGAGCAGGTGGTGTAGCAGAGAAGTTGAATATTTATACTGAAGATAAATTACTAATTCTGTGCTTTTAGATAGTGTGGTGCTTCCCTCTTTCAAGACCTGCAGTGATACTGAGAAAGCTCGGTGAAGAAATGGCTCTGTCACCAAGGCACTATTTCCTTTCAGTCAGTGTCCATGGAAACCTTGGTCAATTTTTATTTTCTTGTGTGGTTATCAGTGAAGTGCAGCTTCCAGGGGGAAAGGCTTTGGCCACTGACCTCCTGAAGAACAGGCAGGTGAATTGTCTACTTGTTGCAAGCAGGCCATTTCTGTTGCTCAGAGGACTGTACTGCCCTGCACAGCTAAAAATGTAGGCAGCTTCTTATGCTCTGTAAAATTTAGATAAGAGAGAGTTCTCTCTCACACCTCTCCCCCCTGCCAGTTTATGCTCCTCAGCAGCTTTCCAGAGCCCTTCCCAGTGTCCTGTTACAATATTGATGGGGATGATGAGACATTTTACTGTGTCTTCCTCTAAATGCAAGAGTTTTTTGAAAACAACAGCAGGATATTTCAAGGAATCAGATAGAGGGAAGAGAAGCAAAAGCACGCCTGGCATCTTCATATGGAAATAATAAATGCAAATTTGTACTGTAAATTCAGAGCTGGGGTTGTCAGAAGAGATTTTCCTTGATGCGTGCGCTGTTGTCATCTGACATGTTGGGTTCTGAGCTTAAAGCTTGATCTCAAGGATGATGGTAAATTTTTAAACCCTAGAACAAATACATATCTAAATGCAACTTAATAGGCTCATACTGGTGATGTGTACATCACCTTTGTGCAGGTTTATGTATTTTGTCATATTTTAGGTCCCATACATGTAAACTCCTAAGGACACGAATTCAGCTTTGGGTTCTAGGAAAGATCTGGCACATTATTTAATAGAAAAAGAGTTTAGCAGCTCTCTCTATTCTATTTTTTTCTTTAATCTAATAAATCAATCTCTGTATTACCTAGCTTTTATGTTATTATTTGATTTTAAAAATGCAGAATGCTAGTACTCTGGTGTTTTGACTAAAGACGTTTAAACAATCTAAAACACCCTCAGACAGGGGGAAGGCTTAATGAGCATTTACTGTTGTACAGAGCAGAGAAGGGCTGTTAGAGTAATGCCCAGCTGATTAGAAGGATGTAGTATAAGATAAAATCTAAAAAAAAAAAACAAAAATAAGAAAAACCTAAACAAGCAAAGGAAGATAGAACATGAAGTAAATTGAAAACTGAAATGAGAAAATTAACTTCATAAAAGGGGGCAGAGATAGCAGAGCCTTTTTTAATGAGAATAATTTGTACGTGTATTTAAATAAAAAATGGCTTTTAAGTGCTTCACAGCCTCCCTGGTGTGTTGTAGGTTCTTGGATGTGATAAAGAGCAGCCGCTGGGTGCCACTGTTGAGTTTCAGAGCCCTGGGCGAGACAGGGTTTCTGTGGCAGCCAAAATTTGTAGCTGGAGAAGAGCGTGTGGGCAGTAGTTTTGCAACAGAAGCAAATTATTCCTGCAGTTTTAGGCTTTGTGCAATAGAACTGCAACCAACATTCCCTTCTTGCAGTTTCACCAGATGTTATCATGCCTGGCAGTAGGTCACAGTGGCAGGTCCAGCATGCCCCGTTCCTGCACCCCTGCCTGGCAGAGCAGAATGATGCTGATTGAGAGAGGTGCTAAGTAAGAGTGAATTAAAGACCTGCTTTATTGTTCTGAAGCGTTTTGTCTCTTTTACAGCCTTTTGGGCAAGCACATCTTTCTAAATAACACGTTTCCTTGTGTGGTACGGTGCTGAAGTTCAGGAGACTCCACTTTTTGTACGGCTTTCCATCAATGATGTTCTTGGTCAGCAGAGTGTAAATATGATTTGGATGTAGCTTGCCTGTGCCTAAGAAAGCAGGAGGAGTAATGGTGACACACAAACTCACTCATAAAATGAATGTGATTCTAAAGAGTTTTGGTTTGGGGAGTAGATAATTAGAGCTTGATGAATCAGAAACATATTTTTGAAAATGGATAATGTTATCTGAAACAAGGTTTCCAAGAGATACACACTTCATTCTGTCTTGCCCAGAATAACAATGTTGTGCAGCCTGTTCTTCTAGAATACTTTTGATCATTTGTTCTCAGCCAAAATGAAGAAGACTTAGAAAGGTTTGTGTGTGATATGCACAGCACACAGAATTAAAGGAAAGTCTACCATGAGCATATTTCAAAGCTGTGGACTGGGATTTGGATTTTAGGTCCTGATCTAAGGAAATCACTTAGAGAAAATAACTAGTTCTCTTGAATTCACAGGCCTAAAGTTAGCATGTTTTGCTGGGTTTTTTTGAAATGAAGCCACTCACATTGTAATACTTCTGACAAATATTTTGCTAAGGCTGTGATGAGAAATCTGTCAAGCATGAAGCTGGGTTTAACCTACCGCAGACTCCACCTTAGCAGCAAAACAAAACTCTTGATTTATACCTTGAGACAAAAGTATCTTTGTGGTGCAGACTTTAACCCATTACCTGGTCAACTGTGCAGCCACAAAAACCTTCCAGACAGTGATGTGTGGAGACAGAAGGTGAATTATAGATTCTAAAGGTTTATTTCAGGTTTGAATCCTTTCTGCTGATAGGGAAAACTTCTGCTATCTCCTTACAGTAATAACCAAGCATTATTTAAGAAGAAATGTTTTCATTTTTTAATTAGCATAAACTTGTCCATGTCTTCTTTTTCATAGCTCCTAATATATAATTTTAAAAAAATTGGAAATTCTTTTAGTTTTTGATGCTGAATTTGAGAATTAGCAAGCCTTATTTTTTCATGTTGAACCAGCAGGTGTTTGTGGCAGGGTTGCATATTAAATATTAACACTTGTGAGAATATTTGTGAAGTTAATTAGCAATTTTCATTTAATAGTGTCATAAATAAAATAATGGGATGTTTTCCAAGCCTCCTTGTACTCTGTGGTTGCAGCTGGGGTAGGTGTGCTTCTTGCACTTCAGCTTTCTGGACAGGTCAGTGCTTGGTGCAGTGAGTGTGGGTGTGAGGCCTCTGGCCATGGGTAATATTTGATTAATTACATGATTGCTGTTTATCCCTGAGTGAGTGCCAAATGCTTGGGCTGCCTTGTGGTGCAGCTCCTGTCCCAAATCCACCCGAGGTCGCTGCCTTTGAGCAGCTCTCCCCAGTCTGATCTGCTGTGGGGCAGCCACAGGCACAGCCAGGCCCTGCAAAGATTTAGAAAGGGTAAATAAGAGAACACTAAAGCAGAGCCCATAATCAGCTGCACAGTTCAAAGTACCCAGGAGTCGTTTTATTCAAGATATAGATTTTGCTGATTACTTTAGGACCATCATATAAAGAATGGAAATTACTTTCCACAGTGCTCTATTTTCCTTATTTTTCTCTTATTTTGTACTGTGGCTGAAATAAAGGATTACATTTAAAAAAAAAAAACCTCCTACTAAAGCCCTTCTATTTTATGTCCTCACCAATCTTCAGGCTCAATTACACCCAAATTACAATGTACAATTTTTATCATGACATTTGAATTTATTCCTTTTATATGTATTCCAGATTTGCATTCATATTTTGCTATATCCTGGCATAAAATACCTCACTGTGATGCTCTGATTACTTGATTAATTCACTCTATAAAGATCTTTGACATTCTTAGTGAAAGTTTCTACAAAATTTGTGAGTTTAATTTATCAATTCAGGGAAAATCATATAGGAAAAGAGCAGTAAAGGGACAGAGAACGATGATGTCATTTGCATGGCTGTTAATGTCAGTATTTTGAAGAATAATGATTGTGCAAATGCAGTGAAATATGTGTTGTACTGCAGTGAGAAAGCTCTGTATTCATTTACTTTTCAGTTAAGTACCCACTTAAACTCTAGCACCAATTTTCACTGTTTACTGATCTGAGGAGTTAAATGTTAATCATGCCACGTTACCGAAATATTTTTTTACTACTACAAATGAATTCATTTCATCATAGCTAAGGCAATAATTAGCAAAGAATAAGCCTTTTGTACAAGGATTTATAATAGAAATGAACTTCAGCATTCGAAGTTTTCTTTCTTTGTCTCTCTCATCTTCTATTGTGTGAAGATGAAGACGTTTCTGACTCCCTCTAAAACTTTCCAAGTGGAGCACAATTCAGTCAAAGAAAGTCTGGGATCTGAGCTTCAAAACCCCAATTTTTATCTTTGGAGCCTTAAATGGTCATTTACATCTAGCTTAGTTGTGCCAATAAATATGACCCACATTCCTGTCTGTATTTCAATAAGTTGGAGTTCCAATTTTTATTCACATATTTAACTCTGTTCTTCGGGTGTCAATTATAAATTGTCTTATCCCTGAAAAGAATTTGACAAAGTTCTCGGAGATGCTTTTCTTTCTCCTGAGTTACAAAAAAAGTAACCCAAACGCTGTCTTCTGAGAAATGAGGTTTGCTTTTTCAGATGTGTTTGGGTACACTAGGTCTCCAAATGTGAAGAAGAGTAAATGCTGAAGAAAAATCATAAAGTTATGGAAAGACGAAAGCACATTCAATTGGCATCACTTCTTACTAGAACAAAGGGTTCTTACTAGAACTTCTTACTAGAACCAAAGGGTCCCTACCCCTTCTGGAAGTGCTAAATACCCTCTGCGGTGGAGGCGGAGCAAATCAAACTTAAATATTTTGCTGTGTTATTTGCCCTCAATTCCCTCCCAACGTGAGGGTTGGGGACTTTGCTTCTCCTTCAGCAAACTGCACTTTGCTGCTCTCCAGTTTGTGAATTGTCATGGTGGAAGTAGGAAAAGTCAACTCTAGATGGAAGTGTGAATTCTAGAATGCTGTAATGCCGTGCTCTAAGTGAAGTGTAAATTCTAGAATGCTGTAATGCCGTGCTCTGAGGAAACTGGTCTCATCAGGGCTGGTCCCTGCACGATGTCACAGTCAGCAGGGCTGAGGGCTGGCTCACACACAGCCACGATCTCTGTTCTTTTAGGGTTGCTGCACTACAGGGCAGTATTACCTGCCATAATAAACCCTAGTGCTGTATAAGCTGGTGTAACCACTGGCTGTCCCAAATAGACTGTGTCCAGTCATTAAAACAATGCAAACTGCAGAAATAGTGGGGGTTTTTCTCCTTATTGTGGGCAGGTGTTACACAAATGATTACATAAGTATGGCTAAAAATAAATATTATCCATAGCTACCTCAGTCCTCAAAGACCAATGACTATAAAAAACCTGCTACATTTCATTGGCTCTGTAAAAACAGACCATTTCCTGCTGACCTTTAAAGAATTCTTTTTCATTATTACCTATTACAGGAGGATAAACCCTTTAGATTTTAACATAAGAAAGAAAGAAAAAAACCCCATAGCATCAAACTTTATAATTTTCTGAGGTGCTTGCTGAGCTTCACAAGAGTTATTTCTCAGATTACAGTCACTTAGCGGCTGTATGAAAGTTAAATACAGTGGAAGCAGCCCTTTTCAGTTGTTTACAAAGCCACTATGTTCCTTGGAATAGTATTAAGACAAAAAAACAATGCTCTCCGATGGTCTTTCACCAGTCCACAGGTCTCACAGTTTCTTTTTGTCAGGTGTTCACAGTCAGTGGCAGATTTGCTGTGTGAGAAGAGAGGCTTGGTGAGATTCAGGGTAAAGCACGAAGACGTGCACGGGGTGTCTCTGGCTGAGGGGCTGTAAATCCCTGTGATGTGATGGGGCCTTTGGTCAGTGCTGCTCCCTGGCCCAGTGCAAGGCTGAGCAAGTCAAGACAGATTTGAAAGGAGTGCAGTAACTGGCAGGAGCTAATGAAAAGAGACTTCAGCCAGGAGAGACAGAATTATTTGGGGAGCATCTCGGGTCTCCAGGGGCAGATGAGGTCCTGTGCTGTGCTCAGCCACAGTTATCTGAGTGTCCTGTCATGGTTAGATTTCTACATCTTCTAGATGTGCTGTGGCATTGCAGTGACATGGAGGAGATCAGAATTTATTATAGCTTGAGATTCATAGTAACCCTCACCACCGAGGTTGCTGCAGTACCTGTGTGTGCCTGACAAGGTGTGTGGTGATGGAGAGGGAGTTGGACATGGAGCTTGCTAACTGCTCAGTTACAGAACTGAAAACAGCCCAAGCTTCCACTCATTAATTGATGGCTTCAATGTCCTGAAGAGAAATGATTTCCAAAACAAGATGGAGATGGCTTGAAGTGGATACAATGGTTTCTAGATGTGATTTAGTCCACCCTCTCAATTACTTTTTAGTCTGTGTCCAAATTCCCAAGCACCCTACTAATTTGTAGTGGTGTTATTAGCAGGTGGCTGCCAGCAAGCAAATTCTAAGCCATAAAAAAAATGTTGCCCTTGACAGAAACAGCCCCACAGAGACATATTCATCTGGAACCTGAAGGCAGATTTAGACACTTGGAACATATGGCCTAGTGCTTTTGCCTGAACCAAGCAACAAAAGAGGACTCAGCTAATTAAAGATTTACTTTGTTTTTACTTCATTCACTTTGTCTTTCCATTTTAAAATGATCTGCCCTTTATTCATTCAACAACAGAGAGGTCAAGGCTGAAATCTTAATGAAATTGCTCACAGAGCAAAAAAATACCTGTTTTGCTGGTAAATGCTGGTAGTTCAGGCTCTTCGTCATAGAAGGTTGCACTGAAAGACATCAGTGTTAGATGGTTTTGTTCACAGTCTGGCCAAGTAAGACGTGCTTCTCTCTCAATCCTGTGGTTGCTTCAGGGTTTTGTTCCTTGAGTTGGCTGGAGTGGGCTCGGGCATGGATTTCTAGTGGTGTTTGTATATGATGTGTTTATATGATTGTTTATATATGATTGTTCTTGTTCAATTAACAGGTTGTTCCCTCTGGGTTGCAGAGGTATTTGGATCAGTTTAGCAGTAGACTCATTCTGCAGAGTAACTCCTCTACTTGGGATCAAGTAGGACTTCAATGATGAGTTTTTCTCAAAATTTTCTTCTTAGTACAGTTGTATTTGATCAACTGTATTTTCACCTGACTCCTATTTTCCTATTAGGGTGATACAGATGTGGAAACTTTATTAAAATTTGTTGAAATATTCCAGTCTGTGTCACCACATCTTCAGTTAAGAACCTTTTCTCTTTTTTTACCTGTGGAATTGAGCATAGCTATAAATGAGTCTTGGATATTGTCAACAGAAATGCAGTAAGAGGTTAATAATATCAGTGATGATGTCAGTTAATGCAAACTGCATAACTAAAAATTAGAGCTGGGGTGTTTTTTTTGTAGAAATTTTGAACTCTCCATTACTTGGAGCTAAAAAATAAGAAAAAAACAGCAGCAGGACTGGCAATATTGCTCTCTAAGGTATTGCATACTCAGACTATGAGATTGTAAATAAAAAGGATTTGGAGAATTACAAAGTACATTTTCCAGATCTTCTATAATTACTTTCTTGACCTTTCATGACAAAAATAAGATGTAAGATGGGTCCATTTGTATGGGACATATCTTGTTTTGCTATATCCTTTTAACGTGTTTAATCCAAACTAGTCATAGCCATGCAACACAATTAGAACGTTTAATCCAATACATGTCACTTTTTCATTTCATTGAATGTTAGTGAGAAAGGAAAATAAACCTTGACAAAACTTTCTGCATCTGTTGGGATTATTAAAGGGCACAGAAATTCCTCTGCAGCAAATTTAGCCAAGCAACAGCATGGGCTCTGTAGGAGCCAGGCTATTCTTATTTTTGTAGAAAAATCATGAGCCCTTTTGTGTGTAATGGGTAGGAAGGAAAAAGCTTTCTGCACCAGGTGGTCTCAAACTCTAGTTTTGAAAATGGATTTGGTACCCTCTGGAAATTCAGTTGCTTTGTGTACGAGTGGGGGGAACAAGGAGCGTGAATCCACGAAGATTCCTGAGCTCTGGATGAGCCTGTGGCCCTCCCAAGCTCACCCATTCTGGGAGACTCCTGAGGCTGAGCATTGATCTTGCAGCACTTTGTGTTCTGGTGAGGGTGAGATGCATCTACATTCAGAAAACTTGTGCTTTTATTGATTCCTAAATATAGCTACTTCTGAACACAAAACAGGCTGTTTCATGAAAGGTTTTTTCTGCTCAGGTTCTGCTGTCTCTGTTCAGAGGTCACAGCTGTGGAACTAATGTAGGACTTTACAATTCTTTTTGTTTTTAATGAGTTTGGACCTCGATACTTCTCAGTTAAAAGAAAGGATTCTGTCTGCAGTTCAAAATATTGGAAAATCGACTTCTCATTGATTCTCACTGCCTCTGTGTGTTGCAATGGATTCCTTTTTCTTCTTTTTTCATTAAAAGTTCAAGTTTTCTTTCCTCTTACCATCATTTCTCCTTCTTACATGTTTTCCACCACTTCATTTTCTTTCCCTAAGAAAGAGCTTCAAGCACAGTTTTCTTTCTTTTCATTACCAGTTTCTGTTATCTGCTAAGGTTCATGCCTCCTCATATGCCTGGCCTTCCCTCTCCCACTTTCACTGCTCTCACTGAAGCTGATTATTCAAACTTTTCCTTCTCTGGATGGCAAAATGTCACAGAATCATTCTTTTTGCCATTTGATGCAAAGCTGATTTAATCTGTCAGCTGACATGTGAGCATTAACCTTTTCCTTCTGTGTTTTAACAGGATTGAATTTACCAAAAACACAGAGAAAATATCAATGTGCTAGGGATCCTAAAGTAAATCATCTTAAATTAGACTTCTCTTTGAATTTATATTCACTCTGGAAAGCAATTTATTTTGAAGATATGGGATTATTTCACAGTGGTTAAGTATGTTTTCAGCTTTAATTGACATGACAGATCAGCAGTGATTGACTCTCATCAGTGGCTTTTCTTATTAACAGATTAGACCTTTTGAGTCTTTGCCTCCCTCTTGAAATTTCTCTGAATTAGATGACTTTCAGGCTAAGATTTACTTTATGGAATCAGCTGCTTTGGAAGTAGTTGGTGACATTTTTTGTCTCTGTAAAATTCTTGTCTAAGGGCACTGACAACTAAAACTTCAATTATAACCCTTAAGTGCCTATTTTCTGTAATGCCCTCAGAGTGTGATAATGAACAAATCATTTTTTAGCCATTTCCATAAGCCCTGTCTGAAGGACTAATTCTGACATGAGTTCTGGCAGCAGTTTTTCCTGCATGGAAGCTAAATGGGAGAAGAGTAATCTAGAACTGGAATGAGATGCATCAAGTAAATGTCTTTTAAATGTTTGTGTGACTGTAAACAGTGCTAGCTAAACTGCAGTGAGATCTGTTCCATTTTATATAGCAATAGATTATTTCCAATATTGCTATAAAACATAATTATTATTCTGTCTTGTAAACCTTGTACCAATTTTTTGAATTTGTGCAGTACAGAACTTAGAGAAGCTTACTGGAAAGAAGAGATTGAGTCCCCTTGTAGTTTTTGCCATTATTGTCTACATGATTTTATGCAAGTGATTTCTTTCTTATTTCACTATAGTAGTTCCAATGTAGAGAGCAGGCTTTTTAATGCTATTATTTTCTCCTTCAGATATATAAAAGGGTTCATTATTCAGAACTGAATGTTATTCAGAATTGGAATTTATTAAAATCTTATTATTCGGTTAGAATTGAAAACTTTTATAATTTCCTGTTAACCTAGCTACAGTTTCCTTCGAAGACACCTGCTTTAGTTCTGCCATGATTGTTTTCCATCATCAAAATTTTGAGTATTATTTTTATTTATTTTTAAGGTGCCTCAGTAGCTGTCTTTTTCTTTTTCCAAACAGTCTTAAAGAATAAGAGCCAGCCAGTCAGGCAGAAGATCTGAGTGATTTTACTTGCAAAAGTCTGAGGCACCTCTGAAGCAAGTTAATATAAGAGTAGTTACTTCCACGTAAGGAAAGTTTTAATGTCAGGTGCTATTACATAAAATGCTTTGTAGAAATCCAGATAAACAACAACTTTTTAAAATAGATCTGTAATATTGAAAGGTATTATTCTGCCAAGATGCAGGATCTTCCCTCCAAAGAATGCAGCTTCTGGATCTGTCAATAACATTGATGTAAAAAGAAGTCTGAATACTCATTTCATCTGAGAACATTTTTTTTCTTATCACGTGCATGGACAGCAGAGTGGGGTATTCATTCTCACTTCAGGATCTTGTTGCTCTGACTGTAGAATCTATTCTTTGCATGATTACAGCCCTTTCTGCCCATGGGGAATTACATTTTTCACTTTACCCCTTCTTTCCTCTTAATGCTGAACGAGGTGGGAGTTGTAGAGAAACACACTCTGGTGGGCCTGTGGTTCTCAGCTCACAAAGGGCAATAACCAGTTCCACGTGGGTGACTTTCCAGGCATTGCTGTCTTTTTCAATTAGCTCGTGTTGTATCCCTGCATGGGATACAATACATGGAATATTCCATGCACATGCAATAACATCTTGTGATAAACCCAGAAAAGTGTAGCAGCCACCATCAAATCAGCAGTGTGTTTTATTGATGAATCCAAGGGGTAATCAATAGAAACTGATAAAAGCAGAAACAGCAAAACAATCAAATATTTATAGCTTTTCTATCATTGCCAAATATTTATTTCAGATTGAAACTGAGGATGCTTTAGTTGTTCTGAGTTTCTGTGGGTCTGCTTGTTGTCAGTGAAGAAGGAAGTGTATTCATGCATTTCTTTGGATTAATTAACTATCCTGAAGTCATTGTTGCTTTTTAGCAGTGTCATGTTGCAGAGATGCCAAAATGAAATCAATCCATGTGTAGTGACACAGATTCAACATCATGAAATCCTTTATTTCTCTAACGTTTGTGGGAGCTGGTGGAAAATAATCTTTTGGAAAATTAAACAAGCAGTGAAACAGGCACCATGAGGTGAATCTCAGGGTGGGCTGACTGACATGAAACTCCCATTGCTCGCCAGGAAGTCTCTCCCTCTCTGCCTTTTCTCAAAAGGCTGTGAGCATGTTCAGTTCAACACTGCTTCTACCAAATGTAATTGTTTCATTTTCTCATAAGTAAACTATGATTAGCACTCTAGCACCAGCCTTAGAGAAATCAATTAAGCATAGTTTTATCCTGGTGGCTTCTTGTTTGAACCTATGGTTTATCTAACAAAAGGTAGTGAGGGGTGGTTGTTGACAATTTTGTTTTGCAGACTAAATTGTGAGCAATTTAAAAAGTGCTTTCTTCAAGAAGAAAGAATACAGGATGAAGTATTTTTATATTTTATTGAAGACAATGATAGGGTAGTATTTCTCAGTTCACTGGTTTTTGGGGTTTTTTATGGATGTTGTGTATTTAAACCTACACACCTGCTGCAAAATTGCAGAAGTCTTTAAATCATTTACAGCCATGTTGATGGCAAGCCAGAGACACGTTAGTCCTTTACACAAGGGATTGTTCTCCTTTTTCCAGTCTCTGAGATATATGCAAGAGTTATGTGCTTTCACATTGCAGAGTGTGTGTGTGTGTATATGAAGATATATGACAGCCAGTTTAAATTCCAGCTAGAACTGCTGGTGAAAATGGAGCTACTTTTGCCATGGGTAAAATGCCAAATTAATATTACCTGTGCAGCCTGTCTGTGTTTGGTGCAATTACCATGCTGCAATGCACAGGAGGCTCAGCTGCCTGGGGTCTGTGGTGAAATTCTAGAGAACCTTGGAACAGGGGATTCTCCTGATCGCTGGGTGTCAGTCTTCCATTATTGCCAGTTTGATTTGCATTTGGTTTGGGTTTAATTTGCCACCAGAAATACAGCACTGCAGCAGAGAAATCGTATTTTGCCCAAACGAGCTTCCTACTTTTGCTTTCCTTTCATTCAGACAAGTTTGGTTTTTTTATTTGAGTAAACAAATGAATAGGTGCTCAGAGACAAGTGCAACATTTTATTTTCTGTCTCTTATTAATGTCAGAATTTAGGGCTATCTACCGGATATTTTAAGGGAATGGAATTCAAGCTAGGCACACAGTTTCTTTCTTGGCCTGTATATCCATCTGGAAATTCCATTGATGTAATGGTTGTATCCTCTACATTGAGGTACCTGTGTCATTTAAATAACTGGGACAGTTACACTGTTGTACAGCTTAAAAGAAAAACCTGAGGCTGAATGAAAGCACTGATACTGGCAAAAATGGTGTTCAAGTAGTTTAATCAAGAAAATCAGTGCTGAAAAGGAGAGAAGATGATGCTCTGGTGACCACATCAGTCCTTCTGCCAGCAGCATTTGCCAGTGAGGTGATGCTTTTCTTTGTCTTCTTCTATCCAGATGGGTAACTCTAGACTTTAGGAATCCACAAATCAATCTCTTGGCTCTTGTCTTAGTTTGTGACTCTCTACAAGTTCTTATAGAGGGGGAATGTCAGTAATTTGTAATTGGCATGGGAGAAAAATTGGGAGGATGTTTTCCAGCCCAATATGTAGATGGAACTTCTGAGTTGGAGGCTTCTGATTGAAAAAGTTTTTAAGAAAACTGTGAAGCATGTAAAAGGATTTATTGTTGGGATTTTTTTTCCGTCAGAAAGTATTTAAAAATATTTTGTTATTCCTAAGAAAAAGAGTAAATGACCAAGTGTGTTTTATTCATGGACAAGTGATGATTTTAGAGTAGCAATGGAGAAATCACTCTGTGCTGCATTTTCCACTGTGATTCCAGGTTAGTGCCAGGACACAGAGCAGAGGGCATCATTCTGCCTGAGGTGGTGATGGTCTTTTGGGAGATAATGAACAAGGGGATTGCTGCTCTGAGAGTGGCTCCTAGCAGATGGTAGGATTAATTGGAGTCAGAGTGAGAAAAGAGCTTCATCATTAGTTATTCCTAGATTTATCTGGAAGAGGGACGTCTCCCACCATTCTTTTTTGCTTAGATCCTCTATGTGCTAAATTTGCACTTTTGTGTATCCATATTGCATTTGAAAAGGAATAAAGAAGAGCACATCTTTCAGTGATGTAGATTTGGGGTGGGGGGAGGGAAGAATCCAGCTGTCTGTGATATGATTTTTTTTTCATTTAAGATATGAATAAATATTTTAAAAAGCAACGAAAAATGTATGACTGCATGCTTGAATTCCTGGAAGTGTTTGGGTGGCTGGTTCCTATCCAGCTGTTCTTGCCACGTGTTCTCCTGGAACTGTTCTAGAAGGTTCCCAGCCCATGATAAGGATGTCACTGGGCATGCTGCAGCCACCTTGAGATTTTTTTTAATCAATGTTTTAGAAAAGCCAACTGTGCAACTTGTGGTCAATCACAGCTGAAAATGATAGTCCAGTGTTTGATTGTGCTTTCCACCTTCATTCTAGATGTTTATATTTTAATATTCTTACTGTCTTTCTCTGTATGTCTAGTAAGTGATAGACTGTAGCTTGTTTCTGGATATCAGCCTTTATGAAGAAAATCTGTGGATACTTACTCTTGGGCCTCTGGTGTCCTAGAACCCACAGTGGCATGAACTTTATGACATGTGACATTTTAATTTAAATTATATACAGCAGGGCGAATCTCTCTGTTAACAAAAGATGGAAAAATGATGATGTTAGCATTCTCAAAAAAAAGTAGGTTTTGTAAATAAAAGGCTCTACAAAGTTGTAGCAATCTTGAGAATCTTTTCAATATTGTCTGGGCTTATTGTTATTTACTTTAAAGGTGTTCTGAGAAATTCTCTTAACAGCCCCAAAATAGTGTGCACTTCTGAGCTTGTCTACCAGTAGCTTTCTCCAGTAGAGGTTTGGGATAGAGTTCATAATTAGGAAATACCTTGTGATATAAGGGATGTTATTCATCCAGCATTTCCAAAAATCACTTAAATTTTGATGTGGGAGTTCTTCTATTGAAAGTTCACACTGAAAGTTAGATGTGGTTGAGTGCTTCTTTAGAGCAAGAACATAAGCTCAGAGTGAGACAAGATCATCCTCTGAGGCCAAGTGCCAGTTCCATTGACTCTTAGACCTTCACATATTAGAGCTCTGGAAATAAGGACTCATAATTCAGATGCAGAAAAAGGGTGTTGCTTTTGTGATTTAAATCAGTAATTTTGAAGCCATCATTTTGGGACCTTCAGTGATAATCTATATTTAAAAAGACATTTATGTAATTCCTACAGGCTCTGTCACTAAAGAAGAGTATTTTAGGGGCAATGAAAAATTCAGGTAGGCTATAGATAATATATATCCAATATATATTATTGTAAAAATTCAGGTTTTGGCTTTGGAACAGTTACAGGATTAAAAAAATACAGTTGGACTTTGTGGATGTCTTGGAAAAATCATCTCATCTTTCTCGTCTGAAGTTATTTGTTGTGTTGTGCAGTCGAACATCTGTTCAGAGTTCTAAAATAGTTAGAGATGACAGCAGTCCTCTTCTGCTGGAGCATCCACAAGAGTATTGAACTGCCCCAGGATCTGTGTTTACAGAACATAGGCTGCATAAAATGCAGAAGATTAGGAAGATGCAGAGGGAGTTGAAACTGTAGACAGCAACATATTTCATGTATGTTTTATTTATAGTTGTGAAACCTGTGTTTACTGAGAGCTCAAGTAGGTGCACAAACAGGCAAACAAAAGTAATAAAGTGCCCAACAACTAGTACGGTGCTAGCATTAAAAGAGAAGAAAAACAAAGATTATTTCTCTCTACAGCTGTAGTTTTCTTTTTTTAAACTTGTTCTTTGGCTTATGCAAAGGGCTCTGTCTCACACCAAGTAGGAAGGGAGCCTGATCTACCCTGCAGCACATAAGGAAATTATTTTAATTATTGAGAGTTCAGAGTGGTGTGAGTGCTCACCTTCACAGCACAGTGCATAGGCTGTAGGAGAAGAAATTAAAATCAGACTGTAGCTCTGGTGATGCTGTCTGCATCTTTACATTTGTATTGGATTCCCAAAACTTGATGTTCCCATGAGAGATGTGGGTCCACAGCATGCTTGAATTTTTAGGCTTCGTTCCACCTAAAGAGATTTGCCCCTGTGATCTGCAGGATTTCAGGTTAAATACACTGCCCTTGGGGTGCCAAAACATCGAGGTGGCCGTATCCTGAATTGTAGCCTGAATTGTATCTTGGCCTGAGCTGCTTCCTCTTAGGAAGGTCTTGCCAGGCTGCTCGTCAAGAAAGCTGAGAGTGAAGAACTGGTTTCACTCAGGAGGCATTGCACTGGTAAATACAGCTCAGCTGGGCACATTTCCTCTCTGCTGTAGCAAGGAAATTTTATCGTCTCAGCAGATGGGCAGAAATCCTGAAACACTGATTTAATTAACTGAAATCCCACCACCAGACAGCAGCTCTTGTGGCCGCATCTGGAAGTAGAGCAGAATGCTTAAGGGGTAATATTGTCCTTTTAAAACTGAATTAGGCAAACTTTGGGACATCTAGGGGTTACATAAACATTTGTGGTGAGTTGGGGAGGAAGGAGTAAGTGCTAAACAGATAAGGGGATTAGAGTGCAAAAAGTCTTCTGAGAGCACTGCTGCTAGTCCTCCTGAAGATAAGCAAGGTTGTGCTGAGTTGTTTGTAGTCTCAGTTGCAGTGGCTGGAAGTCAGCTTGAGTTTTAAAAGTTTTACAGTGCTTTTAGGGAGATGGGCATGAAAAAGACAGATTGTGGGCTTAAATGAGGCTTGCATTATGTTAGCATTTGATTGCTAGGCAAGCTTCAGTGTCCCAGAAAGGAGCAGTTTATCCTGGTAGCCTTTCAGTGCTGCTGTGGGTGGGTGAGCTGGGGCTGTATGAGCCCAGGTAAAACCCGGGTGTCATCACACACTGTCCACATGTATCCACAGACCCTCCTGACAATGGAACAGCAGAGAGCATTCCTTCCTGCAGGAATACAGGAGTAGGAGAAAGGTGTACAATGGATTTAATTCCCTGTTTCACTGAGATAATGGTTGGATACTGGCTGGACACTGGAGGTGGAAAAAGCTAAGGCTCTACATTAAAAGAGCAGTCCTGAGACTAGTTCTTAGTTTGATTTCCACTTGCTGTGAGAAACCTTTGTCCTGTGTGCATCCTGCTTCTTCCCAAGGAAGGCGTAAGGCTTGGATGAGCTTGGTTACACACACTGAACGTCAGGAGTGGTTTTGCTGTGCTTTTATTGTAATCTAACTAGTGCTGCTTCCCTTTCCTGAATCATCAAAGCCCTCCCTTTTCTGAAATCCTCAGCTCCGTGTACAGAGATAGCAGGAGCATGCAGAAAGGCTGTGGGTGATTGTTGAAATAAGAGTCTTGAGGAAGAATTCAGTAAGCCTCTGACAGAGGTGGTCAAAAAAACCACGTGTAATGTTTTTCAAATGCCTTTATTGTACTGATGGGTTTGGTAGCTGCTTTCCAGTAGTGAATTAGTACAGATCACATCAGCTAGACTCAAGAAAAATGGCTTTTTTTTTTTTACAACCATCTGCTTAGCTGTAAATTGCTTTCTCCAAGCTGTATGCAATCTTTTGCTTTGCCTCTGTCTCTGCTTTAGCTCATGATTCCTATTTTTTATCTCCTCAGGGTGCAATTTACTGTATCAATCAAAATAGGATAAAAAGGTCAAAAGTCCTCAAATGTTTTTATAAAAAAGGGAGGCAAATGGAACTAATATAATCAGCTCATACATGACATTTCATTTATGTCATGTATTTGTTGTATTATGGCTCTAAGTGAGGTGAGTTACTTTGAAAGCAAAGGTGATGAAACCAGACCTCCTCAAGCTCTTGGGCATGGAGGGGAGAAAAATATATATTTATATATACAGAGAGAGAGCCTAGATTTCTTTAGTAAGTAAAGGAACCTCTGTTATTGATTTCCATGATTCATGTGAACACTTTACTTACAAAACAGAGGATGTTTCCTTTCAGATTTGGAAATCTTTTTTCTTCTCATCTGTGTCTCATGATGCTGAATGATTGTTAACAATTACACTGAGATTGAGGAAATATGATGGGCTTCAGTAAAAGGTAGCTCCCCTGGAATTGATTTCATTTGTTGAGATTTCGTTCTGGGTTGGGTGAGAGAGGTTAGTGTGGGGGTTGGGTTTTTTTGTTTGTTCGTTTTTAAAGTGGGAACTCTTGTAATTGTCAGAGAAATTATCTTTTGATTGATCAGAGAATTGTTAAGGTAGGAAGACCTGCACAGATCATCTGGTCCAGCCCCCTCTCATGCAGATCAGTCACTTCAGGCTGTTCAGGACTTCCACCTGAGTTCTGAATATTTCAAACACTGGATAATCTGGGCAACCTGTTACAGTATTTTGCCACCCTCACAGTAAACCAGAGGTGTTTAAATGGAGTCTCTGTACTTCAGTGTGGTTTCATTGTCTTTTCACTGGGTAACACAGAGCAGAGTTTATTTCTGTGTTCTGTGGTGTCTCCCCTCCCTGCCTGGCGTTTCTGCACATCAATAAAATGCCTCCTGAGCCTTGTCTCAGCTCAGTCATCTCAGCCTCTGCTCATGCCAGACACTCCTGAGTCACCACAGCGCTGCCTCTGCCAGATTGATGCTGTGTGAGACTCCATGTGTGCTGTTCCTCCCCGAGCAGGCCTTGGGGAGCTGCACTTCTGGACCTGCCTGGCCACGCAGGTGACGGTGACACTCAGGTTTGTGCTCTCCCGAGGTGGGCTCAGCCTGTGGGGCAGAGCAGGGAAAGAACTCACCCAGCTTGCAAGTACAGCGTGGGGAAAGAGTTCCAAACCTGCTACCGGGGATTCTCCTTCTGTAAAATGTAAGAACTGATGGAAGCAAACTGCAGAAAGTGGAGGGAAAGGAGGAGAGAGAAAGACCTGGGGTCTCCCAAAGGTGAGCTCCAGGAGGGTGCTGAAGAAAGCAGTTCTTCCCTGACACACCCATCTGACTTATTTACTTCACTGGTTCCCTTCCACAGCACTCAGGTTATTAGCAGTGACAGATATGCAAAACTCTTCTAATTACTTGACACTTTTTTCCTTGACTTGAGTAGATTTTGAAGTTTCGAAGGAAAAAAAAATCAGGATTGATGGATTTAATTTTCTGTGATACAGCTCTAGAAACAGAAGCCTTTATATTAAATTGTAAATCTTTGCAGATTGAGTTTGTTTAAATAAGGCATAATTTTATATTTAGTATCTGGGAAGACCATTTTTTATGAAGCCAAGAAGGTATTTTTGTAGATGATGAAGATGAACAATTTTCTTGGGTTTATGATTACTATCAAAAAGCATTGTTTGGGATACAAATAATATTTTTACCTGTCTGACTGCTAAAATTAATGCAGATATACTATACTTATTTATATTATTTTTGTGTACACTACAAAGCTATATGCTTTGTAGTGCAAGAAATATATTCTAAAATCAGTGGAATAATGTCAATTTCCTAATTTAGAAGCCAAGATGGGTTTAAGTTTCTTGGTTGATTTGTTTTGTTCTGTTTTTTTTCTTTAACATTTAGCTTGTAATTAGGCTAAGTTAAATGATAAAGCTGGGAGCTGACATGTCAAAATAGCTAAGAACAAATCTAAGTAATTAATTTTGTTCTTTATATTAGATCTTGTTAACCTGAGACTTTAAAATACTGATTTCTAGCTCAGGTTTAACTGGACTTTTGCCCCGGAGATGTATGCTTTCATTCATTTTGCGTTTTTTTTTTTAACTCCAGAGGAGTAATAGAAACAAGTTAATGTGAACATGGATTTAAAATCCATGGATTTAAATCAATAGTGCAATCTTCAAGAAGTTCAATAAATGTATAAAAGAAAAGGACAGCAGTGTGTATCTTCCCTAATGTTATTTTTAAGACTTGAGATGTTTAGTCATTGTGCTAACTTCAAGTTGGTAACACAGCTGTATTCATCTCTATTGCATCAGGGTCCTTTTAAAAATTGTTATAGCAAATCAAATGAAGCCATTTCACTGTAAGTCCCATGTGAATGCTTATAGATTTAGCACAAAATAAATTGAAAGCAATACCAAGTTTAAGTGCAGTTGATGTTTCTTTCTTTATGAATCTTGAACTCAGACTTGTATGAAGGAAACGAAGAGTATTTTAAAATACAGGTATATGGATTCCCTCACTCTATGCCAGTTATCTTAACAGTTTCTTTAAAATATTAGCCAGATATTTTGAGAAGTTTTCTTCCCTGCTAAGCATTTGGTAGGAACATATTTGTGTTGGAGAACTATGGATTTCAGCTCTTCAAGTGGATGTAATGAGGCATTATTTTGTTACTGAATCTTACTTTTTCTCTGTAAAATGGATTGCATAGGTCAAAACCAGGTTTTATGCTTTTTCCATTTTTCAAAATGTTGCTATTGTTTTGTATGAAAAATATATTTTAAATCATCTTAGCAGGATAAAATCCAAATTTACAGTAGAGATCATTTAAGTATTGGAGGGGAGTAAAGGGGCAAAAACTTCTAAAAGGAAAAGCCAATACATTTCAGCAATAAGCAAAACATGATGAGGATATTTTTCAGAGCTGTTCTCTTCTGTTTAGAAACACACTGAGTTGGTAAAATAAATAAAATTAATGAGTGTTTCATTTCTAATAAATGTGAAAGGCAGTAAAGACAACCAAGAAGGACGAGATTATTTGGTATTATTGGAAAAAGCAAGACTGGTCATTTTTTATTTCCTGATCTATGTACTGACATTTAAAGGAACTTAGTACATACAACTGGGGAGAAAACCTCATTAGAGGCATAGGTAAACGTATAATGATAATGAGTTTATAGAGTAATTACTCCAGTCATAGTATAAATATGTTCATATATCAATTCTGTGCACAAAAGTGAGATAAACTGTTTCACTGCAGGGCTGGTCTGACTTTTGAACAATCAATTTCTATATAAATGTTGTTATTTAGCTGTGCAGTTATGAGGAGAGAAATGCCAGTAAATAGCAAACGGTGTGAAAATATCAAGGGTGGCAGTATTTTATTTAGAATAGTCTGTAACAAAGGGAATGAAGAAATGTCCAAGATAACCTTAGATTAGCTGACTCAGTTAATAAATTAACTGAATGTGTGCATCATGGACCACACCTTGGGCTGCCAAATGTTACCAAAAAGTGCAGTAAATTTGTGAGTAGTAATGTCCTTTGAGCTGTCTGCCTCTGTGCCATGCTATAAACTGTATTTGAATAGGCTACCGTGGCATTATACTGAAACAACAAAAGCTTTTGTTTCTGAGATGTTTAGAGAATTGAACAAGGTATCAGGAGAGGTAGAGGGATGAGACTGAAGTGTGAAGTCAGTGAATTTTCTGGCAGTGAAATGTAACTAACCTGTAAGCCACAGACACCAGTGCTGTCTCTTTGACAAGCTGAAGGTGGGTCAAATGCAGAACTGTTGGTTTCAAAGTGCTTTTTGGGCACTCAGCTGCCAATTGTGCCTGCAGGAGCCCCTGCCCGCGCTGTTTGCAGCTCTGTTGTTGGGATGCTCTGTTCCAGAGGCAGCCCTGAAAGTTCTTCTGGTTTGCTGAGTACTTTCCTCCTTGTCTGCTGAGGGAGAAAATTACAGGGCAGTAGCAGGGAGCAGGTTTCTTCCCGCAGCCCCTGTTTCTCTGCAGATTTGCTCTGCACAAACTTGCAGTCTTTCCTCTGCATCTCTGTGGCACTGCTAGCATTAGGGCCCTAACTAAGGAGGAAAAAAAGTAAAACCTCTGAAGCTGAGCATGTCTGGATGGTGTACCCTGGCCTTGGCAGTCTGTGGTTTGGCTGATGGCCACCATCCAGCCTCAGAGGTCACTGACACAAGGCTTCCCTCCCCACTCGCTCGTCATGGGTTAACCCCAGAGCACTGCACCTTGCAGCTGCTCCTTCTCCCCCCGTGACGGGATGGGTGGAAAAAAAAGCCAGTTTAATAGGGAAAGCAAAAGCCCTGCATGTGAGCAAAGCAAAACAAGGAAGGAATTCACCACTCCCCATCCTCAGGCAGGTGTTCAGCCACCCCCAGCAGGAGATGGCTGGGGAGGACAGACATCATCACTCCAAATGTCACCCTCTTCACTCTTCTTCTCCCAGCTTTCTTACGTTGCTGGGCATGACACCATGGGGTGGTCTCTGAGGTCATCTGGAGACAGCTGTCCTGGCTGTGTCCTCTCCCAGCTCCTCGTGCAGCCCCAGCCTCACAAGAAGCAGAAAAGGCCTTGCTGCACTGTGCAAGCACTGCTCAGCAGTATGGAAAACATCCCTGTGTTGGCAGCTCTGCTGCCAGCACAAATCCAAAATGCAGCTCTGTAGCAGCTGCTATGAAGAAAACAAACTCTACTCCAGCAAGGCCAGCACGTTTCTATTCTGTGCTCCAAAACACAAGGAGCCTTTATATCCTGTTTCTAAAAAGGGGCTCTTACCCTGCATGACAGTGGATGGAAATGCCAAGATTTGCTTTGTTGCTACTTGGTATATTAATATTTCAGAAGCTCAGTCTAAAAAAAGAAAATTAGAATATCCTAATTTTCTTTGTAATCAGTGTTTAATGCATGTTTCATTAACATAGCTTCACTTTATAAAAATTCTCAATATTTTTTCCCTGAAGAAAAACGTAATGAATAAGTGAGCTTGACAATACACGATTTCTGCTTTCGACAGAAAATGACAAAGGTACATTTATTTTATTACCCGAATGGCTTTACTGTTTATACTGCCACCATTATTGCATGTCCCTTGATAATTTCACCTCACAAAATTCCAGCCACAGGGAAAGCTGTGCTGATCCTCTGACCCAGCCATTCCAGCAGCACTGGGAGGGGTGATGCTGCTGTTCAGTAACAGGCTGAAGGTCACACAGGAGCAGAGCTGCTGAGCACGCAACCTCTGCCTTTTTCCTTCTAAAGGTTTCAGTCTTTAGAAATTAGTTCCTTTGAAATAAGCATGAATACAATCAGAATGACCTGTTCTGCTCCTTTTGTGTGTGTGTGATGGGAAGGATTTGGTAGCACTGTCTGCAGGCAGTGTGAGCTCTGCTGCCTTTCTTTCACCTGAATTCAGAAGAGAATTAGCAGGAACACCTGGCTGAGTTCAGTTCAGTTGATTTATGATTAGGAATTCAAGAGAACCAAATGTATTCGTCAAAGTTCATAGGGACATCTTGTCAGAAACTAATTCTAATCCACAAAATGATCTTAAATGGAACATAATCACTTTCCTGATTGTTGCTTTCTGCTGCCATTATTCTGAGAATGGAATCAAGTGAGAGTCTTGTATGTATGACCAGTAGTTCTGGCAGCAAGCATGTCAGATCTGTGCTACCTATTTGGGTTACTATCATTTCACAATATTCCAATCCTCAAAGTTTTCTTTTTTGTTGGGCTTGGCAGGTGGTGGCAGAGCATGGGTGGCTTCTCATGCAACTGCCTACTTTTAGAAAGAGTATTGAGGAGAGATGGAAATTGTTCATTCAAATGTAGTAGGTTCTTTTGTGAACACTGTTCTTTTCTGTGCATAATTTTATCTTATATAGAAAATAACCACATTTCTACTTTTCCACTGGGAAAAAGTTTCCATTTTGCACAAATAAATAATAATGTCACTGATGGGTCACGTACTGTCTGTAGTCAAGGGATATTTCCTGCAGCTAATACTCACCCTGTTGTCTGAAACATGCTCATGCAAACCCTACTAAATTTCAAATACTTTGGCTGGTGGAACTTTATTAAATAAAGTTGTGTTAATGACTTGTGGACAAAACCACTTGTCTCCCTACTGTCAAGTAGTATTTCTTTATGTACTAGTACTTTTTCATGGTATAGGTTCTTTTAAGTCAAACAAGAAACTCATTCAGAAGGCTGGATCTACATAGTGATACATATGCCATCATGTCATTACAATACATAGAGTTTTCTCTTCAGAAAAGAAAATATTCTACACAAGACTAAAACTTTCTGTATAATAGGGCAACTTCAAAGATTTTTAGTTTTTCAGTCAGCAGTTTTATAGATCTCCAGAGAGTGGCCTGTTTGAATTTTAGAACTATTCTTCCTCTGGGTTCTAAATTATATTTAATATGCTAAGGAAGGGTTATTCTGCAAAATAGTCCTGTATTTGAACTTTGGTAGGCAATTACACTGCATGTCAAATTGTTCTTGTCTCTAAAATGTGACGTGTGCAGAGCACAGAAAATACAATAGCAGAGGAGTGTTTATCTCCTGCCATGAAGTCAGAGGGCATCGTTGGTGTTGACCATCTGGTAGTAGTTAAAGAGATATTAACTGACACCTCTGAAAGGCTTCAATTATTTTTTTCAAACCAAGTATAAAAACAGGTACAAAGCAAATAGCTCACTGAATTACTGAGGGGTTTTGAGTTCCTGGCAGAGGCACTCTGTCTCTGTAGGTAAGCACTGGCTTGATGTGACCTTGAGCTTTTTAGGGGAGGAGTATGTGACAAGCAGTATTCAATGTAGATATTATTACTGGACAAGTGTCTGAATTCCTGTGTGTATTTTAAATTTTGTCAAAAAGCTTAGAAAGTTTTGCTGCAATTTGAAAAATGGTCTTGATTTTGCAGGGCCAGGTTGGAAATCTTGCATGCCTTTGCCATGATAAGCAAAGGATCCATTGTACTTCTAGCTTGGGCTTGAAACAAAAAATATAAACTTCCTGAGTATTTTTTGCTCTTTTGAACTGGGAAATATCCAGTGTAATAAAGTGAAAAATGTATTTGACAGTTTTTGAAAGAAGTCCAGAGCTGTTGCTTTTATTAAGTAGCTGGAAGCAAAAGATTTTAATTTTGGGCTTGTAATATCTGGGGAGGAAAGTGGGAAGAGACACATGCAGCAAACCTGTTAAGCCACTTAGGAGTGAGTTTTCACCTCTCCTTACAATTACCTCATTTGCTGTTATAATTGCCATCTTTAACAAATGGCCCCTTGAAGGGCACCAAACACCATGATACCAAATATAACTCTTACATCTTTTAGTCCTTTTTAATTGATTTCTTAGATTTTTTTTTTCCCCTACCCAAGTCCACTCCCTGGCCAGTGTTTTCAAGAAGAGTTTTGAAGAGTTTCTATTTATAAAGATGCTAATCTTGGGCAGGCATAATATAAAGTAAGGGTCTCATTTTCTTTTTTTCTTTTTTTCAAGTATTGAATGTGGCTTTCATCTGTGCCATAGCTGTGTGAGGTTTTGAATATGGTATGAAATCACTTTCCATTTATTCAAAATCTTTCTCAGGGCTGATGAATGCCATACATAATGAAAGACTATATTCATTTATCATCCATAGTAAATCATTGATCACAGAGGTATCTTGTGGAAAAACCTAATCAAAGCTTTTCAGTTCTTTCTGGTTGGTTAAACTCAAAACAGCAGAGAAATTATTGCTCAGTTAGTTGGTTAAACATTTGGTTTATTAGATGATACTCACAGTTTCTCACGCTTTTTTTGGTTTACAGATGAAAATTTGTTTTTAAGGCGATTAAGGCGGATGGCAAAATTCTTATCCCTTGAAAAGCACAAAGCCCATGTACTGGTGTGAAATGTTTATCCACATGTAGATATGGCACAAATGAATTTGATACCAGGTAGCTATCAGTAATATATTTATATATCTTTGGATACAAAACTTAACCTGAATTTATTCTGCTTAGGCTATGTGCATTGATTAAGAATATGAAACTTACTTGTTATTTTTTTTCTTTTTTTTTTATTTTTAAGGGAACACCTTCAAATTAAAGGAAATTGATCTGTTGTTGAGGAAAGGGAAATTATCATTAGTTCAGGTGCTGTGATAAGTGGCTTTACTAACACACCTTGTTAATTTTTGTTCCTTTTTATGACTTGTGTTTTAGGAAAGACAAAGATGGCCAACCATCTATATCAGGAGAGGAATGATAATTCAGTAATTCCAGCATAATTATGGATGAGGCATTGAAGTCAAATCCACATAACTCCTTTTTAAATGTTAAAAGCCTCATTTAGTTCAGTGGTTCCTACAGAGGATTTACTGAAGTGTCCCCATTTAGTTTCTCCAGGGCTAAAGGATCTTGAAACACTGGAATCAACAAATGAGCTGAAAGTTTTATTATCTAAATCTAGGCAATGTCTCAGGGTTTTGTAGCTGTGGCCTCTAATCTTTGTGCCATCTACTCCAAGAGCATAGCAGTACTTCCCTGTCCTAGGGAGCTGCACTGACAATTTACATACTGAAAAATAGGGTGAGTGGTAGCAATCATAAATATCATTTTTAAAAGTCTGACTGTAATTTCTCTATGGCCTTAGAGTATTTCAGCTGGCCTGGTTCTACAGAAAATAATCCATCCCCCCCCATCATTTTTCTTACTGTTCTTTTTATGCCTTTTCAACATAATTTCCTTTGTGGTTATTTGCTCTACTTATTTTCAGTAGCTACAAAGCTTTTAAAGAAAACTGACAGACAAGTGGGATTTTTGGTTTTCCTTTTAAAGTTGATGCTGTCCATATTGTAAGAATTGTACTATTTCTTTAACTAAAGAAAAAGGAAAGGCAGCTACATACCTTAATTCAATCACATAATAGATTGCAAGGTCTTAACAAAATACAGTATGTTCAATCCCTGGTATGAAACCTTTATTATACAGTAGGTAGCCTCTCTGTTGTGGAGATTATCTAAAATTAACTTTTTGAAAGGAAAAAAAAAGGAAAATAGGAGGAGGATGAGTGTCCTGGATTATTGTTCAGGCCTTGCCATCTGAAGGGATTCATGAGTATGTTGAAGAAGCAGTATATCTTTAGCCAGTTCCTTATTGTATCCTCAGTTTGTTCTTTTTAGTGCCATGCATTCATTTTACTTTAATTTAGTGTATTTTTATGTGTTTATATTGAATTTAGTTTAATTTTAGCTAGTAGGTTATATGTTGTGCACAACATGGACCATAGGAGTAGAACTTCAGGAAAGGAGCAGTCGATCTCAGAATAGGTAACACTCAGATGATCAGGACATTTCTGCAATACAGAAAACCTGGCTCCAATCTCTAATGCTTCATTCTCACACCAGAAACTGAATGAGAATCTCACACCTCGGGTGCCTGACCAGCAAACTGCAAACTATTGATTTTTATGAAGGGTTCATTTTCTCCCTGGCTTTGAGCACAGTGTTCTCACTGGTGATTTGGTGGCCTGATCTGTGGAACCAGGGAAGCTTTGCTTCTACTTACACTGGCTGTATGTGTTAAATGATAAGATATCCTGTCTGACCCTCACTGTTCAGATTAATTTTTCTTCCCTTGCGAATAAAATCTTCACCTAATAACAATCCCAATAATAAATATAAATTTCTGTGTATTCCAGTTAAGGTCATTCTCGTTGCAGGCCACAGAAATCTATATTTAGCTTACCTGCAGAGCAAAGGAATTATTTTTCATTGTTTACAGCGTATTTTAGGCTAGACTGTGGGACAGCCCAATGGCCTATATAACCTCATAGCTTGCTATCATAGAGCTATTGTGTAACTGACTCTCTGACCCAGGATAAAGAGTAGTGCATTCTCTGTGTAAAAATAAATACTTGATCAAAATTTATAGACCATTAGAATATTTTTTTATCATGATCTTGGATTTCTCTCTTTGAGAATAAGTAAGAGCTGCAGTATGTTCTCATATTGGCATCTGAATGTTAGTACAGTGGATATAATGGTGTCAGGAGAAAATAATTTGCAACTGATCCACTGAGATGGATCATTCTAATTGATATCATCTTTGAGACTGTCAATTTGCAGTTTTACAAGGGGAAGGAAATGCATGTTGATTTGGATTCACTGCAAAAATTAAATTTCATTTTTCATAGGTACTATTAATTCCATCTTTCAAATTGGATCACTCCTGTTTATGGGACTAGAATCAGATTATAGGTTCATATAAGTTAATCTTTTGGGCACTGTGCTATTAAGATTTTTTTTTTAATGTCACAAATCACCTTTGGCCTAGAACGTGTTTGTTTTCCTGATGTTTTGTCCTACAGCTTTCTCTTCTGCTGTAGTCTGTCCTTAAGATGCCAACTGTAATTTGAGATGAACTCATATGTTTTTTGTTTGCCAGATTCTGGACTTCGTGCAGATAAACTATTTCCATACTTCTTCACATGGTCAGAGGCAATGTGATCACCACACTTGGGGAAGGAGAATTGCTTCCATTTCAGATGGATGGATATCACAGAGAAGGAGAAAAGGGATGGGGATTCACAGTGTTGCCATCATTTGTAGCCTCTGCAGTTTGCTGGTGCCACTCCCTGTTCCTTGCTGTCCCTTGACAAATAAATATTTAGGCTTAATAGGGATGTGGAGCTCTCTGTGCAAGTGTTTGGGGAAAATGTAAATCTTTATAATATTGGCTTCTTGGCCATAAGTTTTATGCCCTACCCTAAGTCTTCTAAGCAGGTTCTCTTCCCTTTCTGCTGTCTTAAATCTATTTTGTTCTTCATCTTTGTTTATTGTGCAACTTGCCTCACCCCCATTCACTTTACTTTTTCAAATACATCCAACCTGAAACCTAGGAAATTGGAGTGCTGTGTTAGTCTTATGAGTGGCACAGTCATCTATTTGAAATCTCCCTTGGCTCCCTAAGGTTGACAAGACAGTTCTGAAAAACGGCCACAGAAAGTGTCTGTGATCTCTTTGACTAGAATATACATGTATCAGTACTATTTAACAATTGCAAAAAGAATGAAAGCATGAATAAAGTCTCATACTTTACTTACTTTTTAATACTTAGGTGCAAATATGCTTAAGTAGAAAGGAAAAAAAGCCTTCTCACGAGGAATGAGAGATGTGTTTCTGAGGGTAGGTTTTCACACAGAGGTCATTGTGGCTGACTTCACAAAGTGCAATGCACAATGCAGTTTGTTACTGGTGACCTTAAAAAATCATCTGGGAAAGTACATTGCCAAAAAAAGATGTGAAGAAGACATGATGAAATAATCTTAGTTGAATTTAGCACTTAACAGTCAGGGATATGCTGTTTGCAAGCATTTTAGCAGCTGCAGATTAGTTTTACCTGTGCTTCTCTTTTCATATCATTTAATGAGAAGGATTTAAATAATTCCATTCACACAATACAATCCTGTTGATATTTTTGGTCTAGAATGTAAACAGACACCCTCATTTGGGTGAAAATCTGAATGCAAAATAGAGAATTCCCTTTTCATATAAATTTGGCAAAGAGGCTGCAATTAACACCATTTTTAGGCCCCTCTGCCACGGTGTGCACTGAAGCCCAAGCCTGCTGATACAGTGCAGTGCTTCAGCAGAGGGGCCATTCCTGGAGTGGATCTTAGGCTGTCCTTTCTGGACTTTGCTGCAGGGGTCCCACATGCAGATCAGAGCTTTTGCTTCACTACCAGCAGACTTATTCAGGTTTTAGGGTCTTTTTTCTATTTTTTTCTTCTTTTTTTTTTTTTTTAATGATATCTCTAAATGTTTATTTAGAGTTTGTTTAGAGTTTATTTAGAGTTTGTCTCAGACTCAAGTGCTCATTTCTGAAACCATGAGCTGCTCCTAAGCATTTCTCAAGGTTTCTCTGATAACTCATGGCTTTTTAAAAGGATCCATAAATATGTGTTTGCTCATTCACACTGCATGTTGATGCTGAGTGACCTCATTTGGACTTCCCTGAACTTCTGTGTGTGTCACCACGGTGCTGCCTTAGTGGGGTTGTTGTGCTTTCCTCCCTAGAGGTGTGGCACCAGTGAGCAGCATGTGTGCATATCACATCTGCCTATTCAGGACACATGGCAGATCCTTTAGATAGATTATGGGATGCCATGATCATCTTTTATCATTTTGTAGCATTATAACTGTCAAATGTATGTTCTGCAAGGCTTGGTGATGTAACAGGCAGAAGTTTGAACTCGGGTGTCATAGTGGCAGAGCAATTATTGCTATTATTTGCTTTCACGGATTTACAGAAGAATTTGTTAGCTGAACTAGAAGACCTAATTTTTATCTTTGCTGAAAAGCTTAGTGCAGTTTAAAAAAACCAAGCTATGTTTGGCCTTCAAGTCATAGAATCACTGAGGTTTAAAAAGCCCTCTAGGATCAGTAAGTCCAACTGTTAATCCAAACCCATGTCCAAACCATGTCCCTCAGCACCACATCTACACAGCTTTTAAAGACCTCTGGGGATGCTGACTCCACCTCTTCCCACAGAGCCTATTCCAACGCCTGGCCACCGTTTCAGGGAAGGATTTTTTCCTGCCACCCTATCTAACCCTTCCCTGGTGCAGCTTGAGGCTAGTCCCTCTCCTCCTGTCACTTCTTACCTGGGAGAAGGGACCAACCCTCCTTTCAGGGAGTTGTAGAGAGCTTAAGGTCCTTCCTGAGCCTCTTTTTCTCTGGGCTAAACCACCCCTGTTCCCTCAGGCACTCCTCATTTGTGCTCCTGTCCCTTGACCAGCTCTGTTGCCCTTCTCTGGACTTGCTCCAGCTCTCAGTGTCCCTCTGTATTGAGGGCCACAGACCTGGACACATTATTCAAGGTGCAGTCTCACCACAGTAGCTGTTATCTCAGTCTGAGGTGTTCCATTACAAGATTATTCTTTGCTATATCGTCCACCTCTGTACTAAATTTTGAAAGAAGCACATTCCCCCTGTGGCATGTTTGTCAGAGGTACAGGTGAATGAAAATGTCCACACACACTGATGAGCACTTGGCACAGCTCTTCCAGAGATACCACTCTGACTCTCTCCTCGCATGCTTTTATGACAGTTTAGGGTAGAGGGTTTTAAGTCTGTAATACGGTATTTGCAACCAAGGCAGGGGCATATGTGTGTCAAGAAGTTAATAGAAAATGCTCGTAGAAAGGCAAGAATCCCCACCAGTGCAGGTTGTACTGAAGCTTTGGTGTGAGGTCTGCCAGCTCCTCTCAAGACTATAAAGAAGAGTTTCTTTTTGATGGGAGGCAGCTCCTGATGTTTCATAATCAGAGGCAAAAGATGCATGTAGCAGTGTCTGAGTACATGTGGACTTCTTCAGTTTTTCTGACTAGGGGACAGTTTAGATTAATAGAATATTTTTTCCTTGACTGATAACTTATGACTGCTGTCATGGGATCTGAATGAAACAAAACCTGAACAGTTTGTTCAAGTCAGTTTTTTCATAGATAGGCAAGAACTGGGAGGAAGCTGATCTCCAACATAGTACCTCATATTCATCAAGGAGAAAGGCCAAAAGGGAGGGTTTGAAATATCATATATATGGGGGGCTTATGTCCTTTTCTTACTGTAGATTTTTTACTACATTTTTGGATCTAATGGGAACATAATTTACATATTTTCTCACAAATGTTCTTACTATCCCTGAGTCAGTGCTGGTGATCTGCACTTCTCATTGAACCATTAATTTATTAAACCAAAGGCATATTAAAAGGCAACATTTAGAGGAAGCCTGAGTGAAAACATTGTGAAGGAGCAGATAACTTCTTCTCCTGACATTATCCCATCATTCAAGCCACAGTTGTCAACCCTAATGAAAGGTGGTGATGCTGATTTGAGCATATTGCTTATGTGATGTGCAAGAGCTTTGGGAGATAAGGAATCCCTGTTGCTATCATTTATAATTAAAGTGTCCATCACTCCTCTCTGAAAAACTGCTTGACGAATAAATAATTAAAGATCTGATTCTGATACACTTAGTTGAAATGAGACTTCTGAGAACAGTTCAAAAGCAGTAAATGGAATAGCTTCAAAGTAAGGCTTCAAGATAAATAATAGTATTACAATCTCAGTCAAAGCCAGTTCTTGTTGGTTGAGGCAGGAGGGTATTCTGGTTTATGTGCTTTAAAATCTAATCTCACAGGCATCTTAAACTTCCTGCTTGCAAACAATGCCTGATGATGTCTATCATTTTATATTTTAAGCACAGTATAAACTGGTATTAAAATTAATGGCTAGCTAACTCTTCCCTGCTTTTTCAGACAGCCAAAGATAAGTTGTCTGTCTCATGATTTGTGCAGTATGGAATCTTTATAAAGTGCTGTGTTACCTAAAGAGTTTATTTTATTTGCAAATATGTGGATTTTATACAGGTCTTTTCTTTTGTTGTTTCAGAGTTGATATTTAAAAGAATGGTTATGCTAAAATGACATTTATTTTCATAGTTCCTAAAAAAAAATCGAACTGTTTGAGTGGAACTTCTTTTGAAATACAGATTATTTTCCCTGCTTCCATTGTGTTCCAGTAATAACCATGCTCCCATTATAGTCGAAGTGACTTGCATATGGTAGATATGCGAGTCACTCGCAGTGTTGGCAGGCTTGATTTGGTACCTTGGAATTAACCTTTTACTACCGCATGCGTATGTTTGTCATTTATCCCCTTTTTCTCAGGTGCAAAGAGGGCTACCAAGGAGTCCGCTGTGACCAATTTTTGCCGAAAACCGACTCAATCTTGTCAGATCCAAGTACGTCAAATGTTTTTCTTATATTTCAATCCATGCTGGAGGCTGCTCTTGCCGTGTGGGATGACCCTTTGCCTGTAGTCAGCCAGCCCGTGCTGTGGGCACTGCAGCTGTGTGTTAAGAACAGCCCTGCTCGTGTTGTCAGGACAAAACCACATCATCCAGTCTCTGTTCTTGTAAAACCTGTGCTGCTCCAGCAGGGCAGTCCATCAGGGGACGTGATTCCTTTTGGTTTGGAATAATACTGTCCCTGCTTACAGCCAAAACATTTGTGTTTCTCTACTTTTGACTCCACAACAAATGAAATTACATAATCTAAAAGGAAACCCAGTATAGCGTGCAAAGTGGTTCCTTCAAAAGGAAATGCACGCACATTGTGTGGCACTGAAGAGATTATAATCTCCTTGGAAATACTTGATATCAGTTTTTGTGATAGTTAATTATTTTTCACTTTGACAAGTGATTTGTTGGCTATTCCATAAATGATAAATGATAAAGGTGTACTTTCAGGTAGTAATGTGGAGACAAAGTAACCTCCTATTGCACTGGCCAGTCAGTATGTGTCAGAGTAATATCTGCATATATCTTCTCTTAATCCACTGTTTTCCTTTCTAAATCCTCTTGACTAATAAAACTATGTCAAAAATATTATCCAAGATGAATTTTTTGAAGGTGAATTTCCATTTAATTATGTTTATCTTACATTTTTCAATGACATGACGTACAACAAAGGGTCATATCCAATCTCTTGGTTTTGTTCATATACCTGGAAACTGTAACATATTAAGTCTTCTGGTTTTGGGTGATCCTTAAAATTAAATTTGAGTTGTTTTGTTTTTTGAAGAGCAATGGTTGTTTTTCTAGTCTTTGTGCTTTTTAATTTATTTTCTTTTGCTTTTCCATGTGAAAACTTGTTTCCAAAGGCACCTGTTGCTTTGCAGTTCTCTGTGTTGTGGAGCTCCCATTACAGTTTGCTTTGTGTTTAGTTTATTTTCTCCTTAGCTTGACCTTTAATGGTAAAGTGCAGAGCTTGTAGTGAACGGGCAGATTTCACCTCAGCCAAGTTTTATGTGCACGTGTCAGTATAGAAGCTGTGTATATGCAAAGAAAAAGGTAATTTGTATCCTAAAAGTGTGGGAAAGGACAGTCAATTAACAACAGGACAGGGTGGTACCTGTCTGGTCTGCTTTTCACAGGGGACTCTGGCTTTACTCTCCCAAGAGTAGAGTTAAATCCATGCAGATTAACAGCACAAAGCCCCAAAAAGTCTCCCAGATCCAACAAGACCAAAAGCCCCATAGTGTTTATCTGGTGCAGACAGTGCTGTTGTTTCTTTCTTTGTGTTGGTTGCTGCTTCTCTTTATTATTTGCTTGCTCCAGTTGGGTTCTGGATTTATTGTTTCCAGAACATTTTTCATCCGCATAATCCTGCTCAGTGAGCTCAGTTCTGCTGAAACATCCTTTCTCCACCTTATGCAAACAAAAGCTATTTTTCGATTTTGCTGAGGTTTTCTTTCAAAATTACATCATTTAGAGTATATAAGGAGAGGGGCCTTTGGCTTGACATTGTCATGGATCCACTGGACACACCCATGGCCCAGGAGGAGCCTCTCCTTTGGTATGAATGAAGAAGGTTAACATGAGTTAGGTATGTTTTTAGTCAGTTTTGAAATTTAACTTATATTTGAGCCTCATCTGTTTTCAGAAGAAGAAAAGACAGGTCCAGCTCAGGTCCATTTCTGTGTGTTGGCATAATGTGATGTATCTCTGTGCATGTGTGTGCACATGCACTTGATCTGAGGATGTCGAGCCTGGAAGGAAGATAATTGAACTTTCTGCTGCAGCTGGATGGTGACAACATTTTGTTCAGGTGTTAAATCAGTAATGTAGTTATCTTCCTTCTGGAGAGAGAAAAAAAGTTAATACCATGCTGATAAGTAGCACTCAGTGGCAGAAACGTTTGTTATTTGCATAACCTGAGGATTCTAAAAAGTATTTGACACAGCAGTCAAGCACAGTATTATCATCTTCAAAGGCTCTGGGTTTGCACTGCTCAAACTTATGTTTGTGGTTGAATGTGTTTGGATTAGAAGGAGAATGGCTGAAGGGTGAATTTGGAGGTGGCTTCAGAAAGAAGCAATTTTTAAAATGCAATGCAAGATTTCCAAAAGCTGAAAAATGAGATGAGGTCTCTTTTGTCTGGGCTGCAGGTAGCCAGCACTGGCTGGTGTCAATCAAGCTTTATGAGCAAGTCCAGCTCATTTGAGTTTTATGGGATTGCTTAGGGTGTTCCTGGCAGTGAATGTGCTGCTGATGACACATCCGCTGACATTTAGCTTATTTGAAGTTTGCAGGCATGGAATACTGAAGCAATGGTTTTGTCTTACCTTGCCCGTGATACCACAGGCTGTATTTTCAGAATATATCCTTGTTATGACTGGGAAATGAATCTGTGCCAGTCACTTGGTAAATAGTAACAATTTTGTTGTAAAATTGTACTTATGTACATGGGCCCAAAGCATCTTGATTTTTTTGATCCTTGTTTTCTTATGTTGTTTCTTTAATAGCCTGCTAAAACAAACCAAGCTTGTTCAGCGTAGCTATTATCTGCATATCATTTGCATAGTGAAAAATAGTGTGTTATGGCTCTGAAATATTTTTAACACCATTAAAAATACCTTATTCTAGATACATGTTAGGCAGGTCTTGACTTTACATCACAGATATTAATACAGATTATGTAGAACTTAATATGGATTAATGCATGCTAGATCATGTGCATGTAGTTTAATTCAACTAACTGGTTAAGGTATTTAAGATTCTGTTTTCAGGAAACCCTCTTGAAGCAACTTGATGGTGTTTCAGAGTTCCTGAATTGGCATCCATGGCTTCTTGCAGTCAGATCTGCCACCTGCTACCTTCCTTTAGCTCAAAGATAGGATTAAAATCCTAAGAAAAAAAAAAAAAAAGTACAACACACACAGACCAATGTCTACACACTCCAGGCACAGGCCCTTTGACTGGGTCTTTAAGCATCACAGGTGTAACAGCTTCCACTTCCCTTAATATCTCTACTCTTAACAAGGTTTTCTGGCTATAAGAGGAAGTTGTTAAAAAAGAATCCAAAACAGTCCAAACACAAGTGGCTTGAGAAGTTTGGTAATCTTGGAATGTGAGAGAAACTTGCCTAAACCATGGGAACCTCAGGCATGTGGGAACATAAAAAAAATTATCATGTCACCAATAGGGGAAAAGGCTTCATGGCCAAGCCACCCGGGCTCACAGACTCTGTCAAGATGAGGAAATTTGTCAGCCATGCCAACACTGTGCAGAAGTCCCTGAACACTCCCTCAGTCATTTTCTCCATTTTATGGATGAAATAATAGTGGGACAAAAAGAACAGAAAAAGTAGTCACACACTGGAAGGAAAGGACAGGAGTATATTTAGAATGGTATTTCAGGGTTTTTTTGTCTGGGCTAACTCTATAAATACAGCTAATAACAATGGTAGATATTTTCAGCATTTTAAGTACAACCTTAATACATCCTCATGCACAAGAAATTTTTCTGTACCCCTTTATGTATCTATAGGATTGGGAACTTATTTGCGACATAAATTGTAGAAATGTACTCCTTTACTATCCTCTGTAGTGTTCTGGAGTAGACCTGCCTGGCCCAATGAGTCCTGAAAGGTAAGTTCATGTGGGCTGCAGAGATTTCTTTTAATCTGCTTTTATACTGAGGCAAAGTAAAACCTTTAAAGCTTTGACTTGTAGGCATAATCCAAAGTGGAGAACGAGGCACTGAAATTGAGTTTATCACATTACCTCATTTTACCAAACTGCTCTGTTTCACATATAAGTGTATTGTTCTTGGCATTGAAAGCTACTTTTCTATGCAAAATGTGCATTTCAATTTTATAATATTCACTTTTAATTTTGTACTTATCAGGCTAACGTTCAAGTTGTCCCATTTGATTCAGAGGCTTGAGTAAAGAGGGATCCCCTGTCAAATATTGGGAATGTTATCCAGTCCTTTTGCAGAGTAAATGCATTATTTCCTAGAAGAGTAAAAGTGGGCTGGAAAGCTTGTAGGTCACCAGGCCATGCTCCTGCTGTTGAGGCCAACCCTATCATGTAATTTCTTCTGTACTCTGATCATACTTCACTCGTAAGCCACTTGTAATTGGTGTGAACCAGCCACTGGGAAAAGGGTTTGTTTAGCATCCCTGCTCTGAGGATTTCAAGCCTTTCCAGCCTCCAGACAAAACTTGCACCAAAATGTGTCAATTTTGTTCTTCGTTAAAATGCTTCATTTCAATTTGGATTTTTTTTCCTCTTGGTTTCCATGTTTTTATGCTTCAGGTTGGTTAAATCGGCTTTTTCAAATGTCAAAGCTCTTTTTCCCACTGGGTGAGCTATAGCCTGTGGTCTTATAACACTTTAACCTGTGACAACATGGTACACATGTTTCTCTTTTAATCTCATCAAAGAGAAACCTGCAAGTGTCATATCTGGAACCTGCAGTTGCTCATTCTTAGATTACCTCTTGCTGTAGCAAAGGATCAAACTCCCTCTTCTGGAAGACTGGGACTGTAGATAAGAAAAACAACTATAGCTAGGTTAAAAATGAAAAAACATCTTTCCAAAAAGGTATTCAAAGCCTGGAGACCCCTACAAACGTCCTCAAAAAAAAAAAAAAGCTCCCCAAGATAATTATAAAAAATCTTAGGCATTTAATTTTTTTTTTTTTCCCCATCTAGTTTTGTAGATACGAGATCATAGACTAGTTTATGTTGCAAGAGAAGTTGGGAGAACTCAGGGAGTTCAGCCTCCTGCTCTAAGCAGAGCTGGCTTTGAAGTCTGTGCTACTGCACCGGACACTACAAAGGTGTTTTGCAAAGAGACTCTTATTAAATAGAGGATAAAGAGCACCACCATTGAAATATCTCTAAAATATATTTTCAGATAATTTGAATATATGAAATGAAACTTGTGCCTCTTACTGAATGACTGGTTTTCTAGGGCCTGAATAATTTTTTTGTCAATTCGACTTAACCTTTCTGAATTTGTCGAAGTTCCTTCTGAAGTTGCTTTTTTTCTTCTTTTTTTGAGTTTTAAAAGGCATAGAAGAAAATAAGATTTTGCTGTTGAAAAGACTTCAAAGGTTGCATGGAAATAGGGGCAGTTTGGAATGGGAGACTACCCAGAGTTGGATATCTGAGTTTTGTGGAGGACAAGTCTCTCCTAAACAGATTTTACATGGGACTTATTTAATCCCAGAAAGAACTTCTGAAATCTAGATCTAAGTCTGAATTTTGTGGCTTAACTTAGTCTTAAAAAGAAAAGGTTTTAAGCCTCTCTGCATTAATTATTTCATCCATTCGAGACTTTTTTTTTATTCAGAAAAAGCATATGAAGGGAGAGGTTGTACACCAAGCTTCTTTTATAGTGGCTGTCATTTTACACCGTTTTATCAAACTAATGGCAGAGCGCCACACTACCTGTGTGTTCACAAAAAAATATTAATGTTGCTCTAGGGTGTTAAGCTTTTACAAAAATTAAATAATCAAAAGGTGGTATTTTATAGAGTTGTAGAATTTGGTTTTAAAAGCTGAAGATGTGGTGACTACACTCAAGGGAAGTCCCCAAAAATGACAAGTCAGTAGAAGATCTGTTAGCCTCCATCAAGTGGATCTGACTTTTTCTCAACTGCAGTCTCTTTATAAAGGTGTATAACCAGAGTTCCTCCAGCTCAAATGCATTACAAGTTAATCTAGATTAGCCTTGCTGCATTAATGGATTGAAAGGCAGGAATTGCCTTAATTGAAACAGCAATAAAGAAGAAAAGCAACACAATCTCCCCAGAAGTTTCAATGAGTTTAACTATAGGTGAGAAACAATGCCTCAAATGAGAGACAGGCTGAGGAGTATGAAACATCAACAAGGTAAAATTAGAAATAAAATATATCCCTGGGGCAATAAGGGACATGTTTTCCTTCCTCTTTGATCAGGTGTGCAAAGACCTTGGGATAGGATCAGTAAAAGATGATGTGTTTTCAAATCTAATTGTATGGAATCTGTAAAATTTGACTTTCTGTGAATAGTACGGAACTTCTTGATTTGTTTTGTTGCTGGTTTTCTTTTCCTTAAAATAAGAGCTTACGCTGTATTCTCCAGAAATGGAATGTAATGTTCCGAACCAGAAGTGTGACATTAACAAAGCCTCAGTAAAAGTGTTCTCTGGTGATAACTGGAAGCGTGAACGTGTTCATTATCAGAATGTCCTGAAACATTAAACTCAAAGAGAGATTAATTGAAGTCACAAATTGCCACTAATGCCATGGGCAAAGAAAATCACCGCCAGTTTTGATAATGTTATTTCTTACAGTCCGAAAAGCAAAATTGAAATTCATAGGAAACACCTAATAATAATTTGATTCTATGGATAAGCTAACAGTGACTTGTACAGAATGTGTGGTATAGATGTGTCTTGAGTAATTTTTTTTAAATTTCTTCTTTGTCAGTACTGCAAAACAGATTTTTGAAATCACAAGGATATTGAGGATCCTAATTTTTCTAATGGGGGGGAGTATTGTGATTTCATTTGTCTTCCAAATTTCTGTTGCTCTCCTCAAGTCAAAACAGAAAAAAAGTGCACTCATATGAGAGCTTATGCCAAATATTAAGCTGAATTGCTTTCATAACTTTTGTGTGCAATAACAGAGATGCTTTTTCTCTACTTTCTTTGAATTATCAGTCCTTTTAGGGAAAAAAAAAAAAAAAACAAACAGAAGTGGGTTTGCACAACTACGCCCCACAACTTCTGGTTTTCTTTCTGGAAATATTAGTAGGAAGGTTACAGTTTATTTCCATTAATTATTTCAGTTTTAAAATACATGTCAGCCTTTGCTAAATTCATAGATCTTTATTTAGGAATTAGCTAAAAAACATTGAAATAAAAAGTCATACAGGTTTATTTGGAAAAACAGGAAAAAATCTATTTGAATTTGACCAAAATCCTTTTATTCATTTTAAAGAAGTATTAGTTCCTTATTCTTCTCTGTTCATCTCTTCTCCTGCAAGACCAGAATGTGTTGGCATCTGGTTACTCAACATTGTTTTATTTTCAAAACTCTAAATTAGAAGTATTCAATTATGTTTGTTTTTGCCGTGGCTTTTAGGCCATAGATGGTCTTCTGGAATTCAGCTTGTGCAGGCTGCCTCTCTGTAGACATTCCTACAAAGAAGCTGGAATAGAGCAAATGCAGTATATTTGACAGCAGGGAGAAAAAACGCTAAACAAACCTCAAAACCACTTGTTTCCTTTTTCTTTAAAAATTGCATGTATGTGGAAGGATAATAGTTAAAATTAACAATTCCTTTTACATGGCATCAGTACAAATCCCAAGGAAGAAAGAAAACGGGATCTCTAGCAATACAAATCCCAGCCAACAAGAAGTTTTCGTCAGCCTGTCTTTCTGTAAGCCACAGTTGCTGTAATTCAGAAAGGAAATGGAAGCCACCTCATGCAGAGCAGTTTGAAGGACGCCTTTCCGAGCTACCATTCATCTCTGAAATGCGGGACTTGTGTCTGGCTGAAGAGTTTCCAGGTCTTTGTGTAGCGATTTTTGCACTTTATTTTAGGGAAGTTTACCATCCGATGGCAGTCGCTGGGCTGTGGCTCGTTGCCCCGGAGCCCAGCAGATGGCTGTGAATGGGGGTAACAGTGTTACACAAGGATCCTGGCTGGGAATCATCACTATTCCCGCTGTGCCGCCAGCCGGAGCGTCCCGGGCACGCCCCGTGAGAGGCAGTGCAGCTCTCCTGAAACAAGCACCTTCTGAAGTGATGAGCCTCTGCAGCAACTCCTCCTATCCCTCTTACAAACACGTTATGATTTCCTAAATCTGCTGTTGGCCATTTCATGTCTGGAAAGCTGCGAGTACGAGTGGAAGTCTATGTTCTGTGACATCCTGGGAGCCTCTCATTTCGCCTGTTACCCCAAGTAACTAACTTTTCTGGCTTGTGTGCTCTTCTGCTGACAGCGTGTTACTGTTGGTGTCAGTCTCCCACGGTCTTTCAGGAGGAATTTTTGATTTTTCCTGGATGGATAAGATGCCGTCAATCACTGACTTGTCAGATCACATTTTCAGACCTCCTAAGAGGAAAATTCAGCAGTGCAGTGACCATAGTTCTTCATGCTCAGGGAGAAAAGTGTAAGGGAAGATGGGCCATCATGAGATGACATACAGGAAAATTGCACAAAACATGACTGTGATTTAGCTGAAAAGCATTCATTTTGTCAAGTTCCTATCTTTGTAAATTAGCTACTCTGTTGTCCAAGAGGATCTTACTTTAGCAATGCTATTTCACTTTGTCACACTTCTGAAGTTAAATTCTTCATGTTTGGTTGAGATGGCACAGTATAGGTTTCTTTAAGATGCCATTGCCTATTGCAAGAGCTACTAAGGATACATGGAGAAAAGAGATGGATTTCTCTTATTTACAGTTAATCCTATGTCTTTGAATGTGTCTGTGTTAAATCTAACTCTGAACAGAATATTCTGCCGTCTCCTGTGAGTGGTTCTGCATTAAAAAGATTCTAGTAAAAACTGCAGTAGTGTGTGGGCAGGTGTATCCTGGAGCTGTGGGGTTCCTCATGGTGTGATCTGTCCTGCTCAGAGTACAGTTCTATGACTTCAAGTAGTGAACAGCAGAGAGGTGAATTCTGCACTGCACAAGCAGAAAGCTCAGGACCAGTCCAACACACACTCCCTGTCTTGAGAGTAAAACCATTAAGGCTCATCCATGAGAGCTAAAGTTTCTTCTAAGAGGATTTCTGCTGCGTGTGCTGATCATCTTCCCAAAATGAATACCTCAGAAGAGCCTCTGTGCTCTTAGCTGATCTCCACTCTTTGCATTCAATCCTTACTCCACTACAAGGATACTTATTAAGGCAATTTTTGTTGTTAGACATTTCACTTCACTTAGAGTTTGTATCAGTGTTGATTCAGCTAATTTGAACAATCTCTGCTCATGAAGGAAAACCAGGAATAAGGATCAATCAAAATTAAAGTACTGAGTGCTCTGTGTTGCTGTGAAGACCAGATTCTGTGAGGGCAATGTGTGTATGTACACAGCTGCCTACAAGAATGGCAAACTTACTGAAAACATTATGGGTCAGGATTACAATGAGTTTGATTACCACATCAAAGTTATAATCTTTTGCTGAAAATAAAAACAGTACTGAGGCTCCTGAAGGCATTTCCAGGCTCATTTCTTAGGCCTAACATAAAACATTTATATTTAGCAACAGGGAATAGCCACTTCTGGTTAAAACTTTACTGTGCAAACTCAGCAATTTATGTAACTATTTTTTCCTGGATCAGAAAGGTCAAATGATAGAATCTTGATCTCAGTGGGACTGGTAGACTTTAGTTAATGAATCCTTCAAGATTGCACTGTCCTCACATGACTTTTATGCCATGTATGAGTACTGTTTTCTAGTGGGTTTTCTACCGACCATTAGGGAGTCAAAAGTGCCAGCCATGGGCATATGTATTCATTTTCTTCAGTGATGAATTTACTCATGTCAGGAATTTCTTAAAGACAGACCAGATCAGTGTTGCCCCAAAGCAAACCAAAGAGCAGACTTGACGAGGCTGTTCTTGGTGAGACTGTGTTTGGAGGACCAGATTTACTTGCAGCCTCTTTAGAGAGCACCCTGCTCTCAGGGCTCCTGGCTCTTTCCTCTCACTGCAAGTACCTGATTGCTGTAGAGAAAAAGTACAATTGTTTGCTGCCATCACTAGTCACAAGTTACTAAGGAGCCTGGGGAACAGAAAGTTTCTCCTGTGACTTGTGCACACAGCCTGAGTAACAGGTTTGACAATCCGGCTCTGGATGGTCGTACAAAGAAAGCAGTACTGAAACGTGGAACAAGGAACAGCCAAAGTCCTGCCTGTCATTGCCCATTGCCTTTCTGCAAGTAATTCTGCTCTTTGACCTTGTCTTGCCAACCACTTCAACACCTCAGCTGATAGCAAGAGGAGCAGGTTTGAGTTTACGACACATGCTACTAAGATACCAGTTTGTTTGGGTTTTTAATCTTTCACTTTCTATCCCAACATATCTTTATGTCCCTCCCCATTTGTCGGGGGCTTTTTCCTTCAGCATCTGAATTGTATTTCTGTTAGTGAGTCTTCTCTCTCTGCTCATCTTTGCTGCCACCCAGTATCTGCCACGTGCTTTTGCAGTGATTCCTTCCACACTCACTCTGTGTGGCCTTTACTCCTCTCTGACACCAAGATTTGAGTCCTCTGTTCCCAGTCTTCCAGATGAATGTCTTAATCACAAATAGCTTTTCATGGGCTGTCTGGTCTCTCTCATTTAGGCTTCCCTTTCTTCCTTATCTAAAATGTTTACTTTTGCTCCGTAATGGAATAAAAAATATAATTTGCTGTTTAATTTAGTGTCCAAAACATTCTTTAAATGTTTACAATGAACAGATGTCCTCATTTCATTTTGTTTCCAAAGGAGTTGGCTGCAATTATCTTTGAAGATACAGGGAGAGGTTAATACCTGATGCTTAGCAGGAGAAAATATCCACTGTGTGGGCTGTTTGTGAAAAGCAGCATCAAAATTTAACTTGGATTCTTGTTTTCTTTGCTCTTAGTAAAAGTGATTTTTTTCTTGAAAAAAAGGTTGTATTTTCAGTACAGATTGTTTTTATGTGTCTCGCCAGTGCTTTTATTGTGAAAGGTTTTTCAGGTTCAGAAGGAACCTCATCTGGTACAGGAAAAAAATCCCAGAATTAGCAGAGAACAGAACAGCTATCCACGAGAGGTGAAACACAGGTTCAAGTCCTCGACCTGATTTTGCTCTCTTGCAGGTGAATGCCCAGATCACAGCACAGAAAAGGGACTGGGTCAGTCAGAGTCTTTTTTTGGATTTGTGGTTGTAGATTTTTTTTTTTTCCTAGGAGAGAAAGACTAAGATTTTTCTGCTATTTCCCAGCTAGCTCTAGTGGTGAGATAGTAAAGTTGAAATTTCTACTGTAGTGAAATGTGTATTTTTACAGTATAGCCCTACCCTAGACAGAGCACAACACAGAATTTTGCCTCGAGTTTATTTTGTCTAGAGTTTACAAAATGTAAGATACTTAGGTCTCAGTCCTGAAAAAAAACTACTGGTGGGTAACATTTCTCAAGATAAATACTCAGATAAAAAATACTGAGATTTGAAGCATCCAGCTGAATTATTTGCATTAATTTGCGGTTTACATCATAAATTTCCCCATTTCTTGATAATGAGATGACCTAGTGCATTTTAACTCTAGATTTAATGAGTCCTTCTGAAAAGTCTCTTTCTAGAATCTGAGCAGCTCTAAATGCAGGAGCCTGGCTCCTGCTGATGGAGGAGCTGACCCTGAATGGCTCCATCTGCATCTGGCAGAAAATGCAGTGCACTGATGGAGGAAGAGTGTCCTTTTGAAGGAGCTCGTTGGTTTGTGGAGATTAGCAGTTGTAAATATAAATATGTATGTATGTTAATTTATATAAAAGCCAAAGGTATTTTTGTTTCTGTGAAGACTTTGTGTTCCAGTCTGATCTAGCTGTCTTTGACAATTTGGTCTCCCATTAATGCACCATTAATTTGCTGTCTTTATCAGTCTCCACATTTTAAGTAACCCTTGTGATCAGGATTTGTTTAGCATTCAGTAAATATTCAAAGATTTAAATGCTTTTAAAGCTTTAAAATAAGATCTGTACACTTCTGGAGAAAAGATTACTTATTTCAGAAGAAACTGGGTTAAGCCATATGTGTAGATTTCTGGAGAACTCCAGGTAAAAATGCTACTTACCAATGCCATTCTCAGTCATTTATTACTCATTTTACAGGCATTGGGAACATGGGGACTAAAGCCTGGAGAAAAGGAAGCTCAGGGGAGACCTTACCACTCTCTACAACTCCCTGAAAGGAGGCTGTAGGCAGGTGGGGTTGGTCTCTTCTCCCAGGTAACAAGTGCCAGCACAAGGGGAGATTGGCCTCTGTTGCAACAGGGGAGGTTTAGGTTGGATATTAGGAGAAGTTTCTTTACCAGAAGGGTGGTCAGGCATTGGAGCAGGCTGTCCAGGGTGGAGTCACTATCCCTGGAGGTATCAAAAAGACATCTGGAGGTGGCACCTGGGGACGTGGTGTAGCAGTGGACTTTACAGTATTGGGTTAGTGGCCAGACTCAATCTTGAAGGTCTTTTACAAACTAAATTATTTTGTGACTGGATGGTTCTGAGGGGCAATGTTACTACACGAGCTTGCAAGTTGAAGATGACAAGTTGGGCCCAGCTGGGGTGATAAGGACACTTTCCTAAGATGTCAACAACTATAATAGTGGTTGCTAAAAATAGAGATGCATCTGCTTGGGGAGATCGCAACCCATTTCAGTTGGTTCCTGTTTTATGAGCTTTCTGGGCCTTTGAAGGTACATTCAGGGTAACCTATTTCTCCCTTCAGGATTTCTAGTTTCCTCAGTCCTGCATTAGGCAGAAAGCTCCTACCAGAAGCTGTTGTGAAAGCAGCAAAGGCTCCACCTGATTTTTCATGCCTGCATACGTATGAATAAAGATAACCTTAAGATTTCCTATGTAGTAGATGGGCAAGACATATTTTCCTGCTCCATGAGAGCCTCATTAGAATATAGCAAATTAAGCAAAAGCCAAATTTAGATGTTATAAGGTGATATGTAGAGAAGATTAAGTCTTCTAACTACTTAGGAAGCTCCAATAAGACAACCTAAGGAAGAGTCAAAGTCATGGCTGTTCAGTGTCTCTCTGCTCTTTAGTACAGGGAAACTCTTCAGTATCTGCTAGGGCAGATCGGCACTGGCAGCAGGGACATCAACCCTGCTGTGCTGGCAAAACATCACAAATCCTGAAATACTCAGCTGAACTCAGTGACTTGGAATCACCATGGAGCTGACCGCTGGAATTCAGCACATATGAAAATGAAATTATTTTTCTATTTCTTTTTCATTTTTAAGAGAAAAGTAAAAAAGACAAGGAAGATGGCAAGAAAACATATATATATATAATTATATATATATATAATTTTATATATATATATATGTATTTAGTCTTGGGCTACATTGAACTAGACCTTGCTTAGGTTTTGAATTTGGGACGCTTTAGGTATATCTCAAGTGAATGGAATAATGCAACATTAGCAAGCTGCCTCTTGGGCCAATAGTGCTCAGTATTTATAAAACCTTTCTAAAACTCAGCAGAATTTTAATATTTAACCTCTTCTTATATTGCACAAAATCCAGATCTCTCTATACTCCCCTGCTGCACAGCACCTTCAAGATGGACAAGGTGGATGAGATTCAAAAAAGTAAATAAAAAGTGCTTTTTGTGGGAGGTTTTTTTTTCATTGTTGCCATTGTTTTAAAGTTTTGCAATTAGTTTTTGCTCAAGTGAAGAGACTAGCTAAAATGGATTTTAGCCTTTGCTTGCCCAGAATGAAACCTGAAGTCTCCTGTATGTTTTAGCTTCCCAGCTGAGTTTGTCCTGAAAACAATAATTCCTGAAGTCAGAATGGGATTTACTAAGATGGGAATGAGACACTTAAACCTTAAAATAAAAATTACTCATAAGATATTAAAAGAGGCTTGATCTTCCCTGCCTTCCAGTCATGACCCTAAATCAAGTGGTTTGGAACAACCAGGCTGAGTTCTTCCCATTTTGATCTTTTATATATAAATGTTCCTGCTTATGTGCTGACATAAACCCAAATTTTTAGTAGTCACAGCATATCTTTACAATGTGCATTTCTTTCAGCAACCCTTCACTGGCTGACAAGTTGCCTGTCAGAACTTCAATCCTTAGAATTACGCCACTAAAATCACTCCAAAGATTCTCCAGTTTGATTAATCTGAGTATCATATACATTTTTCACTGAAAAAATTTGTCTGCTTTGCTTAATGAAAATTGGACAGTTTTAGGGAGAAAACCTAATGTGTATAACTTGGAATCCTTTGCCTAATGTCTACATGTGCTGAGAGCCATTTAATGTTGATTGCCAGGGGAGAATCTGAGTAAGTTTGTTTTAAGGGAGAGGAAATGCACATTGACAATTTATGACATGTACCTTCTGTCCTAGCTTTTGCTTTTTCTCTACAGTCAGTGTCTCATTGCAACATAGGACTGTCCTCAACCCAAAATACAGGAAGAACAATATGAGCGTAATTCACGCCTAGAATATCTTCAGTGCCTACAGAGATGGGAGCTGACAAATAGTTTGGAGAGCAGGATGGCAGATGGCCTATCTGAGCAGAAGAAAGAGCAGCAGCAAAGGAAATATTATTGCCAAGAGCGATAGTAAAGTTTAAAAAGTAGTAAATGGAGCTGTGTACTAGGCATTATTCTTCAGGAGAACGGAGCGTGGAAAAATATGTGATAAGAGAACGAATTAATATTACTGCCTAACCACCTCCTATTTTATTCTTTATGCAAAATCCCTTACCAGCAGATTATGCATGGTAGGAGTAGATAAATATTTCAGCAGTATGTGGCTGGCTCAAAAAAAACCCACAAAACCAAGTCAGGGAATATCTGAAGAACACTGTGTTTTATGAGGAGTTTTGTAGGGGTTTAATTGTCGAAGACAGTGGAGCAGCAGAGGGAGCAGAACAGGAGGAGCAGGTGGAAAGTCATCCTCAGTGGGATGGATGTGAACTTGGCGTTGAGGTCTGCAGAGCCCCCTCTGCTACTGCTGCCTTGGGCTCACGGTCAGGTCTGGCTCCAGGGTCAGGCACATTGCTGAACAGGGACTTTGGGATGCCCTGAGATTGCTGAGTGTCTCAAATTGCTGGCCATAAAAAGCGAAAAGTGGAAGAAAAGTTAGGATTGACCCAGCTGCTTGATCAGTGCACTGGAATGTGAATCCCTAGGTGATGACCACAGGTGCCCTCATTTGTTTCTGCTCCTCCCTAGTGCATGGTAAACTCAAAATGCCTTTCACTGCCAGGGTTGTTAATGAGAGCTGTGTTCAGACAAGGCTGGCTTTTGGTACAGATTTCCAGTCAAGAATTCAATTCAGAGCTCTCCTCTGTACCATTATTTTTATCTCCATGGGATTGATAAAGACTAAAAGCAACTGCATGAAATTGTCAGGTTTGAGTGGGGCTCTTTTGGTCCTTTGTTTTGGTCTCTTCTTCATGACAAAAAAGGCATACAGAGGGGTTTTCTCTTGGGGAGAGTGTGGTATTTACACTGTAAATCAGATGTCAGAACAAGTGAAGTGACTGGGAAGCAGCAGTGTGTGCATCCTGCAGCAGTGGCTGTGCATGAACTGAGGATGTTTTGTGTGCAGAGTGGGGTGTGCTGAGATCTGACATTGATACAAATCTGGTTTTTTATTGTTACACAACCTGACTGATACAGTTGTTACTTTTTTATGGATAGCAGTTCAGAAGAATGGCTATTCTTCTCTGCTTTGACACATGTTGGCTTAGAAAACAAATTCTGTGGCATGCTTTGGTCAAGGAGAAAAGTACTACACTATCCATGTCAGTACTGGGAAATGTGTAATGTATTTTTCTGAAGAAGTTAGTCTGACTGAGGAATTTTATTTTGTTTCACATTTATCTGTAGACTTGAATCTGTTGTCCAGCAGTTTGATTGACTGATGCAGCTTCTGTTTGCTATGCATCCAAATGTACTCTTTTATTTTGCACTTGTATTATTATCCATAAATCTCTCAAGCCTTAGGTAGTAGCAGCTGCACTGGTATTTGAATGTAAAATAATGTGTCTGCTCTATAAGAATGCAAAATCTCATATGCAAAAGGAAAAAGTAAAGAGAAAGTGCAAAATTATTAGAGGAGTATTGGCACCTGTTGATATTTACTATTTAGGCTTTTATGTGCTTTAAGTAATTTTTTTTAAATTCTAGTTGGACTGTATGAAAATTACCTTCTTAATGCCTTTGAAATGCACAGAACTAAATTAATAGCTGCTGTACCCTTTCATATATAGTTTTAGGGCTGGGAGGTCTTTCTCTCTGTTTTGAATCAGTGATATTTTTAGTGTTTGCCTTGGTTTGGGTATCTTGGTAGTGGATAGGATATCTGAAAACAAGCACAGGAAAGGGAAGCTGGTGATGGATGGATGAGATGCGACCCACTTGGTGAGGTAGCAGCTGTTTGTATCTGATTCCCTTTCCAGCTTCTGGTTGGCACAAGAAGAGGGATTGTTGCTGGAAGATTTCATAGAGCCACTCAGATATTCCTCAACAACATCTGACCCCCAAAACTACAGAGAATTTTCCTGGAATCTGTCCTTAATTGATATATGTGCATTGAGAATGTTTCTGAGTTCAAATCCTGCAAATGTGACTGAGACCAGAGCTTAACCAACCCTATGTTGAAATTCTGCTTTTGTGAGACTTCTTTCCTATCAAACCTATCATGGTAGCTGCTTTTTGGCCACATTCAGAGTAGGCAATCTCTAAAGTAAACTTGTATCTTTCATATGACAGGGTAACTTACAGGCTTTTCCTCATTTGAGTATACCAGGAAAATTAGGAGTCTGAGAAATGAGTACAGCAGAGAAAATGAGGGCTGTCAGTGTATAAATACAAGTGTTGCTGCAAAGCACTTGGCTATGGAGTATCCCATAACTTAGATGCTCATTGCTAATTGCCATTGACAGTACTTTTAAATGACTGTAGCAGTTTTCTGACTGTATTATGTAAGTTTTAATCCAGCAATTGCTGATTTGACTGACTAATTTTGTGCTGCAAAGATATTTTATGAAGTTTTAATTTGCTCAAAAGAAATTTATTTCATAAGGGCCTTTCCAAGATCATTTTCTTGTATGACTTTCCAAGACCATTTTTGCTGTTCACTGTGTGCTGTGCAGTTCTGTGGCTGAATGAGGAAATACCCAAGCAAATTCAAAATTATGTAGGTCAGGTTGTGGAAGCAGTTTAGCTGCAGCAGCACAGAGCTTGGCAAAAGCCAATTAATTTGCCTGCTTGTATAAATACTGGTATGTCTGCCCCTCTCCCTAAATAAGAAAAGCAATTTTGTCCATATTCCACACATTAACTCTCACAGGTCCCTTTTCAACGTAATTTACATTTATTATTCACAGCCCAGTTTCTCTACAGCCTGTCCTTATTGCATTATTCTGATCTGGTTTGAGTGTGTCAGAAATCTAATGACAAAAGCACAAAGTTCAAGGTCAAAGAGGGTGTTTTGGCCCACGAGAGTATATTCAAAAGTAAATAAAGAATAAATCTAGAGTACATTGAATCTGCAGAACTTTTATCACAATAAAGTCCCTTCAGGAAAAGAACTGGGTTGCTGTCTTCTATAAACTTCTCTGTGAGTGTGTTAAACTTACCTAATAAGCTTTTTTCATTATTGTCTAATTAAGTAAAGTGTTCTGCTCTCTTATTGCCCTTATGCTCTCAAAGCTCCTTTTTGTATCCGTGTTCAATATGACCTTTAGAAAATAAGTTTACTTGATTTTCTAGTCTTCCATGTAAGACTCCATTCTGCATCAGCTGTTAAAATAAAGGCTTTGTGTCTCTTGCATATAATAATAACATTAGCTTTGACCCAAGGGCTTAGCCAGAACTGAACATTCTCTGAAATTAGCAGTTAGGAAAACAAGCTGGCAATACATGGATATCTTTGATGCAGTTATGGTTACAAAAGAAGGAGCAAATTCTCTTGTCTGAACAGAAGGAAGTTGTTCACAACTCCAGCACTAAGGCTGACAGAGAGGTGCCTTTTGTCATCATTTTTTCCTAGACTCAGACTCTGTCACATTGATCTCACTCTCCCCTTAAGTGGAAAAAAAAAGAAAAAAAAAAAGAAAAAGAAAAAAAAAACAAAAACAAAAAAAAAAAAAAAAAAAAAAAAAAAAAAAAAAAAAAAAAAAAAAAACCAAAAAAAAAAACCACACCAGAAAGGCTTTCTAACCTGTTTGTCTGCCTTTTTTTAATGTTCCGTATGTCTGAGCTAAAATATAATGCTTTATTTAATCTGGCCATTTAAAAAAACTTATTAATGTCACCAAATCTTACAGTTGTGCTCTCAGATGGGCAAAATATCTCTCATTTCTAAATATCTGTGTCACTGCTGATTGATTTCCTTAATACACTTTGCACAGCTGTAGCAAATTACTATTTTTTCCCTAACTCACACTTTATGCTTGTAAATGCTCTGGAAAAATCACTGAGAGCTCTGTGGAAGCTGCTATTGTAATAATTGTAACCAGTTGTATAAAATTATGCTGTCATGCTGTCTTTTCCAATTAAACTTATAACATTTTTGTATGGGATTTAAAAATCTATATAGTAAATTGGAGAGACCAATTGGAGGGAATGGGTCCTTGACATTTCTGTTAAAAGGTAAATTATATTTCTTCATGGCATAACTTGAGAAAAAAATGTAAGCAGTCAACTTTTTTTTTCTAAGATGAAAATGTACTAAAATACACCATTTAATAGCAAACTGCAGTCCAGAACAACTGCAAGGATTGTACTTTTCCATCACAAATAGCATCTTCTCCAGCTGCATTAAGCCCTCCCTTCAAGGGAAGGACCAGCACACACAAATGTGATGTGCTTTATCTGCTGGTACCAGCACCTCCTGCTGCCCAGTGCTGAGTGTCTTCTAGTTTTGCTTTCTTAGCATTCCAAGTAAGAGTGGGACAGAGCCAGGCATGAGGTGTGGTATCCATCCTCGTGTTTAACATGTTTGCTGTTCCCCCCTGAAGCAGGAGTGAGGTCGTGGCAGAGCAGAGCTGACCTGGAATGTTTCTGACACGGAAACTTCTACTTAAAATGCCACTGCCACCTTTCTCCTGCTAGCATGTGTAAAAAAAATGGGAAACCACATTCCAATGTGTGGGATTTTATACAAAAATAAGCAGGAGCACAAAGAGAGAGCAGGCTGAGTTCAAAGGCTCTGGGCAGAGAATGCAGAAATTACCACAATCTAGGAAAAGCAGTGAATGGGACACAAAGCTGTAGCATCCTGTAACATTACCTTAGCTGAGATGGCTGCTGATTAATCTAATTCATCCTGCTCATCGTGGTGGAGTTTGATTTGCATTATTATTGTAATGACTAGTTTTCTCCTGTAGTCTACCTGTATTTTATTTAGTAGTGTCCAGTCAGATGTGATGTATTTTTGGTGAATGCATTTCATAGAAATAACCTGCTCTTCCCCATCCCAGTTCTGGGGATGTCCAAAGGCAGAAACTGGGAGTTTGCTCAAGAGAGAAACATTTATCTTCAAAATGGAAATTTCTTAAGAAAATGTTTATAAACAGTGTTTTTTGTTTTGGTTTACTTGGTTATTTTGCCCTGCAGTGTGTTTAATTTCTTTACAAGCAGCCTAATGGGCTGTGAGAAAATGGAGATGTGCATTTGCAGAGCAGCTAATCAGGCTCCATCACAGTGACACTGGCTTCAAGTCAGGCAGACTAGGGCTGTATTCCTTTTTTTATGGCATTTGTCACACCTGTCTGTCTTCACTTATTAGAGATTCGTAGATGACTCTACCACTGTCTGAGATTATCTTCTAGAAAGAAAGCTCATGTTGCAGGCCTCAACTCATATTAATTCTTCAGCAAGCACTTCTTCAGGTACTGTGATCATTGTTAGGCAAGTGTTTACCAACTCCCATGTAATTACTCTGCATGTATTTAAACTTGCTGCTGTATTTAAGATACTGCTGTATTTAAACTTCAGACTGAACAGGAAAAAGAAGGCAGCGAGACATCAAGATTTCTATTGTAAGTCATCTAAGCAATTTAAACAGCATCACAAAAAATAACAAAAAAAAAAAAAAAGAAATAAAAAAGTATTTGTGTTCTAATGTCTGTGCAGCAGCACCTACACAAAAGACAGAGAAAAGCACAGCATACGACTGCATTTCTTGTATCACTATGTGTGTACATAACCTGTAATTACCACAACGTGATTGTTTAAAAGTTGCTTTTAGAAGTGCAATCGTAAGACCTCTGTCTTGAATTTTATATTCCTTTCTAAAATCAATGTATTTTTATTCTAAAAATCATTCCTCAGTGCAGAACTTGGTTACAGAAAAGAGTTAGATTTTAAAGTGTTTTGATTTACTTTATCTGCAAGTTGTCACACAAATACGATGGGAACACATTTTCTCCATTACATTCTCTTTGGTTTATAATTCGAGATAAAATCTAGTTAGCGGGGCAGAAATTTCCTTCATAGGCCAAAGGGATTTAAGGAAAATCTCCAGTTTCATTGTGCCAGTTTGCTCCCAGCTGGACTGGCTGTGGGAGGAGCAGTGCTGGCTGTGCCTCTTTGGGTGAACTTGACTTTGAGGGCACATCTTGTGTCCTCCTGTCCCGTGAGGAGTCTGGCTCTGCTCACAGCTCACTGCCCCCTTGATGTTCCCTGATGGATGGAGGTTTTTGTTTTGTGTCTGGTGATTGTGCCAGCACCAATAGGTACATGATGTATTTTTTGCTCTTTTAAGATGCTATATTTTATAGGAATGTAGGAAGTGGTGGTGGAAGGAGTGATCAGTTTTTTTAAAAAGTATTTGAATGCCATTTTTTGAGAGAAATACTGCTGATCCAGTGCAGTAATTGATAGATGTGCCAACACCTGTCAGGAAATTGCAGCTGTATGGAATGATGGCCTGGGAAATATGTCAGAGATGTCATTGGGGCAATAAATACGCCAAGTGGCTAAATATAAAGGAAATATAAGAATGATTGAAGCTGAAAGATAGTGTTTGTGCAAGACTGAAGGGGTTTAAGTTGGTGCAGTGTGAATTTAGACTGAAAAGCAAAGGAAAATTCGTACAAATTAGAAAAAAAACAGGTTTTGCACATTGGAGCTTAAGATGGGTTTAAGACCTCAGCTGGGCAGCCTAACATGACAGTACAGGTGGCTCACACGAGCTGCCTTTTGCCTTCTGCAGTTGCTGGATGTCCAAAGAAATTTCCCCCATGAGAGTACAGACTCCAGCTGTTGGTGCCCTGTGACCTTTCTGCTAATGCAGCTCTCTGGCAAAAGTAGGGGTAGACATCTCAGCAAAAAGGATATTTTGGTGTCTGAAAGCTGACCTGAAGTTCCTGGCAGGAGCAGGAACAGCAATGTCAGGGAAGAACCAGCTGCAGGAGCATGAGGTGTTCCTAGACTGACGATTTATGCATGGCTGTTCTTCCATGCACCAATGCATGGTGTTCCTGCTTCAACCTGGCTGAACGAGTGAACGTGAGGCTTGGTGCAGGAATCACTTGTCCCCCCATTCTAGATGTTACCCCAAAGAAATAAAGTTTTCAGGAGCACTTAAGAGGTGTGAATCTAAGATGACTGCTTTCCAATTTGAAAGTGACTTCAACACTGTTTTACAAATGTAGAAGTATTGAGATCTTTTACAAAGGTATTTAGGTGCCTAACTGTTTATTTTTAATCATGTGTTAAGCTCTCTTATCTGTTTTATTTAGGGGAAGAAAATCTCTATTCCTCAATGGGAGGGGCATTTGGCAAATGAAAAATAGAGACAGCTGGTTTTTCACCTTAAAATATGCTTGAGAGTTAGATATATGCAGTGCACAGCTGCAGAATAAAGGAGAGGACAGCAGTTTGCAATGGACAACTGTTTCCCTTTGAGGGAACAGTGCTGCTGCTGCTGACAATTTTCTCTGAAACTAGAAGCTACTGAATTCTTCCCAAATGTGTCTAGAGAAAAAACTTTAAATTTACCTGCATACTAGGTAATGGTTTTGTAGCAAAGTAGGGAGTACTTTTTCATTGATGACAGGGTATTTACTGATCCTTTATAAAGCTACTCAGAAATGTAAATAACTGTTCCTGCTGCTGCTGTTGCCAGCTTAAGCAGCAGTAGAGTCCCTTGTTTCACACAGATTTCAGACCATATTTGAATTAATGGACTGAGGAAGCAGCAAGATGAGATTGTCATTCTGTACAGCATTCTAGGGAAAAAGGACTGCTCCTGGGTAATGTGATGAGTGGAGCAGCTGACTGAGAAGATCTGCAGCCAGAGCCCCACCAAATACAGATAATATTTTGCCAGAGCCTTGCAGCTCCTTGGAAAAGCTATATTTCTCTTTCATTAAATATTCTGGAGAAGGGAGGATTTGGATCAGTTGAAATTCTAGGGCGCTGTTTTCTGACCCAGCCATGTTCCAAAGCAGAAGTACCTTGGCAATCTGATTAATGAATTTGGTTAGAGGGGTGCAGGTGGAATCTGCTCACTGAACACCAGCCTTAGGCTGCCTGGCATCTCCACACCAGTGTAAGGGACCTGTCTTTCTTACTGATCATAACACCTTTGTACCCCCTTTGCAACCCTGCCACCAATGTAACAGTAAAATAGATGTGTAGCTAGAGAAAAAAGGAATGATAGCTGGACTTCCTGATTTTGAGACTATATACTGGCAAAATAAAATAAATTTATATTTTTAAAGAGTGATGATACTTAGTTTAGCACATTCAGCTTCCCAAAGTTTGCTGTGAAATCATAGTTTTCATCTCAGGTCAGCAGCAATTCTGCTTCAGTGGGGTTTAGAGCAGAGACTGGAAAATTGTGCTGCTAAACTTTGGCACCTTTTCACCATCTCTTAGGTTAAATTTTCCTACTGATGTTATTTGCTACCTGAAATTCCAACCCTTGAGTATAAATCACAGCAGAAGTTTGTCTTTGTCTCTTTTCCCTTCACTGTGTATTGAGGTTTGTGAGCATATTACAGCGTGTTTCACACCTTTATGACTATTTCCTCTGTAATAATACCATTGCAAAAAAATGGAATTTTTCATGGAGGATTCCAGCACAGCAGCCATGGTCTTGTCAGTTGTGAGGTCATTGGCCAGTTTTTGCCTCAATTTAGCAGGCTGTGTTGGCAGATAAAATGCAAGTCCATTTAACCCATCTTATTGTCAATGTAACTATATTCCTAAATGAATGAATTCACAGTGCAGTTTCATCTAACAAAAACAAAATTAAAATATTCATAGGTAGCAGTATTTCTTGTTTTTCTTCTGAGGTGCTTATGTATTATGTATTTCTCTTGTAATTTGAAAGCTTTTGGGTCCCATACACCTTTGGTTTTTTACTTGCTAAAAAGGTAAGACCTTTCAATACAGTATCCTGTGTTTCTGCTAGAAATAGCTTGTAGTTTTCTAGAGATTTGATTGGAATTTACATGTGAGATGCAATAATTGTTACTTCATGACCATATATATGTGTAATTTCTCAGAGTCAGACATTTTAAGGGGGGAAATCGTATTTCGTGTGGGTAGCACATTATCCGAAGACTTTTAAGTGGAAGCTGTTGTAGTGTTCGCTCATTTTCCTCTTGCACAGACCTTGGTTCATGATTCATTTACCTCTCATGTGAAAGTGATTTCCATACCCCTGGCTCTACTGATAGTAAGGAAAAGAAAAAAAACCATGGATGATTTCTATCTTGGTTTGTATTTACTTTTTAGCGATATAAATGCTTTGGACAGCACAGGGACAGAGAGCTGGTGTATCTCAGCCGTGCCTGGGTGTTTCTCTGCCCTCTGAGGTGTGTGTGCACCCGTGGTTGCCCTGCTCTGCAGTCGTGGCTGCACCGGGTCAGTTCTCAGAGCGCACACGGTGCCTGCCCTGCTGCCTCACCCCTTTGCAGAGTTTAACACTTGCTCAGAGTGTGCAGGAAGGTGCAGAGGTGGAGCCAAACGTGTAAAAGGGGAGCTGTTCTTTCCACATCGATGGTTTATGAAAGCTGAATAGCCCAAAGAGGAGGTAAATTTGTGACTTCAGCTCACAGCTTTGCTCTGAGCAAAGTTCTTCTGATTTGAAACAAACCATACAAAAAAAAAAATCTACAAATCTGAGCAGACTAAAATGTTATTTTGTTTTATTTCCATTTTCTAGGCTATCCTACAAAACTAATTTGCTTGCTGACGCATCTAGTTTGTTGTAGTGGAAAAGAATACAGACCTTCCTTTTGCCCTGTTTCTGTTTGTCAAAATAATTTATGCCCTAATAGTAAGGTCTTATAAGGGAAGCGTATTCCTCAATACTGTTAAGGTCTAATTCAGAGTAAGATAAAGTGTCTCAAACCTGGAAGGAAAAAAATCTTTGATGGGAGAATGCTCTCTGAGATTTATTGGGTACTATTAAATTCTTTGAGGCACCTTAAAGTTTGTGGAATGGAGATGAAACAAGAAGAAAGAAAACAAGTGCACTTTGATCATCTGAAGCACAGGTTTTACTGAGGTATCTCACGGGAGACAGCCCAGAGCAGCTCGTTCAGTCTTCTGTGAAGTCTTAAGTTGCACGTTCCTGTAAAGCACTTTGCCTAGATTTAGGTAATGGTTTGTGTTTATTCAGGTTGTAGGATGACCTTTTCCCCTTTTTGCTCCTTTTTTGTCCCATGCTGTTCCGTGTGCGGCAGTAGCGGTGAGCTGGCCCGAGGGCAGGTGTCGCTGCCAGGGCTGCAGGCATCAGCACGAGGCACCATCCTGGTGGATCTGGTTTGCATCTGGTCTGTGCACACAGGCAATTCATTTGTTTGAATGGCTCTGAGAGAGCAGTTGCACTCCGTGAGTTTAATATTTCTATATATGGGGCCCTTTGGCACCATTATCACATGATATTCCTGACAATTAATTGCAGTGCATCCCATATACAAACGAGGGCAAACAGCAGCTTTCATTTTGCTGCTCTGGCTGTGGGTGATTCTGGGTTGTGTGCACATCACACGCTTGTGTTCCAATATGCTGTTCTTTATTGCTGGTGATAGTTGCTAATGATTCTTTTTATCACAGCCCTGTCTGCTTTAAATCTCACGGATGAGTCATATTGTTCATTCCCAACATTAACGACTTCAGACCACCTTTGTTATGGGTATTTATAGTAGTTAATGTTCTAATGTATTCATGGTAGTAAAGGATTTGAACCCTTAAGAGTGTTCAAACAGATAAGCAGTTAAGTAATTTTCCCACTTCCTACATATCTGAAGTCATAAATTCATGGCTTGCATCTAAAATGACACAAGATGCTCAGACTCTGAGGAAAATCATTTCTTGCCATTCATTTTTGCTGATAGTGGGTTGTTTACATTATTAGCTAATGATTTCTAAGCAGAATGTATTTCCATAAGCAAGGCAGGATAGGCATGGCAAAAAGCCACGACTGCATTTGCATGTCTGCATGGTGTGGGACATTGTTTGTTACATTTTCTGTGGGGTCATAGCCACACATTGGTCTGATGCTGTCAGGACGTTGTGCCAACGCCCACGCTCCAGGTTACAGCTCCAGGTAAGAGAGACATTTCCTTAGTGCCTTGATACCTCAGCTCTGTAGCTTTCACATCTCAACAAATAACTCATCTCAATACCTCACTTGGAAAGTCTGGCATTTCTGGCTCTGTGCGCCGCAGAGCTTTGTCCAAGTCACAGCACTTCCCCTTCAGACCTGCCTTGGTATTGCTTAGCTTGAACAAATCATCCAAGATGTCAAGAACGCATTTTAGCTTAGAAGAAAACAGATCTCTTCTGCTCCCATCTTCTGATTGGGGTTTGATGTCATAAATAAGCCGACAATTGCCAGTATATTTCCATCAGGACGGCTCAGGGTGCACCAACCTCCAAGTACTGAGTTGGGCAAAGGTATCTTAAAAGGTAACTTGAGAGAGCACTCCAATTTCAGTACTGAAGTGGTCTGTCCTTCAAGGAGCCTTTTTATGAATCTGAAAACACTATATGGCAAAATATTCACCTCAGGTGTCTGTTTTTACTCAGCTTTAAATAAAATGTTTCCATGGAATCGCAAAATGTCTCCATAGAAATTTTCCAGTTAACAAAAAGAAACGAAAAGAAGTGGTAGTTTCTCTGGCACTTATACATACCTGAACTTTTGTCCCTGTACTGTTTAACACCACATAGAGCATAAATGCAGATCAAGCTGTGCTGTGGATGTGCATGGCTTGCACACTTTGATGGCGAGCAAGTGTGCAGCAGCTTTTCAAAAGAAACCACAACGCTGTAGTTGGGTTATAAAATTATTAGAGGAGCTTAGCATTGGAAAAAGGAGAGATGTGCCTAGGTCAGTTCCCTGCTATACATTTTGCAGGCATGGTAGAGTGGCACAGTAATGGGAGTGTTTTTGTGAGCTGTCATTCTGTATTTCCTCCCTTGAATCCTGAGGTGTTGAACAAAGGCTGTGTTTTCTGGTAAAGCTCACTGCAATAGCCTTCAAGGCATTCAAGTATGTATCCCTGTGAAATAGAAAGGAATAACATAAAAGAGTGATGTTGCTCTTCTTCCTCACCACATAGGGCTGATCTACACAGCTGAGAACAACCTCTTTTAAATCAAACCTTTTAAGCACCCCACATCTGAGGATTGCTTATCTGCAGCTGGATCTGAGGCATAAAGGCTCTTCCATGCCTGGTTTCCTACAGAAAGAACTCAGCAAAATCTGGAAGAGCATTGGAGGTGTTGGTGTTAATCTTGTGATGGTTCAGGAAGGTGGGTTGAGAGACTCCTGACATACAGAAGAACTTCCCTCTAAGACAGTAAATTTGATAAGAAATTGATAAAATTATGATGAAAACTTTATGTTCTTGTATTCTTCTGAGCCGGTTACACGGAACTGCTGGAAATGAGGCTCAGTAATGCAGCCACTGACACCATGTGTGAAAAACCTGCATAGAGTAACTAAGTTCAAGTAATTCTCTTTTTACATCCTAAGTTGTTTAAAATGAAGCAACATAAGAAAGTGTACAGCAAATATAGTTGTTGTTGTCAAAATTGAATTCCTAAAGAAAAGCACTTTCCCAAATCAACAGATAGAAACCAGCATCTTTCTAAAAGGTCTGAGTCCTACATCTCTGAGTCTCTTGAGTTCTTTGCTGCAAAACTCAGTCCACCTATCTAGGCAACAAAGTATGGATATCAATAACTACGACAACTTTCTTGTCATTGGGTATGTACAGCTTTTAAAACCTTCAGTTAATGTTGTAAAATCTTGGTGTAAATACCTGCAGTCTGCTTCTGCCTGTTTGTTTTTTGACTGCAGTAGAACTAAATTACTTGGAACATCAGGGAATAAAGCTGTGGGGGTTTTTTTCACAAAATTATGTACGTTCCTTATCCTGAAGTTGAAGAAAGTAATTAGTTTTAAGAAATTGACAAAAACCTACAAAATTTTCTATGCCTTTAGAGAGCAGTAAACAGGATTGCATCTGAAACATTTTCTTGTAGTAGACAAGTGAAGGACAGCTTAATGATCTGTGGAAGGAATAAAGTAACATTTAGTGTGAAAAATGTTTATTAAATGTCATACGTTCATAAGATGAGGGAGCTATTAGCAATTCATGTAATGTTTCTGTGAGGCTGGTTATATTTTACAGACCCATATTACCAAACACCCATTTGGAAATAATAGTGTGAAAATCCCTATAGTAATTTCTAAGAAACTCATAGGCTTATCCAACCTTAACAGACATTTTGTGTCACTTATTTAACCAGAACAGGATTGTTTCACCACAGAATACTGCAGTCAAGTGAAATCTTTTACACCTTTGACAAGATAAATAATCTAAGTCATGCACATGGTTCCAAAAACTTTACAGATCACATTTTAGAAGTAATGAATGTGCTTTTGGCTTTTGCCAGTAAATATGATCCCACTTCCCTCTCCTATTTAGCTTTACGAGACCTTGTCACAACATACCTGGGAAAGGACCAGTTTTGCCAATGTAGAGGTTGGCATTTCCAAAGGACTCTCATCACTAATCATGCCAATTGCTATTGAAATTCAGTGGAAGTGCTTAATGACTGAGAACACCTAAGCTCAACATAGATAAATGCATTTAAGCCCATTTGCCAGCATTCCTGCAGATACAGGCAGGTCCATCTGCAGAGGCAGCGTGGTGCCACTGTGCAGACCTGGAGCAGGCTTGAGGGGCTGGGGCAGGATTTCAAGCAGGACAAGTCTGGGCTCTGCAGGAACCATTGTGCTAATGAAATGACACAGATGGATAGCAGAATATCTCTCCAAAGCCCAATTCCCTCAGTGGTTCCTCAGTTGTGACAGGGCTGCAATCACCTGCCGTGCATTTGAGAACCGTGGGACAAGTGCAGTGATTGTCGTGTCTGCTGTGGAAGCCCAGGAAAAGAATTCAGCATTGTAGAAGTGGGTCACACAGCTCCATCAGTGGTTTGTTTTTGTGTCCTGAGCAGTCAGAAAACCTGGTATGTGGGGTTGGTCTCTTGGATAGGAATATAAAGTGGGTGTGGTGTGTGGAGCCAGGAAAGGCAGGGGTGGGAAGGAAACTTTACAGGAGATATGGGGCTTTGACATAAAAGAAAAATCACAGTTTTTGCAATTACAGTGCTAACACGGGTTTACTGATCTGTCAAAACTGAGTAATATCAGAGAAACCTTGATTTTTCTGGGAATGTTTATTAGACTCATTGGTTGTAGTAGCTCATGCTGATGTCAATAATCAAGTAACCAGACTGTAATGTGCAATGTCTACTGCAGGCTCGTTGTGCCAGGGGAGGTTGATCTGACAGTGATCACACAAGTTTATAATTTCCAACGTACATTTAGAGCAAACCTCATAAATAACCTTGTCACCATCAGCTATGGGGTCTATCAGGCAGCTTCATTTACATTTGGTGTAGTTACTGCTTTTCATAGAAACAGGATGACATTTTTAGCAAATAAAGTAAGAAGACATCTCCCAGTTGTATGAGTGGAGGCAAAGTGTTTTCTGTGGACATCCTGTTCACTTGCTGGTAAACAGGATGAATTAAAGTCCTTGTATGTGCTGAACACTTGCACTGATTTATGAATGCTAAGAAAATCAGTAAGTCTCCATATAACAGCAGCATTTAATATCTACCTGCTCTCTCATCTCATTGCTGAAAATGATGGTTTATTCAGAGAAAAATAAAATTGCTGCATTTGTCTGACACCTGATGATAAACATTTTGGCCTGAATCTGATAAAACTCTTAAATATATTCTGCAGGTGTTTAATAAGCTTAAAAATATAATATCAGTAGGCTACTCACTGATTTGAAATCAGACATGTTTATTTCTTCTGCTGAATTTATAGCTATAGTAGTAAAAATTAATCAGTACTGATTTACAGTATTGTGACTATCAGTAAAGATTGCTTATGTTGCTTGGTGAGACTAAGTTCTTTCCAATTAATATCCAACATAGTGCCTCAGAGAGAAGTAGCTAAGTTTATTAGCTGCAGAGATAATTTAAGATCTTAAAAATGAATAGAAAAGAGACAAGCCTAATCCTCTGAGTCTGAATGCTGCAGGGAAGGAAAGGAGTTGAAATTTCCAAGTTGTCTTGAACCTGAACATGGGAGCACTGCTATTATTTATTTGCAGAAGCTAGAAACAATCTTTCCACTTTTGCAATGAAAATCACAGCCACAGGCTTTAGTCATTCAGAGGGAAAGAAAATCAATAGTTTATTCCATTATTCAGCACTGTGTGCAATTTATGTAACAAGAGGTTTTGATGGATGTTTTTCAAGTTTTCCTTTGTTATGGAATTGATAGTGGGTGAGGGGATCCTGTCCTTAGGCTGTGTTATAATCTTTCCACAGACACACAAATACTCACAGCAAGCCTAGGGGTTTTTCCCTCCTTTGTATCTTTTTTTCTTTACAAATAAATGGATAAAGCAAATAACATTTACACTTTGTCTTCAATATTTACTTTTGTGCATTGAGAACTTCAGTTTGGTTTAAAGTAAAATTAACTGCATCTATGCAAATTGGGAGTGTAAATGTTGTTTCATTGTTTACACTGAGAATATAGCAGATTGTGATTTTTTTAATAGATTTATGGTCTTCTTTCTTTCTAAGTTGTTACCATTTTTTTAACTGTGATTTATAATTTCATCGAAAACAGACCAAGTATCTTGTAAGAGATGTGTGGATGTATGGTTTTCATTATTATGTCTAGACACAGATGGGGCAAATTACCAAAATATTCTGTGTACTTATTATTACACCAGTTAATGGGTAGTGACCAGCCTATGTGTTGCCAGAGAAATTTTTAATCTGGAAAAATTTTAGTAGTCTTCTTTATCAGAGAGGGTAAAAGGAAAGTCCAGGTATTAGATGATTCAAGATCATTCTCAGAATTTAGTTTAATCCATTTTTAAATGTCTCAGAGAGGGAAGTTTCTGTTTTCAGTGAAGATATTTTGAAAAATCAGTAGTTGAACTATTTTGATTTTATGGCTCTGATTGCCCTGAACAGTCTCAATTAGTTTTCCAACCCTGCCAAACATTTTGAAGAGTACTTCTGTATAAATTAATTACAGAAACAAATTACTAGAATTTTTCTAAAGCAAACAGCAAAATCAAATTTTGTACTATATAATAAGTGAGATTTTTAAAATACATTATTGCTGTTGCTTTTTCTTTTTGATATTAAAAGAAACAACAACGAAACAACCAAACTGTGAGAGCATTGGTCAGGTTGCCCATGAGGAGAGAATTTGGAAGCAGTGAACCCTTCCTACTGAACAGATAAATCCCTTGTCCTATTACTCTGTGTGCTCACGTGCAAAATGAAGCACCAAAAATAATACGCTTCAAAGAAACCCTGTAGTTTCATATATATATTTTTAGATGTATATATTTGTGACTGATTGTGGTTTTCACTTCATTAGATACACAAATAGGCTGATAACCATGTGCTGCCCAACATCATAAAGCACAATGGATACGAGAGCTGCACTTTGTATCTTTAAGTACTGATCTAGCTACTTTATGAATGGAAGGATTTTTATTTCAGACCAAGTTTTATTGGTCTAATACTTAAAAGTTAAACATAGTCCTGTTCCTTCCAGACAGATAATCTGTTCAGAATACTTGAGCTGTCCCAAGGTAGCTCCCAGCATATTATCATGTTGCATTTTTTGTTCAAGACAATAATCTACCAAGGACAATCTAACAACTCTTATGAGTTTATTGGAAGCGATAAATTTCATTTGCAGAGGAAAATACTTTGCTGTTGCTCTGATTTCCTAAAGCTGTCTTCATGCCAAAGTCAGCTTGTCCTTAGAAAAGATTAAAATGTCTGTAGAGGTTTACAATGGGTATTTCATGTCCAAGATTTTTCAGTTAGATTTACATGTTGAGTTTTTATGTCTGTTCATAGTGTTAATATGACTAAGAAAAAAGCTGCAGCAAACCACAATCCAGACAAAAGGCAGTGTGTTGTTTTGAGGAGCACTAATAAATTAATCCATTAGTGACTGCAAATTTATTTTCTCTTGTCCTCATTATCAAGTATTCACAGGTGTGTATGTATTTAGACAGTATAAATTCAAAAGGCTTTAATACTAGCAGCACATTACCACAGTGCAGGGACCATAAGGCACAGTATTTTTCCCACATCGACAAGAAAAGGGAGAAATACTGATAAAATAAAAAAATAAAAGTGAATAATCTTCCTATCTGAGAAATAGATCAGTTTCTAAGAACATAGCAATACCAGCAAGAAAGAAGAAACCACAATAACAAAAGTAAAATACAGTCGCATTATTTGGTTCATGACCCCATCTTGTGGAGCAGCGCCCACGCTTCAGCACATTTATAGCTCTCATATGCATTTTTTTTAACTGAGTCCATTTCCTGATGGTGAATTACTTGGCACTGCACTTGCTGTGCCCAGGGAAGTGCTCTGCAGGCAGTCCATCATTCCTGCACCATGGCTGTACCGCAGTAGAACAGTCCTTTGTCACACCATGGATTGCCAGGGTCAATACTTCACATTTTAGTGTTTGGTTCAGTCTCAGGTCACCACCACAGCTCACACCCCCACCACCCCTGCTGGTTATTTCCTGCGGCCGTGTGTCTCTCAGGTGGTCCTGCTGGAAGAGTTTCTTGCTGTTGTTAAGAGGGGACAAACCCATCTCCAAAGCTGGAGCTTGCAGAGTTCGCTGGGCTGATGCCTGGCCACCAAGGGGTGGCCCAGTGATGGCCACAACCAGTGCCAGCGGGGCTACATCTGCCAGAGCTACCATGTCCTTGTTTTCTGTTCCCATAGCTGCTCACAGAGCTTGTTGAACTACACTTAATGATTGGCAGCTTGGATATTTTATTGTAAAGGTTTATCCCGCTGGACATCGTTTTATCGTAACCTGGGGAAATCAGCTTTGTCAGCAATATGTATTATGCTGGTTGCTGAAGTTGTTTTCCAGGCACCTGAGATATTTAAAATAAATCACCTGACGTGTTTCCACCCTCTCCAGCTGAACATGTTTCCCAGGAAGGCTCCATACATCCTTGATTCTCACTTATGTGTATGCCACTCAAACATGAACTGAAATGCTTTTCATCTTTTTAAAAGAAAGGTGTAATTTGTGTCCACTTTGAGGAAGTGGTTTTTAACCACGTTGGTGAAGTCAAAGGGAGATTTGCAGGCTGCAAGTGGAAAACATGTAGAGAAGGTATATAGCCAAGTTAGGAAAGATTGGTTTTTTCAGCTGTTCTACATAGACTTGAACAGGTTTTACTATATGATCTTCCTCCATGTGTCAATACCCTTAGTTCCTTGGAGACCAGATTATGGAGCTTTGATCTCTGCTATCGTTTTTTAAAGTAAAGAATTTTCAACTGCATTTTGATCTGATTTACAGAAGGATGCAAAGGTGTGAATTGCATGTAGATAACATCTGCAGATTTCATAGGTACAGAAAATTAGGGGGAAAAGCTACAAATCTCTGTAAATATAGTAGGTTTGATGCACTTTTGATATATAGGATCTAATGCTTTTACAAAAATTACATTCTTATAAAAATTTACATTCCTGTCAAATGTACTAGGGATGTTTGTGTATGATATTTGTTCGTGAATGCAAGAATACAGATTAGAAGATGGTTATGTGGAATGCATAATGTATGATTTTGAGTAATGTATTTTCAAAAGGAAAGATTCATTTGTCACTCAACTTGCATAATGTGCCTTCCCTAACACCGTGTTAATAAGGTATTTATACCATATACCATCATCTTGTGTTCTTTGCTTTTGAAGTGCATCTTGTACCTTCTGCATGAAAATAAAATACAAAGTTTAGCAGCTGTTCCATAGGTTTGTATGCTAGGTAAACTGAGCAAGCTGATGCTCAATGCCTTCTCCTGAGTGGATTGAAAGGATGCAAAACATGAAGCATTCCCAGCATTTTCAACAGAAACCCAAATGTTCCATGATCTTGTCACAAGTACCAGAGTTGGCAATAAAACGAAGTGTTTAAATTGACTGTTTGGTTATGTTGGAAAATCTTATCGCTTTTCTGTGTAGCTCTTAGAAGACTAATTTGTCATGTAAAAAAAGGGCCCTGAAATGTTTAGAAGTCCATGTGGTAATTCAGTCAAAGTTCTAAAAGCATTAAATTTTTGCTTCACTTTGACATCTCTTGAAATTACTGCATCCCGTCTGTCTGATGGCCAAGCTGGGAGCTTGGCCTCTCTTTCCTGCCAGCAGGATTTCTGTTGTGCAGCAGAGACAGACAGGAGTCACGTTGGGTGCAAGAGTGGCTGCTGTGCTGTGGTGAGAGCTGCCAAACTCAGTGGAAGCCTTCCATTCATCTCTTCGGGTTTTGGTCCCTGCCAGAGAAGAAGAGAGAAGGAGCCTTGTCTAACTCAGGACGGTGGTTAGCATGTTGAGAGATGAGTTTCAGATGAGTTAGCAGATAAGGATGGGAAAATGAAATGCCTTTAGGTAGCTCGTTTGAACATAAAGTCAAATGTGAAGGCATTCATGTCCTTCCCTGATCCACATCCCTTCGTGTGGCAGCTGGGTGCCCTGAATTCCCACCTGAGGGTGCCTTTGAGGGGCAGGGTTGTGCCTTTGTTTTGGACCTGTACCCACACAGTGGGGCCTGACCCACTGTTCTGCAGAACTGCCATATCAAGGTTAATTTATGTTTTACTCTGTTTCTAACATCTCTGTCTCTTCTCTCTTTCTTCTTTTACATGCTTTCATGAGTATAGCAGACCACTTAGGAATTGAATTCATGGGTAAGTTTTAACTTCTCTTCCTTCCAATTGCTCATATTTATCTTGGTTCCTTAGTCCAAAGAACATGGAGGTTAATGGGAAGACTCCCATGACCTCCACCATTGGGTTTTGGATTGGGTTCCTTTTATACTTACCAATTACATTTGAAATATATGAAGGTTTAATTTTTCTCTTGTCCATTGCTATGGAGCTTAAAACCTACATAATGATATTTTAGTATTTCATTGGCATTTAATGAAACATAACATAAAGGTTATGTGACCATATCATTTCTTGAGGAATAGTATTTTACATGTGATTTTAGGGTAGAGTTACTAACTTCTTTCATGTAAAGGAATGTGAACTCTAAATCAGATTTTTTTCTTTTGTGAAGAATTTGTTGGTAATTACAATATTAAATTTAACTAGGCTTAATAAGAAACATCTTATTCAAGATAATTCAAATCAGAGAAATACTTTTAAAAAAAGAGTCAAAGATCCATCATTCTTTGAAAAAAAGTTAAATTGGTTAGGAAAAATCTAAAAAAGGAGTGAATAATTGCTTCTCACAATTTTGGAAAGGAAAAGATGATGTTCTGTTGGCTCAGCTTCAGCTGTGTGATGTGTCCATAGCCTCAGGCTTAACAGATCATCTCTCAGCTGGTGATCTTCAGACTTGAGGAAGCTGAGATCCATCCTTAACAGAGTCAGTGGTTCTTTGTGTAAGAACAGCTTGAATAAACCTTTAAATATGACTGAAAACACTAGAATAAAAAGCATGCAAATTCCTATTGAAGTCACAGAACAGTTACTTTTAATGTGATCTTTCCCTATGTTAAGTTTTACTTGATTTTTTTAGATCTTAAATGTGAGAGTCGTATAACCTATCAATTTTAAATGCCAATGTGGGGATTCTGTTGACCAGTTAAGTATAAATTGTCAAGAAACCAATATGGTGATGCATATTAACTGCGTGGCAGGCTGCAGTAACAGGAGGATAGCCAGCAGGTTCAGGGATTTTCTCCTACTGACTTTGGATTTGTGCCATACCTAAAGCACTGTTCTCTCTAGAGAACTGGTTCTTGAGGTTCAGAAGTTTTGTGTTTCACTTCACTTTATGTGAGGCTTGAAAAGTGCCAGTGGAATCGATGTCAGTGTCTTCACAGCTGGGAAATGGTTACTGGAAAGGCTCTGCATATATCCTCCTTTTCCTGCTTGACTTAAATTGTGAGCACAGTCTTGAGGCATACAAGTTGAAGGACAAGCATATAGGTAAAAGAGGATAAGGAGTATAAATACATGGGATGCTTTGAGTGAACCTTTCTGTAAGAAGCAGGAAAGCTGAATTATTTTAATTTTATTTTGAGACTTCCAGTTTCTTCTCTTTTTTAAAGACATCCCTTTAAGGCAAGAACTAAAGCCAATCCCTGAAATCTTGGCTCAAAGTAGTCATCTCATATGAGTAGCTCTCAGATTTTTTTTTTAATATTGGAACAGATCCTGATGGCATAAAAATTAATGAAATCTTGTGTCTCAAGCCTGAAAATATTATGACAGCAGCCTAAAATGAGGCTTGAAGTTGTTTCCTGTGGGCTAGAAAAAAGCAAGTTCTGAAATTGTATGCAAAAGTGAAATGCTTGTGCTTCTTAAATCCTCCTCTAGTCTTCATGAAGATTTACTTAGGAAATGTAAGCATGCATGGAATCATTGCTGTACATGTAGCAAAGCAGAAATCCCCACCCCGTGCACAGAGAGTTCAGGTGACAATACGCTCATCAAATTAAGGACACTTCTGTAAAGCCTCTACAATGAGTTTACTTCCGTACTATAGAAAATAATAGCAATCATTGCAAGGAATGTTTTCTAGCTTGAAAAAACAGTGTAGAGACAGTGCTGAACTTAGCTTTGTTTGTACATAATCCAGAGCATGCTCTTTCTGATGTTTTCATTGCGTTTGTGGGCTCAGTTGCCTTAGAAATTCCATTTTCATCATCATCTTCCAGAAATTTTGTTTGAAAACTGTGTAAGCCATGTAACTTGGATTGCCAGGGCCAGCCAAATTCCTTCCACGGTAGACAAAGCTGAAACCTCATGTCAGAGGGATCATCTGTCTGTCAGACGGATGAAATGGGACTGAAATTACACCTGCTTGTGTGTGCATTTGCCAAGGAGGGTAGATAAGTTTAGTCATTGCCTTTTTTTTTTTTTTTTTTTTTTTTGCTAGACTCGCAGGGATCAGTGACATGTATATACATAGCCAGTCCTTTTATTGCCCTGTTAGGGAGCTGTGGTCCATAAATTTGTGTTTCCTGTTGTGAACCAGTTGGTTCTGTTCTCTCCCAAAGCTCCTGTGGCAGCTCATTGCAGGGCTCAGTAGAGGCAGTGTCTGTTGCTTTTCCATTTCCCTGCTGGACCCTTCTCTCACAAGCTTTAGTTTGGGAACAAGAATTAAGCATTCAGTTTATGTACCACTCTGAATTTTGTGTTAACCTCACTCATGGTCTCACACCCCCTTTCCTATCTGGATGTTGTCAGGTTTGTGTTCCGTACAATATTCAATATTGTGCATTCCCAAACTTGAACACCTGCTTCTTCAGTAATGCTGCTGATATTGATTTGCACTGTCTGTTTCTTTGTATGGATAGCAGAGACAAAGGCAGGCATATAGATGTGGCACATCTGTTTTAAAATGTTTCAAATGTAGCAATTAATGCATGGTTCTGATGTATTTATGTGCAGCACCTCTCGAATTAAATGAAAGCCAAGTACGTGGTCAAGGGATACTGTGTCCTTAAAATCATGGATTGAAGCATTGTCATCAGTGGTCCAGCTTTATGAACCTTCTGGTGATAAGGAGATGGTTTATACTTTCTAGTACATCAAGTAACAAAAAAGAAAAATCATGTGTCTGATTGTCACTTGATTCAATATCCATCCCTGATGCAATCTCCTGGACAGGCTTTGGGCAAGGTCTTTTAATCTGTCTGTGCTTCAGATTCTTATTTGCAGAATTTTTTTTTCAGGCTTTCTGAATTTAGATTCCTCAGCTCTCTGGGGGATATCTTTCAGTACCACAGAAATGATTTCTTCCTTGCAAAGGAGGTGCAGACTTGGCTGTGTCCTCTCCTCTGCTCTCCTCATACAGGAGCAGAGCGGTGTGAGGAGAGCACTGCAGCTCACCTGGTCTGCTTTGGTGCTCAATGTTTCAGCGATGAGAATACATGCAATTTTATTCACATTCCCAGCACAAAAGCGAGGAAATGTTGTCACCATGTTCCTACAAACTGGAAACACACGAGATCTATTAACATCTTAATTTGGTGTCAGAAGGGAGCAGGCTGGTGGTTGGTAATGCATATGCGAGCAAGAGAGATTGTTAAAAAACCCAAACCATCAAAAGAAGCAGCTTTTATACAATGAAACAACTAAGTGATGTATCATTAGCATTATAGAGCATGGGCATACAAGTGTCTCCAGCTTATAATCATTTTTTTACCCAAGTGGTTAACTGCACTTCAGGGCTGCATGGTTTACTTTTCTGGTGGAAATTTTGTTGATGAGGGCAAATATCTGTGACAGCAAACATGGAGCACTTTGGAGCAACAGGTAGCAGCTGAAAGCTGTTGTGGAGACTGGCCTGGTGCATGTTCTCCCAGCTGCAGGGTGAAATCATTACCTGAGAGTCATCTGTGGATGTTCTGAGCTGCAGACCAGTGCCCGAGACAAGGAGTTGCCTTTTTAACTCATTTCTTACACTGAGGATGAGTAGAGTTAAGGTGTGCATGAAACACAAAGGTGAGTATTGGAATAACCTGCTAGAACACATGAACAAACACAACTGTTTCAGCAACTCGCCTGCACCACCCACTCTTATGATCCAGAATGATGATCTTTTATGCTCTAACAGTAATTTATGGTGGTTACAGTGGAAAATAAAATGCTCCAATAAAGTGCAACAGCCAAGTCACTGTACTTTTGATGGAGATACAGACCTAACATGAAGCAGTCTTCATCCTTGGGCTGCTCACCAGGTAAACCAGTATCAATGGTAAAGAATGTTGATGTGATAATCTCAATCTCCCTATGCATGAATTACAGAAAACCAATGTAGTGGTTGTTACGTGTAGTCACTGCTTTTAATTTCTTTATTCTTAAAGCTTAAACAGAAAATTAGTATTTTTCTTAGAACTACTCATCTTTTCTGGAAAAATCAGGAGCTTCACTGAAGTCAATGGAGCATGAATGGTATATAATACCTTGTAAGGGCTGAATCATTAAATAGCATTTAATTGAGCAGAGCAATAAAGTAACTCAAGAATGGGTTCCTATTAAACATTATATATCTCCTTGCAATGACTACAATGAGAAATGTATTCAGTTTCTGTAGTCTGAGCAGCTGTTAATGCTGGAGAAGATGTTGCATGCTCTATTTTCATTGTGTCTATTCTCACTGTCCCCTCATTGTGCTAAGGTGATGTATGCCTAAGATGTCAGGAATACCTGGTCCAGTTAACCAGATTGACTCTGTGACCTTATGTCATGCACTGTGACTGATGCATTTTGATTTTTACAAACTGCAGAAGTTGTTTTTGCTGATGGGCAGGATAAGTAATAGTGCGACAACTTAGTATTTCTCCCGTATGCCAGAAATAAAAAGGCAAAGTTCATTAGTCCTTGCACAGCTCAAGGAAACCTGGGAACCTGGACTCTTTCCTCTGAAACTCAATGTTTTACAGCAGCAACCAGAAAATGATAATAAATAACCAGTGTGTGCATGGATGGTTCTTGCCTTAGTTACCATTTAGAAGCTCTTATCTGTCATAAAACTCTGTAATGCTCCAGTCCTTGCTGGAAGAGAGGATGAATGTTCAATTACATGAGCAAAACCATATGTGTTCTAAAGGGTATATGTTTAAAAAATAAAATGAAATTCAGTTTTTCCTGTATTGCTTTTTAATATAAAGCAGGTAGATCTTTTTCTGATAATATGGCACACTGTCTTTATGCTCCTGTTTGCACAAAATCTCATTGGAGATTCTGATCACAATCATTCCCCACAACTATGAAACCATGTCTTTCTAATAATTATGTTGTTATTAATCAATAAGCATTTCAAATATTTCCTCTGTACTCTGTTGGTAACTTTCTGAAGAACTAAGAAGGGCTGTTCTGGTCAACATTGATACTTTGAATGTTTACTACTGTCGTCATCGCTCCTTGAATCCCTTTGTTCCTCATCCTGCCGCAAATTTTCATCACCTCCTTCTGTTTTTTATCTTTTCAAACTCAGTAAAGACTTTGCTCTTGGGTCCTCTTCCAAATTCACTAAAGGCTTGGCCCTTGGGACCTCATCTTTCAGTTTGCCTTATGAAATGCCTGTCCTCTCTAAGTGTGCTGCAAAATAACAATAGCATCCTGAGGCAAGAAGTGGATTTAGATCCTCAGCACTTTCCATGGGATTCACTTAGCTGGGAAGAAGAGTCATTTATCATCTCTAGAGAAAAGAGACATGAGCAGCAGAGGAGGGAGTTTTACAGAAGCAGCTGATGCCTGAGTGCTGTGAGAGCAGCGGACGGAGCAGCGGCTCCTCGGGGGCTGTGGGAAGCTCTGCCTGTGGTTGTATCTGTTTAGGAAAACAAATCTCCCACATGGAAGGCAGCATGCATCTGGTGCATCAGTTGCAGGCTGCCTCACATCTTGGCCCAGTTTAGGGCATATGGTTCTAGATTAGTTGAGAGGGAAAGATTTTTACCTAGATGTTTTGTAACCTATCTACATCTTGGTTCAGTGCTACCATCGTTGCTTTTCTTGGTATGTCCTTTTTCCAATTTATCTGCACTTTCTGTATTGGCAGTGAACTGGGTCGGATTAACTTGCATTATTTTTAAGAGGTTTACTGTGTGGTTAACTTATGTGTGTCCTTAATTGCCTTATTGTGCTTTATCAAAATATTAAATGCTTTGAAATATATAAAAATTTAAATATATATATTTTAAAAATATAAGTTCTTTATCAAAATCGTAATTCCATGAACTGGGTGGCTAAAATAATTTTAATATATATAACTCACTCTGGTGACTTTCCCCAGTATTTGGTTTCTGCTGTTCTCTCTAACTGAAGTCCCAATCATTTGTGATGAAACTTAGGGAAATTTCAAAGACAAAAACTGATAGTGAGCTGTAGTGACAAGTTCAGAAAGTCAGAGTTGGTCTGGGTTTCTCTGTTTGCTGGGGTCTGGGTTGGGAGGAGGAGAAAGTTGCATTAGGTGGGGTCTGTATCAGTGTGTGAGAGGGGTTGTGCATCATCCCTAGTGACACATGAGGGCTGTTGTTCTGTCACTCCCAAGGTGAATGTGGGCTGAGTTCCACGGTGTGCTGATGGGGGCACTAATAAGGTCCAAGTGTTATCTGTGGGTCAGAAAAGAATTTGTGAAACCTCAAAAATGGGTGTTGTGCTTGAGCCTCCAGGTAAGTTTCTGTGTACCTCCTAGTGCCAGGTACGAGCTTCTTCATCGTGCCAGCTTCAAAAACATTGGAACCTCAGGGAGAAAGGGGCATGTGCTTCCAGGCTGGATTTCAGCTGGGACACAGCGTCTCATCTGCTCACAGAGTGGCTCTGCTGTGTCCTGTGGGGACACAGCATCTCATCTGCTCACAGAGGGGCTCTGCTGTGACCTGTGGGGACACAGCTTCTCATCTGCTCACAGAGGGGCTCTGCTGTGTCCTGTCTCTGCGTACACACGTGGTGTGTACATTCTGGTTTGGGATTAGGTGTGTGCCCTCAGTTCCTGTACAGCTGGTGTGCCTCAGAGTTAAACACTTTTTATCATGAAATACAGGTAATTGGATGGCTTCAACACTGAGCAGACAGCTGTGTATTTAAATGTGACCTTATACCCAGTCAGTCTCATAACCTGCATTTTGAATATGGTATTTAGGTAAATGCTGCGCTGAGCCTGAGGAATTGTTAAAACTGACACCACAAGGGCATGCTAATGCAATTAGATGACTTGCAGTGTTGAGACTTGGCCTTTGTTTGGGCTCAGTTGCAGTTTAACCAGATGCAAAAATATGTAGACAGTAACTTGTACACTGCTGAAACAAGGCTAGCAGGGCAAAGGTGAGATCCACGTGTCAGAGGTGGTGCTACAGACAGCTGCCACAGGATCTGCCAGTGACACCTCATATTTCCAGCTGAGAGAGGACTGGGAGGAGGCTTCAAAGCAGTGAGTACCGTCTGGACATGTCTGTGAGAACTTGCGATCTGTTGTTTGGGGTGGGGGGGATGTTATTACTGGAAGGTTGTTCACTGTCTGTGTGTTGAGGTTATCTTGACCCAGGAGGAGAGGCTCCAAACGCCTGATCTGTACCATGCTCATGCTGCCACGGCGAATCTGCTGCTTTGCCCTTTTGCTGCTTGGAGGTGCTACGTAGATGTCAAGTCTCATTCAGCAAATGATGCAAGGATTTGGAAAGCAGAATGTAAGTATCTCACTAAATGTTCCATGGCAGAGGTGCGCTTGTAATGTATACTGGGGTTGTATAGAAAAATCAATGGTTTTGACAGTGAACTAAATCTTTCTCTCTCCTTCTGTGTCCTGCCTAGAATGAGTAGAGACGGTGTCCTGCCAGTAATTGCTGGAAGCAGAGAAGGGTAAGCAGTGTGGAAAAATTGGCAGTGTGCTGTGTAGAGCACTAAGTTATTGTTTCATGCACTGCTTTTTCTCTTCTTTTGCAGGAGCTGTAGGATATTGGCGTGTGGAGAAGCACAGAGATATTCCCACTCTGGCTGACAGTTTCTAATAAAGATATTTTTATTGTAATTGAAAATTATCTCATGATTCCATTTCCTGTTCCAATCAGCATTGTTTTAGCCTCATTTCAAGCGTGATTCTGCTGAAAAACACTCTGTCCAATGGCCAGGGGTATCTATTGGTATTGCTTCAGACTTGGCAGCCAACAATTATCTGGGACACAAGCGTGAGCAGCACAAAAGAGGGAAAATCAAATCCTGTGTATGAGTGTGCTGGTGGTGTTCTTTGTATGCTCAGTTCTTAACAACAATGGAAATGATCTGAGAGTGGATTGTAAACCGTCACATTCTGACAACAAATGAACTTTTTTGTTTACCACCGCTGACTTTTCTTATTTGAATGGTTGAATAAATCATCATGAGGTATTTCCATTCTGTATGGATCCAGATCCTTTAGGATCATGTTCATGTAATTTACTCACTGCATTGATATCTATTGCATCAGTCGTCCTGTAATTATCATATGAATTAATATGATCTCTTTATTATTTTTGTGCTAAGTTAATTATGTACTACTCCATGCCTACTTTAGCAAGTGAACTCTGTTGTAATATAGTATTACTCTATGGTTATTTTTTTTTACATCTCTTGCTAAGTTTGCATTTCACATTCAAATAGAAAGTAAAAAAGGAAATATAAAAAATAACCTGGTACTGAAGGAGCATAAAATGGGAGAGTATATTAGTTCCAGCAGAATTAACTAAAACAATTTTGGGTCTTCACTGTTTGATAGTGAAATACAAAGTAACAGAGAAGAGCCAGACAAAATTAATTAGAGCAAACAGTTTATAGAGGAGATGAAAGTTAGAGAAAAAGCAGTTTATTTGCCATTAAAAGCACTAATACTTTTTTTAGTAGCTTCCCATACCTTGCTGGTAATTGCTAAGTGTGCAGGTTGTTTCCTCATTGAAATGATGACCTTATTCATCCAAAGTTCAAGGTTTTTAGTAGGGCAAGGAGCCCGGAGTGAAGGCAGCTGCCTCATTTCCATAGGGCAGTGCTGGTGGCTGCCTAAGCCTGGCCTCCCTCGAGCACTCCCAGCTCTTGCCAGTCCTCTGTGCCACGAGAGAAACTTCTTCAGTGCTGTAAAGACTTGGGTGTGTCAGTGCAAGCCAAGAGTATTTAAAACTGATGCCTACAAAGCCATTGGGTGTTTTCAGAGTGTTGGCTGACTGTGTATGTTGAGACTTGCAGTGTTGGACTTAACAAGAGTTTCTTTTGTGTTGCACATGGAAGTCAGTGGATATTTTGGTATCATGTCTACTATTTCTAATATAATGTACAGAACCTGAAATCAGGATCCAGTGTGTGACTTGACTGACATAAGAAATGAGTCTGTTCTTTACCCAATTGGTTCCAAATTACCTAAATCTAAAAAGCTAGATCTATCTCTCAACAGTAGTAACACAATTGAGTTTGTACAAGTAATTTGGTGCAGTTATGCAAAGTTACGAGTATCTTTGTTTCCTCTCATGACTTCCATTCTTTTTCTCCCTGCCTTTTCTCTTTTGTACCTTCCTGAGTGTTTTTTTTTTTAATGTACCCCTGTGGACTTCCTTTTTGTGTTAGTTTCATAAATCTACTGATCAATGAACTTATTCTGTTTAAGTGTGTTGCTGTTTACAGCACTGACTACAAATCAGTTGCATCACAAACTGCTCTATTTAGCTTTAATGGAGAGTACAGCAGGCACACACTGGAGTTTTACTTGTTTATTATCATTATGCCCTCTCCTGTACCCAGAAGTAATGCAGCATTTGAGAAATGGAAATCACAATATACACCAACTTTACCAGCTCATAAAATATGAATGCTCAGAAAATGAATACAGCAGTGTTAAATACAGTTAATCAGCTTTAGAAAAACAAAAATATGTATTTATCATTATAATAGGTACATGCATGGCATATTAATGAAAAATACCAGATACTTCATTTTCTGCGTCTATTCTACACTGTGCTCATTACTCTCATTCAAATAATTTAAATTGTCTTTCAAGATAAGGACAATTTGCTGCTGATGGGAAAAGTTTGGATGTCTTCTGTGCCATATTTTTCTTTGAGGCCGTGAAGTAGGGTCTGTGCTCTGAATACAAAGCCAGCTGGGCTGCAGATTTTGTACATTACAGTGGACTGAAAGAGCAGACCTTTAAAATTGTTGAGCTGTAAATAGGTTCACATAGTGCATTGTTGGGAAATGTATCATAAAAATATGACTTTATTAAACTCAAATTAACAACCCACCTCAGTGAAAGTGACTTCTGCTGAATTTTGCTACATGAAGGTGTTTTTGTGCTTCTGTACTTTAGGTAATGTGCTTAAGTCAAAACCAAAAAAGTGGCCTCAGTTGAGTGTTTGTTTAATGAATGATGAAGAGAAAATTACAAAAATAAATGACTGATATATTTCAGTCAGTTTTTCTTGTGAATCTGTCTAGTATGTTTTAAAAATGTCTTTTTCCTGGTGGAGTCTCTTTTCAAGGTAAGGTGGTACCAGAGCATCTCTTCCTTTCATTAGTAGTGAATCCTGTATTGAAATAAGATGGCTGACCATTGGTGGGAAAAGGTGAGTGAATCCTATAGAAATCCTATAGAACAAGTCAAGTCACAAAATTTATTCCCCAGAGTTACTTCAGTGAACTGGAGAAAAAAAGTAGATGTAATTGTCCTAAATTATACTGGTTTTTTGAAGGTAAATAGCTATTTATGCGTTCTTTGCAAAAAATCACTTAATTTTAGCACATGTTCTAGTCAAGCTTTTGTTCCAAAAAAACTATGAAAAATATTCATTTAAACATCAGGGAAAATGTGGAAATTCTATTATTTATTTTTTGCTGAATACAAGTGGTGATTTGTGAGAACCACGCTGGATGGCCAATATCTTACTTGTGACTATGGGATCCAAGGTTCTTACTTGACTCTGATGCAGTTGATGTGGATAGAGGACAGCTGAAAGACAATTCACATGTATGTCTTGGCACTGATGCTGCTTTATCCAGCTTTTATGTCAGGAGGTGTTTTGTTCAAAGAGTGAGTTATGTAATGACATTGGCTTGTTTTTTCAAGTGATTTGTAATTTTTTTCTATACCTCTTAAGACGTGTTAGTATCCATGTTTCAGCTATTTTGGTGGTTTCATTGCCTCAACATCTTTGTGGATTTGGTTTAGCATCTGTAGGCCATGGTTCAGGTTGGTAATCACCCCATTCAGGCTGCTCAGCCATGTCCAGTCAAGCAGTCCTTGTGCAAAGAAAATTCAGAATTGCCTGTAAGTTTGCAGGTATAACTCTTACTGTGGCAAATGCCTTGTGAATTCAGAATTGAAATGTGTTCCAGACACCTTACTGGATGTCCCTGGTTCTGGTGGTGCTAGTTTAGCAAAAATGGCACATAGTCAGTTCCCCTTTGGGAATGGTGATGAACATGGGGGGAAAACTGTTCACTTTTTAAGAAGCCCAATCTCTGCCTCCCCAATCCCCAAAATATGCTCCATTTCCCTAAATCTTCCTCCAATTTAAATTTGTAGAGTTTCTTCTCTTAATAAAGTATGCTAATAAAAATTCATGATAATAGCAGTATATGTTTCACTTGTCAGGGAATTACCTTCCCATAATATCCCCCATGATGTGACATTACTTTTTCTCCCATTCTATACTCCTCATTTTATGGTGCCAAGGTGTGTACCATAATTCATTTTATTTACACTTTTGTCATCTTTATTGCTTACTCAATCACTTTGACACCTTCATCTTACCCTTTTTTTTTTGCTCTCGGTGTTCTAAAATCTGTGGATGCTCGTGTTGGTGGCACAGCTGTGTGGATAAACCTGCTTGCAAAGTCTTCTGCTTCAGAGGAGTCTGTCTCCCTCTGGCATTACTCATGCCACTGTTCTTGAGAGCAGCTTTGGAGCTCTTTACTTCCTCTGGGTGTTCTCCTTTCCTCTTCCATCCTTGGTCACAGCTCTGCAGCCATCTCTCACTCCCTGCTTATTCTGGTATCTTCTGGTAACTTCTGGTTTCAATGTTACCTTTTTTCCCTTAAAAAAGTCTGTAATGTTAAATTTTCTGAGTTATTCATAAGGCCATATATGAACACCTGCATCTATTATTCAGAACTCCTTACTTCTTTTATGCTAGAGCCTAGAACCTCTTTTATAATTCAGTAATAAATTGGAACCTTCAGTTTGTTCAGAGGGGGGTTTTTGCCTACTCACATTTCTCTCCCAACTGTCTTATACTTAATTGTGCAGAGCCCTGCAGTGCAAGGAGCTACAGACTTGTTGGAATAAATTACAGTATCCCTTTCCCTCTTTGCTATCTCTGTCTTCATGCACTGGCCTCCCTGTGCAATATATTTGAAGTGGTTCTTTGTGTAGAATAGATTCTTTGCTAGCATACAAATCTTTTTACTCCAATCCTTTTCGCCAATCCTTTATCTGAGAGTATTACTGGATAGTTATTGCCTTTTTACCTTTAAGGAGGTGCTAATTCAATTTTTAAAAGTTTTATTTTGATTTATGCCACTTATTATGCTCCCACATGTACTTTTTTATGTATGTTCCCTGTTGTCTGAAACTTCTGTCCTCTAGAGCAGTAGTTGGTGTGCCTGTGAGTTTCCTACTCACTAAAAAGTATTTGTAAAATGGATGTTCCAGAACCCCTGCACGATTCAGGGTGGAGCCTGAAGGTCTCTAGCCTGAGGCTCAAAGCAGGGTCCACTGAGGTGCCACCAGGCTGCTCAGGACTTTATCCAGATTGATCTTAAAAACCTGGGACAGCACAGCTCCCCCAGGCAACCTGTTCCAATGCTTGACTGTTGTAGTGGTAAAAGATTTTCCTTCTATCTAGATAAAATGGCTCAATTGGTTATTTTTTTCTAGAAATGCTCTGGAATAATGTATTTTCTGCTGCTTGATATTTTGTGATTCAGACAAATAATTGCTTATTGATACTCAATTCTCTGCTTATTTACAATGCTGTGCTCTAGGTAGGTAAAAAAAGAATTTAGTCTTAGTTTTGACAGTCCTATTTTTCTTGTCTTGTTGAAGCTATACTAGTCTTCATTTATTTATGTTATTTGACTGCTATAAAAAGTGTGTGATGTAACTCTAAGTAAACCTTCCTCTGCAGCTTTGTAATTATCCAGGCCTACAGTACAATATTTTATCAGCTTTATGCAACAGCAAGTTCTAAAAGTAATCAGTTGCAGTCCATTGTTTTAGACTAGATCATCACAACTGAAATGCCAGGAAGTTATTCTGTTCTGGACACCTTTGCTTATTTGCTGTATGTTTTTGATATCAAGAATTTGTCACCTAGTACCTGGTTTCCCATTAAATTCTGTATTTAGGCAAAAACATAAAGGAACAGCTGGAAGTGATGGGATTCCTAATGGCCACAAAGATATGCAAAGCACTTCAAAAGTCTTGACAGTTTACAGAAATATGGTGTTTAACCTGCTGTGGTGTCTCATGTCAGAGCACAGGCGTGCCAGAAACAGTAGGATTCACCAGCAGTTTATCCAACTCTTTAAAATCTTTTGGGTCTAGCATGAGAGAATTGGAAATGGTTTGATACAGCTCCCATAATGCAGTCTCCTTTTCAAAGAGCTTTAGTAAAAGAGTTACAGTCTTCAGAGAATGCCATCAAAATAAGGCCTGGCTTTAACTAAACAACTTCAACACACTTTGTTCCATAAGTGCTCTAATTAAGCTTACTTTTGCAACAACCTGAGTGAGGAACATGAACATGAAAAGCGGATTGACAGTCAGGATTGACTCCCACCTCAGTTTTGAAAATCTATTAAAAGGGGGGTTTGATTGCTCTTATGCTCTTTTCCTTTCTAACATTTAAATTGCTTTAGTTGCATTATATGTTCCAAATACATGAACTCTGTGAAACTTTTAATGACTTTAAAATAATTAAACTGTTTCTTTAGATACTGTTTTTACTTTCCTCTCTTGCTTATCTTTGTGTTTTAGTGAATATTGACCCTTTTCTGTCATCTAACTAGAATCTAAAATGACATAATAATTTTCATTAACTCCATTTTTCATTTTCTTCAGCAAATGATTATGCATTAAGTTCTTTTGTTAACTAAGAAGCCTGAATGCTACCGTGTGAGATTTTTTAGTTAGATGAACAGCAAAAAAATAATCACAGAAGATCTTTCCATTTTGGAAACCAAAGGTAACCTTTTTTGCTTTTAACATTGTTGGTTAGGTTTGTTGCTTGTGGGATTTTTAATTTTTTTTCCTGCAATTTGTTAGAAATATCTGGTAAAATAACTCTGCCATCTTTGATCATGCCTAACCCATTTAGTTGGGAACAGCCCAGAGGGACCTGTCAGAGGCCAGAGTTGCCCTCCAGAGCCGTGACTCCACCTGGTTTCATGGAAAGGTGAGCTGGTGCTGGAGCACAGGTGAGAACAGAAGCAGGGTTGCAGGAGAGCATTAATTCACTGAAGGAGTGATGGCAAGAAACAGAGAGTTTGGACCATAATTTTGCTTTCTTGACCAGGAAAAATTTTGCAGAATTTGATTGTGCTGTGCTCCTGGATATTAACATGAAAATTCTCTTGTGCAGTGTGATAAAATTTGTGATTGCAAACTGATTTGAAACTGTTTGTATGGTTAGTGATCAAAAGTAATTTCAAATAACATAATAATTCTCATTAACGAGTTGACTGAATTGTATCTGAAATGAATATAAGTGATTAACAAATATGAAAACCACATTTTTGTATCCCAGGTGCCGCAATAGATGCTGACTTACAGTTCTAATAATAATTCCCAAGAAATAATGTAATTGTGATTTCTTTGTGTAATCTGGTATTCACATCTTTCCATCATTGCATCTGTCAAAGATTTGTTTTACACTGTAGGGGATTGAAAGATAGATGCCGACAAATGCCCTTGTATCTTATGAGAAATTGTTAAGTGGCTAAATGTATAAATGCATTACTGTATAAGATAAAATAAATCTTAATTCATGGCAGAAAATCTCAGAGGAATCAGTTCTAAAATCCAAAGTTCCATGAACAAAAATACAACTCGAGAGTTGTAAATGGAAAATTAACTGATGTTGGAAATTCCTTTTGTCTGTACGACTATCTAAACATGCTGTCCAGTGTATAGTTTCCTCCTTTATTTCTGTAATCCTTTCTGGTTTTCTATTTTCACTAAAGCATCTGCACACACATTTAATTAAAGTAACTTTTTTTTCCATTTATGTTATGCACCAGCACTCAACTTCTAATTTGTTACAATCTAACTTACTGATCTAATGATAGGTTGTGTAATGATCCATACCATTTTGTCCGGGGACATTTATAGCAATGTATGAAATTAATGTTCCTTTCCTTAAGACTGCTGTTTATATGGACCATCATGTTGTGGGTGCTCTGCTGCTTGGGTTTGTTGTTTTTTTTTGTGGAACAGAAAGCAGAAAGGAACAACTTCAGGTCGTCTACCACTAGGAAGTATTACAGAGGGAAATGGTTTCTTACTGTAAATTTAATCATTCTTGGTTAATAAGTTTGTTACTACTCTAAAAATCCAAAGTACTACACAGGTAAGGAGTAATGCAGTTCAGTGTCACTGAATGAGAGGACCTCGGCTCCTGAGATGAACCAGCCAAACTCTGCATTACTAGAGAGAGCAAAGTGTGTGTGAGAAGTGCCTTGGCAGCCGTGCTCGTGTTCCTCCATCTGCCTGAAGAGGCACGAGTGCTGTGCTCAGGAGCTGAGCTGAGCTCACCCACTGGCCACACACATCAGGGTCTGTTCTGCCTAGTTTGCCTTAGACAGGGATAAATAAACAACTGAAGCTGTGTCCAAACCACGGGGGTACCTTTATGAAATAATCAAATGCCATTTATGTTTAGCTGTTAGTGTTGCACTTGGTGTTTTCAAGAGCATTTACTGTGAATACAGTGAAGAACTAATGTTCTATTGTCCAAAATACCGTGTATGAAGTGTCTGAGCCCTTCTCTTTGCTGCTGTGCCTTTCTGCACCTACTGCTAAATTGCAGCTTTTTAGGGAGGAGACAAGTAGTGTCTGAAAAACACTCATGTCTGCTGGATTGCTTCCCAGTGCTGTTTGCTCAGCATGGAGCGCCGTGGATCGGGGCTGTAAAATGCTGTCAGCCCTCCTGTTGACCCATGTTTTTGTGCCAAATTGTTTAAGACAGAAGCTGATGTAGGCAGGAAAGGTGAAATTAAAAACAGGGGAAAGTCCAGCGCCTCTTGAAGAAAACAAGGTGAAACCCCTGCAATTGTTGGTCAGCGTGATCAGCTGGAAAAGGCAGCAGTGATCCTGTGAAACACTGTGATTCTGTTCTGTAGAGGAAAAGGGGTTGTGTCCTGTTGTTACCCTGAAAGCCAAGTCTTGGAATGATGGTTCTCATGGAAAAAAGTGAAGCCAGGAGTTTTGCTGAGGAGACAAATCACTGAGTGCTGCAGCTGAGTCAGAAAATGAGTGTTGGTCTGGGGAGAAACATCAATAAAATGTGCCCTGTGGATCAGGAGAGGGGTGAAGGTTGTTCCAGTGTGGCTGAGACCTAGGATGCCATGAACTGCTGCTGCTTTTGCAGACGTGAGAAGTGTTTTTTTCTGGCTGTTTGTGCGTGACACGGGATGCCTGACTCACAGTTCATGGCTCTGTACACTGCCTAGTAAATGTACCATGGCAAAGTTTCCCACTGGGCTTTAATTAATTTTGCTTCTCATGCGATCAAGTGTTCCTTGTCCGTATTTTTATTGACATTTCTGGTTTTGAAAATGAACTCATCTTTGTTCCTTATTTAATTTCTGTGACATTATGCCTTTTTTTGATTTAGTTTAGTTAATCCAGTTTGCCGTGGTAAAACTCCTGTATACCCTCATGTACTAATGATTGAACACAATCTAAGTGTATCCTTATTTTTGGGTGTTTTAAGGGATAATTGTGCTGAAAGTCTACTAGAAGAATGTATGGAATTTTAACAGACATGATTATTGTGTCATATAATTCAAAGTGATAAGAGCAGTCCAATTTTAAGGGTCAATGTAAAATTAATCTTCTCCATGTCTTGCACAGAAAATAGCTGATGTTTTTTATGTTTTGGTACATCACACATTGCCTGTTTCAACAACAGCAGATGATAATGCACTGACCCCAAGCCCTTACCAAAGTAAAATTTCCAAGCTGAAGTTGAATCAGAGTTGGTTTACATATGGAAAAAATACAGTATATAAACGATACAGCACTGCAGAAGAAGTTATCATAGAGTAGATATTAGGAAACCATTTATCCGCTTATCCATCACTGGTGACTTGTAGGGTGAAAGCAGAGCTGTGGCACATAGAGCCATTACTTGCAGCACGAAGGAATGGAGCAACATCCAAAGATTACAGAAGAGAAATGTGCATTTATTGTCTTGATGAAGTGAATGAATCCTGCTTATAAGTGCCATGAACTTTCTCTGTACAGAGATGTGGATCTCCACAGAAAGCACAGTGTGGATTTAATAGGAAGTTTTTGCTGTTGACTTTGAGAGAAGGCTTGGAAAATACTCAGTTCAACAGAGCTATGCTTGCTTACTCCCTTTGAGGACCTGTCCCTATTATTTTAATTAAAAAGCAGCAGACAAAATCTGATCATACAGAGCCTTCTCCATACCAAACCCAAAGTTAAAATGAATTCTTTGTGCTCAGTGTAAAACTGAATTTAGCAAGCATGTCGTGTAACCAGACCTTCTGCAGCATGCTCTGAAAGGCTGTGTCATGGGAAAAGCAAAGGAAGCAATTGCAAAATTCACTTTTCCTTTTTATTGCCAGAACCATGCCAGAAATGTTGTTAGGGAGCAACATTTAATTAAACTGTTATCAACTTAACTTTGGGGTATTTCATAATCTCACCCTTGGCACTCTCTTTTTATTAGGAAAAGGCTTAAGTGACTATGAAATATAATGAAAGGCCGTGGGGAGGGCTCGCACACCACAAAGCTGCTAATCCATTGGAGACTTTTGTGGGAAGTGAGCATTTTCCAACAGCAATGCAGAGCTTTGAAGGTTATCAGGACCTTTTATCTTCTAGTCAGCTTTCTCTGAACTTGAAACTCTATCTATGTGAAGTACATCCCAGCAAATACCCGCTGAGCTTGAGGTGGAAAGACTAATGCATTGCTGCTTTTCCTCAAATGTTTTAGATCCTTCTGGCTGTTTATTTGCTTTATGTGGCACGTGGGAGCCTGAATGAGAGTCCAGGACATCAAGCACAACACGTGTTCAATGCTCCAGAGGGCTGACTGTGCGAAGTGTTAGGTGGTGTTCAGACGATGTGGGTTTGACACTGCAAATATAGAGATATACCTGTCTTGACCTCAGACTAAAATAAAAGATCCAGACAGATGCAGTAATAGCAGGAGTGCAATATTTTCCTCTCAGGTTTGTTGTTTTTGAGTAAGAATCTGATCAACTGGGAGCAAGAACGGTGCCTGCAGTTCATTTTCATATTTTATTTCCTATCATTTACTCTTTTTATTCAGCATGGAAGAGTCTTAGCTGTAACTCGAAACAGGGTGTCTGAGAAAATACTGGCTGACTTTGGCATTTGTACTCAGTCTCTTTTGTTAAGCCTTGCACACAGTAAAGAGAACAGTTTGCTTTGTGAAGGAACAAATAAGCCCCAAGAGCATCTGAGATGATATAATTATTTGAAAGGAAGTCAATAGGTATTTTTTCAAAAAGCCTGTTGGCAGAATTTGGAGTTTCCACTGCTGAATAGAGCTCCTTTGGTTTGAGTCTTGCCATTCCTAACCACACACTCCCAGTGATCACTCTGGGAGCTGCCATCTCTCAGTGTTTAGTTAAACATGCCCATGTCAGGCACTTTAATTCAGATTTAAGTGACAGCAGTATTGGGCTGTCCCCAGCCTCATTCACTGGTGAATAATCATGTCATGCAAAGTCCATTACTGCCGTTCTGCATCCGTGCTGCTGGGCTTGCCCATCACTAGCAGCTAACAAAGAAGCACAACATAAATTAGCCACTTAATTTAAACCAAAATGCAGCTGGAGCATTCATTAAGCTCCTTGAAAAATCTCATCTTAAACTGTCAAAGCTAAATACATTTCACCAGTTTGCCTGTTTGCTTGTTTGTTTTTTTCCTTAACAGTGAAAAGTATTCTGGAGCTTTGACTGAAGTTTTGCATCTTAATTTTTTTGGGATTTGGGGAATTTAATTTATTTAGATTTTTGGGAATCTAAATTTTTTAGGCTTGTTTGCTTTACAGTTTTTTACTGAAGATGTAGTGTCCCAGTGTGGTACAATAATTTACATAAATATCAGTTCTGACTTTTTAACTGTTGTCACTGTGCCTTCCACAGAGCTTTAAATATTGTGATCTTTCTCAAATGCATTATTCATAGGATTAATATAGATACCACTTGCCCAGGCTAACTGAAGAGTTCCATAAGCCAGAGAGTGCACATCTTTCACTTGTTTCTTGTCTTGAGCCATTTCCCCCCATCAGAGGTACTAAAATCTGCCATTCAGTGGAGTTACCAGAGAACAGGTAACCCTGTGTGTGATCTGGACACTCACTGTGCCCAGACTGCTCCTACCACTATCAGCAGTTGAGTAGACATTTCAGAGAACATAATTACCTTTTATTTGTGTGTGTGTGTTTTCTAATTATCATCTCAAATCCTGGCTTCCTCTGTTGCATTCTGTTACGCCCAGTTAGCTGTTAGAAAAAACAACCTGTGATTTGTGGTTAAAATACCAGAGCTGGGCCAGTCAGATGCCACTGCTCATGCCACCAGAATGACATCTTAAATGAAGCTAACTGGATAATGTCGTAAGCAGTGCTTAACCAAAGCCCTCAGTATAGAGCAGCGCTCCTTAAATCATGAACTGAATTTTGTCTGCTCTTTAGCTGAGTTCCTCCTAACTGTGTCCAGGTGGAGTAGCAGCAGGACGATGGGAATCCCTGGGCTTGGTGCATTGATCCCTGGGATGCTCTGTAGAGGAATTAATCATGTGCCATTAACATATCCACCTGCATGGGGAGTAAACCAAGCCTTGGACTTGGCAGATACAAAATCTGTTGCAGGGGCAGATTTTGAGACAGGCTGAGTTTTATACTTCTGTTGATACAACTGAAGTTAATTCACTCCTTTCTTCAGTCAAATATTTTGACACTCTCTGAGTTAATCAACCTGCTCTTCAAAAAATACTGAAAAGGTCATACAAATTAATATCCAATTTGGAAAAGGGATTTGCATTTAAAAAGAAAAAGAAACAGGAAGGAGATGCATATCTTACCTGAGTGCAGTTACTGTTAAGTTAAAAATAATTAGGGTATGAGACAGCAAGTATCTTTAAATATATGTAAAGAGCAATTTTCAGTAAAATATATGAACTCAGGTTTTTCCCTCTCTTCAGTTAATATAGAGATTGGAATTGGGAGCTCACTTTTTTTTTTTCCAATTAACAGAGAGAAAAGTGACTTGACACAACCCAAATGGTTTACCATGCATTGCAGGTAAACCTGGTAAATTGATTATCTGCATCTCCCAAATAATTTCACTTGCTTATTAGTGAAAAAAAAAAACTTGTAATCAATGTGTTAACGTCACAGAAATAGCAACAAAATGCCAAATGTCCCCAGTGCAGCATTTGTCTAAAGCTCTCCTCCCCTGGCATTTCACTTCAGCTCTGTGTTTTATTGCATGGTAAGACTGTCTACAATCTAGGCTAAAAAACCATTTTTTTCATAGTATCAAAATGGCTGTAATTTTCTAAAATCTTTCTTTCAGTTCTGTGTTTTTCTCAGGAGAGGAAGTTTTTTTTGAAGCATGTGAGAGTATTTGGTGGTCCAGAGAGCAGCACTTCGGCATTATTTTACATATATAAAAATATAGATGGCTGAGGAAGAAAAAATTCTTGGGATTGGATTTTTTTAGACATTTTTCCCTCTTTCACTACAGCTTCTATGAGCTGCTGAATAACAGAGCTATTGTTGATATTTGGCTATTTGATTAACATAAAAAGGCTTTTGCCTCATTTCATGTCTGAATATTTTTGAATATTTAATACCCCTTGTATTTCATGCTGTCTTAACAAAAAAAAAAAAAGTTTGCATTTGATTGCATTGCTAAATCCCTAGTTTTAGGGTATGAAAAGAGTAGTTTGTGCATGTTAGGGAGGAGCAGATGGTTTTGGTTCCTATCTTGAAGGGATCTTAGAAGATTGCAGAGTTTTTCAGCCAGTAGAGTTTTTCACTGGAATTATACTATCAGCTGGGTTAGGGACAATACTGTGATACTGAATAAATCTCTATAATAACTAAAAGTTAACATTGATAGGAAATAAAGCACATTCCAACCTCAGAAAAAGCGTCAGGACTATGTTGACTTTGTGGGTCTTTAAAGGTCCTCGTGTCCTGAGATGACTTCTATATCAAAATGTTCCAACTTTGTTGCAAATCAAGCAAAAAGATTTAAATGAATTCATAAATGCAAGGCTGAATAGATTATATTTTCTATAAGCTTCAGAATTAACCTTTATATTAGAAGTTATTGCAGTTGCTTATTAATTCCTTTCTTAAAAGACTGTAGGTTAATACACAGAAACCAGAGGTTTAAATGAAAGATGTATGGCTTCAAAACTCTAAGGGGTTTTTAATGTTTCCTTAAGAGCAGCATCTCTGTGGTTTAATTGGTAGGATTCTTGTAAAAGATCTTTATAATTAAATAATTATAATTAGTTGTTGTAAGATATAAACGTGCTATTTTTCTGTACAAATAAAAGGCAGATAAGGTTATTAGAAATCTGGTTAGACATTGGTAATTTCAACACTAGGCAAAGCTCTCATTTGGAAAGGTTGAAATAAAGTTCACTTAATACTTCAAAATAAATCATTGCATTATTCCAGAGACCTGCATTCCCATGTGGAGAGCAGCAGTCAATAACAAAAGCAAGTTGTCTTTTGTTTTGTAAGCTGGTAGATAGGACATATTGATGTAAGGCAATTTAGAAGCCATTAAAAAATTAGATTATATTCTCCTGGATACCCACAAAAGTTAATTTCATTGATGCTTTGCCTTTAAAGGTATTTATAATTTAAGAGAGAAACAAGAGTAATGTTAGAGAAGCAGGTAAGGTACAGTAGGGTGTCATGTTGGACCAGTGCATGCCTTGAACACTCACGTGTGCATGAGCTGCTTGATCCATGTTTGGGAGCTGGCTTAGAAAAAGAATGAGCTCCGTGTTTTGTTTTAAGAGAGATATTTGGCATCATGGTTTATTTTGTTTCTGCTAAACTTGAGAAGCTTTACAGGTACTAAAATATTTTGTTCCCCTGGAAAAACCCAGTGGCTTTTTGGACCACTGAGTTTTCTGAGGAAATGCACTGCTTGTCTTGATTGTACTATGGATGAGCTTTCTTCCTGAGCACTTGTTTCATCACCTAAACTTGCTCTAATTATTAGTCATGGAATATTGCCAGGGGAGATTTATCTCACAGGAACGGGAGTACTTGAGAAAGGCTGACTCACAGAGAGGCACATGTGTCTGCATAAAAACCTGGTAACGCCTGCTGCAAAAATCCTGGAGTTTAGCCCACGGTGGGTAGCTCCAGTCAGTCTTTAAGACAAGGTAATGTTTGTCCATGCTGTGTGCATGTCATTCAGCATCTCTCCTTTGATAGCACACTGCAGTTTACTCAAGGGGCAGACATGCAAGCAGAAGTGTGTTGCATGTCAGCAGTGTAAGAATGGCCAGCATGTACATGGGAAGCTCTCAGAAATCAAGTCTTCCCCATTTCTTCAAATCCTTCCTTCTTACCTTTACTCATTTCATCCCTCTCTCTAGCTAATTCCCTAAAATAGAGGAATACTTCCATGTGTCTCTCAATTGTTATCTAAAAATAGGCTCTGGAAGTGTACTGTTAAAAAAAAAAGGCAGCAAACCCAAATGCCTCTAGACAGATATTTGAACTTTGAGACTTTCTTTATCTCAGCTGTTTCTGCTCCATTATTCATAGGAGAGGGCTTTATATCACTTGTACCTAGCCAGCCACAACCTTGTTCTGTCAGTTTCGGCCCATTTCATATTAAAGATTAATTAACAAGATCTGACTTTTCCTTAACCACTGTGGAAGCTTTGGGAAAAATCCTACCATGTGTTTGCAATTACAACACGTAGACCACACAAACTTAAACAAGATAGTTGAGATAGCAATAGGATTCAGAAGAATTTACACAGACTTTAAAAACACCCTGATGGGAGGATGATTTCACCCTTCTATTTCCTTTCCCAGACACTCCGGAAGAGCTATCTGGTAGTGATCCCAACACCAAGCTAGAAAGCATAAAAGGGTGAAGTTTGATCCTGGACAGTGTTTCACATGTCATTGTGCTGTTGGAAGTTCATTGTAAAGTTTTGGAAATGAATTTTTCAGAGATTCTTTCCAAAGCATTTCCAAAGTTTCTTTAATGCTTCTGGGTTGTGGCTGTTCTCTGCCTGGTGGGGAAATGATGACAGCCTTCACTGCAGTTTGTTTACCTTTCATCTGCAGAATAAAACTTAAGGACTCTTGAAAAATCTCTGTATCTTTCTCAACTATTTGAAGCTTTTCTTTTTCTGTGAGAAGAATCTGCCAATAACTCATTTCTGTCCTGGTCACAGAACTTTTGGAGCAAACTGTTCTCAGTTTCATAAAACTATTCTACTAAAAATAATTTGAATTATTTTCAATGATTTGGCCTTGGTAACCATAACTAGGTATTGGATATATTTTTTTTTTATGTTCATACTGGTCTTTATTAAAAAAATGTGATAAATCTGATAGTAAGCTACAAATGTACTGCAGGAGTTACCCCTAAATTATTTCCTAGTGACTGGCTTATGCTTTTGAGTCCACTGAAGCAAAAATGTACACTTTAACACAGTCACTTACTGAAGTTCAACATCCCATAAATTGCCTCAATGACTGAAAGTACTTGGAGACATTCACAGCATTTGGTGGAGATGTCAGTCATGGTTCTCTCTGTAAATTCAACGAATACAGATCAGAAATCATTGCAGGACGTAGTTTGGCTCATAAAGGTGTGGAAATTTAGGCTGATTTCAGAATACCTGGAGTATTATGTTGTTTTTGTCAAAAGGTTAAAAATAAACAAAAAGTTTAGGGGAGGAGTGACTTAGTACATAATCCCATTATGAGACAGAAAACAATAAAACATGGAGCAGGAAACAGGTGAGCATAAAACCACCGTGCATTCAGAGAGCATCCTGGCCAGCATTTCTGATTCCTTGCAAAATGTGTGGTTAGAGGATTCCAAGCCTCTGCCTGGGAAAACATCTCCTTTAGGCAAATATTGCAACTTGCTCTTAGTGAGCTGAAATCTTTGTTTCCCAATAGGCATGATCAATGACAGCTTTGCCTAATTGGAACACGTAGGTGGGAGTTGATTCTCTTGTCTGTATTTTCTAAGATCTAATTCTGCATTATTGGAACATTTGATGTTTCTTGTGCTAGTCAAGAATACCTGGAAATTGATTTTTGGTTCAATAAGGGCCATTTGAGACAAAATATGAGAGGACACCTCACACCTGAATGACAGCTCTTGTGTTTCTACTCTGTTATGACTTTAATTTTCTTGCATATTGCAAAGTAGACCAGAATCAGTCCCACTATTTCTAGCAATTCTTGATTTACTCTGTGCAAGACTCCTCACAGGTGGATTTCACAGATTAATCCATAAAAAAATAATTCTTAAATGTTTCCAATTCAAAAATTAGTCTAAACAAGAGAGAAATACTCAGTAAGATTTAATAAAAGCTGCAAGAAGGATTGGGAGTTAAGGCATGTCAGTCTGGAAGGTTCTTGAATAGGGCTCCCATACTATTACCATAGTATAAACACATATTTATACATATTTCTTATGTGTATCACATATATAAACAAAACCAGTTCAGAGGAAAAGATAGCTGAGATTTGATGTCTCATTGTTGCCAGCAACTGAGGAATCTGTAAATCCTTAACTTCTTAGGAACATTTTATTAAGTTCATTTATCTTAGTTCATAGCTACCCCTTTTGCATATCACCTCTGCATTCTCTGACAATATTGTTAAAAGTGAAATTGATGGTAGCAATATGTAGGCAGCTTGAAGAATCATGTTGTTTTCTGATTGTTTCTTAGAGTGGGTATAAGATGTATACCCCTAAGATGGTGAGTAGAAAGGGGTCATCCCAAGGAATCTCCTCTCAGAGAGGCAAAACAAATAGGAGCTGTCAAAGAGGATTTATGAAGAGCAATGTGGAATTGCAGTATGTTTTCTTTGGCTTTTGCAACACCTGACAGCAAAGGAAAACTTCAAAGACAGTTAAGATGTGCAGAGACTTTACCTAAATGCCTTCTTGATAATTTTGCAAACTGGATTTTTCCTGAATTGATGACATGATTCTCTAAAGCTGCTGGAAAATATGAGAGTAACTCATTTTAAAATGAGTAACTTCAGACGTAGGGGAGAGAACAACGACTTAGAGCCAGAGGCAGCAGGTTGGCCAGCCTTTTTGTGTGGAATTTCAGTGGCAACCATGAAGAGATCCCCGTGAGTTCTCACACTTTGTCCTCAGCCTTGGGACGGTCCACGGCCTTGGGACGGTCCTCGGCCTTGGGATTGTCCTCGGCCTTGGGACTGTCCACGGCCGTGGGATTGTCTATGACCTTGGGATTGTCTATGACCTTGGGATTGTCCTCAGCCTTGGGATTGTCCTCGGCCTTGGGAATGTCCACGGCCTTGGGAATGTCCACGGCCTTGGGAATGTCCACGGCCTTGGACTGGAAGCAGCACAGTCTTGTGCAGTGTGCTGTTTGGTGTTCTTTCACCTCTTGCTTTCGTGCCAGGGCAGTGCAGCAGCTGTTGCCTCCTGCCTCACCGTTAACCCGCCCTCGGTCTCTCAGTGCCACCCAAGCTCTTCTAAATGTGTCTCACCCAGGCAGGAAGGAAAACTGGGTCACAGGCAAGCCCAAGTAGGCCAAGCTATTGCTATTCAGCTGCTTTTGTTTGAGTTGTTCTCTTCAGCCTCTTCAAGTCTTTTCAAGCTTATTCTTCTCATTAAGCTGTACTCAGAGCTGTGGTGTTTCAGCAGTGTTTGTTCAAGGCTCAGGACCCACAGCTATGAGCTGTCCATCATGCCTGCCACAGAAAGTAGTGTGAATATCTCTAAAAGACGTGAGGCTGAGGGATGCAGAAAGGCTGAGGGATGCAGATGTCGTGTAAAGCGCGAGTCAGAAAAACACTTGGCCATTACTGCTTGGCAAAGTGAGTTTTGTGCTAAAATATTGTGATAAACCAGAGGCAGTGCTTGTTTCTGGCACAGTATTTCCATTTGCAGTTTTTTAGATAAAAATCAGGACCAGAAATGTTACAAAGCCCATCAGAAGCTGCCCTGTGCTGTCGGAATCACTATTGAGTATGACAGCTTCTGGCTTGTAAGACCCACCCAGGCAGTCTGTGTAGAAATGTTTATTACTGGTGCCACCAGACAGGCTTTTGTTGAGAACGTTTGACATTTGTGTAATCTGTCCTTCAGTTTACCATAGAGTGACTGTGTAAAGCTGCTGCCTTTCATGCAGTCACAAAATAATTCAGGAGCTCCACAGTCAACTGGTTGAGTGCCAGAAACCTCCAGTGATTGTCCTGCTCTGCTTTGTGCTGGTGTGATGTGTGCGGATTTGGGCACCACAGTATAAAAGAGACATAAAACTATTGGAGTGTCCAGAGGAGGGCAGGGGGATGTGAAGGGCTTGAGGGGAGGCCGTGTGAGGAGAGGCTGAGGGCTCTTGTTCTGTTCAGCCTGGACAGGAGGAGCTGAGGGGAGACCTCAGTGCAGTCACAGCTTCCTCTGAGGGAAGAGCAGGGGCAGGCTCTGATCTCTGCTCTGTGGGGAAGTGACAGGAGCTGAGGGAATGGCCTGAAGCTGTGCCAGGGGAGGCTGAGGTTGGATGGCAGGAAAAGGTTCTTCCCCAGAGGGTGGCTGGGCACTGGAACAGGCTCCCCAGGGCAGTGTGACAGCAGCAAGGCTGGCTGAGCTCAAGAAGCATTTGGACAATGTCCTTGGGCACATGGTGTGACTCTTGGGGCTGTTCTGTGCAGGGCCAGGGGTTGGACTTGCTGATCCTTGTGGATCCTTTGCAGCTCAGGATGTTCTGTGATTCCACGAGTGGACACTGCAAGGGCCCACTGGGCAGCCTGCCCCACCACCCAGCTGTGCTCATGGGAAGAGGTTCTTCTCACACCCAATGGGAAACTTGTTTCAATTATTGTTTGTTTTGTCCTTCTGCCCTGCACTGCTGCCTCCATCTTCTCAATTACCACCTCAGGGTCAGAGACAATTTGGTATTTATTTTATTTTTTGAGTCACTTTTAGCTTTAAAGTAATTTTGAGTATCTTTCTGAAAAATGGTTTTCCTATTGCTGCATTTAATTTTTTATTATTCCGTAGATTATAAGAAATTACGTTACACTGTACGGTTTGATATAACTATGCATCATTTGAAAGTGGCAAGTTTATGGATTTTTCTGACAATTACTGTGCTTCCCTCTTGAAAAGAGAATCAGCCCATGTAAGGGATTTTGAAATTTAAAATACTGTTGATTAAAAAATATATGTTTTTAGTAAAGGAAAGAGTGGCCAAACTTTATCTTCTCCTGAAGGACAGTACAGTGTTTACATAGCTTGTACGTGTTTGCCTTTAAACATGTGTTTGTATCCCTTTGAGCTGCAATTTGCACGTGTTTAAAATCCACCTAAATATATTAATACAGAGAGAATGCACTATATTTTGGCCTTCATTTATATCAGCTGGGAGGCAAGGATGAGGAGTACAAGAACAATTTTGTGTTCTCAAGCACTGTAAGAACTCCCTTTTACCTAGGAACACCATTGGGGTGTATTATTGATGTCATGCAGTAGGTCTAAAGTTGCTGAAGACTGAAGTGCCCTGGTTGAGTCCTGCTGAAGCCCAGGGCTGTGGTGAGGCTCACAGCAGCAGTGCCAGCAGTCACACACCCAGACAAGCTGGCATTTGAGCAGCTGAGCTTTGGCAGCTGCTCCCAGGCTGCAGCCACTGCCAAGCTCCTGCAGCAGATCCCTCTCGTGGGTGAGTGCTGGGAGCACACTGCTAGACACTCTGTGGGCTGAGGGCTGCACTGTGCCTTAGCACTGCTGCTCTTCAGGAGACTCTGAGCACCTGCCAGTGCCAGGATGAACAACTGCATGTCATCCCTCCCGCTGGCAAAAGGACTGGAGGATTAAAGCAAGAGTGGGGCTGCTTACAGTCACCATATTTACTTTTCTCTCTCTGCCAGCACAGTCTGGTTTCCTCTCTGATCATTTGTCCAGCCTAGACCTGAGTGTTGCAGTCACATGATGAAAAAACATGCACTTCCTGTGCTGGGGACCTGAGTGAAGGGGATTTTTTGTGACAAGGTGAGGGGAATGCCAGTGTGCCTGTAGAGGTGAGGGACAGAGCACACCAAGCCAGATCTCTGTCTCTAAGGTCCACTGGCTCATGGAGTAGGCAGGGAAGATCAGCAGAACAAGAAATGTGCACAGAAGTATGCAGTCCTTCAATCCTGCACACAGCTGGGAGCTGTGAGTGGAGAGGCTCTGAGGGGAGCACAGACTGACCCAGCTCTGTGTGAAGGACACACTGTCAGTCTCTCCTTTTGTCACATCCATCCCTGAACGCTGCCTTGTGGGAAGGTGAAGCTTGGAACAAAAGAAGGCAGTGCATAAATACGTAGTCCTGTGCCTGCAGAGTCTTGTTCAGTAGTCTTTCAGTGGGAACACAATGTCCCTTGTCACATCTTTCTGCATCTGACTAAGCCCTTGTCCTTACCCTCTGAGTCCTCACCCTCCAGAGCCCTCCAGGCAGAACATCACATTGCTGTTTAAGTGTATGAAAAGCAAAAGATGCTTCAAGTTATTAACCATCATTTTCTGTGGTTTTGCTGTCACTGCTTTCACCACATTTTTGTAAAAAAAAAAAAAAAAATCTATAAATGCACCCTGGTTAAAACAGTAGCAGTCAAAAGAAATGGCACTTAATTATGATACTGCTTGACTTGCTGCGAGCTCCTGACAATGTAGCCATCAACAATAACTGTCAAATGCACTTTGGCAGCTCTGAGGTTAGCTTGAGATTTGAGTGGAATGTTCAATACCAGCAATTGAGCAAGATATTGGGAGAAATTCCTGTGACAGGGCTTTGTTGATAGGAGCGGTGCAAGCTCTGAGATCAAATAAAACATCAGCTGGGAAATTAAGATGTTATTATATTATGTGTTAGTGATGCTTAGGATCTTAGGAATAGCAACCCTCATCAGCTAAGGAATTACTACAGCAGAATTAAAGAAAGCTATTCCTTTATAAAGCCATAACATTTTTATATAATAAACTTCTCAGAAACTACCTTTATGGAGTTACATATGAAATAATTATTACCACTTACCCAAAGCCTATTGCACTTCATGGTCTTTAGATTTATCCCTCTATATATATGTATACATCCTAAAAGAACCTTGATAAACTCCACAGTAACTCATGCAGGATGTTTGTATCTAAATATCCTTCCCTCTGGTTCCTCCAGTTGCCAGCACAAAGTATGGCTGGACAAGGGCCTCAGGAGAGCTGGAAAGCTCAGCTTGGCATGGATTTTGCAGAAACAGAAGATCATAGTGTAAGAAGAATAAAGGCAGAATAAAAGTTCCATTTCAAAAGATTTTTTCATACTGATGGTGGGAGAAATATATGATAGGAAAGACATTTTAAAAGTGCAGAACTGTGTGTGGTTGTAAGATTTAGAATAAAAAATAAGGACAAGGAGGGAAGGTGACAGAATCAGAGAAGATGTAGAGAAGCACCAAAAAGCAGCCAAAAATTAAGATAGGAAAAAGGAGTGAGTCATCATTCTGGAGCAGGATACTACTCCATTTCCCACACACACAGACTTCAGGCTCTCGTACAGAATTGTGGAGCTCACACGTTCTGTCAGAGAGGGAGCAAGAGAATCAGCTGGAGGCAATCCACGATGATTCTGCTTCAGCAGGAAGGTTGGACCAGGTGACCCCACTAGTGATCCCTTCCAGCCTTACCAGTTCATGAATAATACTCTCTGTGGGAAATCTGTGGTTTCAAAGGTCTCTAGGACCTGGCAAATAATTGATATCCTGCAAGAATGTATGTGGAAACGCAAGCACTGGGAAAAAAACATCAACAAAACAAAATTGTTCTGGAAAAAAATGTTATTTAGTTAAAAAAAACAAATCACCATATGATTGTAATATTTTTCAGTCTTGAAGCTTTTGTTATTTATGCTTTGAAGCTTTTTGCATCCCTAAGACCTGTGGTAGAAATTGGAGATGCTTGGAGCAGTGATTTTCAGTCAGCAAAAGCAACATAAAGAGTAAGACAGTAGATCAAGTAGGTGAAGTTTCAGATATTAACTTGGAGGCACCTAGCAGGCAAGTGGGTTTGACTGAAAGTTCAGTAGTGTTGTGCATTACCTAGCACCAACTGCAACATGAGGGTGTTAGCAACATAATTCTCATACTGAATCCAAAATACAGCACTGTGCCAGCTACTAGGCAGAAAACTAAGTCTGTCCCAGGCAAGACCAGCAGCTCTTAGTTTTAGCTGTTGGTTCAGCACTGAGGCACTAGCAGGCCAAGGGTGCTGTAAAGAGGCTTTGCAACCCCTAAATGTGCAGGGCACTGAAGAGGTTTAAAAACCCTCCCACTGTTCCACTGGAGTTTTCTTTCAGTGTGCTTTTGCAGTTGGTTTCTTTGTTATTACTCCATTGCCATTCATTTCCTGGTGGCTGCATGAGTCACTGCTGCTGTGCTGTCCCATCCATGGTGGATTCTCCCTGCTCCCCTCCTTCACCGTGCCAGGAAAAGCACGCACACAGCACAGGGTTCTCTCCTGCACACTGAGAGGGGATGTTGGGCTCTAAAGGTTCTTCCCAGTGGAAGAATAAGGTGGTAAATTGTGCTGCCTCGTTGTGTTGTAAAGGTTTGGCTGTTTGTACTCACTGGTGTCTAATCTCTCTTGCTGTCCTCAGTCTCTATTTGATCTTCATTTTTGGTAGCAAGGGCAGAGCTTCGTGTGTTCAGAAAGCAGTACCTGCTTGGCTGCTTATGGAGCTAAATGCTGATGGCTCATGGAGTTATAGCTGAGCTGGGTATGTTTGGCTTAGGGACAAATGTCATTTTTGGCCTGTGCCCTTCTGTACTGAGCAATTGATGACAAAAAACCAAAGGTGCTCTGTGGGGTGCAAGCCCCTCCATTTTAGACATCGTGTGGTGTTTTGGGGGGAAGGAAGGGGAAGTTTCTTTGCAAATGCCTGCTGCTTCCCTGTTTTTCTGCCAAAGCTGCTCATTGCTTTTCTCTACTACAACTCAGTTGCTGTTGTACCACAGCATCCAGGGCTGTGTGCAGTCCTTATTGCCCAGGAGGATCTTGCACAAATCTTTAGCTTTATATCTCAAACCTGCAAGCTTTCACGTGTGATTTGGGCAAGAGTGCATCTTGTTTGGGTCTAGCTGTTTGGCCCAGCATTTCACATCCTATTGCTATGATACTGTTTCTTGAGTGCCCTGATGCATTTTAGTAGACATGTCCTCAACAGTGACCTAATGTAAAATAGAAATGAAATGTTTCAGATCCTTTAGTGCTTTTTTTCTCTCCACCAGCTATCAAGTTTCTCTCCTGTGGGACTCCTGCTCCTTAGGGGGCTGTTTCTTAGCTCCTTATTCCTTTCACACATCAGCAAAAGTGCAGGCAGCCATCAGGCAGGAAGATTACTGCCAGAGGATCACAGTCTTAGACAGCTTTACCCTTTTATCATAAGTTTCTTTCAGTGGGCTCATTGTCTAAAATATCACCATAGATTTTTAGCTGTCAGCGTCTATTACCCAGATAAATTTTTCCCTTATGTCCACACCGAAAATTAAGTTTGGAGAGGGAGGAAGAATGGCCTTCATATTTATCTTTCTCATATACTTAGAAAACTCAAGTTTAAACACGTATGTTCAAGTTGTATCAAAAATTAATGAGATAAAAAGAAAGGTTCATATGTAATTTTAATTCTTTTTAGTATATAATAGAAATCTTACAGGCTGGTGTACTGGGTGTATTTTTGCAACAGTAGGAAATCTTGGAGAAACTTAGAATTGCTGTAATAAATTCTAAAACGGAATCGTTCGGCAAGGAAAATCAGCGCTCACACACAGAGAACTGATGAGATTTAGGTACCAAATTTGGTTAGTGACTGACCTTATCCACCTTGGAAATAAAATGAAAATAGATAAAGTTTGTGTATGGATTGGTTTCTCTTACTTGTAAATTGTCAATACAAAAGAACTTGGAACTATAATTTTTCTTAAAATGAAAAAGTTACCTCTCATCCCTTAGGTTCCTATGGGGGTGTTGCAAGCCTAAAATTTAATGAATATGTTGCAGTGAATGTACTTAGGTATAGCTTTGAGAGTTTGTTGAATTTGAGTTCTGGAATTAGCTTGCACAAATCCCAAATTACCTGCAGATAAACAGAAAAGATAGTTTCTTAGGATACCCAAGTTAAAATTAATTTACCTTCAGAATTAAGATCTTGCTGTTTAAAACTGCTAATCAGATTTTCACTTTATAACAAGTAGTACTTACTAAGAATATTGGCACCCTCTCTCCTGCTGTAACCATAGACAACACAAGACCTGTGTAAGGTTATAGCTTTTTCTTTTTTTCAGATAACTCTTCAGCATTTGGCTCATTTTATTTCAGGATATTTTTTTTGCTATACTTTTTGATTGAGATTTCACCTTTTACTCGCCAAGCTAAAATGGAGAACTCAGCCTCAGAGTTCCAGCACATACCGTTACTTCCCTTTCCATGATGAGTCTGTAAGGTTACACCTAATTTATTGCCTCATTTTTAATCTCACCCCAAACCAGTGCCAACATAGCATTAATGCTGTAGAATCAAGTACTCAAAATAGGTCAGTCAGGCATGTTGAACAGTCTTTCTTTCCTTTTCTGTCTTCTGTGTATGCAGGAAATGATCTCCCCACTGTTAAATGCCCATAGTCAAACAATGTAAATATCATGCAGTTGTAATATATAATGGGCTGCATCTATTTCACTTTGCTTTCATTAAGATCCTTGTGCTGCGGACGTTCCACTAGTAAAAGAAAATTATTTTGTTCATCTTTGTTACAATCAGAATTATCGAACCGTTCTTCCCAAGAGAGAATCACTGTGAAAAGTATGAAATGTTTTATGAACTTTTGCCAGCAGAAGTCAGCTTGCTTTGTTTCTAGTCTGAGATGGGAATCTGTGCAATTAACCTTGACTCTGTCCTCTCTGTAAACGATAGCAGATAAAAACTTCTGCGTCTGGTTTGGGGACCTAAGTGTCTCGAATCCCTTTTAAAAGGGAAATTCTACCCAGACAGATGAAGGTCTTAAGGAGGAAAACTCAGTGTCTTTTAAAAGTAGCTGAGACTTAGGAAAAAACACGATATTTTATGTGAAGTAATCCATATGCTCTTAAAGATGTTGGAACAGAATTGTCTGGGGTGAGTTTATCTATTTAATGTATTTGCAAAGATTTAATTCCTTTAGAGGTTAATATGTTTATATTAATTTTTGTCATGTTAATCTCTGCAATGGAAGAGGTAATATCCTTGTGGTTACAGAAAGAACAAGGGTCTTGATTTACCCAAGGTCAAAGAAGAAATTTGTGAACTGTGCCTTGTAGCATCTCAGCCATTTCACTCTGCCTTAGCACAAGCCACAGCATATGGCACAGAATCTGTACAGTAGGTTTTTGCAAGTGCAAGAACAGAGAAAACTCTTGGGAGAGTGGAATGTCTGATGCTGAGGCAATCACGGATTTTGTGGAACATGCAGGCTTTTTTTATTCTCTTCATGAATTAAATTTAGACTGCTGTATATAGTTCAGTACTTCTCACACATAAATCTAAGTATATTGAGAAACATGCTTTAGCTACTCTCGTTTAACTTATGGGAATCCATATTTTATTGAAAATCTTGATACTGTGGGTGAGGTTTCCATGTAGTCCTCCTCCATTGTTGCCTGTGGGACTTTGAGGCTGCTGGACACCAAAGACAGTTTGAGGTTTACCTCAGAACTGAGGTTCTGCCTCTGCAGGATATTCTGATGCAATGTGGAACTGCAGGAAAGGATGGGCAGGGCATGAAGGGAAATGAAAGGAGCATGGCAGTGAGGTCACAGCAAAGATCACAGTGCCCAATTGGTGCCTCTGCATGGCTCAGTGTTTGCATGGGGACAAAAAAACCCCAAAGCCCTGCCTGCATGATGCCTTGTAATCTACTGAGGAAAAGCTGGCTCTGTGCACATGGAAAGCTGCTGTGTTTCTCATGTACCAATGACAAGATAAAGGGTTTCCCACATTTATTTACAGCATGTTGTTACTTGCAGTAATGCAGAGTGGGTCCTTTCAGGAGAAGGGAGTGAGGAAGGTAAAGGGAATGCTGGGTGCTGTTAGGGTTTGTGCTTTTGGGGCTGGGAGTAAAAATTTCAGCATTAAACTAATCTGCACGTTTATTGGTTTTCATGGGGGGGAGTTCTTCATAGAGCAAAGGTTAAGTAATGCATTTGTATGGTAAATGTCGTAATTTCTCAGTTGGCTCAGTTTGAATAGTCAATAATTATTCTCTGTGATGCTTGTGACCATATTGAGATTTTATTCAAAAGCCATTGAAATAAGCACAAGGGGAAAGTTACTATTTTTGTTTGTTATTGTTTTGTATAGGTCACATGCACAATGCTGTTCTTCATATTTGAAATCCCTTTTAAAGATATTTCAACTCAAAACACACAATAGAACCAGAGGATTCAGTGATTATGGCTGGTAATGATATTGTGTATTTAGGTTCTGACAAAGCCTAATATAATCTGTTTTAATTAACTAATTTTTTTTTCCTCAGTAATATGGTTAGAATCATACTCAAGGACCACGTTGTACCAGCATTCTTCCTTTTGTGATAAAGTCACAAAGAAGAGACAAGTTTCAGCTTATGTACAATAAAAAAACCTACCATATCCTTTAGAAATAACAGTCATGAGGAAAATGTATCAACCCTACACTTTTTAATCCTCTAAAGATGTCTATATATATGCTTCAGTGGGTTTTTCCACATGCATAAAGAAAACAGGGTACAACTTGTAAGAGTGAATTTAAAAGAGCAAGAGAATTAAAAAACCCAAATCCTCATTACCCGGAATATAACGTGTACTTTTTTTTCATAATGAACATGAATTTTAACTGTGCTGTGAGCAATGGGTCACCAGTAGTCATTTTGTGTTTTATAATAGCAGCAAACGAGTGAGATAAGCTGAGAAAATTTTGTAGCAGGTTGGAAAACAATAAATAATCAATAGCAGAATTGAGAATGGGCTCCACATGTAACAGGGCACACAGTGAATGGGGACTTTGCAGCCTTGCAACAGGCACCATGTTCTGTGTGAGTTTGTCTTGTCTTTGTGTTCTGAGTAGAAGTTTCTTTGCATAATTTTTATTAAAAAAAAAAAAAGTCTGCATCTAAACAGTTGACTGTGTTACTTTTCAGCACTGTGGTTGCATTTCTCTCAGTGGAGGTTGTGTATTTTTTGTAATTTGAATGCTTGGTGCAATTCACGTTCTGTAGTCTTAATCCTCAAAAGGATTATCCAGGAATATCCATGGCAGTTTATATTTTGTTTTTTAGCAGAAATATTTTCTTAGCTGCTCATTAAATGAGGAATCCTCTCCCGAGAGTATTTATTTCAACAGACTGTAATTGAGGTGATGTGCTTCACAAGGAATATATGAATATATGTGAATAAAGAGAGACTTATCATTTCAGTCACACTTTATTTTACCTTGGGAAGTTAGTTTCAGGATGTAAATACATGTATGCACCAGCTGATGCAAATCCTTGAGCGAAGGAGAAGGAATTTGCAGTTCTTCTCTTTTCTTCACTTTGAATTTCTGCAGGTTTCTGTTATGTGAGAGCCCAAGGGCTTTGCAGTGCTTGGCTACAGCCATCTCCAGATTCAGGCCTTTTCTGATGCTCCTTGTCTGGAGAGGAGCTCAGCTGTGCTGCCTGTGCTTGGCACAATAGGAAACCATGAGGGGACCCTGGAAGTTTGCAGAGAAAGACAGATTACGTTGCTGCTAGTAAGAAGGTGAATTTTAAATAAAACCAATGCAGAAGATTAGAGAATGGAAAAATGCCGAACTGGTTGTATTTAAAGATGTTGGTGACAAAAAATGGTGGAATCCAATAGATAAATGCAATATTTAATAGATGTAAAAAATGAACAAAGGTGTCGAGAGAGATGGAGTACAGGTAATCAATAAATATTTCTTTAAATATGCACTGTACAAAGTAAACAAAAAGGAAAGAAAATATTGATCAGCATGTGTTGGAGGCTGGTGACAGGGATTAATCTGACTACACAAAAGACTTAAATCTTCACATAGTTGTTTCAGCAAGATAATATTGTCTGGTCTCTGAATTGCTTTTATCTTGGGAAGGCTTATTCTAAAGCATCTTTAACAAGGCAGTGATCGCCATTCAGGACTGACATAAAAGCATAGCTGCATTAAACTCGCAATTTCTCAAAGGAAATAGCAAGAGAAAAAATAAAGTATTTAATGAGGACTTCTGTTGAAAGAAAATCAAAATTAAGCCTATTTGCATACATTACTTAAATCAGTTTATTTTCATAAACAGATTTTTTTAATTGTTATTTATATGGAATGTTTGGTGAAACTGCAGTTCATAACTATGTGTGGTTTGGTTGTGGCTTAGGCAGTAGGTGGTGGTTCCAGTATTCAGTCAGAACAGGTTAACAATTCCTGAAATGAGGAGTTTTTGAATGAGTTTCAGTGTGATTAAGTCAACTTAAGAATTCAAATTTGTCAGATTTGTGTATTACTGTGGAAATGAAGGGTAAGTGTGTTTGCACAATTGCTTTTAATAGGAAAAAAAAAAAAAAAAAAAAAAAAAAAAAAAAAAAAGAAGCATTAAACCCCAAACATTTAGTTCAGCACCAGCAGGGATTTACTGTCTAGATCCAGATTTTGTACCTCCCAGAGAGGAATAGGCCTAAAAGCTGTACTGGAATCACTTCTAGTGCAATGCCACAATGCCAACAGGATTCCCTCTTGAATTACAGCCTTTCCAGGTAAAAAGTCTATTTGCTTCTTTTTATGGTAGTGTTTTAGAAGTACAACTTTTAGAATTTCAAATTTAAATGATGAGGCAATGTCAGCAGAAGCTGAGGACATTTTGTGTCTTAGGAATGGCTTCGGGAGCAAGTAGACAAGTAATTAAAAAACCAAGATTTGATACTGTAATTTTATTTTTAATATCTTGCAGAAAAAGAACAGGGACTTACAAGAGACAAATGCTTGTGCTTAAGATTCCAAATGTTTAGTAACAGCACTGTGATATTCATTCTTGAAAAATTAATAATTAGTGCTGATTAGGATACTGTACATAGCCTTTAGTAGTTTGCCTAGATTTACCTTGGTGTTTTTATACAAATATTTGTTATGAACCTGAGAGTTACAAACTTGGAGCTACTGCCACCTACTTGACATGTGTGCCTGGTGTTCACATGGATGGGGGTGTGTGCCCTGAGGAGCTCCAGCCCAGGAGGGAAATGCAGGTTTGCAGCACACAGTGCTTGTACCGTGCTTTGAAAATCCTACATGTCAGCTTTCCACCTGGAATGTGTAGAAGAAAATACTGGTTTGTATGTTTGGGGAAACTGATCTTAAAAAATAGCAATCTGTTTGGCATGTTAGCACTTAGAACTAGAAAACCACTAGAAAAGTGGTTGAAATAATAAACATAAAATATAACACTTAAGAAGCTGTTGAATTAAATTTGTGAATCTCCAGTTGCTTATCAGCACCTGTCTGCTGTCATGAATATTTTCTCTTATTTCATTAGCTTTTTTCTTTCTTTTTTACTTTCATTCTGTTTCTGTTTAAAAGTTACTTAGAATATTATGAGATTTATAAAGAAAATTTGTTTTTTAAAAAAACACATATCAAAGTAATTCAGAGCAAAATAGTCATTGGATTCCGTGTGAGTTCATTGAGATAATTTTTTACTCTGGCATGTTTTGCATAAGCTTCAGGACATGGGACTAAGGCATTGTAGTCACCACTCAAATAAAAAAAAAAAACCCTTACATTTTTGGGGTAGGTGAAGAAGAACTCTGACTCTTGTGGAACACTGCAGGAGTCCTGATGGTTCTTTCCTTAACCCAGAACTCTGTGGTTGCAGGGCTCTTTATGCTGTTGTTGGTAAAATCTTTGTTAAGAAAAGCTGAAAACTGCATGTAAGGCAGAGAAAAGATTAAACTGTCCTGATTGTCATTATTATGTATCTCTCAGAGTTTATTGGGGCCATTTCCTAAAACTTTCAAGGAGGCCACAACTGTCTGAACCTTTCCTAGAGGAGAGGTTCAGAGCAGCGCCCATTCTGTGGAGGGATCAGCTGGCCCAGACCTCCGAGTCCCTCGTGTCTGTCCATCCCTAGGGAGCCCAGGAGGTGCTGAAATGCCCTTTTTTATTTCCTGTGCTTTCCTGACTGTGCCTTTGCTGTCCACAGAGAGCGAGGAGGTGTACCAGCGCCAGGTGCTGTCCATCGCCTGCATCGTCTTCGGCATCGTCGTGGTGGGCATGCTTTGTGCAGCTTTCTACTTCAAAACAAAGTAAGAGCCTTCCTCTGCCCTCGTGGGGTTTGAGCTGCTTTTACCCTTATCCTTTTTACAGTTCTTCAGCTTCTCCCCTCCTTCTGAAGTTGCTGTTATCTCTCGTCCGGCTTCAGCAGTTCCCCATGGCTACACTAAGTCCTCCCCAAAATGTAAACAGGAGCAATATGTGTTCTTTCTATTTTCTGATGTCAAGAAAGAATAGATGGTGTCATTTCCAGGTTTTTTTTTGTTGTTGTTTATTTTGTTGTTTTGTTTGTGGTTTTTTGACAGTAATAATTTTGTGTCTTTTATTATCAGTGCAATAATCACCTTGCTCTTCTGGAAACGACAGTTCAAATATACCATCTCCTTTTTGCATTTCACTTCACATCCCTGAATGTCCATTTCTGTATGCTGAGGGCAAAAGTAAAGTTAGAAATGCAGAAACAATTCCTCTGCAGATATCTGTAACCTGTAGCTAGTACAGCAGCCTGTTGATGAAGATGCATTATGAGTGTCTGTAACACAGAAGCACTTTTACCTATCCAAATAAAGTGAAATCATGTGGACTAAACTATTTTCAACCTAAATACTGTCCACACTATCCTTTTATCTTCCCAACGGAATATTGTTTTATAATATTTATTGTTATGTGTGTAATCTGAGTCACAAAAACCTCGTAGCAGTTACATGGCATGCTTCTCAGTGCCCCTGTATCAATAAATTTGCTCTCTCTGGTGGTCATCCATTCCTGTTCCAGCTGGAGTTAAAGAGAGAACACAAATCAATATAAAAAGGTATCTGCATGAAGCTAGTCGGTGACTTAGCATCAAAAATGTGAAGGTTGACACTGTTTAAAAGTTCGGATGTTTATCTGAATTCCCCTTTCTAGAATTTATTTTAATGTCTAGGAAATCTAATGAGGATTGGGTTTTATTTTAAAAAAACTAAATTTTTTTATATGGAGAAAAAGAAAAAAGAGGGTCCTCAGGTCTTTTTTACCCCTTTTTTTTCCCCTCAGACTTCAGGGGTAGGTCATGAAGATTTGAGTTGGTTCACGTTTTTTCTAAACTATTGTAATGTCTTGAGGGATTCTGTTTAATTGTTCTCTGGACAGCCAGTGTGACAGTGATGCTAGCTGGGAAGGACAGACTGGCAGGGAAGTTCCTCCCTGCAAACTCCTTCCCTGTGGTGTAAATTGTGAGCAGAGACAGCCACTTTGGCACTGCCATTAGAAATGTCATTGTGCATTTTGGATCTGCAGATCTTAGAAGAAAGAGTGAGAGAGAATCTTCCTGGAAAGGCTTGAGGGTGTTGTTGATGAAGAGAGTTTCAGAAAAGGCAGGATTGGTTTGTCAGCGGGAAGAACATGCAGTCTGAGCATGCTGTGAATAAAAAGCCCCTCTGTTATTCACAGTGCCCCTCTTGGTCCTGCTCTGCTTCAGGGAGTGGTGAGAGCTGGGTTGGAACAGCCTGCAAAACATCCTGCCTTTGATGAGGTGGTGAGGAGAGCTAAGGCTGAAAATAATGAGTGGAAATAACACTTGAAAGAGGAACTTAGAAGATAATAGTGCGTCATGACTCAGGAGAGGTGGGGGTGTTGGGTTTGGGGCTCTGTCTGCATTGTAAATGTGAGAGTTTCTGAGAAGAGCTGAAGTGTGCTGGTGCCAGACTCTGGGAACTGAACTTTGGAGAGTTGTGAGAAAATCAGCACCTCTGGCTGAGTCAGGAGGCCTCAGACAATGTACAGGTCGAGTGGTGGAAGGAGGTGGTGGGTCCCTAACAGCCTGGCTGTGGCTCCATCTGGTGCTGTCCAAAAAGGAAATAAAAGTGTCTAGACTGGGTCTCATGCAGGCCAGGTAAAATTGTAAATGTAACATTGGCCGGCGTCTTAAGGGTGTAAAACCCAACAAATTTGAAGTGCCTCAACACTTATCATATGTTAGCTTTTAGTCAGCAGGGTTTGGGAACTTCTTTTTAAGGCATATGTACCCTGGTTAAGAATTATCAAAGCATTCCTCCTGCATGGGGGTTATCTTGGGGTTTCATTTGACGTACAAAAAATTTAGAATATTGCTAACAGATACAGAGACTCTGAACAGTGCATCCATTAAGAGGAAAGTTTCCATGAAGATCCTGACCCTCACTTACTTAGTCTGACAATTCCATAATACCAGCTGCTAGAAATAGGCTCTTCCCTATATGCCATTGAATTAAAAGCCCTTTTTTAAAATAGATTCAATCTGAGAAAATTTAGGACTATAATTAAATTCTGTGCCCTTCCAATTATTCCTTTTAAGTTAATCAAGAAAGTGCTGGAAGTGTTAGCAACAGATGAAGCCACAGCTTCTGAAGTACAGTAATGGGCTGCCCTTTACAGCTTAGACTTTTACAAATGACTAGGGACTTTATTTCTTGCTGAGGTAAGAACACTTCATTGCCAAATAACTCTAAAGTAGAACACATAAGGCCCATTTGTTTTGAAAATAAAAATTATAAAATAAATTTATTAATCAGCAAGTAACTTTGAATTATTAATCGTTTCTAGTTTTATAGCTGTGCATCCTATAGTTTGGCAAAATGAATATGCATAAACCTGATATTAATGGTAGGTTGCATGAACATAAAAGGAAATTATGATTGTCTTGTTTTTCTCAGCAAATTATCTTCAGGAATTTCAGTTGTAATGTTAAAGACTGCAGTGGTGAAGCTGAATTCTTGCAGTTTACTTACACGTGTTTATAAATATAGAAATAACTCTATTTCTAAAGAAATCCAAAAATTGGTTTGTTATTTTCCTGATTAAATTGTCATTTTGTATGTGTATGAGAGGTTCCCAAAGTCTGATGCTGTGATCATATTTCACTATCATTGTTCTTAATTTACATGAAGTCATGCAAAAAATTCCTGAATATTCCATGACCATTCTGGAGACTGACATGGAAGAGGCTGGTTTTCCAGCAGGACATAGGAATAGATGAGCTAATTTCCTCAGTTTATGTAATTTAGCTGGTCAGAAAATAGTTGTTCAAAAAACCCTGAAGTTTCTTTTGTGAACCTCCCCTGGAATTTGATGAGAAGCTGAAGAGCTCTTTTAGACATTTTAAAAATTAAATTGTTCAATTTCATTAGATTCAAAAATTAGTGGATATTAAAGACATTTTTAAGCGAGATGTTTCAGACTCAACTAATTTAATTTGACACTATATTCCATCAGATTATATATCTTTTCAGATTATTCCAATATTAACTCTACAAGTTTTAGCTAAAGAAAATTTTGAAAGTTTTTTGTGCTCGAGAAATTATTTCCTCACCTATCTCTATTCATAAATTTTACAAATTATGAACTCCTAGCAGTGCTCAAAACATGTCACTCACGTTTGCAACACGCTTACAGTATAAATTCATTCTTTAACATGCCTACAACATAAATTCATTCTTTAACATTCCTACAATATAAATTCATTCTTCTCCATTTGCTTCAATATAGTGTGCAAGGTATAACAGGTACTTTGATCCTGGATTTGTTATGGCTTGTGACCTGTGCTCAGGAAACGAGCTGTGACAAATACCTCTAAGCAGGTACTTACAATTTGTTGAATTTAAGCTTGCATTGTGTCATACTGTACCAAAACTAAGGGACTCAAAAACTATTAAAAACTGTGTTCTTAAAATTGAATATCTGAACTGTGATACTTCTCACCACTTACTGTCATACTGAGGGAACTTGTTGTCTCTCACAGGCCCCTCCACTGAATACATAAGAAGTCATTTTCCTCTGCTTTCTTACACCTTCCAGCAGTAGACACAGATTCCACTGTGAATAAGAAATTTAAATTAATTTTAATCTTTATTCAGTGTCAAATTCACTGCCTGGCTCAAGATCCTATCAAGCTTAATGATGTCATAAGGCTTTCCACGATCAAATCACCAGAAATGTTTCAAAATGCTGCTGAAACTGCTTTGCTAAAATTTAAATTTCAGTATAGAAAGGCCATATTTTCTTTATGTCTTTTCAATACTTGCCAGAAATCACTTCCTTCAGAAATTTGGCATGGCACCAGTTGCTGTCCAAAACCTGCTGGTGGCATAATGAAATGCTGCTGCTGTTGAGTGCTTGACATTACTGGGTTGTTTCCAAGGCCACTGTAGGTTCACTGCTGGAGATGCATCTTCTGGGGAGAGAAAGGAAGCAGGGAAGGAAGGAAAGAATTAAAATTGTATAGTGAAGCTTTTGCTCATAATTGTTTAAAACTGATAGTCCCAGACAATGTAGCTTATTACAAAAAAAAAAAAAAAAGGAAACTCGTAAAAGACCTTAAATGTTTTTTGCTAACAGTTTTTGCCCAGCTGAGATAACTATTTGCAAAAGATAAAAGTGATATTTAAAGTTTGCTGCCTCATATCATCTATCATGCACAGAACTTAAAAACTGTTTGTCACTCCCACTCAATATAGGGTGGCAGAAACAGAAAGTCTTTGTTAACAGTACAGTTATCTCCTGAATAATGCAGGGGATTCATCTAGTGGTATTCCTAGCTCTGACAGGGTGGATCACAGTATAATAAGTCAAAAACACAGCCTCAGAGGCCATACTGATGTTTGTTCCAGGTTTAAGCATATAAGCAGAAGCTGCTTTATACAAGATATGTTATAGGTCAAGTCTAATCAGCAAGCAGAAATCTTTGATTCTTGATCAATTTTTTATAGCCAGCAAGGGCCAATGCCTGTTTTATTTGCCAGAACCTTTTTTCCAAATCAGAGCAAAACCGCCTTTTTGTTATTCAGACTGACTTGCCAGCTATTGTTAAATGTGCAATAGATGATCTTACAAAACTGCACTGGCACAAGGAGCACGCTATTATATATATTATAGTAATCTGAGAATAGAAGGTATTTTAAAACAGAGGAGAGGGTTTTTTTCCCCTTTGTTAAGCCTTGCCAGGAAACAGCCGCTGCACTGGAATATCAGACATCAGTGAATTAGCTCAGCTGGCTCATCTGATATGGGGAAGTTCTGAACAAAGGGAGCCGTGGCTATAAAAGTATCGTGGCTATAGCAGAAGATCAAGCGAGCTCTTCCTTACATGCATTTTATTTCTCTCTGCAGGAAGCAAACAAAGCAAATTCACGAACAGCTGAAAGAAACGCAGAATAGGAAAACCTACAGCCTGAATGCTTCCAGCATGATGGCAAAGTCGGAGTGTATGGCACAGAGCCAAGTCCAGCTGCAAAATGTAAGTAATCCTGCCAGCTACAGCACTTAATAGCCTGGCTGAGTTCCTGCTGCTGATGGCAGCACATCGTCATGCTGCTATTAACATCTGAGCAATGGGAACCACAATTCTCACCTCTTTCATAAAATGTTTTCTGTCAGGCCTCTTAATGGAAAGCAGGGATGTTATTTTCTGAAGTTGTTTCAATGGATCCTGGTACATTTTGTTCATGTAACAGACTTTGCCTAGCCCCCCAGCTCTGCAAGTGGAAATTACTGTTATGGTTTCCAGCAATACCTGAGGTCAGACATGTCTGTATGTGTGGTGGGGGTCCTTGAACTTGAGTGGTGTCATGCCTTTCAATATTTTATGAACCTGCATGAAAAAACGTAGAGATTTGTCACAGTTAATTCAGAGTTAATTCAAAATCTAGAACTAAATTTACGCATGTAAACAAATGCCCAAGGGAACACCATGCAGATGGTCTCATTTTTCTGGGTCTTTAGTTAAAGGTACTTTAGTTTACAGAAAGAAATTAGTCTGTTCAAACTAAATTCAAAATATATTTAATCATTTTCTGAATATAATTATATGTAAGTCATGACAATCTCACAATCATGAAATATGTAAAGCGTGTTTGAAATAAGGAACTTGAAGACAACCAATTTATTTAGCCCTGGCATCTTTTTATGAAGGTATTTTGCAGTATATGACATTCTCTTTCCCCTGGTCACACACAGTCAGTGCTGTCTAACTTGGAACAAAGCCTTTGGAAGAAGGATCCTGGCAGCAATATAATAGGAAAATATAAAAGATGCATTAAAACCTTTCTAAATTATTAACTCCTTTTTTTTTTAAAAAAAAAAAAGTATCTTAGTGTTGCTTAAAGGAGTGACTACCTTATTTGCCAGATTCCATCAAAATTGTTGGAATTTAGCAAAGGTGAGCACTCATGCCCACTTAACCAAAGATTTCTCAACTCCTAGTTTACATCCAATTAATTTAGAGATAACTGTAAGCCCTTTTAACCAATTTAGAGCAAGCGGAGCTTCCCTCCTAAGACACAGAGGCTGCCAGAGCATTGCTTGTATTTACTAAAAACTCTGTTTTCTAGGAACACCATTGTGGTGCTCTTATATGTGCTCATGATACGCTTTGTAATTCAGGAAAAATGTACTCTTTCAAGAAGGAAGGTAGCTCCACTAAATGGACATAATCACAGTTTGGGGAACCTTCTGCAATTTTTTCCTCCATTCAGCCTTATATTATTTCTAGTCCCTAAAAGAAAAGCTGTTGGGATTGTTGTTGGTTGTAATGATGGCAACAAAAGGTAAAGTTCGTGATCCTTTTGTTCTGTACTTTGATAAAAGCCTTGGTTAACACTAAGAATATGCTCTTTGCCATTTTCTCACTGTAATTCTGTGCTATACTTTGTCATATTCTTTTGCCATAACCATAGCAATAATGGCTGAAATAGCAGTTCATAGATTCTGGACATGGAGATTGAACACCGTGATTATATTTACTATTTAAATCCAAATTTGCTTTTCAGTTTTTAGTGCTGTTCAGCTTGATATTGCTGAATACACTCACAGCACTGTGAGTGCTGGTAATTAACACACCATGTTCTTGTGGCTGTTTGCAGGCAACTATTTTGTCCTTGCCTTTAATGCTTTCACCCTTTGGGAAGATGGGAAGGAGGAAAAACAGAATGACCTTGTGCAGGATGTAGTGTAACTGTGTAATAACAGTTTCTATTGTTAGGAAGAGTTTAGTGCAGGAATGCATGCAGGCAGCTCATGAAATATTTACAAAACTTGCCAGATTGGAGGGGGGAAAAGGGCAGGGATTTGTCAAGGCAGCAGAAAAGGGACTTTGGAAAGGTATTTTGTAGGAATGGGTGAGTGACTCCCCCTCAGAGACAAGATATCTGCCTGGGGCATATCTGCCGGGTGGAAAGGGGATCAGGCAGCCTGGATGTGATCCCTCTGCCATTCCCATCTGCAGCTGCCACCACATGGGCCTGGGGAGAAATCCTAGTTCTCCTCATTTCCAGGAGCTAATAAATAAACCTAAACAAATGAGGGCAGTTATCTTCTGGAGACCACTCCTCCAGTCTGGCGCTTTGGTTTAGGTAATCTTGGAGTTGTTTCTTTTCTCACTCCACATGCTCCCTCTACAAGCAAGAGAGTTTTGAGAGTTTTCCCATTTGTGTCCCCTTTCTGTCTTTCCCTAGAAGATTCTCCCAGATTTTTCTCTTGTCTCTTTTGAATAGACCTGGTGATGCTTTCAGGCTTTTCACACAGCTCTTTCTTCTTCCATGGAGGGGAATGCTTTTGTGGGGACCTGAGAAAAGTTGCAAAAGGTTCCTTATTCTTGATGACAAATCTGAAAGAACCATCACTTTTTGACTGAGAGGTTTCTGTATTTAGTAAAAGGTTCATCTATCTTTCCAAATGTGTTACTTTACAAGGAGGTTTAGCTTATTTCCCAAGGCCCAGGGTATAGCAGACAGGGTTTCAAATGGTTTGTGGCTGCAAAGACCTTGACCAATCTCAGTGAAGTAATTTTTCCTCCCACACTCAAATGTATTACATCTCCTCCACTCCATTGTGATTCTGGAAAGTGGAATAAAGGGTTGGGTTTTGTCAGGACAGCTGTGTTCTCTCTGAAGTCCTGCTGCTCATCACTGCTCACCTGTAACAAGTCTTATCCTTGGTAGCAATTTCATTATTTTCTTAGAGGTACAAATTAGATGAAAAATACTGTGTCCTGTAAGAAGGATTCATAAATACCTATTAGAACACAGCTCCTAGGATTTACTGAATCTCCTCCAAGTCACTGCTTTTCCCAAACTCTCTGGCAGCAACATATTTAAATTCTTGGTGTTTCTTGCCAGGGTTTCTAGCTCCTCAGATTTAAAGACTAATGTACTGGTAATCTTGATATAATCCTTCAGCCAATTCTTCTATCTTTATTCAGATAGATGTGCCAGCTTCTAATTCAGGATCTTTGAGATACACAGGAGATTCAGACTGATTTCACCTAATGCATAAAACTTAGGCTTTCCCAGGTATTGTGTATCCCTTCCCAAAGAGATCATCCTCCTTTCAAGAGATATTTACAGGGCTGCAGCAAACAGTTAGGTCTCCACATAGTCAAAAGGAAGGAAATTATCCCTCTCCCCATCTAGAAAGACAAGTGCTTGGTGCACCCTCAAGCACCATGCAGGTGGCAGGAGGTGGGCTGGCTCCTGATTCCTACCTGCCTTTTCCACATACAGTAGACGGTTTCTTTTTAAATTCTCACAACTTGGTAAATGTCATGGAAAAAAAAATTAAAAAGAGTCAGCTGAGACCCTGACATTCCTTTAGTGATTCTGAGAATTGTCATGGCTTTTTAAAGTGGCCTTTTTCATCCCTGTGGTTTTTAATACCTTCTCCCATGGTGCCAAGGGGATCTATTAATTTCCCATCACTTTCCCTCTGAGATAGTTAATATGCTTTTCATGCTGTACTGTGTGGTTTCAATTTTCACTACACTTGTTTCTAGTAGCTTGCAACCACGAGCTCCAGGTTTCTGAAATTCTTATAACAAGGGACAAAAAAAATGCTCCTTTTGCATCTTGTTGCCTTTTGTTCATAGTAGTAGGAAATAAAATCTTTTCAGTCACTGTGATGGAAATGCAATTAATATATGTCAAGCAAGGAATACTTTAAATCTTTTAAAAGATTACTCTGTGGTTTTATCTCAGTTACCATTTGATTTATCAGCTAAAATCAAGACCAAATTTCCCTTTCCAATATATCATGAGTTCTTAGGAAGAACTGCCAGAATAGACAAACCTGAAATTGCTGTCCTCTGCCTAGAGCCAGTGTTGGCAACAAAGCACAGGGGAACAGAGAGGATGTGAAATGCACCACCTGATGAGCTTCAGTGCAAGTTCAGCCCTCCCAGAAAAGTCACTGGCTCTTTTCCTCCTTGAGGCAACCTCTCTGAATGGCATTTAAAGCTGACCCCTCTGCCTTCTCAGTTCTTTTTGAAATGGGATCCCCGCATCACCTCTCTTCCAATGCCACATGAGTGTCTGGACCTTTTGCTATTTTGGGAGACTTGCTGAGGGGGAAGAAGAGCTAAGTAAAGCCCGGGGGAGGATGGGTGTTTTTGTTTACATAACACCAGGACAGCAGTGTCAAGCTTCTCTGCAGCATTCGAGTGGCATTTGTTATCCCTGAGCCCTGCATTTCAGAGCAGGGCTTTCAAGGCGTGGAGCAGGGGAGTTCTGTGCTCACAGTAATGCAGCAGGTCAGTGACAAAGGCTGATTTCTTGTCTCCTGGCTCAGGCTGCCTTCGCAGATTCACTTAGCATTGCCTAGCAGGGGGTGGAATTGTTATTGTCAGAGAGTTGAGTAATTGCACATAATAGATTATTTTCTCCATGAAACAATGAAAAATTGAAAATTTGCAGAATATTTTTTAAGCTATCATTATTCTTTAATTTATTTAGCTATTTGCCTCAGTGTTTTCAGTAATTGCTCAAACAAGAACAGGTAATTAACCAAGAAGGCAATAAAACCTTTAAAAAACCCGAATACAGATAAGCTTTCAGTGATGCTTTCAACCCACTGGAACAGGCCTTTGAAAGGGTTTCACAGCTTATTCTCCATCACGAGGAATATTCAGCAGCTCACAACAGTCAGAGCTTCCATGGAGCTCAGCCCAGGTGAGAACTGAGCTGTCAGAGAGCAGGAGGAGCCCTGCTGGGACATGGCTGGGGAGTGATCCCAGATTGTGCTTCTGGGGGCACCAGCTGATGCTGCTGTGAGCTCTTCACAATAGTTGGGAGGTATTTTTCTCCAGAGGTGATCTTAGAAAAGGGACCTGGCACTTGGAATTAAGCTAAGGAGAATAAACCCAACTGTGTTCAAATACACTGAAATGTATGAATACCATGGTACATCCAGGTATGTTCAATTACATTGTTAGAATTCCCTGTATATTCACACCTCTATTTAAATTGTAATTCACATTTTTATAGTAACGAATGTTGTGACTGTTACAGGAATTGTGTATTAAGTGGCATATCTGAAAAGGGGAAAATGTTCAATTGGGGAAAAAACCCACCTTTGTAGGCTGTGCCGGAGAGGTGCTGGGTGCTGGACATTCATTAAAGTTTGCTGATAAGTATCAGAGCAGCTTCTGGGGTCCTGGTGTTCCTCAGCTGTGATGAGGAAAGGCTCTGTGTTACCCCACATCCACCTGAAACAGAGGTGCAGCAAAAGGCACAGCTTATCTCTGCTCTTCATGATCTACTTCATACCCATGGCCATTCAGGCCTTCAATTTTGTATCATGAACAAACTCAAAAAAGGGCAGAAATAGCTCCTTGGCACTAGCAAGCCATTCTTTACATAGCTCAAATTGATTTATTCAGGTCAGAAATCAAAGCCGGTTTCATTTCTGCAGCTGGCAGGATAACTATTAAAGTTTAAAACCTTCAGCAACATGAGTACCTTAAAAATCATATTTCTGTCTGAATATTTTATCTACAACATTTGCAAGTGACATCTAAGATCATGGTCACTGAAAGAAATGGGAATGGAACATGTTTCTTCTTATTATTTCGGTTGTGTTTACTTCATGCATGCAGCACCTTTTTGCATATTGCCACTCACAGCTTTGCCTTCAGAAGCACGAAAGCAATGATTTTGACTCTGTTTAACGTGGGTATTTCACTCAACAGAAAGAGGGAGAAGAGTAGTGGAGAAAAATCTGAAGAGCTGTTATTTTATCTATAGAAATTGGTCATAAAGAGTCTGGCTGGACTAAAAGTACATGTAACCTATTTATTTAAAAAGAATATTCTTGTATGACTTTCCTTTATGATCTTGCTGAAGTCTACAGAAATGTAGATAAGAGTAAGTGAGAGTCAGAAAATAATAGTCTGTTGTTTTAGGGAGTTATTGGTCTTTTGTTAGATAAAACTAATAATTATGAAGAACTGTCTTTTGAATGAATGCTTACTATCTTCTCCATGAATTTTTATGCTATTGTATCATAACAAGACATTTTCACCACTGTGATTTTTTTCCAATATTTTAATTTGTATTTTCTTTCTAAAACATGTAATCATGTAATTGCTGCCACAATACCAATGTATTTTAAAGATGGCCATTTTTATCCATTTTTTAGATATCTGGGTGCTAAAATACAAAAAAAAAACGGAAAACAAACCTATTCGTTTTAGTGCAGGTCCTTGTAGTGCAAAGTAAAAACTCTGGAAACTGCTTTCTTTTTAACACCTGAGTGGAAATGTGAGTTAACTTCTCGTATCCCGGAGATATTGCCCAGCTGACCACTAACAACATGGAATCTTCTTACAAGCCCAAGTGCAGCTTTTTCTATGCTTCAACTTTATGGCTCCATTCAGGTTGAGAGATTTTCTGGGGTTTTTTTTTTTTCATCTTTTTTCCATTTTTTTTTTTAATTGTAGTTGAATCACAAAGCAAGAAGAACAGATCTGTTCTTCTTCATGTCTAGTGTCTACTTCGCAGACCTTTGTGTCTCAATCTGTGCTCAGAGACTGCCCTGTGCCTTCACCTGCCACAAGAAGAATTATGTTTACACTGCTCTTACTGGCACAGATATTCCCAGGTCAAAAATTTCAGACTGGTTCAGAAAGATATCTGGCTCTGTGGATAGGATTCAAATATTTTTCTTACTTATCTGATGACACAGGTGCTGTTTCAGTTTGGTTTTCATAGTTGTACATGCTGATGATGAACGCAGTATTTGACTGAAATCACCGAAGGGCCCAAGAAGTTGCTGCCTGTCCTCTGAGATGTGTTTTGTGATCTGTCTCTGCATGGACAGCCACAAAAACAGACTTCTAGTCAAAGGGATTGCTTTTCCCATCATTGTGGGCAGACCAATCTGTAATTTTGCTGCTAATGCTGCTACGAGTGCTTTGATGTGCAGAATGTAATGGGAATAGTGGTTACTAGCCCCTTCTGCTGTGTAAACAATACTGAATGAATGTGTTACTTGCAATGCCTAATTTTGATTTTAAAATGCACTGGAGCCCTTCTTACCCCGCTCTGATATGAATTCAGAGTGAATAGCATCAACAGCGCACTTTGTCTTGTGAGTATTAATTAATTTTACTCTCTCTGCCGCAGTATTCCAAACCAGACAGGCATCCGGGGCCTATTCTGCACAAGGTGATGGAGTCCAGCTTTTCAGGCCCTCAGTGTTTCCCCGAGGCCTTGTCTCCTGACAGAGGAGCCCAGCCCATCAAGCACCACAGGTGAGCAGGGTCCGTCTGCGCGGGGCCGCGTGTCCGCGGGCGGGGTCGCGGTGCGCTGGGCTGGCTGAGGGCTGCGTGCCGCGCTGCCAGCAGAGCCTCGCCAGCTCACTGAGCACATGTCCAGGCCTTTCCTTAGCTGCAGACATGAAAGGGAACAGCGCTGCTCCTGCCTTCCTCTGCGGGCCGTGCCAGCCCTGCAGGACGCGTTTACAGCCACCGTCCAAGCTGCAGGCACAGCCCAGCCAGCGCAGCAGCTGGAGGAGGATGAACCATTCAAAACAAAACTTTCCTTAGCGATGCTCATGAAGTTAATGGCTCATGTGCTGCAGCAGGACTTGGTTGTAAACTTGCAGCCTTTTTCACCGTTTCCTTAAACAAAAGATACATGGAATGAATAATGGCTTATTTATGAAAACTTGGTGGCCTTTGAAAATGAGGCTTAAAAAAGTTTGGGTGGTTGTTTCCAAGAGAAAAAAGAAAAGAGGAATGTCACCCATCACTGGGTGAGACTCAAATTAGAACTCTGCTTCTAACTTTTTTTGGATGAGAAAGATTGCAGGTGCTTCATTACAGGACTAGAAACAAAACTGGAGTCTGGTGCAAGCACTAGTGTTGGTGGAATGACAGTGGTAACATCTGGTCCAGTCACAGAGAGAGAGAAAAAAGGCTAAGAAAAAATGAGTTTGGAATTTTTTCAGCTAGATAATCTGGAATGGAAGACTTGTTTATTAAAAGGATTTCTTCTAAATACTGAAAAAAAAGTCTGGGATTCCATGAGGTTATGATCTGGCTTCAGTAGTATTTGGTGCATTTTCAGTGCAGTCTCTCAGCCAGCTGTGTTTTTTCTCATTTGAATAAGTGATTTCCTTAACCTGCAAGGTGCTGCATGTAAGCCAGAAAGGGATATTTGGGTCCTATCTGCTTTTACCTTTCTTAAGCCTTTAGTTTGGCATGAAAAAAATATAGCCAGTTGTCATGTCAGATCCATTTCTTAGGCCTTTTTTCTTCTTACACAGAAATTTTCAAAATCCTGCTTAATAATTTTATTAAGCATAGATGAGCTGAGACTGCTGCCTAGAATGCATTCTACAGAAGGTCTAGGAAGAATTTTGTCACCATTTGGTCACAACATGAAGTTCAGAAAAAACTCAGTGACGTTCCCTTACCTTTTAATGTGTGATTGCAATATCCAAGAAATGTCTTTACTTCAGAACTAATGTAAGAAGTGGGATGACTAGTTAATTTATAAAGAATTCTTTTGTAGTTTTAAAGAGAAGATTTATTATACAAGGCCTTCGTTTTATAAAACATGCAACAGACTCGAACATTTAAGACTGTCTTTAATTTATGCACCATGTGAGAGCTTCCTAATTTATTTTCTAAATAGTATTCACTGTGGACAAATGGTCAAATGTGGTCAAATGAGGATTTTATACTAAATATCCTTTCATTTAATTTCATTCCAAACCTGCCTGAGCTGAGAAAAACTATATCAGCTCTGCAGGTTCTTTCTTTTATGCTGTTCTAAATTCTATTGTTTTATTTCTGATTGCAACTTTGCTCTACATCCAGACCTGTTTTCTCTGCTGGTGTTTTCAAGGACACTAATGATGGGTGATTATTTCTTAAAATCAGGAGCTGGCTGTTTCCAGGTCCTGAAACTAATAAATTTTGACCTGAGAGTAAGACTGTCAATGCAGGGAATCATTTGGAGTTGCTGAAATGTGACTGACAGAGACCAGCTAATTATTTCACTCAGATAAGGGATAATAGCAATTTTCTGTCTCAACAAACCTCAGCTACACAAAAAGAATTAATGCAGAGATTAAGTTGAAAATTGAAATTTCATCTCAAAAAATATTTAGCCTGCGTTATTATTAATCTCCTAAAATGTTGTGCCTGCATTGTGCACTGCTGTTACCGTAGAATAATGTTACATCTTCTGCTTGCATATGTAAAATAACTCTTAAAACTGTCAGAATTCAAAATTAACAAATGTGTTTAATCAGTAAACTTCCTGCAATGTATACAATGTGCTCAGAAATTTGTCTTGGATTATCTGTTGATCTCGGTAAGAAGGAAACTCATACTGCCTCATTTTCTAATAGATGGAAGTAAATTAGAGTTTTGATAATTATGGGTTGAGTTGTTATCCCACTGAATAGCAGTTTTCTTGGTAATTAGTCATCCTGACTTTCATTCATGGATTCAGTCATCCTTGATTTTAGAGAGATTCATTTCAGAGAATGCCATGATGAAAGCCAAATGCAGAGGCTTTCAGCCTGGAGCAGTTGTATTGTCTTACAAAAATGCCAAAATAGGATAAACTTACCCTAAAATTAATAATAATTTCTGTTTTCATTTTAATGAACTTTTCACACCACAAAAAAAAAAAAAAAAAAAGTGGTAAAGATTTTTTTTTCATTTGGTAAGCATTTTACTCTTTTTGCTGCTAATGTAAGTGATTCACTTTAGAGTAGAGGAAAGAGTAAACTAAAGTTATTCTGTAAATAAAGTTATGGGATTTCGAAGAGCACATTTAGTAAACTAAAGCAACTAAGAATGTAAAGGCAGAGGAAGCCTCAAAGGAAGAAGGTGTAAGGAATCTGCCATTTTCCAAAAGAAAAAGCAAAACTGATGGTGGGACAGAGATAATAATTGAAGCAGTTAGGGCAATCCTGAATTAATAGATTTCATTTTTTAATGAAAAGTTGGGAGGACAAAGGTAGAATATGAACAGAATCAAATGTATAAAAATTGACATTCCTACAGTCAAAGTGGAAGTGAAATGTGGAAATCAAAGCTTTCAAAAGGGTTTCATTAATCTTGATCCAAAAAAAAAATTAGAAGAACCAGTTCATGAAATTTCATGTCTGGTAGCAAAACCTATAAAATGGGAACTGTAACATGAGGTGATGGATTAGCAAGTGTCAAATATTTAGGAAGATGAAGAATTTATCAAAGTAACTAGGAACCAATTATACTGAATTTGAATAGTCGAGACTTTAGGACAAATGTGGGGGGAGAAGATTGTTGCAGTAGATATAAAAAAGGCAAAAAATTGCTTACTGTCTTACCAGCAGCAGGTAGTGGATGATGCACTGAGCTGGATCTCTACACAAGCTCAGTCTCTGTTGTCATACATGTCTAATGCCTTTAAGGGGAGAAAGTAGGGAGAGGCAGAAAAACTCTAACATGGATGCACAGAGGTGGTTAAAAGGGAGATATCGAGAGCTCATG